>NC_069499.1:1424691251-1426173751 GCF_027579735.1 Bombina bombina | reverse complement strand
ACATTCAGAGAGAAAAGTGCACTCACAGGAACAAACAACTGGCTCAATACCATTGTTAGCCTGTTCTATGGCGATTTACCTCCTGGGTGCAACTTTTTAGCCCAGTAATGCTTTTCACAGAGTGGAACTTTTCCTGTAGAATATACACACACAAAACACGGAAGGGGACTGCACTCTCATACCGGACCGGGTACACATCCCATGACCCTGCAACATGCTCAGCCATGGGTGCTCACCGGCACTAACAGGAAGCTGTGCTGTCCCCAGAGTCACAGGCAGTTAACCCCAGACAGGTCTGGGTGCAAGAACCTATGGTTCCCAACTTGTTCCCAGTTTGTTTGGATTTGAAAGCTTGCATTGTGTGGCTGTTTTAGGGTCCCAGGTATTGGAAAGGACTTTGACGTGGTACCTGAGCTTGTCCCATTTGGCCAGATGCGGTAACTAACCTATCCATTTTTACGTTTAAATCTTAGCCCTTAGCCGAGAGCTTATATACACACAGAATTTCCAGTGCTTGTTCTCTGGAACCCATACTTGAAAATTATATATATATATATATATATACACACACACACACACGTCTATGGAGATGGAAAACCCTTTCGGGAAAACATTCTTTATGCACGGTATATTGACGATTTGTTTTTCATCTTGGACTGTAGTGAAACAACAACAAAGGTGCTGTCCAATCAGCAAAGACAACCCAGGTTGTTAACCTAAAATGGGCCGGCATCTAAACATACATTCTTGAATGAAGACAATTTGATAATAGGAGTAAATTAGAAAGTTTTGGCTACAGTGTCCCTTTAAGAGAGTGCCAAAACGTGTAGGAGCCAGGAATGGGTGTACAGTATATATATATATATATATATATATATATATATATATATATATATATATATATATATCCAAAACAAAATATAAACTTACTCAAATCACAATAAAAAAATAAAACACATTTAGTGAAGTCCTGTGAATGTAACTGTGTTCAAAAGAAGGCAAGGAGTGGTACTCACATACTCTAGAGCTTCAAAATCAAGCTCTAGATTTTCAGGCACAGGAATACTCCAAAGTAGGAGACACAGGCAAGTGGATAAAAGAATATAACAATTTATATTTACAAATCAGGAGGTCACAAGGCATACATATGACTGTCCCAAATCCAACAACCACTGCAAACAAACAAAGACCGTGTTTTCACAATGTCTAATGAATGCTGTTATTGGATTAGTATGGTGCAAGACTCCACCTTTCGTGTGACGTCATTCCTTTCCGACATACGTTTTGCCAATCAAAGCTTGAGATATATATAGATATATATATAGATATGAGAAGAGAGGGAGTAGGTAGTTGCGCCACAATTAGAGAAAAGTTGTTTTAGAGCTGGATGCTTTATGGAAAAGTCTAATGTATGCCGCTATTAGTGGTGTCTCAACCATCCTTGGTGAGACTAAAAGGGAAAATAGTGAACAGGGTTTGTTTCATCATTTTCCATCCTCAATGCTGTACTCTTTGTTGCCTATTTTGTGATTACTAGTACTAATATAGGTCACACAACGCTGATAACTGGACCCTGTGAATCAACAGGTGAGCATTTATAAGCATTTATTTGATCCACTTGATCTATCACTCATTTGGGATATTTGTATCTTTTTGTACCCTTCCCATCACATGCATATGAGGAACGTCTTCTGCAAGCGCTATTAGAACAAACCCTGTTCTATATATCTATATACAGGGAGTGCAGAATTATTAGGCAAGTTGTATTTTTGAGGATTAATTTTATTATTGAACAACAACCATGTTCTCAATGAACCCAAAAAACTCATTAATATCAAAGCTGAATAGTTTTGGAAGTAGTTTTTAGTTTGTTTTTAGTTATAGCTATTTTAGGGGGATATCTGTGTGTGCAGGTGACTATTACTGTGCATAATTATTAGGCAACTTAACAAAAAACAAATATATACCCATTTCAATTATTTATTTTTACCAGTGAAACCAATATAACATCTCAACATTCACAAATATACATTTCTGACATTCAAAAACAAAACAAAAACAAATCAGTGACCAATATAGCCACCTTTCTTTGCAAGGACACTCAAAAGCCTGCCATCCATGGATTCTGTCAGTGTTTTGATCTGTTCACCATCAACATTGCGTGCAGCAGCAACCACAGCCTCCCAGACACTGTTCAGAGAGGTGTACTGTTTTCCCTCCTTGTAAATCTCACATTTGATGATGGACCACAGGTTCTCAATAGGGTTCAGATCAGGTGAACAAGGAGGCCATGTCATTAGATTTTCTTCTTTTATACCCTTTCTTGCCAGCCACGCTGTGGAGTACTTGGATGCGTGTGATGGAGCATTGTCCTGCATGAAAATCATGTTTTTCTTGAAGGATGCAGACTTCTTCCTGTACCACTGCTTGAAGAAGGTGTCTTCCAGAAACTGGCAGTAGGACTGGGAGTTGAGCTTGACTCCATCCTCAACCCGAAAAGGCCCCACAAGCTCATCGTTGATGATACCAGCCCAAACCAGTACTCCACCTCCACCTTGCTGGCATCTGAGTCGGAATGGAGCTCTCTGCCCTTTACTAATCCAGCCACGGGCCCATCCATCTGGCCCATCAAGACTCACTCTCATTTCATCAGTCCATAAAACCTTAGAAAAATCAGTCTTGAGATATTTCTTGGCCCAGTCTTGACGTTTCAGCTTGTGTGTCTTGTTCAGTGGTGGTCGTCTTTCAGCCTTTCTTACCTTGGCCATGTCTCTGAGTACTGCACACCTTGTGCTTTTGGGCACTCCAGTGATGTTGCAGCTCTGAAATATGGCCAAACTGGTGGCAAGTGGCATCTTGGCAGCTGCACGCTTGACTTTTCTCAGTTCATGGGCAGTTATTTTGCGCCTTGGTTTTTCCACACGCTTCTTGCGACCCTGCTGACTATTTTGAATGAAACGCTTGATTGTTCGATGATCACGCTTCAGAAGCTTTGCAATTTTAAGAGTGCTGCATCCCTCTGCAAGATATCTCACTATTTTTGACTTTTCTGAGCCTGTCAAGTCCTTCTTTTGACCCATTTTGCCAAAGGAAAGGAAGTTGCCTAATAATTATGCACACCTGATATAGGGTGTAGATGTCATTAGACCACACCCCTTCTCATTACAGACATGCACATCACCTAATATGCTTAATTGGTAGTAGGCTTTCGAGCCTATACAGCTTGGAGTAAGACAACATGCATAAAGAGGATGATGTGGTCAAAATACTAATTTGCCTAATAATTCTGCACTCCCTGTATATATATATATATATAACACAATTTATGCTTACCTGATAAATTTATTTCTCTTGTGGTGTATCCAGTCCACGGATCATCCATTACTTGTGGGATATTCTCATTCCCAACAGGAAGTTGCAAGAGGACACCCACAGCAGAGCTGTAATATAGCTCCTCCCCTAACTGTCATAGCCAGTCATTCGACCGAAAACAAGCCGAGAAAGGAGGAGCCATAGGGTGCAGTGGTTACTGTAGTTTAAATTTAAAAATTACCTTTATGCTTACCTGATAAATTTATTTCTCTTGTGGTGTATCCAGTCCACGGATCATCCATTACTTGTGGGATATTCTCATTCCCAACAGGAAGTTGCAAGAGGACACCCACAGCAGAGCTGTAATATAGCTCCTCCCCTAACTGTCATAGCCAGTCATTCGACCGAAAACAAGCCGAGAAAGGAGGAGCCATAGGGTGCAGTGGTTACTGTAGTTTAAATTTAAAAATTACCTTTATGCTTACCTGATAAATTTATTTCTCTTGTGGTGTATCCAGTCCACGGATCATCCATTACTTGTGGGATATTCTCATTCCCAACAGGAAGTTGCAAGAGGACACCCACAGCAGAGCTGTAATATAGCTCCTCCCCTAACTGTCATAGCCAGTCATTCGACCGAAAACAAGCCGAGAAAGGAGGAGCCATAGGGTGCAGTGGTTACTGTAGTTTAAATTTAAAAATTACCTGCCTTAAACTGACAGGGCGGGCCGTGGACTGGATACACCACAAGAGAAATAAATTTATCAGGTAAGCATAAATTGAGTTTTCTCTTGTAAGTTGTATCCAGTCCACGGATCATCCATTACTTGTGGGATACCAATACCAAAGCTAAAGTACACGGATGAAGGGAGGGACAAGGCAGGAACGTAAATGGAAGGAACCACTGCCAGTAAAACCTCTCTCCCAAATATAGCCTCTGAAGAAGCAAAAGTATCAAATTTGTAAAATTTTGAAAAAATATGAAGCGAAGACCAAGTCGTCGCCTTGCAAATTTGATCAAAAGAAACCTCATTTTTAAAGGCCCAAGTGGAAGCCACAGCTCTAGTGGAATGAGCTGTAATCCTTTCAGGAGGCTGCTGTCCAGCAATCTCATGGGCTAAGCAGATTAAGCTTCTTAGTCAAAAAGAAAAAGAGGTTGCCGAAGCCTTTTGACCTCTCCTCTGTCCAGAGTAGACAACAAACAAAGCAGATGTTTGACGAAAATCTTTAGTAGCTTGTAAGTAAAACTTTAAAGCACGGACCACGTCCAGATTGTGTAACACAAAGATGGAACAACAATCTCTTGATTGATATTCTTGTTAGATACCACCTTAGGTAAGAACCCAGGTTTGGTACGCAGGACTACCTTATCCTTATGAAAAATCAGATAAGGAGAATCACATTGTAAGGCAGATAGCTCAGAGACTCTACGAGCCGAGGTAATAGCTACCAAAAAAGAACTTTCCAAGATAAAAGCTTGATATCTATGGAATGAAGAGGTTCAAACGGAACTCCTTGAAGAACCTTAAGAACCAAGTTTAAGCTCCATGGTGGAGCAACAGGTTTAAACACAGGCTTGATTCTAACTAAAGCCTGACAAAATGCCTGAACGTCTGGAACATCTGCCAGACGCTTAACTAGCTGACAATCCTTTTTCCAAACCTTCTTGGAGAAAAGATAATATCCTAGCAATCCTGACCTTACTTAACCCTTGGATTCACACCAATAAAGATATCTACGCCATACCTTATGGTAAATTTTCCTGGTGACAGGCTTTCGTGCCTGTATTAAGGTATCAATAACTGACTCGGAGAAGCCACGCTTTGATAAAATCAAGCGTTCAATCTCCAGGCAGTCAGCCTCAGAGAAATTAGATTTGGATGGTTGAAAGGACCCTGAAGTAGAAGGTCCTGTTTCAGAGGCAGAGACCATGGTGGAAAGGATGACATGTCCACTAGATCTGCATACCAGGTCCTGCGTGGCCACGCAGGTGCTATCAGAATCACCGATGCTCTCTCCTGCTTGATCTTGGCAATCAGTCGAGGGAGCAGAGGAAACGGTGGAAACACATAAGCCAGGTTGAAAGACCAGGGCGCTGCTAGAGCATCTATCAGTGTCGCCTTGGGATCCCTGGATCTGGATCCTTAACACGGAAGCTTGGCGTTCTGGCGAGACGCCATGAGATCCAGTTCTGGTTTGCCCCAACAATGAATCAGTTGTGCAAATACCTCCGGATGGAGTTCCCACTCTCCCGGATGAAAAGTCTGACGACTTAGAAAATCCGCCTCCCAGTCCTCTAGACCTGGGATATGGATAGCCGATAGGTGGCAAGAGTGAATCTCTGCCCAGCAAATTATTTTTGAAACTTCTAACATCTCTAGGGAACTTCTTGTTCCCCCTTGATGGTTGATGTAAGCTACAGTCGTGATGTTGTCCGACTGAAATCTGATGTACCTCAGAGTTGCTAACTGAGGCCAAGCCTGAAGAGCCTTGAATATCGCTCTTAGTTCCAGAATATTTAATGGAAGGAGAGACTCCTCCTGAGTCCACGATCCCTGAGCCTTCAGGGAGTTCCAGACTGCACCCCAACCTAGAAGGCTATCATCTGTCATAACAATTGTCCAATCTGGCCTGCGAAAGGTCATACCTTTGGACAGATGGACTCGAGATAGCCACCAGAGAAGAGAATCCCTGGTCTCTTGGTCCAGATTCAGTTGAGGGGACAAATCTGTGTAATTCCCGTTCCACTGACTGAGCATGCATAGTTGCAGCGGTCTGAGATGTAAGCGTGCACTATGTCCATTGCCGCTACCATTAAGCCGATTACTTCCATACACTGAACCACCGAAGGGCGCAGAATGGAATGAAGAACCCCGCAGGAATTTAGAAGCTTTGATAACCTGGACTCCGTCAGGTGAATTTTCATTTCTACAGAATCTATCAGAGTCCCTAGAAAGGAAACTCTTGTGAGTGGGGATAGAGAACTCTTTTTCCTCGTTCACTTTCCACCAATGCGACCACAGAAATGCCAGTACTACGTCCGTATGAGACTTGGCAATTTGGAAGTTTGACGCCTGTATCAGGATGTCGTCTAAATAAGGGGCTACTGCTATGCCCCGCGGCCTTAGGACCGCCATAAGCTACCCTAGAACCTTTGTAAAGATTCTTGGGGCTGTAGCTAATCCCAAGGGAAGAGCTACAACTGGTAAAGCCTGTCTTGAAAGGCAAACCTGAGAAACCGATGATGATCTTTGTGTATCGGAATGTGAAGATAAGCATTCTTTAGATCCACTGTAGTCATATATTGACCCTCCTGGATCAGTGGTAGGATGGTACGAATAGTTTCCATCTTGAACGACGGAACTTTGAGGAATTTGTTTAAGATCTTTAGATCCAAAATTGGTCTGAAGGTTCCCTCTTTTTTGGGAACCACAAACAGATTTGAGTAAAAACCCTGTCCCTGTTCCTCCTTTGGAACTGGATGGATCACTCCCATAACTAGGAGGTCTCGTACACAGTGTAAGAATGCCTCTCTTTATCTGGTGTGCAGATAATTGTGAAAGGTGAAATTTCCCTTTTGGGCGGAAGCTTTGAAGTCCAGAAGATATCCCTGGGATATAATTTCCAACGCCCAGGGATCCTGAACATCTCTTGCCCACGCCTGGGCAAAGAGTGAAAGTCTGCCCCCTACTAGATCCGTTCCCGGATAGGGGGCCGTTCCTTCATGCTGTCTTAGAGGCAGCAGCAGGCTTTTTTACCTGCTTACCTTTTTTCCAGGTCAGGTTTGGTCTCCAGACCGTCTTGGATTGAGCAAAAGTTCCCTCTTATTTATTATTAGAGGAAGTTGATGCCGCACCTGCCTTGAAGTTTTGAAAGGCACGAAAATTAGACTGTTTGGCCCTAGATTTGGACCTGTCCTGAGGAAGGGCATGATCTTTTCCTCCAGTGATATCAGCAATAATTTCCTTCAACCAGGCCCGAATAGGGTCTGCCCCTTGAAGGGAATGTTAAGTAGCTTAGATTTTGAAGTCACGTCAGCTGACCATGATCTAAGTCATAGCGCTCTGCGCACCTGTATAGCAAAACCAGAATTCTTAGCCTTTAGTTTAGTCAAATGAACAATGGCATCAGAATAAAAGAATTGGCTAGCATAAGAGCTCTAAGTTTGCCAAGTATGTCATCCAATGGAGTCGCTACCTGTAAAGCCTCTTCCAGAGACTCAAACCAGTACGCCGCAGCAGCAGTAACAGGGGCAATGCATGCAAGGGGCTGTAGGATAAAACCTTGTTGAATAAATATTTTCTTAAGGTAACCTCTAATTTTTTATCCATTGGATCTAAAAAAAAAAAAAACACAACTGTCCTCGACAGGGATAGTAGTACGCTTTACTAGACTAGAAACTGCTCCCTCCACCTTAGGGACTGTCTGCCATAAGTCCCGTGTGGTGGCGTCTATTGGAAACATTTTTCTAAAAATAGGAGGGGAAGAGAACGGCACACCTGGTCTATCCCATTCCTTATTAATAATTTCTGTAAACCTTTTAGGTATTTGGAAAAGCATCAGTACACACCGGCACTGCAAAGTATTTATCCAGTCTACACAATTTCTCTGGCACTGCAATGGTATCACAGTCATTCAGAGCAGCTAAAACCTCCCTAAGCAACACGCGGAGGTGTTCAAGCTTAAATTTAAATGTAGAAATATTAGAATCAGGTAACTGAAGCTCTCTTTCCTCAGCTCTGCATATTGTGAGGCAGTATCAGACATGGTTCTTAAAGCGTCAGTATGCTCTGCATTTTGTCTCACCCCAGAGCTATCTCGCTTACCTCTAAATTCAGGTAGTCTGGCTAATACCGCTGACAGTGTATTATCCATGACTGCCGCCATGTCTTGTAAAGTAAACGCTATGGGCGCCCTAGATGTACTTGGCGCCATTTAAGCGTGAGTCCCTTAAGCGGGAGTCAAAGGGTCTGACACGTGGGGAAAGTTAGTCGGCATAACTTCACCCTCGTCAGATTCCTCTGGTGATAAATTTTTTAAAGACAGAAAATGATCTTTATTTCATAAAAGGAAATCAGTACATTTGGTACACATTCTAAGAGGGGGTTCCACCATGGCTTTTAAACATAATAAACAAGGAGTTTCTTCTATGTCAGGCATGTTTATACAGAATAGCAATGAGACTAGCAAGTTTGGAAAACACTTTAAATCAAGTTAACAAGCAAATATAAAAAACGGTACTGTGCCTTTAAGAGAAACAAATTTTGTCAGAATTTGAAAAACAGTGAAAAAATGCAGTAATTCAAACAAAATTTTTACAGTGTGTATAATAGGCTAACAGAGCATTGCACCCACTTGCAAATGGATGATTAACCCCTTAGTTCAAAAAACGGATCAAAAAAACGATAGACTTTTTTAACAGTCACAACCAACTGCCACAGTAAGCTGTGGCCCTACCTTCCCCAATAAACGACTTTGGAAAGCTTTTGGGCCCTTTAGAGATGTCCTATAGCATTCAGAGGGCCTTTGAGGGAAGCTCGATGTCACAGTTTGTAATTTTAACTGCACAAACTGTAACTTTTATACTACAACAGTGGAAATTGTTTCTAGTCAAAATTTAAGCCAGCCATGTGGAAAAAACTAGGCCCCAATAAAGTTTTATCACCAAAGCATATATAAAAACGATTAAACATGCCAGCAAAAGTTTTATATTGCAATATCATAAGGGCATTACCCCTGGGAGTAAGCATGATACCAGTCGTTATTAAATCACTGTATTCAGGCTTAACTTACATTAATCCGGTATCAGCAGCATTTTCTAGTGTTTTCCATCTCTAGAAAAAAATATAACTGCACATACCTGATAGCAGAATAAACTGCACGCCATTCTCTCGCTGAAGTTACCTCATCTGTGTAATCCCCTCAGACATATGTGAGAACAGCAATGGATCTTAGTTACAACCTGCTAAGATCATAGAAACCTCAGGCAGATTCTTCTTCTATTTACTGCCTGAGATAAAATAGCACAACTCCGGTACTATTTAAAAATAACAAACTTTTGATTGAAGAAAATAACCTAGCTATATTTAACCACTCTCTCCTACAACGTCCTTGCTTGTTGAGAGTTGCAAGAGAATGACTGGCTATGACAGTTAGGGGAGGAGCTATATTACAGCTCTGCTGTGGGTGTCCTCTTGCAACTTCCTGTTGGGAATGAGAATATCCCACAAGTAATGGATGATCCGTGGACTGGATACACCTTACAAGAGAAATAATAATATATATATATATATATATATATATATATATATATATATATATATATATATATATATATATATATATATATATATATATATACATATACATATTATACACACACACATCTTTAGACATGTGTATGTATGAATGTTTATGTTAAAGTCCTTTGCCTACCCGAGACCTCATTTTTGTGTGCAATATTTTTTTTAAAATACTTTATTACATAGTGTTATTATGAGTAACTATACTTTGTAATATATTTGTGCAACTTTTTTTGTTATGCGAAACAGTTAAACAAAAGCTCTGAAGTCGTGGTAATAATTCTAGCATAAATCGCGATTGCACTAGAGAGATTGCATTTACTTTCAACTTGTAATACCAACGGCAAACCTGACAAACGCACCCCCCCACTGTAATAAACCCCTTATCACACATGTGGAAAACGTTTGCACTCCACTCATAATCTGGTCCAGAGTTTATTCAATCCTGGCCAGCAGGAGGAGGCAAAGAGCACCCCAGCAGAGCTGTTAAGTGTCAATTTCCTTACCCATAACCCTAAATCATTCGGCCGAAGGAAACGGAAATAGAAGATAACTCAAGGGTATAGGAGGTACCTGAGGTTTGTACACAAAAAACGCTGTCTTAAATTTAAATAAGGGCGGGTCGTGGACTCTCCATGCCCAGAAAGAAATACATTTATCAGGTAAGCATACATTTTGTTTTCTTTCCTATGGCATGTAGAGTCCACAATGTCATTCCAATTACTAGTGGGAACCAATACCCAAGCTAGAGGACAAAGAATGAACAGGGAGGGAGAACAAGACAAGCAGAACTAAACAGAAGGCACCACTGCTTGAAGAACTTTTCTCCCAAAAGAAGCCTCAGCCAAAGCAAAAGAACAAAATGTAGATTTGAAAAGCTATGCAAAGAGGACGATGTGGCCCTTTGCAGATTTGCTCTACAGAAGCTTCATTATTGAAAACCCAGGAAAAAGCCAGAATTCACCCAGGAGGCTGTTGTACAGCGGTCTCATAAGTTAACAGGACAACACTTCTCAACCAGAGAGAAAGAGAGTAGAAAAGGCCTTCAGACCCTTATTCTACTTCAAGAAACAAAAAACTAAACAAAGCAGAAGATTGCCTAAAATCTTAGTTACTTGGAAGAAAAACATTTTAAAGCACGCACAAAGTCCAGGTTATTTTGAAATCAACATTGACAAAAAAAAGGAAGAAAAACAATTTCCCGATTGATATAGTGATCCGACACTAATTTAGGAGAAATCACAGCTAAGTATGAAGGACCGCCATATCTGCATGAAAACCAAAAGGAAGGGGATCACACTGCAGAGCCGAAAGCTCGGAGACTGCAAGCAGAAAAAAACAAAAACTTTCCAAGATAACAACTTGATATCAATCGAAAGCATCGGCTCAAACAGAGCCTGCTGCAAAACTTTAAGAACAAGAGGCTCCAAGGAGGAGTAACTGGATTAAAAGCAGGCCTGATTCTGACCAAGGCCTGAACAAAGATTGAACATCCGGCAGATCTGCCTGACATTTGAACAAAGGAATAGACATTGCATAAAGCTGTCCCTTCAGTGCGCTGACTGAAAAACCTTTCCCCAGGTCCTCCTAAAGAAAGGCAAAATACTGGGTACCCCCCAAGAGAAACCCTTTGATTCACACCAATAAAGGTATATACGCCATACCATATGGTAAATCCTAAGTCTCAAAGACCTTCTCAGAAAGGCCACGCCTAGCGAAAACTAGGCATCCAATCTCCAAGCTGTTAGCTTCACAGAATCCAGATTTGGGAGAAGGAAGGGACCCTGAAGTAGAAGGTCCTTCCTCTGAAGAAACCACCAAGGTGGAAAAGATTACATTTTCACCAGATCTGAGAACCAGATCCTGCGAGGCGACACAGGAACTATTAGAATTACAGACGCTCCCTCCTGATTGATACGAGCAATGACTCTTGGAAGGAGAGTAAATGGAAAAAACAGGAATGCTCGACCGGAGATCTAAGGCACCGCTAGCTTATCGATCAGATCGGCTAGAGGACCTCTTGATCTTGGCCCATACTTTGGAAGTGTGGCTTTTTGATATGACGCCATCAGATCCAACTCCGGACCCCCCCACCTGAGGGATATAACAGAGAATACATCCGGATGGAGAACCCACTCCCCGGGATGAAAAGTCTGTCTGCTCAGAAATCCGCTTTTCAGATATCCATCGCTGGAATATGGATGGCAGATAGACAATCATGAGATTCCACTGGATAATGCGGGTTATGTCCTTTATTGCTTAAGAAGTCAGGGTTCCTCCCTGGTGGTAGATGTTTGCCACCGAGGAAATGTTGCCCGATAGGAATCTGAAAAACCTGACCAAAGCTAGTTGAGGTCAGGCTGAATGCAATGAAGATTGCTTGCAAATTCTGTAATGCTTATGGGGAGAGAAGACTACTCCCGAGTCTAAAGACCTTGATTTTGTAAGGAGCCCTAAACTGTCTCCCCAGCCTGGCAGGCTGGCGTCCGTTGTCACCTTCACCCAGGAATGACTCAAATTATCTACTCGGAGACAAAGTCTTGCGAAAACCACCAAAAAAGAAGAGAATCCAGAACTATCCTCTATGAGAGATCTGAGTGGTCTCTGTTCCATTGACTGAGCATGCATAGTTGTAGAGGTCTCAGATGGAACTGAGCAAATGGAATGATGTCCATGGAAGCAACAGTCAGACCAAATACCTCCATGCACTGAGCCACTGATGGTCGGACAGAGGACTGAAGTGAAAGGCAAGAAACAAGAGGTTTGGATTTTCTAACATTTGTCAGAAAAATCTACATGGGTAGAGAATCTATAATTATTCCCAAAAAATACACCCTGGAATCTAATACTAGGAAAGCCTATTCCAGATTCACCTTCCACCCGTGGTTACGTATGCTCTGCTCTCCTAACTGCTTGGATTAAGTCTGAAGCGGAAGGTCACGTGTGCACCTGAACCTAACTGCGCCACAAGTGAAAGGAAAACAAAAGGGCGCGAATAAGTGTTACTCCTCCGGTCTGAATATGACTGCAACTTAACGTAAAACACTCTTGTTTCTAAAGTTAAGCCTGATTCCAATATAAAGGGAACCGGAAAAAGCGATACACATCTAATGTTCCCTATGCCAGTCTCTCAAAAGCCTCCAAAAGGGGATCATATTGACCCCTTATGCCCCCAGTGCCTTATCTAAATAAAATAGTTGCTTGCCACTGCCCAAGATAAATTTCTGTCGAAAGGGATAAAATGTCACTAAGTCCCACCAGGAAACCTTGAACACACAGAGATCTATATATGTGTCCTGTCTCAGAGACATTAACCCCTGAAAGTGCTGACCTTCCCACCAAGAAAGGTAAACCACTTACCTGTGTTCTGGTTGCAGGGCAGGAGCAACTTCTAGTTGTGACAGATGACCAATATCTATCAGGGACCTGTAGAGAAAGAAAAAAAAAAAGGAGTAACCAACCCTTGTTTTCTATAAATGGGGTAGCACAAATGTTAGAAGACAGCAAGGTGATCTTTGCTTAACTTCCAACTGCTAAAAGCCACCATTTGTCTTACTAAAGAGATTTGCATGGACACAGCAAAACCCCAATCCTTGCTTGCAGGGAAAAGTACCCATTTAAGGATTAAATTCTTAATTTCTTCAAACACCAACTTCACACATCCTCCCACGACAGAGGCAAAAAAGAATGACTGGGGGTTATGGGTAAGGGAAGTGACACTTAACAGCTTTGCTGGGGTGCTCTTTGCCTCCTCCTGCTGACCAGGAGTTGAATTTCCACTAGTAATTGGAATGAAATTGTGGACTCTCCATGCCATAGGAAAGAAATGGAAGTTTTAAGGCTATTTTGTATATACTTAACACATTTCTGAGAATTCTATAGCTATATGAGTGGAAACCTTTTTTTTGCTCTGCTGATATATTTTTATTGACTTGAAGCACTGGCAGTTAAGCAACCTCCCCTTCTTCCAGTACCAACACATAGGCAGCAATAATAGTTTAGTGGAATGCTTAACAGTAACTTAACACAGATTTGCATTTTTGATTTTAAATCATACTGATTATATACATTTTCTGTCTTTACCTGGAGGGCTGAGCTGTGCTGGGTGCTCCACAAGATTTGTAATACCATGAAATTCTTTCCATTTTGATAAGGCTTCTACTGTCCTAAAGTATGAAAATACAACAGGTTTAAGAATATTAAAAGGGATATTTGCGCAGGGTCCATTACTTCCAGTCAAAGCCCTACAAGGGGGCTGGGGTCTCTACAGGAAGTAATATATATAACTTGATGACAAATC
Organism: Bombina bombina; assembly: GCF_027579735.1. Lineage (NCBI taxonomy): Eukaryota > Metazoa > Chordata > Amphibia > Anura > Bombinatoridae > Bombina > Bombina bombina. The sequence goes on along the minus strand of NC_069499.1, from coordinate 1,426,159,837 downwards.
ATCTAGAGCACCAGGAGGTTTACTATTCAGTGAATACTAGGTATGTGCATTCAGATCATTTGTGATTATTTAAAAGCAGAACTAGGCGGTCATTTGCATAAGTCAGCTCTTATCTTGTGAAACACACAAACTAAGATCTAGATTTGCACAGATCTTAGTGTCTTGCACTTTTCACAAGAAGGAATCTGGCTCTGAAAAGAGCCGAATTCAGCGAGAGGCCACCTTCTTCTGCATAAAGATCAAAACAAATTATCTGGATGCACATGCCTAGTGAATACTAGACAGGGAGTCAGTTTTGCCCATGCTCAGTAGAGGCAGAACGCAACTTAAGTTATCAACATCTCATCACTCAGAGGGTAGTGGCTACACTGAATTTCTAAGCACTCATTTTGCAAGAAAACAATTTGTTTGCTGATTATTATTTTTTTTACACAAAAACTTTCATGATTTAGATAGGGCATGCAATTTTAAACAACCTTCCAATTTACTTTTATCATCAATGTTGCTATGTTCTCATTATTCTTTGTTGAAAGCTAAACCTAGCAAAACTCATATGCTAATTTCTAAGCCATTGAAGGCCCCCTCTTATCTCAGGGCATTTTGGCTATTTTTCACAGCTAGAAAGCGTTAGTTCATGTGTGCCACATAAATAATATTGTGCTCATGCACGTGGAGTCAGCACTAATTGGCTAAAATGCAAAAGATCTAAAATAAGGGGGCAGTCTGCAGAGGTTTTGATATAAGATAATCACAGAGGTAAAAAGTATATTAAAAGGGATAGGAAAGTCAAAATGAAACTTGCATAATTCAGATAGAGCATGTCATTTTGAGACACTCTTAAATTCACTTCTATTTTCAAATGTGTTATGTTCTCTTAGTATCTCTTATTAAAAAATGAATACGCACATATCATACACTAGTAGGAGATGCTGCTAATTGGTGCCTGCACACATTTGTCTCTTGTGATTGGCTAAATAGATATTTTCAGTTTCCTGTCAGTAGTGCAATGCTGTCCCTTCAGCAATGGACAACAAGAGAATGAAGAAAATTTGATAATAGAATTAAATTGGAAAGTTGTTTAAAATGGTATGTTCTATCTAAATCATAAAAGAAAATTTTGGGGTTTACTTATCCCTTTAATATAACCGTGTTGGTTATGCAAAACTGGGGAATAGGTAATAAAGGGATTATCCATCTTTTTTAAAAATAAAAATTCTGGCGCAGACTGTCTAACATTTGTTTTTACTAAAGGACATTGTTTCATATCCCTTTAACTCCACTGTTTCCATTTCAAGCAATAGTTCAATGGGAAAAAAAAGTTAGGCGCTGTGAAGACCATAATGTACTGTATAATAGTCGAGTAACCTCTTTTACAGAAATTAAAGCCAAAAAAAGATATATGTGATGCATAGAGAATGGGGTGAGGGAGGAAGATTATGAGGGGAATTGAAACCTTAATGGAAAATCAAAGACGTTTAAAAAACATTAACTTAAAGGGATATGGAACAGTGCTTCTTTAGTAAAAATAAATATCCTAAATCAAAAAGAAACAGATTGTGTAAGAAAAAACAGCAAACAGCTTACTTGTCGTCTTGCAAAATTAGCAGTTCTCAGTGTAGCCCCTGCCCTCTGGGAAATGAGAACTGACATGTTGATAGCCAGTTGTACTCTGCCTCTGCTGAGCATGGGCAAAACTGACTCCATGTTTCACTAAATACTAAAGCAGCTCATGTTACTCAAGACAATTTAAAATATCAAGCTAGATATGCCTTTCTTTAACCCCTTAATGACCACAATGTACCCTGTATGTCACTGGTCGTTAAGGGTTTTTTCAGGACATAATAGCACAAGTCTAGCAAGAACACGCTATTAATGCACTCCCTCCAGCAGGCTTTGTGGAATAGAGCAGTCTCAACACTGGTGGCAAGACCGCACTATAAAACAATCAAGTCCCAAAAAAAGGCCAGCGACATACAGGGTACGTCGCTGGTCCTTAAGGGGTTAAATACCCCATCCCCTTGTATGGCTGTGACAGGAGGTAATGGAAAAGTCACAAATAAAGTTAAAAAAATTAAATAAATCCTTTTAAATATTGAATAATACATATTGCAATGAGTCTTAAGTATAAACCACTGCTTAGTGTTTTTTTTATTGCAAGAGCAAGTCTATTATATATTCCTTTAACCCCTTAATGACCACAGCACTTTTCCATTTTCTGTCCGTTTGGGACCAAGGCTATTTTTACATTTTTGCGGTGTTTGTGTTTAGCTGTAATTTTCATCTTACTCATTTACTGTACCCACACATATTATATACCGTTTTTCTCGCCATTAAATGGACTTTCTAAAGATAACATTATTTTCATCATATCTTATAATTTACTATAAAAAAAATTATAAAATATGAGGAAAAAATTGAAAAAAAACACACTTTTTCTAACTTTGACCCCCAAAATCTGTTACACATCTACAACCACCAAAAAACACCCATGCTAAATAGTTTCTAAATTTTGTCCTGAGTTTAGAAATACCCAATGTTTACATCTTCTTTGCTTTTTTTGTAAGTTATAGGGCCATAAATACAAGTAGCACTTTGCTATTTCCAAACCATTATTTTTCAAAATTAGCGCTAGTTACATTAGAACACTAATATCTTTCAGGAATCTCTGAATATCCATTGACATGTATATATTTTTTTTTTAGTAGACATCCCAAAGTATTGATCTAGGCCCATTTTGGTATATTTCATGCCACCATTTCACCGCCAAATGCGATTAAATACAAAAAATCGTTCACTTTTTTACAAATTTTTTCACAAACTTTTGGTTTCTCACTGAAATTATTTACAAACAGCTTGTGCAATTATGGCTTAAATGGTTGTAAATTCTTCTCTGGGATCCCCTTTGTTCAGAAATAGCAGACATATATGGCTTTGGCGTTGCTTTTTAGTAATTAGAAGGCTGCTAAATGCCACTGCGCACTACACGTGTATTATGCCCAGCAGTGAAGGGGTTAATTATGGAGCATGTAGGGCATACTTACATTTCTATACCGTTAGGAATTATAAAGGAGTCCCACCACTCAATCTCAGGTATCTCTCCTTCTCTTAGCTCTTTTTTCGGAGTAATCAAGGCTAGCCTAGTGGATGCTTGGATGCCAGTTTTCTTTGCAGCCTGTGAGATTTCTGCCTGCAGCTTCTCTAGTTGAGCCTGTTAGACAAAAACAAAGATTTTTACTTACGGAAAAAGAAATGCAATCAGGCATATTCGTAACGCACACTCAATATACAACAATTGACTAAAGCACATGAAGGTTATATTATTTGGGTAAAAGTGAGTTTGTTGGACATCACATTCCAAAACCATGGGCATTAATATGGAGTTGGCCCCTCTGACGAACAAGCCTCTGGGAAGGATTTCTAAAAGATTTTGAAGTGTGTCTCTTGAAATATGTACCAATTCAGCAAAACGTATTTGTGCAATCAGACGCTGGTGTTGGACAAGCTCTGGCTTGCAATCGCATTGCAATTCATCCCAAAAGGTATTCAATGGGGTTGAGGTCAGTTGTCAGAGCAGGCCACTTGAGTTCCTTCACACCAAACTTATTCAATCATGTCTTCATGGACTTTGTTTTGTGCACAGGGGTACAGTCATGCTGGAACAGGAAAGGGTCTTGTCCAGTTGCTGCCACAATATTGGAACAACCCAATTACATAAAACATTTTTGTGTCCTGTAGCGTTAAGATGACCCTTTGCTAAAACTAAGGGGCCGAGCCCAGACCATTAACCCTGCATCAACATTTACAGTAGGCACTATGAACTTTGAACTTTGGTAGGTAGGGTTTGTCCGGGCATCTTCAATACCTAGATTCTTTCATCAGCATGCCAAATAGTTGAAGCATGATCCATTAATCCAGCGAGCATGTTTCCACTGCTCCAAAGTCCATTGGCAGCATGCTTTCTACCACTCCAGCGGATACTTGGCATTGCACATGTTTATGTGCGGCTTGTGTACAGCTGCTCAGCCATGAAAACCCATTTCACTCTCCTGATACAGTTTTTGAGCTCCAGAGGAAGTTTGAAAGTCTGTAGTAAGTGAGGCAATAGCTACAACGCAATTGATATGTGCTACATGCTTCAGTACTCAGCAGTCCCGCTCTGTGAGTTTGCGTGATCAACCACTTCATGGCAGGGCTGTTGCTCATTGCTGCTTCCGCTTCACAGTGATAACACAGTTGACCGGGGTAAGTCTAATAGCACAGAAAGTTCACATTTAAAGTCACTGAGTCATTATACTGCCAATGTTTATTTATGGAGATTTCATGGCTATGTGCTAGATTTTATGCAACGGTTAGCAAAAGGTGTGGCTGAAAGACCTGAATTCAATAATTAGTAGGGTTGTCCAATTACTTTTGGTCATTCACTATGTACAGTATATATATATATAATATAGGGCAACCATTGCTGCTACTAGGGACACAAAAGTTCAGGAAGAGAATGATATAACATGCTATTGGCAAGTAACAGTAAAATAAGAAAATGCTGTGTGTGTAGCCACCAGCAAAGCGGTTAAATTGTCAGAGCTCAGTCCCCGATTGGTGACTACCAGCTCAGAATCAGCAGTGCAGTTACACTTTGAAACAGACTATTTTTCAGGAGTTTAGCACGTACTGTATTTCTAGGCAAGTAATAGTGAAACATGAAAATGCTGTAAAGTTTTATAACATTCTTTTATTGCACTTTTACGGGTTTCTTTTAAAATGGAGGCAACAGTATGGCAGAAATAGTGCCTTTTGATACTGTTGTATAATACACTATGCTATATAATAAGCATTGTAGAAATATACTGTACAAACTATTTAACAGTTTTCAACTGCAAATATAGTAATTTGCTAAAACAGCTTTTATGAATTGACTCCAACAACAGTAAAAGGATCTAAAAAAATGCTATAATCATACACTGCTGCATAAAATATATGCCTCTATACACCCTTATTAAAAGGGGCATGAAAGTTGATAATACTATACTAAGTCCCTTTGCAAAGCAAAGTGTGATTATAAAAAATTGCAAACCTGAGAGCGCTCAGTGATTGTTAAATTCTAGAGTTTCAAAAAAGCAATAGGATTTACCAGCACTAAAAATAATTCAGTCAAAAAAAAAAAAAAAAAAATAGGTTAACAATTGTTTTCCACCTCTAAGCCAATAGCAGTGCTAGCCGTACAACACCGTGTTGATGGCTAGCACGGCTATTGGCCATGAGGTGGAAACATCACCTCATTGAAGAAGGGAAAAAAAGAAAGATAAAAAAGGAGTTATACCGTGGGCGGCTGGATTAATTTAGAATTCTGTGGCAAAGAAAAGGTACTTTTAACATACCTTTTTTAAAATGTCCTGTTTAATGTTCCCATATATATTTTAAATGCTAGGATTTGCCATTACTTTAAGTATGCTCTTGGGCACTAGTATGATTGACAGGGAAGTATGCTCTTGGGCACTAGTATGATTGACAGGGAAGCTAGTGCATGGAACATACCCACTAATCAGCACCTGTGTTAGCTCTATCATTGGAACCAGGCTATGGAAAAACCTAAAGTATACATACCTCCATTTTCAATTATCTTAATAAAATGTTGTTTCAGCAAATTACTACATTTGCAACTGAAAACGCTAACATTTTAAAAGTACAATCTCTACAAATATTGTTCAGTAGTTCAACACATATTAAGTTAATGTCCAGACTTCAAAACACAATCCGTTTCATTCAATTTGAAATTAATAATTACAAGTAAGCATCTAATATGATGGCTTTGGAAGTTTCTGGTATTTAAACCCCACAGTGACAAGAACCTTTATTTAAATGCTCTTGGTGATGGGATTCTAGGACCATCAGCTTGTGGGGGAGGGGGGGGGTTGTGACTGAATAACACAATTTCTCAGTTGTGCCAGTGGATCTGCTATATAGGATGCAGAGTTGATGGTAAGGGTATTTAAATGTGAAAGGGAGTTTTGAATGTAATGATTTTTAGCATCATATTTTAGCTGAGAAACATGTTACTTTTATTAAAGTATGTTACCTACAGCTTTTTTTTTTTTCTTTTTAACTAGATTTTTTGGAAATGTAAGCCACTTTTGAGAATAATTGAGTACTGTTGTGTCTGCATTCTCTAAAGCTTCTGAGTCTGTGGTTTCCAGTCTTCTGAAGACTGTAGACATTGACACAGCTTCTGAGACATGGTACAGTTGGCGGCTAATGGGTCCATTCTGCCTTACTAGCACCCATTTGATATATTTGTGAGTTTTTCTGCTTACATGCTTTGAACCTTCTGTGTTCTAGAGGAAAAAGCACCATCGCAGTGCTCTCTCTTTGGTCATAACAATGTCTTCCTGCCAGTAACACTGATCTGCCATTAAAGCGTTAAAAGGCATAATAAAGCACACTAAGTTAAACTGCAAATTCACAAGATGACACCCCCCAGTACAAGTAAAATATTTTTTCCTTGACAATAAAACAAATAAATTCCATACCTTTGTTCTGATGCGCTGTGCAATCTTTTCAAACTTTCCTCTTTCATGAAATTTGAAGGATCGTTTTGTGCGTTGAGCAGGTGTAACAGAAACACGGGGGTCAAAGAAGGTATTTGACTCCAGGTCTTCTGATGGTTTCTCTTTTAGCTGCTGCTTGAATTGTTCCCTTTTCACTGCCCGGATATTGGCTTTCAAGGTTGGCATACGGTGAGTTAACTCAATCTCTTTACCTGTGGCATCCACAGTGCGGCCCATGTCATCCAATATTAGAGGTGTAGGTTTTGACTGGTCCTTCGCATCAACTTTTCTAAAAGGAAAAGTTATTGTTTTAGATTTAAGCTCATTGTTAATGCTTCTTCATTAACTACAAATCCGAGTTAACTAATTTATGCTTAAAAGTGGAATTTATAGTTTATTTAAATTGTGTGTTCAATATTTCCTGTCTTTCATATACTGACAGTACCCTCTGCAAGCCACAGAGAGAAAAACAAACAAAAACACAGAAATGATGCAGGGGAGCAGGTGTAAAGAAAGTGCTGTTTGAAGAGTAAAGTTTGTGGAGTGGATGTCTTATATTTTTTGGGTACTAATCTTCGCAACTGGAGCAGTCAAAAACTTGGTGAAATCTCTTGAGACTGTTGCCAGCCAAAAGGAAGAGCTATACATTAATGGAAATGTTCTACTGCAAATCTGAAAAACCTAAAATAGTTTTGATGAATGGAATCACGAAAATAAAAGTCCTTCAGTTATTTTGTAAATTGTTTCCACAGCAAGGATAACAGAATGGAGGTTTTAATTTTGACGTAAGAAACTCAATAATACACAATCAGATTTATTAACTACTCAAAGTTTCAGAAAATAAACCACATTAACTTACAGAGGAGCAATTCCCATGGCTTGAAGGCTAGCCATAGCAACCATACTGGGTGTCCCTATAAGACCTGGCTTTAACGCTATCTGGGCCTGAATTCTGGCTTGTAATTCTGCAGCTTTTCTGGCTTTCTCAATAGCGTCATTCATGAAAGTAGCAGCTTGAGATGGCTGAATGGTGTTCCCGATAGATCGTTCGGAAGACGTTGATGATGTTTTTTGCTAGAGAGAGAAAATAAGGGCAAAATTGAATGTACACAGAAGAAAAAAAGTGCTTAACTTACTGGAAAAACTGCATGTTAGTTTCACAAAGAGTTAAATTACGATATCTATATAGACCAATCTAAATTCACAAAAATCCAAATCTTAAGTTGTGTTACAACAATAATACAACATCCTGAAATCTGCATTGCAAGTATCTTACTATGTTTTAACTATTGCAGGTAAGTCATGGTAATATGCATCTATCATTTCCAAGTCACCACTGAGGTAGGTTTAGAGCTAGGGTTACCGTTGCTGTCAGAAAAAAGCTGGAAACAATACAGTGCTACTGCAGCAACTAAATGTTACATGTTTTGCATTTTACATAAATCAAATGTTGTACCAGAATTTCATAATAAATAAATAAAATAACTTTAAAATAAGATTGTTCTGAGTAAAATTATTGCGATCATACCACTGGGGTAGGGCTGACGATGCTTAGCTGCTTCTTTCGTTCTTCTATTTGCTTTGTTGCAGCTTCCATCATCTGCTTAATCTGAAACAATACAGAATTACACAATTATATTCACATTAAATTAGCAGATCTACAAATCATTTAGATGGACCAGATTTTTGATAAATGTGTCCTTTAGAGTTTATTACTGTACATTATATCATTTTAGGAGCGTTTCCTCTAAAAGACTTTGTACCCACCGTGATTTTTCCTTCTGATAGAGAATTGTTTTCCTACATTTTCTGGTTTGAAAGACAACCCAATGAATACTGGTGTCTTTTAAAAGTGACATGAAAACCATTTTTCTTTCATGATTAAGATAGAAAATACAATTTAAAAAAAAAAAAAATTTCCAATTTATTTCTATGATTAAAATTTGCTTCATTCTCATGTTATTCTTTGTTGAAGAGATATCTAGATAGGTAGGGTGCACATGTCTGGAGCACCACATGACAGGAAATAGTGCTCCCATCTAGTGCTCTTGCTAATGTATAACATTGCTGAAAAACTGCTGTCATATAGTGTTGTAGACACGTGCACACTCCTGAACTTACTAACAAGAAAACAAAGAAAACTTAATAGCAATAAATTGGAAATTTGTTTAAAGTTGTAAGTTCTGAATCATGAAAGAAAATCTTTGGGTTTATGGATTCTGATCAGCCTGTAACCAATCAGACATTTGCTACAAACCACACAAGCAGACTAACCTGAATTTTGGTCAACATTCCTGGACTCTCAGTGGGAGGACCAGGGATCACATCAGACTCTTCCTCCACTTCTTCAAAACGGTGAGTTCTTCTCTTCTTCGTACTTGAAGATTCCTTGATTTCAGTATCATTCTCTGACACAACCTTGAGACACAACAAATTATACAACATGAAGAGATGGGCCAGGGTAAAGAGCAAGTGGTAATAAATCAGACCTGGATTTGTGAAGTGTTTTATGCACTCATACATAATAAGCAAATCTATTAAATAGAAAATCTGGAATCAGAATCATAATTTAGTTGAGTGGATAGGGCTAGCTAAAATATATATATATGTCTCATTATGTCCTTAGATCACATTTAGTATAAAAGAATGTTACTACTGGAATTCAAAAAATTCTGCAGCGCTATCCATAGGTACAAAAGTACAACGTTGATACAGTATTTGTAAGAGAAGACACAATTTATCAAACAAATACAGGAGGAACTGAGGGCCCAAATCCCATGGGAACTTACAATCTAGATGGCTAGGATGGTGAGAAACAGGAGATGAGGACTGCAAGGGTGAGAATTATGTTAGTACAGTGTTAGATGAAGGCATTTAATAGATAAGTGGAAGTCATTTGTTAACGAATTAGGTGGTGGGCTTCCTTGAACAAAAAACAGAATTTATGCTTACCTGATAAATTACTTTCTCCAACTGTGTGTCCGGTCCACGGCGTCATCCTTACTTGTGGGATATTCTCTTCCCCAACAGGAAATGGCAAAGAGCCCAGCAAAGCTGGTCACATGATCCCTCCTAGGCTCCGCCCACCCCAGTCATTCGACCGACGGACAGGAGGAAATATATATAGGAGAAACCATATGATACCGTGGTGACTGTAGTTAGAGAAAATAATTCATCAGACCTGATTAAAAAACCAGGGCGGGCCATGGACCGGACACACCGTTGGAGAAAGTAATTTATCAGGTAAGCATAAATTCTGTTTTCTCCAACATTGGTGTGTCCGGTCCACGGCGTCATCCTTACTTGTGGGAACCAATACCAAAGCTTTAGGACACGGATGAAGGGAGGGAGCAAATCAGGTTACCTAAAAGGAAGGCACCACAGCTTGCAAAACCTTTCTCCCAAAAATAGCCTCCGAAGAAGCAAAAGTATCAAATTTGTAAAATATGGCAAAAGTGTGCAGTCAAGACCAAGTCGCTGCCTTACATATCTGGTCAACAGAAGCCTCGTTCTTGAAGGCCCATGTGGAAGCCACAGCCCTAGTGGAGTGAGCTGTGATTCTTTCAGGAGGCTGCCGTCCGGCAGTCTCATAAGCCAATCGGATAATGCTTTTAAGCCAAAAGGAAAGAGAGGTAGAAGTCGCTTTTTGACCTCTCCTTTTACCAGAATAAACAAAAAACAAGGAAGATGTTTGTCTGAAATCTTTAGTAGCCTCTAAATAGAATTTTAGAGCACGGACTATGTCCAAATTGTGTAACAAACGTTCCTTCTTTGAAACTGGATTCGGACACAAAGAAGGTACAACTATCTCCTGGTTAATATTTTTGTTAGAAACAACTTTCGGAAGAAAACCAGGCTTAGTACGCAAAACCACCTTATCTGCATGGAACACCAGATAGGGCGGAGAACACTGCAGAGCAGATAACTCTGAAACTCTTCTAGCAGAAGAAATTGCAACTAAAAACAAAACTTTCCAAGATAGTAACTTAATATCTATGGAATGTAAAGGTTCAAACGGAACCCCTTGAAGAACTGAAAGAACTAGATTTAGACTCCAGGGAGGAGTCAAAGGTCTGTAAACAGGCTTGATCCTAACCAGAGCCTGAACAGATGCTTGAACATCTGGCACGGCTGCCAGTCTTTTGTGAAGTAAAACAGATAAAGCAGAGATCTGTCCCTTTAGAGAACTTGCAGATAATCCTTTCTCCAAACCTTCTTGTAGAAAGGATAGAATCTTAGGAATTTTTATCTTGTTCCATGGGAATCCTTTGGATTCACACCAACAGATATATTTTTTCCATATTTTATGGTAAATTTTTCTAGTTACAGGCTTTCTAGCCTGAATCAGAGTATCTATTACAGAATCTGAAAACCCACGCTTTGATAAAATCAAGCGTTCAATCTCCAAGCCGTCAGTTGGAGGGAAACCAGATTCGGATGTTCGAATGGACCCTGAACAAGAAGGTCCTGTCTCAAAGGTAGCTTCCATGGTGGAGCCGATGACATATTCACCAGGTCTGCATACCAAGTCCTGCGTGGCCACGCAGGAGCTATCAAGATCACCGAGGCCCTCTCCTGATTGATCCTGGCTACCAGCCTGGGAATGAGAGGAAACGGTGGGAATACATAAGCTAGGTTGAAGGTCCAAGGTGCTACTAGTGCATCTACTAGAGTCGCCTTGGGATCCCTGGATCTGGACCCGTAGCAAGGAACCTTGAAGTTCTGACGAGACGCCATCAGATCCATGTCTGGAATGCCCCATAATTGAGTTATTTGGGCAAAGATTTCCGGATGGAGTTCCCACTCCCCCGGATGGAATGTCTGACGACTCAGAAAATCCGCTTCCCAATTTTCCACTCCTGGGATGTGGATCGCAGACAAGTGGCAGGAGTGATCCTCCGCCCATTGAATTATCTTGGTCACTTCTTTCATCGCCAGGGAACTCCTTGTTCCCCCCTGATGATTGATATATGCAACAGTCGTCATGTTGTCTGATTGAAACCTTATGAATTTGGCCTTTGCTAGTTGAGGCCAAGCTCTGAGAGCATTGAATATCGCTCTCAGTTCCAGAATGTTTATCGGGAGAAGAGACTCTTCCCGAGACCATAGACCCTGAGCTTTCAGGGATTCCCAGACCGCGCCCCAGCCCACTAGACTGGCGTCGGTCGTGACAATGACCCACTCTGGTCTGCGGAAGCTCATTCCCTGTGACAGATTGTCCAGGGTCAGCCACCAACGGAGTGAATCTCTGGTCTTTTGATCTACTTGAATCACCGGAGACAAGTCTGTATAATCCCCATTCCACTGTCTGAGCATGCACAGTTGTAATGGTCTTAGATGAATTCGTGCAAAAGGAACTATGTCCATTGTTGCAACCATCAATCCTATTACTTCCATGCACTGCGCTATGGAAGGACGAGGAACAGAATGAAGTACTTGACAAGAGCTTAGAAGTTTTGATTTTCTGACCTCTGTCAGAAAAATCCTCATTTCAAAGGAATCTATTATTGTTCCCAAGAAGGGAACTCTTGTTGACGGGGACAGAGAACTTTTTTCTTTGTTCACCTTCCATCCGTGAGATCTGAGAAAGGCTAGGACGATGTCCGTATGAGCCTTTGCTTTTGACAGGGACGACGCTTGAATTAGGATGTCGTCCAAGTAAGGTACTACTGCAATGCCCCTTGGTCTTAGAACCGCTAGAAGGGACCCTAGTACCTTTGTGAAAATCCTTGGAGCAGTGGCTAATCCGAATGGAAGTGCCACAAACTGGTAATGCTTGTCCAGAAAAGCGAACCTTAGGAACTGATGATGTTCCTTGTGGATAGGAATATGTAGGTACACATCCTTTAAATCCACGGTAGTCATAAATTGACTTTCCTGGATGGTGGGTAGGATCGTTCGAATAGTTTCCATTTTGAACGATGGTACCCTGAGAAATTTGTTTAGGATCTTCAGATCCAAAATTTGTTTGAATGTTCCCTCTTTTTTGGGAACTATGAACAGATTGGAATAAAATCCCATTCCTTGTTCTTTTATTGGAACTGGATGTATCACTCCCATCTTTAACAGGTCTTCTACACAATGTAAGAATGCCTTTCTCTTTATTTGGTTTGAAGATAAGTGAGACCTGTGGAACCTTCCCCTTGGGGGTAGTTCCTTGAATTCCAGGAGATAACCTTGAGAAACTATTTCTAGCACCCAAGGATCCTGAACATCTCTTGCCCAAGCCTGAGCAAAGAGAGAGAGTCTGCCCCCCACTAGATCCGGTCCCGGATCGGGGGCTATCCCTTCATGCTGTTTTGGTAGCAGTGGTAGGCTTCTTGGCCTGCTTACCCTTGTTCCAGCCTTGCATTGGTTTCCAGGCTGGTTTGGGTTGTGAAGTATTACCCTCTTGCTTAGAGGATGCAGAATTAGAGGCTGGTCCGTTTCTGCGAAAGGGACGAAAATTAGGCTTATTTTTAGCCTTAAAAGACCTATCCTGTGGGAGGGCGTGGCCCTTTCCCCCAGTGATGTCTGAAATAATCTCTTTCAAATCTGGTCCAAATAATGTTTTACCTTTGAAAGGAATGTTAAGCAATTTTGTCTTGGATGACACATCCGCTGACCAAGACTTTAGCCAAAGCGCTCTGCGCGCCACGATAGCAAACCCTGAATTTTTCGCCTATTAATCTAGCTAATTGCAAAGCGGCATCTAAAACAAAAGAGTTAGCCAATTTAAGTGCTTGAACTCTGTCCATAACCTCCTCATACGAAGATTCTTTACTGAGCGACTTTTCTAGTTCCTCGAACCAGAAACACGCTGCCGTAGTGACAGGAACAATGCATGAAATTGGTTGTAGAAGGTAACCTTGCTGTACAAAAATCTTTTTAAGCAAACCCTCTAATTTTTTATCCATAGGATCTTTGAAAGCACAACTATCTTCGATAGGAATAGTAGTGCGTTTGTTTAGAGTAGAAACCGCCCCCTCGACCTTGGGGACTGTCTGCCATAAGTCCTTTCTGGGGTCGACTATAGGAAATTTCTTAAATATAGGGGGGGGAACAAAAGGTATGCCGGGCTTTTCCCACTCTTTATTTACTATGTCCGCCACCCACTTGGGTATAGGAAAAGCGTTGGGGGGCACCGGAACCTCTAGGAACGTGTCCATCTTACATAATTTCTCTGGAATGACCAAATTGTCACAATCATCCAGAGTAGATAACACCTCCTTAAGCAGTGCGCGGAGATGTTCTAATTTAAATGTCACAACATCAGGTTCAGCTTGATGAGAAATTTTTCCTGAATCTGAGATTTCTCCATCAGACAAAACCTCCCTCATGGCCCCTTGAGATTGGTGTGAGGGTATGTCAGAACAGTTATCATCAGCGCCCTCTTGCTCTTCAGTGTTTAAAACAGAGCAATCGCGCTTTCTCTGATAAGTAGGCATTTTGGATAAAAGATTTGCTATGGAGTTATCCATTACAGCCGTTAATTGTTGCATGGTAATAAGTATTGGCGCACTAGATGTACTAGGGGCCTCCTGTGTGGGCAAAACTGGTGTAGACACAGTAGGGGATGATGTAGTATCATGTTTACTCCCCTCATTTGAGGAATCATCTTGGGCAATATCATTATCTGTGGCATTACTGTCCTTACTTTGTTTGGACACTATGGCACAATTATCACATAAATTTAAATGGGGAGACACATTGGCTTTCATACATATAGAACATAGCTTATATGATGGTACAGACATGTTAAACAGGCTTAAACTTGTCAACAAAGCACAAAAAACGTTTTAAAATAAAACCGTTACTGTCTCTTTAAATTTCAAACTGAAAACACTTTATTACTGAATATGTGAAAAAGTATGAAGGAATTGTTCAAAAATTACCAAAATTTCACCACAGTGTCTTAAAGCATTAAAAGTATTGCACACCAAATTTCAGAGCTTTAACCCTTAAAATAACGGAACCGGAGCCGTTTTTAAATTTAACCCCTATACAGTCCCAGCTATATGCTTTGCTGAGACCCAACCAAGCCCAGAGGGGAATACGATACCAAATGACGCCTTCTAGAAGCTTTTTTAGTGATTCTTAGATCCTCACACATGCATCTGCATGCCTTGCTCTCCAAAAACAACTGCGCAGTAAAGGCGCGAAAATGAGGCTCAGTCTATAACTAGAAAGGCCCCCAGACTAAAAAAGGTGTCCAACACAGTGCCTGCAGTTTTTTAAACGGTCCCCAAGATTATAATGCCAATTATTAGCTAGAATCTGCATAATATGCCCCAATAAAGCAATCGTTTTAGCCCATAAAAATGTCTACCAGTTTTTAAGCCCTTTATTCTTTTATGTTTGACTAAGAAAATGGCTTACCGGTCCCCATGAGGGGAAATGACAGCCTTCCAGCATTACATGGTCTTGTTAGAAATATGGCTAGTCATACCTTAAGCAGAAAAGTCTGCTAACTGTTTCCCCCAACTGAAGTTACTTCATCTCAACAGTCCTGTGTGGAAACAGCAATCGATTTTAGTTACTGTCTGCTAAAATCATCTTCCTCTTACAAACAGAAATCTTCATCCTTTTCTGTTTCAGAGTAAATAGTACATACCAGCACTATTTTAAAATAACAAACACTTGATAGAAGAATAAAAACTACATTTAAACACCAAAAAACTTAACCATCTCCGTGGAGATGTTGCCTGTGCAACGGCAAAGAGAATGACTAGGGTGGGCGGAGCCTAGGAGGGATCATGTGACCAGCTTTGCTGGGACTCTTTGCCATTTCCTGTTGGGGAAGAGAATATCCCACAAGTAAGGATGACGCCGTGGACCGGACACACCAATGTTGGAGAAATGTCTTTAGAGAGCTCTTAAAGGAGAGGACTGTTTTGGGGAAAGTCTGACAGCACAAGGTAGTTTGCGCCAGTGGGTTGGTACCCCACGAGAGAAGCCCTGAAGTCTAGCATAAGGTGAAAATAGAAGATGCAAGGAGCAGGTCATTGTTAGACCTTAGGGGGCGGGCAGGAGTATATTTTTTTTTTTTATTAGTGAGGAGCGTTGTTGGTGAGGGCTTTGTAGGTCAGAGTAAGAATTCTGAATTTAATTCTGCTGTGAATGGGGAGCCAGTAAAGGGACCCACAGAGAGGTGTAGCAGATACAGATTGGCGGAAAAGGTGGATTAGCCTGGCAGAGGGATTTAGAATTGTTTGAAGGGAGAAGAGGCGGGAAAGAGGAAGGCCGGTTAGTAGGTTATTACAGTAGTCAAGTCGAGAATTTAGCAGGGAGTGGTTTATTTGCTTAGTGGCATCTGCACACAGAAACAGACAAGATTTAGAGATATTGCGTAGGTGGTTGTGACAGGTTGAATAGAGCAACTGGATGTGGGGATGAAGGACAGATTGGAGTCCAGTGTAACTCCGAGGGAACAGACTTGGGGTGATGGGGAAATAGTGATGCCGCAGACAGTGAGAGAAGTCTGAAATCGGAGTAGAGCTAGAGAGGGGATTAGAAGGAGCTCAGTCTTGGACATGTTAATCTATAAGTGGTGAGAGGACACCCAGGAAGAAATACAAGCTAAGCAGTCGCTTACATGAGAAAGGACAGAGTGAGAGAGCGAGCAGGGGTGGAGAGGTAAATCTGAGTGTCATCAGCAGAGAGGTAATATTTGAAGCCGTAGCTGTTGATAAGTTTACCTAGTGAAGAAATATAAATAGAGAAGAGTAGAGGACCCAGAATCAAGATCTTAGAGGCACTCCAACCCGACTGAGACATTGAAGAAGAGGCGTCACCAGCAAATGACGCAGAAAATGAGAGAGAACGGATCCAAGAGAGGGCTTAGAGTCTGTTAGAGAAGGGGGCAGGGGTTTTAATGTTAGTGGAAGCAGTGATATGGGGTGGTAGTTTGCAGGAGAATTGGGGTGTCTGTCTGAAATGGTAAACGGGCAAAAAGTGAAGTGAGAGGGGAAAAAAAAAAAAAAAGAAGAAAGAAAGAAAGAAAGAAAGAAAGGGATTTAAAAAAAATAAAAAATATTGCACAAAAAAGTTAAAAGGCTCAAAGATCTGAGGTCTCAGGTGCTACAAAAAGTGTTGAGTGAGAAATCAATAGCACTACTATAAATTGAAGGATTATTGTAACCTTATTTGTTTAGCAAATACCCTTTCTTTTGATACGCTTAACATTTATTTTCTTTTGTTGCGGTGTACTAGGTTAGAAATATTTTTACTTTCAAATTCCAACAAATACACTGGACAGGTACCCTTTTTAAGCACTCATATCCTTCATTTGTGTAAGTGTATAAACATGAATTACATATTAAAAATCTAAATCTTTATTAATTCCATCTAAATATTGGTTTTAAGTATTTCTAGATATAGACAGCTGATTTATAGAACAAGAGAATTGATTTATTCTGTATGACCCTATCCATTCAACGATGTGCCCCCTGGCAATATGATGTGTACTGAGATATATATGAGGAACTGGGGACATATCAGACATGCTAGATCTGTAACATGTTAATGTTATCAAGCTTATTCCTAATCTCTTTCTGTATTGTATATGATCAAGAATTTTTATAATAATAATAAAAAATATTTAAACATAAATATTGGTTTTAATCCAATTTAAAACCATAGCAGGGGATATCCGATATCCCCAGTCAATATTAAATAGCCTATGTGATCGCAAATCAGCGTATAAATCAGAGTATGATTTCTTATATTGTTCGAGTAACCGTGGGTCTATAAACCATTGGGTAAAATACTAGATAAGTTTGTATGATCTTATCTTTGAGGTTTAATGTTTTATGCATATAACTCCAATGAAAACACTGAACCTACAAATATTCTTTATGGTAATATCTACATAAGTCGCCCAACATACAGTTGAATACTTAATCATTAGTGGTCTTGGTAGTATCTATATAAATTTCTCACTAGGACATTCAATTCATAATATGATCGTGTCTCTTTAAATATAGATAAGACCTTCCTTATGTCAAGTGTTAGATAAGTATTGGTCTTAGTAATAAGTCAGTCAATATTTCCACTCTGATATTTGTTTCATTGTCTGATCATATATTTTTATGTAATGGGGGCACACACCTCTGAGGCATAACCCACCCTTATATTGATAAGCTATGTTATTAATTATATATGTTGTGAGTTCAGTGTGTCCTTATATGCAGCAGTAGATAAATGTTCTACTAGTCATTTATACATTCCTTCTTTTAGTGCATTAGTTATTTTACTTAGACTTACTTGGAATATTGTAGTGGGTTTACTGCAATCACTACAGAATACATATATATTGTCACAATACATTTATGACACGTTCATGTATTGCTTTGTGGAATCAACCAAGTGTCTCTTTATATGTCTATATATGTGTACATATGTATTTATGTGTATATATGTAGTTACAGATATATACACACATTTAAACACAAATACATATGTACACATATATAGAAGTACATTGGAGCCCTTCGCAGTTAAAAGGGACACTAAACCCACATTTTATTATTTCATGATTCAGACAGAGCATGCAATTTTAAGCAACTTTGTAATTTATTCCTATTATCAATTTTTCTTTGTTCTCTTGCACTCTTATTTAAAAAGCAGGAATGTAAATCGTAAGAACCTGGGATATGCTTGCTTATTGGTTTGCTAAATGTAGCCACCAATAAGCAAGTGCTATCCAGGGTTCTGAAACTAAAAAGGGCTGGCTTCTAAGCTTTAAATTCCTGCTTTTTAAATAAAGATAGCAAAAGAACAAAGAAACATTTAAGTAGGATTAAATAAGAAAGTTGCTTAAAATTGCATGCTCTGTCTGAAACATGAAAGAAATGTAAAAGCATTTTTAGGCAATATTCATATTTAATAAAGTGTTATACTGTGTATTTACTGTAAATATTTCACATTCCAATGTTCTTCACATAGCAGAATATATTCTAAGTAATTATATACATATATTATGAATAAATAGAACATATTCTGCTATGTGCAAAACATTGGAATGTAAAATATTCATATTTTCATGTCACGGATTTAAGAATATAAGATCGGGTATGCGAGCGAGTTGAGTGTTAGTTTTTTCCCCACACTTTTTTTGCTCTATTGAAGTTATCCCATGCCCTATATTCTAAGTTTGGCTTTTTACGTGCCTCGGGTTAGCGCACAAGCAAAAACAGTTTACTTTCAACTCATAATACAAGAGTAACCAGGGACACGCAAGAAGTTTACTTAAAGCGCAGTAAACGCTCGATCCTTAAATAGTGATCCACTTGTAATCTAGCCCAAAATGTCAAATCATATTTACCAGCTTGTTATATTTCATATAAACAGCGAAAAAGAAGCTAATAACCAAAACGATGGAGTAGTAGGAAAGCAAGAAAACAACTAAAGCTATCTGGACTGCAAACATTGCAACAAAATGACAGCAAAAGATAAGAACCCATTCTGTATAAGCGTCAGTTTGCCTTTACTTTATATTCTATAATTATTTTTATTAGATTATAATACTTTATAATAAACTAACATATTACAATTTAGGTTTTTGATATCACAAATCTCTTCTACAGATCAGGTAATAGCTGTATATATAATCTGCGGAAATACAGAAACAGATGCTTACTGCATATTAAAGAGACCGTAAAATCAAAATAAAAAATAAATAAAAAACTTTCAATATTCAGCTAGAAGCATGCAATTGTAAACAACTATTATCTAATTTGCTTTGTTTTTTTGGTATCCTTTGATGAAGGAGCAGCAATGCATTATTGGTAAGCTAGCTTAACACACTGAATGAGCAAACCACAAAAAGCATATATGTGCAGCTACCAAGTAGTGCACGGCTGCTCCTGAACATACCTAGGTATGCTTTTCAACAAAGGATACCAAGAAGATGTAGCAAATTTCATAAAAGAAGTAATTTGGAAAGTTGTTTAAAATCGCAATGCTCTATTTGAATCATAAAAGTTTGATTTTGACTATGCTGTCCTTTAAGCCTTTTAGATGGGTCCCTAATTTAAAGCATAAATCTCAAAGGGTAAAATAATTGAAGAAAATACACGTTATTAAATACCTACTTTAATCTCACGTTTTCTACTCCTGTCGCTGCTTGACCTGCTTGAATGCCTTGATCCCCGACCATCTTTCACTGCATCAAAAAGCTTGTCCACAAAACGTAGTGTGTAGTCATCAAAGTATTGCTTTAGGTGATCTTAATACAAAATAATAAAAAATATAACAATATATATACATATACATTATTTTACAATATAAAATTCTACTAGGATCATTTACAGCACACCATGAACGGTGGATAGATTAAAGTGATGGTAAACTCTCCCCTTTTTAAAATCAGATCTGGAATGTAAGCGCTATTTTAGATGGAGTTTAATTAATTAGCTGTAATGAAGATGCAGTATAACATGCTTTTTAATATAGATATGAAATTCAAATACTGCATGCTCCTCCGCCCACTTTAAAAGTAAATTTTTCTGTGAGCTAACAGATTGAATTGTTGTCCAATCAGCGCTCTCCACATATGGCACTTTTTTTGTAGCTAGAGCATTGATTGGAGAGTAATTCAATCATTTAGCTGACAGGAAAATTGACTTTTGAAGTGGGTGGTGTAACGTGGGGTTTTTGAATTTCATATCTATATTAATAACTAAGTTATAGCGCATCTTCATTACACATGATGAATACAACCCCATCTAAAATAGCGCTTACATTCCAGATCTGATTTTAAAAAGGAGAGAGTTTACCATCACTTTAAGCTTGATAATTGAAGAAAAAAAATAATTAAATAAGACAGGGACAGGTAGCCCTTACCCACAACCCCAGACACCTGTGTTTCTTTGCTGCTCCTCTTTTTGTTGTACTTTTGTGCTCTCTCTCTCCTGTTTTTTCATCACTTAAAATAGAACTTCCTTGTAGTTATATTATTATGCAAGACTCATGATAGATATCATCTGTTAGTGATGCTAATTGGTACTATTCATATAAAAAAGGACCATAAAACAACATTTCATACGGAACAGAAACAAGAGAAGACAACTGAAAGATACGGTTAACACTAAATCACAGACAACCAGCATTGTGGACATTGGAAACAGTCTTAAAGGGACACTGAACCCAGATTATTTCTTTAATGATTCAGATAGAGCATGCAATTTTAAGCAACTTTCTAATGTACTCCTATTTTCTATTTTTCTTTGTTCTGTTGCTATCTTTATTTAAAAATGCAGGAATGCAAAGCTTAAGAGCTGGCATAATTTTGGTTCAGCACCTGGGTAGCTCTTACTGATTGGTGGCTAAATATTTTTTTATTGGTAAATCAAAAAAGCAAAGACTATTTCTATCTTGGAGTGATAGCAAAAATGCTAACATTCTCTAGTACTTTGGGCAAGTTTTTCTCTGAAACTCCCAGTAGCAAAGGGGTTAAAGGAGAGTGATCAACCAAATTGCAAGCAAAAGAGCCCAATAATAAAATGCACCGAGAGCATTTTAGTTTTGCACTTTTATCTTTCAGATTCATATATCCCCACCAACGTTACATGATCAAAACATTCTCTACCACATCTAACATACTCGTCTGCCTCCTTGAATCCCACCAACAAATATCTAATTCCTACCATCTTTATGATCATCACCCAAAAACATATTAATTCCCTTGAATATTATTTTTGCTAGAACATCGGTCCGCACAGATTTCTCCCTTAAAGCTCTTTAGTCCCTATCAACCACAAGAATTATCACAAGTCTAAAGATTTCTTAAACACACATCATCCACCTGGGAAGTATATAGCATACTCCTAATAATTTCATGGAAACTAAGAATAAGCTTCTTAAAGGGCAATTGTAGTGATAACATGAGATTTTATCACTAGTGGCACTGTAAAGCCCACAAAGGGGTTAAAGTATTGCTAAGGAACAACAGAACGCTGCTGGTCCTGAGAGGAAATTGTCACTGATCTAATCAGTAGTGCTAGTTGCACAGTTGGTGCTTGCGACTAGTGCTGCCAATTAAGCTAGCGGCAATTTTGACTAGGGACAAGCAGTGCTCTGCTGGTCCCAAGCGGTAACTCAACTGTGCGTTTAACCCCTTTGTGGGGTTAAACATAAAGCTTTGCCAAATTATAAAGTAATGGAAAAAACCCTAATGAAAGACCTATCAAGTTGGAAAAACAAAGCCATATCGTGGATTGGTAGAATAAACGTAGTAACAATGAATATCCTGCCAAGACTCCTTTACCTACTGCAAACCACCCACATAAATCTTCCTCCACAATACCTCAACAAAATACAATTTTTAATAGAACAATACATTTGGCAGGGCTCCAGACCCAGAATAGCAAAACAGACAATGTACCTACCCAAAGACAGAGGAGGACTAGGTGTACCAAACATACATATCTACAAAGAGGCTATAATGCTACACAGACTACTAGATTGGTGCACAAACCACAACATAAACAAACAATGGGTCCAGATAGATAGGCACATACTAGGACTTTGCAACGCAGGAGTAGCTGCATGGATACCTCCCAAACACAGACCAGCTAAAATACAACAATACCCCCTTCTGACGGAATTTTTTACGACATGGGATAAGCTAACAAGCACATCAACAATTATCTCCAACGTTCTCTCCCCTATGTCCCCCATCTGTCACAATCCAACGCTACCATGGAACCACAGAAACAAGCAACCAGACTTTAGTTGCCACATAAAGAATAGAATATCATTAATTTTTCACAAAGACAAAACATATAGACCCCTAACCGATATCCAAGAAAATCATCCTGACATCCTTATACTGGTACTCCTACTCACAATTATGCTACTACTTGGACACTCACCCCAAAAAAACAACACTCAACTAGAAACCTTACACCATTTGAAAACTTGTGTCAACTAGAAAACACTAAAAAAAACAACTAAACATGCCATCTCTATATTATATAAACTAGTACTGCTTAGAGACCCACATAAATTACCTACGTACACCAACTCATGGGATAAAGAACTAGGATCCAACATCACATTCATAGATTGCATGACATCCTTTAGAATAACCAAACAATCATCAATATCCACAAGGGTTTTGTAAACAAACTACAAATATCTAACGAGATGGTACCTCACACCTAGCAGACTGCACACAATTTACAAAACAGCCAACAATAAGTGCTGGAGGGGATGCAGAGAAATAGGCAACCCAACACATATATGGTGGCATTGCAGCCAACTGGACACATTCTGGACAAATATCATTAGATGAATCTAATGCAAATTCCTATAGTAGGAGGTTTGCAGAGGGCGAAAATATAAATGGTTGTGTTATAAAAAAAGATGCTGAAAATTAAACAGATGTGTATGAAACTTAGGTTTCAATTTGTGTGTCCTTTAAATAATTGTTTTCAAACTAACTTTAGACCCACCAATTTGGGTATTTCTATGGGTGAATCGAAAATCGATAAGAATAGGAAAATGTGCAATTATGTGCAATCATGTATATACAATACAATTGTTATAACACTAATAATTGAATAAGAATAAAAAATGAAAATTATAATAAAAAAACAAAGTCGTGTTTTACAGTCATGCCTAATGAAATAGCTAGTCAGCTGAGAAACACGTTTCATGTTTTAAATGTTTTAAAATAAAGCTATGATTTTAAGTAGTCTGCCTTTTAACTACTTTTTCACTTTGGAGCACTTTACACCACTTATTCAAACCATTTGAAAGAACAATCCAGTGAGACCTGATTCAGAAAGCTGGTGTCTGTAACCTCCAGCCTGCCTTGTTTGCACGATTTCATTGTGCAAACTGAAATGTGAGTACCCATTTTGTATATTTTCTTGGAATCATTCTGTTAAACGTTTAACCTGCACTAGGAGAAGTTCTGTGTCCTTTATATTTTGAAAGGCTACAACATCCAGTATCCAGTCCACTGAAATCTGAGGGAGACCTTGCCCCAATCTGTCAGCTAGAGACTACAAAGTTCAGCCTGCGCATATTGCACTTTATTAGTGCACACACCCTTGTGAGTTGTCACTTGTTAGCATATTCGTATTCACTGAAAATGTATTTTGGATAAACGGCACTATGAGGCGCTCTTCTTCACATCTTTTTTAGATCATTAAATGAATGTTAGACATAATAGGGAAACACTTGCCAAACGATCCGCAGATCCTCCTAAATACTTATCACTTCCTATATCACTGCTAGAGACTTACTGATACTAACCAAAACACTGGAAATCTGACATAGCCACCACAGAAAAGGAGTGGGAGAACCAGGTAGAAAATCTCCTGCACTTAGAGAGACACCATAACCTCCAATCCGGTACTTTGGACACACACAAGCTAAAAATGAATATTGTGGAAACACACAGACAAGCATAGGCACAACTGAAACTGAGCTTCGCTTATACACCTTCACTGCATTAGTCCTGACACTCACAAAACTTGTACCCCTCTTTGTGTTATGTGTATTGAAAAAAATGCAAACTGTTAAAATATGTACCTAATTAAAATGACATGTATGAACCCAAAATGGACTATATGCCTCAGAAAATTGTGAATTCAGAACTGGAAAATTGATATTTCTTCACAAGTTTATTTCACCCATACTTATGTATACTTTGTTCTTTTGTCAGAAATATTTTTGCCTAAGTTTTGTCAAAAATGCAATCAAAAATATGTTTAAAAAAACAAAGCTTTGCCGCGTCACTGGTAATAAAAAATCCTGTTCTGGTTATTTTATATCTATAATGGCCCTTTTAGTTATTTATTTTTTAAATAGATTTATTAACTAAATAAGTCTACAGAATATGCATTTGAAAAGTACACCTCCATGCAATTCAAATTGTATGTAATTTAATCTTATGCAATGTAAGAAAGAGAGGGTCTTGATAATGACCATGTTCATCACTCCCAAAAGACAACTTACCGGCTGTCCTCTTCTTGTCCATTCCTTTCCCAACACAGCTAAGAGCTGAGGAGACAGCAGCGGGCTCAGAGAAGCCCAATGCTTTCTTAACAGTCTTTTCCACCCATGGTTTCAAATCCTCCAGTTCTCTCTTGGACAGAGCCATTTTGCAAGATACGATTGGCCTTCTCTAATATGGAAAAAGACAAAGATTAGATGCATAAATTGTGTATAATAAGCACAAACACTTTCTTGCTGAACTTAACACTATAGTTTTCTCAAAATGGTATCCTGCCCTTTAAAGGGATATGAAACCCAAACATTTTCTTTTGTGATTCAGACAGAGCATAACCTTCTAAAAAGTTTCCAATTTACTTTTATTATTAAATTTGCTTTGTTTCCATGACATTCTGTGTTGAAGTGATACATAGGCATCTGGAGCACTACTTGGCAGGACATAGTTCTGACATCTAGTACTCTTGCAAATGGATAATATTCTTACAAAACTGCTGTCCTATATTAATCCACAAATGGGCTGGTTCGGAAGCATACATCCCTGCTTTTCAACAAAAGAAGATACCAAAAGAACAAAAATAAAATTGATCATCAAAGTAAATTATAAAGTTCTTTAAAATTGCATGCTCTATCTGAATTATTAAAGAAACATTTTTGGTTTCATATCCCTTTAATTCTACAAATTGGTTCCTTTTTTTATTTCTTCCAATCATCAAACCATTCAAATTCCGATAACAACAATTACACCCAAATTTAAACTATTGTGCTCCCTTAAAGGGACAGTGAACATTATTGTATTACTATTATTGTACAGTACGTGAATAATTACCAAGGGTAGTCTGTGACTCCACTTCTAAAGTCTTCTTCACGTTCTGTACCCTACAGTAATCCCCGAGTCTGCTTGCCTATGCGTTTTCTGTTTTCAAAAACAGCCTCACAGGGTTGTTGACAAATCACAACCCTCTTAATCGTGCAGTTCATGAAAAAAACCCAGGCACCTTAAAATTATGCCAAGACACTTATTTAGAATCCCAAAACACCCAATAGGGATGGTCAAAAATTTCTGGCTCCTAAATTTATGGGCTGTCTTCGAAATTTTTGAAAAAAATTGTTGAGCTCTATTCTAGCAAGCTCTTGTGCTAAATAAAGCAGCTGATGGATAAATTATTACTTCTAATTATTTAGTATGTACTAAGAGCTTGTGTTGTGCTATCATTATTTATTACCTACAAACTTATAGACATTATAAATTTGTTTTAAACGTGTTAAAGGTTGACTTGTTTTCTAATAAATAGCTGCTCTTGTGCTGATTTTTTTCTCTCCCCAGTATGATTGTGGGAACTGCGGACCAGAATCATTGGAGCTGCAGAACTTGCTTTTTAAAGGACTAGCTCTATACAAACATGAACTCCCTGTTGATTTTCGACCTCAATATAACCAAAATTAAAAGAATATTTAAAGTGAATGTCAACTTTCATGATAAAGTGCACTGTTTATAAAAAAAAAAAACTATTAAAAACAGGGGCACTTTCATTCATGAAAGTTTACATTGCACCGGATTTTACAAATTACAGCCGGACAGATAGCTCAGCATGCAGGAGAAGGTAAGTATTTGTAAAATCCAGTGCAATGTAAACTTTCATGAATGAAAGTGCACCTGTTTTTAATAGTTTTTTTTTTTTAAAAACGGGCGCTTTATCATGAAAATTGACATTCACTTTAACTCCTGGCACTTATAAGAAATATAAATATATTAAAACTGTTTATTTTGAAAGCACATTTTACTTCTGTTTTGGATTAAAGAGCAGTTCAGAGATACTCCTCTTGAAAAGTCTTGTGGGTTATAAGTCTCCGTTGCTGTGACCAGTTAGGAACAGACGTTAAAGGAACATAAAGCCTAAAAAAAATAAAAAATATGATACAGATAGAGCATGTAATTTTTAAACAACTTTCCAATTTTCTTCTGTTTTGCTCACTTGGTATCCATTGTTGAAAAGAATACCTAAGTAGGCTGCGGAGCTGCTGATTGGTGGCTACACACATATGCCTTGTGTTATTGGCTCATCCAATGCATTCAGCTAGCTCCCAGTAGTGGATTGCTGCATCTTCAACCAAGGATACAAAGAGAATAGAGCAAATTAGAAAGTTTTTTAAAATTGTATCCTCTATCAAAATCATGAAAGAAAAAGTTGGGTTTCATGTACCTTCAACAAACAAAAATGAAGGTTACCAGATTAAGCAAAAGTGTAGATACAAGTGGTAAATGTATATATTTTAAACAGTAAAATTGGGTGTGTCACCTCAGGTGATAGCACCTTATTCTAGAAAATGACAGAAACAATATATAACATACATTTTAATCATAAAGGATTGGCAGGATTAAGACAAATGTGCAATAACTTGTGTGAACAGAAAGACTCTAATCAATCACATGTTGCAGGCATAGGCAAATGGTACCATGAGGGATGCATTCAGCCTCCCTGGAGGATGTTCAACAAGCACACTTTTCAAAAGTATTTTACAACAAAAAGCAGGCAACATAAATAATGAATATATACTGCAACGTGCTTTTACTTTCCATAATAATACATTTTACAAAGAGATAAGATGGATACCCTGCAAACAACCCTTTCTTCATGAACAAAATAACCACATTAAGACTGCCTTTATTAAACAAGGTAAGTTCACTGGGATACCCAAGGATCTGGCACATTCAGCTCCCCAGGGACCTTCAAAGTATGGCACAGCCAGAGAACTGGGGATTGTCTATATATGGCACAGTCAGTGCCCCAGGACCCTCGCCATCTAACAGAGTCACCACCACCCCAGGGACCTCAGGATGAAGCAAACTCAGCACCTTAGGGACCCTGGTTACATGGCAGTCAGAGTTGGGAACTTTCTCTGTGCCCGGCACGAGCACAGGTCAGGGTTCCTCTGTGCCCGGCACGAGCACAGGTCAGGGTTCCTCTGTGCCCGGCATGAGCACAGGTCAGGGTTCCTCTGTGCCCGGCATGAGCACAGGTCAGGGTTCCTCTGTGCCCGGCATGAGCACAGGTCAGGGTTCCTCTGTGCTTTGGTACATGATATGAGCATAGATCAGAGTCTCTCTCACTTCATATCATAATCACAAATCAGGGTTTCTCTCTGTATGGTATGAGCATAGTTTAGAGTCTCACTCTCTCTCTCCATGGCATGACAGAAAGTGACAGCTCAGGAAGACGAAACTACATGCTAGAATTATCTTTCTGACACAGCCAATAACTTAGAATCTCTCTGTATGGCACCGAGCTTAAGGTGTTTCAATTGAACATTCAGCATGTGGTTACTATCAGTCACGTATCCTCGTAATTTTCTCTGCCAGTTATACATTAGTATCTCTCATGTGTTTACTTACGGACTTAACTCAGGCTACCTAATACAGAGCAAACACAGTAACTCCAGCTCTGGGCTTTTGAGGAGCTCAGTGTTCCTAATCAATACTGGCCAGTCCTACCCACAAATTATCGCTCACTTACCAAGTTGCTGTTTTGTTTCTGTCCGTTTCTGCGGTGGGGGTTAACGGAGACCAAACGTCAGACCGGAAGCGGAAGAGCAGTGCATGCAGTCTTGCGCTCACACTGACCCACACAACGTGTTGCGTTAACTGCCGAGCATTGTGGGTAATTTGATTTTCAGGGTATTTTTTTATTTCATTCAACTTTATTAGTATATACAAATGTTATAATTTTGCTAACAAAAATAATTCAAATCCGTAAATTATACAATTTCAATGTTATTTGGAAAGGTTAAGAACAAGGTATTTTTTTTATATAGTAATAGCTTAAAGTAATGGTTAACTTTACACTTCTTATAATCAGACCCGGAAAGCAAAAATAAGTTGCAGGCGCAGCACATCTTTATTACAGTAATAACTGATTAATTAAACTCCATCTAAAATATCGTTTCCATTCAGGACCTGATTATTAAAGGGGAAAGTTCACCATCATTATTTACAAATATGCTTATCTTTATGCATAAACAATATAGCGTAGGTTGCCAAACCAAAGTAAAGTACATCACATATATCAGTAGTATCCTCAAACTGAATTAAACAATTCTACTTCTAAATGATACCTAGTTTTGAGGCTGTCCCGTGTACAATTTTAATCATACTTCATCATAGTAGCAGCATTAGGTTTTGAGGCAGATCTTGATTGATTGATTGACTGATCAATTGTTTATTTTTGGTTTTAGTCTATGGGGTAGCAATTGACACATCTTTACTGTGTCTTATTGCTGGCAGAAATTATTACTCTTAATGGTTCTACAAGAATGTGTATGAAAAGTTCATTTCGATAATAAACCTTAAAGGGTCAGTAAATTATGTAAATGTGATATTGAACAAAATACTTCATAATAAAGCACATCTCTAACCAATTTAATGCGCTTGTGATGAGAGTGGGAAGTGACATCACCGGATAGGGGCGGGCTTAGCCCGTTTGTGTCGCAGTTACTATAGTGAGATCAATGCTACCAGATGTATATTTCCATGCTCTGCAATAAAATAGTGTTGTACCCTCTCTGCTGTGTCCTGCATCTCATGACATGGTGTCAGAAGTACTTGCCTGCTCTTCTGTTTCCTGATCGATGACGATGTTGAAGTTTACCCCACCTGAGCCTTTTGATTTCTCTCAGCCTGCAGCTTGGCCCACATGGCGTCAGCAGTTTCAGCGCTACAGGATTGCTTTCAAGCTGGACAAGGAGAGTACAAGTTAATTCTCTTTTATACTCTATGGGGAAAGATGTGGAGCCAGTGTTCAATGCCTTTACTTTCCAAGAAGGGGAAGAATTTGACTTTGAAATAGTTATGAATAAACTCAGTGCCCACTTTGTGCCCAAAAGAAATGTGATTCATGAGAGAGCTTGTTTTCACAAACGTGCTCAGCGTGTGGGAGAATCTGTGGAGTCATTTGTGCGCAGCCTGTATGAACTAGCTGAATTTTGTGAGTTTGGTGTTGCTAAAGAAGAGCAAATCAGAGACAGAATAGTCATAGGAATTGCAGATGCTGAAGTCTCACTGAAGCTACAGTTAGAGTCTGATTTATCATTAGATGGGGCTATTAGGATGGCCCGCCAGAGTGAACTGGTGAAAAAGCAAAGTGCTGATCTGAGGTCTGAGAGTATTGTGGATGAAGTGCAGCAGTTCAGGAGAGTTGCTAGTGAAAGGCACAGTGTGAGCGGTAGACCAAGGGCAGCAGATAGGCCCAGAAGTGGATGGGCGCAGCATGCCGATGCACACTGTGCAACCGTGTCCATGATCAAAGTGTCATATGCCCTGCTAAAGACAAAAGATGTAGAAAATGTAACAGGATGGGCCATTTTGAAGTGGTGTGTAAGACGGAATATATTAAGGAGATGCAGGTGGATAGCGACCAGGAGGGTCAAGAAGTGTCTTTTGTGGGGTCTGTTGTTGCAGCATTTATAAAACTGCCTTGACAGCCCCAGCTGGTGAAAGTTACAACAAAAGTCCATAGTTCTTGCCAGCTGCGAGTACAAGCAAAGGAAATTCACCATGTGGGTGCATGTGATTAGAGGTCAGTGTGTTAATAACTTATTGAGCAGAAAAGCAGCCTGTGGTTTGGGCCTAGTAGCCAGAGTGAATGAGATCTCAGAAGATATGTTTGGTGAATTGGGCCTACTGAATTGCAACCCAGTCCGTATATCACTTAAAGGTGACGCAGTCCCATACAGCATTACCACTCCACGTAGAATTTCGTTCCCGCTCATGCCTCAAGTGGAGAAGGAGCTTTTGCGTATGAAGAATATGGGGGTTATTGAAGAGGTTGTTGAAGCAACTGACTGGTGTGCCCCCATTGTGCCTGTTGCGAAGAAAAACGGGAAGGTACGCATCTGCGTAGACTTGAAAAGGCTGAATGAGGCGGTGAAGAGAGAGAGATATGTACTGCCAACACTTGAAGATATAGCTCCGAAATTGGCTGGGGCGAAGTTCTTCTCTACATTGGATGTTTCTAGCGGCTTCTGGCAGATACCTCTAGATCCAAAGTGCCGTAAACTGACTACCTTCATTACACCAGTAGGTCGGTTTTGCTTTTGCAGACTCCCCTTCGGGATATCCTCTGCTCCTGAAATCTTCCAGAGAGAAATGAGTTCTCTCCTAAGAGACCACGTGGGCACGGCAGTCGTCATGGACGACATCTTAATGTATGGGTCTACATTGGAGGAACATGATCAGTGATTGAGCTGTGTGCTGCAGACTATCAGAGAGTCTGGGCTGAAGCTAAACAAAGAGAAATGCCATTTTAGGAAAGCTGAGTTATGTTACTTTGGACATATCATCAATGAGGATGGCATCAAGCCAGACCCTGAGGAAATTTGTGCTATTGAACAGATGAAAAGTCCTTCTGATGTACATGAGCTGAGACAAATATTGGGCCTTGTAAATTATGTGGGCAGGTTCCTTCCAGATTTATCCACAATACTACACCCTATCACAGAGTTTCTAAAGAAAGATGTTGCCTGGGTCTGGGGACCTTCACAGGAAGAATCTTTTATGCAGGTCAAGTCCCTGCTGGGGTCTGCCCCAGTGTTGGGGTTCTACGACCCTTCCAAAAAGACTGTGGTTAGTGCTGATGCAAGCAGTTATGGATTAGGGGCCGCCCTCCTGCAGCTGAATGAAAACAAACTACAGCCCATCTCCTACTGTTCCCGTACACTGACGGCTGCTGAGTCAAAATACGCCCAAATTGAGAAAGAGTGCCTGGCTGCAGTTTGGGCCTTTGAGCGCTTTCAGCGTTACCTAGTGGGCTTAGAGAAATTTAGTCTGGAGACTGATCATAAACCGCTAGTCCCTCTAATCAACTCCTATGATATTGACAAAACACCCCTAAGATGCCAGAGACTTCTAATGAGGCTGCTCAGGTTCAACGTTCAGGCAGTGCATGTGCCGGGGAAACAACTGGTTGTGGCAGATACACTATCCAGGCTCCTGCTGTCTGCTGCTGAAGAGTCTTCAACGGAATCAGATGTGAAAGTGTATGTAGATTCAATTCTGGCCTCCAAATCCATTTCTTCATGGAAGCTAGAACAAATAAAGAAAGAGACATATTTAGATACAGACCTTCAAGAAGTTATAAAGTACATAAAAGAAGAGTACATAAAAGAAGGTTGGCCCGAGAATCGGGCAGCCTGGATGTCTTTAAGTTCTTACCAGTCAGAAAGGTCGCAGCTCACAGAGCTGGATGGGTTGGTGCTGTTCCAGGACCGCATTGTTATTCCTGTTAGCATGCGGCAGGAGATGTTAAACAGGATTCACAATGGCCACTTAGGCATTACAAAGTGCAGAGAAAGGGCAGCTACGGCAGTATGCTGGCCCGACATTGCAAGCCATGTGTCTAAATGTGCCTTTTGCCGGGAACGCCGGCCTACTCAGAGAAGGGAGCCCTTGATTTCAGGCCCAAGGCAGAAAATAGCAGCTGATTTGTGTGAACTGCACGGTAAAAAGTTCCTAGTCGTGATCGACTACTATTCCAGGTATTTGGAAATTGCACCTTTGAATGAAATCACAAGTCAAGCCGTTATAACTCGAGCATACCAATGGAGTTGGTGAGTGATAATGGAATGCAGTTCGCTTCAACAGAGTTCAGTTCTTTCAGCAGAGAATATGATTTTATACATTCCACGTCAAGTCCACATTACCCGCAGGCTAACGGAATGGCTGAAAGGGCAGTTCAAAGAACAAAATTCATTTTGAAGCAATCTGAGCTGTACCTGGCCCTCTTGTCCTATAGGGCGACTCCCATTCAAGCCACGGGGTTTAGCCTGGCACAGCTGATGCTAGGACGCCAGATTCGCACCACCTAACCCTCTGTGGGTGTCTTCCAGCCAACTAGCTCTATTCCTCAGGACGAAGTCCTTAGGAGGGATGAAGAGGCAAAAAGGGGTTATCGATTCTTCTACAACAAGAGACATTCTGTGAGGCCCTTGCAGGAGCTGAATGCGGGGCAAAGTGTCAGAATTAAACTGGATGATGAGAAGAAAAGGAAGATGCCTGCTACGGTAATTGGACGCTCTCCAGAACCAAGGTCTTATGTAGTCCTTACTGATGGAGGGACAGTTACATGCCCTAATTGAAAACATCTTCAGCCTGTACCTGAGAGTTTGGAACTGGATGCCTCAGTACCACCGCCGGTGGGATCCCCTGTTTTGAGAGGGGTGCCTTCCCCTCAGCAAGATCACAGCGGGGATATGTCTTTGCCTCCAGCGGACTCTCAATCACCTTCTTCTGTATCAGAGGACAGTTCATGTAGAGTTACATCAAGTGGAAGAGTGGTGAAACTTCCGGCCCGATATCGGGATTAACATTAGTTAGAGCAGTGACCGGAAGTATGGGCAGAATAATCCCATGGTCACTGTGGACTAGGGTAGTCTACCCCGATGTTCAAGTCAGGATGTAATTCATGTTGTTTATACAAATATTCTCCTTAACGTGTTACTTGTTATATACTGTTCAAAACTGTTGTATGCTTTTTGTATACTTTGTTATTTGTTGAATTCAAATGAAAAAAAATTTATGCCTTGTCCTTCGAAAAGGGGGAAGATGTGATGAGAGTGGGAAGTGACGTCACCGTATGGGGCCGGGGCTTAGCCCCGTTTGTCTGTGTCACAGTTACTTAGTGAGATCAATGCTACCAGATGTATATTTCCATGCTCTACAAACAAATAGAGTTGTACCATCTTTGCTGTGTCCTGCATCTCATGACAGCTACATTAAAGTGAAAGTAAATCCTAGCGTTTTACAAACACTAGGATTGACTTTTGAAACAAATAAAGGGGGCTTTTTATTCATGAAGTATAAGATACTTCATGTAGAAAGCTCCTTTATTTGTTTTAACCGATCGCCGTTTTTAGCTGCTACAGCAGCCCACGGCTAAAAAATTTTTTGCTAAGAGGTGACATTTTCACCTCTTAGCCAATAGCCGTGCGGTAAGTCTGGCTTGGCGCCCATGGGAGCTGGATTTACCGGATTTAGCAGCTAAAAACGGCGATCGGTTTAAATAAAAAAAATTTAGCCGTGTGCTGCTGTTGCAGCTAAGAACCGCGATCGGTTAAAACAAATAAAGGAGCTTTCTACATGAAGTATCTTATACTTCATGAATGAAAGTCCCCTTTATTTGTTTCAAAAGTCAATCCTAGCGTTTGTAAAACGCTAGGATTTACTTTCACTTTAAAGTTAAACTGCTGAGTACGAGTACAGTAGGATTGTTACTGTTCACCAGAGCCAACCTAAGCATTTGCGGGGCCCTCGGCAAGATAAATTTGTGGGGGCCCTCAGGCCAGTGCCCTTATTCCCCTCCCCTGTATGCCCTGCTCCTTGTATGGACCACCCTGTGACAATATTCAGTGATACATATATAAGGAATAACACAAAGTATTAGACCTCTTGATACACTTCTTATAAACTAAATACAATACAACATATACATTGCACCATCTCATAACCTTACCTGTGACATTGCGGGGCCCCCCAAAGAGCAGCCCCTTGGGCGGGTGCCCCTCTTGCCCTGCCCAAAGGACAGGCCTGCTATTCACCATGCTAGTATTTTACCTCCTGTACCTGCAGCTCTCTTATTTAAATCAATTACAAAAGCCAGCTGGTAAAGCTCTATATCTTTATATTGGCGCCACCGTCTTGTAGCTTGTCCCAACTGTCCTGTTTTTCGCGGAACAGTCACGATTTTATGGGTCTGTCCCTGGAATATTGACGTTTGTCCCTCATTCACAACTACAGTACAGTACATTAGGTTGGCACCTGCTAAATATACACTTGTTAAGTTTAAACATCCACTGCCAATCTCACAAATCTCAGATAACTCCCACTCCCAGTTTTGCTTGGTGTTCAGCCTTTCCACCCTGGGTAAGCCTTAAATCGGGGCACAGAGTACTTACGGACAGTCGGCACTTTGCTGGTTTACTTCTCCTCTGTCCTTAGCACTCACTGCTTTTCGTTTGGATCCTGGAGGGGTTGCTATGTCTGTGCATAGTGCCCAGCAATGCCGTCTCTTCGTCCGTTGGCTTCCTTCGGCTGGTTCCTTCGGCGGGTGACGTATCAAATTATTTTTCCGGCTTACTGATCACATGGGAGGTAGTGGGAGTGGAGTATGTGGGCAAGGGTTTTACTGGAGTGATGTCAGTGTATCCAACGTAGATTCCATAACAAAAAAGAAAAACGAAGCACCTCTAAGTGTCCTAAAATATAGCTTTTATTTGCAAAAAACTTTAAAATCCAATATGGTACAGCAAAGGTTGGAGAGATACAGGGTTAATCCCTATATCCACTGACGCGTTTCGGCTGTGCAGCCATAATCATAGTGTGGTCTATTCACCATACTGGCTTACTTTTAAATCATGCTTTTGCATTACAATTGGATAAAACATAATTGAAGATTTAACCCTGTCCTCCTGCACACATTATATAAAATTAGACATGCAGTTTGTATGAGTAAGAACAACAAAGAATGTAAACTTGATTTAAACATTATTTGAGACATCTCTAAATGTATATCTATACATTTCATATTCAAACTAACTAAAGAGAATAAACATGATACAAGATAATATATATACAAAGGATTAGAAAGCAAACATGCGCTGATAACCCAATATCATCTTTTACAGATGTGCTGTCAAACTTGCGCCCAATATACACAAACCTTTACTCATAAAATAATGTTTAAATCAAGTTTACATTCTTTGTTGTTCTTACTCATACAAACTGCATGCGCTGAAATGCGTCAGTGGGTCTAGGGATTTACCCTGTATCCCTCCAACATTTGCTGTACTATATTGGATTTTAATTTTTTTGCAAATAAAAGCTATATTTTAGGACTGTTGGAGCCTAGAGGTGCTTAGTTTTTCTTTTGGTTTTGGAATCTACGTTGGATACACGGAGAGCACTCCAGTAAAACCCTTGCCCACAGCCACCACTCCCACTACCTCCCATGTGACCAGTAAGCCGGAAACGTCATTCGATATGTCACCCACCGAAGGAACCAGTTGAAGGGAGCCAACTGACGAAGAGACGGCATTGCTGGGCGCTATGCACGGACGTAGCAACCCCTCCTGGATCCAAACAAAAAGCAGTGAGTGCTAAGGACGGAGAAGAAAACCAGCACAGTGCCAACGGTCAGTAAGTACTCTGTGCCCCTATTTAAGGCTTACCCAGGGTGGAAAGGCTGAACACCAGGTGAAACTGGGAATGGGAGTCATCTGATATTTGTGAGAGTGGTAGTGGATGTTTAAACTTATCAAGAGTATCCCCTCAATCATTTAACCCTCAAAAAACATTTTAAAACTGAGCATCAAATAATGAATATTCAGTGGCCTCAGATGAGAGATCTAGAAGGGCAGGTAGAGGGGATTTTGATTTTCAAGACGCCTGTGATCTAGAGTGTAATGCTTGTGGGATATTGCTCTATCAATGCCTAACTCGGCCAGTAGTCTTGTTATCCCGGCGTCGAGCCGGAAAGATAGGGAATATCCCAGAGCAGAGAAAGTAAGATGAGGTAGGCAGCACTCAGCACAGACAGGACAGTCCCCAGTGACAACGGCAGAGCGGACCAAGGTAAACCAGTAGAATGGTTAGGCAGGCAGGATTCGGCAACAGTAAAACAGCCCAAGGGCACACCACTAGACTGGTCAGGCAGGCAGGATTTGGCAACAGTAAAGCAGTCCAAGCAGGGGTGTATTAATGCATAGGCCAACAAGGCCGGTGCCTAGAGTGACAGATTTTGGGGGGCGGCACCTGGCCGCTGCACTGAATATATGGCCAGGTAGCAGGCTTTAAAAAAAAAATAATTTTAAATTTTGACAGGGCAGCCCCAGGTAATAATAGCAAAACAGAAGTGGCATAGCAAGGGGGAGTCAGAGGGAGGCACTTGCCCTCCAGCGCCAGCCTTAGGGTGCGCTTTCACACTCTATGAGCCGATGGGGTGTTTAAATAGATCACCCCTAACCAGCCCCTGTGCAGTGAGCTTCGACAGGCATCCTGTTTCAATTAGGAAGCAGGAGATTCGCAGAGAGCAGCATCGTGGGACTGACATTTCTGCAGGACTAGTTAGTATCTTGAAGGGGGGGAGCCCTGTGTACCTGCTTGCTGGGGGGGAAAGAGAGGGTCCTGTGTACATGCCGGGGAGGGGCGACGGAAGTTCGCTATATGCAACTGATGGGAGAATGGGGGGGGAGGCTGTGTTCCTGGTGGGAAGGGGGTAGTGTATCTGAGGGGAAGGTGGGCACTGCGTGATGAGTCTCAAGGAAGGGGGGAGTGGGGCAGTGTGTCTGAAGGTAAGGATGGTAGGGGGAGTGTGTGACAGTGCATCTGAAAGAGATTATTGTGGGGAAGTGTGTCTGAAGCCAGGGAAGGATGGTGTGGGGATGTGCATCTGAGGGGGGTGAGAGTGTTTGTCTGATGTGGGTAAGACTATTAGTCTTAGTCACTGATGGGGGTAACAGTGTGAGTATATACTATATGGGCATCTGATGGGGAAGAGTCTGAGAGTGTGCAGGTAGGGGGAGGTAGTCTGAGTGTATGTGAGGGGGGAACCTGAGTATGTGTGAGGCTGCTTATGTGTGAGTGGAAGTGGGCTCTGAGTGTGTATAAAATATAGTTACTGGAGTTGGAAACCACGTGGTACAGAGAGAAAGCAAGAACTAGCAGACCGCAGCGGTAAAGTGAAGGCTGTAGGAGCTGCTGGGGAAACACAATGTGAGTAGAGTCTCACAGCGTGTGTATGAGTGAGACTGTCTCTCAGGGTAATTTACTGTCAAACAGATTTCACACACAATAATTGGAGCCCTATACTTTAACAAAAATCTTTATCAATTAAGCTGCAAATCAGGGGCATTCTTTTGATAGTGAATAACCCTGTCTGTCTTTCTCACATACAGACACTTTCAGGTCTATTCACTAAAGGGTGAATTGCAGGAGAATTTCAAAATCTAGACCAAGATAGCTGATTTGGATAATGAGGTGAATTAAGGGATTTTTCCAGTTCGCTATTTTGTCCAATATTTTGAAATGCTCCTGCAATTCACCCTTTAGTGAATAGACCTGTCTGTGTCTCTCACATACTCACACTCTCAGAGATATACACTAAAGCACTAAAGGGTGAATTGCAGGGGAATTGCAAAATCTAGACTAAGATACCTTATGAGCTGAATTGGAGAATTTTTCTGGTTGGTCTATTTTGACCTAGATTTTTAAAGTGCAATTTACCTTTTAGTGAATAATAAAAAAAAGATATTAGGCAAGGGAACTGCAATCTGATATCTATCTATATCTATCTATCTAAATATATATATATATATATATCTATATATATATATATATATATATACACACACACACATGCAAGTCCTGGTGAACATTTCCTAAAAAAAACAACTAAATACCCTGACCCAAAAAATATTGTCGCCGAAAAACAGCCTAAAACCTAGGGGGGGTGGGCAGCAGAATTTTGAGTGCCTAGGGCAGCACAAAACCTAAATACGCCACTGAGTTCAAGGACACACCACTAGAATAGTCA
The DNA here is from genome assembly GCF_027579735.1 of Bombina bombina. Taxonomy (NCBI): domain Eukaryota; kingdom Metazoa; phylum Chordata; class Amphibia; order Anura; family Bombinatoridae; genus Bombina; species Bombina bombina. The sequence goes on along the minus strand of NC_069499.1, from coordinate 1,426,121,772 downwards.
GGCAGGCAGGATTCGGCAACAGTAAAGCAGTCCAAGGGCACACCACTAGAATGGTCAGGCAGGCAGGATTCGGCAACAGTAAAGCAGTCCAAGGGCACACCACTAGAATGGTCAGGCAGGCAGGATTCGCAACAGTAAAGCAGTCCAGCAATTAAAGGGTTAAGAGGCAGAGTAGTCAGACAGGCAAAGTTCAGCAGCAAAAATCAATCCAGCAATTATAGGGTTAAGAGGCAGAGTATTTACTATTGAATTACAGCTGGATAAAAAGTTACAAACGTAACCACACACTATCAGTAAGTAGCATATGCAATGGGCATTGCATATGCTACTTACTGATAGCGTGTGGTTACGTTTGTAACTTTTTATCCAGCTGTAATTCAATAATAAATGTTATGTTTTATTTAAACGGACAAACTGGTGCTTCTGATTTGTGCTAATATTCTAAACTCTTGGGTTTGGGGAGAAGTGAGCACAGTCTGATCAGTCCGTTACAGACTGGAAAGGCTGCAGGAGGATTTGCTACACGCAGATAGCTTGGAAAGGAGACAGTCAGTGTGATATACCTTTAAGGTATATCCCCGCCCAGGTACTTGAACCTCCCTATATATGGAGGTGTGGTACATTCCTTCTTTGCCTGAAAATTGAAGCAGTGTTTCTGACTGAATTCCGTTTCTGGTCTGTGAAACTCCGTTATCTGAACTTAATTGTGTTACTCTCACCTACAAAGTTACTTTTGTCCGCTTGTTTCATCTCTAACAATATTGCAGATTCTAACTCCCTGTATCAAAGAGTCTATTTTGATCTAAATAAGTGTAAATAATTCTACTAGTAATTGTCTCATTTCGGTCAAGACAGGTTATTATAAAGATTGGTTTCCTGTTTCTGACATTTAAAGAGCTACAATTCCTATATTTAACACTACCAAGTAATCCAGTTTAAAACGGATTATCACAGTCAGTGTACCAGATGACGTCATCAGAGGTTGCCACAGGTTGAAAGAGGGAGACAAGCGGTTACACAGACGGAGGAAACTTCCATAGCACAGGAGTGCAGGAGAAACCCCAGACAGTAGAAGCAGACACGCTTAGAGATCTCCTTATGACCGACCAGAGCAACCTAGACGCACAAGAAACAGTGAAGTCTATCTACTGGTAAGAGCTTAGTGTTATCAACGCATGGATTGTGTTATCAACGCTTGGATTGACCAGTTGTCACATAGTGCATTGTTTGCTAAATCCACAGCCTTTCATACATGAACTTTAAAATATTAATTACCTACACTGACATTGCTTAGACGTTCTTTTCTTATGACTGTTATAAGAGGCAGAGTAGTCAGAGAGGCAAAGTTCAGCAGCAAAAATCAATCCAGCAATTATAGGGTTAAGAGGCAGAGTAGTTCATACAGGCAGAGTTTCAGCAGCAATAAGTAATCCAGCAATTATAGTACGATCTATCACACCCAGGAGCACACAAAGTATCACCTATACTTGGGCAGTGATAGATCGTACTGAACAGATTTAAATACTGTAGGATTGGCGCCACAGCGTGAAACCGGCATCAGGGAGCGTGCGGCGATGACATCAGCGCCGCACGCCTCCAGAGCTGACAAAGCCCTAGGCAACGAGCAAGAAAGAAGACGCCACACCCCTAGCAACGGCTGGAGCGGCGCAGCGTGACATAGCCCCCACTCAAGGGTTCCCTCCGGGAACCAGAGCCGGCTTCAGAGGATGAGCAGCATGGAATCTCGAGACCAAGGATGGAGCATATACATCACGGGCAGGAACCCAGGAACAATCCGCCACCAAGTAACCCTTTCAATGTATCAGATACTGCAGTTGTCTGCGTCTGTATCTAGAGTCCAGGATATTAGCTACTTCATATTCTGGGTCACCACGGACCAGGAGCAGAGGAGGAGGAGCTTGGAGTCAGGTAGTCTGTTCTTGATTTAAGGTTTGAGTAGAGAGATGTGGAAGACTGAGTGTATGCGTAGGGTTTTGGGCAAGGCCACTTTGTAGGAAACAGGAGATAGTCTTTTCAGGACCTTGTAAGGGCCGATAAATCTAGGCCCCAATTTATGACAGGGTTGACATAGACAAATGTGTTGAGTAGAAATCCATACACGTTCACCCACTGGGATGGCACGTACAGAAGCTCTATGGCGATCAGCAAACTTCTTATATCTAGAGACAGCTGCACGTAACTCAGAGTGAATACATTGCCAATGAGAGGTGAGTCTAGAGACGTATCGGTCTGCAGCAGGAACCAGTAGACTGAGCAGAAAGAGAGAAGACACAAGGTTATTATCCTGCTGCGGCTTGAAAAGGAGAACATCGAAGAGAAGAGTGCCAATGAGTGTTTCTTGCCAGCTCAGCTAGGGTTAACAACTCAGACCAGTTGGTATGTGGAGCGTTGACAAAGGTTTTAAGGTAGGTTTCAAGATCCTGGTTTGCTCTCTCAGTTAGGCCATTGGTCTAAGGATGGTAGACAGCAGACAAAGAAACAGTGGTTCCAATCAACTTACAAAAGGCTCTCCAAAAGGCAGAGATGAACTGTGGACCTCTGTCGGAAACAATATTCACAGGAATGCCATGAAGTTGTATCACATGCAAGAGAAAGAGAGAAGACAATTCCTGGGCAGAAGACAGTTTTGTTTGGGGTACGAAATCAGCCAGTCTGGAAAAGCAGTCCACCACAACCCATATAACTGTATGGTGGTCAGAAGAGGGAAGGTCCACAATAAAGTCCATTGTTATGTGTGTCCATGGTTGTTTGGGAATGGACAATGGTTGGAGCAAGCCACGAGCAAAGATTGGGGTGTCTTATTGGCAGCACAAGTAGTGCAGGCCTTCACATAATCCTGAGCGTCAGACTTCATAGTATGCCACCATACATGTTGGGAAAGACGCTTGAAAGTCCTAGTTGAACCAGGGTGTCCTGAGAGTTTGCTATCATGGGCCCAGGCTAGCAAAGGGATGCGTAGGTTCAGAGGTACAAAGTGGATATTGGAGGTCACGGCAGCTCCAGGAGGTTTACTAGACTGGGCACGTTGCAATCTTTGCAGAAGGGTGGTGTTTAGTTGAGCAACCACACAGAAGGGGGTTATGGTGTGTTCAATAGAAGTTTCAGAAGAATCACTTGAGTGAGGGAACTGACAGGAAAGGGCATCCGCCTTCTTGTTCTTAGTCCTAGGAAGATAAGAGACCACAAAGTTAAAACGGAAAAAGAACAAGGCCCACCTGGCCTGTCGAGGATTGAGTCAATTAGCAGTCTTTAGGTAAGTCAGATTCTTGTGGTCGGTGAGAATCTGAATGGCATTGGCGGTACCCTCTAACCAGTGACGCCATTCGGTTAAAGCCATCTTAATGGCTAAGAGTTCGCGATTACCCACATCGTAGTTCTTCTGAGCAGTAGCAAAGCGTTTAGAGAAAAATGCTACAGGGTGTGACTTAGAAGTCAAAGGATCCCTTTCAGTTAGAACTGCTCCAGCCCCTATATCAGAGGCATCAACCTCTAAAGTGAACTGTAGGTTGGGGTCAGGATGGCAAAGCACAGGAGCTGAACAGAAAGCCTCTTTCAGACTAGAGAAGGCGCATATGGCTTCGGGAGGCCAATGTTTACAGTCTTTGTTCAGTTTTGTTAATTCAGTGAGAGGAGCGACTGAAAAGTTCTTTATAAACTTGCGGTAATAATTGGAGAACCCCAAAAACCTCTGTAATCCTTTTAGAGAGGTAGGTTGAGGCCATTCCAGAACTGCGGTGAGTTTAGCAGGATCCATGGCAAAACCCTTCTTCGAGATGACATAGCCAAGGAATTGGATCTGTACTTGATCAAACTCACATTTTTCTAATTTGGCTACCAGAGAATTGTTTCTGAGACGTAGAAGCACCTGTCTTAAGTGTCTATGATGTTCCTCCAAACTGGAAGAGAAAACAAGGATGTCATCCAGATAGACTATGACAGTGCGGTTGAGGAGGTAACAGAAGACATCGTTGACAAATGCCTGGAAGACTGCAGGGGCGTTACACAGCCCGAAGGGCATTACAAGGTATTCGTAATGCCCAGATCTTGTGTTGAAGGCGGTCTTCCATTCATGGCCGGGAGAGATACGAATCAGATTGTATGCCCCACGTAAGTCCAATTTGGTGAAAAGCGAGCATCCTGGAGTGAGTCATACAGTTCAGTGATTAATGGTATGGGATAGCGATTCTTGATGGTTATGTTCTTCAAGGCCCTGTAGTCGATGCAGGGTCTGAGCCCACCATCCTTTTTACTGACAAAAAAAGAAGCCTGCCCCAGCAGGAGAGGAGGAAGGGCAAATGAAATCTTTAACTAGGTTCTCTTGGTTGTACTCCTCCATGGATTTGGTTTCCACTTTGGAGAGTGGATATGTCCTCCCTTTAGGAAGTGGAGCTCCGGGAAAGAGGTCAATCTTGCAGTCATAAGGACTTTGGGGTGGCAGCACATTGGCTGCTTTTCTCTCAAACACATCCGCAAAGTCTGCATATACTGACGGAAGGTTTGAAGAAGTCTGTATACTGGCTATGGGAATACGGGGCAGAGGAGTGACTGTAGAAAGGCAGGAATGGAATCAGGAGGTACCCCAGGAAGCCAGTTGTCCCTCAGCCTAGTCGAACTGTGGATTGTGTACCCGAAGCCAAGGAAGACCAAGAATGACAGGCTGTGCTGGGGAATGAATGACCTCAAACTGTAGCTGTTCGGTATGAAGGACTCCCACAGTCAGAGTCAGGGGTGCTGACTCAAAATGGATCAAGCCTGAACCAAGAGGGGTGCCATCCAGGGTAGTTATCTTGAGACAATGTCTTTTCTGCAAAAGAGGCAAGCCAGCTTGAATCATAAAGCGGTGATCCAGGAAGTTCCCAGCTGCCCCTGAATCGATGAAGGCTTGAGTGTGGACAGTATTCTGAAGGAAGGTTAGGGTAACAGGTACCAGGATCCGAGAGGAGTGAGGGGATTTAGTACAGATCATGCTTAGAGGTACCCCTGCGTTTTCCCAGCCGAATGTCACAGACCTTTAGTTGGTGGGAGTTAGACCCACAATAAAAGCATAGTCTCAGTCTCCTTCTCCTCTGTCTTTCAGACTCTGAAGGTTTGAAGGAGGAGAGATCCATAGGTTCCTCCACTGAGGTAACTGGAGCTGTTGGAGAGGTAGCGGATGCTGGCGAAACTGGGCGAACGGGAGGACGAGAGGGAAGGAGCCTCCTTGTTCTGTCTCTCTCGGCTTATCTTTCCTGAAAGCGAGAGTCCAGACTGATACAAAGCGTTATAAAGTAATCCAAAGAAGAAGGGATATCACAATAAGTGAGTTCATCTTTGATGCGTTCATGCAGACCCCTTCTAAAGGCTGCCTTGAGAGCACTGCCATCCCAAGTGGTTTCAAGTGCCAAGGTGCAAAACTCGATGGCAAATTGCGCCACAGTTCTATTGCCCTGGCTGAGATCCAGGAGAGAATATTCCACAGCAGAGGTACGGCCAGAAGCCCCAAACACAGAAGATAAGGCAGAAACAAACTCATCAGCATCATGCAGGAGTGTAGCATTCTGTTCCAAAAAGGGAGAGACCCAGGCTAGGGTAAAGGTGATACTTGACTGATGAGACTGAAAGGTGTGAGGATTATTATGGAAGTGCAAGCTGCATTGGTTTAGAAAACCCCCTGCAATCAGTAGTACCTTCATACTTGTCAGGCATTGGTATCTGGGGTATACTTCCAGAACCTGAGGAATAAGTCACAGTACTAGGAGTAGGGGCTGGTGGCGTAACAACAGGAGCGGCATCCCTCGCTGCAACTAGTAAGGAGAGTTGAGCAGTTATAGCCTCTAGCGTGGAATCCATATTCTGCAACTGTGTGGTATGGGTTCCCAACATCTGTCACTGAAGATAAACAGCTTGTGCCACCTCATCTAGCTGCATGGCCCAAGTATAATGTAATGCTCATGGGATATTCCTCTATCAGACCGAACTTGGCCAGTAGTCTTGTTATCCCGGCTTCGAGCCGGAAAGATAGGGAATATCCCAGAGCAGAGAAAGTAAAATGAGGTAGGCGGCACTCACCACAGGCAGGATAGTCCCCAGTGACAATGGCAGAGCGGTCCAAGGCAAACCAGTAGAATGGTCAAGCAGGCAGGATTTGGCAACAGTAAAGCAGTCCAAGGGCACACCACTAGAATGGTCAGGCAGGCAGGATTTGTCAACAGTAAAGCAGTCCAAGGGCACACCACTAGAATGGTCAGACAGGCAGGATTCGGCAACAGTAAAGCAGTCCAAGGGCACACCACTAGAATGTTCAGGCAGGCAGGATTCGGCAACAGTAAAGCAGTCCAAGGGCACACCACTAGAATGGTCAGGCAGGCAGTATTTGGCAACAGTAAAGCAGTCCAAGGGCACACCACTAGAATGGTCAGGCAGGCTGGATTTGGCAACAGTAAAGAAGTCCAGCAATTAAAGGGTTAAGAGGCAGAGTAGTCAGACAGGCAAAGTTCTGCAGCAAAAATCAATCCAGCAATTATAGGGTTAAGAGGCAGAGTAGTCAGATAGGCAAAGTTCAGCAGCAAAAATCAATCCATCAATTATAGGGTTAAGAGGCAGAGTAGTCAGACAGGCAGAGTTTCAGCAGCAATAAGTAATTCAGCAACTATAGTATGATCTATCACACCCAGGAGCACACAAAGTTTTTAAATAGTATAGGATTGGCGCCACAGCGTGAGACCGGCATCAGGGAGCGTGCAGCAATGACGTCAGTACCACACGCCTCCAGAGCCGACACAGCCCTAGGCAACGAGCAAGGAAGAAGACGCTGCGTGCCCTAGCAACGGCTGGAGCGGTGCGGCGTGACATAGAGAGTTTGGAGACTTTGTTCAGTGAAGGGATCTATAGTCAAGAGGAATCAACAGAAAGTATAGTTGATAAGGGCCCCTCACTGAGAAAAGCCTCCAAATTCTATCCTAAACAATCAAGAGGAGAAATTTTGGAAAAATTTCAAAAAAGGGTGGAACAAGACTTAACAAAACTTGCATACACGGTTGATACCAAAAAACAACATAATTTAACTAAACAATAACTTTTCACACTAAAGAGCTTAGGTGAACGAAAGGAGATAGTAATAAGAGCAGCGGACAAGGGGGGGTCCGTTGTGGTCATGGACAGGACATACTTTATTACCAAATCCTTACGACAATTAAATGACCCCCAACAATATGTAAAACTAAGTTTCAACCCCACAGTCCATTTCCAGAAGGAACTGAGGCAGGTAATTGACGATGGGAAAGAAGGTTTTTTGGATGACAAAACCTGTAATTATCTGTTGGTAGATCATCCTATTATCCCCATCTTCAATTTCCTGCCTAAAGTCCACAAAACACTTAATAATGTAATGGGTAGACCCATCATCAGTGGCATTGATTCAATGTTTGAACATCTCTCCCAGTGGCTTGATGAGATTTTACAGCCACTGGTTAAAGGATTATATAGTGATTTGAGAGATACAAAACAATTGCTACTGGAGATGGAGTCTATCAACTGGAAAAAAGGGTATAATTGGTTAACAGTGGACGTGACAGCATTATACTCATCCATTCAACATAATAAGGGCCTGGAAGTGTTAAACTTCTTTCTGAAGAGAAGTCATCTCTATGAGGATAAGTTTTGCAAATACATTATAAGTATAGCCGAATTGCTATTGACCCACAATTTTATCATCTTCAAAGGCGAGTTTTACCTCCAGAGATGTGGGACAGCGATGGGGGCAAAGTTTGCCCCATCCTACGTGAATTTATTCATGGGCTGGTGGGAGCTGTCCCACATCTATGGAGGGAACAGAAGGATTGTATCATCTATTATGGAAGATATATAGACAACCTAATTTTTATTTCGGGGCGCAAAGAGGCAGAGAAATTTGTGGAAGGACTCAATATCAATCAAGCAGGTATTAAATTTACATTCGAGTTTGGAACAGAAAGTATAAACTACTTAGATGTGACGGTAAAAGGAAGTATGACAGGCAAAGGTCTACGGAAAACCTATATCAGGCAACACTCTCTTGCATGCCTGTAGCTGCCATCCAAAAAGAGTATTCCACTCAGTGATGAGAGGGCAGTTTATCAGATTAAAAATAAATTGCACCAATAGAGATAGCTACAATAAACATGCAAGAGATTTGACCCGAAAGGCTTCTAGAAAGGGGTTACAATTTAAAAGACATAGAGAGAACAAGACAAGAAATTGATGATAAAAATAGATCAGAGTTTTTAATACAAAAATTTCCTCCAAAAAAGAAAGAATTAGAGGATTCTAATGGTGTTATGTTTGTTACACAATATAGTAACCAATTTCATCAGATTTGTAACATCATTAAGAAAAATCCAAGTATACTTAAAGCAGATGATGCATTTGTGGATATTACCCCTATAAATTGTAGATATGCTTTTAGAAAAGAAATGCCAATAGGGAATAGGATTGCTCCCACTCAATTAAAACCACAAATAGAGAAATCAAGTTCATGGTTACAACATAAGGGGGTCTTCAAGTATAGCAATTTTCAATGTAAAGCTTGTGACTTTCTGGGTAGGAAAGAAGGTTTCACTAGCTGCTCTACTGGTGAATCCTTTAGACACAAAATATGTAACTAACTGTAGATCCACTTATTCTATATACCCTATGTAAGGATTGTGATGTACAATACGTGGGCCTCACAACTAGGGAGGTTAGACATAGAATCCATGAGCATCTGTCAAACATAAAGCTAGAGAAACTCACTACTCCCCTAGTACATTTCAAAACCATACAACATAATAAAGAAAGCCAATCACTAAGATGGACAATAATCGAAACAGTCACCACGAAAAACAGAGGTGGGGATAGGGAGTCATTATTGGAAAAAAGGGAGGTGTTCTGGATACACAGGCTTAAGACAAGAATACCATATGATCTTAATTCTGATTATGATGTGATACATTTTTGGTAGTAAAATTCTAGGTTTTTGGGCCTGTGTATCCAGGACACCCCACTTAGTTAATTTGGAACACCAGTATATAAAGTGTATTTCCATCTGTATGAAGAGCGCATTGTTTGTGGTCTTTCACCTGGGGAGCCCTATCTATTTGTTTAGAGTGTGCGTCTTTTGGATTTTTAAATTTTTAAATTACAAATGATGTATTTGGTAATTTGTATAAAATAGATTGAATTTTGAAATATGTATGTTCAATCCTATAACTAGCCTATATCTTCTGTATTCTCTGTATATACATTACATGTACATTAATGGGCCGGTAATATACAAATCATCGAGTGAAGGAAATTCATGTCCCCTCTCTAAGGCTATCTTCTTTAGGTCTTTTTATGGACATGAAGTAGTAATTTCAAAGCACCTCCTTGAATCAATCATATGAGTAAAGGTTTGTGAATTGTGTATATTGGGCGCAAGTTTGACAGCACATGTGTAAAAGATGATATTTGGTTATCAGCGCATGTTTGCTTTCTAATCCTCTACAATATATATATATATATATATATATATATATATATATATATATATATATTATCTCATATCATGTTTATTCTCTTTAGCCAGTTTGAATATGAAATGTATGTGATACACATTTAGAGATGTCTCAAATAATGTTTAAATCAAGTTTACATTCTTTGTTGTTCTCACTCATACAAACTGCATGTCTAATTTTATATAATGTGTGGAGGAGGACAGGGTTAAATCTTCAATTATGTTTTATCCAATTGCTATGCAGAAGCAGGATTTAAAAGTAAGCCAGTATGGTGAACAGACCACATTACGATTACGGCTGCACAGTCGAAACGTGTCAGTGGGTCTAGGGATTGACCCTGTATCCCTCCAACCTTTGCTGTACCATATTGGATTTTAAAGTTTTTTGCAAATAAAAGCTATATTTTAGGACTCTTGGAGGTGCATCGTTTTTCTTTTTGTTTTGGAATCTACGTCTGTCCCGCATTGCCCCATGCATTTAAAAAAAAAAAAAAATACATTTTAAATTCTATTGGGTCTGAGAGAAGTTCAGACACAGAGTCGGATCATCAGCATTGCTAGAGATTTATCTCCCCTTTAATCCCAGGCTGTTTATACATAATGTATTGCTTTACAGTTGTACAATGGGTTTTGCAACATATTCCTATCCCTATCCCTGCAGTGTGAGGAGTGACCACACCCAGGCTCCATTATTATGTCACATAAAGCAGGCATTGCTTCTAATCCTGCATGTTAGAGAGGCAGGAAGGTGAGGGGACAAAGGAGCAGGCTGATATCAAACCGTTGCTACAACTAAAAGTCGAAAAAAAGTCAGATCACTGTGTAGCGGGGGGGACACAATGGTGGGGCGGCGGTGCGGGGGTGGGGAGTGTGCCGGCGCAGCAGCCAGGGCAATGTGTCTGCTTAGCTGAATAGTTTATTTTTTTGCAAAGTGATCTGTAGTTGTCTCTGAACCGTTCAGTAGCAAATTATTTGAAAGTTGTGTACAGGGCTAAAGTTTTTGTGAGATTTATATATTGCTCCAAATGCCTTTTTTTGTTACACAGAGCACTTAATACCTGCTAAACCTCTGGAATATCATGTACAAACATAAGAAAATCTCTGTACAAAAAAAAAGTAGCGGCTTTAATTTGTTAGTAATATTCTTTCTGTCAGTTAAAACGTTTGCTTCTAGCAAAGTCTGCACACATTACCGGTTGCAGACTGGAGAAGGAGGCTTGGTGTGGTTACCTAGGTAACCAGAAAGCATCCCCCTAGTAGCAAAAGTCAGTTATCAGAGTGCTTATACTTTAAAAAAAACAACTTAATATGTGGTATGTTCTGCCACTTGTTAAGCCCACTCCCCAGACCCCAACCCTGCTCCTGCCCACCACATATCCCACTTTTGCTCAGTGGGGGGGGGGGGGTCCCTCTTTTGGAATTTGAAATGTTGGGAGGTATGGGACTATCATTGCATCCTGTGAGAGAAGCAGTGCACTTTCACAGATCAGTGATGACCAACTTTTTCACAGCTGTACCTTTCACTTTGGGTTAGCTAGAAACAGAAATCAGGAGCTTTGCATATTTGCAGTTGTAACAAATCCTCTAATTTGTTGGAGCATGTAATTGTAGTACTTGCAACCCTGCGACTCTATGGGCCCCATCTGATATGCAGCGTCGCCCTCAAAAGCCGGCAACGCCGTTTTTTGCGCGGGTTTGGTATCCTATATACAGCGCCGCATATAAATGCGGCACGTACATTTCACCCGTCGGATGTACTTTTTTCCCCCATAGACTAATATAGAAAAGCCGCGCAATTTGGTATCCAATATCCAGCGCAAGGCCTTATGTGGCGAAAATGGAGAACACTTACTCCATTTTCAACTCGCCATAAAAAGCAGCCGTAGCAGGCCTTGCGCTGAGTATAGGAGCACCGTAACTCCCTAAAATGCCTACAAAAAAAACCTAACACCTAACGCATGCGCAATGTCTATCTACCTGTCAACCGCAATCCCCCACCGCAATCCCTAATAAAGTGTTTAACCCCTAAACCACCGCTCCCGGACCCCGCCGCCACCTACATGAAATGTATTACCCCCTAATCTGACCCCCCTACACCGCTGCCACCTACATTAAATATATTAACCCCTAATCTGATCCCCCTACACCGCCGCCACCTACATTAAATGTATTAACCCCTAATATGATCCCCCTACACCGCCGCCACCTACATTAAATGTATTAACCCCTAATCTGATCCCCCTACACCGCCGCCACCTACATTAAATGTATTACCCCCTAAGCCTAAGTCTAACCCTAACACTCCCTAACTTAATTATTATTTAAATAAATATAAATAATATTAATATTATTAACTAAAGTATTCCTATTTAAAACTAAATACTTACCTGTAAAATAAACCCTAAAATAGCTACAATATAATTAATAATTACATTGTAGCTATTTTAGGATTTATATTTATTTTACAGGTAACTTTGTATTTATTTTAACTAGGTACAATAGTTATTAAATAGTTAATAACTATTTAATAGCTACCTAGTTAAAATAATTACAAAATTACCTGTAAAATAAATCCTAAACTAAGTTACAAATACACCTAAAACTACACTATCAATAAATTAATTAAATAAATGAACTACAATTATCTAATATAAAATACAATTAAATAAACTAAACTATATTACAAAAAAAAACAAACACTAAATTACAAAAAATAAAAAAATATTACAAGAAGTTTAATCTAATTACACCTAATCTAAGCCCCCTAATAAAATAAAAAGCCCCCCAAAATAATAAAATTTCCCTACCCTAAACTAAATTACAAATAGCCCTTAAATTCCTTTTGCGGGGCATTGCCCCAAACGAATGACTGGTCCTTTAAATGACGTCATCCAAGATGGCGTCCCTTGAATTCCGATTGGCTGATTGGATTCTATCAACCAATCGGAATTAAGGTAGGAAAAATCTGATTGGTTGATTTAATCAGCCAATCGGATTGAACTTCAATCCGATCGGCTGATTGGATCAGCCAATAGAATTGACCTCGCATTCCTATCAGCCAATCGGAATTTGAGGGACGCCATCTTGGATGACGTCATTTAAAGGACCAGTCATTCGTCAGGTAGTCGTCGGCCGAGGAGAATGTTCCGCGCCGGAGGTCTTCAAGATGGAGCCGCTCATCGCCGCAAGGATGAAGATAGAAGATGCCGCTTGGATGAAGACTTCTGCCGGATGGAGGACCTCTTCTGCCCCAATCGGATGAAGACTTCTGCTTGGCTGGAGGACCACTTGTGCCCGGATCGGATGAAGACTTCGGCCCGGCTGGGTGAAGACGGCTCAAGGTAGGGTGATCTTCAATGGGGTAGTGTTAGGTTTATTTAAGGGGGGATCGGGTGGGTTTTAGAGTAGGGGTGTGTGGGTGGTGGGTTGTAATGTTAGGGGGGTATTGTATTTCTTTTTTTTTTTTTACAGGTAAAAGAGCTGATTACTTTGGGGCAATGCCCTGCAAAAAGCCCTTTTAAGGGCTATTTGTAATTTAGTTTAGGGTAGGGAAATTTTATTATTTTGGGGGGCTTTTTTATTTTATTAGGGAGCTTAGATTAGGTGTAATTAGATTAAACTTCTTGTAATATTTTTTTATTTTTTGTAATATAGTTTAGTTTATTTAATTGTATTTTATATTAGATAATTGTAGTTCATTTATTTAATTAATTTATTGATAGTGTAGTGTTAGGTGTATTTGTAACTAAGGTTACGATTTATTTTACAGGTAATTTTGTAATTATTTTAACTAGGTAGCTATTAAATAGCTATTTAATAACTATCGTACCTAGTTAAAATAAATACAAAGTTACCTGTAAAATAAATATAAATCCTAAAATAGCTACAATGTAATTATTAATTATATTGTAGCTATTTTAGGGTTTATTTTATAGGTAAGTATTTAGTTTTAAATAGGAATACTTTAGTAAATAATATTAATATTATTTATATTTATTTAAATAATAATTAAGTTAGGGGGTGTTAGGGTTAGACTTATGTTTAGGGGGTAATACATTTAATGTAGGTGGCAGTGGTGTAGGTGGATCAGATTAGGGGTTAATATATTTAATGTAGGTGGCGGCGGTGTAGGGCGGTCAGATTAGAGGGTAATACATTTAATGTAGGTGGCGGCGGTGTAGGTGGGTCAGATTAGAGGGTAATACATTTAATGTAGGTGGTGGCGGGGTCCGGGAGCGGCGGTTTAGGGGTTAAACACTTTAGTGGCGGCGGGGTCCGGGAGCGGCGGTTTAGGGGTTAATACTAGGATATGTTTATTGCGGTGTGGGCTATGGTGGTTTAGGGGTTAATAATTGGCTTATTGCGTTGTGGGGGGTTGTCGGTCTAGGGGTTAATACATTTATTATTAGGAGTGAGAGGGGGGATATAGGGGTATACGTGTCGGGTTATTTTTGGGAGGCGTGTTAGACAATTACGGGAGATTTTATACTTTAGTAAGTTTTTGTAGGCGCAGGCAGTTTCTAAAGTGCCGTAAGTCACTGGCGACTCCAGAAATTTGTACTTACGCTTATTTCTGGACATTGCTAGTTTGTCCGACTTACGGCACTTTAGCAACTGCCGGCGGGGTATATTGGATACTCCGATGTGCGAGGTGAAACTACGGGCGCCGCAGGTTCCCTTGCTTGCGCTGAAAACTACTCTGTATATAGGATCGCGCCCTATGTGTTTACCCCCTGGGTGAGCCAATCAGAAGTTGGGTTGTGTGACCAGTACTGCTGATTGGGCCACTGCTGTTTTGCTCAGGACCTGCAGTTCTCTGTAGCTAGTCCCAGGTGGTACTTTACCTAGGAGTGAAAAATTACATATGCTAAACCTTTGTACAACTACTGGTGTGTCATGTTCTTGATTGTGTCTCTTCAGTTTTTGTTTGTTTATTTTTATGCAAAACTGGGAAATGGGTAATAACAGTTTTCAAATAGACTGTACATTTAACTCCATAGTCTGTTAAAGGTAAAGTCAAAATTAAACTTATTATTCAGACTAGTCCTAAAGCCCATTCACACGGGCCATTTTTTGCAGTACAGCGGTCCCACCCCTTGCGCTCTCTCCCTCCCTCTCTCTTTTGCTCTCTCTCTCTCCCCCCACTTTTGCTCTCTCTCTCCCCCTCTCTTTTGAGCTCTCTCTCTCTCCCCTCTTTCTTTTGAGCTCTCTCCCCCCTCTCTTTTGCGCTCTCTCTCTCCCACTCTCTTTTGTGCTCTCTCCCCCTCTCTTTTGCGCTCTCTCTCTCCCCCATCTCTTTTGTGCTCTCTCTCCCCCATCGCTTTTGCGCTCTCTTTCTCCCCATCTCTTTTGTGCTCTCTCCCCCCTCTCTCACCCCTCTCTTTTGCGTTCTCTCTCTCCCCCCTCTTTTGCGTTCTCTCTCTCCCCCTCTTTTCGCTCTCTCTTCCCCCTCTCTTTTGCGCTCTCTCTCCCCCCTCTCTTTTGCACTCTCTATCCCCCTCTCTTTTGCGCTCTCTCTCTCTCTCTCCCCCTCTCTTTTGCATGCTCTCTCTCCCCCCTCTCTTTTGCGTGCTCTCTCCCCCTCTCTTTTGTGCTCTCTCTCCCCCCACTCTTTTGCTCTCTCTCTCTCCCCCTCTCTTTTGCGCTCTCTCCCCCCTCTCTTCGCACTATCTCCCCCCTCTCTTTTGCTCTCTCTCTCCCCCCCCATCTATTTTGCGCTCTCTCTCCCCCTCTCTTTTGAGCTCTCTCCCCCTCTCTTTTGAGCTCTCTCTCTCCCCCCTCTCTCTTTCTCCCCCCTCCTCTCTCTCTCCCCCCTCCTCTCACTCTCCCCCCCTCCTCTCACTCTCTCCCCCTCCTCTCTCCCCCCCCCCCTCTCCCCCCCCTCCTCTCACTCTCTCCCCCTCCTCTCTCTCCCCCCCTCCTCTCTCTCTCCCCTCCTCTCTCTCTCCACTCCTCTCTCTCTCCCCTCCTCTCTCTCTCTCTCTCTCTCTCCCCCCTCTCTTTTGTGCTCTCTCTCTCCCCCTATTTTGCTCTCTCTCCCCCTCTTTTGCTCTCTCTCTCTCCCCCTTCTCTTTTGTGCTCTCTCTCTCCCTCTCTCTTTTGCGCTCTCTCCCCCTCTCTTTTGTGCTCTCTCTCCCCCCTCTCTTTTGCGCTCTCTCTCTCCCCCTCTCTTTTGAGCTCTCTCTCTCCCCCCTCTCTCTTTCTCTCTCTCTCCCCCTCTCTTTTGTGCTCTCTCTCTCCCCCTCTTTTGCTCTCTCTCCCCCTCTTTTGCTCTCTTTCTCTCTCCCCCTTCTCTTTTGTGCTCTCTCTCTCCCTCTCTCTTTTGCGCTCTCTCCCCCTCTCTTTTGCGCTCTCTCTCTCCCCCTCTCCTTTGCGCTCTCTCCCCCTTCTCTTTGCGCTCTCTCCCCCCTCTCTTTTGCTCTCTCTCTCTCCCCCATCTCTTTTGCGCTCTCTCTCCCCCTCTCTTTTGAGCTTTCTCTCTCCCCATCTCTTTTGCGCTCTCTCTCCCCCTCTCTTTTGAGCTTTCTCTCTCCCCATCTCTTTTGCGCTCTCTCTCCCCCTCTCTTTTGAGGTCTCTCTCTCCCCCTCTCTCCCCTCCTCTCTCTCTCTCCCCTCCTCTTTCCCCCCACTCTCATCTCTCTCTCTCCCCCTCTCCTCTCTCTCTCCCCCCCCTCGCTTCTCTCTCTCCCCCCTCTCTTCTCTCTCTCCCCCCTCTCTTCTCTCTCTCCCCCTCTCTTCTCTCTCTCCACCTCTCTTCTCTCTCTCCCCCTCTCCTCTCTTTCTCCCCCCCTCTCCTCTCTCTCTCTCCCCCCCCCCTCTCCTCTCTCTCTCCTCTCTATCTCTCTCCCCTCTCTATCTCACGACCATGCCCGAACACGCCCCCTTCACGCCCGGACACGCCCCCTTCATGGCCATTCACGCCCGACCACATCCCCTTCACGCCAGCCTTGCCCCCGCTCACGCCCGGTCACGCCCACTTCTGCCGCGGATCAGCTAGGGAGTAGGACTCAAAGGCCAGGTGTGTTTGTCCTCGTGCTGTCTCTACTGCGCATGACAGCTTCGGACAAACACACTTGGCCTTTTATATAATAGGATAGAGCATGTCATTTATTTTTTTTTAAATATAATTTTTATTGAGGTGAATAAAACATACACATACAAGCAGCAAGTATCAAGATTGCAAAATATCGTCAAGCATGGTTCACAATACAGATTGACCGGTTTTGCTAGTAAAAGAGTTATACCGTGAGTTTGTGATTTCATTCTGTCCATCTGCGTCACACTCATCGCTAACCACAATTGCATCTCAAGTTTATATACCCTCCTCTCTCCTCCTTTTCCTATTTTCAATTAAGAGCATGTCATTTTAGACAAATTTCCATTTTACTTCTATTATCTAATTTGCTTTGTGCTCTTGGTAACCTTTGTTGAAAATTATACCTATTTAGGCTCAGCACATATATGCCTCTTGTATGCTCTATCTCAGGGGTTTTAAAACATGTACTCAGGCCTCCATAACAGCCAGATTTTTAGGATATCTAAACTGTTATTTACCTGCTCTCACCCAAGTTAATCCTGAAATGCTGGCCTGTTAGGGAGGCTTGATGACAGGTTTGAAACCCCCCTTCTCTATTTAGAAACATAGAAACATATAATTTGACGGTAGATAAGAACCAAAAAGGCCCATCAAGTCTACCCATATTACATGTTACTTTTTCCTTAGGATAGCCTTATGCATGTCCCAGGCATCTTTCAATTCCTTTACAGTCTTTGTGTTTACCACCTCAAATGGAAGTTTATTCCATGAATCCACCACCCTTTCTGTAAAAAAATGCTTCCTCAAATTTCTCCTGAATCTACTACCCTCTAACTTTAGCTTAGAATCATGAAAGAAACATTTTAGGTTTCATGTCCCTTTAATTGTCCAGTTTTGATATTATTGGACAAACAACTGAAATACTGCAGTATCCAATCAAATATTGGCTACCTGGCAACCCTAGGAACACAGCCATTCATATTATCACATTACAGGCCCTAGGTTACAATTTAATCAGCATTTAAGGGCAATTTAAATACTGAAATAAAAGTTCTGTTAGTGTGAAAGTGTGAGGAAATCTAATTTGAAATAGATGATCATTTAAAATTATTCAGAACAGTTTTAATTTGGCATAATTATTTTTGCTATTTAACATGGCTGGTAATTTTTCTAAGAAAGCTGACAACCATATATACCACCCATCCCCAACATGACTATTATTAGTGTGCTACCGCAGTCATTCTCAAATATGCAGTGAATTCCAAATTATTTTTATTTTCTTATACATGGTCTTTTTTTAAAGGGGCAGTAAAATCAAAGTGAAACAAACGGATTGGATAGAGCATGACATTTTAAACAATTTTCCAATGTACTTCTATTGCAAGTATAACCCTTTATCCAAACTGCTTGGGACCGGAAAAGGTTTGGATTTTGGAATAGTTTGGATTTGGGAATATTTTTTTATTTGCATCTGTAAAATGGGACAGTTTGGAGACGGGATGGTACCAACTGTAAACAGGAATGTAATCTCTATTTTACAAGAGAAAAAGTACTATGCACTACTACAATGTAGCTAAATTAGTTACAAGGATTGTAGATTTAAAGTGTGTATGCAGCAAAGTGTGGGTATTTAATAGTTAAGTGAATAAAAAGTGAATGGATATGCAAATAAATATCTAATCTTTCGTGAGGAGTAGATTTCGCTATTAATGTGGTAAATTAATGTAGTGAAACAGTAGTACACCTTAAAAGATAATTTCAATAAAACATATGTAAACCTATAAGGAATATGGTATAATAGGTTAACAATGGAGAAATGTAATACCGAATTGTGAGATGGAAAAAATCAATAATATTTAATGAACAAATTAAAAAATGTGCACAATTTCATAAAAACATAACATCAAAAAACTAAAAAATCTCATATACGCATAGTATCAGCGAATAGTTGATTTACATTTAGAGCAAACAATAAAATAATAACAATAAAGTTACAAACGTAATTACAAAAATATTGAAAAATGGACATCCAAGAAATTGATCTGGTTAGAGATGCCAGAGAGTCTTTGACAAAATTCTTCCAATATAGGGGAAATGAGGAGCGCTGGAATATAAGAAGATTCCAATCAGGAGCGAAAACAGGACCAAAAACAAAAGGTGACAAGTCTTACTTACACCGGGTGTTGTATTAGTAGTCTCCGCAGACGTATAATGTTGCCAGATAATAGTCCTTTCAATCGATAAAGCTGTACACTACACAGTGGGGGGTAGTTATCAAGCCGTCAACCTCAAATATGCTGGAATTCCGCAGCGTATTTGTGGCGAGGCTGATTCGCCTTAGTTATCAAAGGCTCGAGACCGGCAAAAGTAGAATTTTGTGACGTAAGCTTCGATCCGCCGGACTCAGTCCGACACAGATCGATTCTTACGTCACTCCAGATGTTCCGCACACAAGTGCGGCACAATCTCACTACTTTTGCTAGTTATCAAATGACTAGCAGGTACGCTCGGCACTTTTACGGCCCAGCGTACCTGGTTTTCAAACCGCCACCCCTGGAGGTGGCGGATCCCATAGGAATCAATGGGAGTCTGACCATAGCGAAAGTACAAGTTCGCTGCTGACAGACATCCCATTCATTCCTATGGGAGATGTCTGCACCTAACACCCTAAC
Source organism: Bombina bombina (assembly GCF_027579735.1). Classification (NCBI taxonomy): domain Eukaryota; kingdom Metazoa; phylum Chordata; class Amphibia; order Anura; family Bombinatoridae; genus Bombina; species Bombina bombina. The sequence continues at coordinate 1,426,102,553 of NC_069499.1, read as the reverse complement.
ATGTACCCCGAGTCTAAACACCTCTAATCTGTCCCCCCTACAACGCCGCAACTAAATAAAGTTATTACCCCCTAAACCGCCGCTCCCGGAGCCCACCGCAACTATAATAAATGTATTAACCACTAAACCGCCGCTCCCTGAACCCGTCGCCACCTATAATAAATTTATTAACCCCTAATCTGCCCCCCCTACACCGTCGCCACCTATAATAAATTTATTAACCCCTATCCTGCCCCCCACTACGCCGCCGCCACTGTAATAAAATTATTAAGCCCTAAACCTAAGTCTAACACTAACCCTAATGCCCCCCTAACTTAAATATTAATTAAATAAATCTAAATAACATTTTTATTATTAACTAAATTAATCCTATTTAAAACTAAATACTTACCTTTAAAATAAACCCTAATATAGCTGCAATATAAATAATAATTATATTGTAGCTATCTTAGGATTTATTTTTATTTTACAGGCAACTTTCAATTTATTTTAACTAGGTACAATAGCTATTAAATAGTTATTAACTATTTAATAGCTTACCTAGCTAAAATAAACTGAAATTTACCTGTAAAATAAATCCTAACCTAAGTTACAATTACACCTAACACTACACTATACTTTAATAAATTATTCCTATTTAAAACTAAATACTTACCTGTAAAATAAACCCTAATATAGCTACAATATAAATAATAATTATATTGTAGCTATCTTAGGATTTATATTTATTTTACAGGTAACTTTGTATTTATTTTAGCTAGTTAGAATAGTTATTAAATAGTTATTAACTATTTAATAACTACCTAGCTAAAAGAAATACAAAATTACCTGTAAAATAAATCCTAACCTAAGTTACAATTAAACCTAATACTACACTATCATTAAATTAATTAAATAAACTACCTACAAATAACTACAATTAAATACAATTACATAAACTAACTAAAGTACAAAAAATAAAAAAAAGCTGTTACAAAAAATAAAAAAATAAGTTACAAACATTTTAAAAATATTACAACAATTTTAAGCTACTTACACCTAATCTAAGCCCCCTAATAAAATAACAAACCCACCCAAAATAAAAAAATGCCCTACCCTATTCTAAATTAAATAAAGTTCAAAGCTCTTTTACCTTACCAGCCCTTAAAAGGGCTATTTGTGGGGGCATGCCCCAAAGAAAACAGCTCTTTTGCCTGTAAAAGAAAAATACAACCCCCCCCCCAACATTAAAACCCACCACCCACATACCCCTAATCTAACCCAAACCCCCTTTACAAAAACCTAATACTAATCCCCTGAAGATCATCCTACCTTGTCTTCACTCAGCCGTGCAGCGATGGAACCGAAGTCGACATCCGGAGCGGAAGAAGTTAATCCTCCAAGAGGCGCTGAAGAAATCTTCCATCCGATGAAGTCATCATCCAGGCGGCGCTGAAGAAGTCTTTGATCCGGCCGATGTCATCTTCCAAGAGGCACTGAAGATGTCTTCTATCCGGGCGATGTCATCTTCCAAGCCGGGTCTTGAATCTTCCTCCCGCCGACGCGGAACCTCCTTCTTCACCGACGGACTACGACGAATGAAGGCTCCTTTAAGGGACGTCATCCAAGATGGCGTCCCCTCAATTCCGATTGGCTGATAGGATTCTATCAGCCAATCGGAAATTAAGGTAGGAAAAGTCTGATTGGCTGATGGAATCAGCCAATCAGATTGATCTCGCATTCTATTGGCTGATCGGAACAGCCAATAGAATGCAAGCTCAATCTGATTGGCTGATTTCATCAGCCAATCAGATTTTTCCTACCTTAATTCCGATTGGCTGATAGAATCCTATCAGCCAATCGGAATTGAGGGGACGCCATCTTGGATGACGTCCCTTAAAGGAGCCTTCATTCGTCGTAGTCCGTTGGTGAAGAAGGAGGTTCCGCGTCGGCGGGAGGAAGATTCAAGACCCGGCTTGGAAGATGACATCGCCCGGATAGAAGACATCTTCAGCGCCTCTTGGAAGATGACATCGGCCGGATCAAAGACTTCTTCAGCGCCGCCTGGATGATGACTTCATCGGATGGAAGATTTCTTCAGCGCCGCTTGGAGGATTAACTTCTTCCGCTCCGGATGTCCACTTCGGTTCCATCTCTGCTCGGCTGAGTGAAGACAAGGTAGGATGATCTTCAGGGGATTAGTGTTAGGTTTTTGTAAGGGGGGTTTGGGTTAGATTAGGGGTATGTGGGTGGTGGGTTTTAATGTTGGGGGGGGGTTGTATTTTTCTTTTACAGGCAAAAGAGCTGTTTTCTTTGGGGCATGCCCCCACAAATGGCCCTTTTAAGGGCTGGTAAGGTAAAAGAGCTTTGAACTTTATTTAATTTAGAATAGGGTAGGGCATTTTTTTATTTTGGGGGGGTTTGTTATTTTATTAGGGGGCTTAGATTAGGTGTAAGTATCTTAAAATTGTTGTAATATTTTTAAAATGTTTGTAACTTATTTTTTTATTTTTTGTAACTTAGCTTTTTTTATTTTTTGTACTTTAGTTAGTTTATGTAATTGTATTTAATTGTAGTTATTTGTAGGTAGTTTATTTAATTAATTTAATGATAGTGTAGTATTAGGTTTAATTGTAACTTAGGTTAGGATTTATTTTACAGGTAATTTTGTATTTCTTTTAGCTAGGTAGTTATTAAATAGTTAATAACTATTTAATAACTATTCTAACTAGCTAAAATAAATACAGTTACCTGTAAAATAAATATAAATCCTAAGATAGCTACAATATAATTATTATTTATATTGTAGCTATATTAGGGTTTATTTTACAGGTAAGTATTGAGTTTTAAATAGGAATAATTTATTAAAGTATAGTGTAGTGTTAGGTGTAATTGTAACTTAGGTTAGGATTTATTTTACAGGTAAATTTCAGTTTATTTTAGCTAGGTAAGCTATTAAATAGTTAATAACTATTTAATAGCTATTGTACCTAGTTAAAATAAATTGAAAGTTGCCTGTAAAATAAAAATAAATCCTAAAATAGCTAGAATATAATTATTAATTACATTGTAGCTATATTAGGGTTTATTTTAATGGTAAGTATTTAGTTTTAAATAGGATTAATTTAGTTAATAATAACAATATTATTTAGATTTATTTATTTAATATTTAAGTTACGGGGGTGTTAGGGTTAGTGTTAGACTTAGGTTTAGGGGTTAATAATTTTATTACAGTGGCGGTGGTGTAGTGGGGGGCAGGATAGGGGTTAATACATTTATTATAGGTGACAACGGTGTAGGGGGGGCAGGATACGGGTTAATAGGTTTAATAGGTTGCAGCGGGTTCAGGGAGCGACGGTTTAGGGGTTAAACTATTTATTTAGTTTCGGCGAGGTGCGGGATCAGCAGGATAGGGGTTAATAATTTTATTATAGAGGGCGACGGTATAGGGGGGGCAGGATAGGGGTTACTAGGTATACTGTAGGTGGCAGCGGTGTCCGGGAGCGGCGGTTTAGGGGTTAATACATTTATAAGACTTGCGGCAGGGTCTAGGAGCGGCGGTTTAGGGGTTAGTAACTTTATTTAGTTGCGGGGGGCTCCGGGGGCGCCGGTATAGGGGGTAGAACAGTGTAGTTTAGTGTGAGTGCTTAGTGACAGGCTAGCAATAAAGCTGGGAAAAAGCCGAAGAGCAGCGAGATCGGATGAGTGATAACTCTCACAGTCCGCTGCTCATCGCCCCGCGGCTTTTTGACAGCTTTATTTGATAACTTAGGCGAACGTATTCAAGGTCCGCGCGGCGAAGGTAGCTTAGGCGGGCGTATTGGGCCGGCGAAGCCAGAAAAGTAGACGGCTTGATAACTACCCCCCAGTGTCTCTGCGGCAATGGTAATCCTTAAAGGACTGGAACAGACACCTCCCAACGTCTCTGAATCAGTTTTGGTGTTTCACAGTGTAAGGTGAAATAGCGCCTTACAGGATTCAAAAGTGGACTATGGAATCCCAAATTAGACAGTTCAAAGAGTAATGCGTTTCAGCCTACAAAAGGCCTTTATCAAACTCTAAGAATATTGAGATCTTGCCGCTTTTTATACCCTTAAAGACACCGCATTAACCAATTGGATTAGAAAAAAAAAAAAAAATTATGATTACCTGATAAATTTATTTATTTGTTGACACGGTGAGTCCACGGAATCAGCAATTACTGTTGGGAATATCACTCCTGGCCAGCAGGAGGAGGCAAAGAGCACCACAACAATGCTGTTAAGTATCACTTCCCTTCCCACAACCCACAGTCATTCGACCAAAGGAAAAGGAGAGAAAGGAAATAACACAAGGTGCCTGAGATTTATATAAAAAACTGTCTGAAAACAGGTAGGGCCGTGGACTCACTGTGTCAAGAAATAAATACATTTATTAGGTAAGCATACATTTTGTTTTCTTTCTTAAGACACAGTGAGTCCACGGCAATCAGCAATTGCTGTTGGGAATCAATACCCAACTAGAGTACACAGATGATTAGGGAGGGACAAGACAGGTAACCTAAACAGAAGGCACCACCGCTTGAATAACCTTTCTCCCAAAAGAAGCCTCAGCCGAGGCCAAAAGTATCACATTTATAGAATTTAAAAAAAGTGTGCAAAGAAGACCAAGTCGCAGCCTTACAAATCTATTCTACAGAGGCCTCATTCTTGAAGGCCCAAGAAGAAGAAACTGCCCTAGTGGAATGAGCTGTAATTCTCTCAGGAGGCTGCTATCCAGCAGTGTCAAATGCCAAACGAATAATACTTCTCAACCAGAGAGAAAGAGAAGTGGCAGTAGCTTTCTGACCCTTACGTTTTCCAGAAAAGCAAACAAACAATGCAGAAGACGAAAGTCCTTAGTAGCCTGCAAATAAAATTTAAGAGCCCACACAACATATTAGTTGTGCAACAAACGTTCTTTATGAGAGGAAGGATTAGGACAGGGAGAAGGAACAACAATTTCCTAATTAATATTTCTGTCCAAAACAACCTTAGGAAGAAAACCAAACTTGGTACGGAGAACTGCCTTATCCGCATGAAATATGAGATAAGGAGAGTCACACTGCAAAGCTCAGAGTTTAGAAACCCTCCAAGCAGAGGAAATAGCAGTAACAAAAAATACCTTCCATGATTAAAACTTAATATCTATGGAATGCATAGGCTCAAACAGAGCCTGTTGTAAAACTTTAACAACAATGTATGGGCTCCAAGGTGGAACAACAGACTTAAACACAGGCCTGATTCTGACCAGAGACTGACAAAAGGACTGTATATCCGGCACGTCCGCCAGACGCTTGTGCAGCAAGCAAATAGAAAAAGAGCAGACATCTGACCCTTGAGGGTACTGACAGATAACCCCTTCTCCAGGCCCTCCTGGAGAAAAGATAAGATCCTTGGGATCCTGACCTTACTCCAAGAATATCCTTTAGACTCACACCAATAAAGATATTTACACCATATCTTATGGTAAATCTTCCTAGTGACAGGCTTACAAGCCTAAACCATGGTCTCAATGACCGATTCGGAAAAACCACGCTTAGCTAAAATCAAGCGTTCAATCTCCAAGCAGACAAACGAGATTTGGATGAAGGAAGGGCCCCTGAAGCAGAAGATCCGTCCTTAGTGGAAATCTCCACGGAGGTAGAGACGACATCTTTACTAGATCTGCTTACCAGATCCTGTGAGGCCACACAGGAGCTATTAGAATCACCAACGCTCTCTCCTGCTTGATCCGACCAATGACTCGGGGGAGGAGAGCAAACGGAAGAAAGCGATAAGCTAATCTGAAGTTCCAAGGAACTGCCAGAGCATCTGTGCTCTATCAGAAAGGCTTGACGATCTCTCGACCTTGACCCATACTTTGGGAGCTTGGCATTCTGATGAGACGCCATCAGATCCAATTCCGGTAAACCCCATTTGGTTATTAACCTTGAGAACACTTCCGGATGGAGTTCCCACTCCCCTGGATGGAAAATCTGTCTGCTCAGAAAATATGCTTCCCAATTGTCCACTCCTGGGATGTGGATGGCAGATAGACATTCCGCCCACTGAATGATTCGCGCCACCTCCTTCATGGCTAAGGAACTCAGAGTTCCCCCCTGGTGGTTGATATAAGCCACTGAGGTTCCGTCTGAAACCTGATAAACCGGGCTAGAGCCAGTTGAGGCCAAGCCATCAAGGCATTGAAGATCGCTCTCAACTCCAGAATGTTTATGGGGAGAGCAGATTCTTCATGAGACGAAAGTCCCTGTGCCTTCAATGAGTCCCAGACCGCTCCCCAACCCAACAGGCTGGCATCCGTGGTCACAATTACCCAAGAGGGTCTCTAAAACACGTCCCCTGGGACAGATGTTCTTGAGACAGCCACCACAGTAGGGAATCCCTTGTTGATTGATCCAGAACTATCCTCTGAGATAGATCTGCATAATTCCCGTTCCACTGAGCGAGCATGCATAGCTGTAGAGGTCTCAAATGGAACCGAGCCAAAGGAACTATGTCCATGGAAGCCTCCATCAACCCGATTACCTCTATGCATTGGGCCACTGATGGTCGTACCGCCGACTGTAGGGACAGACAAGCGAAAAGAATCTTGGCTCTTTTGACCTCCGTTAGAAATATTTTCATTGATAGAGAATCTATAATGGTTCCTAAGAAGATCACTCTTGTAGCTAAACTTTACAACCTCCTTGCACTAATGGCAAAGAGAATGACAGGGGGTTGTAGGAAGGGAAGTGATACTTAACAGCTTTGCTGTGGTGCTCTTTGCCTCCTCCTGCTGGCCAGGAGTGATATTCCCAACAGTAATTGCTGATTTCATGGACTAACTGTGTCTTAAGAAAGAAAAGCCTTTAAATGTTTAGAATACATAAAAATTCAAAAATATTCATAAATTATTTACAAAAATTCACAAACAATTTTAATAAAGCATTCACAATCTATATTGGTAGTTAAAGATATATGAATGTATGAAAGTGCATATATAACAGAATAAAACAAAAATGTGTATATATACTGTGTTTATCCTATAGAGAAGAGACATGAAGAATGATGCATATTCGATGAGAATTTAAAAGAGTATATATATATATATATATATATATATATATATATTTGTACATAAAAATATATTTAAAGGAATACTAATCTGTTAGGAAACAGTTTATGTCAAATTCTATATTAAGGCCAGTGGGTTGGAGAGTCTTTAAAAGAAAGACCCACCTCCCTTCCTTTTTAAGAGTTCTTTGTGGAGGTTGCCTCCTCTCCAATTTTTTAAGTTGCTTATCTATTCCTATATATGAAAAACAGCTTAAATCTCCCTGATTGCAGTTCGCAAAATGATTAGGGACTGGAAGATCTTTGTTTGTTTTTTTTGTTTTTTTTATTTATTCATTTTTATTATCATTATTTAGCAGCATGGTACAAAAGGATGTCATTGTTGATACAAAAGTTTAAACAGAAACAAAAGATGGAGAAACCATCAGTCTCCAAAAGAAAGGAGAACGAACTCCCATATAGTAAAATGAAATAGTAGAGCTAGACTGTCCGTGATAAGTCCATTTGAAAACAGTAGCCCCACTCCATATAAATGCATGGTGATTGACAATGACACCAATGTACAAAACATAACTCAAACAACAACAAAACTATGCCGAAATTTCTTAATTTAAGATCACTTTGTATATATTCTACACATCTAGTGGTATCCCTCGACTTTGTATTTAACTATCAACCTTTGAGAGAAGTGCTAAGCTAAAGAGGTCATTATTAGAGTATCAGGCAGGGGTGGGACCACGTCAGCCATACCTATCTAAGATAACACTAGGCCTGTCATTCCTCCTAGGTCACTCCTGTAACGTGTGTAAAGCTCCCCCCTTCTATCCTCAGATCATTTTGGATTTCATCCCAGATGAATTTTAAATCATGGAAAAATTCTAACCTATTCGATTTAAAGAAAATGTATTCTTCCATTCTCAAGGTATCTGTCATGTGAGAGTGCCAGTCCTTTAGGGTCGGGCAGATTTGAGATTTCCAGAGCCTAGCGACTAAGGACCTAGCAGAATTCAATGCCAACTGAATTAGTCGTGTTCTTAATTTACATTTACAGAAGATCTTTGTTTTTATCTGTGCTAAAGTTTTCTATCGACCAGATATGTTCCCTAACTCTATCGCGGAGGGGTCTCTCTGACTCCCCAACAAACTGTTTACCACACTTGCACTGGATCACGTAAATAACATTCTTATCTAGTTAAATTCTCAATTTTGTATTTTCGATTAGTTACACTGGAAACAACCTCCTTGTGTTTTTTTTTAATGTTTGCATGATTTGCAGGTTAAAGGGACAGTCTACACCAGAATTTTTATTATTTAAAAAGATAGATAATCCCTTTATTACCCATTCCCTAGTTTTGCATAACCAACACAGGTATATAAATACATTTTTTACCTCTGTGATTACCTTGTATCTAAGCCTCTGCAAACTGCCCCCTTATTTCAGTTCTTTTGACAGACATCCATTTTGGCCAATCAGGGCTGGCTCACCTGAACTCCACGTGCATTAGCACAGTGTTATCTATATGGCACACATGAACTAACACCCTCTAGTGGTGAAAAACTGTCAAAATGCCCTGAGAGAAGAGGGTAATTCAAGAACTTAGAAATTAGCATATTAACCTCCTAGGTTTAGCTTTCAACTAAGAATACCAAGAGAACAAAGCAAAATTGGTGATAAAAGTAAATTGAAAAATTGTTTAAAATTACATTATCTGAATCATGAAAGTTTATTTTGGACTAGACTGTCCCTTTAAGCATGGATAAAATCCCTGCAATTTTTTACCTGTAAGATCTGCATAACATATATTAGTCATAGTTTTTTTCAATTCTGGATTGATTTTTAATTTTTCACTTTCCTATACACCATTTGGGGTTTATTTGATAAAATTGGACCTAGTTTTTCATCTTTTTTTAAAAGGCCCCAATGTTTATTTATTATTTTTTTCTAAAAGATATTTGTTTCCACTATATTGTGTTATAAAAGGAATAAAAGCAACGTCATTTTCATTGTTTGTTATTTGATATGATTTAGGTTTTCCTTCTAACAGTGATTTCCTGTCTAACAGACGTACTGAGTCCCTTATATTATCTATAGTTGCACCATCATATCCACGGTCTACAAATGTTTGTTTACATTTTTCTGACTGTAATTCAAAATCCCCAATATTTGTGCAGTTTTTTCTAATTCTGAACAATTGCCCCTTTGGGATATTTTCTTTCCATCTACGGTGATGGAAACTCATTTGATGACTATGTCTATTTGCATCCACCTTCTTGAAATGGGTCCTGGACCTAAGTTTATTTCCTTCAACAAATAATTCCAGATCAAGGAAGTGGATGCAATTTTTACTTTTTTCATGGGTACATTTTAATTTTTTATTGTTATCATTCATAGAAGAAACAAAATTATCAAAGGAAATCTCAGTGCCTTGCCAAATAATAAGAATATCATCGATATAACGAGTGTAGGACACCAGGTTTACTCCAAATGGGGTGGAGTTAAGAAATAGTTTCTCCCAAAAACCCATAAAAAGATTTGCATAACTTGGAGAAAACCTGGTGACCATGGCTGTTCCCTATTCTTGGTTAAAAAACTGTCTCTGATAAGAGAATTTTTTTTTTCTCTTATCAGGGACAGTTTTTTAACCAAGAACAGGGCACAGCCAAGTAAGCATGTGACTGCAGGCCTTTGGGTCTGTTCTATGTTTTGAAGTGAGCATGTGGCTGACAGAAAGACTGTAGGGCCATAAGAGCAGATCAGAAGCCTGATGCAGGCATGTGGCTAGGATGAGCTGTAAGGCAGGAGTCACATTGAAGGTTTGATGTGGGTATGTGACTGATAGACGGGCTACTAGGCTTTGGATTTCTGATCAAAGATTTCATGTGGGTATGTGGCTAAAAGCAAATGCAGTGGCTATGGTTTGATATGAGGTCAGGTGGTCAATGGTCCCACTATTCATCTATCACAATAGTGTTTAATCTGTTAATCACTGAACAGGTAAATAAGACATGGGGGCAGCACAGAAGAACACTGGGGAGCCGGAACACAATGAGGGCTATTCAGGGAAAGAATGATACGATTTTCAAGTCAAAGTTATCCCTTAACATTTATCTGGGAAATAAATCTACTTTTCCCTTATATGTATTTGAAATAAATGCTTCTATAACAATTAAGAGTTAAAATCACACATAAGTTACCACTTTCTCCACACTCCCAGCTTTCTAACGGCTAGATTTGGAGTTTTGTCGGTAACGACCCGAAAAACTAACGCCGGCTTTTTTCTGGCCGCACCATAAAAGTAACTCTGGTATTGAGAGTCCACATAAAGGCTGCGTTAGGCTCCAAAAAAGGAGCGTAGAGCATTTTTAACGCAGCTTCAACTCTCGATACCAGAGTTGCTTACGCAAGCGGCCAGCCTCAAAAACGTGCTCGTGCACGATTCTCCCATAGGAAACAATGGGGCTGTTTGAGCTGAAAACCTAACACCTGCAAAAAAGCCGCGTTCAGCTCCTAACGCAGCCCCATTGTTTGCTATGGGGAAACACTTCCTACGTCTGCACCTAACACCCTAACATGTACCCCGAGTCTAAACACCCCTAACCTTACACTTATTAACCCCTATTCTGCCGCCCCCGCTATTGCTGACCCCTGCATATTATTATTAACCCCAAATCTGCCGCTCCGTAAACCGCCGCTACTTACATTATCCCTATGTACCCCTAATCTGCTGCCCTAACATTGCTGACACCTAACTTCAATTATTAACCCCTAATCTGCCGACTGGAGCTCACCGCTATTCTAATAAATGTATTAACCCCTAAAGCTAAGTCTAACCCTAACACTAACACCCCCCTAAATTAAATATAATTTTAATCTAACGAAATTAATTAACTCTTATTAAATAAATTATTCCTATTTAAAGATAAATACTTACCTGTAAAATAAATCCTCATATAGCTACAATATAAATTATAATTATATTATAGCTATTTTAGGATTTATATTTATTTTACAGGTAACTTTGTATTTATTTTAACCAGGTACAATAGCTATTAAATAGTTAAGAACTATTTAATAGCTAAAATAGTTAAAATAATTACAAAATTACCTGTAAAATAAATCCTAACCTAAGTTACAATTAAACCTAACACTACACTATCAATAAATTAATTAAATAAAATACCTATAATTATCTACAATTAAACCTAACACTACATTATCAATAAATAAATTAAATACAATTCCTACAAATAAATACAATGAAATAAACTAACTAAAGTACAAAAAATAAAAAAGAACTAAGTTACAAAAAATAAAAAAATATTTACAAACATAAGAAAAATATTACAACAATTTTAAACTAATTACACCTACTCTAAGCCCCCTAATAAAATAACAAAGCCCCCCAAAATAAAAAAATGCCCTACCCTATTCTAAATTACTAAAGTTCAAAGCTCTTTTACCTTACCAGCCCTGAACAGGGCCCTTTGCGGCGCATGCCCCAAAGAATTCAGCTCTTTTGCCTGTAAAAAAAACCATACAATATCCCCCCCAACATTACAACCCACCACCCACATACCCCTAATCTAACCCAAACCCCCCTTAAATAAACCTAACACTAAGCCCCTGAAGATCTTTCTACCTTGTCTTCACCTCACCAGGTATCACCGATCCGTCCTGAAGAGCTCCTCCGATGTCCTGATCCAAGCCCAAGCGGGGGGCTGAAGAGGTCCATGATCCGGCTGAAGTCTTCATCCAAGCGGGAGCTGAAGAGGTCCATGATCCGGATGAAGTCTTCATCCAAGCGGGAGCTGAAGAGGTCCATGATCCGGATGAAGTCTTCTATCAACGGCATCTTCAATCTTCTTTCTTCCGGATCCATCTTGAAGACCTCCGACGCGGAACATCCTCTTCTCCCGACGCCTACTAGCCGAATGACGGTTCCTTTAAGGGACGTCATCCAAGATGGCGTCCCTCGAATTCCGATTGGCTGATAGGATTCTATCAGCCAATCGGAATTAAGGTAGGAATATTCCGATCAGCCAATAGAATGCGAGCTCAATCTGATTGGCTGATTGGATCAGCCAATTGGATTGAACTTGATTCTGATTGGCTGATTCCATCAGCCAATCAGAATATTCCTACCTTAATTCCGATTGGCTGATCCTATAGGGTCATCACTAACACATGTATTTACAACATGCATCAGGTCTAACTACACATGTTATTTAGCTTAGCACCTATACTCACTGCACATATCACCCTCTACCACCACGTTGGTAGATCGCCACAGCACAACTGCACATCACTTTATTTCCATCACCACATTATCACACTGTATTTCACATTATCTCACATTATTCACTCTAAACTCTAATTGCATCATGGTCCACACAATATGATATTGAATCATCAATATATGATCACCAAGTATCAACTTTTTCACACAATCACATTTTATATATTGCTCTGAATTGAGCACTTACAAGATGCTTATCACAGTTATTAGTTTGTGTTATAGAGCTGCAGCTAGCGCTCTGTTCGAGAGTGCAGGCGTCTCAGGCGCACATTGGATATAGTGGCCCCTGTAAAGTAGTTAGGATATTCTAAGGTGATTGGAGCTGACGGTTACGGTGGGAGTGTGGGCTGACCTCATCACACGCAAGATTGAGGCTGTGCGTTTAGCACATGTTGTGCTGACGCTGTTAGGCTAGCCCACCCCATCCACAAACATCTTCACAACTATTGGTTTAAATTCTCATGTTCCGGTTTTAGTCCACACCCATCTGCACATACTAATGTTGTGATTGGTGCTAGATTCTACTCTATACAATTAGTTGACACCCATATGTCGAGTCAATACGGCTCACAGCAGTAAAACCTGGAAAAATAACGAACACTCACTGAAACAGTGACAAAACAGACTGATCTATGAGGATCGCACATAAAATAGCCTCATACTTAGTGGGGGTAATATATAGGCCTCAGCAAACAAACTCAGCTATTGTGCAGTCGACATCAGGAAGATTTGGGTCTGTATAAATAATTTGATATCTAGTCTGACAGCATTGTTATCTCCTGCTCTGACTGTATGACTAAGTTGTTCATTGTGTTTACATTTTTTATCAGAATATGGTAAGGCTGACATTGTAGGCTGTATATAAATGTACAAAGCACGACGTTTGGGAAACATATCATTATATCATCAGTTGATTCAAGCATACTTTTTAAAAAAAATATACAATGCCATAGGAAAGGAGAGCCTTGTTTTTAACAATGTTATATTTATGTTTATTATCACCAATCCACAATGATGATCTTATTATAATTATATGTACTCAGATGATGTCTTTAGCTTTTAGTATGGTCTGCTGAGGTTTTGGTATTTGCACTGAATTATGTCAGAGCTCCAGGTTGCCATACCAACCCTGCAGCAGACAGGTGCTAACACTTAATGACCATTAAGGTTTGAACAATCCGATTGGTTAATCAATAGGTTTAGGTTTGTATAAAGCAAGTGTTATCTGAATGTGTTTTAATAATGTTTTAGCCTGAGGAAACAGCTTGTTTTAGCTGAGAAACGCGTCGCTTTTTAATAAAGATTTTTACAGAAATACACTTGCTTTTTGGACACCCTTTTTTATCATTTGTATGCTGCTAACTCTCTGGCACCTGAGAGGTATCTTGTTCTCATCTGGAGGGATCAGTCTACTGGGCGACTGTTTGGTTCCAGTCTGCAGTATATGCACCTGCTGGTGCTTTGAATCTTGTAAGTAAGATTGCTCAATCTACCACTCGCTTGTCTAAACGTTACTGGGCTATGGTTTGCATTTTTTGTGTTCATTCAGGAACCTGTTAATCACCACCATCAAGGACCACAATCTGACTCATGAAGTATACCAGTGAGCTGGACCACTGAGAGGCTACAGTCTGCTTCATAAGCACCAATGGGTGCACCTCCTTTGTGAGTATTCAATCGCTATCTTGTGGATTTTAGTTTCTGTTATCTGGCTGTACTAGGCCATGTTTGGCGCCTCTGTGTTTTATCTTGTTTTGTTATTTTATTAGGGGGCTTAGAGTAGGTGTAATTAGTTTAAAATTGTTGTAATATTTTTCTTATGTTTGTAAATATATTTTTAGCTTTTGTAACTTAGTTCTTTTTTATTTTTTGTACTTTAGCTAGTTTATTTAATTGTATTTATTTGTAGGAATTGTATTTAATTAATTTATTGATAGTGTAGTGTTAGGTTAATTGTAGGTAATTGTAGGTAGTTTATTTAATTAATTTATTGATAGTGTAGTGTTAGGTTTAATTGTAACTTAGGTTAGGATTTATTTTACAGGTAATTTTGTAATTATTTTAACTATTTTAGCTATTAAATAGTTCTTAACTATTTAATAGCTATTGTACCTGGTTAAAATAAATACAAAGTTACCTGTAAAATAAATATAAATCCTAAAATAGCTATAATATAATTATAATTTATATTGTAGCTATATTAGGATTTATTTTACAGGTAAGTATTTATCTTTAAATAGGAATAATTTATTTAATAAGAGTTAATTAATTTCGTTAGATTAAAATTATATTTAATTTAGGGGGGTGTTAGTGTTAGGGTTAGACTTAGCTTTAGGGGTTAATACATTTATTAGAATAGCGGTGAGGTCCGGTCGGCAGATTAGGGGTTAATAATTGAAGTTAGGTGTCAGCGATGTTAGGGAGGGCAGATTAGGGGTTAATACTATTTATTATAGGGTTAGTGAGGCGGATTAGGGGTTAATAACTTTATTATAGTAGCTGTGCGGTCCGCTCGGCAGATTAGGGGTTAATAAGTGTAGGCAGGTGGAGGCGACGTTGTGGGGGGCAGATTAGGGGTTAATAAATATAATATAGGGGTCGGCGGTGTTAGGGGCAGCAGATTAGGGGTACATAATGATAACGTAGGTGGCGGCGCTTTGCGGTCGGCAGATTAGGGGTTAATAAGTGTAGGTAGGTGGAGGCAACGTTGTGGGGGGCAGGTTAGGGGTTAATAAATATAATACAGGGGTGGTGTTAGGGGCAGCAGATTAGGGGTACATAAGTATAACGTAGGTGGCGGTCGGCAGATTAGGGGTTAAAAAAATTTAATCGAGTTGCGGCGATGTGGGGGGATCTCGGTTTAGGGGTACATAGGTAGTTTATGGGTGTTAGTGTACTTTAGAGTACAGTAGTTAAGAGCTTTATAAACCGGCGTTAGCCCAGAAAGCTCTTAACTACTGACTTTTTTCCTGCGGCTGGAGTTTTGTCGTTAGATGTCTAACGCTCACTTCAGAAACGACTCTAAATACCGGAGTTAGAAAGATCCCATTGAAAAGATGGGATACGCAATTTACGTAAGGGGATCTGCGGTATGGAAAAGTCGCGGCTGAAAAGTGAGCGTTAGACCCTATTTTGAGTGACTCCAAATACCGGCGGTGGCCTAAAACCAGCGTTAGGAGCCTCTAACGCTGGTTTTCACGGCTAACGCCAAACTCCAAATCTAGGCCTAAGTCTATTAAACAATAAGAAGCCAGATACAGGAATGCATGAGCACAAAGAAACAACTTCAAATCAGGAAGAATCCTGTGAAAGGCATTACTATGGCACATACTTAAGAAAATGTCAAATTATAAATATACAATAATTTTTTGATATGTTTAAATGTAAATGGTTGCAATGGAGGCGCTCAGAGTTAATACATCACATTAAAAGACCAGTTACTGGTTCACTATTTGACACATCATAAACTTAAAGTGAAGGTCAATTTGGATGAATTAGTGCCCAGTTTTTTAATAAACCTATTAAAAACATGGGCACTTTAATTCATCAAAATTGACATTTCACTTCTTTTCTTCAAAAACTTACCTTTTAATCCTGACAGCCGCTCTAGCACTTCCTCCGCCCCTCACGAGTCCAGGATTAAAAGGTACGTTTTTGAAGAAAAGGAGTGAAATGTCAATTTTGATGAATTAAAGTGTCCTTGTTTTTAATAGGTTTATTTAAAACCGGGCACTAATTCATCCAAATTGACCTTCACTTTAAAGCAAAATTGGATAGAGGCCTTTACCATTTAAACACGTGCATTATGAGTATTAAGCCCAGACACACTATCTTGAGTTTAAACAAGTTATCAGTAATTCCTACTGAATCAATAGCCCCCTTATATGTAGATGTGTGGAACGCTGAGTTGGGAGTGGAGCACAATCACACAACGTGGCTCAAATCTTTTAAAGTGGCTCAAAAGGCCTCGGTCACAGCTCTGATACAAAAATGCACTTTAAATTAACGGGCCTATGGAACTTAACACCAATAAGACTGCATAGTATCTATCCTTCGCTTGGCAAAAGCAAACAATAGAATCATTTTAGTTTGCCCAATTTTTTATAATTTACCTATGAAAACTGTGCTTTCAACAAATATTACATGATTGTGCTCAGCTGGTCCATAGGATACAATTCTACTAGCTAATAACGAAAATTCCCACAGCTATATTGGTCAACAATTATAAAAATGTGTTTTTCCGGGCAGGAACATTTCTTTAAATAGAAAATAATAACACAAATTATTCCATTTTTAAATTCCCTTTTTTAGATATAGCAAAGAAAAAGTTTTTTTTAAAAAGATAAATGGAACATCTGTTTCGCGTAGAAATTATTTTGTTGTATTTAACAAAATGGATACAAATTGCTATATGCACTACATGGCAGCAGTTTTGCAAGAATACTTTTAACAGTGTTATACATTTACAAGGACAATAGATGGCAGCAGTGTTTGCACGCTACCTGCCTAGGCCTGCTCTTCAACAAAATAGCATGAGAAAAATCAAATCTGATAATAGAATTGGAAAGTTGGTTTGTTTGTTTTTTGTACTCTGTATCTGAACCATGACAGTAAAATTTGGGTTTCATGACTCTTTAAAATGCTGGTGCATAGAGTAAGGGGTCGATTTATCAATCTCTTTGCCTACGACTGCAGGTTCTCACAAGAGAACCTGCAGTCCGTATTTATGAGCTGCGGTCATCAGACCGCTGCTTCCCTAACCTATTGCCAAAGAGAAATACCAAAGAATACCAAGAGAACAAAGCAAATTTGATGATTAAAGTAAATTGGAAAGTTGTTTAAAATTGCATACTCTACCTGAATGATGAAAGTTTATTTTTGACTAGACCACTTGTTTTCAAACCTGTCCTTAGGCCTCCCGGACAGGCCAAGTTTTCAGGATTACCTTGGGTGAGAGCAGGTAAAATAACCATGCTTACTAATCAGCTGATTACTTCAACTGTGCTCCAGTTCAGATATCCTCAAAATGTGGCCTGTTAGGGAGGCCTGAGGACAGGTTTGAAAACCAGTGGACTAGACTGTCCCTTTAAGTCAACTTTAGATTAGCTCTGCACTTCTGCTGTTGATATGAACATGGCTACTCAGCCATTCAAGGAGGGCATATATGCATACCTACCAATAATCTTCCATGTTACGCTCAGGGATCTGTAGTTTATTGCTGCTCTGTAGCTGGATTTAACATTGTGGGGGTTAAGCAGTTAAAGGGACACTGAACCCAATTTTTTTCTTTCATGATTCAGATAGAGCATGCAATTTTAAGCAAATTTCTAATTTACTCCTATTATAAAATTTTCTTCATCCTCTTGGTATCTTTATTTGAAAAGCAAGAATGTAAGTTTAGATGTCGGCCCATTTTTGGTGAACAACCTGGGTTGTTCTTGCTGATTGGTGGATTAATTTAACCGACCAATAAACAAGTACTGTCCAGGGTTCTGAACCAAAAAAAAACCTTAGATGCCTTCTTTTTCAAATAAATAAGCGAACAAAGAAAAATTGATACTAGGAGTAAATTACAACGTTGCTTAAAATTGCATGCTCTATCTGAATCATGAAAGAAAAAATTTGGGTTCAGTGTCCCTTTAATGCTTGATTGTTTCCATATGCCTAAGAAAATGCACTACTGCATTAGAGCATTTTCTTATTTAAATGGACAGTCTACTCCAAAATTGTTATGGTCTAAAAAGATAGATAATCCCTTTATTACCCATTTCCCCGTTTTGCATAACCAGCAATGTTATATTAATATACTTTTTACCTCTGTGATTACCTTGTATCTAAGCCTATGTAGACCCCTTTATCTCAGGGCTATTTATTTATTATGTATTGACTTGCAATTTAGACAATTAGCGCTGGTCCCTGCACTCTACACTCACCCAAATCACCCTACACTCTAAAATCTCCTAATCATAAAATATTGGGACATCGTAATAATGATAACCACAACTTATAGATATAAAATATACAAATTGCTTATAAATCACAATAATGTTATATATTAAACTATGGAATAGACATGTGCGATTCGGTTCGGTTCGATTCGGAAATTCGGAAAATTCTAACCGAATTTTTGAATTAAAATAGTGCTGAATCTACCGAATAAATCCGAATTTATTCGGATTTATTCGGTAGATTCGGATGGCCATGGATTACACTAGTATTGTACAGTATATTAGGTTATATCACTCTGCTATGGGTTACACCTAATATACAGTACATAACACTAGTCTAATCCCACCTAACACTTACCGAAATTCCGAATTTCCGAACCGAACCGAATCCAGCCGAATTTATTCGAATCCGAATGAATCCGAAACAAATCCGAACCAAATTTATTCAAATCCGAATGAATCCGAAACAAATCCGAACCGAATCAATTCAAATTTTTCCGAATTCGAATCCCTCCGAACCAAAATTCGAAAAAATCTGAATCGATCCGAACCGAACCAAATTTTTCCGCCATGCACATGTCTACTATGGAATGTAATTGATATGTTGTATCAAACATGTATAGATATACATTTAAGATACATGTGTGTATAAAATTCCTCCGTTCAGTTTGATCACCACACATGTATTGAGATTTTTACCCAAGATACATTTGGACATTTGTTCTGAATTAAACACATACATACAATTTACTCATTCATTCATATGTTGATTATCATATCTAGTATAATATCAAAACCCCAACATGTTTTTATGAAGCATGTGTAACAATAATGTTATATTTATTCCCATATCTGTGTTCTAAAAGAAGGAAAGCAGATAGGACGTGATCTTAAATAAAGACTTGTAAGTCTAAATCAATATTTAGACCCAAAGGGTTTTAAAGGGACGGTCTACTCCAGAAGTTTTATTGTTTAAAAAGATAATCCCTTTATTATCCATTCCCCTGTTTTGCATAACCAACACAGTTATATTAATATACTTTTTACCTCTGTGATTACCTTGTATCCAAGCCTTTGCAGACTGCCCCCTTATTTAAATTCTTTTGACAGACTTGCATTTAGCCAATCAGTGCCCTCTCACTTGTAACTCCACGGGCGTGGTCACAATGTTATCTGTATGGCACACATGAACTTACGCCCTCTAGCTGTGAAAAACAGCCAAATGCATTGAAAAAAGGGGCGACCTTCAAGGGTTTAGAAATTAGCATATGAGCCTACCTAGGTTTAGCTTTCAGCAAAGAATACCAAGAGAACAAATCAAATTTGATGATAAAAGTGAAATGGAAAGTTGTTTAAAATTGCATTCCCTATCTCAGTGATGTTAAACCTTTTTTTTGCCATTGCAGATTTTTTTACATTAAAAAATCCTGCGGCACACCACCATCCCAAAATGTTACAAAATCACACATTGTAGCCTATTACAGCACACACACACACATATATATATATATATATATATATATATATATATATATATATATATATATATATATTTATATGTGTGTGTGTGTGTGTGTGAACAATTTAGTCAATGAAATGAAATTAAGCTTTGTTAGCATGACAGTAACTACAACTGTATTGCCAAAGCTAGAGGCACAATAATAACAATCAAAAGTTCCACGTATTGAGATTGTTAGGGGGGTACCAGTGATGAAAATAAATTCTTAGGTATATGCAGTAGTTCCATGCAAGTAAAAGTTCTGCTTGTTAGGGCAGTAAGCAGTGCACAAGTATTGAGCCCAAAAGCAGAAACAACTGGGGCACAAGTGATCCTACTGTTAAAGTCCCTAAGCCTTGGGGGCACCAGTATAAGAGTTTCACAATCAGTGTAGGATAAGCATAAATATGAGGCCCACAAAAGTGCATCAGGGCTTGGCAATCAGGAAATGATGATAGTAAACTGAAAAATTACAAAAGTTAAGCCATTAGGGCAAATGGCATAAAAGGCATATGATGGTAAACAGAAAGGTCTCACCCAGTTAAAGCATATGTCTTCTTCTCTATGCTGGAACAATATAATTAGTATCCAGGACAATTCTCCCTGAGCTTGAGAATCCAGAAAGGGGAGGTAAGTGGATCTGTTGGAATGTGTAGATCGCAATTGATCAAAAGACGTCCGCAGACACAGAAAGAAAATGGCGACCTTTCCCGCCACTTCGGCCCACTCTCCTCTATTCTTCAACGCGACTATCAATCCAAACTCCGGTAAGTAACACATACCTCCTGGCCAGTTACCCCGTTCAGAAGCTTGGGAACAAGTGAATGTAGGCTCCTAGGATTCAGAGTAGGCCGCGGTGATATGTGAGCTGTGGACCCCCAGCACTAACAGGCCACTGCAACAGGGGGGAGAGAAGAAAAAAGGAGCAGCTGTTTGCTTGACCTCCGTAGCGGAGCCCCGACCCTCCGGAGTGTTATATATCTTTTTATTAGATCTCTCAGTAGTCCACGTGGCTATTGTAGCAGATAGCAGATGCCTTCAAATCCATGCGCCGCCACCCAAATGTGCACTGGCTTGACGGGTCTTCTCTTGCTCAGATCTCCTTGATAGGAACTTTTTTAATGCTACTGAGGCGAGTGAAATCTCCAGAGCGGACCCCCGACCCGCTGGAGAACTGTATGGGAACTGAGAGAGTCCCTGCGTGTCTGGATCAGTGCTTAGGGTAGCAGCAGCTACCGGCTTCTGTTCCGCTTCAGGAATGAACTTAAGCAAGAAGGGACCAATTCATGGCGGCACACCTGACGATCTCTCACGGCACACTAGTGTGACGCGACACAGGGGTTGAAAATCACTGCCCTATCTGAATCATGAAAGCTTAATATTGACTAGACTGTCCCTTTAAACCAAAAAGTTTCCCTTTGACGTAGTCTTAGTAATCTATTCTGGTCCAAAGGGTCTGGACATATCCATTCCACTTTTCTGAATGAATACGATGGGTTTGCTAGATTGTACATTTTGGAAATGAGTGGCAACACTATGTTTGCACTCAAGATCTCCCTTGTTTCTGTGGTGTTCACTTACCTTATACTTTAACTTTCTCTTCATTCTACCAACATAGGTTAAATTACAAGAATAACGCAATTCATAAACCAAATAAATTGTGTTGCATGTGCATCTATGATGCATGTTAATAGTACAGTCATTGTTGAAATTACAGGCCATTTGGCCATTGGTTACATACCTTGTTGACACCTGTATAGACCATTTTTAGGGGTAAGCCAAGTTTTTGTTTCACTGTTCTTTTTAATTGGTCTTAGTTTACTTGGAGCTATTAAATTCTTAAGACTTTGAGTTTTCTTAAAAATAATATCTGGTTTCTCTCCAATAATGGGTCTAAGTATCGGGGTCTAATTGAAGCACTTTCCAGTATCTCTTAAATATTTTCCTAATTTCCACATTACCTTTATTGTATTTGGTAATGAATTTTACACAATCATGTTTCCTTCTACCAATCTGTGAACATGTCATGTCTGACACCTTGGTTAAAGTGGTATGTAATAGTTCCTTCCCTCTGTACCCTTTTTCTTGACTTTTTTTTAAAAAAGATTGCCGCTTCTCTGTGATAATCCACATCTTTAGTGCAGTTGCATTTTATTCGCTGGAATTGGCCTAGTGGAATATTGTTCTTACATTTCCTAAGATGCCTACTTTTTGAATCAAGAAAACTGTTTCTATCCGTGAGCTTTCAATAATTCCTTACTGCAACCTGATTGTTGGTGGTATCATGAAAAAGGATTAGATCCAGGAATTATATAGATTTGCGTGACATATTTATTGTGAGTTTGAGATTCCAATCATTCTGATTCATACGGTCTACAAATAACTTGCCAGATTCCATGTCCCCTTTCCAGATGAAGAGCATATTATCAATGAAGTGGCAATACTTATCCAACTGATTAATAAAAGGGTTGTCGTTCCATACAAATAGCTCCTCAAATTGAGACATATATATGTTGGAATACGATAGGGCAAAGGTTGTCCCCATTGCAGTGCCTTGAATTTGGGCATAATAACTTTCAGTAAAGTAAGTAAAAATAATTGTGGTTCTCTTATGCGGATGTGGAGAGGTGGGCTCAAATCTGCACATCTGGTGGGGTTGCCCAAAGCTCCTGCCACTATGGGAAGACATAAAGGGACTATGTGACTCCCTTGATCTCACGACTACACTGTCCCCCTCGAATGCTTTATTACATATCATGGAAAATATCATACCGGATACGTCAAAGAGATTGATAATCTCTATTTTTATGGCCACTAAACTATGAGTAGCTAGGGCATGGAAAAAACCTGGTCCTCCGAGTCTGGTTGAAATAAGTGTAATGGTTGATTACATGGCCATGATGGAAAAACACTTTTACAACTCAAATGATCAAATGGAAAAATATTGGTCTGTTTGGGACATTTGGCTGCATAAATAACATGGCCTTTGTTTAATTAACCCGGCCCTTCATTGCCACACAGGGCAACAGCAGCATCTGATTTCCCCCCCCCCCCTTTTTTTTTCTCTATCTCTAATCCTTTCCTCTACCCTCCTTTCCTTTGCGCCCACCTTCTCCCTACTTTTTTTCTATCCCACCTCAGTAAGTGGATCCTCATATGTTAGCAAAAATGGATCCTACCCGTCAATAAAATACCTTTGGTACTAAATATAAATAGACAGAAATAAAACCTGTTATTCACCCATTCCTGTTACAATATATTACACATAAACTGAGCAGCACCATGTATACATTTAGACTCAATAATGGTATTGATGTGCGACATATATATGTTTGTAACCATGTATTAATTGATGATCTGATAGGCAGTATTATTGTTATACTATTTTGCAAAATTAATAAAAAGATTAAAAAAAATAATTGTGGTTCAAAATAAATTCTATACCATCTACAATGAAGTCAATATAACTATCTGGTATGTTCCAGGCCTTACATTGGTTTCTTATTGCATCAAGCCCTTTCTTATGTGGAATTCTAGTAGACAATGCAGAAACATCAAGTTACCCATAGATGTTCATTAGACCATTCATTTTATTCCCCTTAAATTACATCAATAGTGTAAAAAACTAAAAAAACAACAGATGTGTGCATGCTTGTCACACATCTGGTCGGCTCTGTGGTATCAAACATGTTCGATATTATCACATTATCAAGGCATATGGAACATAATTGAGAGGGCGGAACAAAGGCCTCCCCACCATATAAACAGGAATTACTCATTAGGAATAGAGGTAGAGCCCTCTAAAGTAACAGAATCCCTTATTTTATACCTCAATGGCTGGGGCACTCACCACCTCCTATGACCTAGCCAGTACATAGATTTATGACTCCTCTCTGGTAGACACCCTGTTAGGAAAACGGGAGTGAATCACATGGTGCACAATGCAGGACTGTCCCTGCTATGAGAAAGCGAGCCAAGCTTGTAAGCTGCATGGCTTTTAAAGTAAAACCTGTATATTCCATAACATCTCACACATAAAAGCAGCATAAAATCAAATAAACATATAAGATTCCCCCCTGTTCAATAATTCCCCTAAAGGAGATATTAACCCTTGATTCTATACAGATAAAATGTGTCACACTGTGACCCTGTCTTCTTGCATTATCATACATGTATAAAATATGAAACGATCTTACAAGAATCTACGCCATGGAACAGGAACATGGCCCTTCAAGTGTGACAGATAGTAGCATTGCTTCTGACTTGGACTTGAGTGAAGAAAGCAGGCAGCGAAATTCGTCAACACCGATTGCCTATGGAGCTGTTAATATGAGTCGGGATGGTTTCACAGAAAGGCTCTCCCTGAATCTCCAGACTCTAACTTTCATCCATGCTCTCATTGAGAGGCTGACAGGACTACTTAAAACTCCAGTCTCATCTCGAAGAGTACTACCCTCCATAAGAGAATACTCCAAAATCTTCTAACATTTCTCTGCCAACCTCCTGTGATGAAAGACAAAGAATGACTGGGGTTATGAGGAAGTGGGGGAGGTATTTAAGCCTTTGGCTGGGGTGTCTTTGCCTCCCCCTGGTTGCCATGTTCAGTGTTTCCCACAAGTCAGGAATGCAGCTGTGGATTCTTCCCATATTAAGATGGAAATATTTTATTAATACAGATGATTTAAAAGCCTAAATTGAGCAAATAAGTGTACATGACACGTTAAAAAAAATCTTTCCCAAGGAAGGAAAACAGTGTTTAAAATCCTGTGCTTCAATCAACAGAAAAGAATTAATCACACCACTTCAGTCCTCGGAGCACTTAGTGTAGACACACGCTCACAATATTATTCAAATGGCAGACCAACGTTAGGTGTAGGACAGTTTGTATCCGCTTTGCACAAATTGAACCCCCCAAAATCTCACCGCTCAACTCTACTCTTATGGATACCAGTGACACTTATTCGCTGCAACACTCTGCTTGGCGTCTCGTCCTAGACTCCGGCTAGAAGACGTGCCTCTAAAGTATATCCAGCCTCGGTTCCAAAATCTGTATTCAGCGGGTTGGGAGACAAGCAGGATACATTCGGCTCACAGTTTAAAGTTCCCAGTTCGATGAGCGCCAGCATGAAGCGTTTCGCCCCTCCCAGAAAAGGGCTGGTTTACAGGGCTTCATCCGATACCTCCATCATGGAGTGCTGGCTATTTATTCAGTTTTCAGCTCCTCCTTGTTTCGCTCATGTTCACCTTTTATTTTAAAGGGCACCGGATCTATTTCAAAGGGGTCAAGCTTATTACATTGTATCTTTTTACACAATTTCTAAACCATCCCTAAAATATGATATATTATATAAAACAATGGATAACCTGCAACACAACAGGTGTCATTTACCTTTTACATTGTTCTTTTCCGAAAATAATATTATGGGAAAACAAAAAGATATCTCAAAGATCGAGTCAGGGAGCATAGGGATGACATTAAGGGTAAAGTACAAGATAGCTCTGTAGCAAGGCATTTTAAAAAAGTGAACATAATTCTGATTTCACAATTCTTAAGGTTACAGGGATTGAATATATTAAGCAACATCACCATGGAGGGGATGTAGATAAACTTTTATTGCAACATGAATGTAGATGGATGTACAAACTGAACACCCTGGCACCAAATGGTCTAAATGAAAAAAATGATTTTTCCTGCTTTTTATAGTATATGTAGTATTTCTATATTGAACTGTGAATTTTAGTCATTCATTTTTAACCATGTTTATTTGAAAATTATTGTACCACCATAGACAAAATGCTCTTTATTGAATTTGATTCTGAATGTAAATTTTGTTGAAATGTGTCAGTATAAAAGGGTTTTGTAAAACCTGGTTCTTTAAATAAAAAGAAACATTTCCTATGGATTTGTGAGGTGCCATGACGGTTCTCTCTATTTACCCTAGAAGTTGATACTATAAGTGATTTTAGGGATGGTTTAGAAATTGTGTAAAAAGAAACAATGTAATAAGCTTGATCCCTTTGAAATAGATCTGGTGCCCTTTAAAATAAAAAGGTGAACATGAGAGAAACAAGGAGGAGCTGAAAACTGAATAAATAGCCAGCACTCTATGATGGAGGTATCTGATGAAGCCCTGTAAGCCAGCCCTTTTCTGGGAGGGGCGAAACACGTCATACTGGCGCTCATCTAACCGGGAACTTTAAACTGTGAGCCGAATGTATCCTGCTTATCTCCCCACCCGCTGAATACAGATTTTGGAACTGAGGCCAGATATACTTTAAAGCCCCACGTCTTCTAGCCGGAGTCTAGGACGAGACGCCAAGCAGAGTGTTGCAGTGGATAAGTGCCACTGGTATCCATAAGAGTTGAGCGGTGAGATTTTTGAGGGTTCAATTTGTGCAAAGTGGATACAAACTGTCCTACACCTAACGGTGTGGTCTGACACTTGAATAATATTGTGAGCATGTTTCTACACTAAGTGCTCCGAGGACTGAAGTGGTGTGATTTATTTTTTTCTTTTGATTGAAGCACAGGATTTTAAAAGCAAGTTTGTTTCTCTTTACCGGAATTGCATGTAGCAATTTGGAAGCTGAATACAAATAAGAGAACTGTTGCTGTTTTCCTTCCTTGGGAAAGATTTTTTTGAGCGTGTCATGTACACTTATGTCCTCAATTTAGGCTTTTAAATCATCTGTATTAATAGAATATTTTGGACTATATCAAGGCTCATATTGTTTTTGTATAGTATTTTTTATTTTACACTTTGTGTGGTTTTGGGGGGTTTGTTTAGGGTATATGAAGAGGTAGAAATAAATACTTTTTGATTAAGGATCTTTTGTGTGCTGCCTTGTCATTTTTTGATATCCATTAATATTGTGGATATCTCTTTCTGTGCTTATTTTTGGTACATCAATAGTGTCTTGTACATAGGATTTAGATTTGATCATCATTAGTTGAAGATAAACATCTATATATTGGGATAATCTATATCTAAGAGATCCTATTTCTGAAATGATAGGTCTACCAGGTGGATTCTGAGGGTCTTTATGGACCTTTGATAGATGGTAAAAATAAGCCACTCAAGTATTGAGCTCATATTCGGCTAGATTACGAGTTCTGCGTTAGCTTTAAAAAGCAGCGTTAAAGGGTCCTAACGCTGATTTTTAACGCCCGCTGGTATTACGAGTCTGGCAGGTACAGGTGTACCGCTCACTTTTTTTCCTGCAACTTTTCCATACCGCAAATCCCCTTACGTCAATTGCGTATCCTATCTTTTTAATGGGATTTTCCAACGCTGGTATTACAAGTCTTGGAAGAAGTGAGCGGTACAGCCTCTACCTCCAAGACTCCTACCGCATATAAAAGTCAGTAGTTAAGAGTTTTATGGGCTAACGCCGGAACATAAAACTCTTAACTAAAGTGCTAAAAAGTACACTTACACCCATAAACTACCTATAAACCCCTAAACCGAGGCCCCCCCCACATCGCAAACACTATAATAAAATTATTTAACCCCTAATCTGCCGACCGGACATCGCCGCCACCTACATTATACCTATGAACCCCTAATCTGCTGCCCCTAACATCGCCGACACCTACATTATATTTATTAACCCCTAATCTGCCCCCCCATGTCGCCGCCACCTAACTACACTTATAAACCCCTAATCTGCCGACCAGACATCGCCGCCACTATAATAAATTTATTAACCCCTAAACTGCCGCACTCCCGCCTCGCAAACACTATAATACATTTTATTAACCCCTAATCTGCCCCCCCAACGTCGCTGCCACCTACCTACAATTATTAACCCCTAATATCCCATCCCCAACATCGCCGCTACTATAATAAAGTTATTAACCCCTAAACCTAAGTCTAACCCTAACCCCCCCTAAGTTAAATATAATTTAAATAAATCTAAATAAAATTACTATAATTAAATAAATTAATCCTATTTAAAACTAAATACTCACCTATAAAATAATCCCTAATACAGCTACAATATAACTAATAGTTACATTGTAGCTATTTTAGGATTTATATTTATTTTACAGGCAACTTTGTATTTATTTTAACTAGGTACAATAGCTATTAAATAGTTAATAACTATATAATAGCTACCTAGTTAAAATAATTGCAAAATTACCTGTAAAATAAATCCTAACCTAAGTTACAAATACACCTAACACTACACTATCAATAAATTAATTAAATAAACTACAATTATCTAAAATAAAATACAATTAAATAAACTAAACTATATTTACAAAAAAACACACAATTTACACAAACACTAAATTACAAAAAATAAAAAAATATTACAAGAAGTTTAATCTAATTACACCTAATCTAAGCCCCCTAATAAAATAAAAAAGCCCCCCAAAATAATAAAATTCCCTATCCTAAACTAAATTAAAAAGTAATCAGCTCTTTTACCAGCCCTTAAAATGGCTTTTTGCGGGGCATTGCCCCAAAGTAATCAGCTCTTTTACCTGTTAAAAAAAGAAATACAATACCCCCCCAACATTACAACCCACCACCCACACACCCCTACTCTAAAACCCACCCGATCCCCCCTTAAAAAAACCTAACACTACCCCATTGAAGATCACCCTACCTTGAGCCGTGTACACCCACCCGGGCATCGATGGGGCAGAAGAGGACATCTGGACCGGCAGACATCTTCATCCAGACGGCATCTTCTATCTTCATCCTTCCGGAGCGGAGCCATCTTCTATCCAGCAGACGCGGAGCCATCCTCTTCAATCGAAGTCCTAACGAAGAATGAAGGTTCCTTTAAATGACGTCATCCAAGATGGCGTCCCTCGAATTCCGATTGGCTGATAGAATCCTATCAGCCAATCGGAATTAAGGTAGGAAAAATCCAATTGGTGGATTTAATCAGCCAATCGGATTGAATTTCAATCCGATTGGCTGATTGGATCAGCCAATAGAACTGACCTTGCATTCTATTGGCTGATCCAATCAGCCAATTGGATTGAACTTCAATCCGATTGGCTGATTAAATCAACCAATCAGATTTTTCCTACCTTAAAGGGACAGTCAAGTCCAAAAAAAACCTTTTATTTTTTAAATAGGGCATGTAATTTTAAACAACTTTCCAATTTACTTTTATCAACAATTTTGCTTTGTTCTCTTGGTATTCTAGTTGAAAGCAAACCTAGGAAGGCACATATGATAATTTCTGAGCCCTTGAAGGCCGCCTCTATTTTATTTACTTTTCACAGCAGGGGAGAGCAAGCTCATGTAGGCCAGATAGATAGCATAATCATGCCCGTGGCTAGTGGCAGACACTGCACTAATTGGCTAAAATGCAGTCAATAGATAATAACTAAAAGTCATGTGATTAGGGGCGGTCAGAAGATGCTTAAATACAAGTTAGTCACAGAAGTAAAAAGAGTATTAATATAACAGTGTTGGTTTTGCAAAACTGGGGAATGGGTAATAAAGGGATTATCTATCTTATTAAACAACAAAAATTCTGGTGTTGACTGTCCCTTTAATTCCGATTGGCTGATAGAATCCTATCAGCCAATCGGAATTCAAGGGACACCATCTTGGATAACGTCATTTAAAGGAACCTTCATTCTTCGTTAGGACTTCGATTGAAGAGGATGGCTCCACATCGGCTGGATAGAAGATGGCTCTGCTCCGGGAGGATGAAGATAGAAGATGCCGCATGGATGAAGATGTCTGCCGGTCCGGATGTCCTCTTCTGCCCCATCGGTGAACAGAGGGTGATCTTCAATGGGGTAGTGTTAGGTTTTTTTAAGGGGGGGATCGGGTGGGTTTTAGAGTAGGGGTGTGTGGGTTGTAATGTTGGGGGGGTATTGTATTTCTTTTTTTTTTTACAGGTAAAAGCTGATTACTTTGTAATTTAGTTTAGGATAGGGAATTTTATTATTCTGGGGGGCTATTTTATTAGGGGGCTTAGATTAGGTGTAATTAGATTTATTTATTTTTTTTGTAATTTAGTGTGTGGTTTTTTTGTAATATAGTTTAGTTTATTTAATTGTATTTTATTTTAGATAATTGTAGTTAATTTATTTAATTAATTTATTGATAGTGTAGTGTTAGGTGTATTTGTAACTTAGGTTAGGATTTATTTTACAGGTAATTTTGTAATTATTTTAACTAGGTAGCTATTCAATAGTTATTAAATATTTAATAGCTATTGTACCTAGTTAAAATAAATACAAAGTTGCCTAAAAATAAATATAAATCCTAAAATAGCTACAATGTAACTATTAGTTATATTGTAGCTATATTAGGGTTTATTTTATATGTAAGTATTTAGTTTTAAATAGGAATAATATATTTAAATTATAGAAATTTTATTTAGATTTATTAAAAATAGATTTAAGTTAGGGGGTGTTAGGGTTATGCTTAGGTTTAGGGGTTAATACATTTAATATAGTAGCGGCGATGTTGGGGGCGGCAGATTAGGGGGTTAATAATTGTAGGTAGGTGGCAGCGACGTTGGGGGCAGCAGATTAGGGGTTCATTGGGATAATGTAGGTGGTGGTGGTTTCCGGAGCGGCAGATTAGGGGTTAATAGTATAATGCAGGTGGCGAAGATGTTGGGGGAATGGAAGATTAGAGGGCAATAAGTGTAAGATTAGGGGTGTTTAGACTCCGGGTTCATGTTAGGGTGTTAGGTGTAGACATTAAAAGTATTTTCCCATAGGAAACAATGGGGCTGCGTTAAGAGCTGAACGCTGCTTTTTTGCAGGTGTTAGGTTTTTTTCAGCCGAATCAGCCCCATTGTATCCTATGGGGAGATCGTGCACAAGCACGTTTTGCCAGCTTACCGCTACCGTACGCAACACTGGTTTTACAGGTAGAAGTGGCGCTAAATTTGCTCAACGCTCACTTTTCTGAGGCGAACGCAGCCATTCGGAAAACTTGTAATACCAGTGTTGTTTAAAGTGTGCGCTGGAAAAAAAAAGGCTCGTTAGCAACGCAAGTTTTTACCGACAAAACTTGTAATCTAGCCAATAGAAAATTAAATTCATCCAGATCTAAAATTTCATTTTCTTTAGCTTTCGTTAAACTGTACAATTTTATCTTGAATTTATCTGTGGGTTCACATATTAAATTGTTTGTATGTTTGGGCATCACCCAATAAATTAATGGCTTCTTTTAGATAGGTTACCCTTTTCTGTACTACAATGCCTCCTCCCCCTTGTCTGCTGCTCAGAACACCACATCAGTGTCTGCCATAAGTTTCTCAAGGGCTATCCTTTCCTGTGTGGTCAGATTGTCATGTTTAATCCGGGAGGGAGCATTTTTGGCCATTTCATCCAGATCTTCACATACCATTTTATAGAAAATGGTGAAGTGGTCATTCAAGTTGACAGGAAAGAATTTGGATTTTCTCTTAAGTCCACTGTGTATAATATCATCTCCTTTCTCCTCATAAGCAGAGGTCTATCTCTGAGAATACAGTGTCTTGATCAAACTGTGGGAAGTACCCTTTACTTTCTTTATCAAGATTTCTGAGTATTTACAGTGTTCTCACATCTTCATTGTCCAAATAATTACCTCACCTGCTGCCGAAGCGGCAAACATTGCGTTAAAAAAATATTGCTGTGCACAATTTTAAATGGAAAGGCAGTTGCAGCACAATATTTCTGCCGCCAAGATTTCCCTCTTCTATTAGTTCCTGCCCACAGCAGATTGTCAATGCTTCTCTTACACAAACACTGTCATGCCCCCCCCCCCTCCCCAAGAGGTAGATATTAGAGTTGCCTCACTTGGAGCTTTTTCCTGATTGGCTTGATGAAATGCGACTCTGACCTGACAAAGTGGGCGGGTGCTCCACACAGCACCTTCTAAGTTGTTGGGAGGAGGCTTAGCTGATCACTGCCTTTCTCCATGTATTTGCAGCCAAGGTCAGGAAATTTGGTAAGTTTTTTTGTCATTTTTATTTTACTTTAAGATTATTATTTTTTTCCCCATGACTGGTGAGGGTTCTGCCTCCCCTGTCTATACGTCCCTAGGTTTGAGTTATTGTAGTCTAAGTCGAGTTGCAAATCATCTTATTATGTTGTGTCGAGTTGCAAGTCATCAAATTTAGGACTTGATTTTAAATCAAGTCCAAGTCATTTGACTCAAGTCCACAATCCTGAGCCAATCACGGTGATGTAGGAGTGTCATTGGTTCAGCATTCCACAGAATACAGTCCATCCTCTCTGTGGGTGAAGTAGAAACAACATTTTTTAAAGTTAAATTGCAGAGAAAGCAGACAAAATAAATAAGGAAAGTGTATTGCAAAGGTTTTGGATTTTTTAATTATGTATAATTCAACATTTTATGGAAAATAACATTGAGTTTAATGTCCTTTTAAATATTCCCTGCTTAGGTTATACTATGATTTATTTATTACCCTTACCTCTCTTGAACTCAAATATGTAAAATCTAACCTGTTCCAGTTTCTCAATTCAGGTCCTTAGGGTAGAAACACACACAATGTTCAAAAATCAAAGATTTAAAAGCTATCACATCAGGGTCTATTTTTGAGCAATGTCCTTCTAAAAATTAATACAAAATTTAGTACTGGCATTCATCTCTCTCTAGCAACCAGGCCAAGGGTCTTCACGATTTGTTCGCATAAGAAAGGAGACTTTACGAGCCATCTCTGAGTTATATATCCGTTTGCAATTTTCATAGTTTTCTCTCCTCCTCTTATTGCATGGTTTCTCATAGTAACGTCTACGCCTGGCTTCATCAATTATCCCATCCACAGTAAGAATTCTGTTCAGGGGAATCATAGAAATTGCATGTTAGTATATAAAACTCTTAAAGTGAGATATGTGCAAAAAATGCTGTAAAATTTTATAAGCAACAATGCAATAATAAAGTTCTGTGTTTAACCCGTTATCAGGTTAGGCCGTGTTTATATAGTAGCTGTCCATTCTTTAATCATGTTTGCCTATATTAACTCTGCAAGCATTTGCTGACTTTCAGGACACTGAAGACATCATGTCTAGCCGTGGCTGTTCAATAAAAGTTCTGTAAACCATGAATGGGTAGAACAACAGGGTAGTTGTCACTTTTTTTGAGACAAGCTGAACGTTGCTGACTTGCGTCCTTTAATGCAGCGGACACAGTTACAGTACATTTAAAATTCTTTGGCTAATAAGCAAAGCTTTGTAGTCCCGTTTAGCAACTAGGGGTTAAACGAACAGTAAACACCTTGTAATTACATGACATTTATGTTGTCTTGTAATAAGATAACATATCCGCCAAGTCTAAACATCTTTAAAACAAATTCACATAATTTTTACAGCTTTTGTTTGCCAACACCTAAGTGCCATTTGCCTATTTTGGTTGAGCCAAACTGGGTTTTAGTTTGCAAACAATGCTAGCCACTGTTGTAAAGTTCATATATAGTGAATTGTTTTGCAGTTGTTATCAGTTAAAGCCAATTAGGGATAGATGTGTAGCAGGGCTAGCCTTGAGAAGTCAGCAGGTGTATTTCAAGGTCTGAGAGTTAGAAGAAAAAAAAACTAAACAAAAAAAACACTGCTCTATTTTCATGAAAAGTGGAGCAAAATAAATAATACAAATATATTGCAGTTAATTATGCATAACTTAACATTTTTATAAAAAATCTCAGGTATTTACTGTCCCTTTAAAGTTGTAAAAAACAACAACAAAAAACAAACATAAAATCAAATGGAAATATGGAATACCGCAGTGCAAATTAAGATAAAATATATCAATTATTTTTGTTCAGAATTGTATGTTTTAACCTCTTAAGGACATATGACGGAATTTTTCCGTCATAAAACAATTGAGCAAACTGAAAGCTGTGTCCTTAAAGGGTTAAGTGTAATAAAATAATACACAAAGACTTGAATACCACATATCTAACATTCTAGATACATATAATATTGTATATATTTGGGAATTGTGTCGTTACCACTCAGTGGCTCCTACCGATTCATTATATAAAGATAGATTAGGGTACACCTCGCTTTTTCTAATCTGAAACTTAAACACGCTCCTAGAATAAATATAACTATATACTGCAGTAATGTGGTATTTTATAAAACCAAACTGGATAGTCTCAAGAACTTTAACCTGTTCCCGACGTTACATGTTGTCCTAACTGCGCTGGGCTTTACGGAGCGGAGTAATTGAATTTTAGTCTCTTCAGTGTCTATCTACTATACAATTGTTTGAGAATTCTGGCAGCCAAATTGTGGTATTAAAAATTCTTAAAGTGACCCCCCTCAAACAGCTCTCTTTCCTCCCCCACCTCACAATTGTCACCGCCATCTTAAGTACTAGCAGAAAGTCTGCCAGTTTAAAAATAAAGGTTGGTTTTTGAAAAAAAAATTTTTAGATATATTTTATCTTTAGTGTATAAAAAAAAAAAAAATCAAAGAAAAAAACCCCCCTAAAAAAAAACCTTTATTTTTAAACTGTCTCATGATTACAAAAGAGTATGCTATTTAATCAACTTTCTAATTTACTCCTATTATCAATTATTCTTCATTCTCTTCCTATCTTTATTTGAAAAAGAAAGCATATAAGCTAAGGAGACAGACAATTTTTGGTTTAGTACGATGGGCAGCACTTGTTTATTGGTGCTGTGCAATCAGCAAGGACAACCCAGGTTGTTCACCAAAAATAGGCCAGCATCTAAACTTACAGATTGATCAGTATTGCTTCAGACCTGAAAACACTTGAAAGCTTGTCTTTGAAATATTATGTTAGTCCAATAAAAAAAAAAAAAAAAAAGGTATCACTGCATACTGCAGTACTAGTGTTATTTGATATAGATATATATATCTATATATATCTATATATCTAGAGATAGAGAGATAGAGATAGAGATAGATAGAGATAGAGAGATAGAGAGAGAGATAGAGAGAGAGAGAGATGATAGAGATAGAGATGATAGAGATAGAGATATATATATATATATATCAATCATACATACACACACACACACACACAACAACCCTATATAAAATTTGATTTTTTTTTTAAGTTACTTTTTTTTTTTTAAAGCCATACTTCTAAGCAAAAGTATCTATACCTTGATTTTAACTCGAGACAAAATGACAACCCCATTAATTTATAAATTCCAGAGTATGATAAACTAACTCAAAATAAAGAAGCCAAAAATACAGTTTTCATGTCAATGTTAAAGGGACAGTCAAGACCAAAAAAAAAACCCTTTCATGATTCAAATAAAGCATGTCATTTTAAACAACTTTCCCATTTACTTTTATCATTAATTTTGCTTTGTTCTCTTGGTATTCTTAGTTGAAAGCTAAACGTAGAAGGTTCATATGCTAATTTCTTAGACCTTGAAGACCCCCTCTAATCTAAATGCATTTTGACAGTTTTTCACCACTAGAGGGCGTTAGTTAAAGGGACAGTCAACCATAGAATTGTTATTGTTTTAAAAGATAGATAATCCCTTTATTACTCATTCCCCAGTTTTGCATAACCAACACAGTTATATTAATGTACTTTTTACCTTTGTGATTACCTTGTATCTAGGAACCTTCTTCCAGCCCCCTGATCACATGACTGACTATTTATTATCTATTGTCTTAAATTTAGCATTGTATTGTGCTAGATCTTAAATAACTTTCTGTGCCTGAACACAGTGTTATCTATATGGCCCACGTGTACTTTCTGTCTCTTTGTGTTGAAAAGAGATTTAAAAAGCATGTGATAAGAGGCAGCCCTCAAAGGCTTAGAAATTAGCATATGAGCCTACCTATGTTTAGTTTAAACTAAGAATACCAAGAGAAAAAAGCAAATTTGATGATAAAAGTAAATTGGAAAGTCAATTAAAATTAAAAGTCCTATCTGAATAATGAAAGTTTAATTTATACTTAACTGTCCCTTTAATGTGTTTCATATAGATAACATTGAGCTCATGCACGTGAATTTACCGTGGAGTGAGCACTGATTAGCTAAAATGCAAGTCTGTTAAAAGAACTGAAAAAAGGGGCAGTCTGCAGAGGCTTAGATACAAGGTAATTACAGAGGTAAAAGGTGTATTATTATAACTGTGTTGGTCATGCAAAACTGGGGAATGGGTAATTAAGGGATTAAAAGAAAATTCTGGTGTTGACTGTCCCTTTCAATGACCATAATAGTCAAAAAAAAATTACATGCTCTAATTAAAGGGACATTCAACACCAGAATTTTTGTAGTTTTAAAAAGATAGCTATTCCATTAATTACCAATTCCCCAGTTTTGCATAACCAACACAGTTTATTTCACTCTAAGGCCAGCATCAAATATAGACATCATTAACATAAATAGCAGTAACCTATATGCTTTGATTTCCCGGTAGATCAATGGCCCCTGCTGTTTACATGCACATGTTGAATGTACATAGTCCACATTTTAATTGGCATGGTGACTAGTATTGTCAAGTCCTGATGCAAGTGCTTGGAATCATGTGCATTGTTGTCCTGAAAATAAATATACCTGTCTGTAATCCTATAAAATTGTCTTGTATGTGTGTTTGTGTTAGCTTCCAATAACTTATATTACACAGAGTCATCACCTATTTAGCGTCCTATAAGCTGCATCCAGATTTCCATTCTGCACCATAACTGTGCGAGCAACAAATTTGAGGTGGTTTGCCATCCCGATGGTACTAAAAAAAAAACAAAACATACATAAAATATTTTTTAGCAACTCAAATTCTATACGAGAACCCCCCCCAAAGGATAGCAAGTATTTATTTAGTTTTATCTAAAACTGACACTTACACCTACAAAGTAAACAGGGGGCGCTATACTACACACAATACTGTATCTGATCCAGAATAATAAGTCACCAAAGCAGCTCCCCTTCTTAAAAGGGACACTGAACCCAAATTTTTTCTTCTGTGATTCAGAAAGAGCATGCAATTTTAAGCAACTTTCTAATTTACTCCTATTATCAATTTTTCTTAGTTCTCTTGCTAGCATCTAAGCTATTTTTTGGTTCAGAAACACTGGACAGCACTTGGTTATTGGTGGTTGAATTTATCCACCAATCAGCAAGAACAACCCAAGTTGTTCATGAAAAATGGGCCGACATCTAAACTTACAGTCTTGCCATACCAAGAGAATGAAGAAAATTTGATAATAGGAGTAAATTAGAAAGTTGCTTAAAATTGCATGCTCTATCTGAATGATGGAAGAAAATTTTTTGGATCTGTGTCCCTTTAACCCCTTCGTGACCAGACCACTTTTCCATTTGTTGACCGTCTGGGACCAAGGCTATTTTTGCATTTCTGCGGTGTTTGTGTTTAGCTGTAATTTTCCTCTAACTCATTTACTGTACCCACACATATTATATACCGTTTTTCTCGCCATTAAATAGACTTTCTAAAGATACCATTATTTTCATCATATCTTATAATTTACTATAATAAAAAAAAAAGTTTATAAAATATGGGGAAAAAAAAAAAAAAAAACTGGAAACCCCCCCACACTTTTTCTAACTTTGACCCCCAAAAAAACTCATATGCTAAATAGTTTCTAAATTTTGTCCTGAGTTTAGAAATACCCAATGTTTACATGTTCTTTGCTTTTTTTGTAAGTTATAGGGCAATAAATACAAGTAGCACTTTGCTATTTCCAAACCATTTTTTTTTCAAAATTAGCCGTTTGCCAGTACCCATTTTAATTTTTTTTAAATAAATATAAGTTTTCCGTAGTGTAGCAGCCCCCTCTCCCTCTCCCAGATCCTCCGATTTGTATTTTTCCCCCTCCCTCTCCCTCATTCTTATTCTTTTTCATTGGTGGCAGTGGTTTCTGTGCGCGCACACAGGCCTCTCCCGCACGCTCCCGGCGTGCATATTGCACAAACAGGATCCGGATGCTGGGTAGTGATGGGCCGCCCACCCACCAACGAATAGCTGATCGGCACCATCGCTACTGGTGCAGAGAGGGCCACAGAGTGGCTCTCTCTGCATCGGTTTGTAAAAAAAAAATGGTATTGCAAGATGCCTCAATATTGAGGCATCACTGCGATACCATAAAAGCATCTGGAAGCGATCAGGATCGATTCCACCGCTTGATAGACCACAGGACATGCCAGGAACGTCCTTAGTCGTTAAGGGTGTTTTTTTGTAGGACGTTCCTGGCACGTCCTCTGTCGTTAAGGGGTTAAGGTGCAGGGAAACCAACATGTTTCTACAAGGTAAAAACAAAAGGGTGCCTCATGGTGTAGACTGATTTATCAAACAGATAAACTGGCTGTTGCTCCCAGCAACAACCTTGAGGGGAATTCCTCCTGAGACAGGAAAGTGACTGCTGGATTTTTCCTGAGGCTGGATAATGGAGACTCTTGTGTCTAAAGAGGAATTTCCCTAGAGGATGCTGCTGGGGGCATCTGCCAGCTGGTGGCTGCGACATCATCCGGCCTATTTGCACTATCCATCTCTATAGTGCCATCTTACTTGTGAGTGACACTTGGGATTTTGTTTCATCAACCATACAGTCTACACCAGGATGCACCCTTTTGTTTTTACCTTAAAGGGACACAATACTGATATGCTAAATCACTTGAAACTTATGCAGTATAACTGTAAAAAGCTGACATGAAAATATCACCTGAGCATCTCTATGTAAAAATAGGAAGATATTTTACCTCACAATCTCCTCAGCTCAGCAGAGTAAGTCATGTGTAAAAGTTATACTTCAGCTGCAGCTAAAAAAAAAAAAAAAAAAAAAAAAAAAGAAATGAACTGCAGCCAATCAGCATCAACAGTGCTGAGGTCGAACTCTTTTACTGTGATTTCATGAGATTTTACTTCACTCATGAGATTTCATAGTAAACTTCCTTAAAAGGGACATTAAACACTAAACAAATGCTAGTTAGAATGACACATTTAAAGAAAAGATTAGTCTGAGAATAACATGCAGATGTATTTTTTAAGTTAAATTAGTCGTTTAAATAGTGGAAAAATAAGTGTAAAGTTTTAGTGTCTATAAAACAATGGGAGCTGTCATGTAACTTAGGTTACTTTCTCTGCTGTGGCCAATTGGAAACAGTTATAAATAGGTCACGAGAGTGTGCAGCCAATGGCTGTGGGGAATATAACAGTGTTCTGCACTTCCATTTCTAACAGGAACTGAGAAGCTCACAATTTTAGAATGGAATTACAGGAAAAGTGATACAAAATAAATAATGAAAGTATATTGCAGAGGTTTTTTTATAGATATGATTTATCATTTTATATTACAATCTCAAAGTGTTTAAAAGAGACAGTCAACCAAAGAATTTGTTGTTTAAAAATAAAGATAATCCCTTTATTACCCATTCCCCAGTTTTGCATAACCAACACGGTTATATTAACACACGTTTTACTTCTGTGATTACCTTGTAGCTAAGCCTCTGCAAACTGCACCCTTATTTCAGTTCTTTTGACAGACTTGCTTTTTAGCCAATCAGTGCTCACCCCAGGGTAACTTCACATGCATGAGCTTAATGTTATCTATATGAAACACATGAACTAATGCCATATAGTGGTCAAAATGCATTCAGATTAGAGGCAGTCTTCAAGGTCTAAGAAATTAGCATATGAACCTCCTAGAATTAGCTTTCAACTAATAATACCAAAAGAACAAAGCAAAATTGGTGATAAAAGTAAATTGGAAAGTTGTTTAAAATTGCATTCCCTTTTTAAATCATTAAAGTTGTTTTTGGACTGGACTGTCTCTTCAAACTGAATAGGGAAATAACAAATGTGCACGGGGCTCACTCCCTTGCCTGTCCCGGGACAGACATACTGATTTGCTGCTTAAAGTCCTTTACAATGGGGTGTAAATACTTAGGACATTGAGATAAAAATATCTCTTTTTTACATATAGATGTTAAGGTGATATTTTCTAGTCAGCTTTTTACAGCTATGCTGCATCACTTTCAAGTGTTTCAACATTTGGGTATCATGGCCCTTTAAAGAACACAAAGCTTATGTCAAATGACATTTTAAGCCACTTAACACTTAACTTTAGGGTTACTAAACTTGCAATATTTTAATGCTTCATTAGATAGTTTGCCTTTAACCCCTTTAGGATGGACCGAACCGTCAAAGTTCCAGTTGTAAACTTAAAAAGTAAAATGAAGCACATGATCGTCACTGCGATCATTTGCTTCAAAAACAGCGCCGATTGGCTCCTGGGGAACTGCCTCAGTTGCTAGGCACGTCCCCCAGTCGGATCAACTGCCGTTTAGTTTTGGTATGGAGCAGGACGCCACAGAAGTTAGGATGTACTAAAGGTGAACACTAGGGTTCACTGTTGAAACAAATAAAGTGCACTTTCATTCATGAAGTATAAGATACTTCATGCAGAAAGTGCCTTTATTCGTTTCAACAATTCGCCGTTCTTAGCTGCTACGGCAGCCCACGGCCAAAAATTATTTTTTCTAAGAGGTGACTTTTTCACCTCTTAGCCAATAGCCGTGCGGTAAATCCAGTTTGGCGCCCATGGAAGCCGGATTTACAGCACAGCTATTTGCTAAGAGGTGAAAATGTCACCTTTCAGCAAAATATTTTTTTGCTGTGAGCTGCTGTAGCAGCTAAGAATGGCGAACAGTTGAAACGAATAAAAGCTCATCGCTTTTAAAGGCAGCATGAGGGTGTAAAGTTGTTCCAAAACAAAGCTAAGCAGAGTGGAAATTTAACTCCTAGATGCCGTTGGGCCAGCATGGAACATCCTAAATTTTTCTGCATCCTGCATCTAGGAAATTAATAATTAGACTGGGGGAAGTGTCTAGCATAGTGCCTACCATAATCCGATCCCAATGAAGTTACGGATCATTGATCACGTAGCTTCCCATTTCCTGCAAATGCTTAGTTCAGAAATTTGTTCTCATTCTGAACATTTGCCCCATCGTGAAAGGGTTAATAATTTAATTTTACCTTAAAAAAAAAAAAAAGGGACATGAAACTGAAAAAGATTTCAAACTTCTATGATCAAATTTGCATTGTACCCATGCTAATCTATATACACATACACACTGGTTATACTGTAATTATCTTATCTATAATATTTTTTTCCAGGGTTTTTAACCCCTAAGGCAAGAATGATCCTCCCCATAAAGCGGCACCAGGCTACAACCAGCATAAACAGTGAATGGCATGGATTTACTGTTACACTGGCATGCTGGGAGGTGAGTGGAAGTGATCATGGGCACAAGTCCAGTTCCTATGTTATTTTGATAAAAAACAATTCATATAAGACTACAAATATGGAGGGAGCTTTAGTAAAAGGTTACAGAAAACCTGTTGCTAGTGTATCCAAGTTAATATACTATATCTCACCTTATACTACCTGAACACACAATGCAACAACAGAAACATCCTCTGTCCTTTACAGAACCAACTTACAGAAATGCATCTCTAACTGTAATCACGAGTAAGACCTATCACACAAAAATTTATAATGATGTTCATTTTTTTTTCATATGTGATTTAATTCTACCCAGTTTAATTCTAAACTGCATATCATCATCTGTCCACTAGATGGAGCAAAACCAACATCCTCATCTCAAATCAAATTGACACAGTTTTCTCATACTGTATCTAATTTTAACCGTATATCAATGGACAAAAATACCCCTGTCTATAAATCTAAATGTTCAGCCAATTACTTTCCTCTCACTCATATACTGTCAAGATCGTAGACACTAACAACATTTTACTCGGGTCTGCATGTTAGCAGATCATTCGAGCTATAAATGAATCTAATGAAAAACATTATCTAGAGTTCATATAAAAACTCCTATAACATGTCAGTTCCTACAGTACTAATAGACTTTTTCCATTATAATGTAGTTGAAAAAAAAAAAAAAAAAAAAAAAAAAAAAATCAGCTGCATGTAACTGAAGTGTCCCCACAATGGCTTCCAATTTCTATGCCTCATAGGCTCTTGCCAGTCCTATAAAAGTATGGGCATATGCACCAATCATATACCTTGGCAGTTGTGTATAATCAGTCAGTGCCATGGCATCACAGATCCAAAACACAGCAGCACTCATCAAAATCTTCCAAAGTTGACATCTTTATTATAGTATCATATACAAGGACTTGTATATACACCTTTGGGATACTCTAATAAAGAGGTAAACGTTGGAAGATTTTGGTAAGTGCTGCTGTCTTTTGGACTATGTGCTTATGGAGTGGAGGTTTGGGTGCGGAACCTCTGACAGATTTTCACATAGTGTGGGACTGAATTGTATTATCAATGATGTCACAGGTAACCATCACACCCATGTGTGATGACTGAAGTTCTTGGGTGATTTAGGAGGCTGACAAGAAACAGGAGGTGGAAAATTAGTATTTTTTAGGGAAGTTGCTTTAAAAGCAT
Source organism: Bombina bombina (assembly GCF_027579735.1). NCBI lineage: Eukaryota > Metazoa > Chordata > Amphibia > Anura > Bombinatoridae > Bombina > Bombina bombina. Next base: position 1,426,060,392 of record NC_069499.1, on the reverse strand, counting down.
GTACAAATTTTAAATTCATGTTCTTTTGTAATTTAATTTCCAGATAATAAAGAATTGATCATAACAAATACTAAATAAAATACTAACTGGTTCAGATATACAGTATTCAGTGGATAGGGGATTAGAGGGTTGGATGACCATATTGTGGCCCAATCTAAATAAATCAAAAACCACTGTGACAATGTGCACAGTTTTATCAGGGTTTGTAGTAATGACCATATGTAAAAAAATAGCATTTATAATAAAATATTTTACCTTAGAATACTAAACCCGGGGGCGTGTCTAGCTAGCAACAGCGGTATGAAGCAAATATTTAAGCTCTTCAACCCATCTAACTAATTTGGCGATTATCCTTAACTAGCAGGGTCATCGATAGTCACACTGGCATAAATGGACTTCTTTGGGAACTTCTACATCGTTTGATACCACTATTGTCTGACACTTTTTATTTGGAGACCTAATCCAGAGTAATATATTACTCGAGCAGGGGCCTGCATTGAGATTCTCATCACACTCTCCTGGCATCTAGGAACAACAGCTACACTGACGGTCACATATATAGCAACTTGCTTTGTCATAGATACAGCACTTGCTGGATACTAAATCTTGGTAACTATTGCCGAGAAAGATGCGGACGGACAGTAATGGAGGCGATAGACACCTGGGAATTGAAGGTCCGGTCACTAATGTCTCACCACTACGGTGACTTGCAGAGAGATCTGGACGCTGTTCTGACCCTATTTCAGATGGAATATCAGAGATCCATCAACACAAGCGGACATATCCCCCACGGCTTCAGCGGAGTACGCAACAGCCTTCGCCATGTGGAGCTTAATCTCGGGAGATTATCTCGCATCGGGCGTCTCAAGAAAAGAGAAATAACACAAAGACTGCTCCCCACCCTCACATCTCCCAATTGCCTTATACAGAATTGACCTCAAGCCATGGGGTGGGAAGCGGCGAACACGGAATATCAGTAAGTAACTCTGCATCTAACAGGCTCCTATATGTAACAGAGCTGATATCTCTACTCCTGGATGATATACCAATGTTGGCTGACACACAGTGCTTTGTACCTGAGGCTGACTTTCAGTGCCCTGTATCTGAAGGACTGCACCTGGGCCGTGGGTGGATCCGGAACCGGTTTGGAATCAGCTAATAAACTGAGACATTTCCCTATATCGGTTAAGCCGCATGGTTGACTGAGAGATTCCATACTGTCTAGTTCACTATGTACTTTCTATTTGGAGATGTTTGGAGTTATAAATTGTTGTTTTTTTCTCAATTCCTGTTTGTGTGTACTTTAGACGCCTTTGGGTTCCTATATATTTACTCTGTTGGGATCAAGTATGAGACATGTCATAGATAGAGCCTCTATATCTTCTCTCCACCATATATTACTGTTTAGTGGAATATTTATGACTATGATGTTTAAGGGGCTATGTTTTCGAGTTCCAGAGTTTACTTAATACTGGCACAATACACTATGCATCCTAAACCACACTGTAGGGTGAGATAGCTGAGCAGGCATATCATTTGACCTTATATTCTGTCAGCTATATGCTAACGGCTACTCTTTCTTCACGTTTATATTAGGAGAGTGGCTTGAGATCTAGGATTAATTTACTATGATATGTTTAAAGCAGGGTACTTCTCACTCTCAAATATAACAGCTCCTACAATGGGAAACCGCTCAAATACTATAGTATCTATTTTAGTAATAGTCTCACTGATGGAGCCTGCAACTATAGAGTAGTCCAAACTGGAATGGGTGTTCATACATCCATTTACAGGGTTACCTACAAATAGATAACAAATCACTCTTAACTTGCCTTATGTTTCTATTGTTCAGATGCGCCACAATTCCATTATTGGAGGGTACAGGCTAACATGACTTATGTGCATATTTGGGACTTAGTAGCTGTCTAATCATATGTTAACCTTAAAACTGTCGTAAATCTAACAGCAGAATGTAAGGGGTTATTCCCCTCATAGCTTAAGGGATTCCCCTTCATTGATCATTAGGATCCATACTTCCCTCAGTTGGCTATGTATTTATTTTGAAGGCTAACAGCCTATCTGTAGGAGAGGTTTATTCAGAGCCTTTGAGACCAACTTCTTTCACTTTAATAGGGAGTCATAACAACCATATCTGCAGTTTAGAGGAGCCTAATAGATAATAGGAAGACCTTCCATCTACAAATGTCCATACTTCACCTGCCATCTAGGTATAGGGCCCGTATCTGGGTGGCAAGGGTTATATAATCAAGTTTCTGGGGAGTTGCTTTTTTTTTGTTTGTTTTTTTTTGTTAATGCTAATATAGCTAAAACCTGGCTCTAAGTCCACAGCTATTGTAGTATTTTGATATTGCATAAGTATTGTTAGCCTACTTACTTCCTCAAGTGATATCTCATATGTACCTACACTGGTTACTACTTGGCCATCTGTTTATCAGGCAAAACTTCAGATTCCTACATTTCTGTGTTTTATATTTCGTAACGGGAGTCATAGCTGATGGTTTTCCTTTTTTTTATATATCCTTAATGACCCTAAGCACATATAAAGAGAATTTATCAATACTCTACTGTAAAACCTATTGAACTTCTGTTTAACTATGTTTATTTGAATAACCTCAATAAAAAAAAAATTAAAAAAAATTACTAAACCAAAATGTTTTCTTTCATTTTTCTTCATTCTCTTGGTATTTTTATTTGAAAAGCAGGAATGAAAGTTTAGAAGCTGGCCCATTTTATGGTCAGCACCAGGGTAGTGCTTGCTGACTGGTGGCTAAATGCAGCCACCCATCAGCAAGTATTACCCAGGGTGCTGAAACAAAACTGGTAGGTTTGTAAGTTTACATTCCTGCTTTTTCCGATAAAGATACCAAGAGAATGAAGAAGAAAAATGATAAGTTCTAAATTAAAATAGCAACGTATATCTGAATCATAAAAGAAAAAAAAAATTAAATTATGACTGTATATACATCATATAAACAGATACTTTTAACCTAGTCTTAATTTATGTGTTGTCGTCTTGCTAGCTAAAAAAATTAGTTTCCTTATGATAAAATATTGTTATACTGTATGACCTGTCAAAGACCTGACGTAAAGCAAAGATGTATTATGGCGACCTCCCACACACATTGTTTGACATGTACCGTTTATTTTTTACCAACATGTGTAATTATGAGTATGTGAATTCTTGAACATCAATGTATACAAAGAAACTTACAATTATTGCCGTTTTAATAGTTCCTTTTGTTTTATAGTTGTAACAGTATTAGATACTCAGCATCTGTACTGTGTCTTTCACTAGAATGCACACGCAAAGCATGAAGGGACATGTAGTCCAGCAACAAAGCACGCACGCCCGTTGTAATATTTTTATTTACTCACTTTAAAAAAAATAACCTTTCCCACTTCGGTCACTGAGTCGAAGGCCGGTTTATACTAAGTAGAACTGTACGTTCGCGTTAAAACCGTTCACCAAGACCCAATATCCTTCCCGATTCTGCACTTACCAGTATTGGCAGGTCACCGGATCTGACGTACAACCACCTCCTGTTTGGAAAAAAAAAGCACCCCTTATCACATGGTCTCTACTATAGCCACGCCCACTCAACTGACTTATTATTCGTGTACCTACGCTCGTCTGTTCTGTAAAAAGTAGCATATATAACGACCCATGGCTGCTGCTTGTGTTGTAGGTTATACTACTTGTGTGAGAGGCGAGGATAGTAAGGTGTAAGAACAAGGCAGTAGTCTTGTAAGGAAGGCAACAATCACAAAAGGAGCAAATTGAAAGATGCAGGGCGAAGAAGCCTAAAAAAGGAACGCATTTTTTTAAAAAAAAGATAAGTTCAAAATATCCAGACATTTTACTAGAGGGACCACATACATTGCTGCATTAATTTACACCCATGTGCTGAGCTGTTTTGTTTTTAGATGCTGCTCACATTTAAACTACATTGTAGGTCATTTTTCATTGGGAAATACTTAGTAGACCCAGCAGATTCACTCTATATTTTCTGTATATATCATGACACGTGAGCACTAATAAAGAAAATGTATAAAAAATAATAATTTTGTATTAAAATTGTATACAATCCAGATAATCACTGTGATAAGAGTGGCAGGTGACATCCTTGGATGGGGGCGTGGCTTAAAGCCGTTATTAGTCTATGTTGCAGTTACTTAGTTCTGTCAATGCGTGGTGACATGGGACATTGCGATGGGAGTGTTTTGTCAAAGCTCCTTAACTTGTGACGTATACACAGCACCACGTCATAACTGCCTATGTGCCGGCACTGGGAGTAAGCGCTGCCCGAACGCGGCCTAAGTTAGATGAGTTCTACAAGCTGTATACTTCTATGCTCTGCAATAAAATAGCGTTGTACCTTCTATGCTGTTTCCTGCATCTCATTACATGGTGTCAGAAGTACTTGCCGGCGCTTCTGTTTCCTGAGTAATGACGATGTCGAAGTTTACCCCACCGGAGCCTTTTGATTTCTCTCAGCCTGCAGCTTGGCCCACATGGCGTCAATGGTTTCAACGCTTCAGGATTGCTTCCAAGCTGGATAAGGAGAGTGGTGAAGTACAAGTTAATTCTCTTTTATACTCTATGGGGAAAGATGTTGAGCCGGTGTTTATTGCCTTTACATTCCAAGAATAGTTATAAACAAACTCAGTGCTCACTTTGTGCCCAAAAGAAATGTGATTCATGAGAGAGCTTGTTTTCATAAACGTAATCAGCGTGTAGGAGAATCTGTGGAGTCATTTGTGCGCAGCCTGTATGAACTAGCTGAATTCTGTGAGTTTGGTGTTGCTAAAGAAGAGCAAATCAGAGACAGAATAGTCATAGGAATTGCAGATGCTGAGGTCTCACTGAAGCTACAGTTGGAGGCTGAATTAACATTAGATGGGGCTATTAGGATGGTCCACCAGAGTGAACAGGTGAAAAAGCAAATTGCTGATCTGAGGTCAGAGTATTGTGGATGAAGTGCAGCAGTTCAGGAGAGCTGCAGGTGAAAGGCACAGTGTGAGCGGTAGACTAAGAGCAACAGATAGGCCCAGAAGCAGATGGGCACAGCAGGCTCGCTGCACACGGTGTAACCGTACCCATGATCAGAATGTCGCATGCCCTGCTAAAGATAAAAGATGTAGAAAGTAACCGACTGGGCCATTTTGAAGTTGTGTGTAAAACTGAATACATTAAGGAGAAGCAGGTGGATAGTGACCAGGAGAATCAAGAAGTGTCCTTTGTAGGGTCTGTTGTTGAACGGTCTGGTACTGACGAAGATTGAGGGGTTATCCTTACTGTAAAGTGAGCCAAGGTTGCCTTAAAGATTGACACAGGAGCAGACATCACTGTTATGTCCCTTGCAACATTCATTAAAAACTGCCTCGACAGCCTCAGCTGGTGAAAGTTACAACGTAAGTTCATAGTCTTGGTGGTTGCATTGATTGTCCGGGGAGATTTCTTGCCAGCTGTGAGTACAAGCAGAGGAAATTCACCATGTGGGTACATGTAATTAGAGGTCAGTGTGTTAACCTATTGAGCAGGAAAGCAGCCTGTGGTTTGGGGCTTGTCGCCAGAGTGAATGAGATTTCGGAAGACATGTTTGGTGAATTGGGCCTACTGAATTGCAACCCAGTCCGAATATCACTTAAAAGTGATGCAGTCCCATATAGCATTACCACTCCTCATAGAATTCTATTCCCACTGATGCCTCAAAATAGCATTACCACTCCTAGTAGAATTCCATTCCGCTCATGCCTCAAGTGGGGAAGGAACTTCTGCGTGTGAAGAATATGGGAGTTATTGAAGAGGTTGTTGAAGCAACGGACTGGTGTGCCCCCATTGTGCCTGTTTCTAAGAAAACTGGGAAGGTACTCGTCTGCGTAGACTTGAAAAGGCTGAATGAGGCGGCGAAGAGAGATATGTGCTGCCGACGCTTGAAGATATAGCTCCGAAACTGGCTGGGGCTTAGTTCTTCTCTGCACTGGATGCTTCCAGCGGCTTCTGGCAGATACCTCTAGATCCACAGTGCCGCAAACTACCTTCATTACACCGGTAGGTCGGTTTTGCTTCTGCAGACTCCCCTTCGAGATATCCTCTGCTCCTGAAATCTTTCAAAGAGAGATGAGTTCCCTCCTAAGGGACCACAAGGGCACGGCAGTTGTCATGGACGACATTTTAGTGTGTGGGTCTACATTGGAAGAACATGATCAGCGATTGAGCTGTGTGCTACAGACCATTAGAGAGTCCGGGCTGAAATTAAATAAAGAGAAATGCCATTTCAGAAAATCTGAGTTATGTTACTTTGGGCATATCATCAATGGAGATGGCATAGAGCCGGACCATGATAAAATCCTTGAAGTTGGATTCTGTACACTTGTAAAAAAAAGGTATGTAAAATGCCATCATCCAACTCATTAATACCAGTCTTTAATTGAATGAGTCCTCTTTGAATGTAAGACACAAAAGTCATCAAGGAAAATATAAACCCAATCACTGGAATATCAGTTAAAGGGACATGAAAACCAATTTTTTAATTTGCTTCATTCTCTTGGTATGCTTTGTTGAAAAGCATACCTAGGTTTGCTCAGGAGCAGCAATGCACTACTATGAGCTAGCTGCTGATTGGTGGCTGCACATATATCCCTCTTGTTATTGGCTCACCCAATGTCTTCAGCTAGCTTACAGTAGTGCATTGCTGCTCATTCAACAAAGGATACCAAGATAATGAAGCACATTTGATAATAAAAGTGAATTGGGAAGTTGATTGAAATTACATGAACTATCTGAACCATCAAAGAAGAATTTGGGGTTTCTTATCCCTTTAAGTAAATTGTATCTTTATGTGTAGCCAATAAGCAGTTTAAATATCCACAGTGCTTTTTAAAAGGACAGTCAACACCAATAACCATTGAATCAGTAATAAATTAATGTATTGTTTCAATCACAATGAGGCCTACTATGCTTACCCATCCTTATGCGTTATTGATCAAACGTTTCACTGTTAGTCATCTTTTTTCCAATAATAATGGCCTCCAAACTCCTCTTCCCTCTTTCTTCATTCAAAAAATTATTATTTTTTCACCTGAGTCCGTGCACGATATTGATAGTGACGTCACTATGCCGCCCGCTGTCAAATGCACATGCGCATTATCGCTATACTCACAGGTTGAAAGCGGAAGTGCAGGGGAAAGTTTTATGAAGTGCAACGATATTATATTGTTTTACTTCCTGCTCTGCACAGTGCTGTATAAAACTAGAAATACTAGTAATTGATAACTTTGCCTCTCCATGTACAATGTAAGTGTTGTTTTGCAAAGTCAGATATAAATATGCTATCTTCACAGCAAAATAATGTCTATATTCATCAATTTAAATATGAATAGCAATGAAAAATAGTATTTACAATTGTGCATCTGCTACTCGTGTATCAGTAGTAGAATGTCCAGCACATTATATACATACTTTATATTTAAGAACTGAAGAATATCGATTATATTATTATTTGTGCTAAAAAGATTTATTCCAAATTTCATATAATCAATAAATATTACTGCTAAAATTTTAATAAAAATTCATTTTTTGTGTTAAATTATTTTCAATTTAAAAATCACGTACATTTATTTGCTGTTATAAATAAAAAAACACACTGATAAAAAAATGTTATATTCATTGTAATTCATATTTTAGCATTCCACCTTGAAAAAAAATAAAATTGCATGTGGCCTTGAATTTTTTTTCTCAAAGCTTTATTATCTTAACTATCGCTATCTTTCTTCTATCCCTCACCTCTATCTTTATTCTATTCCCCTATTTTATGCCTAGATCGGTGCCGTTATGCGCAATCTGTTTGCGCAGGTACTATCGCATAAAATGTTATTAGCTCTGAAACAAGGTTCTGGGTAAAGAAATTGACTAGGGAGCAAAAGCGCATGCGCAATCTGCGGCCGTGTTCACATCAAGTTTTACCGTAGAGACGGATTTGATTGGAGAAGAAATGATGGGGAGGAGATTCACGGCGATTTTCAACGGTCAGAATACACTTTGGATTGCCGGATAAGTCACACAAGATGGAGTCTGAATTGTGAAGCAGTGATACACTTCATTTCGTATGAGGGCAATAATATTTTGTAGGTAATATTATTTTCAGTGTTGACTGTCCCTTTAAAGGGACAGTACATGGTAAAATTGTTTTTATATGAATGTATTTTCAATGACTTGTTATACCAGCTGCAGAGTATAACATTTATGAGAAATTGCATTTCTCAGGTTTATTTGTGTATATGAAGTAGCTGGTTTTGTTCTTTTAAACCACAGCCTATTACAATGGGTTGAGTTTCAGGTAATATCAGATCTCATTATGTTATTACTTTTATGTACACACACTTGCTCCCTTATCTTGTATTTGTCTAGAAAACCAAAACTCAATACTTAGAGAGAACAATAGAAAATTATAATTTTATTACTTAACTATCATGCCCCCCATTGAGAGTGTAATCTCTTCTGCTGGCTGTGTTTACTTAGGCTATTCAATAGAATATACTCCAGTACAGAAACTTTCAGTATAGGTTGGGATACCACAGGCTAAATCAGCAATTTCAAATGCCAAAATAGGGGTAAAGGAGCTACTTTGTAAACAATTTAAAACACTCCAGCAGGTAAAATTAATCATTGGGAACAATTTAAAAGGGGAGAAAATTTTGGGGTGAACTGTCCCTTGTAAGTTCTTTAAGACACGGATTTCTTTAAAGTGATTTAAAAAACGCTAGGATTTACCATCACTTAAAATCAAGGGGATTTTCGTTTATCAACCTTGTCAAAAAAGAGTGCTAAACTCACCCTTTCTGTACCATTGCACAGCGCTAAATTCAGCAGCACAGGCCGCCCACAGCACAACGATCTCTTTCAATGAGGTGACGTTTGCACCTCTGAACCAATAGCGTTGCGGGTCAACTGACAGGTTTCTGTATTCATGCACTGCTATTGGTTAAGCGGTTCAAGCGGCACCTCACTGGTAGAAGATTGCTGTGCCATTGGCGGCCTGCGCTGCGGAATTTAGCGCTGTGCAACGGCACATAAAGGGTGAGTTTAGCACCCTTTTCTACAAGGTTGATGAATGAAACTCCCCTTGAATTTTAGTGATGGTAAATCCTAGCAATTGTTAAACACTTTGATTTAGCAGCAATTTAAAAGTACCTTGTTAAAATATGAAAGATAAACATTTCCAGCTGCTAGGTTGGTAGAAATTTCTCCTTCGATGTGCAAGTCACAAAACTTTCAGTATGCCGCTCTTAGTGCATGTAGAGTTTGAGCTTTTGAGCAAGTAATTAGGAAACAATCTGACATGCCACTTCTTCACAAGTTATGGTACAACTCATAAGCAAGACACATTTATAGAGGAATATGGCTTTATAATTAACATTCTTTTTATTCCAGGAGGAGAACCTTGCTCTTAAGATCTTACTGTCTACATCTTAGAGGGTGGGGAAACATAAGTTATGGGTTATCTTGTCCAGAAGTATTGCAGGATGGAAACCATAATTTGCAAAAAATACCAGATACATTTTATAGACCACTGGTTTTCAAACTTGTCCTCACGCCTCCCTAACAGGCCAAGTTTTCAGGATTACCCTAGGTGAGATCAGGTAAAATAACCATGCTTACTAATCAGCTGATTATTTCACCTGTAGTCTAATTCAGATATCCTCAAAATGTGGTCTGTTACAGAGACCTGAGGACAGGTTTGAAAACCAGTGTTATAGATTGATGAATATGATTATTATATATAAACTTTTCTTTCAGAAAAAAACAAGCCCATATATCTTGAAGATACTTTAAAAAACATCATAAATATTGTTCTGATTAATTTGCTCCATCTGGCCATTAGTCTGGGGGTGATATGCATAAGTAAATTAAAAGTTCACAGTGATCTTATAGGTTATGATTTCGTTGAGCTGGCGAAATGAATAAGCCGAGTTCAGGGCTATGCTCTTGAACAGTGTATACACTTGTTTTAATGCTGAGAATTTCTTGATTTTAATGAAGTGCAATAAAGTTTTTATGTTTTATGCAAGTAAGCTACAACTCTTTATAATTTACTATTTATGCTATAAGTAAATGCTTGCTAGCTCCTCCGACTATACAACCCAGACCTTCCCTCTCTCTGACGCCATCACCCTGTTATTTTGTTGCAAACGGAGTGTTTGTTTGCCTGTAACAGGAAAACACCAGTTATGGCTCGATTGAGGTAACTTTGTCTGACAGTGGGTTGAGAGATCCAGTGAAGCAGGCACATGATTGTCTTTTCCCCACAAACAGGTTCGGATGTGGATCCAGTAACTGTTAATGGTATGACACTTTACACTTCATAAACTTACCTTGAATGGGAGTTGTATTAATGTTTCAAATAAATTGTTGATATGGATATAGTGAGACTGGGTTGAAGGTCTGTGGTTCTAAATAACATTTGAGTATTATTAAGTTGGGACTTATATGATTTTGCACTCAAGTATGTGACAGCATCTTTTTTTTGCATTGGGTGATAACCAGAGGACAGAGATATTTAGATGTGCAAAATGGAGCAAATATCTTTCCAAAAATAGGATATAAACTGAGAACACCTATCAGATAACACATTGTGGGGCAAACCATGCAGTCTGAAAATTTTCCTCACAAACAAAGTACCAGTCATACTGGCAGGGGGCAGGCCCATAAGTGGAATGATTCCTCCTGGCACGGATATCACATGATAAAACAAATTTATAAACATTTTCAGTCAGTTGAGGCCACCAAAAAGTTTTAGAAAGCAACTCTAAGGTTATCTTTATACCCCCATGGCCAGTAGTGGTCAAGTCATGATAAGCCTGCAGAATCTCCAGATGAACCTGAGATGGGACAAAAAAATCTTATCTTTTGCACAATAAACCATCCTCAGCAGTCAGAGGGACAGTAGTAGCAGGAGTAGGAAAACTGAAAACTTTAATATTGAACGATGAGTCAAAAGGAAATGTCCATGTAGAGCAATAGTATCAGTATGAGCAACAGGATTCGAAGAGGCATCAGGAATTCTAGATGAAGCATCCACCTTATTCATTGATCCAGGTCGATAAGTAATCACAAAATTTAATCTGGTGAAACAAATTGGCCAGCTAGCCGTCCTGTTGCCTGAAGATATTCAAGGTTGCAATGATCTATAAAGATGGTAATAGGTTGTGCAGCCCCTTCCAGCAAATGCCTCTATTGTTCCAAAGCACCCTTGATCAGCAGCAACTCACTATCTTCAACATCATAATTCTCAGCTGATGTAAAACATCAAGAAAAGAAAGCAAATTGAAGTTTCCTTAAGCTGATAAAGGACAGCACTATTAACAACATTAGAGTCATCTGCTTCTAGTAAAAAGGACTTCTGTACATTCAGCTGGATAATAATTGTTGCCACTCGAGCAACTGGTGTCCAAGATAATAAGGAAGCTTGATTTTAGGTCAGACAAGTAAAAGGTGCATATATTCAGGATTTTTTTTTTTAAAATGTCTATAGAAATTTGCAAACCTGATGAGCCTCTGTACAGCCTTTTTGTTTATAGAAACTGGCCATTCTAATTAGCAGAAACCTTCTTTGGATTTGCGCTAGTGCCCATTACTATAGGATCTCTCTATCCAGACTGTGCTCCAGCTCCTCCCACCAACAGCAGCAGTGTTTACTGAATCATTTCTGTAAACAGTGCAGGAACTCCGTTACCATGCGTTCCTGCTGGACTTGACCCCTGCCAAAAAGCAATGGAAAAGCCATGTATGTCTGCTATTTCTGAACAAAGGGGATCCCAGAGAAGCTTTTACAATTATATATATATATATATATAGTAAAGTAGAAAGGAGTTGCAAGCAGCGGTCTTAAAAGCAAACAGTCTTTATTAGAATATAGGATAAAAACACTCCATGAAGTGGCACAAATGCATACACAACATTAGTCCGCTAACATGTTTCGGCCTGAGGCCGTAATCATAGCTAATGGACTTAGCACCTGTGCACCTTAAAAAGCACCAGGATCGCCCTGATTGGGTAAAAACAAAATCTCACATTGTGATGCTAGTTAACTCTTTGAGTACTTTTACAAGGAAATGTTATATTTCAATTCAGAATTTTCTTATTACAAAGAGCCTGTCACTGGAGAACCTTCCAATAACAAAAATGAATATACACAAAAACATATATGACAGCAGAATTATCAAATGGAAACTGTTCAAAAGATTTAAACAATAAGTCTAACTATGAACTAAACCGCTAAAAATGCACACCATGGAGAGCAACTACCAACCTACCAAATTGTGAAGCGTTTAAAACACAATACAATATGTAGCGGTGCACATGTAGAGTTACTAACATGATACATAATATTATTTAATCATAAGCCCTAAACAGTTACATTGTTTCTGTTTCAATGGTGGCAAAAAGCGTTACAAAACCTACAAAGATTTGGTGTAATCAAAGATAAATGTATAATGGATGAATAGTAAAAGTTTCCTAATCTGTCATGTTGTTGTAATTAAGGACATGTTATTGGATGGGGAACAAAAATAAAATTATTAATCTAAACTGAACTAGAAAGGAGGGAAAAATACTAATATTAAGAACACTTATTTAAGTAGCTGAATGTTGGATTATATATAACCTGAACACTGCATAATTCCTCTTTTGTATTGATAAATTTATATATTTCATTTAATTTTACTTAGTTTCATTTTATTTTATTTTAACAAAGGAATGTAAACAAGATTCGTATGTCACCAAACTACCCCTATATTACCGTATTAATGATATTCTCCTTGTGGAGTATTCAACGGTATGGCTAGTAAATACCTAGTCCCCAAGGGGAAATGTAGAAAAGAAAAGTTCTATATATCATAAAAAAGAACGATTCAATGGAGGCATGACAAATGTCAATAATGCAAAAAAGCAAAAAAGCACGGCAGTGAATGCAATAGATTCTATTACATCATGATATATTTATACCACAATATAATAAAACATTATATCGTTACTTTATTGTTATAATAATAATAGGGGACAGAAGCTGGTGCCGCAGAAAAGGGAAAGTAACTCATGGCAAAAAATCTCTCATTGCCAATAATTAATTAGATCATACTCGGAGTTCAGGCCAGTGGGTACACGGGTCTGGAGTCTGAAGATCCAAAACATTTCCCTCTTCTGCAGCAACCTATCCCTATCCCCTCCCCTTGGTGGACAGGTAACTCTTTCAATAGCCTGCCATTTCAGTGTATTGACACTGCTATGATGATATTTAGCAAAATGCTGTACCAAGGGTGTGGATGCCGTACCTGCCTGTATGGTTGATAAATGATTACGTATGCGGACCTTAACCTCTGTTGTGGTAAGTCCCACGTACTGTAAATGACAGTGGGTACAACTGAGGACATAGACCACATATGTGGAGGTACACTTTAGGCATGTTTGTATGGGGAACCTTTCACCTGTCACTTCTGATTTAACATTATCCGCAGGGAGGACAAACTCACACACCCTACATTTATTGTGACATTTGAAAATGCCCCTATGTGTAAGCCAGGAGCTCTGTCGTGTAACGGTTTTGGGTAAGACTGATGGTGACAACATGTTACCTAAAGTGCTTGTTTTCCTATAGGAACACCGCAATCCTTTGGAGACACAGTTCTCCAATTTGTCATCTGCAGCAAGAAAAGAGAAATGTTTTTTCACTATTCTGCAAATGTCCTGATATTCCTGACTGTATTCTGTGACAAAGGTTACTCCTTTGTGATGTTCCTCAGATAGACTGAGAGCATTACTTTTTGTATCCAAAGTTTGCTTCCTATCAAGCGTATCAACCTGATTTCTTGCTTTTTTGATGACATGGGAACTGTATCCTCTACTCTTCAATCTGTTTGTCAAATCTTTTGATTGTTCTATGTATTTATCAGGTAATGTACAATTGCGCTTGACCCTAGTGAACTGTCCCTTAGCTACCGCATAGGGTACATGTCTCGGGTGACAACTACTCGCATGGAGGAGTGTATTCCCTGCTATGGGTTTCCTAAAAATCTCAGTAATCACCCTTCCATCATCCATACCCTTGATGGTGATGTCCAAAAAGTTTATTTCATTTTCACTCAGTTCATAGGTAAACTTAATTCCAATATTATTGGAGTTCAAATATGCCACAAAAGATGTAAACTGCATTGTGCTCCCCTTCCATACAAGAAGGAGATCATCAATAAAGCGAACATAAAAACAAATTAAGTGTCTGTAGGAATTTCCATCTCCAAAGACGTGGGACAGCTCCCACCAACCCATAAAAAGGTTGGCATAGGAGGGGGCAAACTTGGCCCCCATGGCTGTCCCACGTCTCTGGAGATAGAACCTGTCCTCAAAAGAAAAATAGTTGTGGGTTAGCAAAAACTTTAATACTCTGAGTATGAAGCACCGAAAGTCCTCAGAAAAATCAGAATAGTATTCCAGGAAAAAACCAACTGCTGTAAGGCCCTCCTCATGAGGGATCGAGGAATACAATGCTACTACGTCAATAGTTGCCCATTTATAGCAAGCACTGTTCCACTTAAGTTTGTCCAAAATCATTATTACATCCTTCGTATCCTGGATGTAGCTATGTAAGTTCTTAACAAGTGGTTGTAGGATACTATCAACCCATTGTGACACATGTTCCAACAGAGAATTAATACCACTCACTATTGGACGACCCCTGACTTCTGTCAGGGACTTATGGACTTTGGGCAAATGATGGAAAATGGGCACAACTGGATGATCCACCACTAAAAATTCAAATGTTTTTTGATCGTAGTGCCCTTCCTCCAACCCATCGTCCAAAATGTCCAATAGATCCTTCTTAAATGTAGTGGTAGGATCCCTATCAAGGGGGATATAATCCTCTACATTGTTAAGCTGGCGTAGTGCCTCATTTACATAGTCAGTCTTGTTCAAAACCACGACAGAGCCCCCCTTATCGGCTGAGCGTATAACTATGTTTTTATTCTCTTGGAGCTCCTTAAGAGCCACTCTCTCAGACCTAGACAAATTGGGGGTCTGGTAGGCAACTGAATCTTTAAGTTTAATCAAGTCTCGTTCCACTCGCTTAAAGAAAGTTTCTAGGGTGGAACCCCTATTATGAATGGGGTAAAATTCTGATTTGTTTTGAAAACCACTAGCAGCATTAATACTTTGTTTGTTGGTTAGTGATAAAGAGTCATGTGACAAACTCTCCAAATTGATTAAATCACATGTTTCACCAAAATTGAATCTACTTAGTTTAGGGGTATATGTAAGTTGCATTGGCTGGGAATTAAGGCTATCCCCTTGTGTAGACTGTTGGGGTTCAGGTGCACAGGTGCTAAGTCCATTAGCTATGATTACGGCCTCAGGCCGAAACATGTTAGCGGACTAATGTTGTGTATGCATTTGTGCCACTTCATGGAGTGTTTTTATCCTATATTCTAATAAAGACTGTTTGCTTTTAAGACCGCTGCTTGCAACTCCTTTCTACTTTACTACAATTATTCCGGGCAGCAACAGCAGGTCTGGGACTTTAAGCTCCGAAGCCGGTTTATGGGAACTCTGTTTTCGATAGCCGATCAGGATCAGCGTATGGATTCGAAACGCTGAAGCACGCACGTCACGCCCCCTCCTGCACAGTAGGACGCCTCTCTGAAGTTTTGCCGAGGAGACCATCGAGTGCACATATGTGAATTCCGGAGGTAAATCAGAGACTGAGCTATTTTAAGGGGTCAGCGGTCCAGAGGAGCGGTGAGTATAGGCGCTTACGCCGTCTGGGATAACAGGTCCCGGTCTTCACTCTTTATGTCCGAGATTTGAAGGTACCGCATACTCTGTTTTTTGACCGCTTCTTTGTACCCCCTGAACCTCCGGTTTTCTGAAGCACACTCAGTCTCTGATATGTTTATTGATATCTACACAGGCGTGTATAGGGGGTCAGCCGAGCTGTTTTAAGCAGTTCAAAGCTATTTATATACACATATATTCTCTAAAGGTTTATTGCTTTGATACAGAGAACGTATATTTACCGGACTTTGTTTTTGTCTGCAAGACAATTAATTTGGAAAGGGCAGTAACAGTGACTTTTACCTTTGGCTTGTTTATTTAGGTGCTTAGCCTGGTTGCACCCTACTGTTTCTGTCCAACTCACAGAGCTGTCCTTTCTCTCCATGGAGGTCACTAATTTTTATTCATTGTTGCCTGTCACGGAAAGGGACTATCCTACACTAGAAATTGAGAGGATCTTTTCTACTGATAAATCCAATTATTCATTGTCCACATTGTTTGAAGATATGGAAAAGCTTTTGATAAGGGAACACAAACTACAGTGGGACATTTGGACTTTGGAAACATACATTAAACTCAAAATTATACCACGTGGTTTGAGATTGAATAAATTTCCCACGTTTGATGTCACTGATGTAGATTTTATTAGTACATGGAATGATATTTTGTCTGATTGTTCTACTCGCCTAATGCTATTATTAATTTCATATAAATCAAATGTTTTGAAGGCTATTAGAGGAGAGATAGAGCTTTTACAGACAGAAATGAATTCAAGACAGCTGGAGACTAGCTTCGCCAAATTTGATGGTATTCTTAAAATAACAGTTGCACAGGTGAAAAAAGCAGTCCTTGAAACTAAACAAACGAAATTTATAAGGGATCAGACAGACTATAATAGCAATACTGTTTATACATGGAAAAAGGCAGACAACAGACCAAGAAGACAGTCTAGAGGTAGATCTAGGAATAGACGGAATGGTAGTAGGAATAGAAATACAAATAATGATCAAGGGGCTGTACATAATACAGAAGCCAAGAGAGTGACATATTCTGACACTGACTTTGAGTCAGGGGATGATAATGGGGCTTCGAGTGGTGATGAACCACCAAGAAGCATACTTAAAAATACCAAGCAAAATCCATCACAACAGGCAGTCTGCGAGGCATCTGGCTCTGGTCACCATCAGATACAAGCAGTGACGTCTAAGACTAAATCTGCTGAACCTAAAGGCTCATCCACAAAGTATGTTGATAACAGTACAACAGTACCACAAACAGCTATATCTGATGATGATCAACGCCAGATAGAGCAGGTTTTTCGTCTTCCTCCACAGCGCACAGGGATAGGACAAACAAGTCAGGACCACTACCAATTGAGAGGTCAAAGAGGCAGGAAGAAATACAAATAACTAATGTAAATAATGTGATAAATTTATCAGGATTCACTTTAACAGACCCACAAATCTCCCTACTCTGTCATGGCTTGAATTTTGCTCCTACTAAACATTTCAATGTATTTAACACTATTCTTGATGTAAATAAACTTATACGTAATATGACCCTTCAGAGACATTTTTTCACAGAACCCCAACAGTCTACACAAGGGGATAGCCTTAATTCCCAGCCAATGCAACTTACATATACCCCTAAACTAAGTAGATTCAATTTTGGTGAAACATGTGATTTAATCAATTTGGAGAGTTTGTCACATGACTCTTTATCACTAACCAACAAACAAAGTATTAATGCTGCTAGTGGTTTTCAAAACAAATCAGAATTTTACCCCATTCATAATAGGGGTTCCACCCTAGAAACTTTCTTTAAGCGAGTGGAACGAGACTTGATTAAACTTAAAGATTCAGTTGCCTACCAGACCCCCAATTTGTCTAGGTCTGAGAGAGTGGCTCTTAAGGAGCTCCAAGAGAATAAAAACATAGTTATACGCTCAGCCGATAAGGGGGGCTCTGTCGTGGTTTTGAACAAGACTGACTATGTAAATGAGGCACTACGCCAGCTTAACAATGTAGAGGATTATATCCCCCTTGATAGGGATCCTACCACTACATTTAAGAAGGATCTATTGGACATTTTGGACGATGGGTTGGAGGAAGGGCACTACGATCAAAAAACATTTGAATTTTTAGTGGTGGATCATCCAGTTGTGCCCATTTTCCATCATTTGCCCAAAGTCCATAAGTCCCTGACAGAAGTCAGGGGTCGTCCAATAGTGAGTGGTATTAATTCTCTGTTGGAACATGTGTCACAATGGGTTGATAGTATCCTACAACCACTTGTTAAGAACTTACATAGCTACATCCAGGATACGAAGGATGTAATAATGATTTTGGACAAACTTAAGTGGAACAGTGCTTGCTATAAATGGGCAACTATTGACGTAGTAGCATTGTATTCCTCGATCCCTCATGAGGAGGGCCTTACAGCAGTTGGTTTTTTCCTGGAATACTATTCTGATTTTTCTGAGGACTTTCGGTGCTTCATACTCAGAGTATTAAAGTTTTTGCTAACCCACAACTATTTTTCTTTTGAGGACAGGTTCTATCTCCAGAGACGTGGGACAGCCATGGGGGCCAAGTTTGCCCCCTCCTATGCCAACCTTTTTATGGGTTGGTGGGAGCTGTCCCACGTCTTTGGAGATGGAAATTCCTACAGACACCTAATTTGTTTTTATGTTCGCTTTATTGATGATCTCCTTCTTGTATGGAAGGGGAGCACAATGCAGTTTACATCTTTTGTGGCATATTTGAACTCCAATAATATTGGAATTAAGTTTACCTATGAACTGAGTGAAAATGAAATAAACTTTTTGGACATCACCATCAAGGGTATGGATGATGGAAGGGTGATTACTGAGATTTTTAGGAAACCCATAGCAGGGAATACACTCCTCCATGCGAGTAGTTGTCACCCGAGACATGTACCCTATGCGGTAGCTAAGGGACAGTTCACTAGGGTCAAGCGCAATTGTACATTACCTGATAAATACATAGAACAATCAAAAGATTTGACAAACAGATTGAAGAGTAGAGGATACAGTTCCCATGTCATCAAAAAAGCAAGAAATCAGGTTGATACGCTTGATAGGAAGCAAACTTTGGATACAAAAAGTAATGCTCTCAGTCTATCTGAGGAACATCACAAAGGAGTAACCTTTGTCACAGAATACAGTCAGGAATATCAGGACATTTGCAGAATAGTGAAAAAACATTTCTCTTTTCTTGCTGCAGATGACAAATTGGAGAACTGTGTCTCCAAAGGATTGCGGTGTTCCTATAGGAAAACAAGCACTTTAGGTAACATGTTGTCACCATCAGTCTTACCCAAAACCGTTACACGACAGAGCTCCTGGCTTACACATAGGGGCATTTTCAAATGTCACAATAAATGTAGGGTGTGTGAGTTTGTCCTCCCTGCGGATAATGTTAAATCAGAAGTGACAGGTGAAAGGTTCCCCATACAAACATGCCTAAAGTGTACCTCCACATATGTGGTCTATGTCCTCAGTTGTACCCACTGTCATTTACAGTACGTGGGACTTACCACAACAGAGGTTAAGGTCCGCATACGTAATCATTTATCAACCATACAGGCAGGTACGGCATCCACACCCTTGGTACAGCATTTTGCTAAATATCATCATAGCAGTGTCAATACACTGAAATGGCAGGCTATTGAAAGAGTTACCTGTCCACCAAGGGGAGGGGATAGGGATAGGTTGCTGCAGAAGAGGGAAATGTTTTGGATCTTCAGACTCCAGACCCGTGTACCCACTGGCCTGAACTCCGAGTATGATCTAATTAATTATTGGCAATGAGAGATTTTTTGCCATGAGTTACTTTCCCTTTTCTGCGGCACCAGCTTCTGTCCCCTATTATTATTATAACAATAAAGTAACGATATAATGTTTTATTATATTGTGGTATAAATATATCATGATGTAATAGAATCTATTGCATTCACTGCCGTGCTTTTTTGCTTTTTTGCATTATTGACATTTGTCATGCCTCCATTGAATCGTTCTTTTTTATGATATATAGAACTTTTCTTTTCTACATTTCCCCTTGGGGACTAGGTATTTACTAGCCATACCGTTGAATACTCCACAAGGAGAATATCATTAATACGGTAATATAGGGGTAGTTTGGTGACATACGAATCTTGTTTACATTCCTTTGTTAAAATAAAATAAAATGAAACTAAGTAAAATTAAATGAAATATATAAATTTATCAATACAAAAGAGGAATTATGCAGTGTTCAGGTTATATATAATCCAACATTCAGCTACTTAAATAAGTGTTCTTAATATTAGTATTTTTCCCTCCTTTCTAGTTCAGTTTAGATTAATAATTTTATTTTTGTTCCCCATCCAATAACATGTCCTTAATTACAACAACATGACAGATTAGGAAACTTTTACTATTCATCCATTATACATTTATCTTTGATTACACCAAATCTTTGTAGGTTTTGTAACGCTTTTTGCCACCATTGAAACAGAAACAATGTAACTGTTTAGGGCTTATGATTAAATAATATTATGTATCATGTTAGTAACTCTACATGTGCACCGCTACATATTGTATTGTGTTTTAAACGCTTCACAATTTGGTAGGTTGGTAGTTGCTCTCCATGGTGTGCATTTTTAGCGGTTTAGTTCATAGTTAGACTTATTGTTTAAATCTTTTGAACAGTTTCCATTTGATAATTCTGCTGTCATATATGTTTTTGTGTATATTCATTTTTGTTATTGGAAGGTTCTCCAGTGACAGGCTCTTTGTAATAAGAAAATTCTGAATTGAAATATAACATTTCCTTGTAAAAGTACTCAAAGAGTTAACTAGCATCACAATGTGAGATTTTGTTTTTACCCAATCAGGGCGATCCTGGTGCTTTTTAAGGTGCACAGGTGCTAAGTCCATTAGCTATGATTACGGCCTCAGGCCGAAACATGTTAGCGGACTAATGTTGTGTATGCATTTGTGCCACTTCATGGAGTGTTTTTATCCTATATTCTAATAAAGACTGTTTGCTTTTAAGACCGCTGCTTGCAACTCCTTTCTACTTTACTACAATTATTCCGGGCAGCAACAGCAGGTCTGGGACTTTAAGCTCCGAAGCCGGTTTATGGGAACTCTGTTTTCGATAGCCGATCAGGATCAGCGTATGGATTCGAAACGCTGAAGCACGCACGTCACGCCCCCTCCTGCACAGTAGGACGCCTCTCTGAAGTTTTGCCGAGGAGACCATCGAGTGCACATATGTGAATTCCGGAGGTAAATCAGAGACTGAGCTATTTTAAGGGGTCAGCGGTCCAGAGGAGCGGTGAGTATAGGCGCTTACGCCGTCTGGGATAACAGGTCCCGGTCTTCACTCTTTATGTCCGAGATTTGAAGGTACCGCATACTCTGTTTTTTGACCGCTTCTTTGTACCCCCTGAACCTCCGGTTTTCTGAAGCACACTCAGTCTCTGATATGTTTATTGATATCTACACAGGCGTGTATAGGGGGTCAGCCGAGCTGTTTTAAGCAGTTCAAAGCTATTTATATACACATATATTCTCTAAAGGTTTATTGCTTTGATACAGAGAACGTATATTTACCGGACTTTGTTTTTGTCTGCAAGACAATTAATTTGGAAAGGGCAGTAACAGTGACTTTTACCTTTGGCCTATATATATATATATATATATAGTTTTGATAGGTAAATAAAAAAAACTAACGTCTAGATTTAGAGTTTTGTCGGTAACGACCCGAAAAGCTAACGCCAGCTTTTTTCTGGCCGCACCATAAAAATAGCTCTGGTATCGAGAGTCCACATAAAGGCTGCGTTAGGCTCCAAAAAAGGATCGTAGAGCATATTTAACGCAGCTTCAACTCTCGATACCAGAGTTGCTTACGGACGCGGCCAGCCTCAAAAACGTGCTCGTGCACGATTCCCCCATAGAAAACAATGGGGCTGTTTGAGCTGAAAAAAAACCTAACACCTGCAAAAAAGCCGCGTTCAGCTCCTAACGCAGCCCCATTGTTTGCTATGCGGAAACACTTCCTACGTCTGCACCTAACACCCTAACATGTACCCCGAGTCTAAACACCCCTAACCTTACACTTATTAACCCCTAATCTGCCGCCCCCGCTATCGCTGACCCCTGCATATTATTATTAACCCCTAATCTGCCGCTCCGTAAACCGCCGCTACTTACATTATCCCTATGTACCCCTAATCTGCTGCCCTAACATCGCCGACCCCTATATTATATTTATTAACCCCTAATCTGCCCCCCACAACGTCGCCTCCACCTGCCTACACTTATTAACCCCTAATCTGCCGAGCGGACCTGAGCGCTACTATAATAAAGTTATTAACCCCTAATCCGCCTCACTAACCCTATAATAAATAGTATTAACCCCTAATCTGCCCTCCCTAACATCGCCGACACCTAACTTAAATTATTAACCCCTAATCTGCCGACTGGAGCTCACCGCTATTCTAATAAATGTATTAACCCCTAAAGCTAAGTCTAACACTAACACCCCCCTAAATTAAATATAATTTACATCTAACGAAATTAATTATCTCTTATTAAATAAATTATTCCTATTTAAAGCTAAATACTTACCTGTAAAATAAATCCTAATATAGCTACACTATAAATTATAATTATATTATAGCTATTTTAGGATTAATATTTATTTTACAGGTAACTTTGTAATTATTTTAACCAGGTACAATAGCTATTAAATAGTTAAGAACTATTTAATAGTTACCTGTAAATATTTAAAATCAGCCAATCACATTGAGCTTGCATTCTATTGGCTGTTCCGATCAGCCAATAGAATGCAAGCTCAATCTGATTGGCTGATTGGATCAGCCAATCGGATTGATCTTGATTCTGATTGGCTGATTCCATCAGCCAAT
Source organism: Bombina bombina (assembly GCF_027579735.1). Lineage (NCBI taxonomy): Eukaryota > Metazoa > Chordata > Amphibia > Anura > Bombinatoridae > Bombina > Bombina bombina. The sequence continues at coordinate 1,426,037,612 of NC_069499.1, read as the reverse complement.
CAGAATATTCCTACCTTAATTCCGATTGGCTGATAGAATCCTATCAGCCAATCGGAATTCGAGGGACGCCATCTTGGATGACGTCCCTTAAAGGAGCCGTCATTCTTCAGTTGGACGTCGCCGGATGAAGATGGGTCCGCGGTGGAGGTCTTCAGGATGGAGCCGGTCCTCATCGGATGAAGATAGAAGATGCCGCTTGGAAGATGATGGTTGCCGGTCCGGATCTACTCTTCTTCCCGGATAGGATGAAGACTTTGGACCCTCTTCTGGACTTCTTCAGTGGATGTCTAGCCCCCGCTTGAGTTGGATGAAGATATCGGAGCCAGGACGGATCGGTGTGATACCCAGTGAGGTGAAGACAAGGTAGGATGATCTTCAGGGGCTTAGTGTTAGGTTTATTTAAGGGGGGTTTGGGTTAGATTAGGGGTATGTGGGTGGTGGGTTGTAATGTTGGGGGGGGGTATTGTATGTTTTTTTTTACAGGCAAAAGAGCTGAACTTCTTGGGGCATGCCCCGCAAAGGGCCCTGTTCAGGGCTGGTAAGGTAAAAGAGCTTTGAACTTTAGTAATTTAGAATAGGGTAGGGCATTTTTTTATTTTGGGGGGCTTTGTTATTTTATTAGGGGGCTTAGAGTAGGTGTAATTAGTTTAAAATTGTTGTAATGTTTTTCTTATGTTTGTAAATATTTTTTTATTTTTTGTAACTTAGTTCTTTGTTATTTTTTGTACTTTAGTTAGTTTATTTCATTGTAGTTATTTGTAGGGATTGTATTTAATTTATTTATTGATAGTGTAGTGTTAGGTTTAATTGTAGGTAATTGTAGGTATTTTATTTAATTAATTTATTGATAGTGTAGTGTTAGGTTTAATTGTAACTTAGGTTAGGATTTATTTTACAGGTAAATTTGTAATTATTTTAACTATTTTAGCTATTAAATAGTTCTTAACTATTTAATAGCTATTGTACCTGGTTAAAATAAATACAAAGTTACCTGTAAAATAAATATTAATCCTAAAATAGCTATAATATAATTATAATTTATATTGTAGCTATATTAGGATTTATTTTACAGGTAAGTATTTAGCTTTAAATAGGAATAATTTATTTAATAAGAGTTAATTAATTTCGTTAGATTAAAATTATATTTAATTTAGGGGGTGTTAGGGTTAGACTTAGCTTTAGGGGTTAATACATTTATTAGAATAGCGGTGAGCTCCAGTCGGCAGATTAGGGGTTAATGTTTGAAGTTAGGTGTCGGCGATGTTAGGGAGGGCAGATTAGGGGTTAATACTATTTATTATAGGGTTAGTGAGGCGGATTAGGGGTTAATAACTTTATAATAATAGCGGTGCGGTTCGCTCGGCAGATTAGGGGTTAATAAGTGTAGGCAGGTGGAGGCGACGTTGAGGGGGGCAGATTACGGGTTAATAAATATAATATAGGGGTCGGCGGTGTTAGGGGCAGCAGATTAGGGGTACATAGCTATAATGTAGCTGGCGGCTCTTTGCGGTTGGCAGATTAGGGGTTAATTATTGTAGGTAGCTGGCGGCGACGTTGCGGGGGGCAGATTAGGGGTTAATAAATATAATATAGGGGTCGGCGGTGTTAGGGGCAGCATATTAGGGGTACATAAGGATAATGTAGTTGGCGGTCGGCAGATTAGGGGTTAAAAAAATTTAATCGAGTTGCGGCGATGTGGGGGGACCTCGGTTTAGGGGTACATAGGTAGTTTATGGGTGTTAGTGTACTTTAGAGTACAGTAGTTAAGAGCATTATAAACCGGCGTTAGCCCAGAAAGCTCTTAACTACTGACTTTTTTCCTGGGGCTGCAGTTTTGTCGTTAGATTTCTAACGCTCACTTCAGACACGACTCTAAATACCGGAGTTAGAAAAATCCCATTGAAAAGATAGGATACGCAATTTACGTAAGGGGATCTGCATTATGGAAAAGTTGCGGCTGAAAAGTGAGCGTTAGACCCTTTTTTGAGTGACTCCAAATACCGGAGGTAGCCTAAAACCAGCGTTAGGAGCCTCTAACGCTGGTTTTCACGGCTAACGCCAAACTCTAAATCTAGGCCATAGGCTCTATTTACATAATTTAAGTGAAATATTGCTTGTGCTCGAGCCCAACTATTTACTATCAGTTTATAATATGCTCAGTCGCGATATTGCGTGACACTTGTAATCTAGCCTTGTATTTTTTACAGCACTGGAACATTTGCTTTTAAAAAACATAAAAAACAAGCAGTGCTTCTGGCATGAAATGCGTAAGAGGTTGCTGTTGTTGCCATTAAAGGAGATATTTGCTTAAGTCTGGTATCTTCATGTTATAGTTGCCGTTTAATAGTGTGTTTTGGATATCACACACAGAACCGGACACCTGAAACAAAGCAAGGTGTAGTGATGCACTGAGGGGACGGATCGAGTGAGGGAAGAGTGGTGGTCATTGGAGCATGCCAAGACAGAGATACTGCGCAACGCCACAGACCCTTAACCACTGAAACTACTACAGCAACAGTGAGTACACAAAGATAGCACTGTTGAGAAAATAATATAGAACACACACCCTGATATAGCTACATAAGTATCTGACAACACTACACTGGGCTGCCAAGCTCTGTAGACTTAGAGTAAAAAAAAAAATTGTCAATAACTTTTTAGCCTGTTATGGCGATTTAACACCTGGTGTCATGTTCCGGTGTACATGCGCTCGGGACACAGACCCTCAGGCAGTGGTAGGGATTCGGAGACACCGACCCCTGACCTGGTGAAGAGTATCCTGGATGTAGATAGATGATATTCTGTGATTCATAGTTGCAAGAAGTTATTGTAGAATTCATGGAGAGTGAAACATATGTATACAATATATTCTGGCTTCACTGTGACTTATAGTTAGTTATTAAAACTAGCTGCAGGATTCAATGAGAGAAAAATATAGCAATGTAGAATGTTCAAGCTTCAGAGTAAACTGGTAGAAGATGGACTCATAGATGCAAACTAAGGTTTGTTGCAGGTTCACAGTACATAATATTATATAGAGCTGTATGTCAGTAATAAGCAGAGCAGCACAGGTGATAGACAAGTTGCAAGTTTAAGGCATTAAATAATGTTTGTGCATATTATGGAGAATCACATGAAAGCTTTTAACTGAAAACATAGATGCAGAGTTCTGAATATATTAACATATTTGCAGTAAGATATTTCAGCTATGACAACTTGTAGCAGAGAATAGTAATAAAGTTCTGAGTAAGATGCTGTTGTAGTAATTAGAGAGTGATGATAACTAAATGCATACTTGTAATAAAGTTCAGAGTTTGTTAAGTAGCAGTGTCCAGGAAACAAAATGGAATTATTTGGATACTTGCGATTAGATGATTTTAAGCATAGGTAAAAGGAAAGGCTTTAGCTTGAATAAGTTGGTAGAATCCATGCAGGAACATTCACAGACTGCTGTTGTTCAGGAACACAATTTCAAAGTTAATGCAATGCACATTAGGCCTGAGAAGGCTTAAAAAGAGACTGAGGGAATCAGGTGCATGAATGATTAATTAGGCAGGTAAGTTGAATCCAAATACTGCCCAAACCAGCATGATTGTCAGAAGCAGGGAAGGCAGTCTTAAAGGGACAGTGATATCATGCTGGGATATGTTACACCTGCGTGCAGCTTCTTTTAGCCCAATAATGCTTTTCACAGAGAAGAACTTTCCTGAGGTATGTCATTCTTTTACGGCCTAGCAAGGTCAGCAAAGCCCCAAATGAAGAAATGAACAGCAGCCAATCAGCATCAACAGTGCTGAGGTCATGAACTCTTTTACTGTGATCTCATGAGATTTCACTTAACTCTCATGAGATTTCATTGTAAACTTACACTGAATAGGGAAATAAGATGAGAGTGCACGTAAGCTCGCTCCTTCTGCTGTCCCGGGACAGACATACTAATTTGCTGCTTAGAAGTCCTTTACAATGGGATGTGGCTACTTAGAAACTTTTGAGGTAAAATATCTTTCTTTTTTACATAGAGATGTTTAGGTGATATTTTCTAGTCAGCTTTTTACAGCTATGCTGCATCTCTTTCAAGTGTTTAAACATTTGGGTATTATGGCCCTTTAAGTAGATAAAAACATGTAAAAGCATATTTATGCAATATTCATTTTTAATAAATGTTTTAACTATGTTTTTACTGTAAATATTTGTCATTCCAATGTACTGCACATATTAGAATATGTTTTATGTATTTATAAATAGATATTCTTTTATATATATATATATATATATATATATATATATATATATATAATCATATATATATATATATATATATATTATACCAAAAAAACATCATATATATGTTAAAATATTTATTTAGTAATAGAACATATTCTTGTATTTGCATAACATTGGAATGTGAAATATTCATATTTCTTTTATTGAGGTTATAAACAATAACCGGCAAGTTACAAGGTAGAGGAATAAGATGTCAAGAGCACAAAGTACAAAGACATATTTCAGAACATAAAAACATATCTGTCATTTAAGGTCAGATTCCAAACGCATATGATGTTGCATAAACATACCACATTTTGTTTTTCATACAGGTATCAGTCTAAGTCCCCTAGTCTATAATGAATATTAAAATACAAATATTCCCCCTAATGATACTTAGTGGCCACTCTTGGACCATTTAAACTTAGCTTGAACGATAGAGGGGTTATGTGAGAATAGTAGACTAGGGTTATTCTCATGCTAAACCTATTGTGGCTCAATTTGAACTCTCAGGTTTGTAAAGTCCAGATATGAACTCTATTAAACCCCCATGAACTATAAAACTAGCAGTGTACAGGGTTTATTCAAAATGAAAGGTAGTAGCCTCATATGAAACACCTAGTCTAAATGAACAGTGGCGTCACTAGGGTTGGTGTCACCCGGTGCGGTAAGTCATGGTGTCACCCCCCCCCCCAGAAAGCAGACATACACAAAAACACAGGCAAACACACATACAAACACTCAGACACACTTAAAAACATACTCAGATGCACACACAAACACTCGGAAACACACTCAGACACACACACAAAAACACACACACAAAAACACTGAGACACACAAAAACTCAGACACACACATACAAAATATATAAACTGCATTGCATTAATTATGAAGCTCATGCCTAGAGCTGCTCCCTGGCTCAGCAGAACCTCAAATGAAAGATAAACAGAGCACTCTAAAATAAATCACTGAAGAAAAGGTTTAGGCGCACAAACTATGAAAATTCTGCTCTCTGACTCTGTTCCAAGTCTGTCAGTGCACAGCCCTGGGCCGCATGTCACTGAGCAGTGAGCACAGATAGGCAGGCAGGTTTAGGCTAGCAGCGCAACTTTGCAAGCCCCACGGCACACCCACAACATTCATAGTGAAATTGGGCAGGGGAGGAGCAAAGTACAAACAAGCAAAAGCAGCCAGGAAAACTATTTGTTGAAATTGCAGTACTGGCTCAAGTGGCAAAAAAATTGTGTGTCTACAACTTCCCCAGTCCCACTAATGTTCACAAATGCCAGCCTCTAATAAAATAATATATGCATCTCAACATTGTATTTCTTTGAATTTCAATAAAATTAAAAAAAAAAAAAAAAACTTTTTTTTTTTTTGTGTCACCCCCTGGAGGGTGTCACCCGGGTGCGGCCCGCCCCCCCCTAGTGACGCCACTGTAAATGAATGTAATGAAGGGGTTATGGGGGTTATATCAAACATAACCTTTATAGAAGGAGAACTACATGCTAGATAAAAAATATAACTAAACTATAGTTATATTGGCCAGATTACAAACAACTGTTGTGACACCGAAATGTCCAACCCTAGGGGGTGCTATAACAATACCAATAGTTTAATATAATAGTGGATCTGTGAATCTGTCGTCTACAATCAACTGATGTGAATACAACTATGAATGTGGTATGACTAAAGTAAGCTAATTAGCTTAATTCAACCTATAAAAATATACCAGAAATAGATCACATATAATGCAAACATACAATGATAACAAACAGTTATAGAGATATATCTTAAAGGGACAGTCTACCATAGAATTGTTATTGTTTTAAAAGATAGATAGATCCCTTTATTACCCATTCCCCAGTTTTGCATAACTAACACAGTTATATTAATATACTTTTTACCTCTGTGATTACCTTGTATCTAGGAACCTTCTTCCAGTCCCCTGATCACATGACTGTGACTGTTTATTATCTATTGTCTTAAATTTGGCATTGTTTTGTGCTAAATCTTAAATAACCCCCTGTGCCTGAACACAGTGTTATCTATATGGCCCGCGTGTACTTTCTGTCTCTTTGTGTTGAAAAGAGATTTAAAAAGCATGCGATAAGAGGCAGCCCTCAAAGGCTTATAAATTAGCATATGAGCTTACCTATGTTTAGTTTAAACTAAGAATACCAAAAGAAAAAAGCAAATTTGATGATAAAAGTAAATTGGAAAGTTGATTAAAATTAAAAGTCCTATCTGAATAATGAAAGTTTAATTTATACTAGACTGTCCCTTTAACTGAGTCTTTGTAAGAGCTTTTGGCACAAGTTCAGGTGTTCAGGGTTGTCCAGATGTATTCATCAATGGTTGTAATCCATCAGTGATTAAAATTCTAAATGGAAACAAATCAGAAGAATGTGGGCAGCTCCTCTCATGGATAATCGACAACAATCAGGAATCTGTGAAAGCAATCGCAAAAAAGAGGGCGCCTTCTAGTGCAACACTGTGATGGTGGTGGAATAATGCAGATCTTGTACTGAAATAATACTCACAAGGAGAGCAGCACTAAGTGTTCTAAATGACACAAGCTGGGGAATCACAGTGGCCCAGCAACACTGATCCTGCAATAGGATGTTGGGATCCAGGGATTCCAGGTGGTGGAACAGGTAAAACAGGCTCAGGCTTCCATATAATACAACATATATTTAATTAAAATAGTATTAAAAACATAGGGTGTTAGACTTCACCCAAATTAATATAAAAGCAAATGTAGAGACAGATTGCAACGCGTTTCTCAGCTCAGCTAGCTGTTTCCTCAGGCATCTGTTCAACTAATGGAAGCACTGGCTTTTAAATCTAAAGGTTTATAGCCAGATTATAGCTTACATTATAGTACCTCATTTAGGCTGGATCATCTTTTACCCTTAAAAGAACAGTATAATTATGTAGATCAAACTTATATAGAGATGGATATTACAAAACCAGTAATAACACCCAGTGACTATCTGACTAACTATATTAACCTGAAGAATCTTGCAAACGAGCATCACATCAGTACAGAAAGGAAATAAGCATATACTAACACCGATGTATTTGGAATATTGAGTATAAATAGCCCTTTTTTTTTTCCCTTAATTTTTTCTTCCCCCCCACATTCACCTACAATACTGGCAGAAAGCATAAAATACTGGCAGAAAGAGAAACGTCAAAACCCCAGATGTACGTTTCAGCCTATTGTGGACCTCGTCAGTGAAGTGCAGCCACACGTACGTCTGGGGTTTTGCTGTTTCTCTCGTTCAGAGAGGGATTGCCTGGTATTTCGGGGCTGGACTGTACTGTGAAGTCAGGATCAAACTGATATGCTTCAGGGAAGTTCTTCTCTGTGAAAGGCACATGTTGAGCAAAAAGAGGCTGCTTCTTGGGTGGTAACTAGCCATAGAACAAGCTATTATGCTATTGTTCGTTCCCAGGTTGAGCGCTTCTCTCTTTTTATTTATGCAAATTATGACACTTAGGGAAGTCTCCCTAAGTGTGATGCGGGAATCCAGATGTGGACCCGTTGCTCAGTGTGCCTAGAGGGATATGGCTGCACCTCACTGACGAGGCCCACAATAGGCCGAAACGTACGTCTGGGTTTTTGCTGTTTCTCTCGTTCAGAGAGGGATTGCCTGGTATTTCGGGGCTGGGCTGTACTGTGAAGTTAGGACTGATATGCTTCAGGAAAGTTCTTCTCTGTGAAAGGCACATGTTGAGCAAAAAGAGGCTGCTTCATGGGTGGTAACTAGCCATAGAACAAGCTATTATGCTATTGTTTGTTCCCAGGTTGAGCACTTCTCTCTTTATATTTATGTAAGTGTAAGTATGTCTATGGGGCAAAACATATCTATAAATCCAATATTACCATATGACTTCTGCAAAAATAGTAGACCTATCTAGTACATTACTAATGGAAGGAGTCATATACTGTGAGTTGTGTCGCTAGCTAAATAATTATATTTGGGTGGTGTATAGTAACATATAGAGCTCCGAGTCAAGGAGTTGCTGTTGCACCGTTATCTGATTCTCAGTGCCTGGACGTTAGGATCACACTTCATAACACAGGCTATGCTAGTAGGTTATCCTTTATTAAAACTAAGTGAGGCTTCTGTACAAATTGGGGCAAGACAGTGAAAGCAAATATCTCTTACAGCAGAACTGACAGTGGTTTGCGGTTATCCAAGCTCAAATCAACTATTGGTATTACTGGCTAATATAATAAACAACCAGAAATAAGCAAAAAGAACAAGCCTAATAGGCATTAAATGCAACAAAAATAAATTGAAAGTGTTCAGCTTGACCTCTTGTGAAGACAATGTCCGCAAGTACGCAGTACCACATTACCCTATTCCAATCTTGCAGGCAGACATCTGCAATCTCAGTGTCCGATGCTGCGGCAAAGATTGAACAGGATGAAGGAGCGTCAAAACAGAGGGACAACCCAAAAGTGCTGTACTACGTCTCCTGTCCCAGGGTAGATCCTGAGTTCTGAAGTTGTAGCGGTAGTCCGTCCCTTTACCCGTGGTAGGAATAAACACAAATTTTACATTGGAATCTAGATAACCCGTTTCTACTCCGGAACACTCTTCGTCGCCATTACCAGTATCAGATCCATTGATGGCACCCTCTGCAGTAATACAAATCATGTCCCCACATTCGGATATCTGGTCACACGCTGATAAGGAGGGAAGCAAATGCCTTGATCCTGTGGCATCGCCGTCATTGTGCTGGGAACAGATAGGGTCTTTAGGTGATTTTTATGCTGGGGGGTATCCGAGGAGCTTTTACATCTAGAAAGATCAATGACCTCACTAGGATTGAAGTTGAAGTCTTCAGCTGCAACACTGGATCATTTATTGGTACGGAAAGGGTAGAGCGATTCTCTGATTGTGTGTAGTAGAGCTCTATGGTGAAACTCTAAGATATCTTCCAGCTCTGTCAGAAGCATTGTAGTGGACTCCATGTTCTAGTCTGCACAGATATAGTGAATCTAGTAGGCAGTCAAATGAGCAGTTTTTATCCTATTGCAGGATATCTTAACTCCAATATTTGGGGGGGGGGGGTTAGTTTGCAGTAGCCCCAGACCTATGCTTTGCTCCTCACACAGGAGTCGCTTCTTGAGATTCTTACTGTACTAGGTCACATCTAGTTGCAAAATGGCTATTAAGCCTATGGAGAAGCTGAACGCCTAGCTGTCCCAAAGAGCATAGGCAGAAACACGGTCAAATCATCCGCTCTTGGCTTATGTCGATTCTCAGATGAGAAATCCTTCATAAAAGTGGATAATAATGGATATTTGCTATAATTAACTAAATAAATTTCTTCCAAACTCTAGGAGCTTCACATAGATGCATCTTGCCGCTTTGAGATCAGGCTCCGTCCCCAAAATATTCATATTTTCATGTTGGGTTAGCACACATGAGAATATTCGGTCGGGTTTGCGCGAGAGTGGGGCGTTTTTCCCCACTTTTTTTTGCTTCATTGACATCTATGGGGGAATCATTGAATGTGCGCGCGATATTCTAAATACGGATTTTTGTGCTCGTCTGGTTAGTGCGCAAGTGAAAATATTTACTTTCAACTCATAATACGAGTGCAACCCAACCCACTCAAAAAGCTTACTTCTAGCGCAATTCACGCTTGAGCAGGAGCGTTAATTAGCTCTCCACTTGTAATCTGGCTCTATATTATTTGTGAGCTATTTCTTAAAGGAACACTGTACCCAAATTTTTTCTTTTGTAATTCAGAAAGAGCATGCAATTTTAAGCAACTTTCTAATTTACTCCTATTATCAATTTTTCTTCGTTCTCTTGCTATCATTATTTGAAAAAGAAGGCATCTAAGCTTTTTTTTTGGTTTCAGTACTCTGGACAGCACTTTTTTATTGGTGGATGGATTTATCCACCAATCAGCAAGGACAACCCAGGTTGTTCACCAAAAATGGGCCAGCATCTAAACTTACATTCTTGCATTTCAAATAAAGATACCAAGAGAATGAAGAAAATTTGATAATAGGAGTAAATTAGAAAGTTGCTTAAAATGTCATGCTCAATCTGAATCACGAAAGAAAAATTTTGCGTACAGTGTCCCTTTAATTATTGATTATTTTACACTGGTTGATAAAATAAAACATGTTTAACACATTTTTTAGTTATGCTTTTTCATAGAAAATGAAGCAATATAGTTTAATAAACCTAAGTCAAATAATTTATTTAAATGACTATCAAACATCTCTCTGTTATTTATTGTCATAGCAAGGAACCATTTTGTCTATTGTTTATTCAGAATAGCTTCCCTTTCGCTTTGTCATAACAGTTGCTTTGTATTTAACTGACATTCTAGTCAGAGCATAGATCTGTTGGGAATTCCTATATACTACGAGCACAGTGATTTGTTAATGGGGGGAATTAAAATCTTGACACATGCCGGATACCACGAGCAGATAATAGTACGTTTTGTAAGCAACCTACATCCAAGATGACAAGGATTATGTAGCAATTTGTCATTGACTCCTAGCAATACACAATAACATACAGAAACTAACACACATCTTTTTTTCTCACCTCTTTTGTAGGATTGTGTATTCACAAGTGTATAAGCATTGTGTTTTCTTGGGAATATGTAATGTGTTTCCAGATGATTATGTCAAAACTGGAATTCCTTATTCTGTGGGTATTAATTATATAATAAAACATGTAATCATTAAAAATGACTTTTTGAATACTTTCAGCAGAATTTGACAAACACATTTTTTTTACTGAATACTCTTAAACCTGAAATATTGACTGGTCAGATAATGCCGCTGCCCTAGGAACAGAACACTGTATCCAAAAACTTATGAGGATAAACGTTTGGAGGAACTTTGTTGGAGCTTTATGGGACATTCCGGTCAAAATTTAAATGCAAGTAGATGAATTATACCCTTAAATGGAAATCTTTTTGCAATATACATTTATTGGCAACAATGCTTCTAGTAAAAGTTATCACTGTTTTAGAGCAGAATCTGTGCACCAGCATTTTAAAAACTGCAGCTGCTCAGAGCACCAGTGGGGCTTGTATCATTTCAGCAATTAACAAATTGACGGCCAGATTACGAGTTTTGCGTTATGAGTGGCTCGGTAATAACTTGCAAGTTATTTCCACCGCTCACCTTTAATAGCGCTGCTATTACATGTTTTCCAAAAACCGGCGTTTGCGGGCATATGGCAGTGTTGAGCTCCATACCGCACACAAATACCAGTGCTGCTTTGACGTGCTAGTGCACGATTTCCCCATAGACATCAATGGGGCGAGCCAGCTAAAAAAAAGCCTAACACCTGCAATAACGAAGCGTAAAGCTCCGTAACGCAGCCCCTTTGATTCATATGGGGAAAGAAAATTTATGTTTAAACCTAACACCCTAACATAAACCCCGAGTCTAAACACCCCTAATCTGCTGCCCCCGACATCGCTGACACCTACCTATACTAATTAACCCCTAGTCTTCCGCCCCCAATGTCTCTGCCACCCACCTACACTTATTAACCCCTAATCTGCTGCCCCCAATGTCGCCGCCACCTACCTACACTTATTAACCCCTAATCTGCCGCTCCAACGGCGCCGCCGCCACTATACTAAAGTTATTAACCCCTAAACCTCTGGCCTACCATATCACTAACACTAAATAAATATATTAACCCTAAACCTAAGTCTAACCCTAACACCCCTAACTTTAATATAATTAAAATAAATCTAAATAAAAAATACTATTATTACCTAAATAATTCCTATTTAAGACTAAATACTTACCTGTAAAATAAACCCTAAGCTAGCTACAATATAACTAATAGTTACATTGTAGCTATCTCAGGTTTTATTTTTATTTTACAGGTAAGTTTGTATTTATTTTAACTAGGTAGACTAGTTAGTAAATAGTTATTAACTATTTACTAGCTACCTAATTAAAATAAATACAAAGTTTCCTGTAAAATAAAATCTAACCTGTCTTACACTAAAACCTAGCATTACACTAAAATTAAATAAATTAAATTACATTTATTTTATCTAAATTACAAAAAATAATAAATACTAAATTACACAAAATAAAAAAGAAATGATCAAATATTTAAACTAATTACACCTAATCTAATAGCCCTATCAAAATAAAAAAGCCCCCCCCAAAATAAAAGAAACCCTAGCCTAAACTAAACTGCCAATAGCCCTTAAAAGGGCCTTTTGCAGGGCATTGCCCCAAATATATCAGCTCTTTTACCTGTAAATAAAAAAATACAAACAACCCCCCAACAGTAAAACCCACCACCCTCACAACCAACCCCCCCAAATAAAAACCTACCTAGACTTCCGGTGGGCGAAACTAGAAGATGGCCGTGAGCTTTTGTTGCTCCAAAGAAATCCTATTCTAATCTTTAATAAATTGCCACCATTCTAAGCCATCTGCATCTCCCTTGACAGATCAGCTGTCCGGGAACCCTAAGCAGATAGAAGTAACCTATTCTCTTCTCCCCCGGAAGGAATTTCACTAAAATAGAACCCACGAGGGACTTGGCAGATATTGATTTCCTGCCCGCTAATTTTAGAACAATGGAGTCAGAGTGTAACCCTGCTGCACAGATATTTGCAGTTTTTATGCCAGCATTTAACCGCCTGATCCACAGCTATGAGAGATTGCATGAAGCAGTTCATGCCGCTGGGAAGCCCTATCCAACAGAAATTTATACGGAGAACCTGCAAACCGGTCTGAGACCTGTAAAACTTACTACCCACTTACCTACGCAGGTCCGCCGTGACTGCCAACTCCGTTGTTCTTGGCTCTGGCCTGGCTGAAGGATCCCCAGCATGTCATGTAAAGGAGGGGTTGCCCCCTCTGCACTCATCAATTGAGATGCCTTGTGGCCCTGTGGAGTTCGTTGTGGCCTACACATCAAACACTTCTTTGGCAACCTCAGCTCTCGCCCTGTGCATGTTGAGGCGAGACATCGGGACACCACCTATACCTGAGTCGTTACAGGACCCTCCCTCTCTACCAGATGCCAAGCCAGCCTCAGAGATTACCTGCTGTCCCGCTAGCATACTGGTAACCCTAGCTTCCTCTACAAGGCAGATCCTTACTGACATACCGTCACAGCATTAGGCAAATATGTGGGGCTCCTGCAGATGTCGTCCCCCACAAATATGCTATATTCCTCTGAGAAATAGCTATTTATCTCTAACCCGTGTTGGAATCAGGTGAACTGTTTATCTAATCCTATCCACCTGTTGTCAGGCCACAGTTCCTTTGTATATGCCATTTTGCTTATACAGTGTTTGGAAATCCTAGATTTAGAGTTTTGTCGGTAACGACCCGCGTAGCTAACGCTGGCTTTTTTCTGGCCGCACCTTTTAAATACCTCTGGTATTGAGAGTTCACAGAATGGCTGCGTTAGGCTCCAAAAAAGGAGCGTAGAGCATATTTAACGCAACTTCAACTCTCGATACCAGAGTTGCTTACGGACGCGGCCAGCTTCAAAAACGTGCTCGTGCACGATTCCCCCATAGAAAACAATGGGGCTGTTTGAGCTGAAAAAAAACCTAACACCTGCAAAAAAGCCGCGTTCAGCTCCTAACGCAGCCCCATTGTTTGCTATGGGGAAACACTTCCTACGTCTGCACCTAACACTCTAACATGTACCCCGAGTCTAAACACCCCTAACCTTACACTTATTAACCCCTATTCTGCCGCCCCCACTATCGCTGACCCCTGCATATTATTATTAACCCCTAATCTGCCGCTCCGTAAACCGCCGCTACTTACATTATCCCTATGTACCCCTAATCTGCTGTCCCTAACACCGCCGACCCCTATATTATATTTATTAACCCCTAATCTGCCCCCCACAACGTCGCCTCCACCTGCCTACACTTATTAACCCCTAATCTGCCGAGCGGACCGCACCGCTATTATAATAAAGTTATTAACCCCTAATCCGCCTCACTAACCCTATAATAAATAGTATTAACCCCTAATCTGCCCTCCCTAACATCGCCGACACCTAACTTCAAACATTAACCCCTAATCTGCCGACTGGAGCTCACCGCTATTCTAATAAATGTATTAACCCCTAAAGCTAAGTCTAACCCTAACACTAACACCCCCCTAAGTTAAATATAATTTAAATCTAACGAAATAAATTAACTCTTATTAAATAAATTATTCCTATTTAAAGCTAAATACTTACCTGTAAAATAAATCCTAATATAGCTACAATATAAATTATAATTATATTATAGCTATTTTAGGATTTATATTTATTTTACAGGTAACTTTGTATTTATTTTAACCAGGTACAATAGCTATTAAATAGTTAAGAACTATTTAATAGCTAAAATAGTTAAAATAATTACAAAATTACCTGTAAAATAAACCCTAACCTAAGTTACAATTAAACCTAACACTACACTATCAATAAATTAATTAAATAAAATACCTACAATTACCTACAATTAAACCTAACACTACACTATCAATAAATTAATTAAATACAATATCTACAAATAAATACAATGAAATAAACTAACTAAAGTGGCATCTTCTATCTTCATCCGATGAGGACCGGCTCCATCTAGGATTCTATCAGCCAATCGGATTGAACTTGATTCTGATTGGCTGATTCCATCAGCCAATCAGAATTTTCCTACCTTAATTCCGATTGGCTGATAGAATCCTATCAGCCAATCGGAATGCGAGGGACTCCATCTTGGATGACGTCCCTTAAAGGAACCGTCATTCGTCGGGAAGTCGTCGGAAGAAGAAGATGGGTCCGCGGTGGAGGTCTTCAAGATGGAGCCGGTCCTCATCGGATGAAGATAGAAGATGCCACTTGGAAGAAGATGGTTGCCGGTCCGAATCTACTCTTCTTCCCGGATAGGATGAAGACTTTGGAGCCTCTTCTGGACTTCTTCAGCCGTCAGATGATGGATGTCTAGCCCCCGCTTGGGCTTGGATGAAGATTTCGGAGCCTGGAACGATCGGTGATACCTGGCATGGTGAAGACAAGGTAGGAAGATCTTCAGGGGCTTAGTGTTAGGTTTATTTAAGGGGGGTTTGGGTTAGATTAGGGGTATGTGGGTGGTGGGTTGTAATGTTGGGGGGGGTATTGTACAGGGAGTGCAGAATTATTAGGCAAATGAGTATTTTGACCACATCATCCTCTTTATGCATGTTGTCTTACTCCAAGCTGTATAGGCTTGAAAGCCTACTACCAATTAAGCATATTAGGTGATGTGCATCTATGTAATGAGAAGGGGTGTGGTCTAATGACATCAACACCCTATATCAGGTGTGCATAATTATTAGGCAACTTCCTTTCCTTTGGCAAAATGGGTCAAAAGAAGGACTTGACAGGCTCAGAAAAGTAAAAAATAGTGAGATATCTTGCAGAGGGATGCAACACTCTTAAAATTGCAAAGCTTCTGAAGCGTGATCATCGAACAATCAAGCGTTTCATTCAAAATAGTCAACAGGGTCGCAAGAAGCGTGTGGAAAAACCAAGGCGCAAAATAACTGCCCATGAACTGAGAAAAGTCAAGCGTGCAGCTGCCAAGATGCCACTTGCCACCAGTTTGGCCATATTTCAGAGCTGCAACATCACTGGAGTGCCCAAAAGCACAAGGTGTGCAATACTCAGAGACATGGCCAAGGTAAGAAAAGCTGAAAGACGACCACCACTGAACAAGACACACAAGCTGAAACGTCAAGACTGGGCCAAGAAATATCTCAAGACTGATTTTTCTAAGGTTTTATGTACTGATGAAATGAGAGTGAGTCTTGATGGGCCAGATGGATGGGCCCGTGGCTGGATTGGTAAAGGGCAGAGAGCTTCAGTCCGACTCAGACGCCAGCAAGGTGGAGGTGGAGTACTGGTTTGGGCTGGTATCATCAAAGATGAGCTTGTGGGGCCTTTTCGGGTTGAGGATGGAGTCAAGCTCAACTCCCAGTCCTACTGCCAGTTTCTGGAAGACACCTTCTTCAAGCAGTGGTACAGGAAGAAGTCTGCATCCTTCAAGAAAAACATGATTTTCATGCAGGACAATGCTCCATCACACGCGTCCAAGTACTCCACAGCGTGGCTGGCAAGAAAAGGTATAAAAGAAGAAAATCTAATGACATGGCCTCCTTGTTCACCTGATCTGAACCCCATTGAGAACCTGTGGTCCATCATCAAATGTGAGATTTACAAGGAGGGAAAACAGTACACCTCTCTGAACAGTGTCTGGGAGGCTGTGGTTGCTGCTGCACGCAATGTTGATGGTGAACAGATCAAAACACTGACAGAATCCATGGATGGCAGGCTTTTGAGTGTCCTTGCAAAGAAAGGTGGCTATATTGGTCACTGTTTTGTTTTTGTTTTGTTTTTGAATGCCAGAAATGTATATTTGTGAATGTTGAGATGTTATATTGGTTTCACTGGTAAAAATAAATAATTGAAATGGGTATATATTTGTTTTTTGTTAAGTTGCCTAATAATTATGCACAGTAATAGTCACCTGCACACACAGATATCCCCCTAAAATAGCTATAACTAAAAACAAACTAAAAACTACTTCCAAAACTATTCAGCTTTGATATTAATGAGTTTTTTGGGTTCATTGAGAACATGGTTGTTGTTCAATAATAAAATTAATCCTCAAAAATACAACTTGCCTAATAATTCTGCACTCCCTGTATGTGTTTTTTTTACAGGCAAAAGAGCTGAATTCTTTGGGGCATGCCCCGCAAAGGGCCCTGTTCAGGGCTGGTAAGGTAAAAGAGCTTTGAACTTTAGTAATTTAGAATAGGGTAGGGCATTTTTTTATTTTGGGGGTCTTTGTTATTTTATTAGGGGGCTTAGAGTAGGTGTAATTAGTTTAAAATTGTTGTAATATTTTTCTGATGTTTGTAAATATTTTTTTATTTTTTGTAACTTAGTTCTTTTTTATTTTTTGTACTTTAGTTAGTTTATTTCATTGTATTTATTTGTAGATATTGTATTTAATTAATTTATTGATAGTGTAGTGTTAGGTTTAATTGTAGGTAATTGTAGGTATTTTATTTAATTAATTTATTGATAGTGTAGTGTTAGGTTTAATTGTAACTTAGGTTATGGTTTATTTTACAGGTAATTTTGTAATTATTTTAACTATTTTAGCTATTAAATAGTTCTTAACTATTTAATAGCTATTGTACCTGGTTAAAATAAATACAAAGTTACCTGTAAAATAAATATAAATCCTAAAATAGCTATAATATAATTATAATTTATATTGTAGCTATATTAGGATTTATTTTACAGGTAAGTATTTAGCTTTAAATAGGAATAATTTATTTAATAAGAGTTAATTTATTTCGTTAGATTTAAATTATATTTAACTTAGGGGGGTGTTAGTGTTAGGGTTAGACTTAGCTTTAGGGGTTAATACATTTATTAGAATAGCGGTGAGCTCCAGTCGGCAGATTAGGGGTTAATGTTTGAAGTTAGGTGTCGGCGATGTTAGGGAGGGCAGATTAGGGGTTAATACTATTTATTATAGGGTTATTGAGGCGGGAGTGAGGCGGATTAGGGGTTAATAACTTTATTATAGTAGCGGTGAGATCCGCTCGGCAGATTAGGGGTTAATAAGTGTAGGCAGGTGGAGGCGACATTGAGGGGGGCAGATTAGGGGTTAATAAATATAATATAGGGGTCGGCGGTGTTAGGGGCAGCAGATTAGGGGTACATAGCTATAATGTAGGTGGCGGCTCTTTGCGGTCGGCAGATTAGGGGTTAATTATTGTAGGTAGCTGGCGGCGACGTTGTGGGGGGCAGGTTAGGGGTTAATAAATATAATATAGGGGTCGTGGTGTTAGGGGCAGCAGATTAAGGGTACATAAGTATAACGTAGGTGGCGGCGATGTGGGGGGACCTCGGTTTAGGGGTACATAGGTAGTTTATGGGTGTTAGTGTACTTTAGAGCACAGTAGTTAAGAGCTTTATAAACCGGCGTTAGCCCAGAAAGCTCTTAACTACTGACTTTTTTCTGCGGCTGGAGTTTTGTCGTTAGATTTCTAACGCTCACTTCAGACACGACTCTAAATACCAGAGTTAGAAAGATCCCATTGAAAAGATAGGATACGCAATTGACGTAAGGGGATCTGCGGTATGGAAAAGTCGCGGCTGCAAAGTGAGCGTTAGACCCTTTCCTGACTGACTCCAAATACCGGCGGTAGCCTAAAACCAGCGTTAGGAGCCTCTAACGCTGGTTTTCACGGCTACCGCCAAACTATAAATCTAGGCCTATACTTCTTATAGCCAAAGGAACAAAGCAACTCTTCCATATTGAGGTTAACTTACATACCAGAGTTGGCTGAACTATAACATATGTATTCACGCTGTGGATTGTTATCCACCCTCATGCTCCAAATTACCTTTTCTCCATCCAGCACAAATACTAGTATCAAATGTCGATATAGCAGATATCTATGTTTAATATTTTTCCAGATCCTGCATGTGTGTATTCTTTATTGTTAAAAGTTAAATGATAGTTATGTTGAAAGGCTGCCCACATCTCTTCATTCTCCTAGACTAAAGCCATCAAGAACAGCTGTATCTAGAAAATGTATTGCATAATGGATAATGTTTACACTGTCATTTTCTATACTTACCCCATTGAGTTAACATGATGTATTGTAATTTTGGGACATTCCTATTGAGCTAGCACTCAGTTAAGACTTTTGTAAATTTGTAGTAAATATTCCCTGCATTAATCCAGACAACAGTCTAAAGTGGTCTGATGCAAGAGCTTCAAAGATCCACCCTGTACTAGTACCTTATCTCCTGAACTATTAGTACTTCTTTTTGAATATTTGATGTATACAGTGCCCTGATACGCATTGCTTTGTACCGTCTATGATAATAGAATGTTTCTCATTTGACTGCTATATTTAATGGTCGATCCCAATTACAGCAGTGGTTTTACTATTGGTAATATAAAGTGCAAGTTAACTCGCTATCATCCCACTATGAACAGGTTTGTGTATTCGAATCTGCAGACTTCTTATCTATACAGTGTCTATACACTTTCAGCTCCTGGAGGTAGGCAGCCCTTTTTAGTTTGAAATATCTGTAATATACCTTTTGATGTCCCTTACTGCATATATATAGGAATGACCCCATGCTGTGCTACTCCCATAAGGCTGGCTAAGTTTCCCACATCGCGGCCTGGAAAAAATGTATGCGCACAGTATTTTTAAAAATTTTTAAAATAAATTTATTTATATCTCCAACAAAATGTACAATCAAATAAATTTCACCTTTATATACCACGCAGGGTCAGGTATAACATAACAGGATACAAAACAAAAGAGAATTTCTCCTTCTTCATACAAAATCAGAAAAAATAAATAAAAAAAAATACCCATATATGACATGTTCGTACAAAAAGTTAGGGTTTTTTCATTTTGAATAAGCATAACACCATTCACACTGTTGCACACTCGTGACAAAACAAAAAATGCCAATAGTGTCAAGGTATATGTGAGATTAATAAATATATATTTTAATCATATATTTCAAGATTAATAAAGCTGTATCTTTGATCAGATATTTCACTGATCAGTAAAAAAAAAAAAATGACTCATTGCATTCAGAACTGACTTCAGACAGGCTTAGCTCTACCCCACGTCTTCAATTGCACAGGAAACTCTTAAAGATTACTTTAAAAGAGACATTCCTAGCTAAAGTGTGAACATGAAGCCCATACCAAATTTGCTCTAATCAACTTACAGTTTGAGACAGGATGAGTCATAAAAGATAAATTAAGAGGATAGATTGTCAGATAGGTGACACCACACAGTGTATGGAGACGGCACGTCTGGAATTTTCTTTGAAGCTTGATGAGATGGAAATTAACTTACTGGAATCACAAAAGACAGATGCTGAGGTGTGACTCTGGAAGCTCACGTAAGCAGACAGCAAATAAACATTTTTTTCTCTCTCTGTTTAAATACATGCCCCAGAATGTATTAAATATAGAAATTACATGGGTATTTGCTAAACTTGGGAGGTAACTGTTTTAGTCAGTCAAAAATGTGTAATAACCTCTGTTTTGTTTATATTTTTCAGACATATAATCTCAGATCTACATAGAAATGAATGTGCATATATATATATATATATATATATATATATATATATATATATATATACAGGGAGTGCAGAATTATTAGGCAAATGAGTATTTTGACCACATCATCCTCTTTATGCATGTTGTCTTACTCCAAGCTGTATAGGCTCGAAAGCCTACTACCAATTAAGCATATTAGGTGATGTGCATCTCTGTAATGAGAAGGGGTGTGGTCTAATGACATCAACACCCTATATCAGGTGTGCATAATTATTAGGCAACTTCCTTTCCTTTGGCAAAATGGGTCAAAAGAAGGACTTGACAGGCTCAGAAAAGTCAAAAATAGTGAGATATCTTGCAGAGGGATGCAGCACTCTTAAAATTGCAAAGCTTCTGAAGCGTGATCATCGAACAATCAAGCGTTTCATTCAAAATAGTCAACAGGGTCGCAAGAAGCGTGTAGAAAAACCAAGGCGCAAAATAACTGCCCATGAACTGAGAAAAGTCAAGCGTGCAGCTGCCAAGATGCCACTTGCCACCAGTTTGGCCATATTTCAGAGCTGCAACATCACTGGAGTGCCCAAAAGCACAAGGTGTGCAATACTCAGAGACATGGCCAAGGTAAGAAAGGCTGAAAGACGACCACCACTGAACAAGACACACAAGCTGAAACGTCAAGACTGGGCCAAGAAATATCTCAAGACTGATTTTTCTAAGGTTTTATGGACTGATGAAATGAGAGTGAGTCTTGATGGGCCAGATGGATGGGCCCGTGGCTGGATTGGTAAAGGGCAGAGAGCTGGTTTGGGCTGGTATCATCAAAGATGAGCTTGTGGGGCCTTTTCGGGTTGAGGATGGAGTCAAGCTCAACTCCCAGTCCTACTGCCAGTTTCTGGAAGACACCTTCTTCAAGCAGTGGTACAGGAAGAAGTCTGCATCCTTCAAGAAAAACATGATTTTCATGCAGGACAATGCTCCATCACACGCGTCCAAGTACTCCACAGCGTGGCTGGCAAGAAAGGGTATAAAAGAAGAAAATCTAATGACATGGCCTCCTTGTTCACCTGATCTGAACCCCATTGAGAACCTGTGGTCCATCATCAAATGTGAGATTTACAAGGAGGGAAAACAGTACACCTCTCTGAACAGTGTCTGGGAGGCTGTGGTTGCTGCTGCACACAATGTTGATGGTGAACAGATCAAAACACTGACAGAATCCATGGATGGCAGGCTTTTGAGTGTCCTTGCAAAGAAAGGTGGCTATATTGGTCACTGATTTGTTTTTGTTTTGTTTTTGAATGTCAGAAATGTATATTTGTGAATGTTGAGATGTTATATTGGTTTCACTGGTAAAAATAAATAATTGAAATGGGTATATATTTGTTTTTTGTTAAGTTACCTAATAATTATGCACAGTAATAGTCACCTGCACACACAGATATCCCCCTAAAATAGCTATAACTAAAAACAAACTAAAAACTACTTCCAAAACTATTCAACTTTGATATTAATGAGTTTTTTGGGTTCATTGAGAACATGGTTGTTGTTCAATAATAAAATTAATCCTCAAAAATACAACTTGCCTAATAATTCTGCACTCCCTGTATATATATATATATATATGTTTTGAAAACATAAAAGATCTTACTTAACCTCTGTGTTTTTAAGAATATAAATAAATACTTGCGGACCTGGAAAGAAATAATTAATGACACTTATTACTTTATTTCAGATGGAATGCCTGCATGAAATGAAATGTCATATCATATGAATGTGCAATAAATGTTTATAAAGTTTCAAATACATCTTTTAAAATATAGTGAGATGAAGATATGGAAGTTATTAAAAATTAATTTTTGAAAAATTGATAAAAATATAAATTTTTCATATTAAAAAAAAATTATCAAAAAAATATATTAATTTTTCATATTTCAAAATTCATAAAAATATTAATTTTTCATATTTCAAAATTCATAAAAATATTAATTCTTCATATTTCAAAATTCATAAAAATATAAATTTTTCATATTTCAAAATTCATAAAAATATTAATTTTTCATATTTCAAAATTAATCAGAAATATTAATTTGTCATATTTCAAGATTGATAAAAATATTAATTTTGTCATATTTCAAAGTTGATATTGATATTTTGAAGATATAATTTTTTTTTTTTATCTCTCTCTCTTATTGGTCAAAATTGTATTAGCGTTTTATCTTATTAAGTACAAACACTAAAATAACGATGTCTTCAGCAAAAAGTAATGCTAGCGTTTCTGTGCAAGATGAAATTGTGTCCTCCCCAATGTCCTCCGTCAATGAAGTGATTCAGAAAAAAACGCTCAAATTAGACGCCATGAATCACATCATGACTAGACTTGATATTGGGGACGATGTCTCCAGGTATATTAATGAGTGTAAAGATAAGGCCAAAGATTTAGTTAAAGATATGTGGTTTGAAGATGGGGAATTATACCAAATGTTACTGCAACTTAATAGATGCACGGAACTTAGGGGGCGTGATGAATTAATTTTCGAAACTTGGCCGATCCTAATGTATTTGAGCTGTGAAATGTCTAACCAAATGGCAGGACAGAACAGACAATTAGGGCGGCTAAGGGATGAAAATTATTCATTACGAGAATTTCAAGATGCCTTTATTCAGACAAAGACAGAGGTTTTCCATATTAGCCAAAAGGCTTCTGATTTAGATAAATATAATCAGGAACTAATGGCTGATTTTAAAACTTTCGAAGAAGAATATCAAAAGTGCCAAGATGAAAATAAAACTTTAAGAGCTAGATATCATGAGGCTGAAAAAGCATACGAGCATGCAATAAATAAATTACAGAGACAAATTAGCAGCTATAAGGACTGGGACAGAAATGATAGTCAAGATCCCAGGCGGGAGGATAGACAAAGATACCCAAACTATAGCCCTAATTCAGGCCCAGAGATAACTTTTTCCGCTAGGCAACTACATAACTCTGGGGGACCAGAAAATTATTACGCTTCAAATGAAAGGCACTCTAGCTCAAACAATAAGTCCCCAGTAAGGTCCAGTGATATACCAAATAAAGTGTATGACACCCCCACAATAATTAAATTCCTAAAGAATACAGTACGCCCATTTTCTAAAGGGGGGGCCACTTCCATAATTGACCACTTAGAGGCCTTTGAAAACGCATTATCTATAATGAGTGTTACAAGTGAGCAATTAAAAATTGAATTTCTACCCTGGGTATTTGAAAGTAAGCATCACAAATTCTTTGCTTCACTAAAGGATATGAATATTCATTCCTGGAGTGAAACAAAACGACAATGCAGAAAAGAATTCGGACAACATCGCACTAAAACGGCAGCAAGAATAGCTGTATATGGTTTAAAATGTAGTGCAAATCAAAGTCCAATCGAGTTCCTTTCTGTATTGAAGAATGCGTACAGCATGGCTGAAGATGATCCCATATTTGAAGGTTCAGAGTTTGTGAATATATTTTTTGAAGCGCTACCCCACACCCATCAAAATCAACTTAGCTAGAGATTTTGAGGAGAACTGTTCATTGGAATGGCTGATCAAAGAGAGTACAAAGTTATACTCTATTCAGCAGTCCAGTGAACAGGGGGATAAAAGGGAGAAAAAGCGCAATCCTAAAATAGTGGCCGAAACTAGGGTGTCATCTGAACCCCTAAATTTGGAGTCTAAAAAGAAAACCTATGCGGAAGTGGCCAGAGAAAACGGGCCATCTCCACAGAGGTTTAACTCTACCCCTTCCCCAACACGGGATGAGACGCTGAGAGACTATAGCCAAAGCGGGGAACATACTCAGGCGAATAATTACGCCCAAAGAGAATACCCACAGAATAATGGGTAGCCCCGCAAAGGTAGATACAATAGACGGCGAAGGTATTCTCAGGATAACCAGACACCCCAGGTATATAATGCTCCCCAAGGTACTAATACTGAGCAAGCTGAACCCCAGGGGCAACCACGCCAGAATAGAAATAGCGGCCCTGATTCTGAGGGTACCCAATGGTCCAGGAATCATTACAATGGAGCACCAGGAGATAGACCCAGGGGTAGAGGTAACTTGTACAATCAGGTAGATATGCTGTTTACCCAGTTAAATCGGTTGAGCGAACAAATCGCTAATATGAGTAAAAAATCTACGGCTCAGCAACCGAACAATACTTTTTTAGGGGTACAGCCAGTGGTCAGCAGTGGACCACAGGCACAGTCATAAATACTGCAGCATCACCTGAGGGGGAGGGGAGGGATATACAAAATGTAATAATAAATATCAATGATACTAATCATGTTCTCTCCCCACAGACCGAAAACGGACAATTTAGCTGTGATGACAGGCAACCTCATCCGGGAAAAATTAACGAATCTCTTCTTTTGCAGCACTCTCTTAACCTTATTTCCACAGATGCAGTACAAAAGAATCCAGCCAACCCTGTCATAGAGGAAACAGGTAGGTATGAAGCTTCCTCTGCACGGGAAAACGTGGTGAATTCAGGTAACACGTGGCGAAGCCCACAAATGTATGCTAACGCCAACTTTATGTGTGAAATGGTAGAAACTGCAGGAAGATATTATGTATTAGTTGAGCTGCAAGATTCAGTCTCCAACCCTATCAGGGGATTAATTGACACTGGGTCACAGGCAACTATCTTATCCCACAGGTACTACACACAGCTAAATGAGCTAACACCCCACAAACCTAAAATAAAAGAATTTGACGGTTCTCTAATAGGTGTTGGGGGTGACTCCCTAAAAGTCTACGGTACTGCCTGGTTAAAATTTAAATTAGGGAACAGGGTCATAAGACACCCTGTCATTATAGTGGATCTGCCAACTGATCGTTTAATTATTGGTAGTGATCTCCTGAAGCGATTAAGCACCATAATTGATTGCATAAATAATGTAATTTGGTCACAAGTTAAACGGCCTATCAATTATGAAAAATCTGGTATATCTCGCGCCCGACATAGCTGTCACGTGTGGAAGAGAAACCAGATGCTGTGGAGATTCATTTCAGGAATAACTCTGTACCTGAAATCACTATTCTACAAATAGATGATCAGACTCCTTTTAGTTGCTCTGATGGTAATACTTTTAAAATTTTGCCTGGAAAGATAGCGAATATTTCCCTAGATGGCGATGTATTAACCATATCACTCCACAAGGGGGATCATAAAATCCCTAAGGGGGGAGGCCACGCTCAATACCTCACAGGGATTGAGAGAGTTAAAGAGGGTCTATTTATCCCTATACAAGTGCATGACCTTGGTAAAAAGCGAAGGTTTATAAGCGCAAATAGCTGAACCTAAAGTGATTAAATATCTTTCTCCCCAAGACCACTGTGTCCACAACCTGGATAACAGGTCTGAAAGCTATAACATCACAGCTAAGTGCTTATTATCTATCTATATAGGTAATACGTCAGTGAGGCACCTGTTTTTAGTTTTAAATACTCCCCATAATCAAATATACATTGGCAATGATATCTTACATAGATATGCCATACAAATAGATTTGATTAATTCTTGCCTCTGGAGAAGGTTAAAGGGGGACCCTGAAGTATTTCAGGATGAAAATGCAGCCCTGAAATCAAACCAGCAATTACCATATGCTGTGAATATGCAGGTATCTAGCGATATTATAATTCCTGCTGGGGCTGATAAGTTTCTTTTACCCTTACAGGTAAAGAGAGGTCAGAAATTAAAAACTTCTGAAACACTGATTTGCCTCTCCCATAGAATACAAAATCTGGGTGTCACAGTAACCTACACTCCTATGGTGAATATTGGAACTGTTCCAATACATATTGTTGTGCATAACATGACCCCACAGGGTATAACATTATCCAAGGGAACTACCGTAGGATATGCACTGGAATCAAGTTATTACACTTTTGGATTCCAGAATAATGTAATTGGGCTAATACCTGAAGGATACTTAACTGAAGAACAATTAATAGAACAATCCTTTGCATCTATGCCAGAGGGTCTATTTAATGTTCAGTCTATTTATTCCTTCAGCTCAGAGGAAGGCATCTGTAAAATTGAAGAAGCCTCTCTAGTGTTTGATCAGCCAATCAAAAAGCAAGATTACCCCAATACCCAGAGTCATGGGAGCAATGTAAATTATAATCAAGGGGATCTCACCTCTAGATTGGAAGAAGCCTATGAAATAGGACAGCCTGAAATCTTTCCAGGATTTCAGCAAATAGTCGAAGAGCAAATATCCTTAGCTAATGGCTGTTCCAGCGATGACGAACGCCAACAGCTGCGAGAACTCCTAGTGGAATACAAGGATATTTTCGCTAAGGTTTCTTATGACTGTGGTACTACAGACTTGCACATTGCAAGAATACAAACAGATCCCGATGCGCCACCTGTATTTGTCAAACAATACAGACTTCCCTTAGCCTCATATGATTCTCTTGCAGAGATCATAAGGAATTTGGAAGAAAGAGGTATTATCAGACAGGTGCACAGCTCTTATAATAATCCTATTCTAGGTGTCCTTAAGCCCAATGGACAATGGCGTTTGTGTGCTGACTTAAGACAGCTAAACAAACGAGTATACATGTCTGGCTGGCCTGTACCATACATTGACCAGTGCCTAGCACAAATGCAGGGATCCAAAATATTCACTGCCATTGATTGTGCACAGGGATATTGGACCATAAAGGTACATGAAGAGGACCAATATAAGCTGGCATTCTCTTTCCAAAAGGTCCAATATGCATTTCAAAGACTTCCATTTGGATACATAAATTCTGGACATGAATTTGCTGTATTCATGCATAAGGCTATGCCTGACGCACTGGAAAGGGGGACCTTATCTTATGTTGATGATGTTTTAATCAAAAGCACAGACATTGAAAAACACATCGCAGAGCTTAAACACGTCTTCAGCCAACGTAAAAGGGCAGGTGTCAAATTATCCCTGCAAAAAGCTCAATGGTGCCGCACTCGTGTAAACTTCTTGGGACATGAAGTTACCTCTGAAGGATTAAATCCCCAGAAGAAAAAGGTTGAAGCTATAGTGAATTCTAAAAACCCAACTAACTTAAAGGAATTGAGATCATTCCTGGTTATGACAAATTATTCTCGCAAATTCATTGATAATTATGCGGAATTAGCTAAACCACTACTATTTCTTCTAAAGAAAGATGTGAAATGGCACTGGAGTGAGTCTCAAGAGACAGCAATCAGAGAGCTGAAGAGAAAACTCACTCAAGCACCTTGCTTAGCGTACCCTGAAAGTGGTAAACCTTTCTTCTTAGAAACCGGTTACACAGATGTAAGCATGAGTGCTGTTTTATACCAAAAGCATGATAATTTGAACAAAGCCATTGCTTATGCGAGCAAAAATCTATCCCCAGTAGAAATAAAGTTCAACGATTGCGAAAAAGCCCTCTTATCTACTGTATGGGCTCTACAAAATTTCCGCAGCTATATACAGGGCGAGAAAATTATTGTAGAAACGGCCCACCAGCCTTTGCTATATTTGCAAAGTGAAAGAATAAGAGATGGAAATTTGTCAAATAGCCGCATAACAGCGTGGACTCTTTCCTTGCAAGGCTGGCCATTAGAAATTCGCTACAAGCAGAATAAAAAGAATCCAGTTGCACAAGGGCTTGCTGAGCTTCACGACTGTACTGCTAGAGATCCTGGGGAAGAATTATCAGAAGATGATTTTCTGGAGGAACAATTGCTTTCCCCATATAAAATATACAATGAGGACCATTGTCAAACATTACCTTGGGTGTATGTTGATGGTTGCAGAACTCACTGCTGTTTTCAAAACCATTGAAATGGCTATTGAACATGGTATTCATGAATTTGTGATCATAACTGACTCAAATTATGTGCGTAACAGTTTTGTTGAATACCTGCCGACTTGGAAAAGAAATGGCATGCAGAAAAGCAATAACAAACCAGTCAAGCATGGCAAATTGTTCTGCGAGATTGATAATCTGGTGGTATCCAATGATTTAAGCATACACTGGAAAAAGACCAAGGGTCATTCCAGAGTTCTAGGTCCTGATAAGGAAGGCAATGATCTTGCGGATTCGTTAGCCAAACAAGGAGCCATAACTGGAGAACTCCTTAATATTGACCACCTAATGGGCCTAGTGAGCCTAACTTGGTTCAATGGAATCAGGATTCTCCTAGTGAGGACCTGATCACTAGTCAAAAAGTAGACCCCATTGTAGGCATCTTCTATAAACACATAGAAGATCCTGAAAGCAACCCCATCTCAAAAGATGATTGTATTGGCAAAGAAGATCTGAGAATCTTAATAAAATCTAAATCACAATTCAAGTTACAGGATGGTTTGTTAATTAGAACTTCCAAAACTGGCATCCAGCAGTGGGTTCAGAGGTCTAATGCTTCAACATGCCCATGATGCTCCCACATCTGGTCATCGTGGTGCCAAACTCACGTATTAAATATTACGTGATTATGCTTTTTGGCCACACATGTTGAAAGATGTTCAAACCTACTGTCAAGGGTGTTTAATCTGCCCACAGTTTCAACCCATTGCACCAACGCATAGAGCGCCATTGCAGAAAAGGGGGATGGTAATGCCATGGTCAGATATACAAATTGATTTTATTGGTCCGGTAACAAGGTCATCAAGAGGTAACAAGTACATGTTAACAGTGACATGCCTGTTCACTAAATGGGTAGAGTGCATTAGTGCACCTAACAATAGTGCTGAAACATGTGCAGCATTGCTCATCAACCATGTATTTTCCAGATTTGGTTTGCCTCAAAGAATTGAATCAGATCGGGGGACCCACTTCACTAGCGAAGTGATGACCAAAATGTGGAAAATACTAGGGGTTAAAAGAAAGCTCCATATTGCTTATAGAGCTGCCTCAAGTGGTGGTGTAGAGCGTTACAACCAGTCCATTGTTAAAATCCTCAAAAAGTTTGTGAGTGAAACGGGTAAAGACTGGGACGTAAAACTACCTCTAGTCTTAATGGCATTAAGAGCAATTCCAAGTAGTGCTACCAAGATGTCACCTTTTGAACTGATGACTGGTAGAAGAATGGTTCTACCTCAGCATCTGCTATACCGTACATCAGACCAAAACTTGATAAACGCTGCCAATACACATCAATATGTGGAGAACTTAAGAAAACACCTGCAATATGCATTTGCATTTGCTCAAAGGAATTTAGAAAGAGCCGCAACTGCCACTAAAACATACTATGATCTCAAAACGTCCAAAAAGGAATATGAAATAAATGATAAAGTTTATCTTTATAACTTTGGAAGAGATCAGGTTAGGGAGAAGAAATTTCTTCCCTCATGGAAAGGTCCTTTTGTCATTACTGACAAAATATCTCCAGTAGCCTATAAAATAAGGATCCCCAAAAATGAAAGTTTCATAGATAAATGGGTCCATATCAATCAATTGTGAGCGTGTCATCCAAGATCCCAACTACAAGTCATAGAGGGAGAATGAAGTGTCATATCCCCAAATGAACTGAGATATACGATTGATCCTCATCAAATACCACTGACTTTAAGCCAATTCAAATACATGTGTCCTACATCTATTTGAAGTTGGAAGGGGGATTTATGTCAAGGTATATGTGAGATTAATAAATATATATTTTAATCATATATTTCAAGATTAATAAAGCTGTATCTTTGATCAGATATTTCACTGATCAGTAAAAAAAAAATGACTCATTGCATTCAGAACTGACTTCAGACCGGCTTAGCTCTACCCCACGTCTTCAATTGCACAGGAAACTCTTAAAGATTACTTTAAAAGAGACATTCCTAGCTAAAGTGTGAACATGAAGCCCATACCAAATTTGCTCTAATCAACTTACAGTTTGAGACAGGATGAGTCATAAAAGATAAATTAAGAGGATAGATTGTCAGATAGGTGACACCACACAGTGTATGGAGACAGCACGTCTGGAATTTTCTTTGAAGCTTGATGAGATGGAAATTAACTTACTGGAATCACAAAAGACAGATGCTGAGGTGTGACTCTGGAAGCTCACGTAAGCAGACAGCAAATAAACATTTTTTTTTTCTCTCTGTTTAAATACATGCCCCAGAATGTATTAAATATAGAAATTACATGGGTATTTGCTAAACTTGGGAGGTAACTGTTTTAGTCAGTCAAAAATGTGTAATAACCTCTGTTTTGTTTATATTTTTCAGACATATAATCTCAGATCTACATAGAAATGAATGTGCATATATATATATATATATATATATATATATATATATATATATATGTTTTGAAAACATAAAAGATCTTACTTAACCTCTGTGTTTTTAAGAATATAAATAAATACTTGTGGACCTGGAAAGAAATAATTAATGACACTTATTACTTTATTTCAGATGGAATGCCTGCATGAAATGAAATGTCATATCATATGAATGTGCAATAAATGTTTATAAAGTTTCAAATACATATTTTAAAATATAGTGAGATGAAGATATGGAAGTTACTTTGATGTGATATGACTATGAGATATACATTTTCTGTTAGGCTAAATGAAATATAAATTATTTTAATATAATGCTAGATGTATTTGATGTTTCATATCAAAACGATCAGGAAATGCATCTGACGCTGCTCCATCTATGATTGATGTTGAGAGAGATTAATACAAGAAATTATGGCAGTTATTACATAGTTTAAAGAAATATTTCACTGTCTAAAAATGTTTTAGAAATGTTAAGGATTAATTTGTTTTATGCTATCTGCTACCACCGAAGGGCCGATACCTGTATAGCAGTTGAGATTTAACTGCTTAAAGGATGCGTTTCCGTGGTGACCAAGGGCCAATCCAAATAGACATCCCACCTAACCAATGGGATGGTCAGATCTCGTAGGGCCACTCCCATGGTTTCATCAATGAATGAAAAAGTTATTTAAGTGAATGCATGAAGAAGAATTGGGACAGATTTTGCTGACTTGAATGATACACTGCTGGGCGTCCAAAATACATTCATTCTAAACAAGCTGATCTACCTTTTTCTCAGTGATTGCAAAAATTTACTTATATATTTTCTGAGATGAAACAAGGAATCCTTGGTAACTGAACTATCTATTTTGGTAACGTATATATATATATATATATATATAAAAAGAAAGAGGGTTGCAATTAATATTTTAACACAGATATATGCATAAAAGTAATTGCTTCGACCACCTTAAATGGGTGCTCTTGAAAACTAGTTCTAGATTTATTAACCCACATAAGCTTGCTTTTGTTAAAATTAATTTTATATCCAGCAAAAGAACTAAACTCCTCTAGGCATTGTAATGCTGTAGGAATTGAATAGGATGAATTCTTCAAAAATAATAGTAAATCATCTGCATAAAGAAGAATCCTTAGAGAATAGGAACCCATACTAATTCCTTTTAAGAAATTTCTTAGACGGATGGCCAAAGGTTCCAAAGCCAAATTAAATAAAAGGAGTGACAAAGGACACCCCTGTCTCGTTCCCCGCCCAAGAGTAATTTTTGGGGAGAGAAGACCATTAACACATAAGAAACGAGATTGGATTTGTATAGATTTTACAAATGAACTGAATAAATTGATTCTTAAAACCAAAGTTCTCTAAAACTTTGAACAAATGGCCCCATGAAATAGCATCAAATGCCTTTTCGGCGTCTAAAGAAAGAATGGCAAGATCATCTACAAGATTCTTTTTTTTCTTTTGTTTTAAGTACCAAAAATAGTCAAGGAAAGTCACTATTTTACGGATATTCTTTGATGAAGTCCTGGACTTCATAAAACCGGTCTGGTCTGGATGAATAAGATTACCCAAGAATGAAGAAAGCCTATCCGCTAAAATGGCCATTATAATTTTATAGTCTGTATTAAGAACAGATATGGGCCTATAGGAGGCCGGTTCTTCAGGATTTTTACCTTTCTTGAGGATTAAAGTAATATTGGCAGCAGAAAAATAAGAAGAGATGGGGCTATCTGAGAGAAAATAATTATTAAACAATTTTTCAAGTGTTGGGGCAATTTCCGGAGCCAATATTCTATAAAATTCTGCCGGAAGGCAATCCAGACCAGGAGCCTTATTTAACCGCATCTTAGCTATCATTTTAACAATTTCTTCAACAGAGATCGGGGCATTAAGTAACGTTAGCTCGTCCTCTTGAATTTGGGAAAGCTTTATTTTAGACCAAAATCTATCTTGATTATATAAGTTGATATCCTGTCTGGAATATAGCTTTTGATAATAAGAAAGGTGCACTCTATTAATACCTCTTGTATCAGTATAACGAGTATCATTTTCTTTAATAACAGGAATGTAATTCTTCTTCTTTCTGTTATTTATTAATTTAGCTAAATATTTAGCTGAACAGCCATGAAGGCCTCTAAAACGTACATTTATTTTGGCTTCTTCGTCTTGGGATCTCTGTTCTAGAAATACGTCTCTCTTCTCGAATCAAGATACTTATTCCAATTTAGCGCACAGTATTTTATGTACCCCTCTAACCCCTTCTTACTAATCTGCTGGCTCAATTTACAAATGACCATATCCTGTCAAATTTGAAAGTCTATCCACATCTTTAATTCCTCCTAGGATTATGTTATTAAAAACTGTCGTATCTAGAAAATGTATTGCATAATGGGCAAGGTTTACGCTGTAATTCTCTATACTAGACATAGTTCAGAGATACCCTTTTGATTCTGAACAAGTGTATATTAATGTTTACCCCATTGTGTTAATATGGTGTATTAAGATTTGGGAGCATTTCTCTTGAGTTAGCACCCAGTTAAGATTTTTGCAGCTATGTAGTATATATTTCCTGCATTAATCCAGG
Source organism: Bombina bombina (assembly GCF_027579735.1). Lineage (NCBI taxonomy): Eukaryota > Metazoa > Chordata > Amphibia > Anura > Bombinatoridae > Bombina > Bombina bombina. The sequence goes on along the minus strand of NC_069499.1, from coordinate 1,426,004,353 downwards.
CAACAGTCTAATTGGCTTCAAAGATCTCCCCTGCAGTATTCCTATAAGAGGCTCGAGAATATACCTTAGTATTCATTTATTGAAAATCCATTGTAAACTTCATAACTTGTATGAGTGGGTATCTACATATTTGTTTTGCAAGGGGCCTCCTACTTCAACAAAAGGAGAAATTATTAGTTTTATTGTAGTTAGTTTTTGTTTGTTTGTTTGTTGTTGTTTAGTTTTGATGTGCTTAATATATTAAAAAAACAACAACATTGTATACATATATTCTATAGGTGATAGTTACCTAACTCACAGTAGAACTTGTAAGACACTATATCAGCATGGATTATTTAGCGCTAACTCTTATCTAAATATGTCTGTTTTTTCTACTCCTATGCTCACTGTATGTTGTGGCATTCCACCCTGCGTGGCACAATGCATGCAACTTGTATAACTGTATACATTGTTGGTTATAAATAAAAAAAAAACCTACCTAAAAAACCTAAGCTCCCCATTGCCCTGAAAAGGGCATTTGGATGGGCATTTAGCTCTTTTACGGTGCCCAAAGTCCCTAATCTAAAAATAAAACCCACCCAATAAATCCTTAAAAAAACCTAACATTAACCCCCGAAGAGCCACGTACAGTTTTTGAAGACCAGACATCCATCCTCATCCAGCCGGTAAAAGTCTTCATCCAAGCGGCAAGAAGTCCTCAACAAAGTCAGGAGAAGTCTTCATCCAAGCGGGAAGAAGTCGTCCTCCAGGAGGGCAGAAGTCTTCATCCAGACGGCATCTTCTATCTTCATCCTTCCAATGTGGAGCGGCTCCATCTTCAAGACATCCGGCGAGGAGCATCCTCTTCTTTCGCTGGCTATTGAAGAATGAAGTTTACTTAGTGGCGGCGATGTCTGGAGCGGCAGATTAGAGGTTAATAATTTTATTTTAGTGTTCGCGATGCGGGAGGGCCTCAGTTTAGGGGTTAATAGGTAGTTTATGGGTGTTAGTGTACTTTGTAACACTTTAGTTATAAGTTTTATGCTACAGCTTTGTAACATAAAACCCATAACTACTAACTTTCAGGTGGCGGTACAGATCTTGTAGTTATAGGCTGTACTGCTCACTTTTTGGCCGTACAGGCAAACTCGTAATACCGGCACTGTGAAAGTCTCATTGAAAAAGGACTTTTTTAAAGGTGCGGTAGTTACATTGCGTGACAGCCAAAAAAGTGTGCGGTACAGCTGTACCTACAAGACTCGTAATAGCAGCAGTAGTGAAAAAGCATTGTTATGAAGCTTTTTCACTCATAACGCAAAACTCGTAATCTAGCCGTGAGTTATTGCCAGATGGTACAAGCAGCTTAGGCTCTCTGAGCAAGTGTAGTGTTTAAAATGCTGGAGCACGGTGCATACTTAAATACACATTTGAAACAGCTATAGCTTTTATTAGAAGCATTTTTGCTAATACATGTACTGTATATTACAAAAATGCTTCTATTCAAAACTGAAATGCCTTCATGTGGATTACAATTTTGGCTGGATTGTTCCTTTAAAGCTCTTTCCAGCTGTAGCTGTGGTAAATAAAAGAGAATGTTTCACAGTGCATTAGCGTTCTTTATTTTACTTTTCTTTTTTTCAAAGTTAGATGTTCTTGTGATCAGCAAAATCAATGTCAGCCTTGGCTTTGTCGCCTTTTTATTGTTTTTATTATTATTATTATTATTACCATTTTTGTAAAGCACAGCAATAGCACTGGCTCAGGCCTGTCCTTTAGGCAGGGCAATAGGGGCACTAGCCCCGGGTCACCTTTTTTTAGGGGGCCACACACTGTTTTCAGGGGTTAGGGTATGAAAATGTGCAATGTGCATCTTGTATTTAGGATACACTAAATGTTGTGACGGGGGTGGCCATACAATGGTTGGAGAGTAAGGGGGTTAAATTGAGGAGCTCAGAACTAGGGTACATGAGCAGGTGTAGACAATTAATTTAATGGACTTGTGATCATCGATTTGCGCTTATTATGAGTTGAAAGTAAAAAGTTTGCGCTCTCATGTTTGCAAAGTCGCTTTAACAAATAGATGTTGAGAGGTTGTGAGCGAAAAATCGCATTCCCCCCTTGACTTCCATAGAGCCGAAAAAGGTGAAAAAACAACTAACACCCACAAGTCGTGCAAACACAATCACGGTTATTTAAAAGCGCAACATAAGAAGATAATATTGCACATTTCATAACACAATGTTCTGCACATAGCAGAATATGTTCTATTTATTCTAAAAGAGGTATTTAAATATATATATGTCTATTAAATTCAAGACTTAATGGGCTCACCAAACCAATTGTGTGTTCCAATTAATCAGTGCTAGGTAGTTACAGGCATTCAAATCAACAAAATGACAAGAGTGCCCAAATGTATACACCTGTCTAATTTCATTTTGATGCATATTGCACATTTTCTGTTAATCCAATAAACTTCATTTCACTACTGAAATCTTACTGTGTCCTTCGGTTATTTGATAGATTAAAATGAAATTGCTGATCCAAACACCCAATTATTTATAAATGAAAATCATGGAAATTGTCAGGGGTGCCTAAACTTTTGTATTTACGACTGTATATATGTATAAATATTGATCAAAGAGAGCACTAACAGTAAACCTAATCCTGCAACCCCCTATTAAGCCAATCAAATACAAAAGTACAGACACCGTCCCTTTAAGAACAAATCAGCGTATACATCACACTCATATTGAGATAAATCAAATTAATATTTATTAGGGCAATAAAAAACAAACATTCAACTGAGTCTATATCAGGGATACCTGAATAAATGTTACCGGTATAAATGTTGCAACTTAAAAAATACCATAGTCAACGTAATCAGCAATCTGTTAAAGGGATAGTATAGTCAAAATTAAACTTTTATGATTCAGATAGAGGATGCAATTTTAAGCAATTTTCTAATTTACTCCTATTATAAATTTTTCTTCGTTCTCTTGATATCTTTATTTTAAAAAGCTGGAATGTAAGCTTAGAAACCAGCCCATTTTTGGTTCTGCATCTGGATAGCGCTTGCTGATTAGTGTCTAAATGTAGCCATCCAATCAGCAAGCGCTATCCAGGTGCTGAACCAAAAATGGGCTGGCTCCTAGACTTACTTTCCAGCTTTTTAAAATAAAGATACCAAGAGAACAAAGAAAAAATGATAATAGGAGTAAATTAGAAAGTTGCTTAAAATTGCATGCTCTGTCTGAACCATGGACATTTATTTTTGACTAGACTATCCCTTTAAAGTTACACCTGGAATAGTGAACAATGTATCCACAACATGTTGCAGTTCATATAAGTGTAACAAAACAGGGCTAAGTAAGCCTCTCTTTTTAGTGACAGGGAATTCACAGTATAAATCACTGCAGCGTGTAAACAGACCAGCAGTCCTCCTAGAGACCAAGCTCACTGGACCACCAGATCTGCCGCAGGGACTCACCAGCTTTGACTTGGTATATGTAAATATGCAGGTATTCTTACCCCTTATGCCAGGACCGGCTTTTTCCAAAACACACTGACTCTGGGTGTCCGCCTCCAATTCGTGATGTCACTGGCTGGGTGTTGCTGCTGCTTTTTTCCAAGACTGGTGTCCCATAATCAGGAAAAACAGGATGCAAATTTGTGCTATATGAATATTGGTACAAATACAGTTCAAGTAGAAAGTGTCCCTTCAATCAGTGGAGAGGAATGGGCTCAGTGAACAGAAATGTACACACTATCCCTTTCCAGCGTCATAGGTGGCCGCACTTATGCCACAGGTATCCTCAGTGGGCACAAAGTGCACGTGATTCTGTGCAGGAATTGTCCTTGTTTTATCCTGTAATGATATATGGGGCTAGGGAGAGGGGGTTAGGAAGCAGCGGCGACCTTAAGGTTGGACAAGGATGAATGGAAATAAGTGAAGCATCTATCGGGCGATACACAGCAGGGAGGGGGACAAGGGAGGACTGCTGGAATATTGCCAGTGGAAGAAAGGGTGAAGGTTAGGTGAAACCTGCCATAGTTATTGTGGCTATCTTTTTTGCTTATGGGCCTCTCTGCCTCTAAGGAAGAGTCTCCCCTAGTCCCCTTTGGAGAAGCATGTATTTTATTTTTTATACCTCTGCTGGCCTTATACCCTTTATTTTTATGCTGGGCCAGTGGAGAATAGCCAGACGCCGAAAAGGAGGGGGAGGTGAGGGGCTGCATGGAATCCGGACCATATGAATCCAGAACATATGTTCCTTGTCCTCCACTCCCCATGATGCGCGTTTACTAGGGTCGGGAACAAAGGAGTCAGCAGCGTCCTCTGTTCCCTTACCGACTTCCAATTGCTGTCAGCATATGTGCGCAAACGGAAGTGACGCGGCTGAGGTTGAATGGCACTTCCGGTTGGGCCTAGTGAGGGAAGGAGGCGGAGAGGAGGATGCGGCCACCATCTTAGATGTGGCGGAGGGGATCCGTGATGCATTGAGTGCCTTAACTGGGCGGCCGGATAGCGGCGAAGAATGGAGGGATGAGTACTGGGAGGGGGAAGGAGAAAGGAGAATTTACCCGGCAGGGGACTGGGGAAGGGGGATGGTGACCTGGATAGAGATGAGCCCCTAAAATAAGGAGCTCTGGACCAGGACTCACCCTCCTCAGAAGCAGAGGAATAGGAAGCAGAAGAAGGGGGAGAAGAAGCAGGGACTAAGGGAGGGGATTTTGAGGGGTTGTACTCACCTACTAATGTTTTCTTTCTTCTAGGTAGCTGTATTTGCAGCCCGCTGTCCTGCAGTCTTCTAGGTGGGGCCTGCTTTCTGCTTCCACGCTCCATGTTCCTGCGACCTGTGAAGAAAGAAGAGTAGTTGTGAACTGCTGCTGGCTGCCTGGGTAAGTCCTAATATCCCTAACTCCCTTCTAGATCCTCCCCTATCCCTGCCTACTTCTTTTGTCTGCACCTCCCCCTCCCTGCCCCCACACACATTTGCAGAGTGTGGAGAGCTGCAGGCTTCTTGTGCTTCCCCCATTGTCCCACACCCTTATTGTTCTCCTTGCCTATCTGGGCACTCCACACCCATTAGTTGCTCATAGTGTGTCTATCCAGCTTCCAGCTACACGTGTTTCACCCCACAGCTGATCACTCCCAGGGCTTCAGCAGGCATGCCAAGTTGATGTCTGTAACATCCATTTGCCTTTTTATTTATACATGCCACGGGTGTAAAAAGCCGGTCCTGGCATAAGGGGTAAGAAGACCTGCATATTAACATATACCAAGTCAGAGCTGGTGAGTCCCTGCGGCAGATCTGGTGGTCCGGTGAGCTTGGTCTCTAGGAGGACTGCTGGTCTGTTTACACGCTGCAGTGGTTTATACTGTGAATTACCTGTCACTAAGAAGAGAGGCTTACTTAGCCCTGTTTTGTTACACTTATATGAACTGCAACATGTTGTGGATACATTGTTCACTATTCCAGGAGGAACTTTAAGAGATTGCTGATTACGTTGACAATGATTATGATATATTTTAAGTTGCAACATTTATACCGGTAACATTTATTCAGGGATCCCTGATATAGGATCAGTTGAATTTGTTTGTTTTTTATTGTCCTAATAAATATTAATTTGATTTATCTCAATATGAGTGATATATACGCTGATATGTTCTTAAAGGGACGGTGCCTGTACTTTTGTATTTAATTGGCTTAATAGGGGGGTTGCAGGATTAGATTTACTGTTAGTGCTCTCTTAGATCAATTTAATTATTTAAACTTCCTGCACCAGGATCACCACAATTAATTATACAAGTGGTGCCCTGTCCCTAGCTACCCATATCCTCACTAGCTGGTTTTATATATATATATATATATATATATATATATATATATATATATATACACACACACACACATTATATATACACACATGTATGTACATATGTATGTGTATATTACTGTAAATACATATATACACATATAAATACATACAGTATGTATACACGTATATACACACATATTAGATATGTGTATGTATGTATTTCTATGTTAAAGCCATTTGCATACCTTTTTTTTCTAACACATGAGACCTCATATCTTTGAGCCCTTATAACTTTTTTATGCATTTTTTAAATAATCTTTATTAGCTCTGAAGTTGCAGTAATCATTTAATTTCAATTTGTAATACAAGCATAATTTAACTTGGGTGCAAATGGCCACAAAAACAATATCATTTGAGCGCAAACGATAGCTGTCCACTCGAAATCTAGCCAATATTTTGCATCATCCATTTTTTTCTAGTATCCTTTAATCTACTTGCTCCATGTGTTACAGGAAATGTCCTCAAAAGTAGCAGATAACACGCTTCCCCTAACAGGCTTTTCATTAAACCTAATCTTGTTTTTTTTCATCCAAAGATTTTATTCTTCCTTTGTTGATGCCACTTGTAGAGTATCAGAGTCATATTGATTTTCTGTTGTCATTTGAGTAGAAAAACATTTGAATATGACACAGATCTATTGATTATGATGCCTTCAATTTTTTTTTCTGTAACAAATAAGGAGTGAAACTTGACAAAGTTGCTGGAAATCCTATTTGACTTACATTCAGGTAATAACTAAGTATTTGGTCTCTAAAAAAACAGGTAAATTTATGAAGTGAATTTAACCATTATATGCCTCTGTATTATGTCTCTTGTTTATATGTCTCAGATTGAGTAAAGATTATAATTGTATAGTAAATATTTAGCATGGATTCCTCAATATAACTATAATAGAGGTGAAACAGAAAGTTTTCTTCAGGCACAAAAATATGGCAGAAATATATTTTAGTGTGTATTTTGTGTAATAGAATACTACATTGGAAACTGCAGCATATTCAAACTGCTAGTTGTACAACAACATAATGTACAAATGTAACTCAAGTATTCAGTTACAAATTATTTGTAGGAAGCAGTTTATTGGTATTTTTGTATCTTTTAGACCTCACAAATCCAATTTAACTAGATTATAAGTGGAGCGCAAAAATGTAACGGGATTGTGTGTTAACATCAATTGAATGCATCTATTTTTGTGCTCATATTACAAGTCCAAAGGTATTTTTATTGCTTGACAGATGATCTAGGGCGTGCTAACATTTGCATGTTGGATAGCACAGGTGCGTTAAATCCCTCAATATGTTATGATTCGGGTTGGTTGCTATGACGTGGTTACTATGTCATCTCATATTTTTGCTGCACTGTGTACTTCTTCTGCATCTATGTCGCTTCGAATTTTGTATGCTCCTCATTTTTTTTAAAATGTCACCTCATATTTTGTCCTATTTTTGATGCATTTTGCCATTTCGTTGTGTCTTTTCCATGTCAGGCGCTCATTACCTTTTGGTGCCTTTTTGCCTTTTTTTCTGGTTTTCATTCATTGCTGCACTAGTATTGAGTTAATCTCATGGGTGTGCTTTGTATTTTGTGTGCCTTTGGATTTTTGACCTATTTTCTGTTTTTTCAACTACTCTACTGTTTGATGATTTGGAACCTCTTGTCTCAGCTGGTTTTTGACCTCTGCTTTCCTGATTGACTTTGTGTTTGGATCCTGAATTTGTATTGCTATTGTCTGTCTGGTTTGAACTCAGCTAGTCGACCCTGCTTTAACCTTTCTGGTCAATTCCTGGTAATTACGTCTATTCTGAGACTTTTTCTCACTGTTCCTGACTCTCTGCCACTGGGTCCTAGTCTTACCTTCTTATTGGATTTCGTAGTATCACTCCACAATGGGATAAGAAGACTACTGCCCGGGATTAGTTTGATGGAGGAATTCCTTTTAGGCCTAACACAATAATAGACATCTATGAGGGTGCGCTATAAAATTCACGTTGGATATCACTTGATTGCTAAGCTGATGGCGCACGTAGTGGATTTCATTGTGTAGTTCTGCGATATTCTATTCATATTAATGGTTTATTTCAGATCTTAAAAAGTGCAAAATTTTACAGCTGTATTTTGTGTTGAGCTTGAGTGCAACACAGCTTATTACTTGTAATACAAGCACAATTAGCTTTTTAATAGAGCTCCCTGTGCTATGCATTAAATGTATAGAGCGTGCTAAAATGGTTTCGGCCATATATTACCAGATTGTGTTTTAATCTTTGTGCAAGGGTCACACAAAAGATAATTCACACTGTGCTATTGATTGTGCTCCACTTGTAGTCTATTGCGTGTTATATTCATACTGAGCAGAAACTATAATTTTTGAATTACCATTCTGTGGAAATGTAAACCCAAACATTTCCCAGCTTTTGTTTGTTTTAGAGAGACCTTCAGTGGTGGCTTTTACCTTGAGGACCCAGAAACTTTTTTTCCAAGGCTGAAGGAGCACACATGTCCTGGTTATAATAAATGTATCTAATAGTTTAAATAATTTATTTAATAGGAATAAGACTATCTTGTGCTTGCTAAAAAACTAAAGATATTTCCTTTCTACTTAAAAAATGCTTCATGTTCTTGGCCTTTCATATAATCACCATTGCCATGAAAAAAAGTAAATATGGGAATGTATTACTGTATTCATATACTCGTTTGTCAAGTGAATTCTAAATATGGCCAAAGGTATCAGCTATTTTTAGCCCCATATAATTGTGTGCAAATCCAGATCTTTGTGTGTTGCACTTTAACACTACAATATCCAGTGCAGAAAATAGCAGAATGCTGCTACAGTATATTTGGAATTAATTTGACAAACAAATTTCTGAATAACAAATTTTGTACAAAACTAAAAAACAGTGAATTTGTTGGTTAATTTTATTGACTAGTTTATATCATTACACTAAACCTAGTGTCTAGTGAGTTAAGTAATATGCATTTTATATGCCACTAGACTGTTATGCCTTTTCCATTGAGTGGTCTTCTGTGTATATATACAGTTTGGGAGCATGACATACATATTTCATTATTTTTCCCTGTTTTGTTTTAAAGTAAAGGTCTAGTGAGTAAAGAAATTGACACTTTTACATTAACCACATGGTATCTAGAGGGTTCTGCGACTCTAGGGGCACAACTGAATCTTGCTTTTTACTATAAATTGGTATATAAAGGGTTACAAATTGGCCAATTTTACAAGAAGATAAAAAGAATGTAACCACTGATGTAAAAGAGGAGATTATCCTTCTTTTAATTGTGATCTTGTGCCTCTCTAGAATGCAGGTGGAAATTGTCAGTGGTATGGCCGGGTTATAACACAATATATTTAATAATTATCCTTTAAACTGAACCCCAATAATATACATATACCAAGACAATAAAATTAATATAAATTCCTAAATTCTTTTTATTAGTTAATATCTATAGACACATCAAAATATACTTGTAGGAACCAGAATATGAGTCAAACTATACAGTGTATAAATTATTATAATATGCTATACTCTTTACAAAGCAAACCGAATTGTAACTTATAACTAACCTTATTCACAATTGAATTTCATTCAATTAACACAATGGGGCCTATCTATCAAGCTCCGGATAGAGCTTGAGGCCCCGTGTTTCTGGTAAGCCTGCAGGCTCGCCAGAAACACCAGTTATAAAGCAGCGGTCTAAAGATTGCTGCTCCATAACCTGTCCGCCTGCTCTGAGCAGGCGGACAGACATCGCTGCAATTCAACCCGATCGAGTACGATCGGGTTGATTGACACTCCCCTGCTGGCGGTCGAATGGGGGCGCAGGGGTCGAATGGGGGCGCAGGGGGCGGCGTTGCACCAGCAGCTCTTGTGAGCTGCTGGTGCAATGCTGAATACGGAGATCATGTCCGCTCGCACTATAATAAATTGACCCCTAGGGGTTAATCTCTCCTTTTATTGGGACGTTTTTCCTCTTTGGGCTAATTTTATTGAAATACTTTATTAGTATGTGTGGGGCTTATGTCTTATACAGGGATTTATGTATAAACGTAACATTTGGCAGTTGGTTTTCTTTGCTTGCTTAGCTAGAATAGGCTAACTGACAGGCTGCTTGAGTGTGTAAATTTAGCACTGGTGTTGTAGGCAAAGGGAAACGAGCGCCTTTTACTTGCTGCGTAGTTTCCTCTCTCTGCCGGTCATTTGACTTCTCTCTGCTGTCGGATATTCACGGAGCTGTGTCATTGAATTTCAGTCTCTTCAGTGTCGATCTGCTATACGATCGTTTTAGAGACTTCTGGCAGCCAAATTGTGTATAAGTGTTACGGTAAGGCACCTAAGCTTGTCTGAGGTGTAGGGGGCCTTATTGGTTTATTATTTTAAAGAATTTTTGCATAACGTTAAGCGGCTGTGGTATTAAAAATTCTTAAAGTGACAGTGTATTTAAAAAAACATTCTACAATTTGGGGAATTTTTTATTTAGTATTATGGACATGGAAGACTCTGTGTCTTTTGACAAATGCTTGTTTTGCCTATGCAATTCTGTGCTGCTTGCTTAGCTAGAACACTTCAATTTAAAGATAAATTGTTGCCCGCTGAGCCCAATGTCTCTCAGGATGATGCTGTTCAGGCAATGCCACAGCATTCTCCTCAAACGTCCCAAGGCTCTATGGTGTCACATACAGTGCCCTGCAGTTCCTCTCAGCCTCCTGGAGGTGATTATTTGCCGGCAGATTTTGCTGCACATGTATCTTCTGCAGTATCTGCAGCATTATCTGCTTTTCCTATGCTGGGAAAATGCAAGAGGAAAATTAAACATTCAGATAGTAAGGTTTCTGTTCCACCTACTGCTACGCAGGTTGCCCTCCCTAATAAGTCTGATGAGAAGGATACATCAGTAGCCTCTGAGGGTGAAATCTCAGATTCGGACAGTATTATTCCTTCATCTGATACTGAAGAAGTAGACTTCAGATTTAAGCTTGAACACCTTTGTGTACTGTTAAAGGAGGTGTTGGCTACTTTGGACGACTCCGATACTTCTGTCGTTGTCAACCTTAAGAAGTCTAGTAAACTTAATAAATACTATGATGCTCGTTCCTTCCTCTGTGGAAGTTTTTCCTGTCCCAGACCGTGTGACGGAGATTATTTCACAGGAATGGGAGAAGCCAGGGATTCCTTTCTCCCGTATTTTAAAAGATGTTTCCTGTTGCTGACTCCATTAAAGATTCTTGGCGCACGGTGCCTAAAGTAGAAGGGGCTATTTCTACTCTGGCTAAGAGAACTACGATCCCTATAGAGAATAGCTGCTCCTTTAAGGATCCCATGGACAAAAAGCTGGAATCTTATTTGAAGAAGATATATGTTCATCAAGGTCTTCAATGGCAACCTGCAGTTTGTATTGCCACAGTAGCAAGTGTGGCATCTTATTTTTTGCAAAGCCTTGTCTGAATAAATTTTAGTAGAGACTCCGTTGGAGGAGATACAAGATAGGATTAAGGCTCTCAAACTAGCCAATTCCTTTAATTCTGATGCTAAAATGCAAGTTATTAGACTAGGAGCCCAGATGTCTGGCTTCACTGTCCTAGCCTGCAGGGCATTGTGGCTAAACTCTTGGTCAGCTGATGTTACCTCTAAGTCCAAGCTTCTGGTGCTTCCTTTCAAGGGTAAGACCTTGTTTGGACCTGGTCTGGCAGAAATAATTTCTGATATTACGTGTGGAAAAGGGTCTTTTATACCGCAAGACAAGAAGAACAGACTCAAAGGACGTCAAAGTAATCTTCGTTCCTTTCTTAACTTCAAAGGTCAAAAGTCTTCCTCTCCCTCTTCCAAGCAGGAGCAGTTCAAGTCTTCTTGGAAGCTCAATCAGTCTTGGAATAAGGGGAAGCAATCAAAGAAACCCTCAGCTGAGTCTAAGTCAGCATGAAGGGTCGGCCCCCAGTCCGGGATCGGATCAAGTGGGGGCAGACTTTCCCTTTTTTGTCAAGCGTGGAGATGAGATGTCCCAGATCCTTGGGCTGTGGACATAGTATCTCAGGGTTACAAAATAGAATTCAAAATTTTCCCTCCCAGGGGCAGATTCCACCTCTCAAGATTATCTGCAGACCAGGTAAAAAGAGAGGCATTCATGAACTGCGTTCAGGACCTTTCCTCCCTGGCAGTGATTGTTCCAGTTCCAGTAAGAGAACAGGGTCTAGGATTCTATTTAAATCTGTTTGTGGTGCCCAAAAAAGAGGGAACTTTTTCACCCATTTTAGACCTAAAGTGCCTCAACAAGTTTCTCAGGGTACCGTCCTTCAAAATGGAAACCATTTGTTCCATTCTTCCTTTGGTCCAAGAGGGTCAGTTCATGATGACCATATACCTGAAGGACGCTTATCTTCATGTTCCCATGCACAGGGATCATCACAAATTCCTGAGATTCGCCTTTCTAGACAAACACTTTGTTTGTGACTCTTCCGTTGCGTGTGCCTTGCCACAGCTCCCAGAATTTTCTCAAATGTTCTGGGGGCTCTCTTGGCAGTGATCAGGTCTCGGGGAATTGCAGTGACGCCTTACCTGGATGACATATTGGTTCAGGCGCCATCTTTTCAACAAGCTTACTCTCATACAGAGATCTTGTTGTCTTTTCTACGTCCCCACGGTTGGAAAGTGAATCTGGAAAAGTGTTCCCTTGTTCCAGCTACAAGGGTGGTTTTCTTAGGGACCATAATAGATTCCCTATATATGACGGAGGTCAGAAAATCCAGAATTCTCTCCTCTTGCCTCGCTACAGTGTCAGGGTAGGTTAACTCCAGAGTTAGACCCAAATGCTAGCAGAGTGAGTATATACCAGGAACTGACCCTGCGACAGCTATAGTAAAATACTCACTGAAATAACTGGAAGTTGGTACAGCAGGGTCAGGAGGAGAAACTTCGTGTAGATAGGGTTAACCGAAAAGAGTAATCAAACAAGCAATATCCAGCAACATGTAATCAGGCAGGTAGGGGTTAACTAGTAGAGTAATCAAGCAAGCAATGTCCAGCAACGTGTAATCAGGCAGGTAGGGGTTAACCAGTAGAGTAATCAAGCAAGCAATGTCCAGCAACATGTAATCAGGCAGGTAAGAGTTAACCAATAGAGTAATCAAGCAAGCAATGTCCAGCAACGTGTAATCAGGCAGTTTGGGGTTAACCAGTAGAATTGTCAAACAAGCAGTGTCCAGCAACGAGTAATCAGGCAGTTTGGGGTTAATCAGTAGAATTGTCAAACAAGCAGTGTCCAGCAACAAGTAATCAGGCAGTTTGGGGTTAACCAGTAGAATTGTCAAACAAGCAGTGTCCAGCAACGAGTAATCAGGCAGTTTGGGGTTAATCAGAAGGATTATCAAACAAGCAAAGTCCAGTTAACAGGTATCAGGCAGATAGGGGTTAAGCAAGTTGAAGTTAAACAAGCCAAGAAGTTCAAAAAGTACTCTCAAGCCGGTCAAGTAGAACAAACAGGCACCGAGGAGAGGAGACGCTGGAATAAGAAGACCTTCTGACGTCAGCAGAAGGGGCCGGTGCGACACAGGGTTGCCAGGCAACCAGGGAAGTGCTACCGCGCCGGCACAAGCAGAAGGAAGGAAGCGATCAGCAGATGAGCGATCGTGACAGTGCCCCCTCCTCAAGGACCCCTCCGGGGGACACGAACAGGCTTTGAAGGATTCTGGGCATGGAACTGTTTGATCAAAGCAGAGGCACGGACATGAGAAGCAGGTTCCCAGGAACGTTCAGTGATGGGATATCCCTTCCAATGGACCAAATAATATAGACGGTTACCCCGTAATCTGGAATCAAGAATTTGACTGATCTCAAATTTTGAAGTACCATCCACAAGGAACGGAGAGGGAACTTTACATTTGGTGGAAAACCGGTTGGTGACTGCTGGTTTAAGAAGAGATACATGAAAGACAGGGTGAATCTTCAAGTTGTCTGGTAAAGCCACCCTGTAGGCAGTAGAACATACCTTGGAAACAATCCTGAATGGTCCAATGTATTTAGGACCCAATTTAGCACAAGGTTGTTTGAGTCGAATGAATCTGGTGGAAATCCAAACCTTGTCTCCAGTCCGAAATGAGGGTGCCTTACGACGTTTGCGATCAGCAAATCGTTTATACTTTTGAGAAGAGAGAAGAAGAATGTCCCGAATCTTCTTCCAGTGTTTACAAAGATTTCTCACTGTACGATCTGCTCCAGGAACTCCAGAACCTCCCGAAGACATAGGAAAAGTTCTAGGTACAAATCCATAGGCTGCCTTAAAAGGAGACGTCTGTAAGGAAGAATTGAAACGGGAATTGTAAGCAAGTTCAGCTAAGAGAAGAAGTTGAGACCAATTGGAGTGCTGATGATTAACATAGTGTCTGAGATAGGATTCAAGAGATTGATTTACCCGCTCCGTTTGACCGTTGGACTGAGGGTGATGGGCAGTAGAAAGAGATACTGTAACTCCAAACTGTTTGCACAGAGATTTCCAAAATCTGGAGACAAATTGAACTCCTCGATCAGAAACTATGTCCAAAGGAAAACCATGTAATCTGGTGATATGGAGTATAAACAATTCAGCGAGTTTCTGGGCCGATAGTAATCCAGGTAATGGAACAAAATGAGCAGCTTTGGAAAATCTGTCTACCACAACCCATATGGTCTTGTTTCCGGCAGAATTAGGAAGATCTGTAATAAAGTCCATGGAAACATGAGACCAGGGATAATATGGAACAGGCAGAGGTTGTAAGAGTCCAAGAGGTAAAGATGAAGACTGTTTATTAGAGGTACAGGAATGACAAGCTGCAACATAATCCTTGACATCTTTGCCCATGGAAGGCCACCAGACATGTTGTTTGAGTCTCCACAAAGTATTACGCACTCCTGGATGTCCAGACAGAACATTATCATGAGCCCAACGAAGAAGTTTGAGGAGGAATTCTGTAGGTACAAACAAGATCCCAGGAGGTATGTTAAAGGATGAAGGAACAGAGGTTTGAGCAGACTGTAATGCTTGGAAAGGAAAAGTAGATAACTGAGCTAGAACTTTAGCAGGGCGGAGAATGGGTTCAGAATCCAAAACTGTAGAATCAGAGGCCAGAAATTGTCTAGATAAAGCGTCTGCTTTCGTATTCTTAGAACCAGGAATATAAGAGAGGACAAAATTAAATCTGGAAAAGAACAGAGCCCATCGGGCTTGACGTGAGTTGAGGCAGTATGAAGATACAGAAGATTTTTATGATCCGTGAGAATAAGAAATGGTTGAATCGTGCCTTTAAGCAGATGTCTCCATTCTTCCAAAGCCATCTTAATAGCTAACAGTTCCTTGTTACCGACGTCATAATTCAGTTCAGAAGTATTGAACTTCTTGGAGAAAAATCCCACAGGAAGGATCTTGCTAGTAACAGGATTTCGCTGAGATAGAACAGCCCCAGCAGCGATCAGAGAAGCATCCACTTCAAGGATGAATTGGAGACTCGGAACAGGATGGCAAAGAATGGGAGCCGAGGTAAATGCAGACTTCAGAGATTCAAATGCCTGTAAGGCTTTATCAGACCAATGCTTGCAATCCTGACCCTTCTTAGTAAGAGCTGTAAGGGGTGCCGAGATGTTAGCAAAGTCTTTTATGAATTTACGATAGTAATTGGCAAACCCCAGGAACCTTTGAAGAGATTTTAAGGAGGTTGGTCTAGGCCAATCTATAATAGCCGACAGTTTGTCAGAATCCATCTTGAATCCAGACGGTGAAATAATGTAACCCAGGAAATGAATAGATTCTTGATGAAAAGAGCACTTTTCAAGCTTGGCAAAGAGAGAATTTTCACGTAATCTCTGGAGTACTAGTGTAACAAGATGAACGTGATCCTGTAAAGTCCGGGAGTAAATCAAAATATCATCAAGATAGATAATAACGAATTGATTAAGATAGTCTCTGAATATTTCATTAACAAAATGTTGAAAAACTGCAGGGGCATTGCATAACCCAAAAGGCATAACTAAATATTCATAGTGCCCAAATCTAGTGTTGAAGGCAGTTTTCCACTCGTCCCCTTTACGAATTCTGACCAAATTATATGCCCCACGAAGATCCAATTTGGTAAAGATGGAAGCACCCTGGAAACGATCAAATAATTCTGGAATGAGAGGAAGTGAATAACAATTCTTGATTGGAATTTGATTAAGAGCACGATAGTCAATGCAAGGACGAAGACCTCCATCTTTCTTTTCCACAAAGAAAAAACCTGCTCCTACTGGAGAAGAAGAAGGGCGGATAAAACCTCGGGCCAAATTATCCTTGATATATTCCTCAAGTGAAACATTTTCTTGACAAGAAAGTGGATACGTTTTACCCTTAGGTAGAGGTGCTCCAGGTAATAGATCAATGGGACAATCAAAGGTCCGGTGTGGAGGTAATACTTCAGCATCCTTTTTAGAAAAGACATCACAAAAAGAATGATAATGTTCAGGCAAGGAATCAGGAATGTCCAAAACTGCCACAACTGTACTAGCAGTTTTGGGAGTATTCTGAAGACACCGTTTAAACAAGAAGGTCCCCAAGCAACAAGTTCTCCTTTAGACCAGGAAAAAACTGGATCATGTAGTTGAAGCCAAGGGAGTCCCAAAATGAGAGGAAACTGTGGAGAAGAAATGATGTCAAAACAAATGGTTTCGGAATGAAGTACTCCTACAGACATGAGAAGTGGTATCGTAGAATATTGAATGAAACCAGAACCTAAGGGTTGACCACTGACAGTAGTGACCTTAATAACTTGGCTCTTCGAAAGCAAAGGAATACGAAAGGCATTGACAAAGTCCGAATTCATAAACATTCCTGCAGCTCCAGAATCGATGAGTGCTTGAGCCTGAAATTTGGTGTTGCCAAAGCGGACAGTGACTGGAACAAACAGCTTGGGATTGAGGGTAGAAAAAGATCTTTGGCTTAACTCAGTCCCTCTTTCTGGAGTTAAGCCCTGGCTTTTACTGGACGAGTTGGACAATCTTTTAACATATGCCCCTTAATACCACAGTAAAGACAAAGTCCCAGATTACGTCTTCTGAGACCTTCAGCTTCGGATAATTTGATTGCACCAACCTCCATGGGTTCACTAGACTCAGAGATAGACGTATTAGGAGTAGGAAGATTTGGTGAATGAGGCATAGGACGGAAAGCAGATCTGATAAAGGATCTTCTGTTACGGTCACGTTCATGGAGACGCTCAGAGTAACGAGCATCTAGCTTGATACATAAGTTGATAAGTTCTTCTAGAGAATCAGGAAGATCCCTATAAACCAGTTCGTCTTTCAAACGATCACAAAGACCTTTACGAAACGCTGCACGCAGGGCCCCATGATTCCACATAGTTTCAGCAGCTAAAGTCCGGAATTCTATAGCGTATTGTGCTACAGAAAGAGATCCCTGTCTTAAATCTAAAAGTCCTGCTTCTGCAGCCGCTGATCTACCAGGTTTATCAAACACAGAAGAAAATATGGATACAAAAGTGTCAATATCATGAAGCAAAGGATCATCCTTTTCCAACAGTGGAGAAACCCAAGCCAAGGCTTTACCCTTCATAAGAGAAATCAAAAAGGTGATCTTGGAGGAAGAGGAAACAAACATCTGAGGATGGCACTGATTAAGAAATCCACAACAGTCTTCAGGATTGCCGTCATATTTATCCGGTAGCGGAATTCTGGGAATAAACTGTTCTGCAGGTTGTGGCGGATTAAATGCAGGGTTAGAACTGGCCGCAGGAACAACAGGTGTTGCAGAGACTTGTGAAGGTGGAGAGAGATTATGCAAAAGAGCAGTAATTTGATCCAATTTAGAATCCAGGGATTGCAGGTGTGCAGAGTGGGTTCCAAGAAGCTGTCCCTGTAGAGCCACAGCTCTGGATAACTCACTCCATTATATGGCCTGTTTGTAATGTCAGGGTAGGTTAAGTCCAGAGTTAGACCCAAATGCTAGAATGAGGTTTGTAAACACCCTAGCACAGTTAGTATATACCAGGACCTGACCCTACGACAGCTATAGTAAAATACTCACTGAAATAACTGGAAGTTGGTACAGCAGGGTCAGGAGGAGAAACTTCGTGTAGATAGGGTTAACCGAAAAGAGTAATCAAACAAGCAATATCCAGCAACATGTAATCAGGCAGGTAGGGGTTAACCAGTAGAGTAATCAAGCAAGCAATGTCCAGCAACGTGTAATCAGGCAGGTAGGGGTTAACCAGTAGAGTAATCAAGCAAGCAATGTCCAGCAACGTGTAATCAGGCAGGTAAGAGTTAACCAATAGAGTAATCAAGCAAGCAATGTCCAGCAACGTGTAATCAGGCAGTTTGGGGTTAACCAGTAGAATTGTCAAACAAGCAGTGTCCAGCAACGAGTAATCAGGCAGGTTGGGGTTAATCAGTAGAATTGTCAAACAATCAGTGTCCAGCAAAAAGTAATCAGGCAGTTTGGGATTAACCAGTAGAATTGTCAAATAAGCAGTATCCAGCAACGAGTAATCAGGCAGGTTGGGGTTAATCAGAAGGATTATCAAACAAGCAAAGTCCAGTTAACAGGTATAAGGCCAAGAAGTTCAAAAAGTACTCACAAGCCGGTCAAGTAGAACAAACAGGCACCGAGGAGAGGAGACGCCGGAATAAGAATACCTTCTGACGTCAGCAGAAGGGGCCGGTGCGACACAGGGTTGCCAGGCAACCAGGGAAGCGCTACCGCGCCGGCACAAGCAGAAGGAAGGAATCGATCAGCAGCTGAGCAGCTGAGCGATCGTGACATACAGTCTACTGTTTGGCCATCAGTAGCTCAATGTATGGAGGTAATTGGTCTGTTGGTCGCTTCCATGGACATCATTCCCTTTGCTCGATTCCATTTGAGAGCTCTGCAATTATGCATGCTCAGACAATGGAATGGAGACCATTCGAATCTGTCTCAGAGGATAGATCTAGACCAGTCGACAAGAGACTCTCTCCCGTGGTGGCTTTCTCAGGACCATTTGTCTCAGGGCACATGCTTCTAGAGACCTTCCTGGGTGATTGTGACCACGGATGCCAGCCTGCTAGACTGGGGAGCAGTCTGGGACTCGTTAAAGGCGCAGGGACTATGGACTTGGGAGGAGTCTGCTCTCCCTATAAATATCTTGGAATTGAGAGCGAATTACAATGCTCTGATGGCTTGGCCTCAATTTTCCTTAGCCCGGTTTATCAGGTTTCAGTCAGACATCATCTCAGTGGCTTACATCAACCACCAGGGAGGAACTCAGAGTTCCTTAGCCAAAAAAGGAGGTGGCACAGATTATTCAGTGGGCGGAAGCTCACAATTGTTTATCTGCCATCCACATTCCTGGAGTGGACAACTGAGAAGCAGACTTCCTGAGCAGACAGACATCTCATCCCGGGGAGTGGGCTCTACATCCCTAGGTGTTCTCCAGGTTAACCTTCAAATGGGGGGGTGCCAGAGTTGGATCTGATGGCGTCCAGCCAGAATGCCAAGCTTCTAAGGTACGGTTCAAGGTCTGATAGATGCTCTGGTGGTTCCTTGGGATTTCGGTCTAGCATACCTGTTTCCTCCGTTTGCGCTCCTTCCACAAGTTATTGCTTGTATCAAATAGGAGATAGCATCGGTAATTCTAATTGCTCCTGCATCGCCTCGCAGGATCTCGTATGCAGACCTAGTGAAGATGTCATCTCGGCCACCTTGGAGGTTGCCTCTGAGGAAGGACCTTCTAACTCAGGGTCCATTCCTCCATCCAAATCTCGTTTCTCTGAAGCTGACTGCTTGGAGATTGAACGCTTAGTTCTGTCTAAGAATGGATTTTCTGAGTCGGTCATTGAGACCATGATCCAGGCTCGCAAGCCTGTTACTCAAACAATTTACCATAAGGTATGGCGTAAATACCTTTTTTGGTGTGAATCTAAGGGCTACTCTTGGAGTAGTGTCAGTTTTCCTAGAATTTTGTCTTTTCTCCAGGAAGGTCTTGAGAAAGGATTGTCAGTCAGTTCTTTGAAAGGTCAGATTTCGGCATTATCTATTTTGTTACACAAGTGTATGGCGGATGTGCCAGATGTTCAATCGTTCAATCTTTTTGTCAGGCCCTGGTCAGAATCAGGCCTGTGTTTAAACCTGTTTCTCCTCCTTGGAGCCTTAATCTTGTTCTTAAAGTTTTGCAGCAGGCTCCGTTAGAGCTAATGCATTCCATAGATATTAAGTTGCTATCTTGGAAGGTTTTGTTTCTTATTGCTATCTCTTCTGCTCAGAGAGTTTCAAAACTCTCAGCTTTGCAGTGTGATTCACCTTACCTTATCTTTCATGCGGATAGGATGGTTCTTCATACTAAATTGGGGTTTCTTCCTAAAGTGGTTTCAGAAATATTAATCAGGAAATTGTTGTTCCTTCTCTCTGTCCCAATCCTTATTCTCATAAAGAACATCTGTTGCACAACTTAGATGTTGTGCGTGCTCTAAAATTCTACCTACAGACGACCAGTGTTAATTTTGACGGCAAATTTCGATTTAGTCTTAGTTTTAGTCTTTTGACTAAAATGCCATTTTAGTTTTAGTCGTATTTTAGTCATCTGAATTGTTTTAGTTTTAGTCTAGTTTTAGTTGATTAAGGGCTTGCTTCTATTGAGTCATTAAAAATGGAGCCGTAAGCTACCGAAGTGGCCGACAGCTAAACGTAATATACGGCTCCATTTTAGTACCAGGTTTCCATTGAAATATTTTGCGCATTGCGTGCAGTCGCTCTTTTCGTGTAGCTGTAAGTTAAAGGGATAGTAAACACCAAAAATGTTATTGTTTAATCAGATAGAAAATCCCTTTATTTACCATTCCCCAGTTTTGCATAACCAACACTATTATAGAAATATACTTGTTACCTCTGTAATTACCTTGTATCTAAGCTTCTGCTGACTTCCTCCTTATCTCAGATTAGTGCTGACTCTTAAATAACTTAACGTGCATGTGCACAATGTTATCTATATGAAATACATGCACTAACACCCTCTAGCTGTGAAAAAATGTAAAAAGCATTCAAATTAGAGGTGGCCTTCAAGGACTAAGAAATTAGCATATGAGCCTACCTAGTATTAGCCTTTAACTAAGAATAACAAGAGAGCAAAGCAAATTTGATGATAAAAGTAATTAAAAAAGTTGTTTAAAATGTTATGCTCTGTCTGAATCATGAAAGTTAATTTGGTCTTTACTATCCCTTTAACATTGTGTTAACGCTTCTATCTGACGATGGATTTCTTGAAACTCAATTAGTTGCTAAGGTAACCAGACCTTACGCTATAGAATTTACATTTAACGTCCATGCTCCTTACCTCTGATCACCTCTCAAGAAAAATAAAGATACACTTATTTATAATACATATTTTTAACAATAATCAAATACTATTTTTTAATATAATTATATTTACCACTTCATAAATATAAGTAATATGTATTGTAGGCATAGGTCTAGTTTGAATTCTGTAGATATGTTCTTGCATATATTATTATATTTAAATATATACTGATATTTCTATTAGAATATAAGTTCAACTATTCCTATACATGAGACAACAATAAATATTACTTATAACAATTTATTTCTACATTAAAACACTTGCATTATTTGCAAGTTATATCATTTCAATAGAAAATAGGTCTCAAAAAGCACAATTTTCCTTTTTTTACACCTAGTTGAGCTGGTTGTAATATTTCTCAATGTATTGACAGCCTCTGACAGTGTATTAACGGTTTGCGCTTTCATTGGAAACCTGGTATAATTTATCGATTAACGGCTTCTATTACTTTCTAAAGGACACAAAGATTTTTTCGTCAGCCGGAGGTATAACGCGCCATTGGAAACAGTTGATAAACGAAATTGCTTCCGACAGCATATTTATCGGTTTGCGAGCGCAGGTAAACCGAAGTACGGCTCAATGGAAACGAGCCCTAAATCTTCAGTAGATTTTAGTCGACTCAATCTCCAGTAGGTTTTAGTCAACTAAAATCTAAGGGGTTTAGTTAAAGTGTAATGCACTATTTAAGCATTTCTCTATAATTTCCAAACTCATTATATAATCCAGGAGTAAACATAACACCTGTTATTATTTATGGTATTAAGGTTTAAACATGCAATACAGTCACAGATTTAGCCGTGGTGATATATAACGTCTTTATTAAACTTAAAATTAAATACGTTTTATAAACAAACAGAAGTGCAACTTTAAAATATAAAAAAAATATTTCTAGACTGTATTGGCTGTAACACCATTGCACATATTACCCAATATAAAAACTTTAACAGTTCTCTGTTAATAATTAAACAAGTAACTCAACACAACAAAACATTTCTGCAGCTAGCACAGGCACAGCATAACTTAAACCTATACTCGTGGGTTATTCTTATTTTTATAGGAAGAATCAATTGATTGAAAAATTTTCGGCAACAAAATTAACACTGCTCTAGAACCTCCACTCATATACTCCTGGAGTAAAGGTTTATTAACCTGTTTTTATTTTTGGCATTAAGGTTTGAACATGCAATACAGGTTTAACTGTTGTGGTATATAACATGTCTTTATCTTAAAATGAAATAAAACCAAGTTTCGTAAATAAGCAATAAGATAGCCTTGCTTTATTTTATTTTTTTTACAAAAGAGCAGTAATTAGATATGGATTGATTATAACAAATTGCGTAAAGTGTTAATTTTGACAGCAAATTTTAATTTAGTTTTGATTTAGTTTTAGTCATAGAGGCCTATTTATCAAATATCTGTCGGACCTAATCCGACAGTGCGGATCAGGTCCGACAGACATCGCTGAATGCGGAGAGCAATACGCTCTCTGTATTCAGCATTGCACCAGCAACTCTTGTGAGCTGCTGATGCAACGCCGCCCCCTGCAGACTCATGGCCAATGGGCCGCCAGCAGGGGGTGTCAATCAACCCGATTGTACTCGATCGGGTTGAATTGTGGCGATCTCTGTCAGCCTCATCAGAGCAGGCGGACAAGGTTATGGAGCAGCGGTTTTTAGACCGCTGCTTCATAACTGCTGTTTCTGGCGAGTCTGAAGACTCTCCAGAAACACTGGCCCTCAAGCTCCATTCGGAGCTTGATAAATGGGCCTCATAGTCTTTTGACTAAAATACCATTTTAGTTTTAGTCGTATTTTAGTCATCAGAATTTCTTTAGTTTTATGCTCATTTTAGCCTAGTTTTAGTCGACGAAATTAACGCTGCAGGCGACTAAGGATTTTCGCCAGTCTTCTGCACTGTTTGTTTGTTTGTTTCTCAGGAAAGCATAAGGGTCAAAAGGCTACTGCTTCTTCTATTTCCCTCTTGTTGAAAAGTATAATTATTTTTGCTTATGAGGCTGCTGAACAGCAGCCTCCTGAGAGAATTACAGCTCATTCTACTAGGACTGTCTCCTCTTCTTGGGCTTTCAAAAATGAAGCTTCTGTGGAACAGATTTGCATGTCTTCAATTTGGTCCTCTCTGCATACTTTTTACAAATTTGATACTTTTGCCTTGGCTGAGGCCTCTTTTGGAAGAAACGTTCTTCATGCGGTGGTGCCTTCTGTTTAGGTCTGCCTGTCTTGTTCTCCCTCCCTGTTCATTCTGTGTCCTCTAGCTTGGGTATTGGTTCCCACTAGTAATTGAATGACGTTGTGGACTCTACATATCTTAGGAAAGAAAACACCTGATAAATTTCTTTCTTTCCGGATATGGAGAGTCCACGACCCCACCCTTTATTAAGACTGTTATTTTTGACTAAACTTCAGGCACCTCTACACCTTTGTTATTCCTTTTCCATTCCCTTTTCGGTCTAATGGATTATGGGTAGGGGAATAACACTTAACAGCTTAGCTGTGGTGCACTTTACCTCCTCCTGCTGGCCAGGAGTGATATTCCCACTAGTAATTGAATGACGTCGTGGACAGCGTACTTGGTTTTCAATCCGCCACCCTGGAGGCGGCGATTGCCATAGGAATCAATAGGAGTCTGAAAGCAGCGAAAGCTTATGTTCGCTGCTGCCCGATATCCCATTGATTCCTATGGGAGAATAAAAGTAATGTTTACACCTAACACCCTAACATAAGCCCCAAGTCTAAACACCCCTAATCTGCTGCCCCCTACACCGCCGCCACCTACATTATACTTATTAACCCCTAATCTGCCGCCCTGAAACCGCCGCCACCTACATTATACTTATTAACCCCTAATCTACTGCTCCAAAAACCGCCGCCACCTACATTATACTTATTAACCCTAATCTGCCGCGCCGCCACCTACATTATACTTATTAACCACTAATCTGCCGCCCGCCTCCGCCGCCACCTACATTATACTTATTAATTACCCTAATCTGCCGCCCCACCACCTACATTATACTTATTAATCCCTAATCTGCCGCCTCCTACACCGCCACCACCTACATAAAAGTATTAACCCCTATCCCGCTGCTCCCGGAGCCCACCGCAACTAAAGTTATTAACCCCTAAACCCCTGACCTCCCACATCAGTTTACATTAAACTATATTAAACTACTAATTAACCTACCCTAACTATTATACTAAAATTACATTAAACTATATTAAACTAATAATTAATCTACCCTAACTATTAAACTAAAATTACAATAAACTATATTAAACTAATAATGAACCTACCCTAACTATTATACTAAAATTACATTAAACTACAAATTAAATTAAATATATTATATATTTAAAAACCTAACCCTACTTTAATAATTTAAATCTACAATTACAAAGTTACAAAAAACTAACAACTAAGTTACAAAAAATAACAAACACTAAGTTACAAAAAAAATAAACACTAAGAGCCCTATGAAAATAAAAAAGCCCCCCCAAAATAAAAAGGGCCTTTTGCGGGGCATTGCCCCAAAGAAATCAGCTCTTTTACCTGTAAATAAAAAATACAAACACGCCCCAACAGTAAAACCCACCACCCACACAACCAACCCCCCAAATAAAAACCTAAGCACCCCATTGCCCTGAAAAGGGCATTTGCATGGGCATTGTGTCAGGGTTTTTTCCCTGTTTGTTTGCCATGTGCTGCTGGCAGCCATTTTACTCACCTCTCTTCCTGACTATGGTATTGTGGGGGATGCTGCTCATTTCCTGCACTTCCTTTTATGGCTAGACTGGTGTGCATCATCCATGTGAGACAGGATGCAGTCTCAGAATTGTGATGTCATCACTTATTATTTAAAGGGCCTCTGTTCAGTATGCTTTGCCTTTGCGTTGTCTCAGACCTGTTTGTGAGAGTTCCTGTGTATTACCTGGCTGCCTGACGTCCTTCCTGGTTCCTGATCCCTGGCTTGTTCCTGACTCTGCTGTTTTCCTTGTTCCTGATTCCGGCTCATCTGACTATTCGCTTTGGCTCCTGACTTGGCTCGTCTGACTACCAGCTCTGGTTTTGACTCCTGGCTTGTTATTTGACTTGTGGACTTTTTATTATTTTTTGCTATTAATAAAGGTGTGATTATTTTTGCACTTCTTGTCTCAGTCTGATTCCTGGCACCCTGACACATTGCCCTTAAAAGGGCATTTAGCTCTTTTTCAAAAGCCCAAACCCTAATCTAAAATTAAAACCCACCCAATAAACCCTTAAAAAAACCTAGCACTAACCCTCGAAGATCCACTTACAGTTTCTGAAGATCCGTCATCCATCCTCAACGAAGTGGCAGAAGTCCTCATCGAAGCCGGCAGAAGTCTTCATTCAAGTGGGCCGACGTCTTCATCCAACCGGGCAGAAGTCTTCATCCAGACGGCATCTTCTATCTTTATCCATCTGGCGCGGAGCTGCTCCATCTTCAAGACATCCGACGCGGAGCATCCTCTTCTTCTGACGTCTTTCTTCCGAATGAAGGTTCCTTAGATTCCGATTGGCTGATAGATTTCTATCAGCCAATCGGAATTAAGGTTGAAAAAATCCTATTGGCTGTTGCAATCAGCCAATAGGATTGAGCTTTCATCCTATTGGCTGATCCAATCAAACACCGCCACTATACTAAAGTCACATTCCAATCAGCCAATAGAATGCGAGTTTAGTATAGTGGCGGTGTTTAGTGACAGTATATAAATAAAGCTGGGAAAAAGCCGAATAGCAGCGAGATCGATGACTGTCAGTTAACAACAGTCGGCTGCTCATTGCCCCGTACTTGGTGGGAGTATTCAGGTCCGCGGCCGCGATGTTAGGATATGTCAGGTGAGCGTATTGGTGCCGTCGATTGCAAGTAAGTTGATGGCTTGATAAGTAGTTGTTTGGCTACGTTTAAAACAAGACATTGGGCAAAATTTCCCTAATAGGTCTTTTTATTTGCATGGGTGGATGAGTCAGTCATGAAAGTTTCATTTTGACTTTATTGTCCCTTTAACCCCTAACGACAAGTGCCATACCCTAGGCTTCTCTCTGCTGCAATCTCGCTAAAAATAGCAAGATTGTGCTATTTCTGCATGCCCCACAAGTGGGGCACTGCAGAAATAGATTGGCAGAAATAGATTTGCAGAGTTACTGATGCAGAGAGAGCCACTCTGTGGCCCTCTCTGCATCGGACAGCGGTGGTGCCGATCGTTGGTGGGTGGGAGGCTAAGGAGGGAGGCGGGTGGGCGGCCCATCACTGTAGGGGGCGGGAGGAGGGTTGGAGCAGGTGGGACCGCTACGCCATGCTACAGGGATTAAAATAAATAAATAAAATAAGTGCGTGATTGAGGGGGAAGGGGGGAGGAGGGGCAATGTGGGGGATCCTATGTTGGATCAGTTGACGGAGAGGGATCTGGGAGGGGGAAGGGGTAGGGTATTAAGGGGGGGCAGCTACGCTACAGAAAAAATGGGTATTTTAAAAAAATATTTTACGTTTTTGCCTAATTTGCAGCAAACTGGGTCCTGGCAGACAGCTGCCAGTACCAGCAAATAGGTAGAGGGTGGAGGATTAGAGAGCTGTTTGGGGGGATCAGGGAGGTTGGGAGGTAAGGGGGGATACTACCCTGCAGAATATATATATATATATATATATATATATATATATATATCCTTTTATTTTAGTACTGGCAGACTTTCTGCTAGTTCTTAAGAAGGGGTGACAATTGTGTGGTGGGGGGGGGGGTGGAAGAGAGCTGTTTGAGAGGTGTCAAGGAGGGATCAGGGGGTGGGATGTGTCAGGTGGGAGGCTGATATCTACAGTAAAGCTTAAATTAACCCTACAAGCTACCTAATTAACCCCTCCACTGCTGGGCATAATACAAGTGTGATGCGCAGCGGCATTTAGCGGATTTCTAATTACCAAAAAAGCAATGCCAAAGCCATATATGTCTGCTATTTCTGAACAAAGAATTTCCCAGAGAATCATTTACAACCATTTGTGCCATGATTACACAAGCTTTTTGTAAATAATTTCAGTGAGAAACCAAAAATTGTGAAAAAATTAACAATTTTTATTTTATTTTAACGCATTTGATGGTGAAATGGTGGCATGAAATATACCAAAATGGGCCTAGATTAATACTTTGGGTTGTCTACTAAAAAAAATATATATAGTTTTGATAGGTAAATATAAAAAATGGCTCTATTTATTTTTAAATGTAGTGATGGCAAAAATGCTAAAAATGCTTTGGTCTTTTGGAGAAGTTTTTGTCTGAAATGCCCGGTCCTTATGGGTTTAACATAGAAAATCTATTTGAAGATGAAATAGTAGTATTGTTTCCCTATCCAGTCATGCATTAATTACTATTGGTGTGTACCATAACTGGAATTGCTGGTATTCCTTTTTCCTGTACTGATAAACCAGTACTGCACTCCTGGGCATAAAGTAAATGCATTTATTTTAACATTTTAAAAATCATTTTTTCCCCACAACTGCTAACATGTAACTAGATTCATGTTTGCTTACACTGCTTGAATGAATGTTATACGCCAAATAGGAATACATAATACCCCATAACCAAGCACCTCAAGTATATTTGACTGCTTTGTCAGCTGCTTTTAGTTTTCTCCTTAATTAATTCACAACTTAAAGACCTACTTTTGGCTGGAATTGTATTTAACAAAAAGGTTTATATAAAACCTATTGTCATGATACAATCATGTAGAGTAGTGGATACCTGGATTGGCTACCCAGCAGAGGTGGTATTGTGGTCTCAGCCTGGAAAGGGTTAAGGTGAATTGTTTTTTTTTTGTGTGAAATCTGTTTTCAGGAAAGCTAAGACCACCCTTCCCCCCCTCCAAAGCCTGTCAGAGGTTTAATGTGAATTGTTCTTTGTGTAATGTGTGTAGGAATGCAAAAACCCCCTCCTCTTGGAGACTGATACTATGAGCCACGGCTAGCTGTGCATTGGCTAACATCGTCATTGGCTAACAACGTTGTAAATTATAACAAGGGCGGTGTCCTTGACAAGACAAAGAAAGTTTAGTTTAAGTATATGTAACAGAAAGGCTTTGGGTTAGAATTGCCCTGGGACCCAAGCCACTAACACCATGAACGGCAGTTCTCCACATATCTAAAGGAACTTGGTAATAAGTTGGATATTGTGTGTGTATTCTTTTCATGTCCCATTTTATTTTTAAAGAATTGTAACTTTGCAACTGTATGTTATTTTGAATGTCTTTATAATTTTGCACTGTGTAACCTGTATTGATATTTTTGTTATTAAACACATAGAAAATCTAATTCTGTCTTTGGGCTCTAATATCTGAATTCACACTCTGTTGAGACAAGGTTAAAGGCACGTTACCTAATTGTTAAATTGTGGGAGTTTTGGGGGTTCCAAAACGCCCCTTTAATTTCATAGTTTTGGTGGTGGCAGAAATGGTTAATTAGAGCAGTGTGGACATGATTTGGGGGTTAATGTGGTGTCCCTTTTAAGGTCCTTATTTTCAACGTCACACCTATATTTTAAGAGAATAAAAATGTTGTTAAGCATTTTAATCATAGATAATGTATACAGGGTCATGTGTAATATAATCTGTATTGTCTATTAAGTCTACCATTGTACGGGGGACTTCCGTTTGGGGGCGGAGCGTATAGGTGGCTGGTGCAGGTAGCTGCTACCGTCCGCTTCGTTGCTCTGTGTTAGGAGCTATACCATTCTCCAATCTGCCGAAGTGTACGTTGCTCTGAGCTGTTACATCAGGGCTTGTACTTATACTTGATCCGCTGTTAGGCGGATCTCGGTGGGAAGTCCTCATTTGATGCAAAAACTTTGCTGGGCTGCTGAAGCACTGTACCTGCTTACCGGACTAAACATTGTACTTTCTGGAGGTACAGAGAATACTCGGGTTCCCATATATCATCCCGCCTCTTCACCTACTACAAACTCCCTGGGTGGCCACCAGCGGCTTGGCTGGGTCTGAAGCGTCTGATAGTTTCCTGCCACCTGGGACTCGCTTGACAAGCGGCTGACCTGCTGTCCCGCGGAGCTTGGAGGTAAATCCTCATCGGACACAAAAACGCTGCTGGGCGGCTTAAGCAAGGTATCTCTTCTGTTTGCCGGGTTAAACCTTGTTCTCTCTGAAGGTTCTAAGAATACGCGGACACACGTATTCTACCCCGCCTCTTCACTTACCTTAAAGTCCCTGGGTGGCCACCGGCGACTTGGCTGGAATCGAGGCAGCCAATGGTTATTGGTCGCGTGGGAAGCGTTCGATAGGTGACTGTCCGGCTAAGTAGAAGGGCTCTCCCCTCTGCGGGTTGTCCGCCGAGGGCCGCTGGATGCTCATTCGTGGGCACTTAGCATTTGGTTGCCACTGATCTGGAAAACGCCAATTGGAGCAATCGGCTCTGTGCAGGGAGAAGGCATTCCCCACGACCCCCAAGTGCCAAGCCTGGAGTGGTGTCTGGCTGGAACGAAGCTCAATGTGACGGCACTATATGAGGCGCATTGAAAGAAGATAAGCTATTTTTGGTGTCTAAAGACGAAACATCACTACTAACAATACGCCTTGGGTGGATTACTAAGGGTTTCCTAGGGCAAAAAGTAAAAAAATACCAGGCTGAAAATCCGAAGCTAAATTGGAGAATCTAGGAGGAGCGCAGGCCCTGTATTACCTCTGGAGTTGCAAAAGTGGGGCCTGTGTCTGGAGTTATCGGAGTGCGGGACAAGGAGGTAGAATACCAGCAATACAGCTTTGCGGGGCTATACAAGGTACTTTTGGTGATTATACTGTGTTTTGACCCTGCTATACAATACAGGGGCTTTCTTTTTGTCTGCTGAACTGAATGAATATCGGAACAGTTGTTAACCAATAGCACTGGACTTCCAATACATTGATGGGATAAGAATTTGCTGGCAGGGATACTTTAAATACCGGTCTTGACTGGAAATATATTGTGTGGGGACAAAGTTTTCCTTGCATATAGAGTCCTGACAGATACAGTGTTTCAGATGCTTTTCGAAACATAGAATTATATACATTGTATACCTGTATCTATTACTTTATATATATAGATGAGATTCTTTCCTTTTCAGCTACGGACAAAGTTTTATAAGTTTATGCAAATGTTTTTCTTTTTTTTTTTTTTTTTTTTCTTTGCTTCTAGGCTGTGTAGGTTGCCTTGGTTTTTTTTCTTTTTTCTGTGGATGTTTATTAAGTATTTCAAGGCAACAAATTGGCAAACCTAGGTGTGGAATTATTCTCATACCAGCAGCTACAGAACAGCATACTGTTAAGATTTACTTATCTATTAGGTAGAAGTATTGCTTAGCTTTTCATTGGCAATACTAACTGTTTATAAATTGCTCATTAAGCAGTAACCATAAGACAATATTAAAGCTTCATTGACCAAATGTGAAGGACTAAACACATCTAGGACCTCCTGAAAGAGGAAGTGAGATTGCTTAGTATAATTTATGGTATCGAATTCGTTTATTTGATTTAGGTATAGAAGTTGTTTCTGAGTTCCTCTCTATATATAATTTTATTTTATTCCATATTTTTTGTAGTTTAAATGATCTGAGAAACACCGTACTCCCATTTTTGGATAGAATTCACTGTAGCCGCATTTTTTTTTTTTTAAACACTAGCTGTAGTTTAATATCCCTATTTTTTTTTTCTTTCTCTCAGAGTGATCTGAGAAACACTGAATTCACATTTTTGAATAGAACTCACTGAAGTTACCCCTTTTTTTTTTTTGGCATAAATTGAAGGAGAATATCCTTTTTTTTTTTTTTTTTTTTGCACTGTGTTGCACTGAAACACAAATTGAATTAGAATTTATTCTTTTTTTTTTTTTTTTTTCTCTCTTTCCCTAAATTAAACTTTTTTGGCACAAATTGAAGGAGAATATCCTTTTTTTTGCACTGTGTTGCACTGAAACACAAATTGAATTAGAATTAACTTTTTTTTTTTCTTTTCTTTTTTTCCCCCTCACCTGGCCTGGTGGGGTATTACACTGAGTGCCACTATATATACACACAGTCACACATTAGTCCCGATATACAGCACATTTACACCTACATTGATTTGAATGGAGAGGTTCATTTCTCAACAAAAGAACTCTTCTCCGATAATGCCACCTAAACAGAAAGACAAAAAAACGAACGCTAAAAACACAGAAGCGTCTCATGATACCTCGCAGGATCGAAACGCTTTAAATTTCTTTAATGATATATCAGAGTTCGCCACTGAAGTGGCAAAAATGATGGCCCCACACCTTGAATTAGTCAAGCAAGAAATTAAATCTGAGATTTCTAACCTTACGTGTGAGATTAGGCAATTTACTGCTAGAATGGAGGAGGTGGAGACGAGAGTGTCGGATCTAGAGGACAGAATGAATGCCTCGGAAGCGGTAGCAGCTGTTCGGGATAAGGCCATCACTCAGTTACAGGCTCGCGTAGAGGACCTTGAAGATAGGTCAAGGCGCAATAATTTGCGAGTGATAGGCCTACCCGAAACAGCTGAATTTCAAGATCTATTACATTTCGTTTCCGTCACGCTACCTCAGGCACTTCTGATCCTCCCTCCTTCCACACCATTTTTGATAGAAAGAGCGCATAGAATTGGGGCACTGAGAGAAAATAACAGTACCTCGAAAATGAGGCCGGTTATTTTTAAATTTGTCAATTATCAGGACAAAGTATTATTTTTGAATCACTACCGGAAACTTAATTCCTTGAATATTAAGTCGCATAGAGTTGCAATTTTTCAAGATTTTTCTGTAGAAACAAGGTCGAAGAGAAAAGAAATGTCCCCCTATTTTGAGAAATTCTTGAAGGCAGAATGTGATGTTAGGTTAGTATACCCAGCTAGACTTCTGATTCATAAGGCAGGAACATCCTATGTTGTTAATAATATTGAAGAGGCAAGATCTTTATGCAAGAAAATGGGTATACAGTGAGAATACTGTATAGAGAATACTGTTTGCTGCTTAGAAGCTTAATATTTAAAGTGTTGATGTATCATAATGTAATTTTATGGTCTCTGTGTTTTAAAAAGTTTTTTTATTTTTATGCCTTGTTGGGTTTTTCCTTTTTTCTTTTTTCTTTTTTTTTCTTTTTCTTTTTTCCCTGTTTATTTTTGCTCCCTCCTCCACGTTCCTCTTCGACCCCTCATCTCCTGACAGTTTGGTTGCCTCACGTTTACATAATTATAGATGGGTTACATGGTGAGATCTCTTAGGGCAAGGATATATGTTGGGGACTCTTAATTTGGTATCGTGGAACGTGGGGGGCATAAACTCCCCAATAAAGCGGAAAACCATAATTAAGCATTTAGCAAAAATGAAACCAGACTTGGCTTTCCTGCAAGAGACGCATTTAAATAATGTGGAGTCTATGAAACTGCAGACTAACTGGGTGGGGGAGGTAATTGCCGCCTCATATAATACGCAAAAAAGAGGAGTGGCTATCCTTTTCAATAAAGGTTTGGAATATAAAATAGAATCTACTTTCGTGGATCCGGAAGGGCGTTTTTTAATCATAGAAAGTACAATTAATAAAACTCGTTACGTATTGTGCAATGTATATGGGCCTAATAAAATTGATAAGTCCTTTTGGGACAAGATGATATCTCTGTTGCATAAGTTTATCGGGCAAAACCTGATAGTGGCAGGTGACTTTAACCTATTGGCAGATCCTACTCTTGATAGATTGAATAAAGGTAATAGTTGTACGTGCGATAGAAAGACCTGTATTCTGCAAAAATTCTGTGCGCAATTGGGATTATTAGATATCTGGCACATACAAAACCCTGATTTAAGGGCCTTTTCTTGTCTATCAAAAGGAAAGCAATCTCTCTCCAGAATAGATCTATTCCTGGTTGCAGAAGCTATGATCGGGTTTGAATGGAAAGCAGACATCAGAGATATAACAATTTCCGATCATGCGGTGATCACTTTAGCACTTAACGTTCCTCGCATACAAATAAACAATAATCAAACTATTTTTTTCCCCAAATATTTATTGAACAATGTTAATTTTAAAAACTGGTTAAAAAGCTTATAAAGACAGACCTGAGATATACTGGGAAGCAGCGAAAGCCGTTTTGAGAGGCCAAATTAAGGCATATATGTGCAAACTCAAAAAAAAAAGAGCTAGACAACAAGAATTGCAATTAAGCAATCAAGTAAAAAACACGTATAGAGCATATATGAGGGATCGTAGAAATGGAAAATGGCAAAAATATATAGATGCCAAGACTACGAGAGATGTGTTTATTAAACAAAGAACCGCCCTAGAACTTCAGAAGCAAAAAGCTCTATATGGCGGATTCGCTGGCAGATCTGCCAAATTTTTGGCCAGATTAACGAAAAAAACGCATCGGAACATAATAACGGCCATTAGATCTAACTCACACAGGTTTACCAATAATTCAGATATTATCAACACTTTCTATGATTATTTCTCCAAACTTTATAGAGCCGAAGAATATCCAGTATCTAGACAGAAAGGTTTTTGGGATAGAATTGAGATCCCTAAAATCTCTCCAGAAATCTTGGCGGATCTTAATAAACCGGTTGAAGAGGATGAAATTTCTGAAGCAATTAAAATTGCTAAAACCAATAAGGCAGCGGGGCCAGATTGCCTCCCCATCGAATTTTATAGGATTCTACATCCCAACATTATTCCGTCCCTCAAGAAACTGTTTAACTTCTATTTTGTGGGAAATAATAAATGCTCTCCGTATTTTGCAGCCACAGTAATATCTCTGATCCCCCAAAAAAATAAAGATTTAGATCTTCCAGAGTCATATAGGCCAATTTCCGTGTTAAATACGGATTATAAGTTATTAGCGTCTGTTTTAGCAAAAAGATTGAAACCATGTTTAGGGCTAATTATCCATGAAGACCAATCCGGTTTTATGGCTGGACGGAATCCCTCTAAAAATATGCGAAAGGTTTTGACACTTCTAGATTTCGTCTGGAACAAATTTAGAGCGACATGTCATAGAGACGTACCAGATTTAGCCTTATTAACATTGGACGCCGAAAAGGCGTTCGATCGTATCTCTTGGAAACATCTTTTCTTTACTTTAGAACAATTCGGTATCTCTGGACATATACATAATTTTATTCAGTTAATATATTCTTCTCCTATCTCAACACTACTGATTAATGGTCAAATTTCAAAACGTATGACTTTACAACGAGGTACGCGTCAGGGATGCCCTCTTTCTCCATTGTTGTTCAATTTATCATTGGAACCACTTGCGATCTTGCTTCGACAACAATTGGATGGGATTCGTATCGGAGATCAGTGATTAGTATTGTTAATGTACGCGGATGATGTTCTTGTCTGTTTGAGTAATATTGACCGAAATCTTGCACTGTTACTAGAATCAATAGAATTATTCGGCTCTATTTCTGGATACAAAATCAACCTCGTTAAATCTGAATTATTATGGTTGAATAAAAGAGAACATTTTATTAGACATCCGTTTACTGAAACTTCTCAAATAACTTATCTCGGTATCAAATTAAGCGCTAATCCAGATGACTGGTATAACCTAAATTTTGGTAAATGTTTCTCAGACTGCAAAAGGAGTATGGAGGGTTGGATAAATCTACCCATCTCATTAATAGCTAGAGTTACACTTATAAAAACTATTATTTTTCCCAAAATATTTTATCTTATACAAAATATCCCAATACCTATACATAAGACAGACATAAATAATTACAATAAGGCTTGTTCTAAATTAATTTGGAGAGGCGCCAGACCACGTATTTCTGTTTCGCGTCTTATGCGTAACAAAGAAGCGGCTGGACTTTCTCTCCCCGATTTACAACTATATAGTTTGGCAGCACGCATAAAAATTGCGGTAGATTGGTTAACGAAACAAGATCAAGTTACGGCTATGGCTTGGGAATCTGCTCTAGTAGCTCCATTTCGCTTAGACGCTAGTCTTCACTGTCCAATGACGGCGCTCCCATCATCAATTTTTGTTCTCAAAACATATAGATATATTATTTTAGCTTGGCAAAAAGCTTGCACTCTTGTAAAATGCGCGCCCTATGTTTCTAAGTACTTATCTATTACAGGTAACCCAAATTTTGCCCCTGGATTGTCAGACAAAACTTTTAAAAATTGGTTTCTTAAAGGATTAGTATTTGTTACACAAATTTTAGACTCGGAGTATGTTCCATTAACTTTTACCGAGTTAATGCATCGGTTTGGACTTGAGAACAAAGATTTTTATGCATATTTGCAAGTGAGACATTTCATATTTGAACTTAAGCAAAATTATGGATCGGATTGGTCTTCGGCAGAACTGCAAACTAGAATCAATAATTTTCAAAAGGGCTTCTATTCTATAGCTCCTTTCTATAATTTGTTTAACCAAGAATCATCGGTTGCTCAAAGAGAATATATAGCTGCGAAATGGAATATATTTTTCCCTGAGATAAACCCCCAGGATATTGAGGACACTTTCAAAACAAGTGGAGAAGGCTGGGTGGTGACTACTTGGAGGGAGACACAGGTGAAATTATCTTTTATGACATACTTAACACCAGTTAGATTGGCGAATTGGTAGAGGGTGAAGAATGTATGCCCTAAATGCTCATCCGTTAGGGCGGATTTAGTGCACTGTTTTTGGGCCTGCCCAAAGATTAATCAATTTTGGGCTAAAGTAGCTTATTGGATGCAGACCACACTGAAAATAGAGTATCAGCTACAGGCAACGGAAATATTTTTCTTGTTAAAATCGCAGACAATTCCACAGAATCGTAGATTAATTAATCTGATCATATTTTTGGGTCGTAATATGATATTAAAAGCGTGGAAAGCAAAAATTGCCCCTAATGTAAAGAAGCTTAAGAATGCGTTGACTGCGCATTTTTTACTTGAACAATGGAATCTTCCAGATTCCACAGAGAGAAAGTTAGAATTATTTTTTAACCAATGGAAAATATTTATTTTGTCATTCCCAGTGGAAACTCAAATCAGATTGACTAAACCTTTTAAGGATACAGGATACGTGCAATTACAAGTGTTGGCTGGTCATTTTCCCAGTGCATGGTGTAATAGTGGGGCAACATGATGTGGTAAGGGCATGGATAGGACAGGGTCGGAGTGGAAGGTTGGACGTCGGAGTGCCTTGTATGTGTCTCATGTATTTATTTATTCATTTATTTATTTATTTTTTGGCTTAGGTAGCGCTTTGGAAACATGGTTAGTGGTAGGTCTGGATAGATAAATAACAGTTAGACATATCTGTTATGGATATGGGTACAATTAATTTAATAAGTGTTTAGCTTTAATTTTTAGGGATTTAGCCACAAAAGGTATAATTGTGGTATAGGGTTAGTAACAGAAATGCCTTTAGTTCGTTTGATTTTGGTGACATGATGGTTTTTGGAGTTAAATTAAATCGTAATAGAGATGTGGCATGATATTGCGACTGAGATTTTCATATTGTTTTGGAAAATGTAACCCATGTATCATGTTAGTTTCTGTTTCATTTATATGTTTGTGGTTACTACCAGAATGTACATGTTCGTGTCTTGTTGAATAATAATAAAAATATATTTAAAAAAAAAAAAAAAAGTCTACCATTGTACAAGGCATAATACATATTTTAGCTAATACTAACATGGGTATTATTTATGGATAGTATCTAGTATATGTTTGAGCTAAAATACCATACTCAAATATCCTAAATTGTACATTGTGCTCTTCAGAGGGATAAAGGATATTTCATGGCAAATCACGTAAGATTTACTAACATGGGTGTCCATAAGTGTGTATGGGGAAGGGGGCAAGAGGAGGCATATGCCCCTTCCCTGAAATTCTTCAGCACTCACTTGAGTCACTCCTATGATGCCTTCTTCTACTCATGTTGTCATTGATATTATCAGGTATTTTTTATCTTTGTTAACCCCCATTTGAAAACATTCTGTGGATACCCATCTCCATTTGTATGCACAAACAAATAACAACAAATATTTGTGGTATTTGAGAAGTCTTTATTTCACATCTTAATATGTTTCTTTTAATTGCTGATTGTCTAATCCTCTTAGCTAAGTCATCAAACAACATTTTCATCATCATCTGGGATATTATAATGACGCCCACTTTATCTGTATTCTGTTTGTCACAGTCATTGATTATTTGCAAAACATGTATTTACCACCTGCAAAGTTGGAGAGATCTTCTTTATGTGGGTCAACAGGCTAATCCAGCACCTAAGAGGTTAAAATCATCAGGCAACTCCTTGATGGTCTAAAGGCTTCTCTAGTAGTGAAGGGGTTAAGCTAGTATCTCTTATATTCAGTAACAATGAGTAATAACTCAGTAGTAGCTGAAAGTTGGAATTGTATAATTGTTATGCAGTGATGAGTATATCCACTCAAAAACTAGACAGTTCTTGCCCTGATACCAATAGTAATATTGTTGCATGCAACATAATTACTGAACACAAGCTTCCTCAGTGCCTATGTGTAAACCATAATTGCTAATAGGTAAAGTACATAGTACTTAACCACTTATTTGTAATAATACTCAGTTTATTGGGTTACAAAAAACATGATTTGATCTAACTGTAAAGCACATTACCTAAAATCCAGTGAGAACATGTCTTTGACAAAAAAAATTAAACTACTGTATTTTTATTTCAGATCCAGCCCAAGATAAAATTAGTTTTGTAGTTTGAAAAGATACATGATCCACCTTTACCTGCTCACAAAATAAAATATTGGGTAATTCAAACATAATAGCTTTAATAAGTTAACCATTGTTTTTTTTTTGTTTGTTTTTATTGAAATCAATAAGTTTTTTTGTTGTTGAATTTGAGAAATATATTTTATATAATTTGCCACAATATATATTTTACCTGGGCATTTAAACCAGTTAAAAACATTAGTAAAAGTTGGTAGATAGATGATTAAAATGTCATTGCTGTAAGGGTAACAAAGACAAAGTAATCTGATAAAGTATCATTCAAAGTTTGTATTTGTCATACAAATTTTTAATTAACTAGAAAAATTGTGTTTCCCCCGCTTGCCTCCAGAAAGATACTTGAGCCTTTTCAAGTGATATGTCCTGGGGTTAATAATGATAGTTTTATTTATTAAAATGTTATTAAAATATTTCTTTTGTATGCAGATCTTTTGAAAATAGTGGTTAATTGCATATATATATATATATATATATATATATATGTATATATATATATATATATATATATATATATATATCACTATAATTTAGTTACTAGTCCATCAATGATAAAAATAGGAAAAATCGTTCAACTTGTCCGCTATAATTTCTTACTTGTCCAGGGCTAGTTGACTAGTGGAAATTTCAAGCACAAATTGGGAAAGTATTTTTAAAGGGACATTAAAATTATATTTATATATATAAATATAAATAAATATATATATATATATATATATATATATATACAGTATATATATTCTATTTAAATATTATATATAAAAACCAAAATAATTCTAATGTCATTTTAAAAATACTTTTTACATGAAGGTTACTAAACCTGATTCTAATACATAATAAGTCAATATAAAGCATTTGCAGATGTTGATTCTGGGTACGTGACATGCAAATGATTGGCAGTGTATCACTTTTGTGTTTCCTTTTCCATTTTAACTCCCTAAAATGCATATCCTTGGCGTGCTCTGCAAGTTAGCTCAGTAGTGAAGATCACCCAGCACACTGGAACCTTGAAGCAATAATGCCATATTGTGCACACAAGACTTGATTGCAATTAAAAGAACTAGGCATTAGCTGTCTATTTCACGCACAGGGTATATCTACACTCAATGTATATATCTAGGCACACACAGTTTATTTTCTATTGATACATACCTATAGCTGTACATACATCTATACACCCACTTGTGTATGCTTTTTAAATATTCTAATATCTCAGTATTTCTCCCTGTGAATCTACATAAATGTGTTATTTGTATTTATCTTCATGTTGTTGGAAACAAAACAGTACAGATTTAGCTGGTCACAGTAATTTCTAGTTACTATTATTATATATAAATCTAAAAAGAGGATTGAAAATGTATTCTATCTGGCTTCATACAGCCTGTTTCAGCTTAGTCAGACCAGACAATTGCATTCAGTTTGAAGAGGAAACACAAATTTAGACTGTTATAATAAATAAATAAATGTATGTAAAAGTATATCTGTGTCTATAGAGAGCTCTCAAATGTTATTTACATTTGATAATGTTTATGCTAAGCAAAGTTTCTTGTCTGTGTAGCCTCTTTCATGAAATAAATAAGATCAAAGAAAGAAATGATCAGTCCTACTTACAATATATTAGATATAGAATTTAGTGCAGTGATTTTCATCCTTATACCAGGCACTGATTGGAGCCCCATTTAAACTCATGTTGATCACCTTTGGGATCCAGACTATTCTGGGCTTCTGGGTTGCGTATACATGATAAGTACTAAGCAGGGCATAAACTATCTTTTGCACCAGTTAGAAAACAGTACAGCTTAAAGCATTACTTATATTGTATAATAATTCTTAGTAAAATTAAACATTATTAAAATATGTTTGAGATCACTGTAACAAATTTAAAAGAAGCATACTGAACAATAGGCATGCACCTGCACGGTAAGAGAGAAGCACCAGTGTTCTAAGTTCTACATTTTTTGCATGTTTGTGTTGGAAAACGTGATCTCTGCAGTTTAACTCTACGACTTTGAACTTTACTAAGACTTCCTTTCTATTTATGTGGTCTTTCAATTGTAAGGGTGGGGGGGGGGGGTCAGTATTCAGCTAAAGCTAATTTAAGTGACATGTTTACGGTGTCTCCTAGGGCAGTGTTTCTCAACCTCGGTCCTCAAGTACCCCCAACAGGCCAGGTTTTCCTTATAGTTGAACCAGTGCACAGGTGAAGTAATCTGTTGCACAAACACTGTTATATTAATATACTTTTACCTCTGTGATTACCTTGTATCTAAGCCTCTGTAGATATCTCAGGACTATTTACAGACTTGCATTTTAGCCAAATAGTGCTGGGTCCTGTACAACTCCATGGGAGTGAGCACAATATTATCTATATGGCACACATGAATTAGCAGTGTCTTGCTGTGAAAAGCTAATAAAAAGCATGTGATACGAGGCTGTCTGTAGTGGCTTAGAAACAGGCAGGTATTTAGAGGTTTAAACATTATAAAGTATATTAATATAACAATGTTGATTGTGCAAAGCTGGGGAATAGGACGAAAAGGTGTGGTCTATCTTTTTAAACAATAAAAAAATTGGAGTAGACTGTCCGTTTAACTAATTTATTTCAAATTATATTCTCACACACAAATTTAGGATATTTATTTCTATATTTATTCTTTATTATCTACATTGACCTGGACCTTAAAATTACCGACTATGCTGGAAAAAATTACCAACCATGGTGGCAAGCCTAAGCGCAAGTAAACATTTTCTGTAAATTTATGAGGATTACTGAAATAACCAAAGACAGATCCACCTAGGACAACTAAACCATAGGCCTCATACAGACCCATCAACATTCCCATCTGAAGTGCTTTGGATTGCTTATGTTTCAGGGTTTTCAATCCCAGTCTATTTGAAAACCCATCTATAACCCAATTCATAAAAAAAAAATTGTGGCATAATAACCTTTGTGTACCTTGCAGCAGGACAATCTGACGGTATTCGTTTATCAGAAAATTTAGCAGCTTTTTACATGATTCATTTAAAATGCAGATCGCTGCCCTCTTAAAAATGTGATTGGGTCTATTTTTAGTGACAACATTTGCATAACTTTGTTTTGAATTTTAAAATATTTCTGATTTTATAAATTAGTCTTAAACTATACAATTTGTACTCAAATGAAAGATGACCGTCATAGGGCTAGATTACGAGTATAGCAGTAATTTGCACTCCCGCTTTTTGTATGTGTCGGATAGCGCACGTATTACAAGTTGAAAGTAAAACATATTTGTACAAGTGCTAACTCGACTTGCGCAAAATGAATATCGCAACCACATTCGTATTCCCCTGCAGACTTCGATTGAGCGCAAACCCGATCACATTTTCTCAAGTGCACTAACCCGACATGAAATATTAATATTTCACATTCCAATGTTCTTCACATAGCAGAATATCGTGTATTTAGTAATAAATACATATTTCTACATATATCTGATGGTTTTGTGGTAAAATATATATCTATAAATATGTATACAGTATATAAATATGTATATACTGTATAAATTATTATATATAGGTATAGTTATATACACATATATAGGAATATCTATTATACATATAACATATTCCCCTAGGTTAAGAACATTGGAATGTGAAATATTTACAGTAAATTCATAGCTAAAACCTTTATTAAAAATAAATATTGCATAAATATGATTTTTTATGTTTTCAGCTACAAATACACATGTGTACACACACACACACAGGTGCGGGATCAATAGAGGGGTAGTACCACCTTGAGTAATAGTGCCGTAAGTTTGCCTTCTCTGTAATAGACAATAGGGATTGGCGAACGTTTTGCAACATTTAAAAAATGAAACAAATTAACACATTTGTTACCAATTTCAAATGCTTGTACAATATTCTAACATTCGTTTAATGTAATAGTATTTCTAATGCTATCGTTAAATGTAATAATCAATTCAAAAATATATTTGTATATATTATGGATCAATTTACTAAATTCCCTACCACATAAACTATTGAACTTCTGAATAGTATTTGTTAAATTGAATGTTACTTTTGAAATTTGGATGAATGTGGATATGCAATCTAATTATGTATGAATATTCAAAAATAAAAGTAACATTTGTAAAACGGAAATAACATTTAATTACCGAATTTCAATAATTTTTCTTCTTCTTTCACATTTGATTGTCCAAAACGAATGTCCACAGGACTATTCGTTCTACCAAACAAATTGCATTTACAGCACATTCGCCCATTACCGATAGACAGTTTCATCAATACTGAAATAATTATCTGCCATGTCTTTACTTTCACTTTAGCAGGATATTTTTTGCCTCTATGAAGAGCTGTAAAAATACCAATGAAAATCACCTTGAAAATTGTGCAATCATTTTATTATTTCTAGTTTTTTACTAATAAAAACAGCAGCTCTTCTGATAGATTGAAATGGCTCTTTAAAACCAAACCAATATTCTCCAGACCTGCCATACCATGTCTTTTCATTGGGAATTCTGATGGATTCAAATGAGAGCCCATCTATTGTAATAAAAAAAAAAAAAAAAACTACTTCTTTTA
The DNA here is from genome assembly GCF_027579735.1 of Bombina bombina. Lineage (NCBI taxonomy): Eukaryota > Metazoa > Chordata > Amphibia > Anura > Bombinatoridae > Bombina > Bombina bombina. Next base: position 1,425,961,783 of record NC_069499.1, on the reverse strand, counting down.
AAAAAATAAATAAATATATATATATATATATATTATATCTATTTGAGTTGGTTCAATATATCTGACTAAATACAATCTGGTGGTAATCCATTATGCTGCAAATTAGCTTTAGTTATTTGTGATCATCTGATATAAAACAAATTTGCAGTGTTAAAGGGGCATACAATTTAAAAATGAAATCCCTTTAATTAAAAAAACAAGATTGTAATATGCATTGATTATTTCTTTTGCTGTAAAAATCCTGCTTGCCCACGCTCCCTAAAGAGACAAAAATCAAATACTGTAACATAAGTGTGCTGCAAATTGCCTGGCCAGTTACATAACCTAGCTCTGTTGATTGCAGCCAATTAGGACTAACTGTAAATAGATTTTTACACTACTGTAGAAATCACTGGGTCAGGCAATTTGCAGCATACTCAAGTAGTGAATCTTTCTGATTAGTGTGGAACACGCATGATTTTTACAGTAAAAGCAAGTAAACTAAACACTTATTGTATATTGCAAAGCACAGAAGGAATTGAAACAATATTTTTTTGTATGATGCTCACTTTTTCAGATCCATTACGATATTTTGTGAATATATACCAAAGTATTCTTTGAGTCTAAATGCATAACTACTTGCATTTGTAAAGTCATATTGTTATATAATCAACAATATATAAAGAACCAGTGGGCTACTGGAGAGTGTGTACTTACATAGCACTCAACAACACTCAAATGAAATGAATACAATATCGCCAGTGGAGGGAGGATTCATAATTAACGTCCGGAGTGGAGAGGTTAAAACTTAACTTTTATTAATTATACAAATTAAAAAAGATTTAGAACATCAAAACACAGTGACATGCCATCCTGTACTTCTCAATAATGGCTTAGCTGTGTGATCAATAGTGGTAAAATCTAGTCACAGACTATGGATGTTGTGGGATACCGGCACTGTGATATCCACTGCTGGGGTGGGTGGTCTTACTAGTGGTATATATTGTGGTAGGTTAGGGAAAATTCAAAGGATTTGTGACATTTAAGCCAAGTGCTGAATTAGGCACTATGATATTTAGATAGAGTGGGTTAAAATTAACACTTTATTAAACATTTATGCAAAGACAGACTAATTACTCAAATTGAATCACACTATAGAAACAGGTTATCACCAAATGTTCCTATATTCTGGTCATTGTGAACGATCCATCTAAAAATTAAAAACAAAGGTTAAAAGTAAGGGCAGTGTGCTCTGGTAGGTACCAGTGTAGTGTGTAATTGAATCAATCAGAGTAGTGTAGTTAGGGATATATACCGTTGCAATCAACAGCAAACATACAGGCTATGCGCTCAAAGGCGTCCTCCTACCTGCGTACTGCTGGGATTTAACCCAGTCAGCCGATTTCTGACTAAGTCCCTATATATGAACTAACACAACATTCATACAGATACTATGTATCTAAGTGGAGTCACACTCTTATGCTCCTGTGCAATAAAAAGTCTCTCGTTGGTCTGCAGTATGCCCTTTATAATATTGGGGCTTCACTAGGTAAAATTGTTATAAATGCTTTTCACGCCTAGAGAATCTTCAATTAAGTTCTAAGTGCATATCATCACTATACGGACTATTTCTCTGTACTGTCGGCACCATTTACAATTAAAATATACCACTGTGAACTTTAGCGTTGTAATGCTGAGAGACAAAAACACTGTTTAAACAGCGAATATTGCAATTAACAAGCATAAGTTTCAGAGACTGCTCTCACACGACACTAGAGCACCAGAGCACGCCCACCGACGCATATTGCAGACCAACGAGATACTTTTTATTGCACAGGAGCATAAGAGTGTGACTCCACTTAGATACATAGTATCTGTATGAATGTTGTGTTAGTTCATATATAGGGACTTAGTCAGAAATCGGCTGACTGTGTTAAATCCCAGCAGTACGCAGGTAGGAGGACGCCTTTGAGCGCATAGCCTGTATGTTTGCTGTTGATTGCAACGGTATATATCCCTAACTACACTACTCTGATTGATTCAATTACACACTACACTGGTCTGGTACCTACCAGAGCACACTGCCCTTACTTTTAACCTTTGTTTTTAATTTTTAGTTGGATCGTTCACAATGGCCAGAATATAGGAACATTTGGTGATAACCTGCTTCTATAGTGTGATCCAATTTGAGTAATTAGTCTGTCTTTGCATAAATGTTTAATAAAGTGTTAATTTTAACCCACTCTATCTAGTGGTATAAATTCCAAGGGTTAGGAAGCATACTATCCACAATAATCAGCTCGCATGAAATAGGGCACCTACCACTCCCTAGGTCAGGAGGAGTAATATATTCTATGCAATAAAGTTACAAAGTCAAATTCAAAAGTAGCTCTTATTAATATGTACTGAATACCAGTAATGACCCAAAATGGCGGTCAGGGACCAGTAGAATTAATAAACATCAAAAGATAGACTATAGGTACAATAAGTGGAGGTACTCTATATTATACTCATTCATTAAGTAGATAATATTGAGTATTTAATCTCATGGTATGCCTATGTTGGCAAATTCGTATGGATCAAATATGTTAACCACTGTACACAAAAAATAATCTAGCTGTATAACAATTTGATCCGTGTAATATATAAAAAAATATGTGGCAGAGCTCCCTAATTCGATATAACTAGCGAGCCAAACTGAATTCCATCTAACAGAGTCGTCCCAATATATAAGTGTTAGTGTCAATATTATGTTAAGGAGCACAAAGTTGTGGTGGTCACCCAAAATACACAGGTAATAGTTATGTCACAAATGGTGTTATTAGGCACTAGACAGATACGCAAGGGAGGACAAGGCAGGACTCCGTAATTCAATATAGTAGGTGAATGTTACTGGATAATAGCTATTTACAAGTAGTGTTATGTAACGTTATTAGGCACTGGACAGGTACATAAGGAAGACAGGACTCCGTGATTCAATATAATTAATTAACGTTACTGAAGTCAGTCTAGCACAATTGTCTTCTAAGAGTGTCAGTGCGGAAATTTAAATGTGAAACAAAATAATATATTGTTCCCCAGAGCGTACGGATACAAGTACTGATACAATAGATATTTGGTAACGATATTTAGTACTTAAAAGGTCAGAGCAGGAGAGCACCGCTGGCAGTGCACCACTATATTGAAGGTAAAAGGTCCGGTATAAAGGGGATTATTATAGCCGTATATCAGGCTTCTATGTAAGATGACTAGTCGGCTAGATAGTGGGGATTGAATCCCAGAGAGACAATAAGTCAGTGCCAGTGATTATGCATGGACACACTCAAATATTCAAATGTTTAATGATTATCCAGTGTATCGTGACACCGATAATCTGCTGACATGTAGGTATTCACAATGGAGTGGTTGCGGTGGCAAAGTAAGTGACCAAGCTATTACTACTAATAGATAGAACTATCACTAAGGCGACACCATTTGTCAGCCAAATTCAAATTATTGTTAACATCAAATTAACTATATAGGTAGGAAGTACAGGAGGACTAACACTGCAAGTTAAAATAGAGTTGGAGAGAGACCGCTACGTCCCAGCTCCCCCTAACATGTTTCGCATAACTGCTTTTTCAATGGTTTTCTTATATATTGCACGGATCAAATTGTTACACAGCTAGATTATTTTTTGTGTACATCCTCAGTGGTTAACATATTTAATCCATACGAATTCGCCAACATAGGCATACTATGAGATTAAATACTCAATATTATCTATTTAATGTATGAGTATAATATAGGGTACCTACATATACCAGCTCCACTTATTATACCTAATTCTACTGGTGCCTGACCGCTATTTTGGGTCATTACTGACTGATTTGATTTTGTAACTTTATTGCATAGTATCTATTACTCCTGACCTAGGGAGTGGTAGGTGCCCTATTTCATGCAAGCTGATTATTGTGGATAGTAGACTTCCTAACCCTGGGAATGTATACCACTAGTAAGACCACCCACCCCAGCAGTGGATATCACAGTGCCGGTATCCCACAACATCCATAGTCTGTGACGAGATTTTACCACTATTGATCACACAGCTAAGCCATGATTGAGAAGTACAGGATGGTATGTCACTGTGTTTTTATGTTCTAAATCTTTTTTAATTTGTATAATTAATAAAAGTTAAGTTTTAACCTCTCCACTCCGGAAATTAATTATGAATCCTCCCTCCACTGGCGATATTGTATTCATTTCATTTGAGTGTTGTTGAGTGCTATGTAAGTACACTGGTTCTTTGTGTAAATAGTCATTCCCTGTGTACAGCACCAGCCTTACATTATATCTAGATACAGTCCAATATACAGTAGTACTGGACGAAGAATTGATATAGGTTTTTAGGCAACAACACAAGTAGTGCCATCGTTTATCTTGTTCCTTTTCTCATAATCAAGAATATGTTTTTAATAAGGCTGTGTTTTTTGTTTTGTACTTGCGCTCAGTCAAAGCCCTTCAATTTAAACGCATTTGATATAAGCGCACATTATGGCAACGCATCGCTTGCAGTTTGCACTTTAATTGTTCTGGGCCTCATTAGTTCATAACTCCTTAATTCTGTTTATCGTGAATAAGCTGCAAGCAAAGATTTATGGCTGTAGATACATTTCTGATTATTAAGATTTTTTATAGGGGTTGATGTGAAATTTAGAATTATATAGCGCTTCCATTTTAAACACATTTTTCAGAGAACATACATTATGCTGTAGTAAAAATGTACATAAATAAAATATTATCTAGATCAGGGCACCCAAACATTTTGGTATGGAGTGCTGGTGACTAATGATGGGGCCAGGGGCCGCATTAAATTATTCTCATTCTAGGGAATGACTCAAATTAAAAGTCTTACGCTAGAACGCTAATTGCGCTGAAAGTAAACTTTTTGGTCTTCTTGCGTTGCTCTCGTATTATAAGTTGAGAATAAGAAATTTGCACTCTCGCGCTAACCCAATGCGTGCAAACACCTTACTTCTATAATTAGAATATCGCACACTAACATATTCCCCCATAGAAGTCAATAGAGAAAAAAAGTGAAAAAAAACAGCCTAACACCCTACTCGCGTGCTAACCCAAACTCATATTCTCATATGTGCTAACCCAAACTCATATTTATTATATGTGGTAAACTATCACATGTTCTCACGTGCGCTAACCCGAACGCATGTTCTCAAGTGCCCTAACCCGACATGAAAATATAAATATTTCACATTCCAATGCTCTTCACATAGAAGAATATGTTCTATTTATTCATAATTACATATTTCTTTATTTATCTGATGGCATTTTGGTACAATATATATCTATGCCTATATATAGATGATTATATATAGGTATAGATAGATATATATATATATATATATATATATATATATATATATATAGGAATGTCTATTTATAAATACTAAACATATTCCCCTATGTGCAGAACATTGGAATGTAAAATATTTACAGTAAATACACCGTATAACACTTCATTAAATATGAATATTGCATAAATATAAATTTTCATGTTTTCATCTACTTAACTGCAAATGACTGCAATATACATAAATATGCATCTTTAGAGATGTGTATGTATGTATCTCTGTTAAAGCCCTTTGCCTGCCTTTTTTTTTTTTCTTCTAACACCTGAGAACTCATATATCCTTATAACTTTTGTGTGCAATATATTTTTTTAAATATTTTTTATTAGATGATGTTATTATAAGTCTAACTGTACTTTGTAATGTATTTTTGATGTGCTTTGTGCAACTTTTTATTTTTGTGAAACAGTTAAACACAGCTCTGATGTTGCGGTATTCATTCTAGCGTAAATCGAGATTGTGCTCAAGTGATCACGCTTACTTTCAACTCGTAATACAAGCGCAATTTAAATTGTATGCAAATGACCATGAAAACCCGATATTGCTTGCGCACAAACGTTTGCGCTCCACTCATAATATGCCCATATATAAATTAAACATATATAGGACCTAAGTTATTGTTAGCGAATTTAACTATATTTACTACTCAAATTTTCAAATTTTGTTAAAAAAATGAGTAATGTTTTAAATACCACATTCTTTTGTGTAAAAAAAAAAGATCCCATACTCCCTTGTTGGGGGCAAAAAGCAATTGATGTGACCTAGCTTTTCAAAATGCTACAAATTGCCTAAAACAACCTCTATTTGATCTGCAGCATTTTTGAAAACCGAGGTTACAGAATTTGCTTTTTAGCCTCCCTAGGGAGTTTGGGCCAAACACATTTGTTTTTAAACATATAGAAAAAGATTGTTGATGTTTTTTTTAGTTACCTAACGAGAAATGTGGAAATTATTTTTCACACAAAAATTCTTAAAGAGCTGGAAGTGGCCCATGGGTCTTAGTTCGGGCAACTGACGTCTCTGTCCTGAAAGCAAAACTGTTTCTTTTTCATTCATATAGATATTTGTCTGCACAAAAGGCATTCCAAATAAGTTTAAATGTAATTTTAAAGGGGAAGTGTGCTGTAAAATGGTTTTCTCCTTAAAGGGACAGTGAACCCAAATTTTCTCTTTTGTGATTCAGATAGAGCATGCAATTTTAAGTGACTTTCTAATTTACTCCTATTAGCAAATGTTCTTCATTCTCTTGGTATCTTTATTTGAAAAGCAAGAATGTAAGTTTAGATGCTGGCCCATTTTGGTGAACAACCTGGGTTGTTCTTGCTGATTGGTGGATACATTCATCAACCAGTAAACAAGTGCTGTCCAAGGTTCTGGACTTTCTTTTTCAAATAAAGATAACAAAAGAACAAAGAAAAATTTATAATAGGAGTAAATTAGAAAGTTGCTTAAAATTGCATGCTCTATCCGAATCACAAAAGAAAAACATTTGGGTTCATTGTCCCTTTAATATGGTTCTAATTACTTTTTAAACCCGGTATATTTTTGTATATGAAATAGCTGTTAATTGAAACCACAACCCAATACAATGGGCTGATCTGGTAAGGAGAGAATACCTCATTATCTTATAAGTCGAATTATTTACACAAAGTCCTCATTTTCTTATTTATGACTGTTTACTCATAAATAAACTATTTGTAAACAATTAATACACTCCAGTAGGTAAAATGGATAACTGGGAACACATTGAAAGGGAGAAAATATTACAGTACACTGCCCTTGTAAATAACCTTTATATATTCTTAAAGGGACAGTCTACACCAGAATTTTTATTGTTTTCAAAGATAGATAATCCCTTTATTACCCATTCCCTAGTTTTGCATAACCAACATAGTTATAATAATACACTTTTTACCTCTTTTATTACCTTGTATCTAAGCCTCTGCAAACTGCCCCCTTATTTCAGTTATTTTGACAGATTTGCATTTTAGCCAATCAGTGCTAGCTCCTAGGTAACTCTCATGTGCGCGATCATTGTTATCTATATGAAACACATAAACTAATACCCTATAGATAAGATAAGATTTAGATAAGAGGCGGCCTAAGAAATTAGCATATGAACCTCCTAGGTTTAGCTTTTGACTAAGAATACCAAGAGAACAAAGCAAAATTGGTGATAAAAGTAAATTAGAAAAAAAATTACATGCCTTATCTGAATCGTGAAAGTTTATGTTGGACTAGACTGTCCCTTTAATGGAAGAAAAATGTTTAATGTACTTATGTTCAGGAAATAATTATTTGTGATTGTCCTTCACGGCCCAGTGTCTAATAGATTTTATATTTATGTAGCATATTATAGGATTGGATTATAAGATAAACCTAAATCTTTTACTTTTGGTCTGTTTATAACTAGCTAGCTGGAAAGCAAGGAATATTGTTCACCAACGTTTACATAAATACGACTTCTTTAGAGAAACATCAGGTAGGTTTCATCACTGAATTGTTTTGTATGATGAGACAGATGTTTTTTTAACAGAAACAGATCAATATTATCCTTAAGAAAATGAATAGAACTTTTCCTTTGCTGAATGATATTGTACAACATAGGTTTTTATATAGACTATAGAGTATAACTGCAATCTCTGTTATTCCCTCAATTAAGGTAATCATCTACTTGTGTGCATATATGTATATATATATATATATATATATATATATATATATATATATATATAATGTATAGTGTTTACACAACCACATCTGTGTCTCTAATCTCTATCTAATTAGATATATATTTGTATTTATACATGAGGAACCAGAGAAAAAGTGCTATAAGAAAAATACACATTGGATGACTCCCTTATATTTTAAAAATAATCCCTTGGTTTCCTCAAAATAAAATGCACTTTTTACTGTCACATTCATATATAATTATATTTAAATATACTTAAATTTTATTATTCTTTATTATATCTTTGTGTGCATTGCAGGAGATGTTTTAACTACACAAAAGCTCTTTTTTTAACCTGCATTATAACTTTGTCTCTTTTACATTCATTCTGTATGCATTTTAAAAACCCTAACAAAATGGGCCACTTTTATAATTGGTCTTTGATGACAAAATACCAATTTTAATGGGCCCATAACATATATATGGGCCACTATGTTTAAAGACAACTCTTCATTGACATTTAAATCTTCATTTCAACCACCTCATACATGATGATTAGATATTTATGTGACTTCTCCAGACTTGTAGATTACCAACATTCTAAGTCTTTATAATTTAAAGCCAACTTTGAAATCCCAGTTTACTTTCTCTAATCTGTAGATATAATATTAGGTTTGCTAGACCTGCATCTTTAATGCACACTCATGTAAGTTCCACTTTTAAAAATGTACTGGTTGCTCAACATCTTCTATTAGGCGAGGAAGTGAGCTGTTTATGATTACTTGCAGTTACAACATGTAATCAAAAAGTTGCATTTCTTTTGGAGAAAATAACATGAGACATCTAGACTTTAAACACCCTTGATAATCACGTGAAATAATTCTGTTATAGATGTTCCATTTTGCAATCTAATTTGGGGAATCATTGTGAGCAAATAAATTCTGGAAACTGGCAAGTTGTTTTATTTGTTCTGTTTGCATAGAGTGCCTTCTAATCAGTTTCTTCTTGGCTTTGGTTTCAAAATGTTTTGGAGAGCTGGGAGCCATAGGAATTAGCGTCTTCTGACTGCCATGGACTGGTGAAGGAACTTTGCCATTAGATCTGATGTCTGGAATTGGAGGGTTGAGGTTTACGTTCAGTGGTGGTAAAAAGCCTGGTCTGGTGTGTGATATGTGATCCAAGAGAAGTGTTCCAGATCCTCTTCTTTCCAAAAGCCCTGGTGTCCTGCGACGTACAGTTATTGGTGAAACAGCACTTGGAATGCTTTCCAAGGACTCTCGTGAAGAACTAGTAAAGAGTGTTAAAGGAGAAGCATTATATTTCCTCCTTTCCAAAGATACACGCCCAGAATCAGGAGAACCAGGAATGGAGTCTGGACAAAGATGGGAATCAGATTCATAATGGTCCATACGTGTTAATTTGTGGTGAGCAACCCCACGTAAATTAGTAGCAATAGTTGGGGCAAGTGTGGCACTTGATGTTTCCTGAGTCTCAGGTGCCGTGTTGCGTCGTGACAAAGGTTGGTGGAGGTTACTGAACTGGACTTTATCAGCCCATAAAGAGTCAGTAGTTGAGGGATCCTCCCCAGGGGACTGTTCACCCATTGTGAAGATGGATGGATCTTGTCCCTCTATACTATGTCGCCTGGAGAGCACAGGTCTTTTAGTGATGGACAAGTTGTTTATCTCTGAAATAATATTTTCTTCTTGCTCTTCCACTGTAGTCCTGTCTGGGAGTGCCACTGAATGAAATCCTGCCAATACAGATGGGGCTACTAATCCCCAGGGCTCAGAATTCAGCCTCTTAAGCTGTTTCTTGTTGATCATCCTACCCTTAGTAGGTACCTGATCTAATGTTTTAATTTCCAGTTTGCAGGAAGAAGGGCAAGTGAGCCTAGAGCCCATATTGAAATTAAAAACATCCCTTTCTTCTTCTTTTTCACTTGCTGGAGAGAGAGATGTTTTTATGTCTATATCTGAGGGGGACATACATATTGTTGGACATTGCTTTTCATCAATGCCTGGGGATGGAGGGGAATTTAGATACTGCTTTGTCTTTTTTGTCCCAGAGGGGGAGGTATCGGTGGTAATAATAATGACTTCCTTCCCTCTAGCTTTACACGCATCCAAAAGGACTCTCAGGGTTTCACGATCACCTTTGTTAATGGCATACATGAGTGCTGATGTTCCTGAGTAATCCTTCATGCTTGGGTCAGACCCATGTTCCAGCAACACAGATACAACAGCTACTCCAGTAAGGTTGCAACATGCATGCATCAGGGCAGTTTTTCCCAACTTGTCTGGCATATTTGGGTCTGCCCCATTTTCCAGCAGGTATTTAACCATCCGGGGCTTATTCTGGGGGTCATCATATTTGGCTAAGCAGGCAGCTATCAGGGGCGTCTCACCTTGGGAATTCCCTTCATTAATATAGGCACCTCCTTCCAGGAGAAGGCGCGTCAGTCTGAATTTGCCCTGCCACACGGCCTTCAGTAAGGCACTGCCCTCTGTATGCAGCATAGTGGAATCTCTCATTGGTGATGGAAACAGCAACAGATAATGTATCTGCTAAGCTATGGTGTAGAATTTGGTCGATTTTGGAACTGCAGGATTCACTACCGAGTATTTGTCCTGAAAAAAATAAAGTAGAGAGTTATCTCTGTGCTCTACACACATGTATACTTACAGATATATATATATATATATATATATATATATATATATATATATATATATACTGTATATCCATAACAAGTGCTAGGCTGTTCAAAAATAAACAGTGATAAAAAGTATAAATATATTTTTAGAATATGGGTAAAAGTATACTGAATAAAAAGAGACTCCATATTTGTATATAAGGATCAATAATTAATAATCCTCTTAGGCTACTTGATGGTTTGGAAGTATGCCATAATCTCAAGTATTTTATTGTGACCTTTAAATGATGTCCTCATGACTCACTAATATGATAAAGTTTAGAATATCTAGAGAAGTAAATAAATAGGGAACAGTCTGTATAATTAACACACCTGTGTTTCAATATGGATAGCCTTAAAATCTGGCTGGTGAATAAATCATAAGTACTGGATTTGAAAGATAGTATTATAGTACACTATCCTTATACCGCCCATAGAGCTCACATTCTAATCCATCTGAATTTCATTGTTAAAACATTACATGGATGCTCAGGTAATTTGTTTTATTTTGTTTCTATTTATATGTGATTATGTTTAGCTATCCACAGATTTATGTAGGTGAATCACTAGGATGTTCAGACAGTGGGGTAGATTTACCAATGTCTGTCCATTATGATACGCTGTAGCGTATCATGTTCGACAGAAATTGCTGAATGCCGACAGCATACGCTGTCAGCATTTATCATTGCACAAGCAGTTCACCAGAACTGTTTGTGCAATTCCGCCCCCTGCAGATTCACAGCCAATCGGCCACTAGCAGGGGGTGTCAATCAGCCCGATCGTATAGAATCAGGCGGATTAAAGACTGCAGCCTCATAGGTAGCGGACAAGTAATGGAGCAGCGGTCTTCATAACTGCTGTTTCCTGCCCTTGTTAAATCTACCCCAATGTATAAAAGAACATTCTTCAACATTTTACAAGTCCATTTTATACATGTCCAGTGCTCTCTACAGAGAAAGGAGATAGGTAAAGAAAGGGAAAGGTAGATAAAAAATAAATTTGGTCCACCAACAATCACCCAGCATTCTTGATACCTAGTTTTTTGGTTACCTTGGATGGCACCCCTAAATGTTATCATCTAGAACCACCCTTGCTTTTCCTCTTAATTAGAGGTGTGGCCTAACAGTCTGTGGTGTTATATTCAAATGTGAAACTCTCTGTATGGATGGAAGCCAGCTTGTCTGATTTGTGAGTGCTGAATCACTGCTGTCGTAGCTATGATATATTACATTTACATGAAGCAATATGTGAAGCATCAAATAATATTTTGATGTTTTTTTGTAATATCATAAGGTGAGCACCCAGCATATTATGGCTAACTGTTGTGCTGATGACACAAAGCATAAGTGAACCACTTCATTGGATGGTTGTTATAGTGTTCTTATCGTGAATATTAAGGTGGGTTCCACCAGAATTTTCCATGATCTGTTCTTGATTTACAAACCCTTGTAATATGTAATAATAGAAATGACATGAAATGATTTTAAAATATTTATTTTTGCAAGTGCAAAACATAAATGCTTAGATGTGTTGTCCTGTATACATGTATAAATAGACATGACCCCTGGAGGGAATGCTTCTTAAAAAAAAATAGAAAAAAAAAAGAATAAAAAGTGGTTGATTTAAAAAAAAAAAATCATTAACTTTTTTGAGTAGAAGTCAAACACTTTAAAGGAACATAGAAATACATTGTTGTGCCAGATTACGAGTGGAGCACTGCTTAGCGCTTGCGCTAGAGCGCTAATTGAGCTAGTAGTAAACTTTTTGCACGCATAGGGTATTATGAGTTGAAAGTAAAAAGTTATCACTTTTGCGCTAACCTGATGCACGCAAAAAGTCAAACTTACAATATCTCACGCGCGATTCCCCCATAGAAATCAATGGAGCAAAAAACAAATGGAATAAAACACTCTACTCGCGTGCAAACCTGATTACATATTCTGAAGTGTGCTAACTTGACATGAAAACATGAATATTTCACATTACAATGTTCTTCACATATAAGAATATGTTCTGTTTATTCATAAATCTATTTCTAGATATATATATGGTTGTAAATATATTTCTACATATATATGATTGTACTTTGGTACAATTTTTATCTATACATATATATATATATATACATGATTATATATAGGTATATATATATACAGATATATAAAGGAATATCTATTTACAAATATTTAGAACATATTCTGCTATGTGCAGAACATTGGAATGGGAAATATTTACAGTAAATATGCACTAACACTTTATCAAATATGAATATTGCATAAATAGGATTTTACATGTTTTATTCTACTTAACTGCAAAGTGCTCCAATGCACTTATATATATGTCTATATATAGACAAAAAAGAGAGGACAACAATGGCACTACAGGGGTTGTTGCCTTTAATGCTATCAATATAATTTTCCATTAGTATGGGGCTAAATATTCAGGTAATATTAGGCGGGTGCTGTACACTAGACAGAAGTTGCGTACGAGGAGATCCAGTGAATAACTGGAAAAGAATGTACATATATAGCACTCAACAAACCTCTATTTGTGTGAATTCCAAGAAATGAGCAGACAGGAAAGAAAATGGATATGAATATCCGGTTCGAGTAATTTAGGTAAAACTTAACTTTTATTAGTTATAAAAAATAAAACAACATAACCATGCGATTTTAAAAACACAGTAGCGATGAATCTAAGCAGCATTAATTATCTAGTTGTGTATAGCGCAGTGTTATTGGGTCATACTCAGGTACCATAGTACCCAAATGTATCTCTGAATTAGGTTCAGGTAGCAGACTCATTCGGGACAGTGGTATTAGTATCTCCCTTGAGAATGGGGAGTAATCGAGCCGTTTGGTAAACCTAAATGGGTCTCTCAATTTTCAGGGGTATAATAATATTGATTATTGCTATGAGCATCCAGATGACATGTAATACTGTAGGAAATCTCAACATCTGTTAAGTATAAGTGCAGTTTGGATAATACCTGCTCGTATAAAATTAAAGTGTTATATATACCAAAATTACATTCACTAGATCAGATGTATCCTTAATGAATGGAACTCATTGGTTTCCAGTTTCACTAGTATATATATATATATATATATATATATATATATATATATATATATACATACAGGGAGAAATGTCAGTGTGATTTACGTGTGTTATTCTGAAACTTGTTGCTTCAGTGCTGTTCAATTATTATCTATATTAAATAACAATGTATACTCAATGTGACTACTGAGAGATCCCAAATAACTATGGATAACAAGTATCTCTTAGGAACAGTAATTACAAATTGTTAAATTCCCATTAGGTTAGGGTCTTTATTATTCAATAGTGGAGATACCACAGGTTAACCTATTGACTGCTATTACATATAGCACTCCATAACTATGGATAGAAAGTATCTCTTAGGAACATTAATTACAAATTATTAAATTCCCAAGGTGTTAGGGCATTTAATATTCATTAGTAGAGATACTACTGGTTAGCTGATTAACTGCTATTACATATAAGATAGACAGATTGCTATATTACAAAACATAGAGGTTCCAAACCAAATAGTAACTGCGAGCAATTTAACTAAACTATCTACGGTGACACCAATTGTCAGCCATCAACAAAGTTAATTGTATAAGCTAAACTGCCACTACATAAGTATTTCAATAGCTGTTGATATCATTACTGCAAGTTAAAAGAAACCGGAGAGACGATTAGGTCCCTACTCCCCCTAACATGTTTCACACTGAGCTTTTTCAAAGGCCTTTGAAAAAGCTCCGTTACTATTTGGTTTGATTGGCCGCAAATCTGCAGGGGGCAGCATTGCACCAGCAGTTCATAAAAACTGCTGGTGCAATGATAAATGCCGACAGCGTATGCGGTTGGCATTTATCGATGTGCAGTGAACTTGATACGCTACAATGTATCATGTCCGTTCGCACATTAATAAATTAATTCAACCGCATGATCAACTTGCATTAAAGTATGAGGTTTGTTAAAAATTCTCATGACTTATACCCATGAGGTCCAATTTTTGGGGTTTTGAGTTAAATCGTTGTCTAGAAGCTCTGCCATTTAATTAATGAATAATATTCCATCAAGTTGATTCTGGACTAACAGATCTTTTTTTATGTGGAAATACAGACTGATCCCTTTACAGCAAAGGCAGAAATAATTGCTACTTTTCTTTCTTCTCTATATGCTCAGGGTAGATCTGCAATAATTAGTTTATAATAGTGTACCTATTGTTAAATATTTATTGACCTGCTACTTGATGTGTGAAATCAGACTTCAAAATTATTCATATATGTGTTATTCACATATTTAAATTGTCCAAGTCTATCCTTTCTTTGTTTTGTAGTTAACCAGATAATGATCCTGATTTTAAAAGGCCGCTAACTAAAAATGCATATGCAAACCTTGCGAGCATATTGACAAAACTAAATCATTCACTTCTTTTGTAACAGGGGAGAGATTTGATATAAAAACGTGTGTGAATTGTATGACCACTCAGGTCATATACATGATCAAATGTAAACTATGCAGGGTCCAATATATAGGACTCACATCCAGGGACATAAAAACCAGGATCCGGGAACACTTCTCTACTATTGGCCAGGGGAGAGCATCCACCCCTCTTGTACGCCACTTTGTAGAAAAACATAATGGTGAATTAAAAACTTTCAAGCGGTGTGCTATTGAAAGGGTCAATAAACCCAAAAGAGGTGGGGATATTGAAATACTTCTGGCCAAGAGAGAAGCTTTCTGGATGTTTAGATTAAGAACTAGAGTACTGGATGGCCTCAACTCCAGGTATGACCTCATAAATTATTGGGAGTAGGAGGTTTGTGGGTCTCCGGTGCTCTATTTTCTAGTTCTAAAAAGATATAAGATGGAAGGTACTTGTCTCCCTTTTATTATGTATTTATTATGTTATTATTTGGAGACAAGTCTACTCTGTATATTTTATAAGATATATCAAGGTCTTTGTATGGGCATATCTCACTGTATTACTGATTTGGTTATTATGTACTGTTAAGTGAGAAGTATTTATATTTACAGTCATCCAATAATCTCTAGATGACCATTTTTTATTATCAGCATGCTATGTCATATCACGGTATTTATTGCAGATGTAGAGTTATTGTATTGTACAGCATCTGATCTGTGTTCTCTGCTATACTATATTATGTAACAATATACACAGTCCTAGGAGGTCATAAGTGATCTGCCGTGTGATGCAGTTGTGAGATGGTGTTGCGCTCTAGCTCTTAACCAATAGTAGTGTTTTAAGGGGTATCTAAGTTTGTAGAGTGATACACAAGCCAGGCTATGAATACGGCAGTAAGCCGAAATGCGTAAGCCAGTTGTGCTGCGCAAACACCGTCCTGTTTGGCTGTTTTCATTTGTATTTTTTTATTATTATTATTATCAATAGGCAAACAAATATCAGCGTATATAATCACAACCGTCCACTCATATGGACGTGCTATCAAAAGAAAATCCTCTCCATAATAACAACATAGTAAAACAAAAAGGACAATACAGGTCAAGTAAAGGAGAGAGAACATTAAATCAAAGTTCTGAGTTGGTGAATAGTCCAGTAGTGTTCGCCCCATAGTCAGGGCAAGTTGTGTCCATATTGCCTATTGAAACTTTTTCAATTTTCACAAAAACTATTAAACATTTGACAATTAAAGCACCCTGCAGCTACTTATGAGCCCCAGGGTGAAAGCTATAAAAGTAAGATCATCAACAACATTAACAAACACATCTACACATTGCTGTAATTAACATCTCAAACCATTAGGGCACACATTGGATTGGTTATAAGGCATCACCAGACTTATGATGGTGGGTCACACGTCTCCCGCTAGATTTCAGTGACCTAAGGCATTTGCCCAGATGTTCCATTCACCCCTTAGATTCGCTTCCAGCATGTAAATGGTATTTTTAAAAGGGTACAGTATTTGCCTCTGGGTCGGGAGATCTAAAGATTGTAAAAAAAGTCTCCATTTCCCAATAAAGCGCACCACTCGCGCATTGACATCAAACAACGTACCACGTTGTTCACGCAGCAGATTTTTTAACATAATTTGCTTAAGAAACATGAAAGATGGCGGTTCACTATGAAGCCATTTATGGAAGACACATTTTCTGGCTAAAAGTATACAGTTAATGAGCAATTTCTTATATTGTCTTGGGACTGTCAGTTGATTGAAAAACAGAAACTGTGTAGGCATAAATGTGGTGGCGATGGATGTGATTTTTGAGAGCCAGAAGGACACTTGGCTCCAGTATCTGCGAATCTTGGGGCAATACCAGATGTAATGTAAAAAGTCTGGGTAAGAACACTTGCCACAAACATTAGAAAAGTCTTTCCTCTCTTGATAGATAACTCATATCTGTGATTCCCTAAGGTCAGCTGCAAGAGTTGCAAACCAAGTTAGGCTTAGGCTATCATATATAATATTGACAGGAACATTAGGCAGTCTCCTATTCCAGACTTTAAAAAGGTTTAACTGCATATCAGGGATTTTGGCTTGTATCAGCTTGTTATAAATTGGGGATATAGCAAAATTATGTGCTTGAAACTGTGCAGCGGTCCGAGTCAAAGGCGATTTATCCCAAAACGTCCCACAATTCTGTAAAATGTGATTGATATAGTGTTGGACTTGAAAATAGGCAAATCTACTAGTGTATGAGGTCAAGTATTTCCTACATATAGCGTCAAAAGGCAGTACAGACTTAGTAACAGTATCTAAGAGTTTGTATATGTTATCTACGCCTAGAGTTTTCCAGATATGAAAAACAGGGTACATTGAACCAGGTAAAAATCTTGGGTTTCCCATAATGGGTAGGTATTTAGTCTGGCTGGAGTCCCAGGACAAGGCTTTGGTCATGGCCCTCCAGCCCACAAGAATATCCCGAAACATCGGGTGATTCTGTATAGTCGTAGGAAGTTCAGATAAAGTGGCATGTGGTAGGAAGGAGGGAGACACCTGAGGCAGTGAGGCCTCCTCCAATTGAACACTGGAGAAGTGCTGGGTGTTTATTTTCCAATCTAATGCAAACTTTGCTAAAGAGGCCCAGTTATAATAGAGAAGGTTCGGTAAACCCAGTCCTCCCTTCAAGTAAGGGAGATATAGTTTATGTACGCCTATTCCAGGCTTGCTACTCTTCCAGAGGAAGGTTCGAAATATGCTGTTTAAGAATGCTATATCTTTCCGTTGCAGCAGGAGGGGGAGCATTTGCATAAGATATAGGAGCTTGGGTAAAACCATAATTTTGATAATATGGACTCTACCCATTAAAGAGAGTGGTAAGTTCTGCCAGGTGGTCAAGTCCATCTTAACTTATTAAATAAGGGGTGTTATGTTTTGGCAGTACCATTGTTGTGGGTTAGCAGAGACACGTATGCCCAGATAGGTTAAGTGAGAGACTACAGTACGAAAAAGGGTATAGCGTTGCTGTGTCATCGGTCTTTCGATGCAGCCATAGAATCTCTGATTTTGAGACATTTATCTTGTAACCCGAGAATTCCCAAATAACTGGATCGAATCTAGAATTACTGGGACATAGATCTGTGGGTCTGATATGAAAAGCAGCATGTCATCCGCATAGAGAGCAATTTGAAGTTTATGGGAGTTCAGGTTAATGCCAGGAAAGGTTGCTCGTAGATAGATCGCTAGAGGTTCCAATGTTAGGTTAAAAAGGAGTGGGGAGAACGGACAGCCCTGGCGGGTTCTTCTTTGTAGAGAGACTGGGGGGAGTAAAGGTTATTAATCAGCAGATACACTACATGATTAGAGTAGAAATTCCTAAGAAAAGTGGTGAATCGGCCGAGATGCCAAAGTTCTCCATAGAGAGAAAAAGGTCAAAAGCCTTCTCTGCGTCCAAGGACAGCAGGAAGGCCTCTGGGAGTGCATGAATCACTCTGTCCTACCAATTGTGGGTTACTGCATGGAGGACTCTCCGAATATTAGCTACCGAAGAGCGGTTAGTGGTGAAGCCCATTTGGTCCGGGTGCAAATTATGGGGGAATATATGTTTCAGTCGGTTGGCTAGTAATTTGGTTAGCAGTTTATAGTCAACATTTAAAAGGGATATAGGTCTGTACGACTCTGGAAGAGTAGGGTCTCTATCTAGTTTATGTATAACCGTTATATGTGCAGCAGAGAAATTATTAGAGGGGGTGTGTTGGTCCGTGAAATAATGGTCAAATAGGGTAGTAAGTATTGGGGAAATTTGGCCAGACAAAAGTCTATAAAATTTAAGTTGTCAATTTGGTCAGTCTTTAGTTTGGGAAGAGTAAGTTTGTCCCAGAACTTCCGTTGTGCATTTTCATGGGCAGGTTGTGATTGATATAGCTTAGAATAATAGTTGGCAAATTCTGATACAATGTCGGATGCATTATTTGTTAGTTGGCCTTGACTCAGGATAGCTGGGACCCCTCTATTGGCTTGCTTAATTTTGACCAGTGATGCCAAGAACCTTCCAGATCTGTTACCATGCCTCAAGAAATATCCCTGGTTTCTGTTTTCTTGGCGTACTGTGTTTTGTAACAGAAAGGTGTCTCTCTCCCTCCTCGCCGCAAAGTAAAAGGCTCTGTTGGATGGGGTAGGGTATTAGCAGAAGCGGGCATAAGTTGTGTTGTCAGTTGTGTATTGTGGTGTTCTTCCCTACTATTATGAAGACATTTTTGTTTGGTCAGGTATGCAATTATGTCACCCATGAGAACTGCTTTGGCCGTTTCCCAGAAACCTGCAGGACTATTTAAGTGTGATCTGTTATTGACTGCAAAGTCGTCCCATTGTTTCCTCAGATACATGTTAAAATCAGGAGATTTAATAAGGTGATTCAGGAATCAAAACACTTGTTTATTTATGGGCTTAGGGGATTGTAAAAGAGTCAGAGAGATAGGTGCGTGGTCTGAAATTGTAATATTAGTAATCCTGGTGTCAGTAATCAATAGCTCTAGAGAACTAGAGGTGAGAAAAAGATCAATTTGGGAGAATGAGTTATGTGCCCGAGAGGCGCAGGTATAATCCCTGCCCGTAGGGTTACATCTCCTCCATATATCTTACACTCCTAGAGAGTTATAAAGGGCGTCAAACACTTTAAGGGGGAATACCGTCATGTCTCTTTTAATTTTGGCAGTGGCGGGGCTGGTTGGGTCTCTGAATCTATCTAAGGCTGAATTTGGTGTTAAATTGAAGTCTACAGCAATTATGAGTTTAGTGTCCAAAAAGTGAGCCAAAGAAGTAGTCAGGGCGCGCCAAAATGTGAGCGCTCTTTGATTGGGGCCGTAAACATTGCACACAGTGTACCAGTCACCCTGCCACTTTAATTTAATAATGAGGAACCTCCATTCTGGGTCTATTATCTTGTCCCCTATCTGGTATTCCAGGCCTTGACGAATAAGAATAGCCACCCCTCTATTAGAGCTATTGTAGGGAGCACTAAGGACATCTGAGATCCATTTAACTTTTAGCTTGTCGTGTTCTGGGGCACTTAAATGAGTCTCCTGTAGGAGCGTAATGTAGGCCTATGATTTCTTTAGCTGCGTCAAGATGGTCTTCCTTTTAATGGGGGAGTTAATCCCCCCCACATTCCAGGACAAAATCTTTATCGTCATCTAAAGTCCATGTGAGTTAGATATATGTAGCCCTGTAAGCATCTGGTGCCTAACCTAGGGATGGGAATAGGGATCAGATGAAAACTATGGAAAAGACAATCAAAAGTAAGTGTGTCACCTTGCATTAGGATAAGACTAGAGCCACCCGCTACCCCTTATATAATCATAATGGGAGACGTGACAAAGTGTCTGTAGCAATGCCTTTCACTGGTGTTGGAATTACAGCATACAACAAAAAACAACATTAAATACATTAACTAGAACAGAAAAAATACAAAAACAATAACACAGTGCAGAGTTATAGCCACATAATAAAATACAATACCAGGCCATTACGAATAGTTCTTGGATCCTCATAAAGTTTCCTATCTGCGGATCTGTATCCTGACCAAAAAATGGGGGAAACAGTTACCTAGCAGGCTTCAGCCAGGGGATTCCCTCTGGATCGGAGAAGAATGAGTAGGTGAATCATGTTCGTGATCTAGAAAATCTTGGGCGTCTCTAGGCGAGTCAAAGAACTTGAAACCCTGTGAAGTATGGAGTATGAGACAGGCTGGGAACAACTGGATAGCCTGGCGTTTCTCTTTATGCAGGGAGCTGCACAGAGGGGCAAAGTCTTTTCGTTTCTTCGCAACTTCTGAAGAGTAATCTTGAAAGAGGTAGAGTCTTTTTTCATCATAGAGCAGCATCTCAGTTTTCCTGTAAGCTCTTAGAAGCTGGATTTAGATTGAAAATTTAGATATTTTATCATCACTCCACGGGGAAGGATGTCTTTTTCCGCCATTGCCAGTCTATCACCCCCAATCCGGTGTGCTCTCTCCACTTTCAGTGGCAAATATTCAGCAGGAACATTTAACAAACTGGGAAGTGAGTGTTCAGCAAAATAGAGTAGCTCTGAAGGACGAATTAACTCAGGCAGCCCTACCAATCTGACGTTGTTCCTATCGGAACGATTCTCCAGGTCATCAACTTTTTGGTGTAAATACTTATTTTGTTGAAGCAAATCTTTAAGTTGATTTGTTGAGGAGTGGTGGCTGTTTTCTAGATCAGATATTCGCTGCTCCGCACCCGCCAACCTGGAATTGAATTGCTTGACCTCAGTTAGGGTATCCATGCCCTTCTGTAGTGTATCAAGTTTAGACAAAAGCAGGGAACTAAGTTGTTGCTCCCCCACTGTCCACTTGAGGAGATGTCAGTTTTGTGAGTAAGGCAGTTGGGGCTGGGTCTGGAGGCTGTTTTGCTTTTTTATCCTGCTGGGCTTTACTCCTGTTAGACATCTTAGGGGTAGTCAAATATTAGTCCATACAGCTCCGTAGGTTAGCCACAGCACCAGTGCTGGTCGGAAAGATTGTCCATTCAGGGCCTCAAGCCAAACTGCGAAGTAGTTGGTCTTTAGGGACCCTCATGCAACTAATTGAGGTGCGTGCCAATCACACTTGTAGCCTAAGAGACTGATATACGTGCCCAGTATACCGTTATGTCTGCATTCTTATCTCTGATTGCCTCTTTGTTTCCTTTTATTATTATTATTATTTCCCCCCCCTGCCTTTGTTCCCTTCTTTGCAGTCTGTTTCTATCCCCCTGATCTTGCCATATAAAGCTACTTGTTGTTTATAACTCCTGCCAGAAATTATCATAGTGCGCAATGCAGGTAAGCTCTTTAAGGGCAGGTGTCGTTGCCTAGAAAATGAAATAGTTTAATTTATATCCACAGCCCCCACGTGTAGTGACCCAAGCAGTGCCGAGTCTGCACCGGCAAAAAGTAAATGCGTCGCTTAGGTGGGTTTCAAGTGTAACGGCGCTCAGGAAGGATAATTGTCAGAAGCAGACACAGCTTACCGCCTACTCCACCGAGTGTTCACCCAGACTCCAGCAAAGATAGATGAAGCCAACAAGGAATCTTTTAGAAGGCAGTGCGTGCCGTGGGAGCTGGCAAGATTGCAACCAGCACTTTCTCTGACACTGATCCGATGGTGAGGATGCGGGTGTTGGGCCTCTCAAACTGCAGTATCGCCGATCTATGATACCTCCAGGCTACCTAATGATGCCAAGGAAGAGTTTGGGAGCCAGTGTGACGCTTAAATTTGGCCTTTAATGTTACCCAGTTCACGGAGCTCCTACTGAACACTGCCACACTTTATCCCCGCCCACCGTAAGTCTCCTTCATTTGTATTTTTAATCATGCTTATACCAATAAATGTTAAGTTTTATATTTTTGGAGCGGATTTCGTTTCCATTTTTTATTTCTGCCGCTAGCTAAGCTTGCCATGTTTTTGTGGCTGGTATCATTTTAACATGTGTCTTGATATTAAATCATATTTTTCCCCTAATGCCTTATTAATATTCTATTTTTTTTTTTTCATGATCTTCTTATTTGGGTAACAAACTGTTAGAAGTCATGTGTTATTCAGTTTACGCATTTGTGATTTTCTCCCACATGTCAGTTATAGGGTTATATTATAAAACTATATAAACTGATGCCACATTAGTGAGTTGGCTACTGGTAGTGATTTTTCCTTTGAAGCTAACCCTGTTATGGTTGCTACATCATCTATACTTTTGTTTTGGGAGCTCATATCCAGGACAGTATGCGATTAGCAAATTAGTAACATTTCTACTTTTACCCATTCTATTTTTTTTTTCCAGAACAACAAACATTTCTAACTGGACTGGAAGGCTAACATTGTTCAAATATAGTACAAACAAAAATGAAGCAGCACCACCAAATTCTTTCTTCAAGCCGCTTTATTCAGCTTAAGGAGTAGCCAGACCATAAAGATTCAAACAACAACGTTTCGGACACAGTCCTTAGTCATGTATGGCTAAACTGCACATAGAATCAACCTTAAATACTACACAAGCCCCACCCCCACACCTGTATATCTGCACAATACAAATTAACCCCTTACAACCTATTGTTAACACACAAGTAAGGTATAGTAAGGACACAACTATATATTGGGGTCCCATTTAAGCTAAACATAGCTAATAATACATATTGGAATACAATCATGTATATTTATACAAAAAGTAAAAAAGCAGAAAAAAATCCAGAGCCATCTGAAACAAAAAAGAAAAAATAATTAAACAATTATCAATAGTATGTAATTAAAGGCAAACAGAAAGGTCAAAATCCCTATTCATCCCATTTGGATATAGTGTCCCCAATTTGTTAATTCAGAACATTTCTCTACTTTTAAGAATTTTAACTCTGTTCCCACCCCTTCTAGGAATTGGAATATGTTCCAGGACCTGGAATCTCAACTGATTAAGGTTATGTCCAGCAGATAAAAAATGACATGCTACTGGTGCATCCAATTTCTTAGTCCTAATACTGCTCTTATGTTGAACAATACGCTCACGGATACTACGGGTGGTCTCCCCGGCATACCCCAAACCACATGGACACTTAATCATATAAATTACAAATTCTGTATTGCATGTAAAGTAATCTCTAATAGAAAATATACAACCAGTCCTAGGATGGCTAAAGGTGGGGCCTTTAATCATACTGTTACAGTTAGAGCAACATAGGCAGGGGAAATTACCCCAATTTTTCTTGCCTATATAGCTCTGTACCCCCCTCTTTTTAAGAGGGCCAATGTCTGCCCTAACTAATGAATCTTTAAAATTTCTACCTCTTTTATAGGCTGGCATAAAGGGTTTACCAAATTCCAGAACATCAGATTCACAAGTTTGCAAGACATGCCAGTGTTTAAGCAAAATTTTTTGTACTTTTAAACTTAGAGGAGAGTATTGGCTAATAAAAACCAATCTATCAGATTTTTCTTTTTCTTTTTCCACACAATTTTTTTTAATTAAAAGGGACTGTCTAGATGTGGCAAGGGCATTCCCTAATTCAGTCTCAATTAGATCCCTAGGGTAACCCCTGGCTAAAAAGCGATCACCCATCTCTCTCAGTCTTTTTTCAGCCAGATTTTAATTTGACACAATCCGTCTTACCCGAAGGTAAAGATTTGAGAAGAGATGGGGGGTGGGCACTGGTGTAGTGGAGGAGAGTGTTACAGTCTGTTTCCTTTTTATATAAATCCACAGATAAACCTTGTAAGGATTTTGATACCCGTGTATCCAAAAAGACCACACTCTCCTCACTCCACATCAGTTTAAATTTAATCCTACTAGTAGCAGAATTGAAATCATTAATAAAACTCTCCTGGGTCCCAATGTCGCCCAACCATACGCCAAAGATGTCATCTATATATCGCCACCAGGTGGCACCATATTGTAAGAATAATGGATGATTATAAACAAAATATTCCTCAAAAATATTCATATAGATGTTGGCGTATGTAGGGGCGACATTGGAACCCATGGCGGTCCCCTGAAGTTGAAGATAATAATCATCACCAAATAAAAAATAGTTGCAACCAAGAACAATATTTAATAGCTGGATTAAAAATTCTTGTTGTAATGGTGAAAAGGTGGAATTCTGACTTAAGACCTTAGCAACCACCCCAATACCTGCTTCATGAGAAATGGAGGTATATAATGATGCTACATCCAGACTATAAAGTATACCCTTGTCACCATCAATAAACAGATTCTGCAGTTTTACTATAAAATTACTTGTATCCTGAATATAAGAATTAGAAAGTACTAAGGGTCTCAGAGCGCTATCCAAAAAAAATAGAAAATTTAGATAAAATGGAACCCATTCCAGCTACTATGGGGCGTCCAGGGGGAGAGGTTAAGCATTTATGCACTTTGGGTAGTGTGTAAAGGACAGGAGTTATGTCCTCAGATTCTAAATGAAATTTTGCAATATCCTTATCTATTACCCCATTCTTAATTGCATTATTAACAC
This sequence comes from Bombina bombina, assembly GCF_027579735.1. Classification (NCBI taxonomy): domain Eukaryota; kingdom Metazoa; phylum Chordata; class Amphibia; order Anura; family Bombinatoridae; genus Bombina; species Bombina bombina. Next base: position 1,425,936,559 of record NC_069499.1, on the reverse strand, counting down.
ACCCCTCAATCTCTTTCTTAATATTAAATATTGGGTTAAAGGACAATTTTTTATAAACCTCAGTATCTGATAACTGTGTGTTGATTTCATTTACATAATATTCTTTGTCCATTAACACAATTGCACCTCCCTTATCCGCCCCTTAATGATAAGTTGTTTATTATTTTTTAATCCATTTAATGACATAGAATGTGTTTTAGATAAACCTTGTCCCATAGGGCTCTTATTATGTTTACCATAATGTTTCTTACAAATTGCAGCAACATCATTATCAACCAATTTAATAAAGCTCTGGACCCCAGCACTCACCTGTGTAGGGGTAAAGGTGCTTTTGTTAAATAAACCAAACTTTTTCAATTGTAACTGTTGCATAACATTAACATTCACATTACCAACTGGTGTTTCTGAAAAAGAATGTGATACATTTGTAAAAAAGCTCTTTAACTTGATGGTCCTAAATAACCTATGTAAATCTTTTTGTAGCTCTAAGTAATCATAGTCCTGTTGTGGGCAATAAGAGAGTCCTTTGTTCAGGACTGACAGTTCGTCGTTTGTAAGTCGTACCTGAGATATGATAATTATTGCCTGTTGCTTCTGCGAGTTGTCACACGACGACTCCCTCTTCCTACGTTCTTCCTCTGCTGGAGCGGTATTGCTGCGTTTGTGTCGCCTGTGTTTACAGCCCCCACAGCGTTTCCTGAGGCCTCCAGGTCGGATTCCCCCGACATCAACTCTGACGATGAACCCTCAGGGCCTGTACCCGGAACCAGAAGTACCACTTGTTCTGCCGGACGGATCCCGTCCCCACCGGTATATCGTCCCGGATGCGTAATCCTCTTCATCCCGTAAGAATTTCTTTTTCTTACGTTCCTGGATGGTTTGTTTAAGATCTTTAATCTGTTCATCAAGATTTTTAAGCAGCTGTTCCAACTCTTCAAGGGGTAAGTTATCTTTAAGCTCTTGTTTCATAGTATCGATTTGTGTGCCTTGGTTCTCAATCTCTCTCTGCAGACATTCTACCGTCAAGACCATGATATCAAATGAACATTTATTTAGTATAATTTCAAATTTCTGGCAGTATTCCACATTATCTTGCATAAGAGTGGGGCGCAGGTGTAATCTCAACCCTCTTGGTATGCGCTTCACTCTGTGGTACTCGGCCAATGTTACCGCATGTAACTCAAATGCCACATGTTTCTTTTCCAAATACTCCAATTTTTTACTCACAGTTTGTGTTGGTGAGGATTTTAAAAAGTCCCTGGAGCCCCGGGTCAAATCATCCATTATTTTTACAATATGGCGCCACCTGGTGGCGATATATAGATGACATCTTTGGCGTATGGTTGGGCGACATTGGGACCCTGGAGAGTTTTATTAATTATTTAAATTCTGCTACTAGTAGGATTAAATTTAAACTGATGTGGAGTGAGGAGAGTGTGGTCTTTTTGGATACTCGGGTATCAAAATCCTTACAAGGTTTATCTGTGGATTTATATAAAAAGGAAACAGACTGTAACACTCTCCTCCACTACACCAGTGCCCATCCCCCATCTCTTCTCAAATCTTTACCTAAGAGCCAATTCCTTCGGGTAAGACGGACTGTGTCAAATGAAAATCTGGCTGAAAAAAGACTGAGAGAGATGGGTGATCGCTTTTTAGCCAGGGGTTACCCTAGGGATCTAATTGAGACTGAATTAGGGAATGCCCTTGCCACATCTAGACAGTCCCTTTTAATTAAAAAAAATTGTGTGGAAAAAGAAAAAGAAAAATCTGATAGATTGGTTTTTATTAGCCAATACTCTCCTCTAAGTTTAAAAGTACAAAAAATTTTGCTTAAACACTGGCATGTCTTGCAAACTTGTGAATCTGATGTTCTGTTTATGCCAGCCTATAAAAGAGGTAGACATTTTAAAGATTCATTAGTTAGGGCAGACATTGGCCCTCTTAAAAAGAAGGGGGTACAGAGCTATATAGGCAAGAAAAATTGGGGTCATTTCCCCTGCCTAGGTTGCTCTAACTGTAACAGTATGATTAAAGGCACCACCTTTAGCCATCCTAGGACTGGTTATATATTTTCTATTAGAGATTACTTTACATGCAATACAGAATTTGTAATTTATATGATTAAGTGTCCATGTGGTTTGGGGTACGTCGGGGAGACCACCCGTAGTATCCGTGAGCGTATTTTTCAACATAAGAGCAGTATTAGGACTAAGAAATTGGATGCACCAGTAGCATGTCATTTTTTATCTGCTGGACATAACCTTAATCAGTTGAGATTCCAGGTCCTGGAACATATTCCAATTTCTAGAAGGGGTGGGAACAGAGTTAAAATTCTTAAAAGTAGAGAAATGTTCTGGATTAACAAATTAGGGACACTATATCCAAATGGGATGAATAGGGATTTTGACCTTTCTGTTTGCCTTTAATTACATACTATTGATAATTGTTTAATTATTTTTTCTTTTTTGTTTCAGATGGTTCTGGATTTTTTTCTGCTTTTTTGCTTTTTGTATAAATATACATGATTGTATTTCAATATGTATTATTAGCTATGTTTAGCCTAAATGGGACCCCAATATATAGTTGTGTCCTTATTATACCTTACTTGTGTGTTAACAATAGGTTGTAAGGGGTTAATTTGTATTGTGCAGATATACAGGTGTGGGGGTGGGGCTTGTGTAGTATTTAAGGTTGATTCTATGTGCAGTTTAGCCATACATGACTAAGGACTGTGTCCGAAACGTTGTTGTTTGAATCTTTATGGTCTGGCTACTCCTTAAGCTGAATAAAGTGGCTTGAAGAAAGAATTTGGTGGTGCTGCTTCATTTTTGTTTGTACTTACTTGTAAGGATTTTGGCAGGAACCTGGTTGCTGGCACACCTCTACATATTCCCTGTTTGTGCTGGATATTTGAGACTTTTCATTGTTCAAATATAGGATATCCTGTGTTGCAGTACAATGTTGATTATTATAGCTTTAGTGAGTAAATAATACAGTTTTTTTTATATGTATTTTATTAAGAGGTTTTTAAATGAAATTAACAATACCAGTAATATGAGTATAGTTACAAAGACAATGATAGGCATGCAACTAACAGAAAATGCTATCTCATGAGTAGAGAAAAAAAAGTCATGTGAACAGTCCATATCCATTAACATTTTTTTGTAGAAGAAGAAGATACAAATAACAAAATGAGGAATATAACATCCATTGGTTCTATAGAGAGAAGAACAATGGGAGCACAATAGATCATATTCATCTCTTTATGGTATTAACAAACTATAGGATCTCTTATTTTCCTCAAACATATTTGTTATTACAAATAACAAATAGTGCAAAAGGGGGAGCCTTGTACTTAAATGTCAAAAAAAAAAAGTGAGAAGATGTGAGAAAAGAAACAAAAGGAGATTAGACCGAAGAGATTCCATGTATAATCCAGGATATCTAGGAAAGGACTAATGGGGGTTTGTCTACCTTACAGTTGATGGTATCCCAGAGGTCCCAAATCTTTGCATAAATGCCTGCCTTATTATGAGCAAGAAATATATAATCTTCCATTTCCCTATATATTTCACAATATCTAGTACTTGTGACCACTTTGAGATCAAATAAAATATATAGGGGGTGCCCTTGGGCAAAAATAGGTTAGTTGATAATATTATAACAATCTATGAAACAATGAATCTAAAACACAAAAACCAGAATGCAATTATCAGGTTACTGAATATAATAAAAAGGTTCAAGTCCCATATGTTAGAGGAAGAGGGTGTGATAAATATAACCCATTAAGAAACAGTTGTCCCAGGTCCAGGCAGCTTTCTGTGGTAGGATCCATGGCCAAGATCCAAAATCAGCAATCTGTAGAGTATTTCACTTGTGCAACATTTTCCTTCCTACTCTGCCTGACTCCCCTGTGACTAGCTTACTCCACCATTGTCTTGAGAAGACCACACTGCCTTCCAGACATCTTTCTATATATTTACTCATGACTGGAGCAGTGAGGTGATCTCAAAGTGGAGGATATAAAGGAATAGAAGCGCCACATGGCCTAGCACTTTATATACTCTTGTGAGATAGTATATGAGAAATGTGCACTCACATTTGGTGAAGCACCTCTCTTAATGCAAATAGAGCAGGCTGGAATCTAACAGTCACCCAGCAGACTGACCTCCGGTGTGGCTCGAACTTCAGTGACTCAGGATACGATATCCCAGCATAAGGTACACCTCCTGATGAAACAGTCACGGGTTGACTGAGAAACACATTGCTTGTTTTTATTTATTTTAATAAAGTAAGTTGTTGTACTTACTTCTTGCCTGTATACCATCTTTTCCTGCCATACACCTGATATTTAGTGTACCTTATACTGGGATATTGTATCCTGAGTCACTAAAGTTCGAGCCACTCCGGAGGTCAGTCTGCTGGGTGACTGTTAGATTCCAGCCTGCTCTATTTGCACCAAGAGGGGTGCTTCACCAAATGTGAGTGCAAATTTCTCATATACTTTCTCACAAGAGTATATACAGTCCTAGGCCATGTGGTGCTTCTGTTCCTTTATATTCTCCACTTTGAGATCACCTCACTGCTCCAGTCATGAGTAAATATATAGAAAGATGTCTGAAAGGCAGTGTGGTCTTCTCAAGACAATGGTGGAGTAAGCTAGTCACAGGTTGAGTCAAGCAGAGTAGGAAGGAAAATGTTGCACAAGTGAAATACTCTATGCCAAAGGAGTACTATATTTGGAAATGCACAGTGTAACTTTACCCCTTGCTTCTTTTTCAAATAGGTACTTTGTCACACAGTACTTTTGGTTTGCTGGTTATTACACTGCACAAGTTGTGTTAAAATAATTTCAATGAGAGAACCCAAAATTTGTGAAAAAGTTTCCTTTTTTTTGTATATATGATTGCATTTGACAGGCAGGTGGTGGCATGAAATATACCAAAATGGGACTAGATTAATACCGTGAGTTGGGTATATACTGTATTTGGTTTTTAGGGTCAATTTTGAGAATTAGTGCAAAACGAATTACACTTTCAGAACATTCGCCCATTCCTTTCTTAGAATATTTGCCAGCATTGCCACCCATTGTGATGTACAGTTAAACATCTCTCAGGGATGCAACCTTTAAACAATGATGTCAGTTGCTTGGAATATTTTGCCGCCTTTTTCGACATTGTGTCAGATCCCTTTTTTTTTTTTTTTTTTATTTATATCCAACACTATATACAAGATCACAAAGTAATACATTTAATTGCGCCACGCAGGGCTTAGTATCATACAATATGTGAAAAGGAGAACATCTGGCATATTTTAGTAGGTAGACACATAAAGATAGATCCTGTTGGTACGCTTATATGTTACTAAGAGTTCAACAACCTTAATGCATGTAATTGCGCCCCTCAGGGCTTGGTATCATACCTTGAGTGAAAAGGAGAAAATCTGGCACATTTTAGTAGATATAGATATAAATATAACTCCTGTTGGCACACTTTCCTTATATGTTACTAGGAGTTCAATAACTTTCACTTGAGTAGTAGTTGTACACAGTGTTGGGAATTTTTCTTTTTATAACATAACTAAACTAAACAACAATAAACAAACAAACAAACAAACAAAACAAAATCAAAACAAAGCAAATAGAAACAAAGGGCTCTATCTCTACTAACTGAGCGGATGACGTCATAGTTTAAATGTAGAGATTCTGTACCATGCCTATAAGCTGTATAAGGTTAAATATATGAATGAGTGCAATCAAGCAGGTGAGATACTTAGACGTGTGTTATATAAAATTATCATAGGAATTAGCACAGTAGTGAACTTGAAAGAAGTGCTCCCCCAAAGCTGAACATATCCAGGTACAGAGCATACACAAACACATGCAGACTTAAGGATGTACTCTAAACTAAACTAAACAAAACAACACATAAAACAACAAACAAAAACAAGCCATAATTCCAACAATAAATAGCTCCAGGAAAATGTCACAGTAAGAACTGTATTAATAGTATGGCTTAAGGCTGATCAGACCACTAGTTTAACCCCTAGAGAAAAGGCTAGAACAGCACCTCCAATGTTATGATATAGGTTATGGCATAAGGGAGCAAATTGGGGTGGGTGTACCATTTTCACTTCATTCAGGGTCCATCCAAGGGAACATTAGTCATGGCAGACATCATACACTCAGATGTTAGGTGTCAGTGAGTGCCTAACCTTAAACTCATCTAAGCCTTTTCTGAGATATTAGCCATATTTTAGGCTGCATATATGGGCCAGGGCAAATAAGGGCAGTGAACATCATTGAATAATTCCCTGACACACATACACAACAACCGTCTGAGTGAAAATGAAAAGATATGCACATTGTGGGACTTTTAGTAGATATGCATGAATATTGAAGTGGGACTTCCGCCTCCACAATGTAATACTAGAGAGTCCTAAGATTTAATATTATCCCACATGTATGTAAGCTGACTGAATGAATACAAAGTTAAAGCTGGCATATGTGGGAGCCGTAATGACTATAATGTCTGTAGAGTCCGTTCAATATTTCCATGGGGATACATATCATGATGTCTAAGCCAGCAGTCTTATTTACAGAGTGTTGAATTTTAGCAGGTCATCTCCTATGAAAATGCAGACTAATGAATTTACCCGCCGTAGCTTTACTCAACTGTTCACCCCGATGCCCATAGACCTGCGAATGAACCCTGTATATGCCTGGGGAATAGGGCTGTCAGCGTTTGCGAGCAGTGCTGATACAAATTTAAGGGTCAAATGAGCCACTACTGAGTTTGGTTGCCGGAGCTGTACACTGTCGTGGAGCTGGTAAACAGAGTAGGGATTTACGCTTTTCATCCACAGGTGGGAAGGGGAGCAAGTTCCCGACACATGCAGCTGTGTAAGTGCTGCACCTGGTATTTTCCTGCCTGACCGCATAACTGCTGCGTCTATGATAGAATCTTGTTCACTGTTCCGTGATGTCGAGCAGCAGTCCGGTGAGCCGATGACAAACAAAGTCACATCAGGCAGCTGTGTCTGCCTTTGCAGCTCCTGCGATCCCCCAACCAGTTCAGATAGATACACCTCTGGAATCACGCAGGCCTTCTCACAAAGTGATTCTGCTGAGGTTTGGCGCCATTTTGAGGGGTGATGCAAAAAGTTCTCGAGTTGAGTATATATATATATATATATATATATATATATATATATAGATATAGATATAGATGATTATATATATATATATATATATATATATATATGAATATTTATTTTAAAATAATCAGAACATATTCATTTGCAGAACATTGGAATGTGAAATATTTACTGTAAATACACAGTATAAAATGTTTATTAAATATGAATATTGCATAAATATAATTTTTCATGTCTATATATGTATACATATGTATTATGTATTTATATAACTTTTTTATGCAATATTTATTTTTAATAATTTTTATTAAATAGTGTTATTATGAGTGTAACTGTACTGTTATATGTATTTTTGATGTGTTTTGTGACATTTTGTTGTTGAGCGTAACAGTTAACCAGAGCTCTGAGTTTGCGGTTATCATTCTAACATAAATCGCGATTGAGCTCATGTGTTTGGAGACAACAGAAGTTATGAGGGAAGCCTTACAAGTAGCGACCATCGTCTTTGTTTGACCTCACAGGGCTCGCATGTACAAGGCAGCCGCTCCACTCACTCCAATTTTGCACTGCAGGGAGAGGGGACAGCGGACTGCCATGCTTTGCATCTACGGTCACTGCAGGGAGGGAGGTGGGAGCTGAGCTGCCTGGAGGCCAAGTGACCAAAGGTAGGAGCTGTGACCGCTGCATTCCCAGTAAGTAGTAAGGGGGAAGGAAAAGGCAGCTGTCTAGAGTTGTACAGGGAGTGAGGGGAGCTGAGTTGCCTGGAATTTGCAGGGGCGTGTATTATCCATGCACTGATAATGAGCACACTGGGCCACATCACTTTTATGAATCCTGAATCCATTTACTGATAATGAGCATGTTTAGCTTTATATAATGACACTGGCAATATACTTATAAACATGTTGTGCTGTATATTTCTATTGATTATCCATAAACTAATAATCAGCACATTGTGCTGTTTCGGACACAGATCAAAAACATGATAGGCTACATAAGGTTGATGAACAAAGTGGGCTGTACACTGATTTCCAGTAACCATACATTAATACAGTTAAGTATGCTTGTTATATCTGTGCAAAAAATATAACACAAACCCCTGCACCCCCCCCCCTTATAGAACCTGCACAACTTCACTCCCCCCTCTTTTTTTGTACATACAGGACCAACATTATGGCACAAATCCCAGCACCCTTAGGTACTTTGGCCAATTGTTATGGCAGCCGTACCACTATTACAAAATATTTGTTCCTAAGGATTAAAGCAAAATGACAATTAATATGTGTATAGATAATGATAATTCAGAGATTAAAAACTGCTTATTAAATTACTTTAACCTCTCTCCTTCTCTCTCTCTCTCTCTCTCTCTCTCTCTCTCTCTCTATATATATATATATATATATATATATATATATATACACACACTCACCAGCAACTTTATTAGGTACACATTGCTATTACCAGGTTGGACCCCCTTTTGCCTTAAATTTTGTGGCATAGATTCAACAAGGTTTTGAAAACATTCCTCAGAAATTTTGGTCCATATTGACATGATAGCATCAGACAGTTGTGCAGATTTGTCGGCTGCACATCCATGATGCGAATCTCCCATTCCACCACATCCAAAAGGTGCTCTATTGGATTGAGATCTGGTGACTGGAGGCCATTGGAGAACAGTGAACTCATTGTCATGTTCAAGAAACCAGTTTGAGATGACTTGAGATTTTTAACATGGTGCATTATCCTGCTGGAAGTAGCCATCAGAAGATGGGTACAGTGAAGTCATATAGGGATGGACATGGTCAGCAACATTACTCAGGTAGGGCGTGGCGTTTAAATAATCCTCAATTGGTACTAAGGGGCCCAAAGTGTGAAAAGAAAATATCCCCCACACCATTACACCACTACCATCCGGTCTGAATCGTTGATACAAGACAGGATGGATCCGTGTTTTCATGTTGTTTACGCTAAATTCTGACTCTACCATCTGAATGTTGCAGCTGAAATAGAGGCTTATCAGACCAGGCAACATTTTATTCAATCTTCTATTGTCCAATTTTGGTGAGCCTGTGTGAATTGTAGCCTCAGTTTCCTGTTCTTAGCTGACAGGAGTGGCACCTGGTGTGGTCTTCTGCTGCTGTAGCCCATCTGCTTCAAGGTTCAATGAGTGAACAAATTGCAACAATTTATTCAATAAAGCGTAAAAAAACTTACAAATTCACGGACATACACAGAGGAGTGTGGGATTATAGAACTCTATCTACGTCAGCTGACGCGTATCACGCCGTTGTGACGCTTTCTCAAAGACATTGTGGGGGATGTCAGTTTCCAGCTGACTTTTAGCCAAGTTTCCCTACTGCTTTGATTGGATTTATACACATAGTTAACTACTTTAGACCCTTTAGAAAAGTTGCAAATTCGTTACAGAAGAGCCCCCACTATAGGGTCTAAAGTGGTTAACTATGTGTATGAATCCAATCAAAGCAGTAGGGAAACTTGGCTATCCAAAAAAAGGTTTCTTTAAATGTGGCAGGCATCCATGTATGGCATGCGATCATGCAGTCCCAGTTAGAGATTTCAGTACCACTGTAGAGGGCAAATAGTTCAATATAAATTTTAGATTGGTTTAGCGAAAGATAGCAAAAGCACTACACGGATAAGAGGGGATGCTCAATTTGAATGTATATATATATTTTAATATCTATATGTATATATATATGTGTATATATATATATATATATTTGTGTATAAAAGTATATATACCTTATGAGCTAGAGTGCTTGTGCATAAAACAACAGTTGCAGATATAGTCTGTACCACTAGAGGGATAGAGACTAAAAGGATGCACTTGGGTAGCACTTCTGTACCCCTAAAAAATATATATAATGTGCATGAAACTTCATTCTATGCCATCCAGAACCAAGGGGCTTATTTGGAGATTAAAACATAACTTTTATTAACACTACTATAAATTAAAATAAGTATGTAAATGTGTGCAATTTAAAAACACATAGAAACTCGACCGGTACTTGTGATGGCTTTCGGTATATTGGGGGTGAATTGTTATGGATTACCTAAACCGTTTAGTACCAGTGCAGTGGACAAGTATTGAGTACTGTTAAATTTATTGTGTTGAAAATAGAATCAAATACATTAAGATTGCACACCATTAGAGAAATCAATATATCCACATTATGGTTGTGATCTTTAAGTAGGAGAGTAGTCTATAAATTGTGTATGTATATAAGTTTAAGTTCACAAACATTCGATATCGGTATCCTTATAATAAAGAATCTTGCTGGATTGGAGATACCGTAATGAGAATATTGTTGTCTTGAGTGATTTATCTGGAGAATATTCGTTCTATAAAGATATTGGTTAATATCCCTTAATCTTATTGCCTTGGATAGTAAGATTCTCTCACATTTAATTATAACTGTTGGTGGATACTTGTTCAGTATATTATCTCGTATATCAGGGATCCAATCATGATTACCACAAATTTAAATTTTCAATAATAAAGCCAGAAAGATTGCTGTGTCTGTGTGAGCAGTTTACTCCCAAGGTTCGAATATTTTGGCCCCAAATAATTGTAGGATCTATATGCAAATTGGCCTATATTCTGATTTCTCATTAACATTCATACAGTAGATTATACTGCTTATGCTACTATAGATAAAGTGATGTGTACTTTTTGTTCCGGTTCCCCAATCTGGTCAGTTACTCAGATACTGAGATCAGCGGATTCTAAATAAATATACATACACATAAAACGTAATTGGATTGTGATTTCAACATGTGGCTTTGTGGATTAATTATTCTGTAATGTGCAACAGTGCTTGGTGTACGTTGACAGAAAATATCCTGTTATTATCTAAAGATAAACTTTTCTGTTTTTATCACTGGTAGTATTCAATTCTCACCATTATATATTTGTTATTGGTGTTATATCGATTCGAACCAGAGAGTTTAGTAATATTGTAACAAGGTCAAAAGAATATAATCCTGGATCTGGATTAGTAGTTGGACTTCAGGGATCTTAATCTAATTACCAACAGTGTGTAATTTAATATGTTCAACTGCTGAAGTGAAAGCGATTCAAGCTAATAACATGTGTTTGAGGGCTGTACTTATCGGCTATACATTGGATAGCACTGCTAAATATTATGTTGTTACCGGTATTTACATAATACTTTGCTAAAGGTTAAATATATCAAGATCGGTAGTTCATAAGGTCTGTATTTTTGGATTCAAAGTATATGTAGAGATATTTCAAGTGCTATAATTATATTCATAATAGCCCACAATAATATGAATAATAATAAGTTGCCGTTAGCTGTAACAATCAGCTGTTGCGCTGTGGTATTATATACTTTATATACTTTAGCGGCAAGTTATTATTTTTGTGGGCTGTCTCAGCTACAGCACTTGAAATACCACAGCGCAACAGCTGATCGTTACAGCTAACGGCTTGAGCTGACGGGGGGGCGGAGCTAACTCTTGAGCTGAACGGACGCACAATATCACAGCTCCGGCTATACTACACATATAAAGCAACTTTGGCGACCTTTCAAGCCCAAATATTTCATCACTATTGAACATCCATAAGCCCTGGTGACCTAAACAGCTAAATTTGAAGAAGGGAACAATAGATAGACGGCACCTCAGGGTCTGGTTGCCTACCTCACTGACAGGAATTTCCAGGAGCGGCCATCTTCTAGCCCACGTGGAAACTAGCATAAAGAACAACAGATGTACTATAAACTCATTCTATGGCAGCGGCAAAATACATTATAGGGGAGATCAGCAAACTTTTAGAGGACTGTCATATTACGTTTGAGCACACACTCAAAATGGCGTCCCAATTAGCTGAGGTAACGTTAGAGAACCATGAAGCCCATAAATTCACCTCCATTGCGGTGTACAATAGCGGTGGCAGAATCAGACTGAGACGAGAAGTGCAAAAATAATCACACCTTTATTAATAGCAAAAAAAATTATAAAAAAGTCCACAAGTCAAATAACAAGCCAGGAGTCAAAACAAGAGCTGGTAGTCAGACGAGCTGAGTCAGGAGCCAAAGCGAATAGTCAGAGGAGCCGGAATCAGGAACAAGGAAAAACAGCAGAGTCAGGAACAAGCCAGGGATCAGGAACCAGGAAGGACGTCAGGCAGCCAGGTAATACACAGGAACTCTCACAAACAGGTCTGAGACAACGCAAAGGCAAAGCATACTGAACAGAGGCCCTTTAAATAATAAGTGATGACATCACAATTCTGAGACTGAATCCTGTCTCACATGGATGATGCACACCAGTCTGGCCATAAAAGGAAGTGCAGGAAATGAGCAGCATCCCCCACAATGCACCATAGTCAGGAAGAGAGGTGAGTAAAATGGCTGCCAGCAGCACATGGCAAACACAACAGGGAAAAAACCCTGACAGTACCCTCCCCTCAATGACCCCTCCCCCACGGGAGGACAAAAGGCTTATTGGGGAAACAGCATGGAAGGCACGGAGGAGGGCAGGAGCATGAACATCAGAGGAGGGAACCCAAGAACGCTCCTCCGGACCGTAGCCCCTCCAGTGAACCAAATACTGTACACGGCCCCTGGACATACGAGAGTCAATAATGCTGCTGACCTCATACTCCTCATGGTTGTCAAGAAAGATAGGATGGGGACGAGGCAACACAGTGGTAAACCAATTACAAACCAATGGTTTCAAGAGGGAGACATGAAAAACATTGGAGATGCCCATAGCAGGAGGAAGGTCAAGAGCGTAGGCCACAGGATTAACCCGTCGGAGTATTCAAAAAGGACCAATATAATGGGGAGCCAATTTATTGGAAGGCACACGAAGGTTCAAGTTGCGGGAGGACAGCCAAACTTTCTCACCAACCTGGTAGGAAGGTGCGGGCAGACGCCTACGATCAGCCTGGAACTTTTGGCGCTGCATAGAATGATGAAGGCAATCCTGAATCTGCAGCCACGTGGAACGGAGTTGCCGGAGATGCTCCTCCAAAGCCGGAATACCCTGAGACATGAATGAATCGGGCAACAAGGATGGTTGAAACCTATAATTTGCCATGAACGGGGATAACTTGGAGGAAGCATTAATAGCACTATTACGAGCAAACTCTGCCCAAGGTAACAGTTCAGACCAATTATTGTGGTGATCTGAGACATAGCAACGGAGGAACTCTTCCAGAGCTTGATTAGACCGTTCCGCAGCCCCATTGGATTGAGGGTGATATGCAGACGAGAAGGAAAGCTGGATCCCCATTTGAGCACAAAAGGAACGCCAAAATCTGGAGACAAACTGGCTACCCCGGTCCAACACCCCCTCTTTGGGTAACCCATGTAAACGTAAGACCTCCCGGGCAAAAATTGAAGCAAGCTCCTGAGCGGTAGGCAACTTCATCAAGGGAATGCAATGTGACATTTTAGAAAAACGGTCAACCACCATAAGGATAACAGTATTGCCATTGGAAACAGGGAGCTCGACAATGAAGACAATGGAAAGATGTGTCCAAGGACGCTCACCATTAGCAATAGGTTGAAGAAGACCCACAGGAGGAGTCTTATTCTATGCACAAACTGAGCAGGAGGCAACATACGCAGCAACATCAGAACGAAGACCTGGCCACCAGAATTGTCGAGTGACAGACCAAATCATTTGGTTCTTGCCTGGGTGACCTGCGGCTTTAGGATAGTGGTAAGTGTGCAAAAGTTTAGTTTGAAGATTCTCAGGAACAAAACACTTACCACTAGGTTTCTCAGGAGGTGCATTGGTTTGTGCAGCCAGGATCTCCTCCCCCAAGGGAGAAGTCAAATTAGTACGTATGGTAGCCAAAATATGGTCAGGAGGTATAACAGGAGTAGGTACAGACTCCTCCTTGGACAGAGGCGAAAATTGTCGTGAGAGGGCATCAGCCCTAACATTCTTACTACCAGGCAGGTAGGAGACCACATAATTAAACCGAGACAAAAATAGAGCCCATCTGGCATGTCAGGGAGACAAACGTTTTGCTTCAGATAGATAAGTTAAATTCTTGTGGTCAGTAAGAATGAGCACTGGCACACTAGTACCCTCGAGAATATGCCTCCATTCCTTGAGTGCCAAAATTATGGCCAGTAATTCCCTGTCGCCAATTTCATAATTGCATTCCGCTGGAGACAAATTCTTAGAGAAGAAACCACACAGATGCAAGGAACCGTCAGGCGTAGGACGTTGAGGCAAAAGGGCACCTACTCCAGTCTCAGATGCATCGACCTCAAGAACGAAAGGCAGGACAGTGTTAGGATGAGCCAAAACTGGAGCAGCAGCAAAGGCAGTCTTAAGACTATCAAAGGCCTTAATGGCAGTAGGTGACCAATGGAGTGGGTCATTCTCTTTACGGGTCATGTCTGTGATAGGTTTGACCAAGTTTTTAATAAACTTTCTATAGTAATTGGCGAACCCCAAAAAACTTTGAATAGACCGAAGACCAACTGGGCGAGGCCACTGCAGAACTGCAGATAATTTGTCAGGATCCATGGAGAACCCTGCAACGGAGATAACATAACCTGGGAAGGTTACTTGAGTCTGATGGAACTCACATTTCTCGAGTTTACAAAACAGGCCGTTCTCACGTAGTCTCTGAAGAACCCGTGTAACATCAGAACGATGAGCCTCAAGTGTGGGTGAGTGTATGAGGATGTCATCTAAGTGCACCACAACACACAGTTGCAACATATCTCGTAGGACATCATTAATAAATTCCTGAAAAACAGCAGGAGCATAACATAGGCCAAAAGGCATTACAAGATACTCATAATGCCCGCTCCTGCTGTTAAATGCTGTTTTCCATTCATGGCCCTCCTTAATCCTAACGAGATTGCGCGCTCCTCTCAAATCAAGTTTAGTAAAGACCGTAGCTTCCTTGAGGCGGTCAAAGAGTTCCGTAATGAGCGGAATAGGGTAAGCATTCTTAATGGTAAGATGATTAAGACCCCTATAATCGATACATGGTCTTAACTCGTCACCCTTTTTCTTCACAAAGAAGAAGCCAGCCCCTGCAGGAGAGCAGGATTTGCGGATGATCCCCCACGACAGAGCATCGGCAACATACTCCTCCATAGCACAATTCTCTGCAACAGACAGAGGATACACCCGGCCCCGAGGAGGAATGGCTCCGGGTTGCAAGTCTATGGCACAATCGTAAGACTGGTGAGGAGGCAACGTATCAGCACGCACCTTGTCAAACATGTCTAGGAACTCTTGTTACTCCTCTGGCAATTGAGATACCAAAGAAGTGCACAAGACTTTAACTGGTTTCCGAAGACAAGTGGAAATACATTGCGGGGACCACGATAAAATTTCGGACCTGTGCCAGTCGAGACTGGGATTGTGCTTTTGGAGCCAGGGATAACCCAGAACAACCGGAAAATGCGAAGAGTTTATCACCTGGAACTGGAGAGTTTCAAAATGGAGAGCCCCAACAGCCATGGACGACGGAGCTGTTTCGTGAGTAACAAGTGCGGGCTGAAGGGGCCTGCCATCAATCGCCTCAATAGCAATCGGAACGGACTGAGGCAAAACAGGAATGGAGTGCTTTGATACAAAAGCACTGTCAATGAAATAGCCTGCAGCACTGGAGTCAACATGAACCTGAGTGACTATGGAGGAGTCCACCCAGGAAAGGACAACCGTGACAAAAGGTTTCTCCTTAAGCGGTTCCGGGGACGAGGATAAACCAGCCAAGGTCTGCCCCCAACTGGACCTTAGGTGTGAGCGTTTCCCAGCCGTGTAGGACAAAACTTCAAAAGGTGGCCCTGTAACCCACAATAGAGGCAGAGCCCCTCCCTCCTCCTAAAGGACCTCTCCGCCGCGGAGAGACGCGTGAATCCCAACTGCATCGGCTCAGCAGTACCTGGTGACTCGGGACCAGGAGGCATGGGAGGAGAGGGAGGCATGGGTGGGAACGAACACGTAGGAGACAACGGAACAGGAGGCTTCCGCAAGCGTTCCTTAAAAGAGGGCCTCTCTCTGAGTCTGATGTCAATTAGGATGAAAAAAGACACCAATGCCTCGAGATCCTCTGGTAAATCTCTGGCAGCAACTTCGTCTTTAATCGCATCAGAGAGCCCATGAAAGAAGGCGGCAACAAGGGCTTCATTGTTCCAACCTACTTCTGCAGCAAGCGTACAGAACTCAATAGCATACTGAGCAACAGATCTTGTACCTTGCTGAATGGACATGAGTCATTTAGCAGCAGAGGAGGAGCGAGCCGGAACATCAAATACCCTTCGAAAGGAGGCCACAAATTCAGGGTAATTTAAAATAACAGGTTTATTAGTCTCCCACAAGGGATTAGCCCAGGCAAGAGCTGTGTCAGAGAGTAACGAAATGAGAAATCCCACCTTAGCTCTGTCAGAGGGAAACGCCTGAGGTAACATCTCAATGTAAATGCCCACCTGGTTCAAAAACCCTCTGCACTGATTAGGATCACCTCCATATCGCTGAGGTAGAGGTGCAGAACCGGACATGCTCCTGGTAGGACTAGGTGCAGCAGCGGAAACAGGAGCAGCCATAACTTGCGGGACACTTTGGTCCAAATGTGCAGTGCGAGTCAGCAGGGTTTGCAGGGCTAGTGCAAATTGATCCAAGCGGTGATCCTGTACATCCATCCTGGAAATGATGGCAGGTAAAGGTGGATAATTAGCAGCATCAGGATTCATGTCCTTTGCGTAATGTCAGGGTGCCAGGAATCAGACTGAGATGAGAAGTGCAAAAATAATCACACCTTTATTTATAGCAAAAAAAATAATAAAAAAGTCCACAAGTCAAATAGCAAGCCAGGAGTCAAAACCAGAGCTGGTAGTCAGACGAGCCAAGTCAGGAGCCAAAGCGAATAGTCAGACGAGCCGGAATCAGGAACAAGGAAAACAGCAGAGTCAGGAACAAGCCAGGGATCAGGAACCAGGAAGGACGTCAGGCAGCCAGGTAATACACAGGAACTCTCACAAACAGGTCTGAGACAACGCAAAGGCAAAGCATACTGAACAGAGGCCCTTTAAATAATAAGTGATGACATCACAATTCTGAGACGGAATCCTGTCTCACATGGATGATGCACACCAGTCTGGCCATAAAAGGAAGTGCAGGAAATGAGCAGCATCCCCCACAATGCACCATAGTCAGGAAGAGAGGTGAGTAAAATGGCTGCCAGCAGCACATGGCAAACACAACAGGGAAAAAACCCTGACACTAGCGCTCACCACCTACTCGACAGGACATAGAGAATATTCTGGTAACAGAGTCTTCTAAAACAGAAACACAACTAGATGCACCGGATGCCATAGTCATAAAATCTGAGACAGAGGGGCCTATCTATCAAGCTCCGAAAGGAGCTTGATGGCCCCTGTTTCTGGCGAGTCTTCACACTCGCCAGAAACACCAGTTATAAAGACCGCTGCTCTATAACCCTGTCCGCCTGCTCTGAGCAGGCGGACAGACATCGCCACAATTCAACCCGATTGAGTACGATCGGGTTGATTGACACCCCCCTGCCATGGCCACGATTCTGCAGGGGGCGGCGTTGCACCAGCAGCTCTTGTGAGCTGCTGGTGCAATGCGGAATACGGAGAGCGTATTGCTCTCCGTATTCAGCGAGGTCTGGCGGACCTGATCCGCACTGTCGGATCAGGTCCGCCAGACTTTGATAAATAGAGGCCAGAGAGTCTAATTACCCCATATACCACTCACGGAGCAGCTGTCAGTACACTTCACCACGCTCATGCTAAAAACTCGTTACCTGAGAATCCTACAGCAGTGAAACATCTTCAGTCAGTGATAGTGATACCTACCAAGAGACACTATTTGCTGGTACCCTGCAGATGGCAGCGAGATCGCTTTGAAGCATTCCCTCACAGTGAACAAGATTGGGAACCAGGTGTCATGATCTCCACAGCATCGGCTAAGGATGAAATATCAAACCAACCTGCCTATTATTATTAAAAAGACACCAATGCCTTGAGATCCTCTGGTAAATCTCTGGCAGCAACTTCATCTTTAATCACATCAGAGAGCCCATGAAAGAAGGCAGCAACAAGGGCTTCATTGTTCCAACCTACTTCTGCAGCAAGCGTACAGAACTCAATAGCATACTGAGCAACAGATCTTGTACCTTGCTGAATGGACATGAGTCATTTAGCAGCAGAGGAGGAGCGAGCCGGAACATCAAATACCCTTCGAAAGGAGGCCACAAATTCAGGGTAATTTAAAATAACAGGTTTATTAGTCTCCCACAAGGGATTAGCCCAGGCAAGAGCTGTGTCAGAGAGTAACGAAATGAGAAATCCCACCTTAGCTCTGTCAGAGGGAAACGCCTGAGGTAACATCTCAATGTAAATGCCCACCTGGTTCAAAAACCCTCTGCACTGATTAGGATCACCTCCATATCGCTGAGGTAGAGGTGCAGAACCGGACATGCTCCTGGTAGGACTAGGTGCAGCAGCGGAAACAGGAGCAGCCATAACTTGCGGGACACTTTGGTCCAAATGTGCAGTGCGAGTCAGCAGGGTTTGCAGGGCTAGTGCAAATTGATCCAAGCGGTGATCCTGTTCATCCATCCTGGAAATGATGGCAGGTAAAGGTGGATAATTAGCAGCATCAGGATTCATGTCCTTTGCGTAATGTCAGGGTGCCAGGAATCAGACTGAGATGAGAAGTGCAAAAATAATCACACCTTTATAGCAAAAAAAATAATAAAAAAGTCCACAAGTCAAATAACAAGCCAGGAGTCAAAACCAGAGCTGGTAGTCAGACGAGCCAAGTCAGGAGCCAAAGCGAATAGTCACACAAGCCGGAATCAGGAACAAGGAAACAGCAGAGTGATCAGGAACCAGGAAGGACGTCAGGCAGCCAGGGATCAGGAACCAGGAAGGACGTCAGGCAGCCAGGTAATACACAGGAACTCTCACAAACAGGTCTGAGACAACGCAAAGGCAAAGCATACTGAACAGAGGCCCTTTAAATAATAAGTGATGACATCACAATTCTGAGACTGAATCCTGTCTCACATGGATGATGCACACCAGTCTGGCCATAAAAGGAAGTGCAGGAAATGAGCAGCATCCCCCACAATGCACCATAGTCAGGAAGAGAGGTGAGTAAAATGGCTGCCAGCAGCACATGGCAAACACAACAGGGAAAAAACCCTGACACTAGCGCTCACCACCTACTCGACAGGACATAGAGAATATTCTGGTAACAGAGTCTTCTAAAACAGAAACACAACTAGATGCACCGGATGCCATAGTCATAAAATCTGAGACAGAGGGGCCTATCTATCAAGCTCCGAAAGGAGCTTGATGGCCCCTGTTTCTGGCGAGTCTTCACACTCGCCAGAAACACCAGTTATAAAGACCGCTGCTCTATAACCCTGTCCGCCTGCTCTGAGCAGGCGGACAGACATCGCCACAATTCAACCCGATTGAGTACAATCGGGTTGATTGACACCCCCCTGCCCTGGCCACGATTCTGCAGGGGGCTGGGTTGCACCAGCAGCTCTTGTGAGCTGCTGGTGCAATGCGGAATACGGAGAGCGTATTGCTCTCCGTATTCAGCGAGGTCTGGCGGACCTGATCCGCACTGTCGGATCAGGTCCGCCAGACTTTGATAAATAGAGGCCAGAGAGTCTAATTACCCCATATACCATTCACGGAGCAGCTGTCAGTACACTTCACCACGCTCATGCTAAAAACTCGTTACCTGAGAATCCTACAGCAGTGAAACATCTTCAGTCAGTGATAGTGATACCTACCAAGAGACACTATTTGCTGGTACCCTGCAGATGGCAGCGAGATCGCTTTGAAGCATTCCCTCACAGTGAACAAGATTGGGAACCAGGTGTCATGATCTCCACAGCATCGGCTAAGGATGAAATATCAAACCAACCTGCCTATTATTATTAAAAAGACACCAATGCCTCGAGATCCTCTGGTAAATCTCTGGCAGCAACTTCGTCTTTAATCGCATCAGAGAGCCCATGAAAGAAGGCGGCAACAAGAGCTTCATTGTTCCAACCTACTTCTGCAGCAAGCGTACAGAACTCAATAGCATACTGAGCAACAGATCTTGTACCTTGCTGAATGGACATGAGTCATTTAGCAGCAGAGGAGGAGCGAGCCGGAACATCAAATACCCTTCGAAAGGAGGCCACAAATTCAGGGTAATTTAAAATAACAGGTTTATTAGTCTCCCACAAGGGATTAGCCCAGGCAAGAGCTGTGTCAGAGAGTAACGAAATGAGAAATCCCACCTTAGCTCTGTCAGAGGGAAACGCCTGAGGTAACATCTCAATGTAAATGCCCACCTGGTTCAAAAACCCTCTGCACTGATTAGGATCACCTCCATATCGCTGAGGTAGAGGTGCAGAACCGGACATGCTCCTGGTAGGACTAGGTGCAGCAGCGGAAACAGGAGCAGCCATAACTTGCGGGACACTTTGGTCCAAATGTGCAGTGCGAGTCAGCAGGGTTTGCAGGGCTAGTGCAAATTGATCCAAGCGGTGATCCTGTACATAAATCCTGGAAATGATGGCAGGTAAAGGTGGATAATTAGCAGCATCAGGATTCATGTCCTTTGCGTAATGTCAGGGTGCCAGGAATCAGACTGAGATGAGAAGTGCAAAAATAATCACACCTTTATTTATAGCAAAAAAAATAATAAAAAAGTCCACAAGTCAAATAACAAGCCAGGAGTCAAAACCAGAGCTGGTAGTCAGACGAGCCAAGTCAGGAGCCAAAGCGAATAGTCACACAAGCCGGAATCAAGAACAAGGAATACAGCAGAGTCAGGAACAAGCCAGGGATCAGGAACCAGGAAGGACGTCAGGCAGCCAGGTAATACACAGGAACTCTCACAAACAGGTCTGAGACAACGCAAAGGCAAAGCATACTGAACAGAGGCCCTTTAAATAATAAGTGATGACATCACAATTCTGAGACTGAATCCTGTCTCACATGGATGATGCACACCAGTCTGGCCATAAAAGGAAGTGCAGGAAATGAGCAGCATCCCCCACAATGCACCATAGTCAGGAAGAGAGGTGAGTAAAATGGCTGCCAGCAGCACATGGCAAACACAACAGGGAAAAAATCCTGACACTAGCGCTCACCACCTACTCGACAGGACATAGAGAATATTCTGGTAACAGAGTCTTCTAAAACAGAAACACAACTAGATGCACCGGATGCCATAGTCATAAAATCTGAGACAGAGGGGCCTATCTTTCAAGCTCCAAAAGGAGCCTGATGGCCCCTGTTTCTGGCGAGTCTTCACACTCGCCAGAAACACCAGTTATAAAGACCGCTGCTCTATAACCCTGTCCGTCTGCTCTGAGCAGGCGGATAGACATCGCCACAATTCAACCCGATTGAGTACGATCGGGTTGATTGACACCCCCCTGCCCTGGCCACGATTCTGCAGGGGGCGGCGTTGCACCAACAGCTCTTGTGAGCTGCTGGTGCAATGCGGAATACGGAGAGTGTATTGCTCTCCGTATTCAGCGAGGTCTGGCGGACCTGATCCGCACTGTCGGATCAGGTCCGCCAGACTTTGATAAATAGAGCCAGAGAGTCTAATTACCCCATATACCACTCACGGAGCAGCTGTCAGTACACTTCACCACGCTCATGCTAAAAACTCGTTACCTGAGAATCCTACAGCAGTGAAACATCTTCAGTCAGTGATAGTGATACTTACCAAGAGACACTATTTGCTGGTACCCTGCAGATGGCAGCGAGATCGCTTTGAAGCATTCCCTCACAGTGAACAAGATTGGGAACCAAGTGTCATGATCTCCACAGCATCGGCTAAGGATGAAATATCAAAACAACCTGCCTATTACCTATGGAACTCCCGATATTGTGACCTACACCTTCCAAGTGAAAAACCAGTCCCCTTGGATGCATAAGGCCAAGAGACACCCTGAGACAGCGACAGAGGCATTTCTCTGGAGACAGTATTTGGCGACACTGTGTGATGCTACTGTGAGAAGCCATAAAGCCTGGCCCTCTGGTGTGGGATAAATATTGCACAGGGTATAGCTATTAACGCTGTGGCAAGCCATACCGAGAACCTCCTTTATAACTTCAGGCTCGCAGTTTACAGTGTTTCCTTTTCTTTCTTTTTTTTTGTAGGATATTAATATTTACAAAGCTACTAAACTTCATGAAGGTCACATACCTGAGTTTCTGTTTTGTATACATCCTTGTATTTTATATGTTTGGGTTACGAGACCTATCATACTATATATTTCCTATGGGTTAGGATACCCTAATAGTTTAAGTGTTATAATCTTCAGTTTCAGCCTAGCTTCCTTTAGAGATGGTTTAATGTTTAGTATGACAGAATTGATTGTTATCTTTGCATATGCAACTTTTACAGCTCTTCTAACTAGGAATGATATACATATTTATAGTTATCTGAGTATATACATATATACATAGACATTGTTGAACATTGCACATATAACCTACACTGTGGTTTCTTATGATCATGTATAACTAAGGTGTATTTTCCAATCTCACAGTAGGTTATAGCACAATGCTGTTTTGATTACTTCCCCTACTAGTGATAGGGAACTTACACCCATAATCTCATTTATAACTACTAAATCCCCCCCCAGCAAAGTTTACGAGAGTAAACAAAGGAAAATACATCCTATAGCCACAATTCCCTAAATTACTATTTTGCATGTTTTACGACAATTTCATTGCAATATCCCCCTCTCCCGTATATGTATCACTACTATTGATATTTATTCCCTACATATAATACGTTATACAATTTGCAGGAATGTCATTCCCAAACGCTTATAATTTTAAAGCTAATAGTCATGGAGTGACTATCAAGTATAATGGGAAATACTTAATATAAACTTAAGTGAGGGTTAATTCAGACCATACTTTAGGGTTACATTGGAACAACTTTGTTATGTCCTGAAATACATTGTCTTCTCTACTATAGCGGATGTACAACACTGGAATTTTGTGTAAATAGATTGCTCATCTTCTACAAAAGTCAATAGTACATGTTTACATTTTGATGTAAAGGACGAACAATATTGAACGTCATATTACTAAGTTAACTTTTATCTGCCGTGTAACCTTTTTAATTTGGTGTTATGTATGATTTAAAACCCCAATAAAAAAAATTGTAAAAAAAAAAAAAGATTACTTGACAAAGAGGTCCAGTGGATCTTTAGGCTCAGTACCAGAGAAACAATGGAAATGAATCTGAGATGGGACATAGATCTATACCAGGGCCTATAGTTATCTACACAGCGTTCTTATTAAGCCACAAGCTAAATCTAACATGTCGATGTGTTTTTGTCTTTTTGTAATAATTGATTCATCCATAGTATTTATAAGATTCTCCTACTCTGTATTATTCATATAATTTAATCCTGAAATTAACACCATTGTACTGTTTTCCTCTTTCTCTATTTATTATTTTTATGATGTACACATTAAACCATGAATATTTGGTACAGTTTTCCATATTTGCAGATGGAGATGTAACATTAGCGGGTTTCTGGGATCACACTCATATATATTTTTTGAGTGATCACATGTATTATACGTAGTTTCGTGTTAACCCGATATGTAATAGTGTCCAGATAGACATGGCTTTTTACAAGCATTGTTTTCTTCTTTTGCCATTTTTTCTTAAATATCGATATCTTTGACAAGCATACTTTTTCTGTGATCGAATTAACATATGTATATATATATATATGTATTTTACGTTGCTACTTTTGTTTCTAAACTGTTAATCTTTTATGTTTTTTGTTTTGTGTGTCAGTCTACGTAATGCGGAGTAGAGGAGGCCCGTCTCCAAAGCCAATAGGTAATTGGTTACCAAATGTAAAAAGGCGCGTCTGTTTTTCTATGCCTAAAAGTCCACTGGCAACCGACATCCCCCACACTGTCTTTGAGAAAGCGCCACAACGGAGTTCTACAATCCCACACTCCTCTGTGTATGTCCATGAATTTGTAAGTTTTTTACGCTTTATTGAATAAATTGTTGAAGTTTTATACTTTTTAACCTAATGCAATTTTTTCATTGTTGCCATTTGTTCACTCGCTTTGGATTTCTCTCTTTTTCTACATTATATATATATATATAAATTTTTATGTATATACATACTCGACTGGCTTTAGGGCTGGTCTTTCCAGGGATGCTTTTTATTCCCAGTCCAGCCCTGGTGAAAACCCGATATCATTTGTGCACAAAAAAACAACGCTCCACTCGTAATCTAGCCCATTGTCAGCATGGATTTAATTTAATTACAATACCAAATTGCCTCTGCCAATAAATGGCCTGAGCCACAAAATAGTTTTTTTACAGAAAGAGCAAGAAAAATAAGTTTTCCATTGCAAAGCTCTTGATGTTGTCATTGACAATACAATTTTACAGGTTTAGATATTACATTAGCGGTGTTTTGATTGATACATTTGTTAATACTAAGTGGAATGTGTGAAATTAACCTCTAGTGTTAATGACTAATAAAGAGAGTATGGCATTATGGGTATGGTGAGAATCTGTGTCGGATGGCCTATTTATATTAATAATAGTGTAAAAGTGCTTATTATGCATTTTTTTAATGTAAATTGATCGACCAGATAGCATTTTCAGTTTTGAGTGATTTTGACATAGAATCAAGAAGAACTATAAATAAATATCTAGCAGTAGAAAATTGACGCAACTTTTACAACCTACAACAATGGGATTGAAAGATCACACTTTGTCCATCGTGATAGTGAAAATCTTGCCAAAACATTCTCATTGTACAGAACAGAGTTTTACTGAGCAGGATAATGGCATTAAAAATTACAATTATTTTTTTATGCCAAAAATACTACAAGACCCTATTTAAAATGGTCTACTTAAAGGGACAGTCTACTTGATTTTTATTTTGTTTAATAATATAGAGAACACCTTTACTACCAATTCCCCATCTTTGCATAACCAATTGTTATATTAATATACTTCTAAGATTGCCTGTTTCTGAGCCCCTGTAGGCCACCCCTTATCTATATGCTTTTTTTTAGCTTTTCATAATAAATAAAGTCAGACAGTGCTAGTTCATGTGTGTCATATAGATAACATTGTGCTCACTCCGTGGATAATGACAATGGTTTCCCAAGAACCAACACTAATTGGCTAAAATGCAAGATTGTAAATAAAAAAAAAAATTAAAGCACTGAGATAAAGGGCAGTCTGCAGGGGCTTAGATACAGGTAATCATAGTAAAAATTATATTAATATAACAGTGTTGTGTATGCAAAACTGGGGAATGGGTAATAACATAATTTATGTAAGAACTTACCTGATAAATTAATTTCTTTCATATGGGTAAGAGTCCATGAGCTAGTGACGTATGGGATATACATTCCTACCAGGAGGGGCAAAGTTGCCCAAACCTCAAAATGCCTATAAATACACCCCCCACTACACCCACAATTCAGTTTAACGAATAGCCAAGAAGTGGGGTGATAAGAAAGGAGCGAAAGCATCAACAAGGAATTGGAATAATTGTGTTTTATACAAAAAAATCATAACCACCACAAAAGGGTGGGCCTCATGGACTCTTGCCAATATGAAATAAATGAATTTATCAGGTATGTTCTTACATAAATTAGGTTTTCTTTCATGCAATTGGCAAGAGTCCATGAGCTAGTGACGTATGGGATAGCAAATACCCAAGATGTGGAACTCCACGCAAGAGTCACTAGAGAGGGAGGGATAAAAATAAAGACAGCCAATTCCGCTGAAAAAAGAATCCACAACCCAAATCAAAAAGTTTTAATCTTTATAATGAAAAAAAAGGAAATTATAAGCAGGAGAATCAAGCTGAAACAGCTGCCTGAAGAACTTTTCTACCAAAAACTGCTTCTGAAGAAGAGAAAACATCAAAATGGTAGAATTTAGTAAAAGTATGCAAAGAAGACCAAGTTGCTGCTTTGCAAATCTGATCAACAGAATCTTCATTCTTAAAAGCCCAGGAAGTAGAATCTGACCTAGTAGAATGAGCCGTAATCCTCTGAGGCGGGGATTTACCCGACTCCAAATAAGCATGATGAATCAAAAGCTTTAACCAAGACGCCAAAGAAATGGCAGAAGCCTTCTGACCTTTCCTAGAACCAGAAAAGATAACAAACAGACTAGAAGTCTTGCTGAAATCTTTAGTAGCTTCAACATAATATTTCAAAGCTCTTACCACATCCAAAGAATGTAAAGATCTTTCCAAAGAATTCTTAGGATTAGGACACAAAGAAGGGACAACAATTTCCCTACTAATGTTGTTGGAATTCACAACTTTAGGTAAAAATTTAAAGTTAAAGTCCGCAAAACCGCCTTATCCTGATGAAAAATCAGAAAAGGAGACTCACAAGAAAGAGCAGATAATTCAGAAACTCTTCTAGCAGAAGAGATGGCCAAAAGAAACAATAATTTCCATGAAAGTAATTTAATGTCCAGAGAATGCATCGGCTCAAACGGAGGAGCCTGTAAAGCCCTCAAAACCAAATTAAGGCCTAGATTTGGAGTTCGGCGGTAGCCGTCAAAACCAGCGTTAGAGGCTCCTAACGCTGGTTTTGGCCGCCCGCTGGTATTTGGAGTCAGTGATTAAAGGGTCTAACGCTCACTTTTCAGCCGCGACTTTTCCATACCGCAGATCCCCCTACGCCATTTGCGTAGCCTATCTTTTCAATGGGATCTTTCTAACGCTGGTATTTAGAGTCGTTTCTGAAGTGAGCGTTAGAGCTCTAACGACAAAATTCCAGCCGCCTGAAAATAGCAGGAGTTAAGAGCTTTCTGGCTAACGCCGGTTTATAAAGCTCTTAACTACTGTACCCTAAAGTACACTAACACCCATAAACTACCTATGTACCCCTAAACCGAGGCCCCCCCACATCGCCGACACTCGATTAAAATTTTTAACCCCTAATCTGCCGACCGCCACCTACGTTATATTTATGTACCCCTAATCTGCTGCCCCTAACCCCGCCGACCCCTGTATTATATTTATTAACCCCTAACCTGCCCCCCACAACATCGCCGCCAGCTACTTAAAATAATTAACCCCTAATCTTCCGACCGCAAAGCGCCGCCACCTACGTTATCCCTATGTACCCCTAATCTGCTACCCCTAACACCGCCGACCCCTATATTATATTTATTAACCCCTAATCTGCCCCCCACAACGTCGCCGACACCTGCCTACACTTATTAACTCCTAATCTGCCGAGCGGACCTGAGCGCTAC
Source organism: Bombina bombina (assembly GCF_027579735.1). Classification (NCBI taxonomy): domain Eukaryota; kingdom Metazoa; phylum Chordata; class Amphibia; order Anura; family Bombinatoridae; genus Bombina; species Bombina bombina. The sequence continues at coordinate 1,425,909,085 of NC_069499.1, read as the reverse complement.
TATAATAAAGTTATTAACCCCTAACCCGCCTCACTAACCCTATCATAAATAGTATTAACCCCTAATCTGCCCTCCCTAACATCGCCGACACCTAACTTCAATTATTAACCCCTAATCTGCCGATCGGAGCTCACCGCTATTCTAATAAATGGATTAACCCCTAAAGCTAAGTCTAACCCTAACACTAACACCCCCCTAAGTTAAATATAATATTTATCTAACGAAATAAATTAACTCTTATTAAATAACTTATTCCTATTTAAAGCTAAATACTTACCTGTAAAATAAATCCTAATATAGCTACAATATAAATTATAATTATATTATAGCTATTTTAGGATTAATATTTATTTTACAGGCAACTTTGTAATTATTTTAACCAGGTACAATAGCTATTAAATAGTTAAGAACTATTTAATAGTTACCTAGTTAAAATAATAACAAATTTACCTGTAAAATAAATCCTAACCTAAGTTATAATTAAACCTAACACTACACTATCAATAAATTAATTAAACACAATTCCTACAAATAAATACAATTAAATAAACTAGCTAAAGTACAAAAAATAAAAAAGAACTAAGTTACAGAAAATAAAAAAATATTTACAAACATAAGAAAAATATTACAACAATTTTAAACTAATTACACCTACTCTAAGCCCCCTAATAAAATAACAAAGCCCCCCAAAATAAAAAATTCCCTACCCTATTCTAAATTAAAAAAGTTACAAGCTCTTTTACCTTACCAGCCCTGAACAGGGCCCTTTGCGGGGCATGCCCCAAGAATTTCAGCTCTTTTGCCTGTAAAAAAAAACATACAATACCCCCCCCCAACATTACAACCCACCACCCACATACCCCTAATCTAACCCAAACCCCCCTTAAATAAACCTAACACTAATCCCCTGAAGATCTTCCTACCTTGTCTTCACCATCCAGGTATCACCCATCCGTCCTGGCTCCAAGATCTTCATCCAACCCAAGCGGGGGTTGGCGATCCATAATCCGGTCCAGAAGAGGCTCCAAATCTTCCTCCTATCCGGCAAGAAGAGGACATCCGGACCGGCAAACATCTTCTCCAAGCGGCATCTTCGATCTTCTTCCATCCGGAGCGAAGCGGCAGGATCCTGAAGACCTCCAGCGCGGAACATCCATCCGGACCGACGACTGAACGACGAATGACTGTTCCTTTAAGGGACGTCATCCAAGATGGCGTCCCTCGAATTCCGATTGGCTGATAGGATTCTATCAGCCAATCGGAATTAAGGTAGGAATTTTCTGATTGGCTGATGGAATCAGCCAATCAGAATCTAGTTCAATCCGATTGGCCGATCCAATCAGCCAATCAGATTGAGCTCGCATTCTATTGGCTGATCGGAACAGCCAATAGAATGCGAGCTCAATCTGATTGGCTGATTGGATCAGCCAATCGGATTGAACTTGATTCTGATTGGCTGATTCCATCAGCCAATCAGAAAATTCCTACCTTAATTCCAAGGAGGAGAAATTGGCTTGATACGAACCAAAGCCTGTACAAAACAATGAATGTCAGGAAGATTAGCAATTTTTCTGTGAAACAGAACAGAAAGAGCAGAGATTTGTCCTTTCAAGGAACTTGCAGACAAACCCTTATCCAAACCATCCTGAAGAAACTGTAAAATTCTAGGAATTCTAAAAGAATGCCACGAGAATTTATGAGAAGAACACCATGAAATGTAAGTCTTCCAAACTCGGTAATAAATCTTTCTAGACACAGATTTGCGAGCCTGCAACATAGTATTAATCACTGAGTCAGAGAAACCTCTATGACTAAGCACTAAACGTTCAATCTCCATACATTCAAATTTAATGATTTGAGATCCTGATGGAAAAATGGACCTTGAGATAGAAGGTCTGGCCTTAACGGAAGTGGCCAAGGTTGGCAACTGGACATCCGAACAAGATCCGCATACCAAAACCTGTGTGGCCATGCTGGAGCCACCAGCAGTACAAATGAACGCTCCATTATGATTTTGGAAATCACTCTTGGAAGAAGCACTAGAGGCGGAAAGATATAAGCAGGTTTAAAATTCCCAGGAAGTGACAACGCATCCACTGCTTCTGCCTGAGGATCCCTGGACCTGGACAGATACCTGGGAAGTTTCCTGTTTAGATGAGAAGCCATCAGATCTATTTCTGGATGCCCCACATCTGAACAATCTGAAGAAACACATCTGGGTGAAGAGACCATTCTCCCGGGTGTAAGGTCTGGCGACTGAGATAATCCGCTTCCCAATTGTCTATACCTGGGATATGGACCACAGAGATTAGACAAGAGCTGGATTCCGCCCATGCAAGTATCCAAGATACTTCTTTCATAGCTTGAGGATTGTGAGTCCCAGCCTGATGATTGACATATGCCACGGTTGTGACATTGTCTGTCTGAAAACAAATAAACGGTTCTCTCTTCAGAAGAGGCCAAAACTGAAGAGCTCTGTGAATCGCACGGAGTTCCAAAATATTGATTGGTAATCTCGCCTCTTGAGATTTCCAAACCCCCTGCACTGTCAGAGATCCCCAGACAGCCCCCCAACCTGAAAGACTTGCATCTGTTGAAATCACAGTCCAGGTTGGACGAACAAAAGAGGCCCCCTGGACCAAACGGTGGTGATCTAACTACCAAGTCAGAGATAGTCGAATATTGGGATTTAAGGATATTAATTGTGATATCTTTGTATAATCCCTGCACCATTGGTTCAGCATACAAAGCTGAAGAGGTCTCATGTGAAAACGAGCAAAGGGGATCGCGTCCGATGCTGCAGTCATGAGACCTAAAACCTCCATGCACATAGCTACTGAAGGGAATGACTGAGACTGAAGGTTCCGACAAGCTGAAATCAATTTCAGACGTCTTTTGTCTGTTAGAGACAAAGTCATGGATACGGAATCTATTTGGAATCCTAAAAAGGTTACCCTTGTCTGAGGAATGAAGGAACTTTTTGGTAAATTGATCCTCCAACCATGTCTTTGAAGAAACAACACTAGTGAGATTCTGCAGAATGTAAAGACTGAGCAAGTACCAAGATATCGTCCAAATAAGGAAACACCGCAATACCCCGCTCTCTGATTACAGAGAGTAGGGCACCGAGAACCTTTGAAAAAATCCTTGGAGCTGTTGCTAGGCCAAAAGGAAGAGCAACAAATTCGTAATGCTTGTCTAGAAAAGAGAATCTCAGTAACTGATAATGATCTGGATGAATCGGAATATGAAGATAAGCATCCTGTAAATCTATTGTGGACATATATTGCCCTTGCTGAACAAAAGGAAGAATAGTCCTTATAGTCACCATTTTGAATATTGGTATTCTTACATAACGATTCAAAATTTTTAGATCCAGAACTGGTCTGAAAGAATTCTCTTTCTTTGGAACAATGAACAGATTTGAATAAAACCCCAGACCCCGTTCCAGATATGGAACTGGCACAATTACCCGGATAACTCCAGGTCTGAAACACACTTCAGGAAAGCCTGAGCCTTTACTGGGTTCACTGGAATGCGTGAGAGAAAGAAACTTCTCACAGGCGGTCTTACCTTTCAAACCTATTCTGTACCCTTGAGAAACAATGTTCTGAATCCAATGATTTTGGATTTAATTAATCCAAACATCCTTGAAAAATCGAAGTCTGCCCCCTACCAGCTGCGCTGGAATGAGGGCCGCACCGTCATGCGGACTTGGGGGCTGGTTTTGATTTTCTAAAAGGCTTGGATTTATTCCAGACTGGAGAAGGCTTCCAATTGGAAACCGTTCCTTTAGGGGAAGGGTCAGGTTTCTGTTCCTTATTCTGACGAAAGGAACGAAAACGGTTAGCAGCCCTAAATTTACCCTTAGATTTTTTTATCCTGAGGCAAAAAGGCTCCCTTCCCCCCAGTGACATTTGAAATTATAGAATCCAACTGAGAACCAAATAATTTATTACCTTGGAAAGATAGAGATAGCAATGTTGACTTAGAAGTCATATCCGCATTCCAAGATTTAAGCCATAAAGCTCTTCTAGCTAAAATAGCTAAAGACATATACCTGACATCAATTCTAATGATATAAAAAATGGCACCACAAATAAAATTATTAGCATGTTGAATTAGCTTAACAATGCTATACACATTAGGATCTGGTAATGACGCAATAAATTATAGCATTTTGCGCACCCGCGAGCCTAACAGCTCGCAATTTGGAAAAAAAGTCAAATTTGAAAAATTTCAGGTAAGAATTTTTTTTTTTATATGTGCATTTCCCAAAATGAAACTGACAGTCTGTAAAAAAGGAAATATACTGATAAACCTGAATCATGGCAAATATAAGTACAAACATTATATTTAGAACTTTACATTTAAAGTGCCAAACCATAGCTAAGAGTGTCTTAAATAAAGGAAAACCTACTTACCAAAAGACACTTATCTACATAAAGTAGATAGCCAAACCAGTACTGAAAGAGAAACAGCAGAGGTAATGGTATATAAGAGTATATCGTCGATCTGAAAAGGGAGGTAGGAGATGAATCTGTACGACCGATAACAGAGAACCTATGAAATAGATCCCTGTTAGGATGACCATTGCATTCAATAGGTAATACTCCCTTCACATCTCTCTGACATTCACTGCACTCTGAGAGGAACCGGGCTTCAAAAGAGCTGAGAAGCGCATATCAACGTAGAAATCAAGCACAAACTTACTTCACCACCTTCATGGGAGGCAAACTTTGTAAAAACTGAATTGTGGGTGTGGTGAGGGGTGTATTTATAGGCATTTTGAGGTTTGGGAAACTTTGCCCCTCCTGGTAGGATTGTATATCAATTACGTCACTAGCTCATGGATTCTTGCCAATTACATGAAAGAAAAAGGGATTCTCTATCTTTTTAAACAATAAAAATTGTAGATTGTCCCTTTAAAATATTTTTATGGGGGCGGAGCCTAGGCATGCTTAATGGAGGACGCATATTCCTAGAGCTCCGGGATCACCTAGCACAATTAATGGAGTAAAAGCACTCTACTCGACATTAAATGACCCTCAACTTTAACCGGACTCATGCAGAAGTGGTGCGGTGCTGTATCGCTGGCCAAATAACATTTTATACAGGGGCTGTAAGCGCACTGACACATTCGTGTCGCAGTGAGAAATGGCAGAACTGTCAGGACATTGGAAGTGAAGCCCTGGAGATGGTAAGCCCTTATCGGCACAGCTAATCAAACACATAGCGGCAAACTTTACAGGGGAGACCTGCAACTTAAGATTGCTCTCAAAAGGTGGAGATAGACATTTTCTTTAGAATCGCCATTTTAATAACGCTACCACGTGGCAACTGAAATAATCTCCAACACGGACTTAAGGGATGCAAAGCAGAGTTAAACATTACCGCTTAGAAAAATAAACACACACAGTAAAGTACAACGGCATTTATTGCCAAACGAAGTAAAACTTATCATCTGACAAAGAGCCTAAAGCCCCGACTCACGCCGAGTAATGGCGTTATAAGCAAAGAACCAGGAGTTAAGCCCCTACAACAGGGAACATGTCACGAAACATTTTGGCACAGGGTAAATGACCCGACTAGCAAGATAAAGTTGTGTAGACATAGGAAACTGGTTCAAAAAGTGTTGACAGAAGCATGTTATACAAATCATTATATATGTGATGCTACCACGTGACAACTAAATCAGACAGATATGCTAACCACAGGCACCGGAGACTCAGATAAAGGCAATGCATGAAGGAGTTCTAACTCATTAGTAAAGCGCACCACTACATGGTTGTAGAGAGAGCAGATTAAACCACTTAGAGGAAATAATAAGCTACTTCAAATGCCTCACTTCACTGAAAAGATCTAACTACACAGTAAGAGCAATGCATCAATAAAAGAGACGATTTATATTCTCTATTGTTTTCTGGTGAGCTAGAAAGTAAAAGCATGATAAAAGAGAAATAAAACTTATTATGTCTAAGCCAGTAAATTGTTAAGAAACCTTCCACACAAGCTAAGGAATTTCAGAGAGAACTTTAAAAAAAAAACCTCACTCACCCAGTCACAATCTGCACCCCTTGTCAGGGGCTATACAATCTTTTTTTTTTGTTCCCAGGCAGCAAACTACAAAATGTCAGTTAGAAGACAAAATAAAGCAGGAACGTTAAACAAACCAGCAGTAGCTGACATCTTTCTCAAAAGCCAAAGAGGAGAAAAGCCTCCAGAGAAAAATGGAAATGCCACTGAGGATGAGTTGGAGGAAGACAATGAAGCTACTTCCATGGAAACTGTGGACACACCTGTAACTTTAAAAGACATCAAAAATCTGGTCAGCAAACAAGATATCACTAACATATTTGACAAGATGTGGGCTAAGATGGATGCACTCCAAAACACTGTCACAAACAGCCTCACTGAAATCAAACATGACATTACAGAATTGGGTTCTAGACTGGAAACCCTTGAAGAAAAAGAAGAGGCAATGGAAGAAGACATCTCGTCTATCAACCAACATCTAGCTGATCACCAAAAAGAACTGTCAGATATTAATGATAAACTTGAGGACTTGGAGAATAGGAGTCGGAGGTGCAACATTCGCATGAAGGGAATCCCAGAAACAATCAATTCATCAGATCTTCGTACTTATCTGATTCACCTATTTCAGAATATTACAGGCTCATCAGAAGAAGGGAAATTTCAGTTGGAACGAGCTCATAGAGCCCTCAGAGCTAAACCCAAAGATTCTGAACCCCCCAGAGATGTGATAGTTAAATTCCTCCGTTTTCAAGAAAAAGAAGAGGTCATGGCGGCGTCTAGAAAGAATCCAACATTCAAATATCAAGGAACAATCATTCAATTCTTCCAAGACCTATGTATTAAGACCCTACAGAAGAGATATACACTTCGCCCACTGACTCAACTACTGAGGAAAAATCAGATTTTGTACAGATGGGGATTCCCCTTCGCCCTATTCATACATCATGAAGGCAGCACCTTATCCATAAGAGAGAAACAGGACATTCCAGAGATTTGTCAACGTTTAAAATTGGACTGCCCAGAAATCCCAGACTCTCCTCAAGACAATATCAAAAACCGCTCACAGATCCCAGGCGGAGCAAATCAGCCGAACCGATGGACTAAGGTCTCCAAAAGAAAGCAGAGGAGCTGAGAGACTCTAGAGACTCTGAAAGTTGTTAAATACCTTGGTGTGGTAACTATGTCTTTGCCTGTTCCTCAGTGACAATAATATTTGTGGGACTTGAGACTTTTCTAGTAATACTCAGATATCAACTTAGATAACCTACCAAGAAGAGACTGGGGGATAAAGCAATATGTATTTAGTTTAGGTTAAATTACACATCCCCTGTACCTTCTTCTAGTCCGGCCCAATAGATAGATTATACAAACATCTTTAGTTGGGTCATTCTAAAGTTAAAGTTATACACGTCAGGATTGCTTCAATTTATTTATAACTCTATTCAGTGCTAGGATTTGCAGATAGTTAGGAAATTGCAAATTTAGTAATACTCACATTTGTTGTATTATGTTATTTATTGTTTGTTAATTTGAGTTTTTTTAATGTATGGTTTTTTTTGTTTTTGTTTTTTCTCTTCTTCTCAAATTCCGTCAGGCAAGAGTCTAGAAAGTTTCTCCATGCTTCAAGAGGTAAGAAGACAAGATCAGACAACATACAAAGTAACGACAGGTGTAATATCCAGGTACGAGGGGACGGGGTGGTGGTGAGTGATAAATGGATCCTAAGATACAGATAATTTCACACAACGTCAGGGGACTAAATACCAATGTTAAGAGGAAAATTGCACTCACCCAATATAGTAATATGAAGGCTAAAATTATTTTTCTGCAAGAAACTCATTTTACACATAGCCAAATCCCTAAACACTGGAATAGGCAGTACACTCAACATTTTCACTCCACAACCGACTCAAAAAAAAGGGGGGTAACAATCCTTTTGCACAATTCCCTCCCGTTCACGAAAGAAGAGGTGATAAAAGACAAAGAGGGTAGATACCTTATTGTGAGAGGTTCCATTCAAGACACTCCGATTACACTTTGCAATATTTATGCGCCCAACGAGCAACAACACACCTTTTTCACTAAACTATCACACTTATTAACACAGTGGTCTCAAACTTTGATGATTGTGGCGGGAGACTTCAATATAAATCTTAAGATATTAAAAGAGACCAATTCCACCAAGCTAACAAACAAACAATGTAGATTAAATTCTATTACTAAGACCATTAGAGACACACTAGAGTCACATAACGTGATCGACTCTTGGACTTCCTTATACGGTCAGACATCTGACCATACGTATTATTCACCTGCCCATAAAACTTACACTAAACTCGATTACATATTCATTAGTCAAATAATGTTACCCAACCTGGTTTCCTCATCTATCCACGCATCAGTTTGGTCAGACCACTCAATCATTCAAACACAATTGAAAAGCCTTACTGACACAAACAGACAGAAATCATGGACATATGACCCTACACTTTTGAAACAACCAGACATTTTCAATAGAATCCTTAAGAGTCTTAAAGAATATTGGAGTCTTAACGTTACTCCGTCAATTAAACCAGTCATAACTTGGGCCGCTCACAAACCTTACATTAGAGGTCTACTAATTAAAGAGAAAAACATTTTCCTAAAAAAGACCAGAATGGTAACAATAACGCTTCAGAAGGAAATAGAAGAATTAGAAAAGAGTCACAGATCTACAATGTCCGACCAGACCTTAACCACACTGACCAATAAAAGAAAAGAACTCAATAAAATATTAACCGACAACTCTATGAGAGCTATTAGCAAACTGAAATCATACTATTTCCTACACGCAAACAAACCAGATAGATTTTTAGCTAATAAATTGAGAGAGAAAACTAAATCCTTCACAATCACACAATTACAAAAATCAGACGGAGCCTTGACATCCCACCCACGAGAGATTGTAGAATGTTTTGCCCAATACTATGAGGCCCTTTATGATGGAAAGAAAGTTTTACATACACCACAGATAACACAATTGAGTCAAAACCTTCTTGAACTAGCAAAACTCCCAAGTTTAGGCGAACAAGATGCAAAAACCCTAGATGCAGACATCACATTGGCAGAAATAGCTTCCGCAATCAAAGAGCTCAAGATAGGTAAAGCGGCGGGCCCGGATGGGTTTTCTGGAGATTACTTCAAATTGTTTAAAACAGATCTGTATGCCCACCTTCACAAATTTTGTAATGATGCGCTAAACGGTACTCCAATCCCCTCAGAACTCCTTCAGGCGAAAATTATAGTGATCCCAAAGCCAGGAAAAAACCCCAAGATAGCCTCAAATTACAGACCAATCTCATTGATCAATCAAGACGTAAAGATTTTCACCAAAATCTTGGCAAACAGACTTAAACACCTTTTGCCCTCATTAATCCACCCTGATCAGGTGGGCTTCATTAAAGATCGCGAAGCACCGGATAATGTCCGTCGCACAGTGGCCCTGGTTGAATATCTGAAAGAAACAAAAACGCCTTCTCTGCTCCTTTCCTTGGACGCGGAGAAGGCGTTTGACAGGGTGGATTGGATATATATGATAGAGATCTTAGAACAGTTTGGATTTGGGGATAAATTTATCGGGGCGGTTAAAAATATATACTCTAACCCAAGAGCCACAATCAGAGCGGCGGGATACCAATCTAGGCCGATACAAATTCTAAATGGTACGCGCCAGGGATGCCCCCTTTCACCACTTTTATTTGCGCTATGCGTGGAACCACTGGCAGCATGCATCCGAAATTCACAATATATCCATGGTGTTAAACTGAACATAGGGGAATTTAAATTATCACTATTTGCGGATGACATCCTGCTAACACTTTCCAAACCCATGCTTTCTCTACCCAATCTCTATAAGATATTAGACGATTTCTCTCGGATTTCTGGCTTCAAAATAAATTCTGATAAGTGTGAGGCTCTCCCCCTTTTTTTACCAGCTCAAACTCGGAAACTAATAGAAACTAATTTTGATTTTAAATGGGCCAAGCACTCTATTAAATATTTGGGAATATATATCACCGACACCCTAGACGCATTATATAAAGCTAACTACTCACCGATCATCAAAAATATAAGATCTGACCTGAACAAATGGAAAAAAGGATGTTTCTCGTGGGTGGGAAGACAAGTAGCAATAAAAATGAATGTTCTACCCCGACTATTGTACCTATTTAGGGCCCTTCCTATCAAAATACCACTAAAAGACTTAGAAGACCTACAGTCTGAGTTCCTCAGATTTATCCGAGGCCACAAAACAACTAGAATACCTGCTAACATATTAAATTTGGCAACTAGGGGGAATAGGGGTTCCCAACCTACGTGACTATTACCAGGCCGCTAGATTAGCGCAAAATACACTACTAGGGAAAGACTGTCGCAACTTAACATGGCCAAATATTGAAGCAGAAATAGGAGGATATAGTAACCCAGGAGACATCCTTTGGACCCCCTCAAATGCCAAACTTCAACCTCTATCCAAACTTAAAACAACAGAATACACTAAAACTATTTGGAGAACACTGACTAAATCACTGAGATTAATTCCACCACATTCAACCGTAATACCACTGGGTCTGTTGCTACCGCTAGAATTTCGAAAACAGCTGTCAAAATGGGAAAACAAAGGTCTATATAGGGTGGCGGACTTCTTAGACAAGGGGAAAATACTAACCTACCTACAATTAAGAGACAAAATTAACCCCAATATACTGCAATGGTTCTTGTACCACCAAATATCACACTCGATACATAAATATAGGCAAAATTCTCCCCATATCCCATACACCATCCTAGAGCAAATCATACTATCGCCAGGCAGAAACAAAAAAATGATCTCAAACTTATACCTAGCTATCCAAAAAGCGAAAAACCTTAAAAAACAAAAACTACACATTACCTGGGAACAGGATCTAGATATAACATATAACGAAGAGGAATGGGAACAAATATTCTTTTCATTGGGCAAAAGCCTATTAGGAGCTGACCTAGTTGAAAACGCAATAAAAACGGCTTACAGATGGTACCTCACACCATTAAAAACTTCACATTACACCCCACAGAATAATAGAATGTGTTATCGAGGTTGTTTAGGGTTAGGCACTTACTTGCATATGTGGTGGGAATGCCCGAAGATTAGACCTATATGGGATAAACTAGAACAGCTGATCAAGAATACACTAGATGACACATTCACACTCTCAGCCGCCAAGGCCTTGCTTCACATTCCAATAGATTCATTTAACTCGGCCACTAACAGATGGATTAATATAGTATGCACAGCCACTAGATTATGCATAGCTAGAAGGTGGAGAGAAGGTGCTTTGGAATGGAGTGAAATACTTGACAAAATAGAGAATATATACACTATCTCTGAATCAGCAGCTTGGTTACAGGGTACCTCTGCAAGCTTTCAAAATATCTGGATACACTGGATAATGAAAAAACATTCATAGAGGGGAATGTCTGAACTATTTTTACAGAAATTTTTTTTTCTTTTTCTATACTAAGAGAAACATACTCTAACAGCTACCAAAAAGACGAATCTGCATGACGGAAAAAAGTTTTCAGTTAGAAGTTAGGCCAAGTTGAAGGGTCTTAAGGGAGGGGAGTTGGGGGTGGGTGGGTGGGAGGGATAGTTCTTCATTTATTAGTGGGCTTAAAAGACAACCCAAGGGTTGTTATTCTTAACACAATTGGGAAACAGTATATTCTGCAGAGACAAATTGTATCATTGTACTCAAATGATTAATATCACACCCTATTGTAATGATACATATTGTGAATGTATTGCATTTTTTTGTTGTGATCCCTCAATAAAAATTATTTCAACTAAAATATTTTTATTAGTGACAGCAGATAACAACATGAGTTATTTCAGAAAAAATCTAGCGTCATTTAAAACCACACATTTTTGGTCTTGTTTTTTTTAGAAAGCTCATAGCATGGATTTAGAATTACAACAAATAACATGGAATGCCAAAAAAGTAAGATCTTGTTGGCTTTGACATGATTCTCAAGACAAATCGCAAAAGTAGCTTAAAGGGATACTAAACCCAATTTTTTTCTTTTGTGATTCAGATAGAGCATGCAATTTTAAGCAACTTTCTAATTTACTCCTATTATCAATTTTTCTTCGTTCTCTTGCTATCTTTATTTGAAAAAGAAAGTCCAGTACCCTGGACAGCACTTGCTTATTGGCAGATAAATTTATCCACCAATCAGCAAAAACAACCCAGGTTGTTCACCAAAAATAGGCCGGCATCTAAACTTACATTCTTGCTTTTCAAATAAAGATACCAAGAGAATCAAGAACATTTGCTAATATGAGTAAATTAGAACGTTGCTTAAAATCACAAAAGAAAAAAATTGAGTTCAGTGTCCCTTTAACATTTTAAGAATTATGTTGTTGTCGTGATTTACATTTTCTTTTGCTTTTAGTGGTTCTCATTTCTTGTGTGAAATCACACGGTAATACAATTAAATATGTAAACTACAGTAACTCCCGCTAACAGAAACTAAAAAAAAAAAGTTTTGGGATGCTCGCTAAAAGACCAAAAAGACCGATTAGACATTTTAGCAAGTCTGTTTAGTTGAATTTGATAATTGAAAAATAGTGTCGAAAAAGTGTGAAAAAACATTAATAAATTGGATTATGATCACCTTGAACAATACTCCTATGATATGTTTAGGGCCTTTATTTGACAAGCCGATAATTAGTTTTTGATGTGGAGAAATAATTGATAATGACTGATTGTGATCGGCTTAAATTTCTGTCTATCCTTGTCTGTTATGATCCGATCGTGGTTTTCTCTAACGCTGTTGCTATGCCGTGTCATTTTTTGACTACTGCATTTGTTTTAATGTGGAGTCATAGCAACCCACAATCGGATTATAAGAGTAAAAAATGATGTAACACCAAATCAATAGCAGTCGTCAAACAAATTATGTGGCATAGCAACAGTGTCATTGCAACCTGTGATCGGATCATAAATGCCTCCTTTACTATGTCTAGTAATGCTCAATTACTATCTCTCTTTGCATTATATATTCGCTCAATTGTTGTGAACTCATTCTCAGCCCCCCGTAAAAAAGCTTTGGCTCATAACAACAACATTACACAGAACATAGAATCTGAACTAAAAAAAAACATTCTCCCGTTACATTAAATCTAAGGAGTGCAAAAGTACCCCAGAATAACTACTGATTTATGTGTGTCAACAATAAGCAGAGGAATGTGAGAAAAAAGGTCAGTAAATGTCTTTTTAAAGTAAAAAAAACTTTATTTACTCGCTTATTTACAAATCAGAGTTATGAGAGGCTATAAACTGACAACAGGAAAAATGTAAGTGACACAATGATTTTGCCCAGACTGAGATCTGCGTGTGGTTTATATTCTCCAGAGTATGAGAAAGGCTAAGCACTGTAATTTAATATAATCGCTGTAATTGATTGGTGAGATTCAGAAAGCATATTATGTATTTCTCAAATGTCTACGACAGAGGCAAATCTAACATGGGAAATTTTACAATTTATATTTGACTTGAGAGATCAATATATGTTCAGCCTAAGTCAATTACAAAGTTTTAGCCACATCAAATTAGAGCAATATGCATTATTTATTAATCTGTACAATCTGAATGTATTTGTCTTTGTAGTTTTCAATTGCAGTTAGTCTCTACTACTGTTAAAGAGAGAAAGGGGGAAATATGGCATAAAGAGGATGAGAGAGAATCTCAACAACTGAAGTTTTGCACTTTGTATGTTGCATTGTAAGATTATGTTTTAAACACTAAAATATTTGAACAAGAAAAATAAGTTTGGTAAAACATTAAATTACCAAAAATACTAAAAGGGCCTTTCTCAGTCAGGGGTCATAATTAAAGCTTCCCGATTTGATTATCACTCTCATTGTGCACAACAAAAATAGTAATAAAAGTTATATGTTTTTTTTTTACTTATTGTACCATGCTCATTATAACTTATTGTGTTTACAAGGTGTGGCAGGGGTGGACCCCCCCCATTAAACTCAGAATTTAAAGGAACACTGTAGAGGAGACATTTCTACTACTGATAGTGGGCCTCAGTGTCTTTACCACATAGGTAAAGTCCCACTCAGTATATACAAGCATCACAGCAAGGTCTTGTGCTGAACACAGCAGGTGACTGAGTCATGAGACTGCCCCTTTTCATCGGCTCACTGGCTGTTTGCTGCTCAAGACTAGCATCAGGACTTTTGTGGGGGTTAAACACATTGGGGTTGACAAAAATCTATTGGCGTGTCAGAAAAGGCCACAATCACAATAACTCGTTTCCAGCTATTTTCGCGATTGTGTTTTTGGCTCACAGGCAAAAGACTTATTTTGAACATGGAGCCAAGACGTTATTGGTGATCTTAATTCATTTTCAAGATCTTTTCAAGACCAGTTTTGCCTTTTCAAATGGCCTTTTGGACTTCTTTTCAAGTATTCCAAGACTACTTAGAATCATTCTATTAAATTGCTCATGTGCAAACCACTCTGATATGTCCACAGGAGGTATTTTAGAAGTGTATTTTGCATACATGATATTGATTCATTAAATCTCTATTCATCAGTATTGTATAGTTGATCTGCAGTGGCCAAGACACACATTCATACATATTATCCTGTACAGCAAAGGGAATCAGAAGAAAAAGTGAGATCAGGACCCCAACAGTTAGAAAAGATGTCAAGCAATCTCTTTCTATTAATTTTTGTTTCTAGGTCACACAGTACTAAAACTGTAAAATATGAATTCACTGCAATATTGATGTTCAAACGTGTTTGCACCACCATGCACAGAAAGTTCAAACATATTCACAACAGTGCATTTTACAATGTTTGCTCCTACATTATTGGATTTATAAACAGGATTGTGTCTTCGTGAACAGGAGGATGGATTCAGGAACATTTCTAGTGAAAACACGTTCTAGGCTGCAGGCATTTAATGCGCCCATACATTTTATATTGCAAAAACATGTTGACAATTTCGACAAGAAAGCAAAATGCCACTCCAGAAGGAAATGGCTGATAGTGATTGACCACATAGAGTTCCATAGTGAGTAAAGTAAAAAATAAATCATAAATCATTTTCCTCTACGTCTCTTTAATTCCACATAAAGTGATTAATAATACAAAGTTGGAAAATAAATGTTGCAATGCATTTTGATGATTTATTTTGCCTTTTTGTCCTATAATTTTAAATTGATAATTGTAGTTTTTCCACTACCCCTAGAAATGCTGGAGTACATTGTGTGTAATTCATAACCCTCCTTGTGAGGAGGTTAGGGTGTGTAACACTCAGAATGCAGGAACAGATACACAGAACAATGAAAGTCTTTTTAAAAGCTTTACTGATAGATAAGCAAAAGAACAGTTGGTAGTTTAAATTGAAGATCATAGAAACAGTAAGTTTGAACAAAGGCCCAACTCAAAACACTAAAGTCCAATACAAAGTTTAGAATTCTTAAGTAGTTTACAAAGTCCATTGGGCACTGGTGCGTGAATAGAACAGTTAAGGGTGAGGTTAACACAGAATACCTGGTAGGTACAGCTAGTGAGAGGAAAGCAGACACAGGATTCTCAGCAGGTACTATTATTGAGAATGTCATGCGATACCAGATAGGTACGGCAGGCACAGCTAGTTTGAGGAAGGCTGTCACTGGTATGGTAAACACAGGTTTTTCAGTAGGCACAGGCTACCCAGCAGGTACTGTTGGTGAGACTGTCACAGAATACCAGATAGGTAAAGCAGGCACAGCTTGTTTGAGAAAGGCTGGTAAGTAGACACTGGTTTCTCAGCAGGCACAGAATACCCAGAGGGTATTGTTGATGAGACTGTCATGGGATACCAGATAGGTACAGCTTCAGGAACAAGCTGAGCATACACAGGTATCAGGCAAGTCTGCTCGCCTTTCAGGAACCAGGAGAGCATATGCAGGTGCAAGTAAGTATGCTTGGTCTCTGGAAAAAGGTGAGCATACACAAGTATCAGGAAAGTATGCGTGGTCTCTGGAACAAGGTGAGCATACAGTTATCAGGTAAGTATGCTTGGTCTCTGGAACAAGGTGAGCATACAGAAGTACAAGGTAAGTATGTGTGAGTCTCTGGAACAAGGTGAGCATACACATGTACAAGGTAAGTATGCATGAGTCTCTGGAACAAGGTGAGCAGACACAGGTAGCAGGAATCAGAAGCAAGGTAGGTAAGACAATGAGCTTTTATAGGAACTCCCACACCTGAGTCCTCCAGGTGGGAGTTCTGGTAATTAGGACATGGCCTCTTTAAATTCCGGCAGTGTGCAGGCGCACGCACCTAGGGTAGCTGCAGGCAGGAGAAGGAGGACTAGAGTCTCGTGGGACACTAAGATGGAAGCAGCTAGTCATTTGCCGAGACTGGAGCGGCCAGACCGGGAGCTCCTGGGTGAATCGCTGCCCAGTGAGCTAACTTATGTCTGTCTCTAACTGGCTACAATAAAGGATATAATATTAACAACACTGAAGAGGCAACAAAACAAAATAACAATTTTTAAATGCTTTTAAAATATTTTGTATGCAGATCTTTTGCATTGCAGTCATTAATTTGTGATATACATTACAAAATTTAGGAATAATATACCTCCCAACATTTTGGAGGCTTTCTGCAATGCAGGGGTGAAGTTGCTTATGAGCAGTGACCCACATATATTTTGTGGGTGTGATATGCTGGCAGAAGCTGGGTCACGGAATAAAGTAGAAGGGGCTGTATGAAGATGGTGGGATTGTGGGCATGTCTGGACAGGCCATGCGCGTGGCTAATGCAGTCCCTTAAATCGATATACACAAAGCCTGTGGGAGAGAGGTTGGCCAGACCAATTCATGGCAATCTTGCAGGAGGTGGGCGATTGGGAGGTATAAATTAGGATTTATATGTTATATTTAAAGGGCCATGAAATCTTGAATTCTTTTTACATGATTTAGATAGAACAACTTTACTTTTTTGATCAGATTTGCTTTGTTCTTTTGGTATCCTTGGAGCAGCAATGCACTACTGGGAGCTAGTCTAACACATCCGTATAAGCCAATGATAAGAGGCACATATGTGCAGCCACCAATCAGCAGCTAGCTCCCAGTAGTGCACTGCTGCTCCCGAGCTTCCCTTCATATGCTTTTCAACAAAGATAACAAAGCAAATTAGATAATGACGTGTTCTATCTGAATGATGGCAGTTTAATTTTGACTTTACTGTCAATTTCACATATATTGTAGTATGATAAACCATTACGGGAGGGTTGCAGCTACACATAAAAGCTATTCTACTTGACTGAAGTTTCTAAAAATGACAAAAATCAGCTATATGTGTGACAGGTAATAAATCTGGCAAAATTATACAATATCTTTCATTCCTTTGCCCATTCTCTGCTGTAACTATACCACGCTACCACATTCACTATTCATTCTTCCTCTCTGTCCCTAACATTTCTTTCAACATTTCCTTAAATTCTCTTCTATTTTTTATTTTTCTCTTTTACATTCCCCTTTATCTCATGTTTGCCTTTTTCATTTTGAACACTTAACAAACACACCTTTTATTACTTCTACTTTAGTGATTTGTCACCTTTAAACTTCTCATCTATCTCTCTACATTCAAGTCCTCATCTGCTTCCATTCAGAAATCCTATCCCAAATCCTCTTACTTAAATAATTAATATTGGGGTATATTCCAATCCATTAGAGTTTGCTGTGCAAAAGCTTTGCCTTCAACTTGGCTATTTTATTTTTTTACTTAAAGGGACACTCAAGTCAAAATTAAACTTTCATGATTCAGAAAGAGCAAAGAAATGTAAGAATCTTTCCAATTTACTTCCATTATCAAATTTTGCACAATCTTTTTATATGGAAACTTATTGAGGCAGTAGCCCCTGCTGAGCATGTGCACAAACTCACAGGGTATACGTATACTTGTATGTGATTGGCTGATGTTTATCACATGACACAGGGGGCTTGCAAATGGAAGAAAAAAATCTACTGTTTTGTGAAATTCAGAGTGTTATTGCGTTGTCTTTTTATTGTGCACTTGTTTATTATGTAGTTCTACTGTATTTAGTTGTTCCTTTGATTTTCTATGCCATTCCTATCTATTAGAAATGGGGCAATATACATTTGTTAAGCAGAATATTCACTTAGGCTAGGCAAAATGTTTAAGAAACAGACTTTACACGTAAATGAAAACAAATTGTACAATATATGTATTCAACATGAAAAGAAAACACTGCAGCTAATTGATTTAGTATTAATGATGACTGGCTACTTTGTTAGTTTTGTTTTAATTTAAAAGCACATGAAAGCCAAAAGATGTTTTAGTTTATTTCTACTAGTACATTTTCTTTGTCTCTTTTGCTATCCTTTGTTGAAAAAGATAGCTATGTAGGCTCAAGAGCAACAGTGTACTTTTTGCACGTTCATGTCCTTAATATAAATTCATGGCATGTACAAGTTTTTTAGAGAGTTTTATGACAGTTCTGTACAAGTTTAAAAATAGGTTGAGCAACAGATTTAACTTTTTTTTAACCATGTCGATTATTCATCAATATGTGAACTAAGAATGCTCAAACACTGACACATTAAAACATTGTTTTGCAATTTTAAATGAGACAAAATGAATTGTCAGTTGGTAAAAATCTATTGAAACAGAATGTCTATTTTGATGCATAAGAATATCACTAGTTTTTCAAGTCAAAGAAGTTTGTGGTGCGATAGTTTGTAAAAACCACTTGATAGTTATTTATTTCAAAGGTTTTTAAATGCATTTAAAGGGACAGTCTACACCAGAATTGTTAATGTTTAAAAGATAATCCCTTTGTTACCCATTCCCTAGTTTTGCATAACCAACACAGTTATATAAATATACTTTTTACCTCTGTGATTACCTTGTATCTAAGCCTCTGCAAACTGCCCCCTTATTTCAGTTCTTTTGACAGACATCCATTTTAGCCAATCAGAGCTGGCTCACCAGAACTCCACGTGCGTAAGCACAGTGTTATCTATATGACACACATGAACTAACATGCTCTAGTGGTGAAAAACTGTCAAAATGCCCTGAGAGAAGAGGTGGCCTTCAAGGGCTTAGAAATTAGTATATGAACCTCCTAGGTTTAGCTTTCAACTAAGAATACCAAGAGAACAAAGCAAAATTGGTGATAAAAGTAAATTGGAAAATTGTTTAAAATTACATTCTCTATCTAAATCATGAAAGTTTATTTTGGACTAGACTGTCCCTTTACATGTCTTTAAATTTAGAAAAATAATAGAAACCAATGCAAAGTGCTTTGCCAAGCTGTTCTGATAGATTGGAAAACACACAGCAAAAGACCACAAATCTTAGCTATTGTCACTGGTTGGGAGGTCCCATCGCTCACCCCAGCTCCACCAAACATTACCCATGGTATCCCTAGTCAAAAAGGATGATCTTCCTGCAGTGGCATAGCGTGGGTTTTCAGCGCCAAGGGCAAGGCAAGTATTGCGCCCCCTAACCCATTAGAACTGACTGAGTCTCTTTCACCAGTACAGTAGGGATTGGCAAATTTGCTTTGAATCTAGGAGCCAGCTTAACAACTTAGGAGACAGTTGTTTTTTTTTTAAACAAACAAAGCTTTATTTTTTATGACAAAAATAACAGATCATAAAGTTACAAAAAAAGAAGACTAGAACCAAACGTCATGAGCATGAAGTTGATTCATTAAGTTGTTTGCTGTGTATTTTGAACAACTTTACTGCAGTACAATTTCAAAGTCAAGGTACAAAGTAAAATTTAAGTAAAATTTAGACTGTCACTTACCAAACACATATATTTTTTATTACAGGCAGCAGTAGCACTAATCTTCTCAAGCAAGGCAGCCAGCACACCTTGTCGCCTCACTACCTGAGTTTCAACCGCACAAAACTACAGTCAGGCTACAACCATTGGCTGCAGCTAAACTGGGCCATTGGTTGCAAGCTAAACTGTACAGCACAGCCATTGGCTGGCAGCAACTAGCAGCTGATTGGGTGCATGGAAAGGGGGGCGTTTCCAATTTGGCTTAACGCTGCATGGAAACATCTTACATGCAGTGTTAATAGCCATCAATCATCGCAGAGTGGAGGTTTCCAGTCGGCAATTGGATGTCAATGCTTGCTAGAAGCAATGAGCTGATGCTGATCGCCGGCGCTGCATGTGAGACAGTGATAAGGAGATGGCTCTTTCAGCTTACTAGCAGCTAGCCTCAGCCTGCACAGATTCCCCCACAGATTTGCGCCCCTAAGAATTATGCGCCCGGGGCAACTGCCCCTGTGGCCCCCCCCCCCCACGTTATGCCACTGTCTTCCTGGACTCATTCTGAAGTAATCGATGACTCCAGACTAGTCATCAGAAGCCATCCTGAAGCATGCCCACAGGCCCAAATATCATTCACTGGCTGTTCATGCTTGTGAAGTAATCAGTAAAGTCTGCTTATCCTGAAGTCATCACCCAGAATGTTTTACCTTAACTGATGACTTTACATGCCTGATGATGTGCAAATCACTTCTGATGATAGTTTCAAATGACCCCAGGATGGTCTCTAAAGTAATCCTGTTTGTCTTGGGATGCCAGTAGCCCCACCCCTCCTATTACAGCTCCTCCCACCAAACACCAGTGGAAGGTACGTCACAGATAAATTAAAATAATAACACAGTTTCACTGGTTGCCATGTTATTCCATACAGCTGATTTGCTTACTTTACTAAATCACCTGCATGCAATAACTGGTAATAATGGAGGGGCTGGTCAGACCAGTAAAGCTGGAGAGGCTGAAGAGACCACCTAGTGAATTTTGAACAGAAGTTTCATCATTTTCTGAATGTAGAAAATGAAGCCTTTTCCCTTCGGTAAAAAAAAATCACTTTTATCACCTGATATGAATAAATTAGTGAATTGTTTTGATTATATCATTAAAGGGATATTAAGTCAATGGCCTCTAGTTATCAAGCCGTCAACCTCAAATACGCTGGAATTCCGCAGCGTATTTGTGGCGAGGCTGATTCGCCTAAGTTATCAAGCCTTACACACCGGCAAAAGTAGAATATAGTGGCGTAAGCTTCGATCCGCCGGACTCAGTCCTACACAGATCGATTCTTACATCACTCCAGATGTTCCGAATGCAAGTTCGGCACAATCTGACTACAACTAGCAGGTACGCTCGGCACTTTTCCGGCCCAGCGTACCTGGTTTTCAATCCGCCGCCCTGGAGGTGGCGGATCCCATAGGAATCAATGGGAGTCTGACCATAGCGAAAGTTCATGTTCGCTGCTGCCCGATATCCCATCCTCTTCCAACGACGCCTACCCGACGAATGGATATTCCTTTAAGTGACATCATCCAAGGATTCTATCAGCCAATCGGAATTAAGGTAGGAAAAATCTGATTGGCTGATGCAATCAGCCAATCAGATTCAAGTTCAATCCGATTGGCTGATCCAATCAGCCAATCAGATTGAGCTCGCATTCTATTGGCTGTTCTGATCAGCCAATAGAATGCGAGCTCAATCTGATTGGCTGATTGCATCAGCCAATCAGATTTTTCCTACCTTAATTCCGATTGGCTGATAGAATCCTATCAGCCAATCGGAATTCGAGGGATGCCATCTTGGATGACGTCACTTAAAGGAATATCCATTCGTAGGGTAGGCGTCGTTGGAAGAGGATGGCTTTGCGTCGGCTCGTTTGAAGAAGGCTCCGCTCCGGATGGATGAAGATTGAAGACGCCGCATGGATGAAGACTTCTATCGGATGGAAGACCTCTTCAGCACCCCTTGGATGATGACGTCAGCCGCTGCGGATGTCCTCTTCTGTTCCATTGGTGGTCGGCTGGCTGAAGACGACTCAAGGTAGGGAGATCTCCAGGGGGTTAGTGTTAGGTTTTTTTAAGGGGGGTTTGGGTGGGTTAGAGTAGGGGTATGTGGGTGGTGGGTTTTAATGTTGGGGGGTTGTATTTTATTTTTACATGCAAAAGAGCTGATTACTTTGGGGCATGCCCCGCAAAAGGCCCTTTTAAGGGCTGGTAATAGAGCTGTTAACTTTTGTAATTTAGAATAGGGTAGGGCATTTTTTTATTTTGGGGGGCTTTGTTATTTTATTAGGGGGCTTAGATTAGGTGTAATTAGCTTTAAAATGTTGTAATATTTTTTTATTTTTTGTAACTTAGTTTTTTTTTATTTTTTGTACTTTAGTTAGTTTATTTAATTGTATTTAATTGTAGCTACTTGTAGTTAATTAATTTAATTTATTTAATGATAGTGTAGTGTTAGGTTTAATTGTAACTTAGGTTAGGATTTATTTTACAGGTAATTTTGTATTTATTTTAGCTAGGTAATTATTATATAGTTAATAACTATTTAATAGCTATTGTACCTAGTTAAAATAAATACAAAGTTACCTGTAAAATAAATATAAATCCTAAAATAGCTACAATGTAATTATTAATTACATTGTAGCTATCTTAGGGTTTATTTTACAGGTAAGTATTTAGTTTTAAATAGGAATAATTTATTTAATGATAGTGTAGTGTTAGGTGTAATTGAAACTTAGGTTAGTTTTTATTTTAGAGGTAAATTTTACTTTATTTTATCTAGGTAGCTATTAAATAGTTAATAACTATTTAATAGCTATTGTACCTAGTTCAAATAAATTTAAATTTGCCTGTAAAATAAAAATAAATCCTAAAATAGCTACAATATAATTATTAGTAATATTGTAGCTATATTAGGGTTTATTTTATAGGTAAGTATTTAGTTTTAAACAGGAATAATTAATTTAATAAGAGTTATATTTATTTAGATTTATTTAATTAATATTAAAAATAGGGGGATGTTAGGGTTAGTGTTAGACTTAGGTTTATTATAGGTTGCAGCGGTGTAGGGGGGGCAGGATAGGGGTTGATACATTTATTATAGGTTGCGGCAGTGTAGGGGGGGGGCAGATTAGAGGTTAATAAGTTTAATATAGGTGGCGGCGGGGTCCGGGAGCGGCGGTTTAGGGGTTAAACAATTTATTTAGTTGTGGCGGGGTCCGGGATCCGCAGGATAGGGGTCAATAAATTTATTATAGGTGGCGGCGGTGGTATAGGGGGGGCAGGATAGGGGTTAATAGGTATTATGTAGGTGGCGGCGGGGTCTGGGAGCGGCGGTTTACTGGGTCTAGGAGCAGCGGTTTAGGGGTTAATAACTTTATTTAGTTGCGGGGGGCTCCGGGGTGCCGGTATAGGGGGTAGAACAGTGTAGTTTAGTGTGGGTGCTTAGTGACAGCTTATCAATAAAGCTGGGAAAAAGCCAAAGAGCAGCGAGATCGGATGAGTGATAACTATCACAGTCCGCTGCTCATCGCCCCGTACTTGGTGTGCGGCTCTTTGACAGCTTTTTTGATAACTTTGGCGAACGTATTCAGGTCCGCGGTGGCGATGTGAGGCGAGCTTAGGCGGGCGTATTGGGGCCGGCGAAGGCAGGTAAGTAGACACGTTGATAACTAGAGGCCAATATATCAACTTTTTGTTTGTTCCTGCACTTGCCAAAACAACTTGTCTTTTCATGCTTGTGGAAGTGTCTTGCTGTACACAAATTTGTCACGTAATAGTTGTCCTTATCAACCATTGTACATATGATATTCAAAAATCAGTTATACACAAACTTACAATTCCTTCTAGTTTCAATATCAGTTAAATGAGCGTTATCTGTTTTCATAAAATATATTTTGAGATTTTTAATTACTGCTTTTTTTATATGAATATTTTTTATTTATTTTTTTATTTATATGATTATATTCCAAAAAAGGGCATTTCTATAATTGATAGCAAGGCCATGATGGGCAAATAGTTTTCACACTTTGTAATGACTTTTCACAATTGGTAACTGGGGAAAACAAGGGTAAAAAAGTAGCCAGTGGCACTGCCATAAGAACCAGGCGTAACTATTGCAGGTAATATTAATGCCTTATGTACGGCAGTTCCTTTTTCTTTTACGCATGCCAGATGCTATTAATATATATCTCGAAAATTTGACAATGTTTCTCTGCTACATATCATTTCTTTATGATAGTGGAAAACCCCAATTTTTTCTACTTTTTACTATGAACTGCTTTAATAAATGTATGTTAGGCAAGGAAGGACTTAGTGGCAATGTATGAGTTACTGCTTAGTCACACAACTCTAGTTATTTCCATAGTAACCATCTTACTACTTGACAGGTGGGCACCAACTGTATCTAAAAATCTTGGAGTGTATAAGAATAATTGAAACGGTTATTTATACTTTAATGCAGTATTTTGATAAAAAAAAATAGCTGCAACTCTCCAAAAACGGGTCATAAGTATCATATAAATGTCAAATTAGTGACAAACAATTTATAGAGGTCAGGGCGTGGTTACATTTTATACTGCACCAGGCCTAAGCTACACATTGCCCCTCCCACTTATTTAATTTACATCCCCTAACAATGCTTTTATTCTTCCTTTCCAATTACTTTGCACCCACATGGCATAGAACCAGAGTCAGCAGGGGTGCTTAATGCAATATTCAAGTCTAGGTGATTGTCTTTTGACCTATACACATGTTGCTCCCCTAGGCCTTAGCTTGGACAGCCAATGCATAAATATACTTTTCTTAGAAGGTTATATGTCATTTATTAAACACATTACCTTTTTTCGTTAGCTTATTTACTTATTTTTTTTTAGCCTTGAATATTTTCAATAAATACAAATAAATTTAAGAAATACAATGATTAACTACCTCATTCAAGGGACAGTGACCCCTATTTTTTCTCCCCTTTAATTTGTTCCCAATGATCCATTTTACTGCAGTAAATTTAATTTTTCACAAATAGCTAATTTACCTTTATTTCTGCATTTGATATAGCTGATTTTGTCTGCGGTATGCCTACCTATATTGAAAGTTTCTATACCTAAGTATTGGCTATAGAAATGACACTTAACGTGGGGGTTAGGAGAGCTAAGTAATACAAATTAATTTTAAATGTTATCTCTGTGGGGCATATTTATCAAGCTCCAATTGGAGCTTGATGCCCCGTGTTTCTGGCGAGCCTGCAGAAGTTATGAAGCAGCGGTCACAAAGACCGCTGCTCCATAACCTGTCCGCCTGCTCTGAGCAGGCGGACACACATCGCCGGAAATCAACCCGATCGAGTACGATCGGGTTGATTGACACCTCCCTGCTGGCGGCTGATTGGCCTCGAGTCTGCAGGGGGCGGCGTTGCACCAGCAGCTCTTGTGAACAATGCTGAATACGGCGAGCGTATTGCTCGCCGTATTCAGCCAGGTCTGGCGGACCTGATCCGCAGTGTCGGATCAGGTCCGCCAGACCTTGATAACTTGGGGCCTATATATTGGGCTTTGCTATAGAGATAGAGATAATATAAAGAAGCATGTGTGTTTACAGAAAGTGCTAATATACGGAGATCTGATTACCCTGCAAGCTCAACCAATGTTAATGGGCTGTGGTGTCAAAGAACAACCCCAGCTATTTAATATACATTAATAAATATAAATAAGCAAACTCATCTACATTTTATAATCTGCAGCTGGTATAACAAGTAATTGAAAACACATTAAGATATTTTTTTTTTTTTTTAAGTACATTGACCCTTTAAAAATACCTGGAAACCAGCCACATCTTGGTACAATTTTCAAAGACTTCTATAGCCCCTTATTTTGCCTGTATGGCCAGGAAATAATAAAGCCTGCCTAACAACTTTAGAGAAGTATGATGAATGCACATTGGAAAGATTCAGATTTAAGGAAGAACCCAAAACTAAGTCATCAAATTATCTTTAGTAGGTCACAGAATATAGCAACGGGAACAAAATTATTTAGAAGTCAAGAGGCTGCCCGTAAAAATACAACCACATAGGTTCAGTTTAAAGAAATGCAACTTTATTGGTGTATAGGCCAGGATAAAATTAAAATAAACCCTCCCTGGAATGGAAATGGTCTGATGAAGGTGTTTGGCATAATTGCTTTTACCTGAAGACTGGGTCACCTATCTGTTTCTATAATTCACTGTTGCAAAAGCTAAAAAAACGCTGGCGTATGAGAAAAAAGGAATTTGAAACCAAATTCTACTATACAGATGTAGCTTATGGGGCAAGAGATTCAGCAAAGGTTACATAAAAATTAAAATATCAGTGATGTGTGCATTAGGTAACTTTGAATATGAGAATAAGTCTGTTTTGGTACAAGGATTTAATTAAACCAGTCTCTAAATGGTCAGTTTGGGTAGCTATCTGCAATGATTTTATAACATTTTATTATCAAACTAAATTGCTGTTGTAGCCATATCAAGCATCTAAAATATAATTGAATATTTTTTTTTATAGAACGGAAAACTGCTATTGAGGTATATAGAGAAAGAATATTTTTTGTTTTGTGTTTTTTTTCTACTTTTTTTTTTAATAATACATATGGAGAAGGTCCTTTAGTAAGTATTCTGCAGTAACTGGAGTCTTAATACAGAGGCAAGGATCATTCATATTAAAAATATTTTTTAGATGCATTTAATTCACTTTTATAATTTTAGTAGTTATAGTGTTAAATACTGAAGAGAACAGCAGCAGTGTATATGTATCTATGCTGAAAATCATCTGATTTGTTTTTTAATGAGCATCATTACCACATATCTTGAATGAATATGCAAATATGATTAATCCTAGAATGATGCAACATTATTAGCTTTTTAATCTGAAATCCACGCACACATACATGTAACACAATACGTCATACTAAGATGTAAAATTGTGCTTAAAAAATAGTTCATTTTTTTATGTTCCTTTAATATTTTAGCATTTGTAGCATTTATCAAATGAGATCAAAGCAAGGAAAGGCGTTATATGGCAATTTAATACAAATCATAATATCAGTAGGAAAAATAAGGCTATTTTGTCATTTTTACCATCCCTGGCAATATTCTGGTACCTTTTAATATTTCACTACATGTATTTCCCAGATTAAACGAGCTTGCTACACAAAGGTACTCTTGCTGTGCAAGGGGGTGTTTTGATATTGCTATCGCTTACAAAGAACATTGAGTATTACCACTCAGATTCACTCTTATTACCAATTCAAATTATTCTTTATGCCGCTGTGTAATGCAAATGCTATTTTTTTTTTTCATATTCACAAATCGCAAGCGAAAGAACCACACAAGGCAAGGACAGAATGCAGCTAATGAGATACTGAATCAATTATTACATATTTTATTCTCTACCTAGTAGTAATTGAAAATTTTGCCATCTGTGCTTTAGCTCCCTTGAGTTTCATCCTTTCTGGGCTTGGGAATTAACCTATTTAATACTGGAAAGTCAATGCTTTCTGTAAGGGCGCCTTCTTCTTTTTTTTATTACCAACGAAGTAAAAATAAAAGGTGGGCTGGCAAATTTTAATTAATGTAGGTGTGTAATTATGCATCCAGGCGAACCCTGACTGTCTCCCTTGTGGCTCATTTATACCTCATCATTAAAATATTGAGATCAATAATTCGGAGAGCGTTACTATATGTTTAAATATAACCTCTGTTATATGTATCTATACCATCTATACATATGCAGAGTCCTATATGACCATTATACATTTGTATGTGTATCTGCTCTACAAATACATTCATACATACATGGCAAAATGCTATGGGGGAAAAATGAAATTGAATGTATTATTATAACAAAAAAAAACAAAACAAAAACTGCACAACATGAGTTGGGTCACCATAAATAAGTTCTGTATAAATGGCTTAAAATGCATTTTCATAGTGGGAATCTGTTTAATATGACCACACATCTTATCCCATTTCTGTGAAAATTATGAAACGCCCTTTTTTGATTCTAAAAATAAAAGGGGGTGGCGCTAGTTCCCATGGTCTCCCCCCTTGCATGATTCCATATTTGTGTCTCACCCATCCTTTCAGGTCTCTCCAGAATGTATTACAGCAATTTAAGCACCTTTTCCTTTGCTACAATGAACCCATACTGGGATCACGTAATTACACATTTCCAGTAAATAATATACAAACAAAATCATAGCTGTAGTGTACAGGTAATGTTCTGATGCACAGATAATAGAAATATCTATTTTTTTAGCGGATGGAATTGTGTAGGGAAAGAAATGATGGATAAAAAGAAATAAATCTAAAAATGGAAAAATAGTTTGGTTATACCATGCTGAGAGATTGATGAATGCCGCTGGTTTTAGTAATCGGAAATAAAATGAAACTAGATATCATAGGTATTCAGATTATCTTTACAATTTCTTCCATTCTTTAAAATTTAAACAATGTGTACAAACAGCAGATGATTCTCAAACCCTGTTGCTACATCTGCATATAAGATGCTATGCACACACTATATAGATGTATATATTGTATAGGGTTAGGAGCTGGCTGGCTCACCTTGTGTTCCTTTTTCCCCTCCTGAAGAAAGCTTGCCTGGAACGCCTGCTCTTTTATACAACCTCCTTTTCTTCCAGAGATCCCTGAGAATTCCAACAGTAAATTCATGTCTGGGAAATATTTATCCTTCTATAGAAAACAAACCCAAAAAAAAATATATGCGTCCTCTGATTTTAAGTAATTGAAAAGATTTTTTTTTAGTACAAAAAATGTAATTCTTACAAAAATAAACCATCAGAAAATAATAATAATATATAATCTATCAATCAGGATATGTTCTATATTTCCCCCCTGTTGAAGCCCTGCATATGATCTGGTGCCTGCAAGTCACTGTCAGAGAATGAACAGCCCTGTGAGACCCACTATGCTATTTTTAGCTCTTTTCCCATAGAGCTGAAGTAGATATTCCATTAAAATACACTGTCTTATAACGCTGCACCAATATACACAGTCCAGGGCTCTCTCTCCTCCAACCCTTCTGCAACTATTATTTCTTATGCTCATTCCTGGCCACATTCAGCATGTTAACCCCTTAACTGCTTTGCTATGCAGATATGTCCACAATCTTACTAGAATTTTATCTTCAAGCTGATTGCAGTACTTCCCACAAAATGAAATTAATTCCTCCCCAAAGCAATAAAGACATTCACAATAACCTTTGTTCATAATATGCATTGTTTATTTGCTCAGCCTTATTTATAGTGAATGAAATGTATTCCGTGGTTGTAATAGTGATATGTGATTTCCAAGCACTAGCATATAGTGTGCATGTCCACATACACACAGTGATGCATATACAGACAAACATTACAGATCTGAGCATGCATGTTAGATCTATATAAGCAGATACCCATGTAAGCACGCAGAACACACATTTAATTAATTTATATATTGGCACACTGACACACATTACACACACCCTCACATATATCCGAAGATCCATAAAAAAACACAAATCGTAACATACATTAACACACCTAAAAATCCATATACGTTCAGTAAAAAGGAAAATGTACAATAGCACACAGTTAAACTCCACAAAGCATATATTCTAAAGCTATAATTATACAAATGCATATATCATATTGATGCAAATGTAGACTCATACCCAGTGAGACACAGTTTAATTCCATATAAGCAAACATGATAGAGCTATACACATAGCAATGTACACATCACATGCAGACAAACATGTAGCTACACATACTAAGGCACATGTCACAGTCATATACACACCTAAGTGGTCGCAGAAACATACAAACTAGCACACATGTAAGCACTATGGAAACAACACATTTTATAGCTTTATACATATAACAGAAACACAATCTTTTTTTTTAGAATTTGTGAAATCACTTACAAATGAATGCACATGCAAAATCCATAGAAACAAATATGCTGCAGCCGAACACACTGGGACACTTACAGAATCCAAACACAATCTAATCACACATAGGGCCTGATATTCCAAAGCTCACCAGCATGGAGAGAAATCAAGCAAAATCTTTGGGATTTTTTTAGACCTTATATTGTAATGTAGGTGTCTCTCATTCACACCAAGAACGCTGTATAATGAGATAAATATCTTTCAAATTACAATTTGTGTTTCTAACATTTTTTAGGGACCTCTCCATGCTGACGAGATGCCTGTGCGGAGAGCTTTTGTATATCACTCATAGACTTATAAACATATATAATCCATACAAACTCTTGCAGAGCTATACACACACTGATATATAGTAAATATATAAAAAGCTATATATAAACACACAGCTTATGAACACACAAATACCTTCAAAACTTGTACATACAGGCTTGCCAGGTGTCCAGTATTTAACTGGAGTTTTTAGTATTTCAATAGTCTGTCCAGTAAAATCTATACAAAAATACTGAACACTTTAATGTCCAGTTTTTAAAGTCCCCTAAGTTGCAGCTGAATTTTATAGGTGTCCTATCCCAATATAAATTACAAATATGTAGGTAAAGGAGGGGTCAAAACAGTGATATGTGTTTTACTGGTAACTGAAGAAGTAATTTAATTTATTTGTGTGGTACTGGCAGCCAAGGGAATAAAATCACAGCTGAGTAATGGTCAAGGATAAGGTAGAGCTTTGTTGAGGAGACATCATGTGACCCCACCTAATACTCATGCTCAGCCATAGTTCATAGGTCTACAGGACTTCCAGTTATTTTGTGGAGGACAGATAGAAATCTTATTCACCTTTATCTGAAATCCAAACACAAACTGAGACATATTAGAATTATTGATGTGCTGATATATTTACCAGAAGCGTCTAAGTTATACAGGTTCACTAGTAGGCAAAACACTGAATAAGTTCTTATTCTATTGAAACTCTACTCTCTATAGATTATTGATGTCTCCCCAATTCTCATGTTACTGAACTGACGGTGCTCTTCAACTTTTAGTGAATTATTTGAAAAAGAAGAGGCAAATCTTGTTATATTCTTAAAATAACGTAGACAATAAATACATTTGTCTCATTATGGAGTTTTTTTTAACTACTGTATTTTGTCTCATGTTTTAATTGCCTTAAATTTGAAGTAGATAATAAAAAAATCATAATTTCTAAATTAGAAAAGCCTGTATTTCTTAAAGGAACATGAAATCCAGATTATTTTCTTTCATGATTCAGATAGAGCATATGATGACAACTTTTCAATTTAGTTCTACAGGTACAAATTTGAAATCTTGCATTTTTGTTCGAAAATGCAAATAGTCTATATTTTAAAAAACAAAAAGTATTATCTTTCTGATTACAGTACTGTAATTCACTTAGGGTTGCCCTGTTCCTTGGGGCAGACGTTCTCATTGTACTGAATGGATTTACTTCTAATATTGTAGTCCCACTGTACTAAATGTTTTTACACATTTGGTAAAGTGCAACCACGATATAAGAAGTAAGAACTTTAAAGTTGTGCTATTGTAGCACTAAAAATAAATGCAATGTTAAAATGTCATATTTTTAAAATACAATTTATATATTTTTTATTTTTTTTATAAAGCACTATTGTAAACTGAAAAAATTGTGGCCACCGTGTTTTACGGGATATTAATATCCTCTACATGAAATCTTGTTTCTAAAAAAGAAAAAAACAAAGCAAAAATGCCTATTTAAATAACAACATTACTGCGGCTCTTTGTGCGTCGGAAGTAGCGCAAGTGTTACGACAAAACACATCAAAAAAGGTCTCAAAGATATGAGGTCTCAGATGTCTAAATATATATATGTATATATATATATATATATATATATATATATTTATATGTATGTACATATGTATTTATATGTGTATATATGTATTTACAGACTTATATACACATATAAACACATAAAAACATATGTATACATATAAAGAAATATATATAACTGCATTGGAGACCTTTGCATTCAAGTAGCTGAAAACATTTAATATCATATTTATGCAATATTCATTGTATTTACTGTAAGTATTTCACTTTCCAATGTTCTTCACATAGGGACATATGTTTTAAGTATAAATAGATATTCCTTTATATATCTGTATATATATCTATACATATACAGGTGGCCCTCGTTTTACAATGGTTCAATTTACACCGTTTCAGAATAACAACCTTTTTTTCCAGTCATGTGACTGCTATTGAAAAGCATTGAGAAGCAGTGCATTTATTAAAATAGCAAGAAGGTGGAGCTGTCTGCTTGTGTTGCAGCAAAGCCAAGCAAGCTGAAATTAATCAGTTTAACCAGACCTGCGCTATCAAGCAGATTTCAAAGGAACAAGATCTTCCTGTCTATAACTCAGTCCAGATTGGAATGCATAGAAAGAACTGTTTGCAGAAAAATGCAAGTGATGTCTGTGTTGTGTTATTATTTTATTAGGTTTATAATGCTGTTTAGCAAATGTTTTTGTTCATTTAACTTAGTTTTTAATTATATATTCTGTGTTGTGTGATTATTTTATTCGGTTTATAATGCTGTCCAACATTTAAAGTCTTCATTTCAAAGCTTTTAAAATAATGTATTAGGTGTTACTTATGACAATTTTAAGAGGGGCCTGGAACCTATCTCCCTCACTTCCCATTGACTTACATTATAAAGTGGGTTTCAATTTACAACGGTTTCGATTTACAACCATTCCTTCTGGAACCTAACCCCAGCGTAAACTGAAGGCTACCTGTATATATATCTATATGTGTGTGTGTATGTATATTTTACCAAAAAACATCAGATATACTGTATAGAGAAATATGTATTTAAGAATTTATAGAACATATTCTGCTATGTGAAGAAAATTGGACTGTGAAATATTCATACTTCATGTTGGCTAAGCACATTTTGGTTAAACACGATCGGGTTTGTGCGTGAGTAGGGTATTTTCCACTTTTCGTGCTCTTTTTTGGCACTTTGGGTTAGTGCTTGTGCGAAAACTTTTTACTTTCAACTTGTAATTCGCGCAAGACCCACCTAGCCTTCGTCTAGTGAAGTTTACGTGCAAGCGGGAGTGCAAATTACCAATCCACTAATAATCTAGCCCAGCATAATAAATATAAATATAATATATATCTGCATTCAAGCAAATCGTTCTCTAACAAATCAGGAAGAAGGCAGCCACAAACCACATTTAACTCTTTTCGAACCACAATTATTCTTGTGAAAGTGCAACATACTGAGATCTGGATTTGCACATATCTTAGTATGTTGCATTTTCAAAAGAATAATTGTGGCCCTTCTTCATAATTCGTTACGGTAGATTTGAACTATAACACACAATACCTCAGGTAGGTTTAATATAGAATGTTTTTTAAGAGGTGACAATGACACTTGCCATTTCATGGTGGAATAAAGCAAAGTGCGGAAGGATGAAATCGCTTAGAGACTGCATCACGTTTCTTGTCTTGATCAGTAACTTGCGTTTAACACAGGAGAAACAAAGTGCAAATTGAAAAAGGAGTCAAGCACCCTTTTGGTTGATCAGAATAAGGTCACCAGAGCTGTGCATGAACCCTGGATCAGATGTAAATTCCCAAAATTAAAACATTAAAATAAATACTACAATTTTCTTTAAAAATGAAAAATAAAGTAACATCTATTAGGGGGGAGGTGTTGCCTTGTAAATTCTGTCAGAGGGGAGGTCCACTGCCTAAGTCTTTGAAAACCATTGCATTAAACCCACTCCGCACATGACGATGCTGCTTTGAACATTCTGCCACTGGCAGAGAACCCTTGCATCACACAGTTTAGTGTACTAAAATGCCTCTTTGCATGACAACCTTCAAACAATTATTTGACCCCTTAAGAACATTTCACCTGCAATTTTGATTGTGATGTGGGTACTTTTAAAGCATATTTATATTGTGATGATGCTTTGAACATTAGTAGAATAGAATAGCAATGGGGAATACAGAGGGTAAGGCACATGAAGACCAAGTGCAGATCATGTGGTCTACCAAGGGGAACAAGACCATAAATGGATCTAAATCCACAGGGACATAGGAGGAAGTTGAGGGTTATTTTTTTCAACATCAGCTCCAAGCCTCCAACTTAAGCGACATATCAATTTCAGGTGTGTATCTACAAGAAATGACACCTAATTAATAATGCTAAAGGACCATTATTGCTTGAAATTCTTAAAACTGTAAAGCAACTCAAAACCATGTGTGTACCCACATGCAGTGGACTGACTGCATGATGGCTTTTAGTTTCGTGGTTGCTACCATGGAGACAATTCCTATTACAAGACTTTACTTTATGCAAATGTGTTTCTTAGCCAGACGGATCAGCAATTTCAGAAATCTGTCTGCTTTATACACTGAGGCTGTCTTAAAGTTAGTGGCTTATAGAAAAAAGATATACTCCAAAATTGTGCTTCACATTTTGGAACTAAGAGAAGTGCTCTTAAAACTTAAAGGACCATTAAATACAGTTCCTTGCATAATCAAGTGAATAACACAATAACACTTAGTCTGAATTTTAAATGAGCAGTAGATTTTTTTTCTGACAAATTTGCCAGCCCCCTGTATCATGTGATAGCCAATCAGACTCAGAGTATACGTGAACTCTTGCACATGCTCAGCAGTAGCTGGTATTTAGGGATGGGCAAATGTGTTGAAAGTACAATTTGTTTGGTCAAATGAATAGTATAGTGGACATTCGTTTAAGATAAACAAATGCCGATAAGGACAAAGACTCCTTAAAATTCATTAAACAAATGTTATTTATTTTTTTTATTAAGCAAAAACTTGGAAAACACAAAGCTTCCCCGTCTAGGGGTATCACATACAATAAGAATAATAAACAGTTTTCCCGTTTTTTTTTTCCCCTTTCCTCCCTCCCCAGTGCCCTCCCTCCCTCACCCCCCCCCCGCTTTCTTAATAGAACCTTATTCGACATTTGTATAACAGTGCAGTACCATATCTAATAATATCTCTGTGCTTCATGAATAGACTTCCCAATTTTGTCCTCATGCTCCTGTCCGCCCCTACCTCCCCCCCTACCATCACACATCAGTAAGACAGTATTTAACATTATTCAATAAAAAGAACCAACAATAACCAAGCCTTATATTGTAGGAGCTCCAGTATCTCCTGAGCCTGATATTAAGGGGAAAAAAACACACACACAAGGGAAGTAAAAATAAAACCGGGAAATCCTCTCTCCAAACAACCCCCCCCCCCCACCCCACCAGCCTGTGTACGCGCAACTGTG
The DNA here is from genome assembly GCF_027579735.1 of Bombina bombina. NCBI lineage: Eukaryota > Metazoa > Chordata > Amphibia > Anura > Bombinatoridae > Bombina > Bombina bombina. The sequence continues at coordinate 1,425,873,856 of NC_069499.1, read as the reverse complement.
TTACATGTTTAATCTTTATACAGTAACAACCATTCACCTCTCAGATGAGCATTTAACATGTATTCTGTTTGCAAGAAGGGGGATAGTATCTGTTTTTGTTTTGATGCATCTAAAATCTTTATATAGCATTCCCATTTTTTAAGGAACTTCAATAAACGTTGTGTTGTATCCAATTGGGTGTCACATTGCTCGATGAGCAAATGTGACAACAATTTATGGGTGAGGTGCCTTACCGTAGGGCACTTCTTCTCTATCCACAAAGACAGAACACAGTTCCTAGCTAACAGAAAAATCAGCGATAAAAAAGGACACAGCCTATTTAAACTAGTTTCCCAGTCTAGAAAACAAATCATCTCCAAGTTAATAATGATTTTAAGCTTAAAAGTTATTCATAGCCAATGTTGTAGCCTGCCCCAAAAGTTCCTAATACCAGGGCAATCATAAAAATAGTGATAAAAGTCTGGGGCAGGTATTGAGCATTTGACACATTGATTGCCAATCTCTGTGTACCAGTGTGAGATACGTTTAGGCGTGAGATAGTCTTGATATATCATGCAAACCTGATATTCTCTCAGCTGAGAGGACAAGGTGACTTTTTTTGTCTTTTCTAAACTAGATTTAAGAATTGGAATATTTATATTTCCAATCCTCAAATTCCACTTCTCTAAGAGAGCCTCTTGTAACCCTGATGCTGTTTTACATAATAAAATTTGATAAAGTAGTGTGATTGAGTAATGTCCCATTTTAAATGCAACATGCATGACCGAAAAGGGTGAGGAGCTCCAAAAGTTCTCATTTTTATCTCTGAGACTAATAATATAATGTCTTGTCTGTAAGTAAGCATAGAACTGAGTGCGTGGTATATTAAATTGTTTACTCAGTTCCTGAAAAGATTTCACTGTGTGAGAGGAGTGATCCAGGAAGCACCCTACCACATTTAGCCCCTTGGTCTCCCATACCCGAAAAGTCTGTGCCTGTAGGAAAATCAAGATTGCTTACCAAAGGTATATATTTAGGATCAGGTTGAGAGATATTCAAATGTTTCAAGGCTAATTTCCAAGCTTGCAGTGGGTCTTTGTATAACATATTATTCTTTACCAATAGTGGTAGTTTACACATATCAGTATAAGGAAGAGAGGATATATTAATATCCCCCAAAACCGCTTGCTCTAGATGTTTAAGATAAAAATGTGCAGTATCCAGCTGCCAGTCAAATACTAGTCTTACAAGGACGGCCCAGTTAATCCGGCAATCCCAGCCCACCATCAGAGTATGAGAGACAAAGTTTTCCCGCCGCTATGTGTGGTTTTTTTGCTTTTCCAAATAAAGCGTTTAATAGCTCGATTAAGTAATAAAAGATCTTCTCTATGGATTAGAAAAGGTAACATGAAGAGAGTGTATAAAATATGTGGCAATGTAACCATCTTAATTAAATTAATGCGCCTGATAAGGATAGTGGTAACAATGACCAACTATCAAGCTGCTGAGAAGCCTGTGTACATTGTCTATTAATATTAAGCTGATAAAGGTAGTTGGGATTATGATGAAGGAGAATACCTAAATAGGTTAAGGGCGAGGTGACCACTTTAAAAGGATATGTCTTTCCACTGTGTGGTAGTTTCTTTAACCATATTATTTCAGATTTTGACATATTTATTTTGTAGCCTGAAAAGGTACCAAATTTTTCTATAATATTAAGAATTTTAGGAATAGAATTTACGGGGTCATCTACAAAAAGCAACATATCATCTGCATAGAGTGCTAAATGATTATATGAATCGTTAATATTAATTCCTGTGTATGCTTGACGTAGTTTGTGAGCCAATGGCTCCAATGCCAAATCAAAAAGAAGGGGCAAGAGTGGGCAGCCTTGTCTGGTTCCTCTTTTTAGAGGGATGTCACCTGAGAAAAAACCATTAGCCATTATTTGTGCCGTCGGTGCCGAGTAAATGTTAATCACTGCCTGTAGAAAAGAACCCTGTATGTTGAAAAGTCTCATGGTGTTCAAAAGATGCTGCCATTCAACGCGATCGAAGGCCTTCTCTGCATCCAAGGTGTCAGGGTGCCAGGAATCAGACTGAGACGAGAAGTGCAAAAATAATCACACCTTTATTAATAGCAAAAAATAATAAAAAGTCCACAAGTCAAATAACAAGCCAGGAATCAAAACCAGAGCTGGTAGTCAGACGAGCCGAGTCAGGAGCCAAAGCGAATAGTCAGACGAGCCGGAATCAAGAACAAGGAAAACAGCAAAGTCAGGAACAAGCCAGAGATCAGGAACCAGGAAGGACGTCAGGCAGCCAGGTAATACACAGGAACTCTCACAAACAGGTCTGAGACAACGCAAAGGCAAAGCATACTGAACAGAGGCCCTTTAAATAATAAGTGATGACATCACAATTCTGAGAATGATCCTGTCTCACATGGATGATGCACAGCAGTCTGGCCATAAAAGGAAGTGCAGGAATTGAGCAGCATCCCCCACAATGCATCATAGTCAGGAAGATATGTGAGTAAAATGGCTGCCAGCAGCACATGGCAAACACAACAGGGAAAAAACCCTGACAGTACCCTCCCCTCAACGACTCCTCCCCCGCGGGAGGACAAAAGGCTTATTGGGGAAATGGGCATGGAAGGCACGGAGGAGGGCTGGAGCATGAACATCAGAGGAGGGAACCCAAGAACGCTCCTCCGGACCGTAGCCTCTCCAGTGAACCAAATACTGTACACGGGCCCTGGACATACGAGAGTCAATAATGCTGCTGACCTCATACTCCTCATGGTTGTCAATGAAGATAGGACGGGGACGAGGCAACACAATGGTAAACCGATTACAAACCAATGGGTTCAAGAGGGAGACATGAAAAACATTGGAGATGCACATAGCAGGAGGAAGGTCAAGAGCGTAGGCCACAGGATTAACCTGTCGGAGTATTCGAAAAGGACCAACATAACAGGGAGCCAATTTATTGGAAGGCACACAAAGGTTCAAGTTGCGGGAGGACAGCCAAACTCTCTCACCAACCTGGTAGGAAGGTGCGGGCAGACGCCTACGATCAGCCTGGAACTTTTGGCACTGCATAGAACGATGAAGATGATCCTGAATCTGCACCTACGTGGAACGGAGTTGCTGGAGATGCTCCTCCAAAGCCGGAATACCCTGAGACATGAATGAATCGGGCAACAAGGATGGTTGAAACCCATAATTCGCCATGAACGGGGATATCTTGGAGGAAGCATTAATAGCACTATTACGAGCAAACTCTGCCCAAGGTAACAGTTCAGACCAATTATTGTGGTGATCTGAGACATAGCAATGGAGGAACTGTTCCAGAGCTTGATTAGACCGTTCCGCAGCCCCATTGGATTGAGGGTGATATGCCGAGGAGATGGAAAGCTGGATCCCCATTTGAGCACAAAAGGAACTCCAAAATCTGGAGACAAACTGGCTACCTCGGTCCGAGACTATCTCCTTGGGTAACCCATGTAAACGGAAGACCTCCCGGGCAAAAATCGAAGCAAGCTCCTGAGCGGTAGGCAGCTTCATCAAGGGAATGCAATGTGACATTTTAGAAAAACGGTCAACCACCATAAGGATAACAGTATTGCCATTAGAAACAGGGAGCTTGACAATGAAGTCCATTGAAAGATGTGTCCAAGGACGCTCACCATTAGCAATAGGTTGAAGAAGACCCACAGGAAGACGTCGTGGAGTCTTATTCTGTGCACAAACTGAGCAGGAGGCAACATACGCAGCAACATCAGAACGAAGACCTGGCCACCAGAATTGTCGAGTGACAGACCAAATCATTTGGTTCTTGCCTGGGTGACCTGCTGCTTTAGGATAGTGGTAAGTGTGCAAGAGTTTAGTTAGAAGATTCTCAGGAACAAAACACTTACCACTAGGTTTCTCAGGAGGTGCATTGGTTTGTGCAGTCAGGATCTCCTCCCCCAAGGGAGAAGTCAAATTAGTACATATGGTAGCCAAAATATGGTCAGGAAGTATAACAGGAGTAGGTACAGACTTCTCCTTGGACAGAGGCGAAAATTGTCAAGAGAGGGCATCAGCCCTAACATTCTTACTACCAGGCAGGTAGGAGACCACATAATTAAACCGAGACAAAAATAGCGCCCATCTGGCCTGTCGGGGTGACAAACGTTTTGCTTCAGATAGATAAGTTAAATTCTTGTGGTCAGTAAGAATGAGCACTGGCAAGCTAGTACTCTCGAGAAGATGCCTCCATTCCTTAAGTGCCAAAATTATGGCCAGTAATTCCCTGTTGCCAATTTCATAATTGCACTCCGCTGGAGACAATTTCTTAGAGAAGAAACCACACGGATGCAAGGAACCGTCAGGCGTAGGACGTTGAGACAAGAGGGCGGCTACTCCAGTCTCAGACGCATCGACCTCAAGAACGAAAGGCAGGACAGGGTTAGGATTAGCCAGAACTGGAGCGGCAGCAAAGGCAGTCTTAAGATTATCAAAGGCCTTAACGGCAGTAGGTGACCAATGGAGTGGATCATTCTCTTTACGGGTCATGTCTGTGATAAGTTTGACCAAGGAAGAAAAGTTTTTAATAAACTTTCTATAGTAATTGGCGAACCCCAAAAAACGTTGAATAGACCGAAGACCAACTGGGCGAGGCCACTGCAGAACTGCATATAACTTGTCAGGATCCATGGAGAACCCTGCAACGGAGATAACATAACCTAGGAAGGTTACTTGAGTCTGATGGAACTCACATTTCTCGAGTTTACAAAACAGGCCATTCTCACGTAGTCTCTGAAGAACCCGTGTAACATCAGAACAATGAGCCTCAAGTGTGGGTGAGTGTATGAGGATGTCGTCTAAGTACACCACAACACACTGTTGCAACATATCTCGTAGGACATCATTAATAAATTCCTGAAAAACAGCAGGAGCATTACATAGGCCAAAGGGCATTACAAGATACTCATAATGACCGCTCCTGGTGTTAAATGCTGTTTTCCATTTGTGGCCCTCCTTAATCCTAACGAGATTGTACGCTCCTCTCAAATCAAGTTTAGTAAAGACCGTAGCTCCCTTGAGGCAGTCAAAGTGTTCCGTAATAAGCTGAATAGGGTAAGCATTCTTAATGGTAAGACGATTAAGACCCCTACAATCGATACATGGTCTTAACTCACCACCCTTTTTCTTCACAAAGAAGAAGCCAGCTCCTGCAGGAGAGCAGGATTTGCGGATAATCCCCCGCGACAGAGCATCGGCAACATACTCCTCCATAGCACAATTCTCTGCAACAGACAGAGGGTACACCCGGCCCCGAGGAGGAATGGCTCCGGGTTGCAGGTCTATGGCACAATCGTAAGACCGGTGAGGAGGCAACGTACCAGCACGCACCTTGTCAAACACGTCTAGGAACTCTCGGTACTCCTCTGGCAATTGAGAAACTGAAGAAGTGCACAAGACTTTAACTGGTTTCCGAAGACAAGTGGAAATACATTGCGGGGAACATGAAAAAATTTCGGACCTGCGCCAGTCGAGACTGGGATTGTGCTTTTGGAGCCAGGGATAACCCAGAACAACCGGAAAATGTGGAGAGTTTATCACCTGGAACTGGAGGGTTTCAAATTGAAGAGCCCCAACAGCCATGGACAGCGGAGCAGTTTTGTGAGTAACGAGTGCGGGCTGAAGGGGTCTGCCATCAGTGGCCTCAATAGCAAGTGGAACAGACCGAGACAAAACAGGAATGGAGTGCTTTGATACAAAAGCACTGTCAATGAAATAGCCTGCAGCACCGGAGTCAACAAGAGCCTGGGTGACTATGGAGGAGTCCACCCAGGAAAGGACAACCATGACCAAAGGATTCTCCTTAAGCGGATCCGGGGACGAGGATAAACCACCCAAGGTCTGCCCCCGGCGGGACCTTAGGTGTGAGCGTTTCCCAGCCGTGTAGGACAAGACTTCAAAAGGTGGCCCTGTCACCCACAATAGAGGCAGAGCCCCTCCCTCCTCCTAAAGGCCCTCTCCACTGCGGAGAGACGCGTGAATCCCAACTGCATCGGCTCAGCCGTACCTGGTGACTCGGGACCAGGAGGCATGGGAGGAGAGGGAGGCATGGGTGGGAACGAACACGTAGGAGACAACTGAACAGGAGGCTTCCGCAAGCGCTCCTTGAAAGAGGGCCTCTCTCTGAGTCTGATGTCAATTAGGATCAAAAAAGACACCAATGCCTCAAGATTCTCTTGTAAATCTCTGGCAGCAACTTTGTCTCTAATCGCATCAGAGAGCCCATGAAAGTAGGTGGCAACAAGGGCTTCATTGTTCCAACCTACCTCTGCGGCAAGCGTACGGAACTCAATAGCATATTGATCCATATCGCTGAGGTAGAGGTGCAGTACCAGACATGCTCCTGGTAGGCACAGGTGCAGCAGAGGAAACAGGAGCAGCCATAACTTGCGGGACACTTTGGTCCAAATGTGCAGTGCGAGTCAGCAGGGTTTGCAGGGCTAGTGCAAATTGATCCAAGCAGTGATCCTGTACATCCATCCTGGAAATGATGGCAGGTAAAGGTGGATTATTAGCACCATCAGGATTCATGGCCTTTGCGTAATGTCAGGGTGCCAGGAATCAGACTGAGACAAGAAGTGCAAACATAATCACACCTTTATTAATAGCAAAAAATAATAAAAAGTCCACAAGTCAAATAACAAGCCAGGAATCAAAACCAGAGCTGGTAGTCAGACGAGCTGAGTCAGGAGCCAAAGCAATAGTCAGACGAGCCGGAGTCAGGAACAAGGAAAACAGCAGAGTCAGGAACAAGCCAGAGATCAGGAACCAGGAAGGATGTCAGGCAGCTAGGTAATACACAGGAACTCTCACAAACAGGTCTGAGACTATGCAAAGGCAAAGCATACTGAACAGAGGCCCTTTAAATAATAAGTGATGACATCACAATTCTGAGACTGATCCTGTCTCACATGGATGATGCACAGCAGTCTGGCCATAAAAGGAAGTGCAGGAATTGAGCAGCATCCCCCACAATGCACCATATTCAGGAAGAGAGGTGAGTAAAATGGCTGCCAGCACCACATGGCAAACACAACAGGGAAAAAACCCTGACACAAGGATAGCAGGAAGGCCTCCTTTAGCTGGCTATTTGGATCGTTTCTACTGGACCAATAATGGTTGATTATATGTAAAACTCTACGCCGATTAACCACCGACGATCTACCTGTGACGAAACCTGTCTGATCCGCGTGTAAGATGTCTGGCAAGAGTGGTTGTAACCTTGAGGCTAGGATCTTCATGTACACTTTATAGTCCGAATTGAGTAACAATTTCGGGTGGTAGGATTCAGTTGTTGTGTGATCCTTACCTGATTTAGGGATAAGAGTAATGTTAGCTGATGAGAAGAATACAGAAGGAGTAACCTTTTCTACAAAGTATATATTAAACAATTTCAATAAAATTACCGATACCTGTGGTTGGAAAATTTTATAAAATTCAGTTGGGAGGCAATCAGGCCCAGAGGTTTTCCCCACGGAGAGAGATGAAATTGTGTTATTTAATTCTTCTATAGTAATGGGAGAATTCAGATTAGATAATTGTTCTTGTGATAACTGAGGTAATTTGATATTTTCCCAAAAGGATGCACAGCTAGCAGGATTAATGTCCGATTGTCTAGTATATAATTGCTTATAATAGTCTTCAAAACAGGCAAGAATATCCTGAATTTTTGTAAAAGTTTTCCCCTTATGAGAGATGGAAGCCATATTTTTTTTGGTAGATCTTTTATTTACAAAAGAGGCCATAAGTTTACCTGACTTGTTTCCATAACGTAGGTATATAGAGTTTCTCTTAAGAAGGCCCTGGGATGCTTGATGTTCCAAAAAAGTATCTAGGGACATCTTAGCTGCCAGATAAAGATTAAAATGAAAAGTAGTTTTGGTTTCACGAAACGTCTGATACGAATCTGCTACTTCTTTGCTCAGAGAAATTAATCTCTTTTGTACATTCCGAAGGATATGCTCTACATAGGAAACTATATTACCCGTTAAAACCGCCTTAGCCGTCTCCCAGAGCAACTCCAGTGTAGAACTATGTTCTTTGTTATCAGTGATAAAATCTGTCCAAGCATGCAAAAGAAATTTGCGAAAAGAATCTGATCTATATAGATGGGCAGGAAATCTTAGTGTGTTTCTATTCGAGACTGGGCCATTAAAGGCCAGAACCAACTTGACCGGCGTCTGGTCTGACAAAAGAACACTATGAATGTTATCTGAGTATACATTAGGAATTAGAGCATCTGATACTAGAAACAGGTCTATACGTGAGCATGAGGCCTTTGCCTTCGATACACACGTAAAATCATTATCAGTAGGATGTCGTAATCTCCAAATATCACTGACCAATAGATCAGAGAAAAGCTTAGCAAAAACTGATTTTTCAAATTTACCCGTAGATTTATTGCCACATTTTTGAGAGCCCCCAGGACCGGTCATCCTATCACACAGTGGATTCGGAGTTAAATTAAATTGCCCCCAATGATCATATGTGAAACCAAAAATGGCATCATTCCTTGAGTAAAATTATGCCAAAAACGTTTGTTTTTTTTATTTGGAGCATATATATTGCACAAAGTGTATGTACGTGTCTCTATCTTAGCTTGCACAATTAAATACCTGCCCTCTGGGTCTCTTAGAGTCCGTAAAATTTCAACTGGTTTTCTCTTCCCAAAACAAATTGCCAAGCCTCTACTGGAGTTAGTATAAGATACATATTGGAGCTCACTCACCCAGTCTCTCCTCAATTTATCATGCTCTCCATCATTAAGATGCGTTTCCTGTAGCATAGCTACATCTGCATTCAGTCTACGCATATGTGTCAAGATTGCTTTTCTTTTAATCGGGGAATGAATTCCACCAACATTCCACGAAGAAAATTTAAGTGTCATATATATTTATTCATAGAATGAAGAAATGATCTAGAGTGGTGGAGAGGATGAGGAGAGAAGGGGGGAGAGAGAGAAGAGAAGAAGAAAAGGAAAAAAAAAGGGAGGGGGGAGGGACAAAAGAAGAAAGAAACATATAAACTTAGAAAGCTGAGGGTGGCGATCAAGTGAAACATTCCATTTCTGACCACTAGTAGATATGTAAGGACTAATCGTCCAATATATACATAAGCAAACCCGCAGCTTTCCAATACATTCTGAGTAAAATCTGTGCTCCTTATAAAGATACTTCAAAACATATTTTTTAAATTCAAAGATTAAGTTCCAAACAATGGTCAGTAGCAAACCCAAAATTAAACTAACATATACTATCATAAACATTTCAAGACTTCGCAGCAACTCTTAGATATACCCCACACTAAGGGGGAACAGTCAAATCAAATACAATTCTAAATAGTAATAAACCCTATCAACCTGATTCTGTCTGTACATTATGGTTAGGTGAGTGTCTAGGGGATATTGCAGAAGATTTGAGATATTCTCTCACCTCCCCAGGTGAGCCAAAGAACCTGGGCCTGCTGTTGGGAGTAGTTTCAATTTTTCTGGGTAGAGCAAGTACACCTTATGACCCTCTTTATTGAGAGCAGTACATATTGGGGAGAATTCTCTGCGGCGCTTCATTAACTCTACCGAGTAATCTTGAAACAAGAAAATTTTAGCGTTGTTATAAATCACAGCAGGAATTGAGCGATACGCTCTCAGAACAGATATTTTCATCTGAAATGTAAAAATCTAACCATTACCTGGCGAGGGGAGTTACCGTTCTCCGCAAACCTTTCTGGTCCAATTCTATGAACCCTTTCAACACTTCCCTTAAAAAGAGAGGGTTCCAAACCCAGTAGGGTAGGGAGAGTGGTCTCCACAAAGGCAAGAAGCTCATTATTCTTCACAGCCTCAGGTATACCTACCAGACGCAAGTTATTGCGTCTGGATCTGTTTTCAAGATCCTCTAAACGCTGATGTAATATAATATTTTGAAGATCTTCCAATTTTCTAGAATTAGTAACAGAGACATCCTCCAATCCCGAGACCCTTTCCTCTACTTCAAGCATTCTAGCTGAGAATTGTTTAAGTTCACCAGAAATATTGTCTACACCTTTTTGAAGACTTTCTATTTTTGTAAGAAAAGTGAGGATATTTCTTGGACTATAATGTGTGTTTCACTCATATTTGTGGTCATACCTGGGGAGGCAGGTTGCGCAGCGATCTGTATTTCAGAGTTCTGTTTTGCCCTTCTATCACTAGCTTTACCTTTTGAGGCCATTTTGGACAAGTCCAAATACTTATCCATACAGTTCACTGCACAATCCGTACTACAACCCAGGTATTCAAAACAATTTAAGTTAAAAAATCACTCAAATACTATGAGGTGAGAGAGAAAAAAAAAAAAAATTAAGAGCAGTAGTGATACAATAATATAAGCAATAGTGAAATCTGTGATGTTATAAAAATACAAGTGATATATTAGTGTAACGAAAAAAAAGTTTTTTTTCTTTCCCTTTTTTTTTTCCAATACAGTGTGATCTAGAATCACAACATAACTAAAAAAACAAGTGATATATTAGTGTAACAAAAAAACAAAAAAAAAATCTTCCTTTCTTTCAATACAGTGCGATCTAGGATCACAGCATAACTACAGGGCTAGTTATGAACAGATTTGTGCTGAGCCTTAATAAGTAATGTAACAAATAAATAATCCTCAGATTGCAGGGGTTACAGCAAGATACTATGAGGTAGTTACTGGAGGTTTCCAATACAAGTGTCCTGTGCAGCCAGTCTCCTCACTTAAGAGTAACTTAGAGACTGATTTTAAGTGTTCTCCTCCTGAGGTAATAGAAAACCATTAAAGAGAAAAGAAAATACGTGATCACAATTTTTTTTTTTTAAAAATGGGTTTGTGTATTAATGGTATGATAGTGATTCCCCCTTTTTTTTTTTTTCAATGCAGTGCAGCCCAGAGTCCCAGCATAACTAGAGGACTAGTTGTGAGCAGATTCGTACAGAGCCTCAGTAAGCAATGCCCCAAGTGAATAAACCTCAAATTGCAGGGATTCGAGCAGGATACTATGAGGTAGTTACTGGGAGCTTTCCATACAAATGTCCTGTGCAGACGGTCTCCACACTTCTTAATAAAAGTCACTTAGGGGCTGATTTTACATGTTCCCCCCTAAGACAATAGCAAAGCACTTAAAGAGGGAAAGATAGTATGTGCTCAGGAATAGGTTTGTATGTTTACCCTGATGTAGAGGCGCGGTGCTAAGATGGCTACAGCCCGAGTCAGTGACTTAAATTGTACAGGGCAGCCAGGTTAAAGCACCAACGGTATGGGTGGGATAAAACAGTGGAGTCATGTACAGTATGGCAGATACACTATCTCACCCACGACGACACTCATAGCCACTTCAGAGCCCACGACCTCTCCTGTAGGATGCCTCTTTGCAGTCAGTTGTAGCGTGTCCACATGAAGGAAACGCCAGCCGGACTCGTTCAACACTCCACCGATTTCAGCCAGCAGTATACAAAGCTGCTCCCTGACCCGGCAGGGAGCCCGTAGAACTAATGCTGCCGGGTGGCTAAATATGTGGTTTCTTTTAGGGAATATGCCAGTGTCCAAGATGGCGAGAGTCCAATTCTCCCGCTGCAGGTTAGTGAGAGTATCCGCCGTCCAAATAGCTGAGGGACAAACTCCAGTGCCCCTGAAAAACAAGTTCAGCCACGCTGAGATTAAAGCATCTTCTCCAACATTCTCCCAACTTGTCAGCGAAGTCTGAGTGTGGTAACTCTGAACTGAACGCTCACATCGACGCTAAGACTTAGCTGTGCGTTCCGGGGGGGAGCAATGTTTTTTCTCCTGCGCTAGGTACAATCCAAACACCTTTAGTGTAAGATAGGAACGCTTTTTAGGCAGGTGCTTTCCTAGAAAATAGGGTATTTAGTCCCATTAAACAGAGATGCGAGACAGAGCTCACTTAAGTTGCTGCGGCACCTTAGCCCGCCCACCGGAAGTGAAACAAATGTTATTTTTGATTTCTGAATGTTACTTTGCTTTTTGAATGTTCATAATAATATTGAATATCCACATTACAAATTTCGAATGTAACATTTGATTTAACAAAGACATTCAAAATCCAAATGGGTTTGTTACATTCAAAAGTAAAAACATTAAATTGCAATTGAATATTTGAAATGCAACAACATTTGTAACTTTTCCTGACTTTTAGTAATAATTCCAATTTGAGGTGAAATTTAAAGGTAGCATTAGAAATACTATTTAAATTTGCCTGAAATTAATGCAAAATCTAATATTAGAAAACTTGTCTGAATTTGAAACAAAAAACAAACAAATCCCATAACATTTGAATAATCAAATGAATGGCTGAATGTTCGTTAACATTAGAAAACTCAAATTTAGGACCACTAGTACAGCAGAATTGAATTATTTGCAAATACACAATACAAAGACAATGCAATAGCATTTACTTTGAATTACAAATGAGCAGTAGAATATTTTTTAGCAAATTTCAGCCAATCACAAAATGCATATACTGTAGTGTGCACTTTTGCACAGACTTAGTAGAAGCTGTAGCTTTCAAAAGCTTGCATATAAAAATAATGTGTATATATTGAAAATGGAAGCATATTGGAAAGTTTATTTAAATTGTACGCTCTATCTGAATTTTGCTCTCCAGGCAGGGCAGGGCCAGACTATGGAAGATAGAAGAATTATAGACATAAGGATAGGAGAACAGAAAGGAAGAATTTAAGGAGATACTGGAGAGACAGAAAACTGTTTTTATGATATAGAATGTCAAATTTCCAATAGAATAATAATAAAGATAAAAGACACCTAATGCATGGGTCCTACACATTCAAAAAGTCAATGGTTTTAAACAAAGGGAAATTATATATTTAAAGGGACATGAAACCCCAAAAATGTCTTTTATGATTCAGATAGAGAATACAATTTTAAACAACTTTCTAATTTACTTATATTATCTAATTTGTTTCATTCTCTTGGTATCATTTGTTGAAGGAGCAGCAATGCACTATTGGTTTTTAACTAAACACATGGGTGAGCCAATGACAATCGGTATATTTATGTAGCCACCGATCAGCAGCTTGAACCTAGATTCTTTACTGCTCCTGAGCTTTCCTAGATAAACCTTTCAGCAAAGGATAATAAGAGAAGGAAGCAAATTAAACATTAGAAGTAAATTGAAAAGTTGTTTAAAATTATATTCTCTATCTGAATCATGAAAGAAAAAATTTGGCTTTCATGTCCCCTTAAAAGTCATTGTTGTTCATGGTTGAGGTAAATGCTGTGCCACTCACAACACACATACACATGCATACACATATACACACATACAAATATATACACACACACATATATATATATACATAGTGATGTCGCGAATAGTTTGCCGGCGAATAGTTCCCGGCGAACATAGCATGTTCGCATTCGCCGCGGCGGGCGATCCGCCCCCTATTCGTCATCATTGAGTAATACTTTGACCCTGTACCTCACAGTCAGCAGGCACATTCCAGCCAATCAGCAGCAGACCCTCCCTCCCAGACCCTCCTACCTCCTGGACAGCATCCATTTTAGATTCATTCGGAAGCTGCATTGTTAGTGAGAGGAGGGACAGTGTAGCTGCTGCTGATTTAATAGGGAAATCAATAGCTAGGCTAGTGTATTCAGTGTCCACTACAGTCCTGAAGGACTCATCTGATCTCTGCTGTAAGGACAGCACCCCAAAAAGCCCTTTTTAGGGCTAGAACATCTGCTTTTTTTTTCTTTTCCTGTGTAATCTAATTGCAGTTGCCTGCCTGCCAGCGTGTGTGTCAGACTCACAGCGTATACTGTGCCCACTTGCCCAGTGCCACCACTCATATCTGGTGTAACAGTAGTGTAGATTTAAAAAAAAAAAAACTTTTTTGACTGTGTTAAATAATAGCAGTCAGTTTCCTTCACACATGTGCGTTTAAGTGCCTGCCTGCCAGGGCACAGTGTCACCCCAGTGCAACTCATATGTGGTGTAACAGTAGTGTAGATTTAAAAAAAAACAACACTTTTTTGACTGTGTTAAATAATAGCAGTCAGTTTCCTTCACACGTGTGCGTTCCAGTGCCTGCCTGCTAGGGCACAGTGTCACCCCAGTGTAACCCATATCTGGTGTAACAGTAGTGTAGATTTAAAAAAAACAACACTTTTTTGACTGTGTTAAATAATAGCAGTCAGTTTTCTTCACACGTGTGTGTTTAAGTGCCTGCCTGCCTGCCAGGGCACAGTGCCACCCCAGTGCAACTCATATGTGGTGTAACAGTAGTGTAGATTTAAAAAAACAACACTTTTTTGACTGTGTTAAATAATAGCAGTCAGTTTCCTTCACACGTGTGCGTTTCAGTGCCTGCTAGGGCACAGAGTCACCCCAGTGCAACTCATATCTGGTGTAACAGTAGTGTAGATTTAAAAAAAAACAACACTTTTTTAACTGTGTTAAATAATAGCAGTCAGTTTTCTTCACACGTGTGTGTTTAAGTGCCTGCCTGCCTGCCAGGGCACAGTGTCACCCCAGTGCAACTCATATGTGGTGTAACAGTAGTGTAGATTTAAAAAAAAACCACTTTTTTTGACTGTGTTAAATAATAGCAGTCAGTTTCCTTCACACTTGTGCGTTTAAGTGCCTGCCTGCCAGGGCACAGTGTCCCCCCAGTGCAACTCATATGTGGTGTAACAGTAGTGTAGATTTCAAAAACAACAACACTTTTTTGACTGTGTTAAATAATAGCAGTCAGTTTCCTTCACACGTGTGCGTTTAAGTGCCTGCCTGCCAGGGCACAGTGTCACCCCAGTGCAACTCATATCTGGTGTAACAGTAGTGTAGATTTAAAAAAAACAACACTTTTTTGACTGTGTTAAATAATAGCAGTCAGTTTCCTTCACACGTGTGCGTTTAAGTGCCTGCCTGCCAGGGCACAGTGTCACCCCAGTGCAACTCATATGTGGTGTAACAGTAGTGTAGATTTAAAAAAAACAACACTTTTTTGTTTGTGTTTAATAATAGCAGTCAGTTTCCTTCACACGTGTGCATTTCAGTGCCTGCCTGCTAGGGCACAGTGTCACACCAGTGCAACTCATATCGTAACAGTAGTGTACATTTAAAAAAAATAATACAATTTTGACTGTAATAGATTGAATAGCAGTTAGTTGTCTGCAAGCGTGTGTGTCAGGCCTACAGCGTCTACTCTGCCAACTTCTGCCAGTGCACAGTGCCACTCATATCTGTTGTCACAGTAGCTTGCACACATAGTACCACTAATCGAAAAAAAAAATGACAGGCAGAGGCAGGCCACCCCACAGGGTCCGTCATGTTCGTGGTGCTGTGATTCCCTTTGGCCCTAGAATAATGCCCAGTGTTCAGAGGCCACGTACCCCGAACTCGAACATTTCTGAGGACATAGTTGACTGGCTAACACAGGACACCCAATCTTCTACAGCTTCCGCTCGGAACCTTGACGCACCATCCTCCTCCAGCTTATCTTCGGGCACCTCTCAAGTTACCACTCGCCCGTCTGCCGCCACAACCAACACTAGCACCACAGCCGCTTCACTTGATCTGTCAGAGGAGTTATTTACACATCAGTTGGAAGAAATGAGTGATAGTGATGCGCAACCATTATTGCCAGAGGATGTAGATAACAGGGATATGTCTCAGTCAGGCAGCATTACACACATGGACGTATGGTGTGATGATGATGATGTTGTACCCGCTGCTGCTTCCTTTGTTGACTTGTCAGATACAAGTGAAGCGGTTGATGATGACGATGCGTCCATGGATGTCACGTAGGTGCCCGCTAGAAGAGAAGAAGAAAAGGGGGAAGTTCAGATGGGGAGACAGAGAGGAGGAGGAGATGAGTTGGAAGAAGGGGGAGGTTGTCGTAAGGAGCTAGTGGCACAGTCAGACAGCATGCATCGGCACCCAGGGTCAGCCAGACAGCACGCCAATCAACGCATGCTGTTGCCACCACCAGAATGCCGTCATCGCAGAGCTCAGCAGTGTGGCATTTTTTGTGTGTGTCTGCCTCTGACAACAGAGATGCCATTTGCAACCTATGCCAAAAGAAACTGAGTCGTGGGAAGTCCAACACCCACCTAGGTACAACTGCTTTGCGAAGGCACATGATCGCACATCACAAACGCCTATGGGATCAACACATGAGTACAAGCAGCACACAAACTCAAAGCCGCCATCCTCCTCCTGGTCCAGCATTTTCAGCCACGTCAACCACTGCTGTCCTCCTTGCCCCCTCTCAACCATCCGCCAATCCGTGTCTCGCCTTGAGCAGTTCCTGCTCATCTGCCCACAGTCAGGTGTCTGTCAAGGACATGTTTGAGTGTAAGAAGCCAATGTCACAAAGTCACCCCCTTGCCCGGCATCTGACATCTGGCTTGACTGAACTCTTAGCCCGCCAGCTTTTACCATACAAGCTGGTGGAGTCTGAGGCGTTCAAAAAATTTGTAGCTATTGGGACACCGCAGTGGAAGGTACCCAGCCAAAATTTCTTTGCACAAAAGGCAATCCCCAACCTGTACTCGATTGTGCAAAAGGAAGTATTGGCATGTCTGGCACACAGTGTTGGGGCAAGGGTCCATCTGACCACTGATACCTGGTCTGCAAAGCATGGTCAGGGCAGGTATATCACCTACACTGCGCATTGGGTAAACCTGCTGACGGCTGCCAAGCATGGAATGCGTGGCTCTGCAGAGGAGTTGGTGACACCGCCATGAATTGCAGGCAGGCCTGCTGCCACCTCCTCTACTCCTCCTACTCCATCCTCTTCCATAACCTCCTCGTCTGAGTCTTTGTGACTGCCCGACACGTTGGAATTCAATACTCCTAATGTTCGACCGCCTGATCCAACAAGAAAAAGCCGTTAATGACTATTTGTATGACCGGGGTGCTAGGACAGCCTCTGTGGAGCTGGGAATTTTTTTGCCACGTTACTGGACACTCATGCGCAATGCCTGTAGGCTCATGCGTCCTTTTGAGGAGGTGACAAACCTTGTCAGTCGCACCGAAGGCACCATCAGCGACATCATACCATTTGTTTTCTTCCTGGAGCGTGCCCTGCAAAGAGTGCTGGATCAGGCCATAGATGAGCGTGAAGAGGAAGAGTTGTGGTCACCATCACCACCAGAAACAGCCTTATCAGCATCGCTTGCTGGACCTGCGGCAACGCTGGAAGAGGATTGTGAGGAAGAGGAGTCAGAGGAGGAATGTGGCTTTGAGGAGGAGGAAGACCAACCACAACAGGCATCCCAGGGTGCTCGTTGTCACCTATCTGGTACCCGTGGTGTTGTACGTGGCTGGGGGGAAGAAGATACCTTCAGTGAGATCACTGAGGACGAGGAATGGGACATGAGTAGCTCGGCATCCAACCTTGTGCAAATGGGATCTTTCATGCTGTCGTGCCTGTTGAGGGACCCTCGTATAAAAAGGCTGAAGGAGAACGACCAAAATAAATTAAAAAGTATGCTTTACACAGCGTATAAGGGTGATGTCACAGCACAACGGGAATCTAACAGGGGAAGAAGTGAAAGTAATCCTCCTCCTCCCACCACCACGCCGGCACGGACAGGACGCTTTACAGACGTGTTGTTGATGGAGGACATGCAGAGCTTTTTAAGTCCTACGCATCACCACAGCCCTTCGGGGTCCACCCTCAGAGAACGACTCGACCGACAGGTAGCAGACTACCTCGCCTTAACTGCAGATCTCGACACTCTGAGGAGCGATGAACCCCTTGACTACTGGGTGTGCAGGCTTGACCTGTGGCCTGAGCTATCCCAATTTGCAATATAACTTCTGGCCTGCCCTGCTTCAAGTGTCCTGTCAGAAAGGACCTTCAGTGCAGCAGGAGGTATTGTCACTGAGAAGAGAAGTCGCCTAGGTCAAAAAAGTCTAGATTACCTCACCTTTATTAAGATGAATGAGGGATGGATCCCGAAGGGACTGACAGTGGACGATACATTCGACTAAAAAAGGCCTGATGAGATGAGCTGCTTGGGCTAAAAATGGTCCACACGCTGCTGTATTTGATCTCTGAATGCCGGATGACTTGCGTGACTTATCCGCCACCAACTAGGGTTCAAGCCGCAATGTTTTAGGGCACTTTCTTCCTGGGAAACAAACATCAATTTTTCTGGCCGCTGCTACAGCAGGCTGCAACAATACCTAATTTTTCAGGCATGTGTACATGCCAAATTTTCTGGCCTCTGGTGCTGCACTGTGGCTTCAAAAATCAAACCAAAAAAAAAGGCACATAACAGGGATTAAACTGATAGGAATTGTACTACTTAACACACCACTCCTATCTGGTGGCACATTAGATTGCATGCGCAGTGCCCCAAATTTGAAGTAGGAGGACCGACCAAGCATCTTTTTCCATCTCCCGGTTCCTAAAATCGATGCCATATACACGTCCCCTGATAAGGGACGTAACAGGGATTAAACTGATAAGAATAGAACTACTTAACACACCACTCATATCTGGTGGCACATTAGATTGCACGCGCAGTGCCCCAAATTTGAAGTAGGAGGACCGACCAAGCATCTTTTTCCATCTCCCGGTTCCTAAAATCGATGCCATATACACGTCCCCTGATAGGGGACGTAACAGGGATTAAACTGATAAGAATAGAACTACTTAACACACCACTCATATCTGGTGGCACATTAGATTGCACGCGCAGTGCCCCAAATTTGAAGTAGGAGGACCGACCAAGCATCTTTTCCCATCTCCCGGTTCCTAAAATCGATGCCATATACACGTCCCCTGATAGGGGACGTAACAAGGATTTAACTGATAGGAATAGTACTACTTAACACACCTTATAATAACGCAGAGAGAGGAGTCTGAAGAAGAGGAGTCAGAGGAGGAAGGTTGCTTTGAGGAGGTGGAAGACCAAACACAGCAGGCGTCCCAGGGGGCTTGTTGTCACCTTTCGGGGACCCTTGGTGTTGTAGGTGGCTGGGTGGAGGAAGAGACCTTCAATGACATCAGTGAGGACAAGGAATGGGACATGGCTAGCTTGGTATCCAACCTTGTGCAAATGGGGAGTTTGCGGTTGTGCAAATGGACTGTTTGCGGTTGTTTGCGGTGCGTTAAAGGGACAGTCTAGGCCAAAATAAACTTTCATGATTCAGATAGAGCATGTAATTTTAAACAATTTTCAAATTTATTTTTATCACCAATTTTGCTTTGTTCTCTTGGTATGCTTAGTTGAAAGCTTAACCTAGGAGGTTCATATGCTAATTTCTTAGACCTTGAAGCCCACCTCTTTCAGATTGCATTTTAACAGTTTTTCACCACTAGAGGGTGTTAGTTCACGTATTTCATATAGATAACACTGTGCTCGTGCACGAGAAGTTATCTGGGAGCAGGCACTGATTGGCTAGACTGCAAATCTGTCAAAAGAACTGAAAAAAGGGGCAGTTTGCAGAGGCTTAGATACAAGATAATCACAGAGGTTAAAAGTATATTATTATAAATGTGTTAGTAATGTAAAACTGGGAAATGGGTAATAAAGGGATTATCTATCTTTTAAAACAATAAAAATTCTGGTGTAGACTGTCCCTTTAAACGGGGAGTTTGGTCTGTCACTGTGAAGCGGGCGTAACCCTTACACTACCTGATCGATACAACATCATACCTGATGTTTTAAAGCACGTTATTCCAAACAATTTAGGAATGTTAGGTGATTCATGCCCTTTATGGCTTAAAACCAGACTTTGCATCAACTATGTAATTTTCCATGGGAGTTTTGCCATGGATCCCCCTCCGGCATGCCACAGTCCAGGTGTTAGTCCCCTTGAAACAACTTTTCCATCACTATTGTGGCCAGAAAGAGTCCCTGTGGGTTTTAAAGTTCGCCTGCCTATAGAAGTCTATGGCGGTTCGCCCGGTTTGTCCGTTCGCGAACAGTTGTGGAAGTTCGCGTTCGACGTTCGCGAACCCAAATTTTTAGGTTTGCGACATCACTATATATACACACACACACACACACAATCATACACACACATATATATATATACTATAATCGCGTTTGTAACGCGTCCGTCGGTGTCGCCAGTTGCGCACACATCCTCAAAGGAATGTTGGCTGCGCGAGGCAGCCAAAAGAATGTTGGCTGCACCCTGCCATTTTCGGAATCCACCTGGATGCAGCGTAGGCGAACCTGAAGCCTTAAAAAAACCACGTAACTAACCGCCCGCAAGAAATAAGTAAAAAACACGTAACCGCCCACACGAAGTATAAAAAAAAAAACTTAACCTCCCGCACAAAGTACTAACAAACTCCAAAACTGCCAACCCCCACATCGCAAAATAATAAAGTAATTAACCCCAAATCAGCAAATAACCTAATTAACCTATTAACCCCTAAACCGACAAACCCCTACATCGCAATAAACCTAATTAACTTCTTAACCCCTAAACTGACAAACCCCCACATTGCAATAAACCTAGCGAACCTACTAACCCCTAAACCGACACAAATCCCCACATCACAATAAACCTAATTAACCTATTAACTTCTATTACTAAGCCCCCTAACCTAACACACCCTAAATTAACCCCAATACTAAGTTACACTTAAATAAAACCTTACATTACATTACAATTTTTTTTTCTAAAATTACAAAAAAAAAGTCTAACATTACAGAAAAAAATAAACAAAATTATCAAAAATAAAAAAAATTAAACCTAATCCCTATGAAAATAAAAAAAGCCCCCCCCCCAAAATAAGAACACCCCATAAACTAAACTACCAATAGCCCTTAAAAGGGCCTTTTGTAGGGCATTGCCCTAAGTTAAACAGCTCTTTAACATTTAAAAATGACTAAATCCCCCTAACAGTAAAAAAAAACCACGCACAAAACTCCCCAAAATAAAAAAAATTAACACTAAAAAAACCATTTAACTACCGATTGTCCCTAAAGGGGCATTTGTATGGGCATTGCCCTTAAAATGGCATTCTGCTCTTTTACTGCCCTTAAAAGGGCAATCAGCTCTTTTCCAGCCCATTAAATCCATAATCTTAAAAAAAAAAAATCCTAACACTAATCCCCAAATAGGTACTCACCGTTCCTGAAGTCCGGCAGAGAAGGTTTTCTTCCAGACAGCTCCATCATCTTCTATCTTCATCCGGAGCGAAGGCAGCGTGGAGCGGAGGTGTGGAGCTGGCTTCCCCGATACGTGGATCCTCAGCAGCGGCCCTCAGCGGTGTAGAGGCTCCTCTTCATGCGATAGTCTGTCGCAATTTGGGGCACCTTGCATTCCAATAGGAATGCAAGGTCCCCCAAATTGATTGCGGTACCTTGCATTCAATCTTCAGTGTACGGCGGGCATCGGATGAAGAGGAGCCTCCATGCCGCCGAGGAACGCTGCCGATAGAAGATGATGGAGCCACCTGGATGAAGACCTCCTCCGGACTTCAGGAATAGTGAGTATCTAGTCTTAAGCTTTTTTTTTTTTATTAGGGTTTTTTGGGCTGGAAAAGAGCTGATTGCCCTTTTAATGGCAGTAAAAGAGCAAGAGCTGACTGCCCTTTTAAGGGCAATGCCCATACAAATGCCCTTTAGAGGCAATGGGTAGTTTAGTTGTTTTTTTTTAGTGTTAGGTTTTTTTTATTTTGGGGGGTTTGGTGGGTTGGGGGTTTTACTGTTGGGGGTAATTGGTAATTTTTGTAAGTAAAAGAGCTGTTTAACTTAGAGCAATGCCCTACAAAAGGCCCTTTTAAGGGCTATTGGTAGTTTAGCATTAGATTAGGGGGTGTTTTTATTTTGGGGGGATTTTTTTATTTTTATAGGGGTATTAGTTTAGGTTTAAATGTAACTTTAGCTTGGGGGTTTGTATTTTTTAAACATAGACTGCCCTCTGGGCAGGCTTATCGCCTAGTATATATATATATATATATATATATATATATATATATATATATATATATATATATATATATATATGTATGTATATATATATATAGATAGATAGATAGATAGATAGATATAGATATATATATACAGTATATATATATATATATATATATATATATATATATATATACATACATACACATGCACACACACACCCATATATATATATATATATATATATATATATATATATATACACACAGACGTGCTGTAACAAAATACACTTATCACTCACATTCTAACCCGACAGGTGTTATGAATATTTCACATTCCAATGTTCTTCACATACAGAACAATGAATTTTTATTGCAAATACATATATATATATATATATATATATATACCTATACCTGTATATCTAGATATAGATATATAGATCTATAGGTATAGATATCTATTTTACATTAATATATATATATACTAGGCGATAAGCCTGCCCAGAGGGCAGTCTATGTTTAAAAAATACAAACCCCCAAGCTAAAGTTACATTTAAACCTAAACTAATACCCCTATAAAAATAAAAAATCCCCCCAAAATAAAAACACCCCCTTTTTAGGAAAGGCTTTTTAGATTTTTTAAAGATAGGTTTATTTTATTTTAGTGCAAAAGAGCTGTGATTACTTCAGGGCAATAAATGACAAATGCCCTTTTCAGGGCAATTTGTAGAGTAGGTTTTTGTAAAGATAGGTTTTTTTTTATGGGTGTAAGGATATATAACCAATCTGCCTTCATTTTGTCACTTTTGCATTTTGTAACTTGTCAGCTAACATTGAACTATTGTGTTTCTCAATATATTTGTTTTTGTTATTCTCATCCTTAGTCTACTGACTATTTGTTTTTGTGGAATAACTATACACTTGTTTGAATCAACAAGGATTCTAAAGAGATACATACATATACATGTCTAAAATGTATATATGTGTGTATATACAGTATATAGTTATGTATTTCTGTGTTTTATTGTATATTCACTGTACATGTTATTCACTTACAGGATAACGTCCTTTTTATTGTTAAATACATATTTCTATATATGTGTGTATGTACCTATACCTTTATATCTATTCCTATAGATATATAGGTATAGATATGTATTTTAAATGTATATAAAAATATATATTTAATAATAAAAAGTACATCACTGTATTTTTTATGTCAAGAACATAGGAATGTAAAATATGCATTTTGTGCATTGCCTTTATCATTTTAGATCTTGATGCGGTCGGGTTAGCGCATATGAAATATTACGGGTTAGTGCGTTATTGAAATATTACATTTCAATATAGGGGGATATCTATCAAGCCATCAACTTTGTTGAATTTGACAGTACCAATACGCTCGCCTAACATCGTGGCCGCGACCCTGAATATGATCTCCATATTTATAAAAAAAGCCGCCACCTAAATAAAGTTATTAACCCCTATCCCGCCGATCCCAGACCCCACCTCCACCTAAATAAATCTATTAAACCCTATTCTGCCGCTCCCGGACCCCGCTGCCACCTAAATAAATGTATTAACCCCTATCCTGCCACTCCCAGACCCAGCCGCCACTAAATAAACATATTAACCCCTAAACCTCTGGCCTCCCACATCACTACCACTAACTAAACCTATTAAACCCTAAATTGCCAGCCCCCCACATCAAAATAAACTAAATTAAGCTATTAACCCCTAAACCTAACAAGCCGCTAACTTTAAATTACATTTACCACATCCCTATCTTAAAATAAATTTAAACTTGGGGCGCAGCTTGGCCATGCAGGGACATGGCTGTGTAGCAGGTTAGCTCCGTAGCTGGTTTGCCTTATCGCAAATAAAAAAGTGTTTTTATTATACTCCAAATACTGAAGGAGCTAGGGGAGAATACCCCAAACATGAGGTGCTGATTTTCAGGACTTGCAAATATCGGTAATCTGCATACCGGACCTCTGAAGAAGCGGAGCCTGTCAGACTACACAAAGGATTTCTAACTGCGCAACAGGGAGAGAGGGAGACAACGGCAGCTACGCTGATTATACATGCCCCTAGCATCAGCCGGAGTTTTGCTCTCCTGTGGAGTCGGCTATTAGAGGCTGCAACGCTACTAAACTGGGACAGCTTAAAGGTATATTTAGCCTCCAGATATTACTCAGCTTGGGTGAAGGTTGCACATGATCCTAAGGCGCCATCTTACAAGCAGGCACACAATGAAATGCTGCATAGAAAGTTTCATAACTGTTACACAGCCCTGAAATATATAAATGCATAGACAACACAGGCTATCAGAAATATAGTTACATAGATGGAGAGCAAGATATCGATGTAAATAGAGGAGGGAGTGGAGGTGAGGAGGAAAGGACGGTATTTCAGAGGGGAGAAATACTTAGACAGATAAGAAAGGACATATGCAGAAATAAATAATTAATCCCTTTCCCTCACATTCTATCTTTAAATCGTCAATAGAGGAGCAGAGAGCCCTCGTCAACACAAAAAAGATATAATAGATAATAA
Source organism: Bombina bombina (assembly GCF_027579735.1). Lineage (NCBI taxonomy): Eukaryota > Metazoa > Chordata > Amphibia > Anura > Bombinatoridae > Bombina > Bombina bombina. Next base: position 1,425,849,374 of record NC_069499.1, on the reverse strand, counting down.
TAGAAACTTCAGATCTATGTATTAACACTAATAAAGTGCACATATGGCTGCAAGACGGCTTAATAAACCTGATAAAGGTAGTAAACAAATAAATCAAACATCCAATCTTACAGCATATTTTACCCCTCAGGAATAGACGGACTCAGATAGCACACAAATGTCTAAAGAAGATAACACAGATCAACAGCAGATTGCTCAAAATGTCCCGGCGTCCCAAGAACAACTTTCACATATACAATCCATTATGGAAAAATTATCCTCCGAATCAGACATAGCAGACCTTAAAACGTTTATTAAATCAGAGCTCTCTGCAGTGAGAAAATATATTAATGAATTAGGTTGCAGAATTGAAGACCTTGAGGCAGGGCAGGAAACCTTAAATACAATGGTCTCTTCAGCAGAATCTGGGTTAGCACAACAAGCCTCTTCCATTCAGTCATTACAAGATAAAGTGGAAAACTTAGAGAATAGAGGGAGAAGAAATAATTTGAGAATCAGGGGAATACCTGAGGAAATAACCCCAGATAAGATCTTATCATACCTAATCGAAATGTTTAACGCCATAACACAATCTACGCAGATAACTGAAATGTCTATTGAACATGCACACAGAGCATTGCGGCCTAGGCCTTTAGCAAACGCACCGCCGAGAGATGTAATTATAAAGTTGCTGCATTATAGAGATAGGGAACGCATATGGTCTGCTGCGAGAACATCTCCATCACTCAAGTTCCAGGACCACGAATTACAAATCTACCAGGACCTATGCCCTGCAACAATTGAAAAAAGGAAAGCGGTAAAATTCATCACATCTACTCTTCAAGAAAACAAAATAAAATACAGATGGGGCTTTCCCTTTAGTATCATCATATCCCATGCCGGACAACAATTTGTGTATAAGGATTCATCAGACCTAGAGCCACTGTCCAAAGGTCTAAATATCAACTTTAAGGCACCGCAAAACTACTCGACTGATGGCTCTGTTGACGAGCAAAACTCCCCAACACAACAACCAAAAGATCAGAGGCAAAAGTGGACCACAATACAGAGAAAAAGAAAATGACGGCCCTCCATCAGACTACAAATATCCTGAATTGATCTGACAGCATGAATAACGAGACCAGATAAGTATTAATACTTGATGGAAATAATTTTGATGTCCTTCAATTTATGTGCTAGCTATTCTCTCAGACAAGCAAGTGACACTTACAATACAACATACTTTATGGCATTAACATTTAAAAGACAGTTGGAAAAGAAGAACCAATTTAGGTTAATGACATTATGTTCACACCTCCTAACACACAGAACTGATATGTAAAAGACTGAGAACCAAACTAAATACCTCAGATGTGTTTATATAGAGGACTTTTTCACATGGGGAAAATTTTCCCTGTTGCAATGACGTTGTATTAATCTTTCAATGAACTCTCGGGGAACTTTAATATATTGTTAGAGTTAAATATTGTTTAGTTAAGAACATGAGTTTTATATATACATTGTTTTTAGATAGGATTAACCCCCTCTTAAAGGAGGCAATGATATAAGTGCATATCTAGCAGTCCTAAAAAAGATAAAAGCGGATTAGTTAATTTGTTTTTGTCAAAGATTTCATAATTTTCTCTATTGCTCCCCTCTCCCCTCCCCCCTCCCATACCCTTTCTCTTTCTTATTTATCTAGTTAGACAAACACTTTAATGTTGAATCTACAGTATATTTTAGAGATGTATGGCAACAGCTTCCCTCTGCTGTTGTGGTTGGCATATGAAAGGAAATATGTGAACTTTTTCATGTTTACACATGTTATGGTTCTTTGTTATGTATAATGACTGGACTCTACTAATGTTTCAATGTTCAAAAATTTCCATATATGGTATTGATACTGCATGTTTCACCTCTATTGCTTCTCACCTCGCCATATCCATATTGACTCCTACTACCAACAAATATGGCCACTCAGGTAAATTGCTCATCCTTAAGGATACTAACCATTAACTCCAAAGGTCTGAACTCCCCAAGAAAACACACTACTGCACTATTTGATATTAAAAGACACAAAGGGGATATTATTCTCCTACAAGAGACTCACTTCCTGAAAGGTAGAGAGCCCAAGACTTTTAGATACAAATTCGGCACATGCTATTATGCATCACACCCTAAACGCAAAATTCAGGGAGTAGGGTTATTAGTTAAAAAAGGAATACCTTTTCAAGACAGCAAAATTATAAGAGATAAGGAAGGAAGATATATAATGGTCATAGGCCTAATGTATGGACGCCCAATAACTATCGTATCCCTCTACGCACCACAATCGAAACAACATATATTTATGAAAGAAATATCTAATCTGATTTCTCTTGTAAGGTTTATCCAGTCCACGGATCATCCATTACTTGTGGGATATTCTCATTCCCAACAGGAAGTTGCAAGAGGACACCCACAGCAGAGCTGTAATATAGCTCCTCCCCTAACTGTCATAGCCAGTCATTCTCTTGCAACTCTCAACAAGCAAGGACGTTGTAGGAGAGAGTGGTTAAATATAGCTAGTTTATTTTCTTCAATCAAAAGTTTGTTATTTTTAAATAGTACCGGAGTTGTGCTATTTTATCTCAGGCAGTAAATAGAAGAAGAATCTGCCTGAGGTTTCTATGATCTTAGCAGGTTGTAACTAAGATCCATTGCTGTTCTCACATATGTCTGAGGGGATTACACAGATGAGGTAACTTCAGCGAGAGAATGGCGTGCAGTTTATTCTGCTATCAGGTATGTGCAGTTATAATTTTTTCTAGAGATGGAAAACACTAGAAAATGCTGCTGATACCGGATTAATGTAAGTTAAGCCTGAATACAGTGATTTAATAACGACTGGTATCATGCTTACTCCAAGGGGTAATGCCCTTATGATATTGCAATATAAAACGTTTGCTGGCATGTTTAATCGTTTTTATATATGCTTTGGTGATAAAACTTTATTGGGGCCTAGTTTTTTCCACATGGCTGGCTTAAATTTTGACTAGAAACAATTTCCACTGTTGTAGTATAAAAGTTACAGTTTGTGCAGTTAAAATTACAAACTGTGACATCCAGCTTCCCTCAAAGGCCCTCTGAATGCTATAGGACATCTCTAAAGGGCCCAAAGGCTTTCCAAAGTCGTTTATTGGGGAAGAAAGGGCCACAGCTTGCTGTGGCAGTTGGTTGTGACTGTTAAAAAATGTCTATTTCGTTTTTTTCATCCGTTTTTTGAACTAAGGGGTTAATCATCCATTTGCAAGTGGGTGCAATGCTCTGTTAGCCTATTATACACACTGTAAAAATTTCGTTTGATTTACTGCATTTTTTCACTGTTTTTCAAATTCTGACAAAATTTGTTTCTCTTAAAGGCACAGTACCGTTTTTTATATTTGCTTGTTAACTTGATTTAAAGTGTTTTCCAAGCTTGCTAGTCTCATTGCTATTCTGTATAAACATGCCTGACATAGAAGAAACTCCTTGTTTATTATGTTTAAAAGCCATGGTGGAACCCCCTCTTAGAATGTGTACCAAATGTACTGATTTCATTTTATGCAATAAAGATCATTTTCTGTCTTTAAAAAATGTATCACCAGAGGAATCTGACGAGGGGGAAGTTATGCCGACTAACTTTCCCCACGTGTCAGACCCTTTGACTCCCGCTTAAGGGACTCACGCTCAAATGGCGCCAAGTACATCTAGGGCGCCCATAGCGTTTACTTTACAAGACATGGCGGCAGTCATGGATAATACACTGTCAGCGGTATTAGCCAGACTACCTGAACTTAGAGGTAAGCGAGATAGCTCTGGGGTGAGACAAAATGCAGAGCATACTGACGCTTTAAGAACCATGTCTGATACTGCCTCACAATATGCAGAAGCTGAGGAAAGAGAGCTTCAGTTACCTGATTCTAATATTTCTACATTTAAATTTAAGCTTGAACACCTCCGCGTGTTGCTTAGGGAGGTTTTAGCTGCTCTGAATGACTGTGATACCATTGCAGTGCCAGAGAAATTGTGTAGACTGGATAAATACTTTGCAGTGCCGGTGTGTACTGATGTTTTTCCAAATACCTAAAAGGTTTACAGAAATTATTAATAAGGAATGGGATAGACCAGGTGTGCCGTTCTCTTCCCCTCCTATTTTTAGAAAAATGTTTCCAATAGACGCCACCACACGGGACTTATGGCAGACAGTCCCTAAGGTGGAGGGAGCAGTTTCTACTCTAGTAAGGTTTTATCCTACAGCCCCTTGCATGCATTGCCCCTGTTACTGCTGCTGCGGCGTACTGGTTTGAGTCTCTGGAAGAGGCTTTACAGGTAGCGACTCCATTGGATGACATCGACTCCATTGGATGACATACTTGGCAAACTTAGAGCTCTTATGCTAGCCAATTCTTTTATTCTGATGCCATTGTTCATTTGACTAAACTAAAGGCTAAGAATTCTGGTTTTGCTATACAGGTGCGCAGAGCGCTATGACTTAGATCATGGTCAGCTGACGTGACTTCAAAATCTAAGCTGCTTAACATTCCCTTCAAGGGGCAGACCCTATTCTGGCCTGGTTGAAGGAAATTATTGCTGATATCACTGGAGGAAAAGGTCATGCCCTTCCTCAGTACAGGTCCAAATCTAGGGCCAAACAGTCTAATTTTCGTGCCTTTCAAAACTTCAAGGCAGGTGCGGCATCAACTTCCTCTAATAATAAATAAGAGGGAACTTTTGCTCAATCCAAGACGGTCTGGAGACCAAACCTGACCTGGAAAAAAGGTAAGCAGGTAAAAAAGCCTGCTGCTGCCTCTAAGACAGCATGAAGGAACGGCCCCCTATCCGGGAACGGATCTAGTAGGGGGCAGACTTTCACTCTTTGCCCAGGCGTGGGCAAGAGATGTTCAGGATCCCTGGGCGTTGGAAATTATATCCCAGGGATATCTTCTGGACTTCAAAGCTTCCGCCCAAAAGGGAAATTTCACCTTTCACAATTATCTGCACACCAGATAAAGAGAGAGGCATTCTTACACTGTGTACGAGACCTCCTAGTTATGGGAGTGATCCATCCAGTTCCAAAGGAGGAACAGGGACAGGGTTTTTACTCAAATCTGTTTGTGGTTCCCAAAAAAGAGGGAACCTTCAGACCAATTTTGGATCTAAAGATCTAAAACAAATTCCTCAAAGTTCCGTCGTTCAAGATGGAAACTATTCGTACCATCCTACCACTGATCCAGGAGGGTCAATATATGACTACAGTGGATCTAAAGAATGCTTATCTTCACATTCCGATACACAAAGATCATCATTGGTTTCTCAGGTTTGCCTTTCAAGACAGGCTTTACCAGTTGTAGCTCTTCCCTTGGGATTAGCTACAGCCCCAAGAATCTTTACAAAGGTTCTAGGGTAGCTTATGGCGGTCCTAAGGCCGCGGGGCATAGCAGTAGCCCCTTATTTAGACGACATCCTGATACAGGCGTCAAACTTCCAAATTGCCAAGTCTCATACGGACGTAGTACTGGCATTTCTGTGGTCGCATTGGTGGAAAGTGAACGAGGAAAAAGAGTTCTCTATCCCCACTCACAAGGGTTTCCTTTCTAGGGACTCTGATAGATTCTGTAGAAATGAAAATTCACCTGACGGAGTCCAGGTTATCAAAGCTTCTAAATTCCTGCGGGTTTCTTCATTCCATTCCGCGCCCTTCGGTGGTTCAGTGTATGGAAGTAATCGGCTTAATGGTAGCGGCAATGGACATAGTGCACGCTTACATCTCAGACCGCTGCAACTATGCATGCTCAGTCAGTGGAACGGGAATTACACAGATTTGTCCCCTCAACTGAATCTGGACCAAGAGACCAGGGATTCTCTTCTCTGGTGGCTATCTCGGGTCCATCTGTCCAAAGGTATGACCTTTCGCAGGCCAGATTGGACAATTGTTATGACAGATGATAGCCTTCTAGGTTGGTGTGCAGTCTGGAACTCCCTGAAGGCTCAGGGATCGTGGACTCAGGAGGAGTCTCTCCTTCCATTAAATATTCTGGAACTAAGAGCGATATTCAAGGCTCTTCAGGCTTGGCCTCAGTTAGCAACTCTGAGGTACATCAGATTTCAGTCGGACAACATCACGACTGTAGCTTACATCAACCATCAAGAGGGAACAAGAAGTTCCCTAGAGATGTTAGAAGTTTCAAAAATAATTCGCTGGGCAGAGATTCACTCTTGCCACCTATCAGCTATCCATATCCCAGGTCTAGAGGACTGGGAGGCGGATTTTCTAAGTCGTCAGACTTTTCATCCGGGAGAGTGGGAACTCCATCCAGAGGTATTTGCACAACTGATTCATTGTTGGGGCAAACCAGAACTGGATCTCATGGCGTCTCGCCAGAACGCCAAGCTTCCGTGTTAAGGATCCAGATCCAGGGATCCCAAGGCGACACTGATAGATGCTCTAGCAGCGCCCTGGTCTTTCAACCTGGCTTATGTGTTTCCACCGTTTCCTCTGCTCCCTCGACTGATTGCCAAGATCAAGCAGGAGAGAGCATCGGTGATTCTGATAGCACCTGCGTGGCCACGCAGGACCTGGTATGCAGATCTAGTGGACATGTCATCCTTTCCACCATGGTCTCTGCCTCTGAAACAGGACCTTCTACTTCAGGGTCCTTTCAACCATCCAAATCTAATTTCTCTGAGGCTGACTGCCTGGAGATTGAACGCTTGATTTTATCAAAGCGTGGCTTCTCCGAGTCAGTTATTGATACCTTAAGACAGGCACGAAAGCCTGTCACCAGGAAAATTTACCATAAGGTATGGCGTAGATATCTTTATTGGTGTGAATCCAAGGGTTAAGTAAGGTCAGGATTGCTAGGATATTATCTTTTCTCCAAGAAGGTTTGGAAAAAGGATTGTCAGCTAGTTAAGCGTCTGGCAGATGTTCCAGACGTTCAGGCATTTTGTCAGGCTTTAGTTAGAATCAAGCCTGTGTTTAAACCTGTTGCTCCACCATGGAGCTTAAACTTGGTTCTTAAGGTTCTTCAAGGAGTTCCGTTTCAACCTCTTCATTCCATAGATATCAAGCTTTTATCTTGGAAAGTTCTTTTTTGGTAGCTATTTCCTCGGCTCGTAGAGTCTCTGAGCTATCTGCCTTACAATGTGATTCTCCTTATCTGATTTTTCATAAGGATAAGGTAGTCCTGCGTACCAAACCTGGGTTCTTACCTAAGGTGGTATCTAACAAGAATATCAATCAAGAGATTGTTGTTCCATCTTTGTGTTACACAATCTGGACGTGGTCCGTGCTTTAAAGTTTTACTTACAAGCTACTAAAGATTTTCGTCAAACATCTGCTTTGTTTGTTGTCTACTCTGGACAGAGGAGAGGTCAAAAGGCTTCGGCAACCTCTTTTTCTTTTTGACTAAGAAGCTTAATCCGCTTAGCCTATGAGATTGCTGGACAGCAGCCTCCTGAAAGGATTACAGCTCATTCCACTAGAGCTGTGGCTTCCACTTGGGCCTTTAAAAATGAGGCTTCTTTTGATCAGATTTGCAAGGCGACGACTTGGTCTTCGCTTCATATTTTTTCAAAATTTTACAAATTTGATACTTTTGCTTCTTCGGAGGTTATATTTGGGAGAAAGGTTTTACGGGCAGTGGTTCCTTCCATTTACGTTCCTGCCTTGTCCCTCCCTTCATCCGTGTACTTTAGCTTTGGTATTGGTATCCCACAAGTAATGGATGATCAGTGGACTGGATACACCTTACAAGAGAAAACACAATTTATGCTTACCTGATAAAATTTATTTCTCTTGTGGTGTATCCAGTCCACGGCCCGCCCTGTCATTTTAAGGCAGGTAATTTTTAAATTTAAACTACAGTAACCACTTCACCCTATGGCTCCTCCTTTCTCGGCTTGTTTTCGGTCGAATGACTGGCTATGACAGTTAGGGGAGGAGCTATATTACAGCTCTGCTGTGGGTGTCCTCTTGCAACTTCCTGTTGGGAATGAGAATATCCCACAAGTAATGGATGATCCGTGGACTGGATACACCACAAGAGAAATAAATGTATCAGGTAAGCATAAATTGTGTTTTTAGAACATCAAAAGGGCACACTCATCATGGGAGGGGATCTTAATATACCTTTACAACCCGAACTTGACTGTTCAATTAAACACTCCTCTACACCATCATCAGTGATAACAAAAACTAATTCCTTACTGAAACACATAACCGCTAAAGATATCCTGAGGACTTTACACCCGACCCACAGGGATTACACTTTCTATTCCTATCCACACAAACTACATACTAGAATAGATTACATTTTTACAGATATTACGGGGATGTGCCTATTTGGGACGGTGTAATGTCCCTTTAACTGGAACTCCACCCCTAAAGCCTTTATAACCTCATTCTCACATCAACTCATTGCTTGATTATTTTGTTGCTTTGAGTAGTGCTAACCTTACTCATTTATTTGACAAGTCAAGTCTCTAATTCCTGAAAGGTGTAACTGCTCTGTGTTACTTCAAAACCTAGCTACCTAATTATTGCCTAATTTACACCTACCTGTTTGGTGATTCTGGTATTCATCTGAGTCTCCCTGTCAGCCCTGCACTACCTGTTTGGATCTACATTCCTGGCGTATTCATCCGCCTGTTTCCTTTCACACTGAGGATTTCACACGCTGCAGCAGCACGCTAAGGATCTCAGCCGCTGTTCCTGTTCTCTCCTGGAAGTCCGTCTCTCCTAGTATCTACACCGGATCATTCTCCTATTTGCCTATCTGTTCCACGCTAGAGCTACCGATCACGCAAGTACTTTTGTTCTGAATACAAATTATTCTGCCATGCTGCTCTTTTCAATCATGCTTGCTAAATGTGCATTGTCTACACTGTCTGCAGTATACTTTGTCTAAGCAACTTAACTACAGCCTGTACTTACTACTAGCTCTCTGGGTCAATTGCTTCTATGTGTGCATAACTCTACTACCTGCTTCTCAAACGAGCCTAAGTGTATTGCTTTGACCTGCTAAGTGCTGCATATACAGACTTTACATTATTATTTGTGCATGCTACTTACCAACTACAGATAAATTAGTATTCAGACTCTCCTAATGAATCTTATTATTTAACTCATTCCACCTATACTTTCATATATATATATATTCCTTTATTTATATATATATATATATATATATATATATATATATATATATACATTTATTTATTTATTTTCCTACTGCTGGGACTCAATTACTGAAGTAACTGCTGTAATTAATTAACCCTTTTGTTACAGACTTATAACATTAGGTGTTCCACTTTACAGCTACAAATAATCTGTTTTTCATTATATGAGAATTATAAACAGGTTATTACATAATAATCAAGCCATAAAACCAGCAGTATGGAACCTCAATCTGTGCAAAAAGAGTTAGACACTCTAAACCATAAGGTGGATTACCTTGCAAGAGCACTCACTGACCTACAAACAGAAACCACAACTCTAAGAAATGTAGTTAAAGAATTGACTGTAACAAGAGTCCCAGAACCTCCAGAAGCTCAGATCAACCCGCCAGCTTTATTTTCAGGGAAAAGGAGTGATTTCAGGGATTTTAAAAATGCTTGTTTACTGCTATATGCAATGAAGCCTAAGACCTACTGTACTGAAAAAATTAAAGTTTGCACTACAATCTCATATCTCATAGGTGAGCCAAGGTCATGGGCAAATCGATTTTTTTGAGTCCAATGACTCTATTTTGGATTCCTTAGATTTGTTTTTCACAGCTATGAGTGCACTTTATGAAGATTGTAACACTCAAATTCAGGCTGAAACAAAATTAAGAGCTCTCAGACAAGGAAAGAGGCCTGTTGAGGACTTTATAACTGAATTCCAGATGTGGGCTACCGACTCACTCTGGAATGATATTACGTTAAAAAACCAATTCAGATTAGGCCTAAATGAAGCTTTAAAAGATGAGATCTCTAGATTGGAGATGCCTGATAACTTACACGGCTTAATAAAACTAGCCACAACACTAGACCGCAGAATAAGAGAAAGAAGGTTAGAAAGGTACACATCAGACACACCTCTCAAAAGATTGCCAGTAAGCCCTACAGAAAAGATACATAACCCACATACACCTATGGAAATAGGAGTAATTAAAGGTCCTCTGACCCCTGAGGAAAAAACCAGACGACGCCTAGCAAACCTCTGTCTTTACTGCGTTAGTAAAGAACATACTGTAATATCCTGTCCCATTTTACATCGACAGAAAAAGGGTAAGCTACTAACACTTAGTTGTACTACTACACACATAAGACAAAAGTCATTGACACTCTCTCTCTCCTTACAGTGGGACCGACAGTGAATCAAGACTGAGGCGATAGTAGACTCTGGGGCTTCTGACTGCTTTATTGATGCTACATATGTTGAGCTTAATAAAATACCTTGTGTCACTAAACAAAATCCTGTGTTCATAAGATTAATTGATGGTTCTTTGATACATAAAGGTCCCATAACAAAACACACTATACCCCTATTAATCTCTACTTCTGAAGGACATACTGAACACATAAGTTTTGATGTAATTCCAACTGCACTTCATACTCTGATATTGGGTTACACTTGGTTAACTAAACATAACCCTAGCATAGATTGGGTTACACCCACTGTCACATTTAATTCCTCGTATTGTTCTTCTACCTGTTTCCCGCATCAGATCTTGGGCACTGTAGACCCAGAGATACCTGTTCACTATCATGATTTATTAGATGTGTTTGATTTAAAGGAGGCTGAGGTTCTACCCCCCCATAGAACCTCTGATTGCCCCATAGATTTAATCCCAGGGGCTAAGGTTCCTTTTGGGAAAGTTTATCCTCTCTCGCAGAAAGAGTTACAGTATCTGCGAGAATATTTAGACAATAAAATTCGGAAAGGATTTATAGTCCCCTCTACATCGCCTGCTGCAGCAGGGTTGTTCTTTGTGACTAACAAAGATAAGACCTTAAGACCCATCATCGATTACAGGGCCCTCAATGCAGTTACTGTAAAGAATCGGTATCCATTGCCTCTCATCCCCGAACTCCTTGAACGCCTAAACGGTGCCACCATCTTCACTAAACTTGACTTAAAGGGCGCGTATAATTTAATACGTATCAAGGAGGGGGATGAGTGGAAAACTGCATTTCGAACCAGATACGGACTCTTTGAGTACCGAGTGATGCCTTTTGGGCTCTGTAACGCCCCTGCTACATTCCAGCATTTTATTAATGAGATTTTCAAAGATCTAACAGACGTATGCGTCATAATTTATTTGGACGACATACTAATTTACTCTAAAACAACAGAGGAACATATAAAACATGTGAGATGGGTTCTTACACGATTACGTGATTACACACTCTTTGCAAAGGCTGAAAAATGCCAATTTCATGTACAAAGGATAAAATTTTTAGGGTATATCATAACACCCGATAAGGTACAGATGGACCCAGAAAAGTTATTAGCTATTAAGAATTGGCCAGTACCCACTACTCTTAGATCTCTCCAGAGATTCTTGGGGTTCGCCAATTTTTATCGTAGATTTATTCACAATTTTTCTATGAAAGTAAAACCCCTTACTTTTTTAACTAAGAAAAATTCTAAATTTCATTGGACACCTGAAGCAGATCAATCCTTCAATTATTTGAAGACCTGTTTTACTACAGCCCCAATATTAAGTTTGCCTGATCATTCATGTCAGTTCATTGTGGAGGTTGATGCCTCTGACACTGGTATAGGAGCAGTTCTATCCCAAAGAATTAAAGACCAACATGACACTCACCCTATAGCCTACTTTTCAAGAACCCTTTTACCAGCTGAGTTACATTACTCTGTGGGTGATAAAGAACTTCTAGCCATAAAATGTGCTTTAGAGGTATGGAGACATATATTAGAGGGAGTTGACAAACCTTTCTTAATATTCACAGACCACAAAAACCTTCAATACTTGAAACAGAACAAGACCTTATCCTCTCGTCAAGTAAGATGGTCCCTATTTCTTGACAGATTCAATTTCCATATAACATATAGACCGGGTAAGCTCAATGGTAAGGCAGATGCCCTATCCCGACAAAATGATGACAAACCTATAAGTGACTGTTTCTCACAACTTATACCTATTTACAAAATCATAGCAGCTCTAAGTACTTTGGAGCTCGACATTCTAACAGCTTTAGCAACTGATAACATACCCACTCATACTCAGTTAATAAAGGAACCAACTGGCCTGTACACTTTTCATAACAAGCTATACATCCCACAGACTCTTAGACAGAGACTCCTCTCTCATTTCCATGATAACCCCTTATCTGGACATCAAGGAGTCTTCAAAACTAAAGAACTCTTACACAGAGACTTTTGGTGGCCACACATGGGCGAGACCGTTCAGAAATACGTGTCCACTTGTGATGTCTGTGCAAGATACAAAACAGAGAAAAAGAAACCCATTGGTTATCTCACCCCTTTATCTATTCCTGATACCCCATGGAGTGTTATCTCTATGGATTTCATTGTTGAGCTTCCCCCTTCACAGGATCACAATACCATTATGGTTGTTGTTGATCACCTGACTAAGCTGGCTCATTTCATCGCTATGAAATCACTACCTACTGCCAGTGACACAGCTACAGCTTTCCTTAAACATGTCGTACGATTACATGGGATACCACACTCTATCATAACGGATCGTGGATCTCAGTTCACTTCCAATTTTTGGAAAGACCTCTGTAAGTCACTCTCCATTCATCCTAGATTATCTACGTCTTATCATGCCCAGACAAATGGACTCACAGAGAGAGTAAATGGTATACTTGAACAGTATCTTAGATGCTATGTTTCTCATCTACAGGATGACTGGTTGGAACATCTTCCGTTAGCCGAATTTTCTTACATCAATTCGGTTTCTAGTTCCACCAAGATGACTCCGTTTTATGCCACCTACGGATACCACCCACAGTCTATTCGACTTACACAAACCAACACCAACACTCCTTCCGCTAATTCCTATCTCACCAACTTACAGGATAGTTTGATTCTTCTAAAAGAACATCTACAGAAAGCTAAGACCGATCAGCAGTATTATTATAATGCTAGACATAGACCTAGTCCTGAATACAAATTGGGTGACCTGGTATGGCTTTCTATCAAGAATTTGAAACTCTCTATACCATCCAGAAAGTTGGGTAGTCAGTTTGTTGGACCTTTTAAGATTAAACGTATTCTCAACCCTTCAGCTGTTGTTCTGGATCTTCCATCTAAATACGGCTTACACCCATCATTTCATGTTTCTCTTCTAAAGCCTCATAGGACGAGTAGTGAATTCACTCGTATGACGGTTCCTCCTCCTCCAGTGATTTTGGATGAGCATGTAGAATATGAAGTTGAATCTATACTCTACTCCTGAATGCTATGAGGACTATTGCAGTATCTAATCCGCTGGAAGGGTTACGGTCCGGAGGAGGATTCGTGGGTTCCTCATTCCCAGGTTCATGTCCCTATGCGGGTAGCTGCGTTCCACAAGCGCTATCCCCTCAAACCATCCCTGGCGTCTTCGGAGCTGATGCCTTGAAGGGGGGGATCTGTAATGTCCCTTTAACTGGAACTCGACCCCTAAAGCCTTTATAACCTCATTCTCACATCAACTCATTGCTTGATTATTTTGTTGCTTTGAGTAGTGCTAACCTTACTCATTTATTTGACAAGTCAAGTCTCTAATTCCTGAAAGGTGTAACTTTGCTCTGTGTTACTTCAAAACCTAGCTACCTAATTATTGCCTAATTTACACCTACCTGTTTGCTGATTCTGGTATTCATCTGAGTCTCCCTGTCAGCCCTGCACTACCTGTTTGGATCTACATTCCTGGCATATTCATCCGCCTGTTTCCTTTCACACTGAGGATTTCACACGCTGCAGCAGCACGCTAAGGATCTCAGCCGTTGTTCCTGTTCTCTCCTGGAAGTCCGTCTCTCCTAGTATCTACACCGGATCATTCTCCTATTTGCCTATCTGTTCCACGCTAGAGCTACCGGTCACGCAAGTACTTTTGTTCTGAATACAAATTATTCTGCCATGCTGCTCTTTTCAATCATGCTTGCTAAATGTGCATTGTCTACACTGTCTGCAGTATACTTTGTCTAAGCAACTTAACTACAGCCTGTACTTACTACTAGCTCTCTGGGTCAATTGCTTCTATGTGTGCATAACTCTACTACCTGCTTCTCAAACCAGCCTAAGTGTATAAATCTGCTTGCTTTGACCTGCTAAGTGCTGCATATACAGACTTTACATTATTATTTGTGCATGCTACTTACCAACTACAGATAAATTAGTATTCAGACTCTCCTAATGAATCTTATTATTTAACTCATTCCACCTATACTTTCATATATATATATATATTCCTTTATTTATATATATATATATATATATATATATATATATATATATTCCTACTGCTGGGACTCAATTACTGAAGTAACTGTTGTAATTAATTAACCCTTTTGTTACAGACTTATAACATTAGGTGTTCCACTTTACAGCTACAAATAATCTGTTTTTCATTATATGAGAATTATAAACAGGTTATTACAGACGGCAAACATTTTTCCGGTCGCTTGGTCTGACCATGCACTCGTCCTTGCTACTTTGAAATGCCCAGTAAACCTATAACTAACTACATATGGAGGCTAGATGATAGAATGCTTACTAATCTGGAAATACAACAGAAACTATCAGAACACATTACAGAATACTTTCATTTTAATAAAGAATCGGACACATTCCCGGGAATCAATTGGGAAACACATAAGTGTGTTATACGGGGGGAACTAATAGCCCATAAAGCAAGACTTAAGAGACTTAAAAGAGAAAAAACGACAGAACTTATTAAAAACATAGATAAATTAGATCATCAACATAAAGATAACCCAGCGGACACCGTTCTTTTGGATTTACTTTCTAAAGAACGCCGTGATTTAGCATCTGTACTGAATAAAGAATTTAGGCGGCAAAACATCTTTCTTAAACAACAAAATTATATTACTCATAACAAACCGAGTCGCGCACTAGCAAGATACTTTAAGAAAAAGACAAAGTCAACATAAATCCTCCAACTAAAAGATAAAAGTAACCAAACACACCATTCATCGAATTCAATAGCTAACATATTCCGAAATTACTATATGGATCTTTACAATTTACATAACACACCAAGCACCCATGTATATAACATACCTAGACGACAAGAGCAGATAGATAAATTTCTTACGGAACTAAATCTGACAAAACTGTCAAAGGAACAAAGAGACACTTTAGAGGATTCTATAACAGTAGAGGAAATTAAAAAAGCTATTAAAAACCTACCGACAGGAAAATCTCCTGGACCAGATGGCTTTACATATGCATATTACAAAAAAATTCAAGAACTACTGATCCCACACCTGCTAACATACTTTAATACCATAGACGAAACACACCCATTCCCTAAAACAGCATTAGAAGCGCATATCATAGTACTTCCCAAACCAGGTAAATCACTAGAAACCCCAGCTCACTATCGCCCAATATCTCTTTTAAACTCTGATATTACGATATACGCCAAAATATTAGCCATGAGATTAAATTCCATATTACCAGAACTTATCTCTCCGGACCAAGTTGGATTCGTCCCTGGACGGGAAGCGAAGGATAACACGGTACGCGCAGTAAACATAATTCAATATGCACAAGAACAAAAAAGACCCCTGGTCATCCTGTCAACAGATGCTGAAAAGGCCTTTGACAGGGTGGCCTGGGATTTTCTCAGAAGTACCTTAAAACATATGGGCTTCGGGGACACGTTGATTCAACGTATATTAGCATTATACACACAACCCAGTGCAAAAGTTCTTTTAAATGGTATATTATCAGACTCCTTTACTATCACTAATGGCACCAGACAGGGGTGTCCCTTATCCCCCATTCTTTTCGCCTGCGTCATAGAAACATTAGCAACTAAGATCCGTCAAAACCCTCACATAGAGGGGGTTGTGATGGGGGAACAGCGATATACCATATCATTATATGCGGATGATATATTGTTCACCTTGACGAACTCAAGGAAAGCAATACCATCACTTCTCATGGAATTCAATTCCTTTCATAAACTTTCCAATTTTCTAATAAACCCCTCCAAATCAGAAGTCCTAAATATAACATTAGATACAGAAACAAGCAATCAAGTTAAAAAACTTACCCCCTTTACATGGTGTCCATTATACTTAAAATATTTGGGTATCGGCGGAGCTTGGCCGCACAGAGTAATGGCCGCTGCTTAGCATAGCTCTTAGGCCACAATCCTCCAGATAGGCACTCACAAGTGGAAAAGCAGGGTCCAAAGAGCAAACTAACAGACAGAAGGGTGCACCAGCAAGAGGAGATCACAACAAGACCAAAAGATATTACCGCTGCTAAACCTAAACACAGGAGCGGCATACTGGGAGCCGCGATATGGAGAAACCTGCAGCGCCGCGGCCACCACGTGGGTAACAGCCGAAAGGGATCACAGTCAGGCGCATATAACGGACAGCAGAGCGGTCATCAGAAAACCTCCGCAAGACACCGTGACTCATTGCCACATCGGGTACCGGACAGAAAGGAGAGGAGTCTTGTAGGTACTCACCAGTACAACGCAAAAGTGGCACTTGAGGGACACGGAGAGAATTAGGCCCTATAGCTTCATTTACAAGCACCGGAGGTCAGTGAAGGGAAAGACGGGACCATAATCAAAAATAAAGGTACAAAATACACCTCTCCCACAAACAAATAAAAACATTGAGCACAATAACAACAAGAAAACCTGCATAACAGAGGGCAAGACTGTATTTAAAGTACAAGCCCGTTATACACCATAACTATCAAAAGGATCCTATCTGGTTACTAAAAGTTAATATACTAGTAAGAAAAAGAAGTGACAGATTTACAGAGATATAAATCAGCTATCATAATTTTAATAATAGCTGTGAACTGATAAGGGGCTAACTCAATATTGGAGAGACTGAAAAGGCACAAACCCTATTATCACCTGCCTCAAAACAGAAGCTAACATAATCCAATAACATATATGACAGGCAAGCTTCCACCACAACTTATGCTGCAACAACAGACATAACAACTGAGTAGACAAAAACTACAAGCTATACACTCTATGAAAAACAAAGCACCAGATCTCAGGATAGGAAAAGGACAGACTGTTGGGTATGCCAGCAAAAAAAATAAAAACAGATACTACAACTAAAGCAAAAAAAATAAATCAGTATTTAAAACCAATAGACAGTGCACCTCAGAACAAAGAGCAAACAGAAGAAATGGCGCAGACAAAAGATCAAGTAACAGAGCCCCAACAGGAGAACAAAACAGGAGTAATCACTAAAGCAGATTTATTGCAGCTAGCAACAAAAGATGACATCAGAACAGCAATGACTGATATGCGTGACATGTTCAACGAAATTAAAAAAGACATTAAGAAAGTAGAGCGCAAGGTCAATACCCTAGAGGAAAGTCACGAAATTGCAACGCAAGATATACAGCACCTCTCCCAATTATCATATAACCAAGAAGAAGTCATACAAAACCTTATGGAAAAGGTAGAAGATCTAGACAATAGGGGGCGCCGCAACAATCTGAGAATCAGAGGGGCACCAGAGAGTATACTTCCAGCAGCAATACCCGGCTACTTGCAAGATCTTTTCAGAACTGTGAAGGGAAATAACACAGCGCCAGATGTGGTGTTGGAGCGGGCCCATAGGGCGCTGAGACCCAAACCGCCTGCAAAAGCACCACCAAGAGACATCATAGTGAAATTTCTCAGCTTCCCAGACAAAGAAGAAGTATTGAGGCATGCCAGACAGAAGAACCAACTCACACACGCCGGAATAGCAATACAAATATTCACAGACTTAAGTCCCACCACATTACAAAAACGCAGAGACCTACAGTTTGTGACCTCGGTACTGAGATCCCAGAAAATTCCATACCGCTGGGGATTCCCAGTGAGCCTCACTGCCACGAAGGGAGACAAGACAGCAACACTTCGCCATATGGAGGACCTCACAACGTTTTGTGAAATATTACAGATACAAGTCCCAACACCCTCAGAGAACACGACAATGGGAGCACGAAGACCAGTAGGACAAAACAAAGAGGACCTCAACAAAAATACTTCATTGCAACAAGCGACCCTTTCAATGAGAGACATTACTACATAACAGACTCTAACATATGAAGCCAAGCATGCCCACAACGGACAGATAAGTATAATAGAGACATTAGCTGTCCTTATTTTTTCTTTTTTCTTTCTGGATTTGTTTTTCTTTTTCTCTTTCTCGTAATGCATATCATAGCATATAAATGTAACAGCAGATTTTATTTATATAGAGAAGAAGGAGAGAGAGAGAAAGTATTATATGTTCAAGTAAAGCAGAATAGCACCCTGGTTGATATAAAGTAACACCCTGCTATTATAATTGATGTTTTATGCATATCTGAGTGCCACTGGAGGAGATGGCCACTGCCTCCAATTGTTACATTAGAATTAAGATAGTTGAAGACTGTCTACTACCCGTTTGGCGTACACAGTGTTCAATATCGATTGTTTATAGCATCATTGATACATATACTCTGTTATCTTAAAGTGCATTGTTTATAATTGAGCATTGTTACTGTGATTGTTAACTGCACTATTGACCAACCCCCTTCTTACCCTAACCCCATCTACCCTAGACACATAACTACACAGACAATAACACTCATCAAAAAAAAAAAAAAATATTTGGGTATCAATATCACTCCTTCCACAGACTCATTGTTCAAATACAATTACACCCCCCTTAAGAAGAACATAATAAATTATTTATCTAGCTGGAAGAACAAAAGGATATCCTGGCTTGGCCGGATTAATGTGATAAAAATGAAGGTGTTTCCACGTGGTCTTTACTTATTGCAAACGCTACCTATACCTATTCCAGAGCAATACCTGGAATCGCTACAAAAAAGCTTTAGTGACTATACGTGGAATAAAAAAAAACCTAGAATACAGAAAAAAATAATGATGACACCCAAATCACAAGGAGGACTGGGGTTGCCAAATATTATATATTATAGAAACGCGATCTTCCTGCAACGCATCCTAGACTGGTATACTCGGGATAAGGGTAAAAGGTGGGTCAAGATAGAACTGGAGATGCTACACATAACACACGCTAGTACTCTGTGCTGGTCTTTTAAACAGCGAAATATAACTTCCGTCACATCTAACCCAATATTATTGGAAACACTAAAAATATGGGAAAAATCTCTTGTACAGTTTCCTTTTCTGTCATCTAGACCATCACCACTCACTTCACTAATAGAAAATGGAGAACTAGACCTTGGTCCTGTAATGGGCCCAGATCTTATTACAATGAACATTAACGACATACCTATACAACTTCTGAGTGAAAATGAGAAAATTAAACGACAGGAGACTCTTATTAATCATGGACTAACATGTTTCGCAAACTGGTTTACATATCACAGGGTACATAATTTTTTGAATAAACACCCACAAAACCGAAATATGATAAGACCACTTACAAATTTTGAGCACCTATTCTTAAGATTTCCTACACCACGACACACCATATCCATCATATACAAAATATTATCACAAATTCAACCGGGTTACACACACAAAAACATAGAAAGTTGGGAAAAAGACTTGGGACTCATTATACTCCCTCAAACATGCCAGCAAATTTATCAATCTACATTAAAAACTTCAAGCTCTTCATCAACAGTAGAATTAAACCTGAAAATTTTACATAGATGGTATTATACCCTCCGTAGAATAAATCGAATATATCCGAAGGCTAATAACATTTGTTGGCGTTGTGGCCACGTAGGAAGTGGTATGGCTCATATTTGGTGGTGGTGCTCGGCTATTCAAGACTTCTGGAGAGCAGTGATAAAAGAAATAGAGAAAATACTAGAAATACAGATCCCATTAGACCCCCTAATATGGCTTCTGAATAAACACTCTAAGATTAAATTTAAACCCTACCTTAAACTATTTTTCATCATGACTAATAGCATTAAATTCCTAATAGCCGAAAATTGGAAGAGCAAAGAGGTCCCAAATGTGAAATTGTGGAGCAGGAAGGTCTCTGACTTTCTGGATATGGAGGAACTACAATATTTAAAACAGGACAGAATGGAGGTATATGCGGAGATGACCTTAAAATGGGAAAGCTAAGTTACACCAAACAAACAGAGGGAGCAGCATAATATTAATAATGAGGTGGTCAGTTAATTGATTGTATATCAAATAATATGAAGTTAAGTTTCAGAAACATGGTAATATATGTGGAAAAAGAATAACCAGTCATACAATAATGTTATTATAATTTGATTTAGATATGTTATAAGAAAAACTGAATTGGCTCATGAATGTAATATATTGGAGCTGTGTCTCCGATTCTTGTAAACCTTTTGAGTTACAATAAAGCTGATTAAAAAATAAAATAAAAAAATTTAAACTTACCTGTAGAATTAAAATAAACTATTTTAAAATATTAATTAACCTACCCTAACTATTATACTACTCTTAAATTAAACTACCAATTAAATTAACTAAACTACATATTAAAAAAAACCCTAACCCTATTTTGGGAGGGCTTTTTTATTTTGATAGGGCTATAAGATTAGATGTAATTCTTTTTTATTTTTGATAATGGGGTTTGTTTGTTTTCATAATTTAGTGTTTTTTTATTTTTTGTAACTTAGCGGTTTTTTTTGTAATTGAGTAATTTTTACTAAGGTTAAATAGTAGATTTAAATAATTTGAGTAGGGTTAGGGTTTTTTAATATGTAATTTAGTTAAATTAATTGGTAGTTTAATTTAAATGTGGTATAATAGTTAGGGTAGGTTAATTAATAGTTTAAAAATAGTTTATTTTAATTCTACAGGTAAGTTTAAATTTATTTTAAGATAGGGATGTGGTAAGTTTAATTTAAAGTTAGCGGCTTGTTAGGTTTAGGGGTTAATAGCTTAACCCCTTAATGACCGAGGACGTGCAGGGTACGTCTTCAAAAAAAAGGCAGTTAACGCCTGAGGACGTACCCTGCACGTCCTCGGTGTGGAAAGCAGCTGGAAGCGATCCTGCTCGCTTCCAGCTGCTTTCCGGTTATTGCAGTGATGCCTCGATATCGAGGCATCCTGCAATAACCATTTTTAGCCATCCGGTGCAGAGAGAGCCACTCTGTGGCCCTCTCTGCACCGGACATTAACGGCTATGTTCGTTGGTGGGTGGGAGCCGGTGTGGGAGGTGGGTGGCGGCCATCGATGGCCTTTGTGATGCGGAGGGGGGCGGGATCGGGGGCGGGGACGACCAGGGGGATGCGCACGGACGCGCGCACGTGCACGGGGAGGCCGGGCGGGCGCGTGCACGGGGAGGGAGCGGGTGGGAACCACTACGCTACAGAAAGTTTGTTGTTAGAAGTGGGGATCAAAGGGGTTAATATATTTATTTGGTGATCGGTTTGGCTGGTGGGGTATTGGACTGTGGGGGGGAAGCTACACTACAGAAACAAATAAAAAAAAATAATAAAAAAAAAACATTTTTATTTGCAAACTGGGTACTGGCAGACAGCTGCCAGTACCCAAGATGGCCCCAATAAGGCAGAGGGGGAGGGTTAGGGAGCTATTTTGGGGGGATCAGGGAGGTTGGGGGCTAAGGGGGGACCCTACATAGCAGCATATGTAAATATGCTAAAAAAAAAATTATTATTTTTTTTTAATACCTTTTATTTTAGTACTGGCAGACTTTCTGCCAGTACTTAAGATGGCGGGGACAATTGTGGGGTGGGGGAGGGAAGAGAGCTGTTTGGGAGGGATCAGGGGGTGGGATGTGTCAGGTGGGAGTCTGATCTCTACACTAAAGCTAAAATTAACCCTGCAAGCTCCCTACAAACTACCTAATTAACCCCTTCACTGCTGGCCATAATACACATGTGATGCGCAGCAGCATTTAGCGGCCTAATAATTACCAAAAAGCAACGCCAAAGCCATATATGTCTGCTATTTCTGAACAAAGGGGATCCCAGAGAAGCATTTAAAACCATTTGTGCCATAATTGCACAAGCTGTTTGTAAATAATTTTAGTGAGAAACCTAAAGTTTGAAAAAGTGAACAATTTTTTTTTATTTGATTGCTTTTGGCGGTGAAATGGTGGCATGAAATATACCAAAATGGGCCTAGATCAATACTTGGGGTTGTCTACTACACTAAAAACAATGATAGTGATCACAGCGCCGAACGGCCTAAGGATAAGTCCACAAACACATCGGGGAAGGCTGAATAAATTTATTGTATACAAAGTGGTACTGATAAAATTAATATTAATATGAACAAGAGTTAAAATTGCAATAAAAATAAACACAGAAAACTAAAAACCAAATATTAAAATAAACACAAAAATAATCACAAAAATAATACACAAATAATTTGCCAGTTAGTGGGGGAAACTATTACGTTAACCCCGCTGGCAACAATATTGGGATAACTAAATAAATAGGCTAAAAAAGTATACTAAGACACAGTCGTACAGTAAGACCCTTACTAAAAGTGGGTGTATCCGGGTATATCTAACCGTGGGTGAGCACGGTCGAATACCACTTGCTAGATCAAACCGTTAAATGATGGCAGCAATAAACGTTGATGACACCGTTTAAGGGCCTAGAGCCTGATAAGTAAAGTGCTAAAGATGTAGCACGATAGATGTCAGTGGGATTATGGATCCATATCCAAGGATTTGGCCGCAGTGAAGATCCTAAAATCGGAGTGCTTGACAGTTGCCGCACTCGAATTGGAGTCTTAAAAGCTAACCCCTGTTTGCAAGAGGGTCTAAATAATCAGTTAGTGCTAAGTGTGTAGCAAAAAAATCAAACAGTAAACAGTGGGTACAAATATAAATAGGTAGAGTAAGCAGTAATAGCAATAAAAAAACTGAGCGATAATTACATAAATCTATACATCATAGTTTAGTGGACCGAGTGGGAGAAATGCAAAATAAGTGGTACAAACAAATCTAGTGCAAATTCCACAGATCGTGTACAATAATCCACAAAGCAAAAAAGTGGTATTCAACAAAGGATAACAATGAGCCTTGCAGTGCAAAAGTGCAGGCGAAAAAATATGTGTGTGAGCAGAGTCAATTCAAAATCTGTGACAATAAAAAGTAACAATAATAAAAAAGGATTCAATAAAATATCGTGCAGTGCCCTGAATAATCCAAAGAAGCTTCTGTTGGGCCCAAAAAAGGAAAAAGAAAAAGGGTGAGGAAAAAATGATGAGGAAAAAATGAGGAGTACAAGATTAATTCAAATGTCAGTGTGTCAGTAAAAGAGTTATAAACAGACAACAGTCTATTACAGACCACAGTCTATTAGCCAGTTAAGGAAGTTCCATTATAGGTCTTTATCCATATGAAAAAAAAGGTAGTGGTAGCTGGAAAAGGGTTATCCAGGAAATCCTTTGGACAGTCCAGCTGTGAAAATATCGTTGATCCCTAAAAACAAAGATAAAACATAGAGTGGCAAAGTTTTCTAAATGAAGAATAATCAGAAAGATGCTTACCAATGTGTCGTCTACGCGTTTCGGTCCTCACAAGACCTTTATCAAGACTGGTTCATTGGTAAGCTTAAGCATCTTTAAATAGGCCTACTAATTTGGTAACCGGAAGTGGCTCATTCTACTTCCGGTTTTCCGCTATTTACAATAACCGTTATTTCCTCATTAGGGATACTCTTATGTGTTTGGCACTTAATATTTTAACATTTTAACATTCTGCTAATGGGTAATAAATATATATCTCCTTGTTATTCGTTCACAATTTGTTATCCGACATCGATTGTATGATGTCACTTCCGGTAAGTATTGCCAGGTGGCATTTCCGGTTAGTATTGACAGGTATAAACAAACCCGGTTACACTTCCGGTTGTCATTTATTGAGTTGACAGGGGAAAGGGGCTAAAAGCCTTGTTATATTCTTAATCAGTTGGTTTGAACACGATTTAACACATACTCTCTGTCTTGCTAATATAGACTACATATTATAACATATAAAATGTATATTAGCGTTATCTCCATACAAAGACCCAAATGTTGAATTACAAAGAAGGTGGATGGACATATGTTAAAAAACTTTGTTAAACATTTTAAATATGAATAAATAAATATTAGTGAATATCTTAAATAGTAGAAGATTCCTGGCATATAGCCTGGGGTTGAAGTAATCCCCTTGATGGTTTAGAGTGTTTTGTGTCTCGATTAATTTAAAAGTAGGGACAGATAGTTGGACATTGTGGGCAGGGGACCCTTGTCTAACCTTGTGGACAGGGGACCCTTGTCTAACCTTTTTTGACACAAACTCGTTTGTGTGTCTGCAGGTAGTGATTGTCTGCTTAATAGACTAATACACATACATAAATTAATCTCCCAGATTATTAACATCGTGATTCTATTACATGTAGTGAAACATCTTTATTTCAATCACCATACAGTTTTCGTGTGGAGTTGAGTTTGAAAGAGCATCGATAATGGTGAGAACTTATCTAACTTGTATACACTAATCACAATCAGGATAGGAGAATAGTACATGTCTCGGATAGTTGTTACTCCTTAGAGAACAGCAGAGACTGATCTATAGTTGAGGATGATAAAGCCAATAGGAACATAGTGGCTCCTTGCTTGTTACCTTAGTTTCTGAGATTGAATTTCGAGTAGTACTAGAAAAGGCTAAACGGATGCATTCTTTATCTATACGTAAAGCATCTTAATTTCTAGATGGTGGATGTTCAAAAATAGGATTAATGTTCTGGGCTAGTGGGGGTTTTTGGAAAAGTCGTGAATTAGTCACTAGCAGTCGAGTCATGAACCTATATAGTGTGTCTTGTTTGATAAATATTGGATAGAGGTAGGTTTAAGGTTCATATTCATAAGGTGATGAAAATATTTATGGTCCCCTCTCACATATGACACCATACTAAAACCGCCCTTCTTACTAAACTACCTTGATAACCTCACGCCCAAATGAGAACTCGCAAGGTTAAACCGATCATCCCTCACCTTATGAATATGAACCTTAAACCTACCTCTATCCAATACTTATCAAACAAGACACACTATATAGGTTCATGACTCAACTGCTAGTGACTAATTCACGACTTTTCCAAAACCCCCCACTAGCCCAGAACATTAATCCTATTTTTGAACATCCACCATCTAGAAATTAAGATGCTTTACGTATAGATAAAGAATGCATCCGTTTAGCCTTTTCTAGTACTACTCGAAATTCAATCTCAGAAACTAAGGTAACAAGCAAGGAGCCACTATGTTCCTATTGGCTTTATCATCCTCAACTATAGATCAGTCTCTGCTGTTCTCTAAGGAGTAACAACTATCCGAGACATGTACTATTCTCCTATCCTGATTGTGATTAGTGTATACAAGTTAGATAAGTTCTCACCATTATCGATGCTCTTTCAAACTCAACTCCACACGAAAACTGTATGGTGATTGAAATAAAGATGTTTCACTACATGTAATAGAATCACGATGTTAATAATCTGGGAGATTAACTTATGTATGTGTATTAGTCTATTAAGCAGACAATCACTACCTGCAGACACACAAACGAGTTTGTGTCAAAAAAGGTTAGACAAGGGTCCCCTGTCCACAAGGTTAGACAAGGGTCCCCTGCCCACAATGTCCAACTATCTGTCCCTACTTTTAAATTAATCGAGACACAAAACACTCTAAGCCATCAAGGGGATTACATCAAAACCCAGGCTATATGCCAGGAATCTTCTACTATTTAAGATATTCACTAATATTTATTTATTCATATTTAAAATGTTTAACAAAGTTTTTTAACATATGTCCATCCACCTTCTTTGTAATTCAACATTTGGGTCTTTGTATGGAGATAACGCTAATATACAATTTATATGTTATAATATGTAGTCTATATTAGCAAGACAGAGAGTATGTGTTAAATCGTGTTCAAACCAACAGATTAAGAATATAACAAGGCTTTTAGCCCCTTTCCCCTGTCAACTCAATAAATGACAACCGGAAGTGTAACCGGGTTTGTTTATACCTGTCAATACTAACCGGAAATGCCACCTGGCAATACTTACCGGAAGTGACATCATACAATCGATGTCGGATAACAAATTGTGAACGAATAACAAGGAGATATATATTTATTACCCATTAGCAGAATGTTAAAATGTTAAAATATTAAGTGCCAAACACATAAGAGTATCCCTAATGAGGAAATAACGGTTATTGTAAATAGCGGAAAACCGGAAGTAGAATGAGCCACTTCCGGTTACCAAATTAGTAGGCCTATTTAAAGATGCTTAAGCTTACCAATGAACCAGTCTTGATAAAGGTCTTGTGAGGACCGAAACGCGTAGACGACACATTGGTAAGCATCTTTCTGATTATTCTTCATTTAGAAAACTTTGCCACTCTATGTTTTATCTTTGTTTTTAGGGATCAAAGATATTTTCACAGCTGGACTGTCCAAAGGATTTCCTGGATAACCCTTTTCCAGCTACCACTACCTTTTTTTCATATGGATAAAGACCTATAATGGAACTTCCTTAACTGGCTAATAGACTGTGGTCTGTAATAGACTGTTGTCTGTTTATAACTCTTTTACTGACACACTGACATTTGAATTAATCTTGTACTCCTCATTTTTTCCTCATCATTTTTTCCTCACCCTTTTTCTTTTTCCATTTTTGGGCCCAACAGAAGCTTCTTTGGATTATTCAGGGCACTGCACGATATTTTATTGAATCCTTTTTTATTATTGTTACTTTTTATTGTCACAGATTTTGAATTGACTCTGCTCACACACATATTTTTTCACCTGCACTTTTGCACTGCAAGGCTCATTGTTATCCTTTGTTGAATACCACTTTTTTGCTTTGTGGATTATTGTACACGATCTGTGGAATTTGCACTAGATTTGTTTGTACCACTTATTTTGCATTTCTCCCACTCGGTCCACTAAACTATGATGTATAGATTTATGTAATTATCGCTCAGTTTTTTTATTGCTATTACTGTTTACTCTACCTATTTATATTTGTACCCACTGTTTACTGTTTGATTTTTTTGCTACACACTTAGCACTAACTGATTATTTAGACCCTCTTGCAAACAGGGGTTAGCTTTTAAGACTCCAATTCGAGTGCGGCAACTGTCAAGCACTCCGATTTTAGGATCTTCACTGCGGCCAAATCCTTGGATATGGATCCATAATCCCACTGACATCTATCGTGCTACATCTTTAGCACTTTACTTATCAGGCTCTAGGCCCTTAAACGGTGTCATCAACGTTTATTGCTGCCACCATTTAACGGTTTGATCTGGCAAGTGATATTCGACCGTGCTCACCCACGGTTAGATATACCCGGATACACCCACTTTTAGTAAGGGTCTTACTGTACGACTGTGTCTTAGTATACTTTTTTAGCCTATTTATTTAGTTATCCCAATATTGTTGCCAGCGGGGTTAACGTAATAGTTTCCCCCACTAACTGGCAAATTATTTGTGTATTATTTTTGTGATTATTTTTGTGTTTATTTTAATATTTGGTTTTTAGTTTTCTGTGTTTATTTTTATTGCAATTTTAACTCTTGTTCATATTAATATTAATTTTATCAGTACCACTTTGTATACAATAAATTTATTCAGCCTTCCCCGATGTGTTTGTGGACTTATCCTTAGGCCGTTCGGCGCTGTGATCACTATCATTGTTTTTAGATTTTGTCCCTTTAGGGGATTGGTTAGACCCCTTTTTGTGTTTCAAACCATTCTTCTTGTTGTCTACTACACTACACTAGAGCTAAAATTAACCCTAGAAGCTCCCTACATGCTCCCTAATTAACCCATTCACTGCTGGGCATAATACACGTGTGGTGCGCAGTGGCATTTAGCAGCCTTCTAATTACCAAAAAGCAAAGCCAAAGCCATATATGTCTGCTATTTATGAACAAAGGGGATCCCAGAGAAGCATTTACAACCATTTATTCCATAATTTCATGAGTTGTTTGTAAATAATTTCAGTGAGAAACCTAAAGTTTGTGAAAAAATTTGTGAAAAAGTAAATTTTTTTTTTTATTTGATCGCATTCGGCGGTGAAATGGTGGCATGAAATATACCAAAATGGGCCTAGATCAATACTTTGGGATGTCTTCTAAAAAAAAATATATACATGTCAATGGATATTCAGAGATTCCTGAAAGATATTAGTGTTCCAATGTAACTAGCGCTAATTTTGAAAAAAAGTGGTTTGGAAATGGCAAAGTGCTACTTGTATTTATGGCCCTATAACTTGCAAAAAAAGCAAAGAACATGTAAACATTGGGTATTTCTAAACTCAGGACAAAATTTAGAAACTATTTAGCATGGGTGTTTTTTGGTGGTTGTAGATGTGTAACAGATTTTGGGGGTCAAAGTTAGAAAAAGTGTGTTTTTTTCCATTTTTTCCTCATATTTTATAATTTTTTTTATAGTAAATTATAAGATATGATGAAAATAATGGTATCTTTAGAAAGCCCATTTAATGGCGAGAAAAACGGTATATAATATGTGTGGGTACAGTAAATGAGTAAGAGGAAAATTACAGCTAAACACAAACACAGCAGAAATGTAAAAATAGCCTTGGTCCCAAACGGACAGAAAATGGAAAAGTGCTGCGGTCATTAAGGGGATAAACAAGTATCTATATTGGTGGCACGTTTATTCATGACAATGATATCCTCCAACACACCTACATCACTTTGTTAATGATATCATTTTGTATCTATAGGGTCTACCTTTAGTAAGCTAGAGTAACTGATGCTTAAGTTTTAGAGGGTGAAAATATCGGACTGCTAAGTAGCTAAACAGAAAATTAGACTATGGGCTTATGAGAGTTTGTATTAACGGAAAGTAAAGATATATATAGATCTAGTAAATAGGACAAACCCAAAATGTCTAAATTAGTATCCCATGATACATCTATACGGTACTGCCTCGGCCGCCAGCAGCACCGCACCTTAAAGAAACAGCTTGGTTTGCCTACGCTGTGGATAGACATCTATGTAAGATAATGGAGTTTACCAGAAGGGCTATACTTTCCAAACCTTGCTTACATAAGGCTATTTACCGACTATATATAGACTCAGGTCTGGCAGGCAGAAATATAAAGTAGATACAACAATATAGCACCAGGCGTCATCTCTTGTTAAACTATAATATAAGAGTGTGAGCTTGCAGGGACATATAACAATATGCACAACCAAATTCCATACAATATTGATAATGGTGTTATAATCTGGCCCTTCAGTAAGGTATAAAGCTGCTCCCACTACAAACCAACCCACCTGAAAATATATAACAAACCTTCATAAACATAGCATTGTCATTTAAACATTAGCAGTAGGAAAATGCAGAGCACAGATCTTTCTAGTTACAAAAAAAGCAGCAATAAAAAAAAAAAAAAAAAATGGAACTTTATCAACCAACAGAATCTTGTGCACAACTATCCCCCACTATTCTATATTTGGTAAAAGCTTTGTCCACCCGGATCAAAAGGGTCTCTCAGTTTATCAAATTGAAGTATAGTGTCTCTCCTGTGTCTCAAACATCTCACTTTGCGTATCCGACCCTGGCTTACAAAGATAGCTAGTAGGAATGTCATTTTGTAAGGGAGGACAATCGGTCAATCCGCACTTGCCTACGGTAGGTAATGTAAGAAATATTTTGCGGCTGTAACTCTGCATGTTCTCCATGACACTAAAAGATTCAGTGAGGGTGTCTCTCATAGGATTAAGTATAGGATCGCCTGTTAGAGTACAGCAGACTAGCGGCACAGTTCTTTTTCGGCTCCAACCATCATAAAGTATATGCGCCTGTTTGGGATTCACCAAGAGCTCCCTCTGTACGGTGAAGTCCAGTTCCGAGGGATTAGCCGCAACTCCCAGAGCCGGGCTATTGCAGGTCAGAAAATATCCGTGAGAGATACCAGGTGACCCAACAAGGTCTAGTATAGAACCCCTGAGCTGTCCCCCCTGCCAAGAGGAACATTCATTGTAAGATGCTTGAGAGACGTTTTTCAGCTGCTCCTGCTCCATGCATTCACACTGTGACACAATAGATCGTAGGTGGCTTGATAAAATAGCAAACCCAGACGCCATTCGTAACTCTAAGACCTGCAAGGCTGTGTACACATCCGACAGGGTTTCCCCCTCCTTTGGCGCCATTCCTTTTGTAGGCCGCAAGATCCTAGGCAGTTCCCAGATAGTGGAGGTGGACGAGTGCGGGATCTGCTAGAAGGATCTGCTAGAAGGATCTGCTATATCGTAGGGTTCCACTAGCAATGTGGAGAGTGTCCTGTAAGAGCTGGGCTAGTTTTGGGGCAAATTACAGAGAGTTAATCTCAATTCGCCGTTATAATAGATAAAGAGCAGCAGGAGCTCTCTCAGACACGTCTACTCCATTCGGCTGCTGGCTCCGCCCCCCCTATTTAGAATATTTTAAAGTATATTTATTAATGTTTATTCATTTCTATTAATTTTTATTAATAAGCTCAATTACTTGTTAGCTCTATAGCGATTTACCACCTGGGTGCAGCTTCTTTTTAGCCCAGTAATGTTTTTCACAGAGTAGAACTTTCCTGTAGTATATCAGTCTGATCCCACCTATTAAAGGGACAGTCTTCTTTAAAATTGTTATTGTTTAAAAAGATAGATAATCCCTTTATTATCCATTCCCCAGTTTTTCATAAAAAAACACTGTTATATTAATACACTTTTTGCCTCTGTGATTACCTTGTATCTAAACCTCTGCATACTGCTACCTTATCTCAGTTCTTTGATTGACTTGCATTTTAGCCAATCAGTGCTGATTCATAAATAACTCCACGGGAGTGAGCACAATGTTATCTGTATACCACACATGAACTAGCACTGTCTGACTGTGAAAAACTGTCAAAATGCACTGAGATAAGAAGCGGCCTTCAACGGTTTAGAAATCAGTTTGAGCCTACCTAGGTTTAGCTTTCAAAAAAGAATAAGAGAAAAAAGCAAATTTGATGATAAAAGTAATTTGTAAATTTGTTTAAAATTGCATGCCCTATCTGAATTACAAAAGTTTAATTTTGACTTGACTATCCCTTTAAGGTTAGTCCAGCACCGAAATACCAGGCAATTTGTCTCCTAACAAGGAACACAGCAACTCCAGGCGACCCCGTTACGTAGTATACAACAGGACGATCTCCTATGTTAGACCCACTGATGTGCACCTTTCCCTGATCACTACATTTATACCAGACAAAGCGAGGTTGTATGGATCTGTGAGCAAACATTGGTATATCCTTGTATCCGATGCATCCTTACCCTTTCAGAATCCTCTTATGGTTGTTTTTAGGAGGGCACCTTACCTCTGGGGTATGCTGGTAAAAACTGCCCCTACCCACTGCTGTACCAAACCATCCTGGTTAACATCCACTAAGGTTGGTTGCTTTTGATGTCCCTCCTGCACCACATGTAACTCGATGATCTAAGGCCCTATTTTTTGCCATCCACATACAAACTGCAAATACAATATAAAATACTATCTGACCACAAGATATATTATATATATAACTGTACAGGTGGTTTATTTTATATTTCCATCCTTATGATATTAGACTAGGCAATTTGTTTTTTTCACACCTTTGATTTAACTGCAGCAATGCACTGTAGAATAGCATCATTAAATATCCATGTTACCCTGGCACATACTAACATATATCCAAATGCATTTATAACAATATGTTTGCTATTTTAACCTGCCAAGAGGGATATCTAGGTATGGACAGATCAGACGGTATTGTCAATAATATCACAGTTATAACTAGGATGCTCTTATAGCGCCCCGTATGCAGGTGATCTGCCAGTCAAAAACAGATGTGATCACACCATCATTTTATATATACCTTAGCCCATTTTTTCACTTAACTTTTTCAAGGATGGTTCTGTCTACTAACTGATTACTGAGTTTTTATCTGAGTATGACATATAACAATATTCTCCTTTTTATGATATTGTTACCATAGGTAATTAGCAGAGTTTCATATTGTATAACCGCATACTCCTTACCTGGTTTGTAGTCTACCGAATAGTGGTAGCATATACACCCACTCTCCTCTCCTATTAGCTAATGCCATTATGTTGGTCGGTTCGTTTACTATGATCTGAGCCTGTGTTCTAAGCGCTACTATATAGCACTACTATATTAGTATTGGATTGTGTATTATGAAACAATCTATATCGCTATTTCTTTCTAATGACACAGTGAGTCCTCGGATCATCTTAATTACTGTTGGGAATATCACACCTAACCAGCAGGAGGAGGCAAAAAGCACCACAGCAAAAGCTGTTAAATACCACTCCCCCTACTCACAATCCACAGTCATTCTCTTTGCTTGTATCAGTTGCAAGGAGGGGTAAAGTTAGGTGTCTGATTTTTCAATCAAGAGTTTGTTATTTTTTAAGCAGAGCAAGTTTGCTCTGGTTTTCTTTGGGGTTTAGCCATAGTCCATGTCAGGCTCTTCAGTAGAGCAAGTGGTGGCTTTTAAGCATTTGGGAATTTGTGGGGTATAATCCCCACTTAGCCTCCCAAGTAATTTCATGCTGCCCTTGGTTGAAAGTTTGAGTAAGTTTACTCAGCCTTTTCTTTTTTCCACAGGTCCATGTGAGGTAGGAAGACCCTCTCATACCAAGTGAGCTGTCCTGCTGCCGGACAGATTTTTGAGGTAAGTGCCTATTTCTTTCCCTGTTTTGATATAGGAGAATTTGGCATTTTGACAGTTAATTCTGTCTAGAGATACAATCAGCCTTCTAGGTTAACAGTTTATTGTATGACAGTTTTGCAGGCACTGAGGATGTTTGGCTCAGTTTATTATGTTTTCACTATATAGGCGGGCTTATCTGAGATAGCAAGGACGTTTTTGGCGCCCTTTTAGCTGTTTCCTGTTGTTCCTGGATGTTGCAGCTCTGTTGCATAGCTTCTCAGAGGTGGTTCAGCGTTCTCTCCGGTGCGGCTGTAAGGGGAGTCCGGATCATTTTCTGACTTTGTTTCCATCAGCAAGGAGGTCAGGTAGGCACCTCAGCAGAGCTTGCTGAGGTGTGGAGGTTTCCTCTTGTTTTTTTGTGGGGCTGTTGCTTTGTTTATATTATAACGTTTGTGTCTCTTTTTGCATTCATTTTGTGAAAAAAATGTTGCTGCAAGATTTATTGTGCAGTTTATTTAAGGATTTTCTAGTTAAAAAAAAAAAAACAGTTTAAACAGTCTATGTTTAAATACTAATGTTGAGCCTCCTATCCCTTTTTGTTCCTCTTGTATTGAGAGAACATTACATTACAAGGATAGACTTTTTGGTTCTGAGCCTTCATTGTCTAGGGTGGATGTTGTTCAGGAGTCTCCTGTTCAGGCTAATTCGCAGCTTTCTCCTCATACGTCCCAATCTTCTGCAGTTCCCTGTGTTTCGTCTCAGCTTGGTTTTTCCTTGCAGGATATGGCTACCCATATATCCTCGGCAGTATCTGAGGCAGTCTGCTTTTCCTATGTTACAGGGGAAACGCAAGAGGAAGTATAAGGTTTCTGATTCTGTTGCAATTGTGTCTAGCATTTCTTCTCATAAGTCTGAGGAGGAAGATACTTCAGTAGCATCTGAGGGTGAGATCTCAGATTCTGATAGTGTAAATCCTTCTTCTGAACCTGAGGTTGTTTCCTTTAGGTTTAAGCTAGAGCACCTCCGTTTGTTACTCAAGGAGGTTTTGACTACCTTGGATGATTATTCCTAAGAAATCTAGTAAACTTAAAGTTTTTCCTATACCAGATCGTGTTTCAGATATTATTGCACGAGAATGGGAGAAGCCTGGGTTTCCATTTTCCCCTTCTCCAATTTTGAGGAAGATGTTTCTTATTGCTGATTTTATTAAGGAATCTTGGCAGATGGTTCCTAAAGTGGAGGGAGCAGTTTCCACTCTGACCAAGATGACTACTATTCCTATTGAGGACAGCTGTTCCTTTAAAGATCCTATGGATAAGAAGTTGGAAGCTTTGCTTAAAAAGATTTATATTCACCAGGGGTATCAATGGCAACCGGCTGCATGTATTGCTACGGTTACTAGTGCGGCGGCATATAGGTTTGATGCATTGTCTGATTCTATTCAGCAAGATACTCCTCTTGAAGAAATTCAAGATAGAATCAAGGCTTTGAAGTTGGCTAATTCCTTTATTGCAGATGCTTCTCTACAGGTCATCAAGTTGGGAGCTAAAATTTCTGATTTTGCCATTTTAGCTCGCAGAGCTTTATGGTTAAAATCCTAGTCTTTGGATGTGTCCACTAACTCTAAGCTTTTGTCTGTTCCTTACAAGGGTAAGACCTTGTTTGGGCCAAGTTTAGCTGAGATTATTTCTGATATTACGGGAAGGAAGGGGTATTCTCTTCCTCAGGATAAAAGAAATAAACAGAAGGGTCGGCAGAGTAATTTTCGTTCCTTTCGTAACTTCTCTGGTAAATCTTCCTCTTCTTCCTCCAAGCAGGAACAGTCCAAGCCATCTTGGAAGTCAAATCAGTCTTGGAATAAGGGGAAGCAGTCCAGGAAGCCTGTTGCTGACTAAAAATCAGCATGAAGGGTCTGCTCCCGATCTGGGAATGGATCTTGTAGGGGCAGACTCTCTTTCTTCACTTAAGCTTGGGTTCGAGTTGTTCAGGTTTCCTGGGTGGTAGATATCGTGTCCCAGGGTTACAAACTGGAGTTCAAGAATTTTCCTCCCAGAGGCAGGTTTCTTCTCTCCAGGTATCTGTAAACCAGATAAAAGGAAAGGCGTTCTTACGTTGTGTTCAGAATCTTTCCGACATGGGAATGATAGTTCCCGTTTCCGGTTCAGGAACAGGGTCTGGGTTTTTATTCCAATATATATAACCACAGTGGATCTAAATGATGCATATCTGCATATTCCCATTCACAGGGATCATCACAGGTTCCTAAGATTTGCATTTTTAGACAAACATTTTCAGTTTGTAGCTCTTCCTTTTGGTCTGGTAACAGCTCCCAGAATGTTTTCAAAGGTCCTGGGAGCATTGTTGGCGGTGCTTTGATTGAAGGGTGTTGCAGTGGCTCCTTATCTGGATGACATTCTGACATTCTAGTTCAGGCACCATCTTTTCAACTAGCAAACTCCCACACAGAGTTGTTGTTGTCTTTTCTTCTCTCCCATGGTTGGAAGGTGAATTTAGGAAAAAGTTCCTTAATTCCGACTAAAAGAGTGGTATTTTTGGGGACCATTATAGATTCTCTAGAGATGAAAATTTTTCTGACAGAAGCAAGAAAGTCAAAGATTTTCAATACATGTCTTGCTCTTCAGTCCCTTCCTCGGTCATCAGTGGCTCAGTGCATGGAGGTTATTGGTCTGATGGTTTCAGTCATGGGCATCATTCCGTTTGCTCGGGTTCCATCTCAGACCTCTGCAGTTATGCTTGCTCAGGCAGTGGAACGGGGATTATGCGGATCTATCTCCAAAGATTGTTCTAGATCAGATGTCCAGAGATTCTCTTCCTTGGTGGTTGTCTCAGGATCTTCTCTCTCAGGGAACTTGCTTTTGCAGACCTGCCTGGGTGATTGTAAACATGGATGCCAGTTTGCTGGGCTGGGGTGCTGTCTGGGGTTCATTAAGGGCTCAGGGTCTATGGACTCGGGAGGAGTCGGTTCTTCCAATAAATGTTTTAGAACTGAGAGCAATTTTCAATGCTCTTCTAGCCTGGCCTCAGTTAGCTTCAACCCAGTTTATCAGGTTTCAGTCGGGCAACATAACATCAGTGGCTTACATCAATCATCAGGGAGGAATTCAGAGTTCCTTGGCCAAGACAGAGGTAGCCAAGATTATTCAGTGGGCGGAGATTCACAACTGTTGTCTGTCTGCTATCCACATTCCAGAGGTGGACAATTGGATGAGCGGATTTTCTGAGCAGACAGACGTTTCATCCGGGGGAGTGGGAACTTCATCCAGCGGTATTTTCCAGCTTGATTCTCAGTTGGGGGCAGCCGGAGTTGGATCTCATGGCATCTCGTCAGAATGCCAAGCTCCAGAGGTACGGGTTGAGGTCAAAGGATCTTCAGGCTGTTCTGATAGATGCTCTGGCAGTTCCTTGGACTTTCAGTCTGGCATATGTGTTCCCTCCGTTTGCCCTTCTTCCTCGGGTCATTGCTCGGGTCAAACAAGAGAGGGCATCAGTGATTTGCATTGCTCCGGCATGGCCTCGCAGAATCTGGTTTGCAGATCTGGTGGAGATGTCTTCCCTTCTACATTGGTGTCTTCCATTAAGGAAGGACCTGCTTCTGCAGGGTCCCTTCCTTCATCCAAATCTCGTTTCTCTGAAGCTGACTGCTTGGAGATTGAACGCTTGATTCTTTCTAAACATGGTTTTTCTGAGTCAGTCATTGAGACTATGATTCAGGCTCGTAAGCCAGTGACTAGGAAAAATTATTATAAGATTTGGCGTAAATATTTGTATTGGTGTGAATCCAAAGGCTACTTGTGGAGTAGAGTTAGGATTCCTAGGATTTTGTCTTTTCTCCAGGAGGGTTTGGAGAAAGGTTTATCTGCTAGTACCCTGAAGGGTCAAATTTCTGCTTTATCTATTTTATTGCACAAGCGCATGACGGATGTGCCAGATGTTCATTCTTTTTGTCAGGCCTTGGTTAGAATTCGGCCTGTGTTTAAGTCTACCTTGGAGTCTTAATTTGGTTCTTAGAGTCCTTCAACAGGCCCCATTTGAACCTATGTATTCTTTGGATATTAAGATGTTATCTTGGAAGGTTTTGTTTCTGGTGGCTTTTTCTTCAGCTGGAAGTGTTTTGGAGCTTTCAGCCTTACAGTATGAATCACCTTTTCTTATTTTTCACTCTGATAAGGTAGTTCTGCTTGGGTTTTCTTCCCAAGGTTGTTTCTGATAAGAATATTAATCAAGAGATTGTCCCTTCTTTGTGTCCTAATCCTTCTTCTTATAAGGAGCGTTTGTTGCACAACCTGGATGTGGTTCGTGCATTGAAATATTATTTGCAGACGACTAAGGATTTTCGCCAGTCTTCTTCTTTATTTGTTGTCTTTTCTGGGAAGTGTAAGGGTAAGAAAGCTACGGCTACTTCTCTTTCTTGTTGGTTGAGGAGTGTTATTCGCTTGGCATATGAGAGAATCACGGTTAATTCCATGAGGGCTGTTTCATCTTCTTGGGCTTTCAAAAATGGAGCTTCTGTAGATCAGCTTTGCAAGGCTGCGACTTGGTCATCTTTGCATACTTTTTCAAAATTTTACAAATTTGATACTTTTGCTTCAGCAGAGGCTTCTTTTGGGAGAAAAGTTCTTCAAGCAGTGATGCCTTAGGTTTAGGTTAACTGTCTTGTCCCACCCTTATCATCCATGTCCTCTAGCTTGGGTATTGGTTCCCAACAGTAATTAAGATGATCCGTGGACTCACTGTGTCATTAGAAAGAAAACATAATTTATTCTTACCTGATAATTTTTTTTCTTTCTTGACACGGTGAGTCAACGGCCCGCTCTGTTTTTCAGACAGTTTGCTTTTCTATAAACTTCAGGCACCTCTGCACCTTAGATTACTTCCTTTCTCCTTTCCCTTTGGTCGAATGACTGGGGATTGTGGGTAGGGGGAGTTGTATTTAACAGCTTTTGCTGTGGTGCTCTTTGCCTCCTCCTGCTGGTCAGGAGTGATATTCCCAACAGTAATTAAGATGATCCGTGGACTCACCATGTCAAGAAAGAAAGAAATTTATCAGGTAAGAATAAATTATGTTTTTTAGTTACTAATATACTTTGATGCTTTTAGCCACAAGTACAGCATAGGTTATGTAGCGCATTACTCTTGATACATAATCAACCTCCTTGAAAGCCAGTTTCTTAAAATTTTTTAGATATACACTTTTTTTCTGCATTGAATTTCTTGTGGGGATATGCATTTATGTTATTGTACATAATACTTTAGATTTACACTCTTTTTGTTTAGTATTATCCCCATGACAACCAGTTTCGTGGGGGTTGGGTTTTGTGAGGGGGGTGACATTCTATAATTTTTTTGTTTGTGTACTTGCTCTTGTTGGTCTAAAGAAGGGGTGCTTATGCCCTGAAGCGTCACCATAAAATAAAGATTTGTATTCATCTAAAAGTCCAGTGAGTACGGATTTTTATGTTGATTGCTGTATATTATGGTTCCTGGCAGACGTCTTAGTAGGTAAGAGTGCATACACACACATTTTATATATATATATATATATATATATATATATATATACTGTATAAATAAAATATATATTTTTATATACAGTATATATATATATATATATATATATACATATATATATATATATATATATATATATATATATAAGCTCTTCCCAGTCAAACACCTTGCCATATATACTATTTTCTTACCCTTTTAAACCTTTTTTTTCAATATTAAAAATATATTATTTTATTATAAAAGTGTGTATATATACAAGTAATACTTTATTTTAATATGTTTTACGTGTGCTTTGTGAAATTTTTTTTAACCCTTACACTTTACGTCGTATCTCAAGTCACACTAATTCTTTTAGCGCTATTTGGGCTTTTGTTTGAGCACCACCCATAACTTTCAACTTGTAATATCAGCACTATATAGCATGGCCACGATATCCATTGAAAGTAATGGGTGTGCTAGAGCGATGTTGGCTGCAATGAACCGCAGTATCAAGTTCCACGCTAATGTTAACACATTCCTGATTATTGCATCCTGCTAATTATTAGCACACCACTTCTAATCTGGTCCATGCTCGGTTCACGTGTTAATAATCACAACCTAAATATATTTTTTCTCTTGCGCGACTACACAGTTTAAAGTAAACTTTTAAAGTGAGCTGGTTAGAACGCGTATTACAAGTTGAAAGCAAAAAATTAACATGCAAGCAAAAGCTGATGTTCACTATCTTCAGGACTTCGATATAGCAACCACATTTACTTATTCTCCCCATAGAGTGCGCTTTTTTTAAAAAACTAACACTTATCGCTCGTCTGCTAACCAGACACTACGTTAGACCTACAGCACTAAACCCAAAAGTAATTATCAATATTTCACATTCGAATACACATATATATATATATATATATATATATATATACATAATACATGAATACACACACACATATATATATATATATATATATATATATACACATACATATATACACATACACACACACACACCACCAGCAAAAAGATTAAGATTCACTGAAGGCTCAGATGATGGTTAGCATTTTTTAACAATAAAGTATTTTATTTTATTTTTTAAATACCTTTTATTGAAGTTTAATGAAATCATTACAAGCGAGAAATAGGGCATTTGCCACATATATACAGGAATATGGGTACAATAGTTG
This sequence comes from Bombina bombina, assembly GCF_027579735.1. Taxonomy (NCBI): domain Eukaryota; kingdom Metazoa; phylum Chordata; class Amphibia; order Anura; family Bombinatoridae; genus Bombina; species Bombina bombina. The sequence goes on along the minus strand of NC_069499.1, from coordinate 1,425,809,786 downwards.
GCGGACATTATTCAAAGTTGATCATTAAAAGAAAGATTACCAAATTTATTTATATATATATATATATATATATATATATATATATATATATATATACTGTATATACCCCCTTAGGTTATAATATGATATAACTTAAAGTTATTTTCCCCAAAACCGTAAGAAGGGTTTCTTTTGGGCCCCTGAACTAGTAATGATCAAAATGGGGAATTGGAGGGGGGTGAGAACGTAAGCTTGAAATAAGAGCCTCTTTTGGACCCATCTAATAATATTAACAGAATAATAACTTAGTGCAAAAAGAATGAACAAACCCATAGATCACTCATTAAATGGTGACAACATAAAGTTAACATGTGACACCACTTTTTGGAAAACTAATGCATTGGGAACAATTCGTAAGACAAGAGATCCGTGATCCATGTACAGTTATCCCTATAAACATATAAACACATATATATATATGTACATGCACACACGCATGTAAAATTATGGACGGACAGTCTCTACAACACTCTGATAGGGTACTTACTAATAAAGGGAGACATGTTGAAAAAATGCTATAAACTTTCCATATGGTAATGTAGGTAATGTTGTAATGCTGCTAGAATACTCTTCCCATACACACTATTAAACCTGAAAGTTCGGCATCAGCAATCAACCCCAGCTTTAGAAAAGAACTGGTGCATCAAAACTCTAAACATTAAAACATGTACAACCATGAGCTTAGGGCCTCCTACCTCTCAGGAACGATGCAGCTCTTGAAGGTGTACAGCTGCGGGTAGGATAGTAGGTTGGATTGCCAATACTCCCCTCTTTTCTCTTGTTAATGCTGCTAGAGGTTGCAGCAGTTGGGTGTTGGGATTAAATTTAGTGGATGTGGCTGGAGAAGCATATATCTTTTCCTTGCACTCCCTGGCACTCCAGACAATCTGAGTTAGCTCTCCATTTTCAGTGGCTACTGGGAGTAGGTGCTCATCTTTAGGAAAAAGGACCTGAAGTAGTTGTTGTTCCAGGATAGAGAAATGAATATGGAGGAGCTGATGCATTCTTGTCTCCCATGCATCTAGGGCATCCATGTTTGTTTTACACTTGTTATGTTCTTTTCTCTCTTGATGATAGTGGCTGATATCTTATTTCAGGGGTTGTACCATCGAACAAAGAACTGTCCAGTTATAATCAAACTGGTTTGGTAACCCAGGATTCTGGGGGGTATATATGCAGTAACCTCAACAACACTGACAGGCCTCTCAACCTCGTGGCTAGTCTCAGTGAAGTTAGCTGAAGAGCATAGGCAGGTCCGTGTTATGCTAGATATCTCAAGATTCCTCCTGAATAACACAAGGCAGTTTAACTTAATTTTGTAAAAAACAAAATAGGTAGAAGTTAGGAAATAAATAAAAAAAAAGGCTAGTTAAGTCCAGGAGCTCTTCACACATACGTCCTTCCGCAACAGCTATAGGCTCCGCCCCCCAATAAAGTATTTTTTTAATGAAGATATGTACATAGTTTTTTATACACATAATGCTATTGCACACTTTATATACTACAGTATAGTGTAAATATAATTTCTATATGCACTCACTTTATTGCTATATCTGCGAGGTATTGTTATTATTATCAGGTATTTGTAGAGCGCCAACAGATTCCGCAGCGCTATAAGCATAGGCGGTATACAAGATAACATTTACAGGGATCAAATGGGTAGAGGGCTCTGCCGAGAGTTGCACTGTTGTAATCGGCTCTTATGAAGGCAATATATTTAAAAATACAATGAACATTTTCTTCTATGTGAAGAACATTGGAATGTGAAATATTTACAGTAAATACACAGTAAAACATAATAAAGATATTAAAATTGTTAAAAGGTATTTGTCTAGGAAGGGTTCGAAAGTGTGTGTATATATATAAAAAAAAAATATATATATACATATATATACGCACACACACATAGAAAGAAGCGCACTCTCATATACATTATACACACATACATAGATATAGAGTGATAACAGAGGTAAGGAAAGAGATATAACAGAGGGAAGGATAGGGAGATAACAGGGGAAGGATAGAGAGATAACAGAGGGAAGTAGAGATAGATAACAGAGGGAGGTATGAGAAAGGGAGGGAGAAATAACAGAGGGTGGGGGAGCCTTACTCATCCTCTCTTGCTCCGGTTTGCAACCACGCTGTCCCACTGGCCACCTGAAAACTTCCTAGTAAGCGAGGGACCAACACATAAAAAATAAATAAACCTAAAAATCCTGGTAATGTTCCGGGAAATTTGGGACTGTTGGCAACTATGGTACTATATGTGCACATGCCGCTGAAACAGTAAAAACTTTTACTAGAAGCATTGTTGCTAATAGAAGCATATTATAAAAATGCTTCTATTTAAGATTGAAATGCACCCATGCACATTTCAATGTTGACCTTTCTGTCCCTTTAAATTGATGGTAAACACAGGGTATTTGGAAATGAATAATGAAATCATTGTGGAAAAACAAGTTTTATTTGGTACATTTACTTGATAGCAAGAGCTTGCATGAATGGGTTAAAAAAGGTTTGTAGTTTATTAGATTCACCACCACCACTGCCGTCCCACTTAGAACAATGCTTTTTATTTCATGTAATTGGCAAGAGTCCATGAGCTAGTGACATATGGGATATACAATCCTACCAGGAGGGGCAAAGTTTCCCAAACCTCAAAATGCCTATAAATACACCTCCCACCACACCCACAACTCAGTTTTACAAACTTTTCCTCCTATGAAGGTAGTGAAGTAAGTTTGTGCTTGATTTTTATGATTTCTTCTATGATAAGCGCTTCTAAGCACTCTGAAGCCCAATTCCTCTCAGAGTACAGTGTTTGTCAGAGGGATGTGAAGAGAGTATCGCCTATTGATTTTTTATGGTTTTTATCACGAAAATCTTTTCAAGGGTTCTCTGTTATCGGTCGTATTGATTCATCTCCTACCTCCTTTTTCAGATCGACAATATACTCTTATACCCTTACCTCTGCTGATAGTTTTCAGTACTGGTTTGGCTATCTGCTATATGTGGATAGGTGTATTTCGGTAAGTATGTATCATTATTTAAGACACTCTCAGCTATGGTTGGTGCTTTATGTATTTATATAAAGTTCTTAATATATGTATTTACTTATATTTGCCATGAGTCAGGTCTATGTGCATTTCCCTTTGCAGTCTGGCAGTTTCAGTATGGGAATCATGTTTTTTTTCTTACCTGGGTATAGTCTCTTTTCCAATTTGACTTGTTTTTCTTTTAAATCTTGCCGGCAAATTAGGCTCGTGAGAGTGCAAAATGCTGTTATTTATTGGCGTGAGAATTTTTTTTTTAATGATGACGCAAGTTTGTCATTTCCTGTGTCTTAGTTGACGCCAGGTTGTTTGGTGAGAAGTTGAGTGTGTTATGACGCGAGTTGCGTCATTTCCAGATATTTGTTGGGGGCCAAAAAAATTTATACTTCCTTTTGCGTTGTGCGTCATACTTGGCGCCAAAAAAATTTAGTTTTATTTTACCTCACTTCCTATATGCTCCTTGCCTTTTTTATGCTCAGAGGGCTATGCTATTTGATTTTTTGCCAATTTTAGCATTTACATTTGTTTCCCCATTCCTGAAACTGCTATATGTGGAAATAAGATATTTTTGTTTAAATGAATGTTGTTTTTTTCTTTTACAAGATGTCTCGATCTGATACTGTCTCAGAAGCTGCTGTAGGAACCATGCTGCCTGAACACAGTTCTACCAAAGCTATGTGTATCTGTTGTAAGCTAGTGGAGATTATATCTTATGCTGTAGTATGTAACAGTTGCCTGCCGAAAAAGTTTATATTAGTGCTAGTACAGTATCTGTTGTTCCTTCAACATCTAAAGTACATGATATCCCTGTTGATATAAAAAATTATATTGCTGGTGCAATACCGAAGGCTATGTCTGCTATTCTGCCTTCTAATAAACGTAAAAGGTCTTTAAAACTTCTCATAATACTGATGAAATTTGTAATGACCGACAACATACTGTTATATCCACCTCTGATGAGGATCTCTCTGACTCAGAAGATCCCACTTCAGACATTGACATTGATAAATCAACTTATCTTTTTAAGATTGAATATATATTTGTTCTTTGTTAAAAGAAGTGTTAATAACTTTGGATATTGAGGAGTCTGGTCCTCTTGATAACAAATCCAGTAAACGTTTTAATTCTGTCTATAAACCTCCTGTGATTACTCCTGAGGTTTTCCCTGTTCCTGATGCTATTTCTGATGTGATTGCTAAGGAATGGTCTAAGCCTGGTACTTCTTTTGTTCCTTTTTCAAGGTTTAAAAAGTTGTATCCTTTGCCAGTGGCTAAATTAGAGTTTTGGGAAAAAGTCCCAAAGGTTGATGGGGCTATTTCTACTCTTGCCAAGCATACTACTATTTCTATGGAAGATAGTACTTCTTTTAAGGATCCTTTAGCTATGAAAATTGAATCTTATCTAAGGAAAGCTTATTTACATTCTGGCTATATTCTCAGACTTGCCATTTCTATAGCTGATGTTGCGGCTGCATCAACTTTTTGGTTGGATAGCTTAGCACAATGGGAAAAAGATTCTGATTTGCATAGCATTGTTCGTTTGCTTCAGCATGCTTATCATTTTATCTGTGATGCTATTGATGTTAAATCTATGTCTTTGGCTATTTTATCTAGAAGAGCTTTATGGCTCAAATCATGGAATGCTGATATGGTATCTAAATCTAGGTTATTATCCAGGGTAATAATTTATTTGGTTAACAGTTGGATTCTATTATTTCCACTATTACTGGGGGGAAGGGAGTTTTTTTGCCCCAAGACAAAAAAGTCTAAGGGTAAATCTAAAGCTTCTAATCAGTTTTGTTCCTTTCGTCAGAATAGAGAACAGAAAACCACTCCTTCCCCTAAGGACTCTGGCTCTAATTTGAAGCCATCTTCGAGTTGGAATAAATCCAAGCCTTTTAAGAAACCAGTGTAAGCCCCCAAGATTGCATGAAGGTGCGGCCCTCAATCCAATTCTCTTAGTGGGGGGCAGATTGAAATTATTTCAAGACGTTTGGGCAGGTTCCATTCAGAATAAATGGATTCAGAATATTGTCTCTCGGAGGTATCAAATAGGTTTCAGAATAAGACCTCCTGTAAGAAGATTTTTTCTCTCTCACGTTCCAACAAATCCTGTGAAAGCTCAGGCCTTTTAGAAGTGTGTTTCAGATCTGGAGCTTTCAGGGGTAAGTGTACTAGTTCCACTTCTGGAACAGGGTCTGGGTTTTTATTCAAATCTATTCATTGTCCCGAAGAAGGAAAATTCATTCAGACCAGTTCTGGATCTGAAGTTTTTGAATCAATCTGTAAGGGTCCCAACTTTCCAGATGGTGATTATAAGGACTATTCTGCCTTTTGTTCAGCAAGGTCATTAAATGTCCTCAATAGACTTACATGATGCATATCTTCACATTCCGATTCATCCAGACCACCATCAGTTTCTGAGATTCTCTTTTCTAGACAAGCATTACCAATTTGTTGCTCTTCTATTTGGCCTAGCAACAGCTCCAAGAATCTTTTTGAAGGTTCTCAGTGCCCTTCTATCTGTAATCAGAGAGCAGGGTATTGCAGTGTTTCCTTATTTAGATGATATCTTGGTACTGGGTCAATCTTTTCATTTAGCAGAATCTCACTTGTGTTGTTTCTTCAAATACATGGTTGGAGGATCAATTTACCAAAGATTTTCTTGATTCCTCAGACAAGGGTCACCTTTTTAGGTTTCCAGATAGACTCAGTATCCATGACCCTGTCTTTAACAGATAAGAGACGTTTGACATTGGTTTCAACCTGTCTAAACCTTCAGTCTCGATCATTCTCTTCAGTGGCTATGTGCATGGAAGTTTTAGGTCTCATGACTGCAGCATCGGACGCAATCCCCTTTGCTCGTTTTCATATGAGACCTCTGCAGCTTTGCATGCTGAATCAATGGTGCAGGGTTTATACTCAGATATCACAATAGATATTCTTAAATCCCAACACTCAACTCTCTCTGACTTGGTGGTTAGACCATCATCAGATTATTCAAGGGGCCTCTTTTGTTCGTCCTTCCTGGACTGTGATTTCAACAGATGCAAGTCTCATAGGTTGGGGAGCTGTCTGGGGGTCTCTGACAGCACAAGGAGTTTGGAATCCTCAAGAGGCGAGGTTACCAATCAATATTTTAGAACTCTGTGCTATTTTCAGGACTCTTCAGGCTTGGCCTCTATTAAAGAGAGATGAATTAATTTGTTTTCAGACAATATCACAACTGTGTCAATATATATATATATATAACATATGTCAATCATCAGGGTGGGACTCGCAGTCCTTTAGGGATGAAAAGAAGTATCTCAGATACTTTCTTGGGCGGAATCCAACTCCTGTCTAATTTCTGCAATACATATCCCAGGTGTAGGCAATTGGGAAGTGGATTATCTCAGCCATCAGTCTTTACATCCTGGGGAGTGGTCTCTCCATCCAGATGTATTTTGTCAGATTGTACAGATGTGGGGTCTTCCCAAAATAGATCTGATGGCTTCCCATCTAAATAAAAAGCTTACCAGGTACCTTTCCAGGTCCAGGGATCCTCAGGCGGAGATGGTGGATGTGTTAGCAGTTCCTTGGTTTTACCAACCTGCTTACATTTTTCCGCCTCTAGTTCTTCCAAGGGTGATCTCCAAGATCGTAATGGAACAATTGCATGTGTTTCTGATAGCACCAGCATGGCCTCAAAGGTTTTGGTATGCAAAACTTGTCCGGATGTCCAGTTGCCAACCTTGGCCACTTCCTTTAAGGCCAGACCTTCTGTCTCAAGGGCCGTTTTTTCCATCAGGATCTCAAATCGCTAAATTTGAAGGTATGGAAATTGAACGATTAGTGCTTAGTCATAGAGGTTTCTCTGACTCAGTGATTAATACTATGCTACAGGCTCGTAAGTCTGTTTCAAGGAAGATTTATTATCGGGTTTGGAAAACCTATATTTCATGGTGTTCTTCTCATAAAATCTCTTGGCATTCGTTTAAAATCCCTAGAATTTTACAGTTTCTTCAGGATGGTTTGGATAAAGGTTTGTCTGCAAGTACTTTGAAGGGACAAATCTCTGCTCTTTCTGTTTTATTTCATAGAAAGATTTCTGATATTCACTGTTTTGTTCAGGCTTTGGATCGTTTCAAGCCTGTTATTAAATCAATCTCTCCTCCTTGGAGTCTTAATTTGGTTTTAAAGGCTTTGCAGGCTTCTCCTTTTGAGCCTATGCATTCTTTGATATTAAACTAATTTCTTGGAAAGTGTTGTTCCTTTTGGCTATCTCTTCTGCTAGAAGAGTTTCTGAATTGTCTGCCCTCTCTTGCGAGTCTCCTTTTCTGATTTTCCATCAGGATAAAGTTGTTTTGAGGACTTTGTTTAAATTTCTTCCTAAGGTTGTGAATTCTAACAACATTAGTAGGGAAATTGTTGTTCCTTCTTTTTGTCCTAATCCTAAGAATGCTCTTGAAATATCTTTACATTATTTGGCTGTTGTAAGAGCTTTGAAATTCCATGTTGAAGCTACTAAGGATTTTAGAAAGACTTCTAGTCTATGTGTTGTTTTTTCTGGTTCCAGGAAAGGTTTGACAGCCTCTGCCATTTCTTTGGCATCTTGGTTAAAGCTTTTGATTCATAAGGCACATTCTACTAGGTCAGTCACCACTTCTTGGGCTTTTAAGAATGAGCTTCGGTTGATCAGATTTGCAAAGCAGCAACTTGGTCTTCTTTGCATACATTTACTAAATTTTACAATTTTGATGTATTTGCTTCTTCAGAAGCAGTCTTTGGTGGAAAAGTTATTTTATAAGAATTACTTATTTTTTTCTTTGGATTTAATTTTTTCAGTGGAATTAGCTGTTGTTATTTTATCCCTCCATCTCTAGTGACTCTTCTGTGGACTTCCACACCTTGGGTATTTTTATCCCATACATCACTAGCTAATGGACTCTTGTCAATCACATGAAAGAAAACATAATTTATGTAAGAACTTACCTGATAAAGTAATTTCTTTCATATTGGCAAGAGTCCATGAGACCCACCCTTTTTATGGTGGTTAGGATTTTTTTGTATAAAAGCACAATTATATTTCCAGTTCCCTCTTTTTGTATGCTTTTTAACTCCCTATTTTTATCACCTCACTACTTGGCTATTTGTTAAACTGAGTTGTGGGTGTGGTGGGAGGTGTATTTTTAGGCATTTTGAGGTTTGGAAAACTTTGCCCCTCCTGGTAGGATTGTATATCCCATACGTCACTAGCTTATGGACTCTTGCCAATATGAATTTAATTGGTTGTTTTTTCAACCAATGACGTATTCACCTCTTATCCAAGGTTGTGCGAGCCAATCAGATACTTGTCATATTGTTCTAAGTGGGACGGCAGTGGTGATGGTGAGGTGTCTAATAAACCACAGACCATTTTAAACCCATTCAGACGTGGTCTTGCTTTCAAATAACAGTACCAACTAAAAAAAAATTCCACAAAAATGTCATTATTCACTTCCAAATAGCCTGTGTTTACCATCACTTTAAATCAGGACATGACTAACACACAAACTTGGAAATTAGGTTTATACCAAATAGTTTCTAATGCAGAGCAGAACTAAAATAGGACACATTTACTACAAATAATCATAATAATAGAAAGTATTATTTTATTTAAACAATTAAGGAATATATATTCTTCATCAAAACTGAAAAAAAAAATGACGTGGTTTCTTTAATATGTTGCACAACGCACAATACATTTCTACTAAAAGCATAAAAAACAGAATTTATGCTTACCTGATAAATTACTTTCTCCAACGGTGTGTCCGGTCCACGGCGTCATCCATAACTTGTGGGAATATTCTCTTCCCCAACAGGAAATGGCAAAGAGCACAGCAAAAGCTGTCCATATAGTCCCTCCTAGGCTCCGCCCACCCCAGTCATTCAACCGACGGACAGGAGAAAAAACAGGAGAAACCATAAGGTGCCTTGGTGACTGTAGTTAAAGAAAGAAATTCATCAAACCTGATTAAAAAACCAGGGCGGGCCGTGGACCGGACACACCGTTGGAGAAAGTAATTTATCAGGTAAGCATAAATTCTGTTTTCTCCAACATTGGTGTGTCCGGTCCACAGCGTCATCCATAACTTGTGGGAACCAATACCAAAGCTTTAGGACACGGATGAAGGGAGGGAGCCAATCAGGTTACCTAAACAGAAGGCATCACGACTTGCAAAACCTTTCTCCCAAAAATAGCCTCCGAAGAAGCAAAAGTATCAAATTTGTAGAATTTGGCAAAAGTGTGCAGGGAAGACCAAGTCGCTGCCTTACATATCTGATCAACAGAAGCCTCGTTCTTGAAGGCCCATGTGGAAGCCACAGCCCTAGTAGAGTGAGCTGTGATGCGTTCAGGAGGCTGCCGTCCGGCAGTCTCGTAAGCCAATCGGATGATGCTTTTTAGCCAAAAGGAAAGAGAGGTAGCAGTAGCTTTTTGACCTCTCCTCTTGCCAGAATAAACGACAAACAGAGTAGATGTTTGTCTGAAATCCTTTGTTGCTTCTAAATAGAACTTTAAAGCACAAACTACATCTAAATTGTGTAACAAACGTTCCTTCTTTGAAACTGGATTCGGACACAAAGAAGGCACAACTATTTCCTGGTTAATATTCTTGTTGGAAACAACCTTTGGAAGGAAACCAGGTTTAGTACGCAAAACAACCTTATCTGAATGGAACACCAGATAGGGCGGATTACACTGCAAAGCAGATAACTCAGAAACTCTTCTAGCAGAAGAAATAGCAACCAAAAACAGAACTTTCCAAGATAACATCTTGATATCTATGGAATGTAGAGGTTCAAACGGAACCCCTTGAAGAACTGAAGAACTAAATTCAGACTCCAGGGAGGAGTCAAAGGTCTGTAAACAGGCTTGATCCTGACCAAAGCCTGAACAAAAGCTTGAACATCAGGCACAGCTGCCAGTCGTTTGTGTAACAAGACAGATAAAGCAGAAATCTGTCCCTTTAGAGAACTCGCTGATAATCCCTTATCCAAACCTTCTTGTAGAAAGGAAATGATCCTAGGAATTTTGATCTTACTTCATGAGAATCCCTTGGATTCACACCAACAGATATATCTTTTCCATGTTTTATGGTAAATTTTTCTAGTTACAGGTTTTCTGGCTTGTACCAGAGTATCTATTACAGAATCCGAAAACCCACGCTTAGATAAAATCAAGTGTTCAATTTCCAAGCCGTTAGCTGGAGGGAAACTAGATTTGGATGTTCGAATGGACCTTGTACTAGAAGATCCTGTCTCAAAGGTAGCTTCCATGGTGGAGCCGATGACATATTCACCAGGTCTGCATACCAAGTCCTGCGTGGCCACGCAGGAGCTATCAAGATCACCGAGGCCCTCTCCTGCTTGATCCTGGCTACCAGCCTGGGAATGAGAGGAAACGGTGGAAACACATAAGCTAGGTTGAAGGTCCAAGGCGCTACTAATGCATCCACTAGAGTCGCCTTGGGATCCCTGGATCTGGACCCGTAGCAAGGAACCTTGAAGTTCTGACGAGACGCCATCAGATCCATGTCTGGAATGCCCCATAATTGAGTCAACTGGGCAAATATCTCCGGGTGGAGTTCCCACTCCCCCGGATGGAATGTCTGACAACTCAGATAATCCGCCTCCCAGTTTTCCACTCCTGGGATGTGGATCGCAGATAGGTGGCAGGAGTGATCCTCCGCCCATTTTATGATTTTGGTCACTTCTCTCATCGCCAGGGAACTCCTTGTTCCCCCCTGATGGTTGATGTAAGCAACAGTCATCATGTTGTCTGATTGGAATCTTATGAATCTGGCCTTTGCTAGTTGAGGCCAAGCCCCGAGAGTATTGAATATTGCTCTCAGTTCCAGAATGTTTATCGGGAGAAGAGACTCTTCCCGAGACCATAGCCCCTGAGCTTTCAGGGAGTCCCAGACCGCGCCCCAGCCCACTAGACTGGCGTCGGTCGTGACGATGACCCACTCTGGTCTGCGGAAGCTCATTCCCTGGGACAGGTGATCCTGGGTTAGCCACCAACGGAGTGAGTCTCTGGTCTTCTGATCTACTTGAATCCCTGGAGACAAGTCTGTATAGTCCCCATTCCACTGTTTCAGCATGCACAGTTGTAATGGTCTTAGATGAATTCGCGCAAAAGGAACTATGTCCATTGCTGCAACCATCAACCCTACTACTTCCATGCACTGAGCTATGGAAGGTCGTGTAACAGAGTGAAGAACTTGACAAGCGTTTAGAAGTTTTGACTTTCTGACATCTGTCAGGAAAATCTTCATTTCTAAAGAATCTATTATTGTCCCCAAGAAAGGAACTCTTGTCGACGGAGACAGGGAACTTTTTTCTATGTTCACTTTCCATCCGTGAGATCTGAGAAAGGCCAGAATGATGTCTGTGTGAGCCTTTGCCTTTGAAAGAGACGACGCTTGTATCAGAATGTCGTCCAAGTAAGGTGCCACTGCAATGCCTCTTGGTCTTAGAACCGCTAGAAGGGACCCGAGTACCTTTGTGAAAATCCTTGGAGCAGTGGCTAGCCCGAATGGGAGAGCCACAAACTGGTAATGTTTTTCCAGAAAGGCGAACCTTAGGAACTGATGATGATCTTTGTGGATAGGAATATGTAGATACGCATCCTTTAGATCCACGGTAGTCATACATTGATCCTCCTGGATTGTAGGTAAAATCGTTCGAATAGTTTCCATTTTGAACGATGGCACTCTGAGAAATTTGTTTAGGATCTTTAAATCCAGAATTGGTCTGAAAGTTCCCTCTTTATTGGGAACTACAAACAGATTTGAGTAAAAACCCATTCCTTGTTCCACAGTTGGAACTGGGTGTATCACTCCCATTTTTAACAGGTCTTCTACACAATGTAAGAATGCCTGTCTCTTTATTTGGTTTGAAGATAAGTGAGACATGTGGAACCTTCCCCTTGGGGGTAGTTCCTTGAATTCCAGAAGATAACCCTGAGAAACTATTTCTAGTGCCCAGGGGTCCTGAACATCTCTTGCCCAAGCCTGAGCAAAGAGAGAGAGTCTGCCCCCTACTAGATCCGGTCCCGGATCGGGGGCTACTCCTTCATGCTGTTTTGGTAGCAGCAGCAGGCTTCTTGGCCTGCTTACCCTTGTTCCAGCCTTGCATCGGTTTCCAAGCTGGTTTGGTTTGTGAAGCATTACCCTCTTGTCTAGAGGCTGCAGAGTTGGAGGCCGGTCCATTCCTGAAATTGCGAAAGGAACGAAAATTAGACTTATTCTTGGCCTTGAAAGGCCTATCTTGTGGAAGGGCGTGGCCCTTACCCCCAGTGATGTCTGAGATAATCTCTTTCAATTCTGGCCCAAAAAGGGTTTTACCCTTGAAAGGGATATTAAGCAATTTTGTCTTGGAAGATACATCCGCTGACCAAGACTTTAGCCAGAGCGCTCTGCGCGCCACAATTGCAAACCCTGAATTTTTCGCCGCTAATCTTGCTAACTGCAAAGCGGCATCTAAAATAAAGGAATTAGCTAACTTAAGTGCGTGAATTCTGTCCATAACCTCCTCATACGGAGTCTCTCTATTGAGCGACTTTTCTAGTTCCTCGAACCAGAACCACGCTGCTGTAGTGACAGGAATAATGCATGAAATAGGTTGCAGGAGGTAACCTTGCTGTACAAAAATCTTTTTAAGCAAACTCTCCAATTTTTTATCCATAGGATCTTTGAAAGCGCAATTATCCTCGATAGGAATAGTAGTGCGCTTGGCTAGTGTAGAAACCGCCCCCTCGACCTTAGGGACTGTCTGCCATAAGTCCTTTCTGGGGTCAACCATAGGAAATAATTTCTTAAATATAGGAGGGGGGACAAAAGGTATGCCGGGCTTCTCCCACTCCTTATTCACTATGTCCGTCACCCGCTTGGGTATAGGAAAAGCGTCGGGGTGCACCGGAACCTCTAGGAACTTGTCCATCTTGCACAATTTTTCTGGAATGACCAGGTTGTCACAATCATCCAGAGTAGATAGCACCTCCTTAAGCAGTGCGCGGAGATGCTCTAATTTAAATTTAAATGTCACAACGTCAGGTTCTGCCTGTTGAGAAATTCTACCTGAATCAGAAATTTTCCCATCTGACAATACCTCCCTCATGGCCACTTCAGATTGGTGTGAGGGTATGACAGAGCAATTATCATCAGCGCCCTCCTGCTCTACAGTGTTTAAAACAGAGCAATCGCGCTTTCTCTGAAATGCAGGCATTTTGGATAAAATATTTGCTATGGAGTTATCCATTACTGCCGTCAATTGTTGCATAGTAACAAGCATTGGCGCGCTAAAAGTACTAGGGGTCTCCTGCGTGGGCAAAACTGGTGTAGACACAGAAGGAGATGATGTAGAACTATGTCTACTCCCTTCATCTGATGAATCATCTTGGGCAACTTTATTATCTGTGGCAGTACTGTCCTTACTTTGTTTGGACGCTATGGCACAATTATCACACAATTTTGAAGGGGGAGACACATTGGCTTCCATACATACAGAACATAGTTTATCTGAAGGCACAGACATGTTAAACAGGCTTAAACTTGTCAATAAAGTACAAAAACCGTTTTAAAACAAAACCGTTACTGTCTCTTTAAATTTTAAACAGGGCACACTTTATTACTGAATATGTGAAAAACTATGAAGGAATTGTTCAAATTTAACCAAATTTTCACCACAGTGTCTTAAAGCATTCAAAGCATTGCACCCCAAATTTAAGAACTTTAACCCTTAAAATGAGGAAACCGGAGCCGGTTACAGTCTTAACCCCTCTACAGTCCCAGCTACAGCCTTTGCTGCGACTTTACCAAACCCAGGGGGGTATACGATACCAAATGAAGCCTTCTAGGAACCTTTTCAACTACTTTCAGACCCACACACATGCAGCTGCATGTCCTGCTCTCAAAAGTAACTGCGCAGTAATGGCGCGAAAATGAGGCTCTGCCCTGACGTAAAAAAACGTTCCCCAAAGTTTATAAAGTGTGAATTTCAACATAAAGCTGTATAAAATGCCCAAATAAAGCAATCGATCTAGCCCATACAAGTGTCTACCAGTTTTATAGCCCATATTAAGCCCTTTATTCTGTTTGAGACTAAGAAAATGGCTTACCGGTCCCCATGAGGGGAAATGACAGCCTTCCAGCATTACACAGTCTTGTTAGAAATATGGCTAGTCATACCTTAAGCAGAAAAGTCTGCCAACTGTTTCCCCCAACTGAAGTTATCTCATCTCAACAGTCCTATGTGGAAACAGCAAACAATTTTAGTTACTGCTGCTAAAATCATATTCCTCTCACAAACAGAACTCTTCATCTTTTTCTGTTTCAGAGTAAATAGTACATACCAGCACTATTTTAAAATAACAAACTCTTGATAGTAGAATAAAAAACTACAACTAATCACCACATACTCTTCACCATCTCCGTGGAGATGCTGCTTGTTCAGCGGCAAAGAGAATGACTAGGGTGGACGGAGCCTAGGAGGGACTATATGGACAGCTTTTGCTGTGCTCTTTGCCATTTCCTGTTGGGGAAGAGAATATTCCCACAAGTTATGGATGACGCCGTGGACCGGACACACCAATGTTGGAGAAAGTATAGTTTCTGTACTTTATCTGAAGCTTTTTTTTACAAACTTCCATAAGCTCCACGCTTGCTCTCAACCCTCTGTGATCCATTGTACTTTCATTCTATTGTCACCATGGTTACTTGCTGGCTAATTTTATTTCTGCCCCTGTTTTCACATTTTCCAATACATAGAGCTTTCTGTATCCTTGATGGTCTTGATGTGCAGAGCTAGAAAAAGAAGAAACTAACATTTTCTATTTCTGACTCGCATTTTTTAGCATTACGTCAACAGTATAACTAATCTGTGTCAGGAGGATGAACTGTCATTAGGTTACTAGCTTTTGAATTGGGAGAACAAAGTTTGAAATACATTCTCTTGCGTCATTACTATCAGATTGCAAGCTCTTCAGTCACTTTTTCGTAGAGCATCTAATTATAATTACGTAGACCATAGAATCGCAATTTTGCCAGTTTCTGTAAACACTATGGATGCCAGCAAGAGCTAAAATGCATTACAGCCAAGATGTTTAATATTAATATTAACATTAAACAATGATTTAACCTAATAAGAATGGTGCTATTTTATATTTCATATACAAGAAATGAAGCTATGCCTATTTATTCACATGTGTTATGTTACAAACACAAATTTTGTGGAATCATTGTCGATAAGAATATCTTAAAAAAACAATTAGGCCAATATTATAAGTGGAGTGCTAAAATATTAGGGCTATCGTGCATTAACATTTCTTGAGCCCAATCAATGCCTCCATTTTTGCACTCATAATACGAAGCCAGAGTTATTTTATTTGTTTGTTGTTCGAGTCTAGGCGCACTAAGCAGAGGGTACGCTAAGCTGCTGGTAGTCAAGTAGTGACTATGTGTGATACTATTAATAATAATACTTTACTTCAGGTCTTACATTTTACAGCATGTATTATGGATTGTGCAACACTTAAATTTACCACTTCTTTTAATGCACTTATTGTGCATGTATTATAACTCCCTGCACTATCCATTAAAAAAAGTTGGGGTTTAGAACAAACTTACAATTACAGTATATTTTATCCTTCACAGGCAATATGGTGAATATATTTTTAAACACAGTCCAAGATCTAAAATTGTTTTTTTTTCTCAAACCCCAGGTCCATCATATTTTAAAGTCTTTAACCCAAATGTACAGTAAAACTTAAAGTGAAGATCCATTTTGAATTAGTGCCCAGTTTTTAATAAACCTATTAAAAACAAGGGCACTTTGATTCATCAAAATTGACATTTCACTGTTTTCTTCAAAAACTTACCTTTTAATCCTGGCAGACGCTCCAGCAGTTCTTCCGCCCGTCACAAGCCGTCTTTGCGGGTCCAAAATGACGAATCCGGCTTCCTCCAATCACAGCGTTGCATCAGGCCAAGATTCCCCCGGGGGGAAGCTGTGATTGGAGGAAGCCTGATATGTTATTTCTGACATCTGCAGAGGCTTCCGACGGCCGGGGAATCGCTGGAGCGGCATTCAGGATTAAAAGGTAAGTTTTTGAAGAAAACAGTGAAATGACAATTTTGATGAATTAAAGTGCCCTTGTTTTTAATAGGTTTATTAAAAACCGGCACTAATTCATCAAAATTGACCTTTACTTTAAGGCTAATAACATACTTAACTATATAAAAGTATATCAAACGGTTTACAATCAAGAGGTACTAATTGATGACTGAAGACCACCAACACCAATTATAGTCACTTATATTTAGTTTCCCTTCAAAGTAATAAAAACATTATAGTACAAAAATAAAATACCGTATTAGAGCTTTTTATATTTAAAAAAAAAAAATTCAAATGACCCTGAAAATGAAGAGTCCTAACAAATTGGGAGCTCAAGTTGTCTCTCATTGATGCTTCTATGGGGTTCAAGTGGGAGTAAAAACACCCCAATCATTTTGGTTGCAGTTCATTATGCTCAGGTTAAGGGGTAGGGTGAACATTTTCCTTCTCAGCTTAGCCATGCCCTAAGACTGCCTTGGAAATAAAAAAAAAACACAGTATTACCTGAAGGAGAGGGGGAAAAAAGGGAATATATATTAATGAAACCAGACCCATCCTACTCTCAGGTAGCAAGACTGCACTTTTACACAGCGCTGTCATAAGGAGAGGGGGGAAAATTGTCAAGAAACATAATACATTAGGAGACCAAGGGGCCTATTTATGAAATGTCTGTCCGACATGATCCAACCAGCGGATCATGTCAGACAGACATCGCTGAATGCGGAGAGCAATACGCTCTCCGCATTCAGCATTTCACCAGCAGCTCTTGTGAACTGCTGGTGCAACGCCGCCCCCTGCCGCTAGCAGGGGGTGTCAATCAACCTGATCGTATTCAATCAGGTTGATTTCACGCAATCTCTGTCCGCCTCCTCAGAGCAGGTGGACAGGTTATGGAGCAGCAGTCTTTAAACCGCCGCTTCATAACTGGTGTTTCTGGCAAGTCTGAAGGCTCGCCAGAAACAAGGCCATTCAAGCTCCATACGGAGCTTGATAAATGGGCCCCCAAGCCTTTCCCATTCACAGGTGAAGACACTGCACTGCAACACAGTGCTACCTGAAGAAGAGGGAAAGCAGAAAAATGGAAAAAACTTTACTGCCATCAATCACAGAAAGAGCACTGTTTACATAACTTTTCTAGGACTTATTCAGAGTAAGAGGTTTGAAATTTCCTTGTAGGCTGCTGAGTCTGCATGGAAAGTGACTGCTATTATTCAGGAACCATCACTCTCAACTTGGGACTTTTAGGTCTTCCAGAGCGCTGGGGATTAGAATCAGTAGAAATCAGTTCCCATTTTTGCAAACATTTTGTAGTTTGTTGAAGAGGTGTGAACACAAAATGTTTATTCCTTTTTGTGATGATTAAATGTCAAGGTAATTACCATTGGTATTTCAGGCCTTTAGCATGTAGCCATTTGGTATAGTCCAGATGGGATCTCCTTAAGGCCAAGATGTGTGAAGGGATATCAGGGAGTATCTGATTCCCCTCAAATCTTCCTACTTGGGATGCTCCCTTATCAGTGGCCTGCAGAAGTTTTTCTTTAAATCCATAGTAATGTCTAGCACAACGTCTCTTGGCGTCTCTGGGAATGGAATGTGGATGGACTGCTCTGTGAACTTGATCTATCATGCTTTCAGTCCCCATAATGTACCCCATTATATCCTGAAAGATAGAAAATTCTCCACTTCCAGGTTGAAAACTCTTTCTGGAACCCCCTTCATACTATATGATCTGGATTGGACCTCAAAGTCAGCTAATCTTGTTTCTAGTGCCATAACGGGGTCAATCAGGTTTTGCAAATAAGAGTCTAAGCTGGCATAATCTACAACTAAATCTTCCTGTTTTTCCTTTAATGCTTCAATATACTATCCATTTAATGCAATGAGGTTGATTTATCACTTGTCCGCTCAACATCACTAAATGTGGACAGCATATGCTGCTTGCTTTTTTTATTGCACAAGCATTTCTGGTGAAATGCTTGTGCAATGCTGCCCCCTGCTCACTGGCGGCCAACCTGCCGCTAGTAGGGGCTGTCAATCATCCAGATCGCATCGGATTGAGATGATTTCAATCCGTCACCGACAGGTTAAGGAACAGAGGTTTTACGACCGAGCCTGAAACAATGGGCCTCCGAAGCAGCATCCGCCTCTTAATAAATGAAGCCCAATGTCTCTATTTAGCTCCACAAAATACTTGTTAAGTTGTTTTATAAGTGACTGCTTGGTGAGGGCCCCGAACCTCATCTTGCAAAATTCCTGTTTAGAGATCCATCAGCAGGAAGATGAAAGTGACCCATCACTGTACATATTGGAATGGTAGCATTTTTCTGGAACCATGCAGTTTTTGGGTAAAGAGAAGAGACCCACTACTCTGTTAAAATAGGGAGAACTTCCAGTCTTAACAATCGACTAAATAAAACAAAATCTTTGCATCAGCTGTGGTATTATGTATCCACCAGCAGTGGGTACTAAGTCATTTATTCTAAAGAATATAGAATATCTGGAAAAGATGTTTAAGCTTGTAGACCTGTATCCACTATTAGAGAGTTTGGGATGTTTGACAGAAATTTCCACTGGGCTTCCCCACCTAATCTCTCTTTCACAATTTTTTTTTAACTTTCTATCCTCTCTTGTATGCACTTATTATTTTCCTCTTTCCTCCCTCTTTTTTTCATTTGTGGGTGTATGCCATCTTTACATATTGAGATGACGTGCTCACCAGCATTACCTTAGCTCTCTCTTCATTTGGATGGAAAAGAAAGTGATTCAGAACTTAAAACTGGTTAGATTGTAAGACTACATATTAAAAAGAAATGCATTATTTGATTGGAGGATTCGCTTATGTAGCTAAGCAAGTGCTGAACCAATTAAGCTATAAGACTGTATGGGAAGGTTAGCGGAGCTCCAGTTCATTAATGTAATATGCCAGTGAAAGGCAGTGAAGTATCACAAATGGAACCAGAAGGAGCCACAAAGGGCTATGGGGATTGGCACCACAAAGAGTCACATTTGGTTTTACAATCTTGTAAGATGCTCTTATGTTTGTGTGTAGATTTAAATAAAAGTAGTTTTACTTTGAATTTTGGGTTTAGTTATTTTTTTATTATTAAGTTTACAGTATTCAATCTATAGATGAGGGGGTATAAAAAATGCATTGGATGGCAACATTATGGCCCTTGGGCCTTAGGTTGGACAACCCTGTCGTAACTAGTCCCATGTATACCAAGAAGTACTACTTCAGTAAACCTACAATGCAAGTAATAATACCTTGCTGCTTTAGTACGACACTCTTTTATGTGTGTCTGCTTCTTTAAAAGCATTCTGGGTGATAGCTCTGGCAGGTAAGATTGTCTCATCGCAGAGCTGATTTCTCAATTACCATGTGGATGCTTATTGCTGCACATGATACTGATGAGAACACTTGACATAACTGCTGTAAGTCAGACAGATATGGAGCCTAGAGAGCAGAGCTGCTAAGCTTCATTCTGTAGTAATACTACTGCGGTATGTTTTGGATGCTGTTGATTGATTAATTTTACAAAACATTTCTTAGCATTTTGAATGGGATATATAAGATGAGGTTTTAAACATCTGAGTGAAGTAATCAGTCTGGGGTACAGCCAGAATGTTTAAAGCCATGTCAGTCAGAGGTGTTAGCTAAATGCTATACTGTATGTGAGGGAAGTGTTCTGTTTTTACATTCTATACTGGTTTATGCATATCTATGGTACAGGCTGTTGTGGGTTTCCTTTGCCGTCTTCCCAGGGCCTTCACAAGGGTTAATTGACCGCTAGGTAAGACTTTGCTCCCTAATTGTATTTTGTAGCATCCATTCCCCTATCTATCCATCACATGACTAAAATGAAAATTTTTCACGCAGGAGCAGTTATACCAGTTATTTTTGTTCACTGGCATGGATAATAAACTAAAGACTGGCCATATATTTACAACTTATATTGTATTTATGTTGAAATCAATCAAGATCTACCAATCTGAACATTTGATTGACTTGTTATTGAAAGCCAAAACCCCCTAGGTTTGAATGTTCACAGAGGAACCTTTGTGCCCTAGGTGAACCCCTAAGAGTGGCTTATGGACTGGTCCTGCCCTGCGTCTTCCAGTATAAATGCTTATACAATATTGGTTTTGTATACAGATTGTGCTTGATTGTAGATATGTGTTATGCACAGGGACAGCTCGAGGAATTGCACTAATAATGTGCTGCCTGGGTCCAACAGTCTAAACCCAACCATTGCACTGCATCCTAAAGACAAAAGAGTTTCATAGATATAGAAGAGACTTTTGCTTACAATTTTAATTTAAACATCTTTCCCGTTTACTTTTATTATCAAATTTGCTTCATTCTCTTGGCATCCTTTGTGGAAGAAACAACAATGCACTACTGAGAGTTAGATGAACATATTGGGTGAGTAAATAATACAAGACTTATATGTGCAACCACCAATCACCATCTATCTCCCAGTAGTGCATTGCTTCTCCTGAGCTATCATGCCCCCAGAAGTATTCAAGTGCATGTAGAGAGCTTTGAGAGTCTGGGTACATGCTTAGTCTAAGGCTGTGAAAGCAGCGGATGTCCAGGGCTAGATTAGTACTACCAACAGCGCAGGGTGCAATGTATGTTATTCTTGGTTGAAGATAGAGCCAGGAAGGTGCACTGTTTAGCACACAGTATTTACTAACTTATTCTGTTTATAATACTGTGTTCCCTGCATTGAGGGTAGAACTATCTGTGACTTGGACATCAGAAGTAACCCTGCAGGAGTATTGGCTCCAAGACCTATGGTATAGGTGTCAAAAGACCCTACTAATATCAGTCTGGTGCTTAGTTATTCTTATGGAGGTCATGGTGTCTTTGTATGTGCATTGCTGTCCAGGTTCTGACCCTGACTTACTTTCTGAATTACGCCTCAAGCCCCACCCCTGCCTGTACTGTGACCTAAGGACTGATTTACTGGTTAATGACTTCTGAAACAGAACATTCTTCTGCCTGCTCCCTTTGTTGTTAGGTTTGGTTTCTGACAGATACCTTGGCATTGAACTTAAGCCTGGCCTTTGACTATTCTTTTGGATTAACCCTGTGGGCTGAAATGTGGTTTTATCTACCCGGTTCTTTGGCCTTTTCCTGACATCCCCATATTTCACATCTCCTGCAAGCTTGGTTCCATACTGCAAAAAAGTAACCCTCTTATTGGCTTATATGAACCTACCTAGATATACAGATGAAAGCAAATTAGATAGAAGTAAATTGGAAAACGGCATGCTCTGTCTAAATCATGAACGTTTAATTTTTACTTTACTGTCCCTTTCTAGGCTGATTAATGCATAGCTACCAAGTACCAACAGTTGATCACATACGAGTGATCACTGTTGGCCTAGTGGACAGCAGCACTCCCATGTATTCATGTTGTAGTCAATGTAGTTGAAAGGGAACTGGACGAGGGTAGGTTATACAAAGGGATATACAAAGCCCTCTCTCCCCTCTTAGCTCCCTTAACAGCTGGATATAGCCAGTGCCCCTCATTGAAAAGAGAATTGTGTGCCCATTAAATAGTGGTGGTCCCCCAAAATAAATAAAGTTAAAAACTAACAACATGGGTTTTTAGGGACACACCAGAAAGGATCTTTAGATCCTTAAAAAAAATCTGAAATCTGGCTAAACAGACAAAATGTACACATATATATATATATGTGTGTGTACATTGTGTCTGTTTAGCCAGATGATAGTGATCAACTGGCAAAAAATTTGTTTTTATTTCTACACTGGCACAAAGGATCACCACTAGTTTACATTACAACCCCCTAAACCCAGTATAGGCTCCTCTTTTAAATGTGTATACCCTTGATAACAATTAAGGTGATCATAGTAGACACCTGGCTATCTTCAATGTTATTTAGTAAAAAAATTCCGCCATGCCATGACATATACAGTAAATAAAATAGTATATTCTGAAACTACTGGGCCTGCGGAGAAAAAAACAATATATAATGTGTGTGGGTCACTCATTGAAATCTAAGCGCAAAGAAAAAACTCACAATCGGCATAGCACAGGGGTGTGAAAATGCTTGGCAGTGAAGGGGTTAATATCTTAAAGGGACATGAAACCAATAGATCACACAACTGTAAACAACTTTCCAGTTTACTTCTATTATCCAATTTGCTTCATTCTCTTGGTATCCTTTGTTGAAGGCGCAGCAATGCACTACTGGGAGCTAGCTGAAAGACAATTACAAGAGGAATATACATGCAGCTACCAATCATCAGCTTCTGAGTAGGAATTGGCGAATGTTTTGCAACATTCAAAAAAATGAAACAAATATGATGTTTGTTTCGAATTTCAAGTGTTTGTACAACATTCTAACATTTGTTTAATGTAATAGTATTTCTAATGCTTTTCTTTCAATGTAATATTTGATTAAAATGTCTTTAATAATTCGATTTGAATTATGCAATATTCTAACTAAAAATTGAAATCAAGATATTTGTAATAGTATTTCTAATGCTCCCTTTAAATTTAATATTCAAATTATGCAATATTCGAAATAAAAAACATTAGATTTGATATATTTGTTTCTGCTATGTATCAGTTTACTAAATTCCCTACCACATGAACTGTTGAACTTTTGAATAGTATTTGTTAAATCAAATGTGGATACGCTATCTAATTATGAACATTCAAAAACTAAAGTAAAATTTGAAAACCGGAAATAACATTCGATTACCGAATTTTAATGGATTTTCGTTCTTATTAACATTCGATTGGTTAAAAGGAATGTGCACAGGACAGGACTATTAGTTCTACCAAACGAATTACACTTTCAGCACATTCAACCATCCCTACTTCTGAGCCTACTGAGGTATACTTTTCAACAAAGGATGCAAAGAGAGAGAAACAAATTAGACAAAAGAAATAATTGGAAAGTTATTTAAAATTGCATGCTCTATCTGAATCATGAAAGAAAAAAAAGAAAAAAGCAAGAACTTTACACTTTGTAGATAACATTAAGGGCCAGATTACAAGTGGAGCGCTAAATATCGCTTGCATGCAAACTATCCGCTAGATTTAGAGTTCTGCGGCCAAAGGGGTGCATTAGCTACGCATGCTTTTTTTCTCCCGCACCTTTTAAATACCGCTGGTATTTAGAGTTCACAGAAGGGCTGCGTTAGGCTCCAAAAAGGGAGCGTAGAGCATAATTTAGCGCCACTGCAACTCTAAATACCAGCGGTGCTTACGGACGCGGCCAGCTTAAAAAACGTGCTCGTGCACGATTCCCCCACAGGAAACAATGGGGCCGTTTGAGCTGAAAAAAAACCTAACACCTGCAAAAAAGCAGCGTTCAGCTCCTAACGCAGCCCCATTGTTTCCTATGGGGAAACACTTCCTATGTCTGCACCTAACACCCTAACATGTACCCCGAGTCTAAACACCCCTAACCTTACACTTATTAACCCCTAATCTGCCGCCCCCGCTATCGCTGACCCCTGCATATTATTATTAACCCCTAATCTGCCGCTCTGTACACCGCAGCAACCTACATTATCCCTATGTACCCCTAATTCTGCCCCTAACACCGCCGACCCCTATATTATATTTATTAACTCTTAATCTGCCGCCCCCAACGTCGCCGCTACCTACCTACAATTATTAACCCCTAATCAGCCGACCGGACCACACCGCTACTATAATAAATGTATTAACCCCTAATCCGCCTCACTCCCGCCTCAATAACCCTATAATAAATAGTATTAACCCCTAATCTGCCCTCCGTAACATCACCGACACCTAACATCAAGTATTAACCCCTAATCTGCCGACCGGACCTCGCCGCTACTCTAATAAATGTATTAACCGCTAAATTTAACCCTAACACCCCCCTAAGTTAAATATAATTGAAATCTAATGAAATAAATCTTATTAAATAAATTATTCCTATTTAAAGCTAAATACTTACCTGTAAAATAAACCCTAATATAGCTACAATATAAATTATAATTATATTGTAGCTATTTTAGGATTAATATTTATTTTACAGGCAACTTTGTATTTATTTTAACCAGGTACAATAGCTATTAAATAGTTAATAACTATTTAATAGTTACCTAGTTAAAATAATTACAAAATTACCTGTAAAATAAATCCTAACCTAAGTTACAATTAAACCTAACACTACACTATCAATAAATTAATTAAACTACCTACAATTACCTACAATTAAACCTAACACTACACTATCAATAAATTAATTACATAAAATACCTACAAATAAATACAATTAAATAAACTAACTAAAGTACAAAAAATAAAAAAAGAACTAAGTTACAAAAAATAAAAAAATAAGTTACAAACATTAGACAAAGATTACAACAATTTTAAGCTAATTACACCTACTCTAAGCCCCCTAATAAAATAACAAAGCCCCCCAAAATAAAAAAAATGCCCTACCCTATTCTAAAATAAAAATAGAAAAGCTCTTTTACCTTACCAGCCATTAAAAGGGCCTTTTGCGGGGCATGCCCCAAAGAATTCAGCTCTTTTGCCTGTAAAAAAACCATACAATACCCCCCCAACATTACAACCCACCACCCACATACCCCTAATCTAACCCAAACCCCCCTTAAATAAACCTAACACTAAGCCCCTGAAGATCTCCCTACCTTGAGTCGTCTTCACCCAACCGGGCACCGATGGACCAAAAGAAGACATCCGGAGCGGAAGAAGTCTTCATCCTATCTGGGCAGAAGAGGACATCCGGACCGGTAGACATCTTCATCCAAGCGGCATCTTCTATCTTCATCCATCCGGAGCGGAGCGGAGCCATCTTCTTCCAGCCGAAGCGGATCCATCCTCTTCCTTTAAATGACGTCATCCAAGATGGCGTCCCTCGAATTCCGATTGGCTGATAGGATTCTTTCAGCCAATCGGAATTAAGGTAGGAAAATTCTGATTGGCTGATGGAATCAGCCAATCAGATTCAAGTTCAATCCGATTGGCTGATCCAATCAGCCAATCAGATTGAGCTCGCATTCTATTGGCTGATCGAAACAGCCAATAGAATGCGAGCTCAATCTGATTGGCTGATTCCATCAGCCAATCAGAATTTTCCTACTTTAATTCCGATTGGCTGAAAGAATCCTATCAGCCAATCGGAATTCGAGGGACGCCATCTTGGATGACGTCATTTAAAGGAAGAGGATGGATCCGCGTCGGCTGGAAGAAGATGGCTCCGCTCCGGATGGATGAAGATAGAAGATGCCGCTTGGATGAAGATGTCTACCGGTCCGGATGTCCTCTTCTGCCCGGATAGGATGAAGACTTCTGCCGCTCCGGATGTCTTCTTTTGGTCCATCGGTGCCCGGTTGGGTGAAGACGACTCAAGGTAGGGAGATCTTCAGGGGCTTAGTGTTAGGTTTATTTAAGGGGGGTTTGGGTTAGATTAGGGGTATGTGGGTGGTGGGTTGTAATGTTGGGGGGTGGTATTGTATGTTTTTTTTTACAGGCAAAAGAGCTGAATTCTTTGGGCCATGCCCCGCAAAAGGTCCTTTTAAGGGCTGGTAAGGTAAAAGAGCTTTTCTATTTTTATTTTAGAATAGGGTAGGGCATTTTTTTATTTTGGGGGCTTTGTTATTTTATTAGGGGGCTTAGAGTAGGTGTAATTAGCTTAAAATTGTTGTAATCTTTTTCTAATGTTTGTAACTTATTTTTTTATTTTTTGTAACTTAGTTCTTTTTTTATTTTTTGTACTTTAGTTAGTTTATTTAATTGTATTTATTTGTAGGTATTTTATGTAATTAATTTATTGATAGTGTAGTGTTAGGTTTAATTGTAGGTAATTGTAGGTAGTTTATTTAATTAATTTATTGATAGTGTAGTGTTAGGTTTAATTGTAACTTAGGTTAGAATTTATTTTACAGGTAATTTTGTAATTATTTTAACTAGGTAGCTATTAAATAGTTATTAACTATTTAATAGCTATTGTACCTGGTTAAAATAAATACAAAGTTGCCTGTAAAATAAATATTAATCCTAAAATAGCTACAATATAATTATTATTTATATTGTAGCTATATTAGGGTTTATTTTACAGGTAAGTATTTAGCTTTAAATAGGAATAATTTATTTAATAAGAGTTAATTTATTTCGTTAGATAAAAATTATATTTAACTTAGGGGGGTGTTAGGGTTAGACTTAGCTTTAGGGGTTAATAAATTTAATAGAGTAGCGGTGAGGTCCGGTCAGCAGATTAGGGGTTAATAAGTGTAGGTAGGTGGTGGCGGCGACGTTGGGGGCGGCAGATTAGGGGTTAATAAATATAATATAGGGGTCGGCGGTGATAGAGGCAGCAGATTAGGGGTTCATAGGGATAACGTAGGTGGCGGCGGTGTGCGGTCGGCAGATTAGGGGTTAAATTTTTTTATTAGAGTGGTGGCGATATGGGGGGGCCTCGGTTTAGGGGTACATAGGTAGTTTATGGGTGTTAGTGTACTTTAGAGCACAGTAGTTAAGAGCTTTATAAACCGGCGTTAGCCCATAAAGCTCTTAACTCCTGGTTTTTCTCTGCGGCTGGAGTCTTGTTGTTAGAGTTCTAACGCTCACTCTAAATACCAGCGGTAGCCCAAAACCAGCGTTAGTAGCCCCTAACGCTGGTTTTGACGGCTGACGCCAAACTCTAAATCTAGGCGTATATTAGTGCTCCACTTTGAAATAGCGCTGGTATTACAATTAAATCGCAATGTAAATGCGAGCTCGCATTCGCATTGCTTGAAAGCATTGCGCTCACAAGAGCGCGCTTCCATAGGCTCCTATGGGAACCTTGTTCTGATGCTGTCACAGATGGCATCAGAACCTTGCGCAGCAAAGGTGATTATAGCGCAGTGATGTGCAGCATTTTAAAATATATGTATATGAATATATACATGTAATTTTTTGTGTTAATATGTGTATATACAGATATTAACACATAAATATATATATTAATGATATACATATATATTTACATTGTGGTCTATGGGAACATAGACCGCAATGTAAAGGCACTTTTCAGTGCTGTTTTTTTTCTAACTCCTACCAACTTTAACGCCCCCAAACTATCTAGTGCAGTTTTTTTATTATAAAAAAAGGTAAAAAAACTTAAATAAAAAAAATATTATGCCCTCTCTATTTTGAGGGCATTTGGGGCACTTTTAGAAAATTAACCAGAGATCTAATCTCTGGTTAATTTTCAAAATGCTAATTACAACCACTTGTAATGGCTGGTTAATAATTGCGCTCCTGCAAACGGGCAAATTTGCCCATTTGCGGGAGCGCAATAATTTAGCGCGCCACTTGTATTCTAGCCCTAAATGAATACCTTTTCCTTTTTTATTACATTGCAATAAGATTTAACATTTCACATGTATTCTTTATAATGCATATTTGCAAATTGGTATTATATTGTGCCTTTTTGTTAGACAGATTATAAATGCTACATCCTTGATAGATATATGTTCAGTGTAACACACGATTGCAAGGTTCTATCTGCCTTTTTCCTTTCAACTTTTGTATGCGTAAGGATAGAGTGAGCGCTTCACATTTTTAGCAGTGCCTGCCTCCTACTCAGCTTTCTCAGTACTAAAATAGAACCTGTAAACAGTTACAAGCGAACAGACGGCATAGTGAAACCCATAATGTAACAATGACAGAGAAAGCTTACCTGACTGCATCTGTGAGGTAATGCTCACAGACATTAAAGGGATACAAAGCATCTTGTAATTACAGACTATTCTGTTCCCTTGTTGCAGAATAACATAGCCAAGTGTAAACCTTTTAAAAACAAATTAACACTTTGACTGCTCTAATTGTTTTCAATAAAAAACAAACAGTATTTGCTTTGTTTGGAGACTTATTACTGCAATATGCACAGCTATCCACAGTCAATATGTTAGTATAAACTGCATTGTTTTTTAATTTGTTATCTGATAATCTCTGCTGAGACCCATTTAGAGCAAATGTGTTGTTGAATTAGCTTTAAGAAATCTGCAGAATGCTTTTCCCAATTAAATTACATGCAAAAAGGGGCAAAATAAACAATAAAGATAATTTGCAAACTTTTTTTACTAAGTATAATGGAAACAATTGGGCCTTGATTACAAGTGAAGAATAATTGACAACGCTGGGTGTTTTATCTTGCGCAAAAGAATAAAACTCAATCTGGTTACAAATAGTTAAAAAATTTAACTAAAGCATCCTAATACGGCTTTTTAGCGCGTCCTATACTTTTAAGAGATAGTGGAGAGCACTTTTAGAGATTATATTACAAATGGCGAGTTAAGATTTTGTGGCAGAATTAAAGGGATATGGTATATGATAAGAGGTGACATTCTCATCTTCTCCAAAAACTTGGAGGAACATCATGAGCACGTTAAACAAGTGCTTCTTCACCTCAGAGACAATTCACTTGTTGCTAAGCTGGAGAAATGCGAATTTGATCAAACCCAAATTCAGTTTCTTGGGTATGTTATTTCTAAAGAAGGTTTTGCCTTGGATTCTTCCAAGCTGACAGAAGTTTTAGAATGGCCTCAACCTACCACATTGAAAGAATTAGAAAGATTCTTGGGCTTTGCGAATTACTGAAAAAAATTAATCAAAAACTTTTTCAAAATCTCTGCTCCACTCACTGACTTAACCAAGCGGAATAGGGACTGCAAGAACTGGCTTTCAGTTGCTGTAAACACATTTTCACTCTTTAAAAAAGCCTTTTGTACTGCTCCTGTATTGCAACATCCTGATCCTGATCTTCAGTTCACCTTGGAGGTTGCTGCCTCTGAGATTGGTGCAGGTGCTGTTCTGAGCTAAAGGGATCCCTTCACTTCCAAAATACACCCAGTAGCCTTCTTTTCCAGACAATTTTCCCCTGCTGAAAGGAATTACAATGTGGGAAATCAAACTTTTAGCCATTAAGATGGCTCTTACAGAATGGTGGCATTGGCTTCAGGGTGCTACAAACCCCAGTCAGATCCTTTCTAACCATAAGAAACTGACGTATTTGGAGACTGCTCACCGACTCAATCCTAGACAGGCCAGATGGGCCCTATACTTCACTCATTTTAACTTTGTGGTCTCTTATATTCCTGGGACCAAGAACAAAAAAAGGTTGATGCCCTTTTCCGTCAGTTTCCTCAATCTGATGAATCCTCTGAAACTCTTGTTGAGCATATTATTCCCCCCCTATTGTGTAATTAGTCAACTCAACTTGTCTCTTCTCAACAGATTGCAATGGGCACAAATTAGAAGACCACCCGAGGTCCAAGCTACTTCAAATATCCTTTTAGTGCCTCAGAATCTTTGCACTCCTGTACTGTCCTGGGCTCATGACAGCAAACATTAAGCAAACCTTTAAACTTCTCTTCAACATGTCTGGTGGTCCACCATGTCTGATACTCAAGAGTACGTCAAATCCTGTCAGACCTGTGCTATTATCAAGACTCCCTAATCCTTACCTCATGGACTGCTTCAACCCTTGTTCATTTCAAAACAACCTTGGACACATATTGCCATGGATTTTCTTCCTTCCAGCAATAATACAGTCATTTGGGTTGTGGTAGATCAATTTTCTAAGTTTGCCCATTTCGCACCCTTACCTAAGATGCCCACTGCTCAAGAATTTGAATTTCTTTTATTTGTTGTTCGATTTCATGGTATACCCTTGAACATTGTCTCAGATAGAGGACCTCAATTTGTTTCTTCATTCTGGAGAGGTTTGTGCAAACTACTTGGTACTACCGTCTCATTGTCCTCTCGTTATCATCCCCAAATGAATGACCAGACAGAAAGAACGAACTAAAATCTTGAAGCATATCTCAGATCCTATGTTAATCTACAGCATTCCAATTAATCTGTTTTGTTACCCTTGGTGGAAATAGCAAAGAACAACCATTGGCACGCCTTCCTATGATGTTCTCCTTATCAAGCAGCTGCAGGTTATTAACCTTGTGTCTTTCCTCACTCCGCTCCTTCTAGAGGGGTTCCTTCTGCTGAACATTGGTTTTCCTACCTTGCTGCTCATTGGCATCGAATACGCTCTCAATTACGCTCCACTGTCTCCAGATATTGGGACCCTGTTTTATCAGTCCCTATAAAGTTCTTAAGAAACTTTCTCCTG
Source organism: Bombina bombina (assembly GCF_027579735.1). Lineage (NCBI taxonomy): Eukaryota > Metazoa > Chordata > Amphibia > Anura > Bombinatoridae > Bombina > Bombina bombina. The sequence continues at coordinate 1,425,779,404 of NC_069499.1, read as the reverse complement.
TTGCCTATAAAGTAACCTTACCCAGAACTTTGCACATTAATCCGGTCTTTCAAGTGTCCTTACTCAAGCCTTATCTTGTTAATAGATATACCCAAGTCAGGTCTCCTCCTCCCCCACTGTTGGTAAAAGGCAAACCGGAATTTGAGATTGCTAAGATCCTGGAGCCAGATTGTCAGGGTGCCAGAAATCAGACTGAGACGAGAAGTGCAAAAATAATCACACCTTTATTAATAGCAAAAAATTATAAAATGTCCACAAGTCAAAAAACAAGCCAGGAGTCAAAACCAGACGAGCCGAGTCAGGAGCCAAAGCGAATAGTCAGACGAGCCGGAATCAGGAACAAGGAGAACAGCAGAGTCAGGAACAAGCCAGGAATCAGGAAGGACGTCAGGCAGCCAGGTAATACACAGGAACTCTCACAAACAGGTCTCAGACAATGCAAAGGCAAAGCATACTGAACAGAGGCCCTTTAAATAATAAATGATGACATCACAATTCTGGAACTGCATCCTGTCTCACATGGATGATGCACAACAGTCTGGCCATAAAAGGAAGTGCAGGAAGTGAGCAGCATCCCCCACAATGCACCAAGTCAGGAAGAGAGGTGAGTAAAATGGCTGCCAGCAGCACATGGCAAACACAACAGGGAAAAACCCTGACAGTACCCTCCCCTCAACGACCCCTCCCCGCGGGAGGACAAAAGGCTTATTGGGGAAACGGGCATGGAAGGGACGGAGGAGGGCGGGAGCATGAACATCAGAGGAGGGAACCCAAGAACGCTCCTCTGGACCGTAGCCCCTCCAGTGAACCAAATACTGTACACGGCCCCTGGAAATACGAGAGTCAATAATGCTGCTGACCTCATACTCCTCATGGTTGTCAACAAAGATAGGACAGGGACGAGGCAACACAGTGGTAAACCGAATACAAACCAATGGTTTCAAGAGGGAGACATGAAAAACATTGGAGATGTGCATAGCAGGAGGAAGGTCAAGAGCGTAGGCCACAGGATTAACCCGTCGGAGTATTCGAAAAGGACCAACATAACGGGGAGCCAATTTATTGGAAGGCACACAAAGATTCAAGTTGCGGGAGGACAGCCAAACTCTCTCACCAACCTAGTAGGAAGGTGCGGGCAGATGCCTACGATCAGCCTGGAACTTTTGGCGCTGCATAGAATGATGAAGGCAATCCTGAATCTGCACCCACGTGGAACGGAGTTGCCGAAGATGCTCCTCCAAAGCCGGAATACCCTGAGACATGAATGAATCGGGCAACAAGGATGGTTGAAACCCATAATTCACCATGAACGGGGATAACTTGGACAAAGCATTAATAGCACTATTAAGAGCAAACTTTGCCCAAGTTAACAGTTCAGACCAATTATTGTGGTGATCTGAGACATAGCAATGGAGGAACTGTTCCAGTGCTTGATTAGACCGTTCCGCAACCCCAATGGATTGAGGGTGATATGCTGAGGAGAAGGAAAGCTGGATCCCCATTTGAGCACAAAAGGAACGCCAAAATCTGGAGAAAAACTGGCTACCCCGGTCCAACACTATCTCCTTGGGTAACCCATGTAAACGGAAGACCTCCCGGGCAAAAATTGAAGCAAGCTCCTGAGCGGTAGGCAGCTTCAACAAGGGAATGCAATTGTGACATTTTAGAAAAATGGTCAACCACCATAAGGATAACAGTATTGCCATTGGAAACAGTAAGCTTGACAATGAAGTCCATGGAAAGATGTGTCCAAGGACGCTCACCATTAGCAATAGGTTGAAGAAGACCCACAGGAAGACGTTGAGGAGTCTTATTCTGTGCACAAACTGAGCAGGAGGAAACATACGCAGCAACATGAGAATGAAGAATGTTTTCCATTCGTGACCCTCCTTAATCCTAACGAGATGGTACGCTCCTCTCAAATCAAGTTTAGTAAAGACCGTAGCTACCTTGAGGCGGTCAAAGAGTTCCGTAATGAGCGGAATAGGGTAAGCATTCTTAATGGTAAGACGATTAAGACCCCTATAATCGATACATGGTCTTAACTCGCCACCCTTTTTCTTCACAAAGAAGAAGCCAGACCCTGCAGGAGAGCAGGATTTGCGAATGATCCCCCGTGACAGAGCATCAGCAACATACTCCTCCATAGCACAATTCTCTGCAACAGACAGAGGGTACACCTGGCCCCGAGGAGGAATGGCTCCGGGTTGCAGGTCTATGGCTGTCACAAAAGGATCCTGCCTCTTTAAGAGGCGTTACACTATCTCTAACTTCTGGCTATAAAGAAGCATGTAACATTCAATACCTTGCTTGGTATTGAAGTTTCATGCTTCCTTCCTTAGCCACATTGAGGATCATCCCTGCCTGCCTACTCGGTAACTTCTACCTTCACACGCTGCGTGCGTGTCATCCCAGGACTTCCGGTTCCACGGACCAGCCGCACTTCCGGTTCACACGGATCAACGCTGTAGCTCTGAGAGCAGCTCTCCCCTCTATCCTTGCTGCCAAGTTATCATAAAAGTCAGAACTCTGAACCACCACTGATTTATATAGTTAATCCCTCCGGAGGTGAGTCTTTCCTGGACATTTATTCCTCTAATTCTCCATATGCATATTAAGCTGCTTCCTTTTCAATTTTTGCCAAAACTTATATTTGTTGCTAACTTTTGCTATAAGCTGCTTCTTTTTCAATTTTTACCAAACCTATATTTTTACTTATATTTTTTTGCTATTTTGCAGTCCTGAACCTAGAAGACCTATAACTGTTTTATATTAATTACTGTTTCAGTGAGACCACAATCAAACTCACATATAATTTCCACAACAGTTACAGCTCTTATATTAAACACCACTCACTCAGATTATATGTGTGTATATATAGATATATATTTCACTATAACCTACGTGAGACACAACCTTAATTTTTATGGTCTGCTATGATTATTTTTTGGAACATGTTTTACAAATTTCTAACTTTAAGTTAGTGTGTATTACAATGGCACAATCATAAGACCGGTGAGGAGGCAACGTAACGGCACGCACCTTGTCAAACACTTCTCAGAACTCTCTGTACTCCTCTAGCAATTGAGATACCGAAGAAGTGCACAAGACTTTAACTGGTTTCCGAAGACAAGTGGAAATACATTGCGGGGACCACAACAAAATTTCAGACCTGTGCCAGTTGAGACTGGGATTGTGCTTTTGGAGCCAGGGATAACCCAGAACAACTGGAAAATGCGGAGAGTTTATCACCTGGAACTGGAGGGTTTCAAAATGGAGAGCCCCACAGTCATGGACAACGGAGCAGTTTCGTGAGTAACGAGTGCAGGCTGAAGGGGCCTGCCATCAATGGCCTCAATAGCAAGCGGAACGGACCGATGCAAAACAGGAATGGAGTGCTTTGATACAAAAGCACTCTCAATGAAATAGCCAGCAGCACCGGAGTCAACAAGAGCATGAGTGACTATGGAGGAGTCCACCCAGGAAAGGACAACCGTGACCAAAGGTTTCTCCTTAAGCGGTTCCGGGGACAAGGATAAACCACCCAAGGTCTGCCCCCGACAGGACCTTAGGTGTGAGCGTTTCCCGGCCGTGTAGGACAAGACTTCGAAAGGTGGCCCTGTAACCCACAATAGAGGCAGAGCCCCTCCCTCCTCCTAAAGGCCCTCTCCGCCGCGGAGAGACGCGTGAATCCCAACTGCATCGGCTCAGCAGTACCTGGTGACTCGGGACCAGGAGGCATGGGAGGAGAGGGAGGCATGGGTGGGAACGAACACATAGGAGACAACGGAACAGGAGGCTTCCGCAAGCGCTCCTTGAAAAAAGACACCAATGCCTTGAGATCCTCTGGTAAATCTCTGGCAGCAACTTCGTCTTTAATCGCATTAGAGAGCCCATGAAAGAAGGCGGCAACAAGGGCTTCATTGTTCCAACCTACCTCTGCGGCAAACGTACGGAACTCAATAGCATACTGAGCAACAGATCTTGTACCTTGCTGAATGGACATGAGTCGTTTAGCAGCAGAGGAGGAGCGAGCCGGAACATCAAATACCCTTCGAAAGGAGGCCACAAATTCAGGGTAATTTGAAATCACAGGTTTATTAGTCTCCCACAAGGGATTAGCCCAAGCAAGAGCTGTGTCAGAGAGTAACGAGATGAGAAATCCCACCTTAGCTCTGTCAGAGGGAAACGCCTGAGGTAACATCTCAAAGTAAATGCCCACCTGGTTCAAAAACCCTCTCCACTGAATAGGATCGCCTCCATATCGCTGAGGTAGAGGTGCAGAACCGGACATGCTCCTGGTAGGCAAAGGTGCAGCAGCGGAAACAGGAGCAGCCATAAAATGCGGGACACTTTGGTCCAAATGCGAGTCAGCAGGGTTTGCAGGGCTAGTGCAAATTGAACTAAGCGGTAATCCTGTACATCCATCCTGGAAATGATGGCAGGTAAAGGTGGATAATTAGCGGCATCAGGATTCATGGCCTTTGCGTAATGTCAGGGTGCCAGGAATCAGACTGAGACGAGAAGTGCAAAAATAATCACACCTTTATTAATAGTAAAAAATTATAAAATGTCCACAAGTCAAAAAACAAGCCAAGAGTCAAAACCAGAGCTGGTAGTCAGACGAGCCGAGTCAGGAGTAAAAGTGAATAGTCAGACGAGCCGGAATCAGGAACAAGGAGAACAGCAGAGTCAGGAACAAGCCAGGGATCAGGAACCAGGAAGGACGTCAGGCAGCCAGGTAATACACAGGAACTCTCACAAACAGGTCTCAGACAACGCAAAGGCAAAGCATACTGAACAGAGGCCCTTTAAATAATAAATGATGACATCACAATTCTGAGACTGCACAACAGTCTGGCCATAAAAGGAAGTGCAGGAAGTGAGCATCATCCCCCACAATGTACCAAGTCAGGAAGAGAGGTGAGTAAAATGGCTCAAAGGAAAAGCAGGCAGGTGACAGCAGATAAAATATTCATTTATTAAGGAGGTAAAAAAGGCAACGTTTCGGGATTAGTCTCCCTTATTCATGCCATACCTGATACAAACTAACAAGTGACTTATATACATGTATACCACTAGGTGGCGCTCAAGTGTATTTAACTCTTTCTTATCCAACACTTTAACTTACTCATAACTAAGCTTACATTTATACATTTCCTATTCTGTATACATAGCAGTGTATCCATGATTAGTAAAATTACTAATTTCTTATCAAACCTTACAACAATTATAATTTACATCTTATCAATAATAATCATAGAAATACTGTGAGGTCCCAGTCTCTATTTAAACCTTAGTAAAATGGCTGCCAGTTCCAGCAGCACATGGCAAACACAACAGGGAAAAACCCTGACACAGATGCAGATGCAGGCAACTACAATACCTTGTACACTGGAAGCGATATTCTGTGGCTGATCGTTCCTAGGTTCTTGCCCATAATGTTCACGTCCCTTCTTTTGTCTCCAGGTTTCATGCTGCTTACCCCTCCAAGCCAGGTACCATTTAGGGGGGACTATGTCACGTACCTGCCACCTTCTGCTGCCTCTGCTCCTCCGGCCATTGCTATGGCTGTGTGTGGTTGTCATGCAGCGTGAGTCGGTGACATCATCACCACGCGCCATGGGTACATCTATCCCTGTCATTCCTGGCACAAATCTGCACTTATTTGAAGAGGCCTCACTCTCTTCAGCTTGCCAAAGTATAGGTAAACCTTCTGTTTTTCTGGATGCTCTTAATTGATGTTTGTCTGCCTATTGCTGATTTCTGCATGCCTGTGAACTACTCTTTTGCTTAACCCTTTGCTATCCTGAAAGATTGGACTTATTAATTATTGCTGCTTTCTGCATGCCTGTGAACTACTCTATTGCTTAACCTTTTGCTATCCTGAAAGATTGGACTTATTACCTATTGCTGATTTCTGCTTGCCTGTAAACTACTCTATTGCTTAACCCTTTGATACCTGAAATATTGGACTGATTACCTATTTCTGATTTCTGCTTGCCTGTGAACTACTCTATTGCTTAACCCTTTGGTACCCTGAAAGATTGGACTGATTACCTGTTGCTGAATCCTCCTTGCTTGAGTACTACTCTTTAGCTTTGGTACCCTGATAGTTTGACCGCCTGCCTCTTGCTTTGCCCAGCGGCCTTCTCTTTTGTCTTACTCTTTGTTGCTCTGGAGTACTGGGCTACCTGCTTGCTGTTGTACCTGTTCTACTTCATTCCTTCAATCTGTTAAACTATAGTCCTGGGATTTTTCCTTATCTTTCCACTTGACATCGGGATAAAAAGACTATTGGCCTGATAGAGAAATATCCCACAGAAAAAGTGAATAATATTCAAATGCAATTTTCCCTATACAAACCAAGTTGTAGAGTTCAAAATCTGGGAGGGCTAATGTTCCATATTTTCTAAAAAAAAGAGGTAAATTTACTTAAGGCTAAAGCTTTTCTCTTTTTACCCCAAAGAAATCCTAAACAGGTCTGTTTAAGTGATGTAAGATATTTTCTAGTAATAAACAAGGGCACATTTTGGAACAAATATAATATTTTAGAAATACCAACATTTTAATAAAATTAATTTTACCAGTTAAAGACATTGGAAATTTAGACCAATTTAGCAGGTCTTCTTTTATTGTAAGAAACAGCTGAGGATAATTAAATGAATACAATTCATTAGGATTTTTAGCTAACTTATCTTAATACTAAGGTATTTAATATAATTATTTACTTCCATAACCGGAGCATTTTTATATCTATTTCTATTTTTATAAAGCCAAAAGATTTCTGATTTACTTGGGTTAGCCTTATAGCTGTAAAAAGAGCTACATTCTTCCATAATTTGGACTAAAATTGGGATATTCTTTTTAGAGTCCATAAGGAAGACCAGAAGGTCATTTGCATAAAGTGCTAATGTAATCTTTTTCTGGCAAATCCAAATATAGTCCAATTTAGACATGTGCATTTCGTTTCAGCAGAATTAGTTTTTCGGCTGAATTGTTGTCCAATTCGAAAATTTGGATGCATCCGAATTTCCGAATCGGCACATCCCGAAAAATTCAGAAAATGAATAAATTAGTTTCCAAATTTTCTGATCCATTATTCATATTCAGAATTTTTCATTGTTTCTAATGTAAACCGCACATCGCCGACACTACAGGGAGTGCAGAATTATTAGGCAAATGAGTATTTTGACCACATCATCCTCTTTATGCATGTTGTCTTACTCTAAGCTGTATAGGCTCGAAAGCCTACTACCAATTAAGCATATTAGGTGATGTGCATCTCTGTAATGAGAAGGGGTGTGGTCTAAGGACATCAACACCCTATATCAGGTGTGCATAATTATTAGGCAACTTCCTTTCCTTTGGCAAAATGGGTCAAAAGAAGGACTTGACAGGCTCAGAAAAGTCAAAAATAGTGAGATATCTTGCAGAGGGATGCAGCACTCTTAAAATTGCAAAGCTTCTGAAGCGTGATCATCGAACAATCAAGCGTTTCATTCAAAATAGTCAACAGGGTCGTAAGAAGCGTGTGGAAAAACCAAGGCGCAAAATAACTGCCTATGAACTGAGAAAAGTCAAGCGTGCAGCTGCCAAGATGCCACTTGCCACCAGTTTGGCCATATTTCAGAGTTGCAACATCACTGGAGTGCCCAAAAGCACAAGGTGTGCAATACTCAGAGACATGGCCAAGGTAAGAAAGGCTGAAAGACGACCACCACTGAACAAGACACACAAGCTGAAACGTCAAGACTGGGCCAAGAAATATCTCAAGACTGATTTTTCTAAGGTTTTATGGACTGATGAAATGAGAGTGAGTCTTGATGGGCCAGATGGATGGGCCCGTGGCTGGATTGGTAAAGGGCAGAGAGCTCCAGTCCGACTCAGACGCCAGCAAGGTGGAGGTGGAGTACTGGTTTGGGCTGGTATCATCAAAGATGAGCTTGTGGGGCCTTTTCGGGTTGAGGATGGAGTCAAGCTCAACTCCCAGTCCTACTGCCAGTTTCTGGAAGACACCTTCTTCAAGCAGTGGTACAGGAAGAAGTCTGCATCCTTCAAGAAAAACATGATTTTCATGCAGGACAATGCTCCATCACACGCGTCCAAGTACTCCACAGCGTGGCTGGCAAGAAAGGGTATAAAAGAAGAAAATCTAATGACATGGCCTCCTTGTTCACCTGATCTGAACCCCATTGAGAACCTGTGGTCCATCATCAAATGTGAGATTTACAAGGAGGGAAAACAGTACACCTCTCTGAACAGTGTCTGGGAGGCTGTGGTTGCTGCTGCACGCAATGTTGATGGTGAACAGATCAAATCACTGACAGAATCCATGGATGGCAGGCTTTTGAGTGTCCTTGTAAAGAAAGGTGGCTATATTGGTCACTGATTTGTTTTTGTTTTGGAATGTCAGAAATGTATATTTGTGAATGTTGAGATGTTATATTGGTTTCACTGGTAAAAATAAATAATTGAAATGGGTATATATTTGTTTTTTGTTAAGTTGCCTAATAATTATGCACAGTAATAGTCACCTGCACACACAGATATCCCCCTAAAATAGCTATAACTAAAAACAAACTAAAAACTACTTCCAAAACTATTCAGCTTTGATATTAATGAGTTTTTTGGGTTCATTGAGAACATGGTTGTTGTTCAATAATAAAATTAATCCTCAAAAATACAACTTGCCTAATAATTCTGCACTCCCTGTAACTCTAGGTCTAAATAATTAAATAAAGTTATTAACCCCTAAACCACCGTTCCCCGATATCGCTGACACTAACTAAACATGTTAACCCCTAAACCGCTGTTCCGAAACATCACCGACACAAACTAAACATGTTAACCCCTAAACGGCACCCCCACACATTGCCAACACTACCTATGGCCCCGAGGAGGAATGGCTCCGGGTTGCAGGTCTATGGCTGTCACAAAAGGATCCTGCCTCTTTAAGAGGCGTTACACTATCTCTAACTTCTGGCTATAAAGAAGCATGTAACATTCAATACCTTGCTTGGTATTGAAGTTTCATTCTTCCTTCCTTAGCCACATTGAGGATCATCCCTGCCTGCCTACTCGGTAACTTCTACCTTCACACGCTGCGTGCGTGTCATCCCAGGACTTCCGGTTCCACGGACCAGCCGCACTTCCGGTTCACACGGATCAACGCTGTAGCTCTGAGAGCAGCTCTCCCCTCTATCCTTGCTGCCAAGTTATCATAAAAGTCAGAACTCTGAACCACCACTGATTTATATAGTTAATCCCTCCGGAGGTGAGTCTTTCCTGGACATTTATTCCTCTAATTCTCCATATGCATATTAAGCTGCTTCCTTTTCAATTTTTGCCAAAACTTATATTTGTTGCTAACTTTTGCTATAAGCTGCTTCTTTTTCAATTTTTACCAAACCTATATTTTTACTTATATTTTTTGCTATTTTGCAGTCCTGAACCTAGAAGACCTATAACTGTTTTATATTAATTACTGTTTCAGTGAGACCACAATCAAACTCACATATAATTTCCACAACAGTTACAGCTCTTATATTAAACACCACTCACTCAGATTATATGTGTGTATATATAGATATATATTTCACTATAACCTACGTGAGACACAACCTTAATTTTTATGGTCTGCTATGATTATTTTTTGGAACATGTTTTACAAATTTCTAACTTTAAGTTAGTGTGTGTTACAATGGCACAATCATAAGACCGGTGAGGAGGCAACGTAACGGCACGCACCTTGTCAAACACTTCTCAGAACTCTCTGTACTCCTCTAGCAATTGAGATACCGAAGAAGTGCACAAGACTTTAACTGGTTTCCGAAGACAAGTGGAAATACATTGCGGGGACCACAACAAAATTTCAGACCTGTGCCAGTTGAGACTGGGATTGTGCTTTTGGAGCCAGGGATAACCCAGAACAACTGGAAAATGCGGAGAGTTTATCACCTGGAACTGGAGGGTTTCAAAATGGAGAGCCCCACAGTCATGGACAACGGAGCAGTTTCGTGAGTAACGAGTGCAGGCTGAAGGGGCCTGCCATCAATGGCCTCAATAGCAAGCGGAACGGACCGATGCAAAACAGGAATGGAGTGCTTTGATACAAAAGCACTCTCAATGAAATAGCCAGCAGCACCGGAGTCAACAAGAGCATGAGTGACTATGGAGGAGTCCACCCAGGAAAGGACAACCGTGACCAAAGGTTTCTCCTTAAGCGGTTCCGGGGACAAGGATAAACCACCCAAGGTCTGCCCCCGACAGGACCTTAGGTGTGAGCGTTTCCCGGCCGTGTAGGACAAGACTTCGAAAGGTGGCCCTGTAACCCACAATAGAGGCAGAGCCCCTCCCTCCTCCTAAAGGCCCTCTCCGCCGCGGAGAGATGCGTGAATCCCAACTGCATCGGCTCAGCAGTACCTGGTGACTCTGGACCAGGAGGCATGGGAGGAGAGGGAGGCATGGGTGGGAACGAACACATAGGAGACAACGGAACAGGAGGCTTCCGCAAGCGCTCCTTGAAAAAAGACACCAATGCCTTGAGATCCTCTGGTAAATCTCTGGCAGCAACTTCGTCTTTAATCGCATTAGAGAGCCCATGAAAGAAGGCGGCAACAAGGGCTTCATTGTTCCAACCTACCTCTGCGGCAAACGTACGGAACTCAATAGCATACTGAGCAACAGATCTTGTACCTTGCTGAATGGACATGAGTCGTTTAGCAGCAGAGGAGGAGCGAGCCGGAACATCAAATACCCTTCGAAAGGAGGCCACAAATTCAGGGTAATTTGAAATCACAGGTTTATTAGTCTCCCACAAGGGATTAGCCCAAGCAAGAGCTGTGTCAGAGAGTAACGAGATGAGAAATCCCACCTTAGCTCTGTCAGAGGGAAACGCCTGAGGTAACATCTCAAAGTAAATGCCCACCTGGTTCAAAAACCCTCTCCACTGAATAGGATCGCCTCCATATCGCTGAGGTAGAGGTGCAGAACCGGACATGCTCCTGGTAGGCAAAGGTGCAGCAGCGGAAACAGGAGCAGCCATAAAATGCGGGACACTTTGGTCCAAATGCGAGTCAGCAGGGTTTGCAGGGCTAGTGCAAATTGAACTAAGCGGTAATCCTGTACATCCATCCTGGAAATGATGGCAGGTAAAGGTGGATAATTAGCGGCATCAGGATTCATGGCCTTTGCGTAATGTCAGGGTGCCAGGAATCAGACTGAGACGAGAAGTGCAAAAATAATCACACCTTTATTAATAGTAAAAAATTATAAAATGTCCACAAGTCAAAAAACAAGCCAAGAGTCAAAACCAGAGCTGGTAGTCAGACGAGCCGAGTCAGGAGTAAAAGTGAATAGTCAGACGAGCCGGAATCAGGAACAAGGAGAACAGCAGAGTCAGGAACAAGCCAGGGATCAGGAACCAGGAAGGACGTCAGGCAGCCAGGTAATACACAGGAACTCTCACAAACAGGTCTCAGACAACGCAAAGGCAAAGCATACTGAACAGAGGCCCTTTAAATAATAAATGATGACATCACAATTCTGAGACTGCACAACAGTCTGGCCATAAAAGGAAGTGCAGGAAGTGAGCATCATCCCCCACAATGTACCAAGTCAGGAAGAGAGGTGAGCTCAAAGGAAAAGCAGGCAGGTGACAGCAGATAAAATATTCATTTATTAAGGAGGTAAAAAAGGCAACGTTTCGGGATTAGTCTCCCTTATTCATGCCATACCTGATACAAACTAACAAGTGACTTATATACATGTATACCACTAGGTGGCGCTCAAGTGTATTTAACTCTTTCTTATCCAACACTTTAACTTACTCATAACTAAGCTTACATTTATACATTTCCTATTCTGTATACATAGCAGTGTATCCATGATTAGTAAAATTACTAATTTCTTATCAAACCTTACAACAATTATAATTTACATCTTATCAATAATAATCATAGAAATACTGTGAGGTCCCAGTCTCTATTTAAACCTTAGTAAAATGGCTGCCAGTTCCAGCAGCACATGGCAAACACAACAGGGAAAAACCCTGACACAGATGCAGATGCAGGCAACTACAATACCTTGTACACTGGAAGCGATATTCTGTGGCTGATCGTTCCTAGGTTCTTGCCCATAATGTTCACGTCCCTTCTTTTGTCTCCAGGTTTCATGCTGCTTACCCCTCCAAGCCAGGTACCATTTAGGGGGGACTATGTCACGTACCTGCCACCTTCTGCTGCCTCTGCTCCTCCGGCCATTGCTATGGCTGTGTGTGGTTGTCATGCAGCGTGAGTCGGTGACATCATCACCACGCGCCATGGGTACATCTATCCCTGTCATTCCTGGCACAAATCTGCACTTATTTGAAGAGGCCTCACTCTCTTCAGCTTGCCAAAGTATAGGTAAACCTTCTGTTTTTCTGGATGCTCTTAATTGATGTTTGTCTGCCTATTGCTGATTTCTGCATGCCTGTGAACTACTCTTTTGCTTAACCCTTTGCTATCCTGAAAGATTGGACTTATTAATTATTGCTGCTTTCTGCATGCCTGTGAACTACTCTATTGCTTAACCTTTTGCTATCCTGAAAGATTGGACTTATTACCTATTGCTGATTTCTGCTTGCCTGTAAACTACTCTATTGCTTAACCCTTTGATACCTGAAATATTGGACTGATTACCTATTTCTGATTTCTGCTTGCCTGTGAACTACTCTATTGCTTAACCCTTTGGTACCCTGAAAGATTGGACTGATTACCTGTTGTTGAATCCTCCTTGCTTGAGTACTACTCTTTAGCTTTGGTACCCTGATAGTTTGACCGCCTGCCTCTTGCTTTGCCCAGCGGCCTTCTCTTTTGTCTTACTCTTTGTTGCTCTGGAGTACTGGGCTACCTGCTTGCTGTTGTACCTGTTCTACTTCATTCCTTCAATCTGTTAAACTATAGTCCTGGGATTTTTCCTTATCTTTCCACTTGACATCGGGATAAAAAGACTATTGGCCTGATAGAGAAATATCCCACAGAAAAAGTGAATAATATTCAAATGCAATTTTCCCTATACAAACCAAGTTGTAGAGTTCAAAATCTGGGAGGGCTAATGTTCCATATTTTCTAAAAAAAAGAGGTAAATTTACTTAAGGCTAAAGCTTTTCTCTTTTTAACCCAAAGAAATCCTAAACAGGTCTGTTTAAGTGATGTAAGATATTTTCTAGTAATAAACAAGGGCACATTTTGGAACAAATATAATATTTTAGAAATACCAACATTTTAATAAAATTAATTTTACCAGTTAAAGACATTGGAAATTTAGACCAATTTAGCAGGTCTTCTTTTATTGTAAGAAACAGCTGAGGATAATTAAATGAATACAATTCATTAGGATTTTTAGCTAACTTATCTTAATACTAAGGTATTTAATATAATTATTTACTTCCATAACCGGAGCATTTTTATATCTATTTCTATTTTTATAAAGCCAAAAGATTTCTGATTTACTTGGGTTAGCCTTATAGCTGTAAAAAGAGCTACATTCTTCCATAATTTGGACTAAAATTGGGATATTCTTTTTAGAGTCCATAAGGAAGACCAGAAGGTCATTTGCATAAAGTGCTAATGTAATCTTTTTCTGGCAAATCCAAATATAGTCCAATTTAGACATGTGCATTTCGTTTCAGCAGAATTAGTTTTTCGGCTGAATTGTTGTCCAATTCGAAAATTTGGATGCATCCGAATTTCCGAATCGGCACATCCCGAAAAATTCAGAAAATGAATAAATTAGTTTCCAAATTTTCTGATCCATTATTCATATTCAGAATTTTTCATTGTTTCTAATGTAAACCGCACATCGCCGACACTACAGGGAGTGCAGAATTATTAGGCAAATGAGTATTTTGACCACATCATCCTCTTTATGCATGTTGTCTTACTCTAAGCTGTATAGGCTCGAAAGCCTACTACCAATTAAGCATATTAGGTGATGTGCATCTCTGTAATGAGAAGGGGTGTGGTCTAAGGACATCAACACCCTATATCAGGTGTGCATAATTATTAGGCAACTTCCTTTCCTTTGGCAAAATGGGTCAAAAGAAGGACTTGACAGGCTCAGAAAAGTCAAAAATAGTGAGATATCTTGCAGAGGGATGCAGCACTCTTAAAATTGCAAAGCTTCTGAAGCGTGATCATCGAACAATCAAGCGTTTCATTCAAAATAGTCAACAGGGTCGTAAGAAGCGTGTGGAAAAACCAAGGCGCAAAATAACTGCCTATGAACTGAGAAAAGTCAAGCGTGCAGCTGCCAAGATGCCACTTGCCACCAGTTTGGCCATATTTCAGAGTTGCAACATCACTGGAGTGCCCAAAAGCACAAGGTGTGCAATACTCAGAGACATGGCCAAGGTAAGAAAGGCTGAAAGACGACCACCACTGAACAAGACACACAAGCTGAAACGTCAAGACTGGGCCAAGAAATATCTCAAGACTGATTTTTCTAAGGTTTTATGGACTGATGAAATGAGAGTGAGTCTTGATGGGCCAGATGGATGGGCCCGTGGCTGGATTGGTAAAGGGCAGAGAGCTCCAGTCCGACTCAGACGCCAGCAAGGTGGAGGTGGAGTACTGGTTTGGGCTGGTATCATCAAAGATGAGCTTGTGGGGCCTTTTCGGGTTGAGGATGGAGTCAAGCTCAACTCCCAGTCCTACTGCCAGTTTCTGGAAGACACCTTCTTCAAGCAGTGGTACAGGAAGAAGTCTGCATCCTTCAAGAAAAACATGATTTTCATGCAGGACAATGCTCCATCACACGCGTCCAAGTACTCCACAGCGTGGCTGGCAAGAAAGGGTATAAAAGAAGAAAATCTAATGACATGGCCTCCTTGTTCACCTGATCTGAACCCCATTGAGAACCTGTGGTCCATCATCAAATGTGAGATTTACAAGGAGGGAAAACAGTACACCTCTCTGAACAGTGTCTGGGAGGCTGTGGTTGCTGCTGCACGCAATGTTGATGGTGAACAGATCAAATCACTGACAGAATCCATGGATGGCAGGCTTTTGAGTGTCCTTGCAAAGAAAGGTGGCTATATTGGTCACTGATTTGTTTTTGTTTTGTTTTTGAATGTCAGAAATGTATATTTGTGAATGTTGAGATGTTATATTGGTTTCACTGGTAAAAATAAATAATTGAAATGGGTATATATTTGTTTTTTGTTAAGTTGCCTAATAATTATGCACAGTAATAGTCACCTGCACACACAGATATCCCCCTAAAATAGCTATAACTAAAAACAAACTAAAAACTACTTCCAAAACTATTCAGCTTTGATATTAATGAGTTTTTTGGGTTCATTGAGAACATGGTTGTTGTTCAATAATAAAATTAATCCTCAAAAATACAACTTGCCTAATAATTCTGCACTCCCTGTAACTCTAGGTCTAAATAATTAAATAAAGTTATTAACCCCTAAACCACCGTTCCCCGATATCGCTGACACTAACTAAACATGTTAACCCCTAAACCGCTGTTCCGAAACATCACCGACACAAACTAAACATGTTAACCCCTAAACCGCACCCCCACACATTGCCAACACTACCTATACCTATTAACCCCTAAACCGCATTTCCCCAACATCGCCAAAACTAAATAAATCACTAAATAAAGCTATTAACCCCTTAACTGCCGTTCCCTAATATCGCTGACACTAACTAAACCTATTAACCCCTAAACCACCATTCCCAAACATCGCAGACACTAACTAAACCTATTAACCCCTAAACCGCCGTTCCCAAACACCCCAAAACGAACTAAACCTATTAACCCCTAAACCGCCGTTCCCAAACATTGCCAACACTAACTAAACCTATTAACCCCTAAACCGCCGGCCCCCACATTGCAACAACCTAAATTTAAACTATATCAACCCCTAACCCTAAAACCCCCTAACTTTAACATAATTAAAATAGACCTAAATTAAAGTTACAATTATTAACTAAATAATACATATTTAAAACTAAATGAAATAAAAATAAAACCTAAGCTAGCTGCAATATAACTAATAGTTATATTGTAGCTAGCTTAGCTTTTACTTTTATTTTACAGGTAAGTTTGTATTTATTTTAACTAGGTAGACTAGTTAGTAAATAGTTATTAACTATTTTACTAACTACCTAGTTAAAATAAATACAAACTTACCTGTGAAATAAAAGTAAAACCTAAGCTGCCTTACACTAAAACCTAACATTACAAAAAATAAAAAACACTAAAATTACAAAAAAGAAAAAACTACCATTACCAAAAATAACAAACGAAATTATCCAAAAAATTTAAATTATTTCTATTCTAATACCCCGTTAAAAAAAAAAATCACCCCAAAATAAAAAAAACCTAATCTATAATAAACTACGAAGGGCCCTTAAAAGGGCCTTTTGTAGGGCATTGCCCTAAAGAAATCAGCTCTTTTGCTAAAAAAGAAAAACAAGCACCCCTTAACAGTATACAAACCCCCACCCCCCAAACCCACAAAATAAAAAAAAAGTTAAACATAATCTACCCATTGCCCTGAAAAGGGCATTTGTATGGGCATTGTCCTTAAAAGGACATTCATCTCTTTTACTGCTCAGTAAAAATAAAAAATGGCTATCCTAAAAAAAACACCCCTAAAAGAAAAAAAAAACATTACACAAAATAACAAACGAATTATCCAAAATAATAAAAATGATTCCTATTCTTATAGGCACAAGTAGTCAGCGCACCCGGCACATAGAGACAAGAGGCACACGGAACTTGGTAATGCAGCAAATTTAATGCAATGTATATTCTGAAAACATTACATGGCAAATAGTGTATGGTGGCAGGTTCCACCGGTTAAAGGTTCAAACAGGTCCTATTCTTATACCCTGTTTAATAAAAAAAAACACCCCAAAATAAAAGAACCCTAATCTATAATAAACTACCAATAGCCCTTAAAAGGGCCTTTTGTAGGACATTGCCCTAAAGAAATCAGCTATTTTGCTACAAAATAAAAACAAATACCCCCTAACATTACAAACCTCCACCCCCCAAACCCACAAAATAAAAAAACTAAGTAAAAAAAACTAATCTACCCATTGCCATGAAAAGGGCATTTGTATGGGCATTGCCCTTCAAAGGGCATTCAGCATTCGTTTTTTTGTACTTTAGCTAATTTAATTTAATGTATTTAATTTTTTTTAATTTAGTTAATTTATTTAATCGTAAACCCTAAGATAGCTACAATGTAACTATTAGTTATATTGTAGCTAGCTTAGGGTTTATTTTATAGGTAAGTATTTAGTTTTAAATAGGAATTATTTAGGTAATAATATTAATTTTTATTTAGATTTATTTAAATTACATTTAAGTTAGGGGGGTGTTAGGGTTAGACTTAGGTTTAGGGGTTAATACATTTAGTATAGTGGCGGCAACGTTGGGGGCAGCAGATTAGGGGTTAATAAATGTAGGTAGGTGGCGGTGATGTTAGGGACGGCAGATTAGGGGTTAATAATATTTAACTAATGTTTGCAAGGCAGGAGTGCGGCGGTTTAGGGGTTAATATGTTTATTATAGTTGCAGCGATGTCCGGAGCGGCAGATTAGGGGTTAATAATTTTATTATAGTGTTTGCGATGTGGGAGGGCCTCGGTTTAGGGGTTAATAGGTAGTTTATGGGTGTTAGTGTACTTTTTAGCACTTTAGTTATGAGTTTTATGTTACTGCGTTGTACCATAAAACTCATAACTACAGACTTTTAAATGCGTTAGGACTCTTGACGGGGTAGGGTGTACCGCTCACTTTTTGGCCTCCAAGAACAGACTCGTAATACCGGCGCTATGGAAGTCCCATAGAAAAAAGACTTTACGAAGTTTACGTAAGTTGTTTTGCGGTAAGGCCAAAAAAGTGTGCGGTGACCCTAAACCTTCAAGATTCGTAATACCAGCGGGCGTAAAAAAGCAGCGTTAGGATCTCTTAACGCTGCTTTTTTACCCTAACGCACAACTCGTAATCTAGCTGAATATTTGTATAATGAATAAATATTATTTCTATATAGCTGTGAGGCAAAATCTTATTATACAGTGGGAACAGCCAGCACATGCATCCGTGTACCAGCTGAGGACCATCATAGTTACAAAGTCATCAAAGTGCGTGTCTGGTGGGTCACAATAAGGGCTGCAGTTACAAGTATCATCAGAGACCACTTCTTGGCCGTCTGTACTTACGGTAATGTTCCTCAGAAGGTCTCAGGAGGCGCTCAGTCTCCTTATCACAGTGCTGTTCGCTGGGGAGTTTGCCAATAAAAAAATACTACACATTAAATAACATTTAAAAAGAAAAACACTAACGCTCCTGTTCCTGTGCCTCCCCTTAAGAGCTCTGGCGCCCCCCCTGGAGAGGCGTGCCCCACAGTTTGGGGACCGGTGACTTAAGGTAATTACTATTTAACCTTATAGGGAGGTAGTTTAATTGTTTACAGAAAAAAATAAATGTATGATTATTTTTACAGACAAATGAACTGATTCTATGAGATTAATCTATGTTTAAAAGCAAGTTTGAAGACTGCACCTATTTTCATGTATCATCAATGTGCAGAAAAAGTACATGGAGTGATGTATGAGCATAGATGCGTCATCGAGGGCTAAGTGTTGATGTATGAAGTCAGGGTTTAATATAAATAAAATTATTGTTTTCTTCCCCACAATCTCTTGGGTGCTATTTTTTTTAGCTTCATTTGCTTGGTGAGAACCTGAGATTGCGAGTAGATATTAGATGCACCTTCTTTAGGTATATTTTTTGGAAGCTTAATCTTGAAAGTTTCATTGCATGCTTCTAACTGTACCAATAATGTTTAATGGAAACCTACAACCTTCACTTAAACTCAGGACATGATGTATTCTGTGCTTGACATAGTTTGTTGTAAAGAGTTCCATTGGTTGATTGCTCCTATGTTTTTCACTGTTTTGAGTGAAATCTACAAGATGACGATACAGCTGTATAGATAGTCCCCCTGGCTTAAAACTGCATATCTGTCAAATAAGCTTAGTAGCCTGTAATAAAAACATTCTGGCTCTGCAGGTTCTGGTCATTTTTCACAAGGTTAAATTGAAACACAATCTGTTCAACTACTTGTATGAGGTACTGAGTACTTTATCTGTAATGCATAAAATAAAAGATATGTTTACTATATCATAATTTCTATATTTTACCAGGAACAGTTAAACAGAAAGTAATTGTGTGTACTTCATTTTTCTTCTGTTTCAACTAACCAGACTGTCTTTTGGATAGGGCATCCTATGTATCCACTATTAAAATGTGTAGTGTTTGATTTCTTCCATGTGTGCTTTGTTCTTTTGTTGTGTCTGCTATCCTCTGTATCCTCACTTCATTGAATTTGCACAACAGTTACTTTCATTTCTTCTCACATGTTGAAAATGAACTGCTCTGGAGAACCCTGGTGTTGTTGGTAATAGGACACTTTTTTATATTTTACAAATTACATTGCTATTTGTGTTTGCTCTATTGTAAAATAAATCTGACAGCTTCAGAAAGTGAGAGGGACACAAGCTGTTCTCAATTAATTATCTTTCCATCTGTATGCAGGTGACGTTTTGCTCAAAATTCACATTCATATTTAACTGACAGAAAAGTAATATATACTAAATTAGAAGCAAAAGTAAGTCAAGTTGTACTAAACAATTTCAATTTAATTTGTATTTGCTGCAGACTGAGCCTTTATATCAGTTCCAGGTGTTCTCCTGTTAACTTAACTCTCCCTTGTCAAATTCTGTATCCCAAAGAGCCTCATCACTTTCTATGGAAGGCATCTCTCATCTGGTTCAACCCCTTTTCTTATTGAATTCAGTGAGTTCTGCCCCTGTGAAGTCTGTACTATAATTTCTCTCCAAACTAGAGAATCTTTGATCATCAGACCCATAGAAAGTAACGAAGTTCTCTGGGAAACTGAAGCTGTTAGTTTTATTTTAAATAGAAGAAATACAATAAGTGCAATGTAATTTGCAAAATATTCAAATAAATATACAAAGTATGAATCAAATTTGTAAAAGTTAATTAGAAACTGTCAAAGCATAATCAGAATTTGTAAAATCTCAATCCATGTATTGAAATACAAAATAGAAAGTGCAAAGATTAAATTAATAAAACTTAATATGTGTAAAGTAATATAAAATACAAAGCACAAAGTGTAAATGCAGCAGAAGTATCATGCCATGCAGTGCTATATTGCACTGGGCTTGTCTTTCCTTTACATCCAGAAATGCAGAGAACACCATTGGAGAAGTATAACAAAATCTGCCTTTTTAGAATCTTGTGAGAGATTTCGCAGTGTTGGATGATCATTTTAGATAATCTCACCTGAGGAGAGAGCTTTAGAGAATTGAGCCCTTAGAATTCTCACCCACCCACTTTATAGGCCCTGGTCTTCAAGAAAAGGTTACTGGTGAAGACGATAACTGTAGAGATATGATTGTGTGAACTGATATTGTCTCATCTGAGCAGAGAGCTTTATATCATCAGGTCTTCAGAAATGTAATGACATTATTTGGTAACAATAGTACAGCCTTTACTCTGTTTTGTTTTAAAAAGGTAAGTAACCAAGACAGCAAACAGAATTGAAATAAGTATTTTGTAATATTAAACAAGCCTCTGGGCATATGTACTGTCCTTTTGACAAACTATTGATGTTTAAGTAGAAGTGGTTTATCTCTTTTCAGGAATATGTATTAGCTATTAGCTCTGACATTTTTATTTTTGGTAGGAAAAAAGAAAAGTTTTTATATACTTTATACAGTTCAACCTGATCAGAGGTACAGACCCTATACTGAATTTTTCGGTTTGCAAAGCCTATCTATGCATTACACTAGGGTTTGAGATACTGAACTGGTTCCCTAGCAACAGCGTCAGCATCAACTCTAAAATATACACAGATAATACAGTAGGTGAACTGTACTGCTTGCTGGCCAACAGCTTATTACAAACCATAATGTACACTGGCTGTAAACATTATACACATCATTATATTATATACTCATCATATAATTGTTAACAGATTTAATTGAATCATGACCTTGCACTTGCATTACACAGAACATGTGTAAACTTATGTGTAATCACAATCTTATGCAGTAAGCATTATTTAGTAATGCATATTAAAAAAATATGAAAAACATCTTTCTATTTTAAAATATATATATATTTTATATATTTATAGCATAAGCATACTGTATATGTATACGTTTATCATGAATTATTTAAATCCACTGCCTCCGGTTTATTAAAAGATATTAAAATGGGGGGCAGAGCTAACCGCCAAAGCTACAAGACGCATTGCTCAGGAGCTCCCGACCTCAACTTTATAAACTATGATTTATCCTTGATAAAACTAAACTATTCAGCTTGTGCCTAAAAGACAGTAACATAGAAAGAAGCCTGGGATATGAGGATAGAAAATTGGTGGCTGTGTATATATTGCTGAGCTGAAAAGATTGTACCGGAGCTCCCTGTCACATACTGAAGTGCCATTTTGGGGGAAGATTCACTGCTGCCCGCCATGGAGACCCGGGTATTGTATACCGACATCAGAGAGTTATTGGTGGAATATGGGAAGAGGATGTGTCAGAGACTCGATGCTCTTACTGAAAAAATCCAAGCGGCATGAACACGCAGCAATACCGCTGCTGAGGAGCAGGAAGCAGCACCGGAGTCGCAGCATGGCACAGCGTCTACAGATCCCCAGCTGTGCTTTCCGTTACAGATGCCGGTGAGTGCAGGCACCAAGATGGAGCTCCGCTCACCCTCTGCCACCATAAGCGGCATACTAATAAGGGGGGCAACACAGTATGACCACTTGTATGTGGGTGCAGGCCCTGTGGAACATGGCAGTGTTCACGCATTGTTACGCGCGCTTCTCTCTGAAATAGGCTCTGCGGACCTATCGCAGCAGCCCTGCTGGGGACACTTCCATAGTTTGCGGATGCCCTGGACTTGGCGTCATTATTCACCCTGGGTTCCTCGGGCTGGCTGCCCTCATCTGAAGACTGATGGGTTTGCCTGCATGCAAACAGGATGAGCAGGACTTATAAGCGGGAGCTATGACCATCGGAGCAGATGTATTGATCTATGAGAGACTTATTGTTTCTGTTACTTGAAGGTTCCCTCTTTATTATGATTAACAATCTATTCATGAAGACACGTTGTCTGATCCCCACTAGAGGACTGCCTCCTGCTCCTACATATCAGTCGCCACGTTTGACTGCTGTTTGTATAGCTCATACGTCTGTACATTACTTAACCCTTCGCTCCTGTTTGCTACCTTATGCTTCTTATTTTACTATCTGTGGCAGGACTGTACAACTCATGTAACCTATAGTATTCAAAACTAGGAGTATTACAGGCTAGTACAATACTTTGTTAGGCTTTCTTATTTATTAGAGAGCATCACTAGAAACATTAAGATCAAAACCCTGTCATATTTGAGTTTATTTATTGTAAATATTATTCCTATAAGCAATATAATAAGCTTTAAGAAGATCTATTTAATTATCTACGTTTAGAGCAGCGGTAGGGAACTAGAGGTCGGCAGTTTTTACTCCATAATTGCATAGTTGCCATTTGTTACATTTGCGCTTCTAAGATGGCAGCTTTGGCTTAAATGGTCCACTAATGGAGTCTTTCTATCTATCTATCTATATATATATATGTTTATATATACATTTTATATATATACTGTATATATATATATATATATATATATATATATAGACATATATATATATACATACATACACACACACACATATATAGATAGGCACACACATAGATAGATAGATAACCCCCCCCCCTCTGCTGCCTGCATTTCTTTTTTGACCAGATTGAGATGCAAAACTGAAGACTTCATATGTGACAGATATCAGACTTCTTATTCCAGTATCACTCTTAAACCTCTGTTAATAGAACTCTCCAGAGAGTGCCCATGTGGCTGATATTGAAGCAAGTTCAATTAGCAATCAAAGCGAAACTGCATAATTAACTGATCAAATTAAAGTAAACTGTCCACACTGGAAGTAATGAGCTTAGAACTAGAAATAGAACTGGAAAACATCTGAGATATTAAAATTGAATGACCTGGTAAAAAAAAACTGACGTAGAGGTCACATGAATTCATGGATCAAAGAAATTTCAAGAAATTATAGCCTCCCTGAAATTAGCCTGATATGGAATAGACCTCAAACTTGCCACAGTTTTTTTCAAGAGTAGCTACTGACCTTCTTGGAAGCAGTTCTGATTTAAGGCAGATCACAACATTTTTAACTAAAGTCCCCTAGAGACAGGTCACAATATACTGCCAGTCATTAATCATAACTGTAACCTCTTTCTATTGAACCTAATTGTGACATACATACTAATCATTTAAGGAGCATTACAATCAAAAATAAAATGTGCATGTTTGCATCATTTACATTTTGAATAGAAGCATTATATTTTATGCTTGTATTAGCAAAAAGGCTTCTAGTAAACGTTATTGCTGTATTAGGAGCATATGTACATATGCTACATGTGCCTGTGCAACAGTATTCAAACACAGTGCATCTTAGGTGCAATGACTATTATACAAACCATCACTGGTTTTGCACACACAACATACATAAAGTATATATGCCCCTGAAGCAGTAATTACATTTACTAATACAAGTGTATTGCAAAAAAAGGTTTTTAAAATTTTTTTAAATGCACTCATGCACTTTTAAGTTTTGACTGAAATGTCCCTCTAATCCTGAGACTCCATTTGTGAAAAAACTAAAAATGCAACCTATCCATGTCATTGGTCTTATTTACAGTATATTACACTGACTACAGTATCAACCCTGACCCACTAGCCATTCTCCTTCCCCTATATAATACAAGTCTCCTTACACCCTAGAATTACATTCTTCTTCTTCATTCCCCCAATTTTGCGTGGTCAGTCTACAGCTTCTTCTGGCAACAGAGTTTTCTTCTTCATCTCTGCAGACCGATTAAACGTTGATCAAGGCCGAAAAAAACATTGCAGATTTGTTTTATGATAGAGAATTGGTTATTTTATTAAAATGTGTTATTACTAACAAACATACGCCTAGATTTAGAGTTTTGCGTTAGCCGTCAAAACCAGCGCTAGGGGCTCCTAACGCTGGTTTTGGGCTACCGCTGGTATTTAGAGTCGTGTAGGTAAGGGTCTAACGCTCAATTTCCAGCCGCAACTTTTCCTTACCGCAGATCCCCCTACGCCATTTGCGTATCCTATCTTTTAAATGGGATCTTTCTAACGCCGGTATTTAGAGTCTTGGCTGAAGTGAGCGTTAGAACTCTAACGACCAAACTCCAGCCGCAGAGAAAAGCCCGGAGTTAAGAGCTTTTTGGGCTAACGCCTTTTCATAAAGCTCTTAACTACTGTGCTCTAAAGTACACTAACACCCATAAACTACCTATGTACCCCTAAACCGAGGCCCCCCCACATCGCCGCCACTCTGTTAAAATTTTTTAACCCCTAATCTGCCGACCGCACACCGCCACCACCTACATTATCCCTTTGTACCCCTAATCTGCTGCCCCTAACACCGCCGACCCCTATATTATATTTATTAACACCTAATCTGCCGCCCCCAACGTCGCCGCCACCTACAATTATTAACCCCTAATCTGCCGACCGGACCTCACCGCTACTATAATAAAGCTATTAACCCCTAATCCGCCTCACTCCCGCCTCAAAAACCCTATAATAAATAGTATTAACCCCTAATCTGCCCTCCCTAACATCGCCGACACCTAACTTCAATTATTAACCCCTAATCTGCCGACCGGACCTCGCCGCTACTCTAATAAATGGATTAACCCCTAAAGCTAAATCTAACCCTAACACTAACACCCCCCTAAGTTAAATATAATTTTTATCTAACAAAATAAATTAACTCTTATTAAATAAATTAATCCTATTTAAAGCTAAATACTTACCTGTAAAATAAACCCTAATATAGCTACAATATAACGAATAATTATATTGTAGCTATTTTAGGATTTATATTTATTTTACAGGCAACTTTGTATTTATTTTAACTAGGTACAATAGCTATTAAATAGTTAATAACTATTTAATAGCTACCTAGTTAAAATAATTACAAAATTACCTGTAAAATAAATCCTAACCTAAGTTACAATTAAACCTAACACTACACTATCAATAAATTAATTAAATAAAATACCTACAATTATCTACAATAAACCTAACACTACACTATCAATAAATTAATTAAATAAAATACCTACAAATAAATACAATTAAATAAACTAACTAAAGTACAAAAAATAAAAAAAGAACTAAGTTACAAAAAATAAAAAAATAATTTACAAACATTATAAAAATATTACAACAATTTTAAGCTAATTACACCTACTCTAAGCCCCCTAATAAAATAACAAAGCCCCCCAAAATAAAAAAATGCCCTACCCTATTCTAAAATAAAAATTGAAAAGCTCTTTTACCTTACCAGCCCTTAAAAGGGCCTTTTTCGGGGCATGCCCCAAAGAAAACAGCTCTTTTGCCTGTAAAAAAAAACCATACAATACCCCCCCAACATTACAACCCACCACCCACATACCCCTAATCTAATCCAAACCCCCCTTAAATAAACCTAACACTAAGCCCCTGAAGATCTTCCTACTTTGTCTTCACCATGCCGGGTATCACCGATCCGTCCAGAGGAGGCTCCGAAGTCTTCATCCAAGCCCAAGCGGGGGCTGAAGATGTCCATCATCGGGCTGAAGAGGTCCATCATCCGGCTGAAGTCTTGATCCAAGCGCGGGCTGAAGAGATCCATCATCTGGCTGAAGTCTTGATCCAAGCGCGGGCTGAAGAGATCCATCATCCGGCTGAAGTCTTCTATCAAGCAGCATCTTCAATCTTCTTTCTTCCGGATCCATCTTCATCCCGCTGACGAGGAACATCCATCCTGGCCGACGACTTCCCGACGAATGACGGTTCCTTTAAGGGACGTCATCCAAGATGGCGTCCCTCGAATTCCGATTGGCTGATTGGATGAGCCAATCGGATTGAACTTGAATCTGATTGGCTGATTCCATCAGCCAATCAGAATTTTCCTACCTTAATTCCGATTGGCTGATAGAATCCTATCAGCCAATCGGAATTCGAGGGACGCCATCTTGGATGACGTCCCTTAAAGGAACCGTCATTCATCGGGAAGTCGTCGGCCAGGATGGATGTTCCGCATCGGCGGGATGAAGATGAATCCGGAAGAAAGAAGATTGAAGATGCCGCTTGATAGAAGACTTCAGCCGGATGATGGATCTCTTCAGCCCGCGCTTGGATCAAGACTTCAGCCGGATGATGGATCTCTTCAGCCCGCGCTTGGATCAAGACTTCAGCCGGATGATGGACCTCTTCAGCCCGATGATGGACATCTTCAGCCCCCGCTTGGGCTTGGATGAAGACTTCGGAGCCTCCTCTGGACGGATCGGTGATACCCGGCGTGGTGAAGATAAGGTAGGGAGATCTTCAGGGGCTTAGTGTTAGGTTTATTTAAGGGGGGTTTGGGTTAAATTAGGGGTATGTGGGTGGTGGGTTGTAATGTTGGGGGGTGGTATTGTATGGGTTTTTTTTTACAGGCAAAAGAGCTGTTTTCTTTGGGGCATGCCCCGCAAAAGGCCCTTTTAAGGGCTGGTAAGGTAAAAGAGCTGGTAACTTTTTATTTTAGAATAGGGTAGGGCATTTTTTTTATTTTGGGGGGCTTTGTTATTTTATTAGGGGTCTTAGAGTAGGTGTAATTAGCTTAAAATTTTTATAATGTTTGTAAATTATTTTTTTATTTTTTGTAACTTAGTTCTTTTTTTATTTTTTGTACTTTAGTTAGTTTATTTAATTGTATTTATTTGTAGGTATTTTATTTAATTAATTTATTGATAGTGTAGTGTTAGGTTTAATTGTAGATAATTGTAGGTATTTTATTTAATTTATTTATTGATAGTGTAGTGTTAGGTTTAATTGTAACTTAGGTTAGGATTTATTTTACAGGTAATTTTG
This sequence comes from Bombina bombina, assembly GCF_027579735.1. Classification (NCBI taxonomy): domain Eukaryota; kingdom Metazoa; phylum Chordata; class Amphibia; order Anura; family Bombinatoridae; genus Bombina; species Bombina bombina. Next base: position 1,425,752,308 of record NC_069499.1, on the reverse strand, counting down.
TAATTATTTTAACTAGGTAGCTATTAAATAGTTATTAACTATTTAATAGCTATTGTACCTAGTTAAAATACATAGTTGCCTGTAAAATAAATATGAATCCTAAAATAGCTACAATATAATTATTCGTTATATTGTAGCTATATTAGGGTTTATTTTACAGGTAAGTATTTAGCTTTAAATAGGATTAATTTATTTAATAAGAGTTAATTTATTTCGTTAGATAAAAATTATATTTAACTTAGGGGGGGTGTTAGATTTAGCTTTAGGGGTTAATCCATTTATTAGAGTAGCGGCGAGGTCCGGTCGGCAGATTAGGGGTTAATAATTGAAGTTAGGTGTCGGCGATGTTAGGGAGGGCAGATTAGGGGTTAATACTATTTATTATAGGGTTTTTGAGGCGGGAGTGAGGCGGATTAGGGGTTAATAACTTTATTATAGTAGCGGTGAGGTCCGGTCGGCAGATTAGGGGTTAATAATTGTAGGTAGGTGGCGGCGACGTTGGGGGGGGGGCAGATTAGGGGTTAATAATTATAATATAGGGGTCGGCGGTGTTAGGGGCAGCAGATTAGGGGTACATAGGGATAATGTAGGTTGCGGCGGTGTACGGAGCGGCAGATTAGGGGTTAAAAGTGTAATGCAGGTGTCAGCGATAGTGGGGGCAGCAGATTAGGGGTTAATAAATGTAAGGCTAGGGGTGTTTAGACTCGGGGGTTCATGTTAGGGTGTTAGGTGCAGACTTAGAAAGTGTTTCCCCATAGGACACAATGGGGCTGCGTTAGGAGCTGAACGCTGCTTTTTTGCAGGTGTTAGGTTTTTTTTCAGCTCAAACTGCCCCATTGTTTCCTATGGGGGAATCGTGCACGAGCACGTTTTTGGAGCTGGCCGCGTCCGTAAGCACCGCTGGTATTGAGAGTTGCAGTGGCGGTAAATTATGCTCTAGGCTCCCTTTTTGGAGCCTAACACAGCCATTCTGTGAACTTTAAATACCAGCGGTATTTAAAAGGTACGGGGGGAAAAATACACGCGTAGCTAACGCACCCCTTCTAACGCAAAACTCTAAATCTAGCCGACTAGTTGGAAGCGGTGTCTTCTATTGCCACGACATTTCAAGTAGCGAGTATACCCTGAGACGATACCGATGGAGAGTGAACGTTCCGGCTTCACATTTCTCATATCCAAAGCATTTATATTCTGAGAAGATTTTGGGTAAAGGTGGATATATCATCTCTACACAAGCCCTGTAACTACAGTGTGGATTTCATGTGCCTACCGGTTGCTGGGAGCAAGCTTACTGGATAGCTCTGAGATTCCAGTTTGCCTGTGTTCACCTTCTTAAAGGTGTATATGAAATGTGAGTAGAATTTTCTATTACTACTTACGTGATCTTCATTTGAACTTGTGATACACTATGAGACGCCCTTTTGTTTTATCCTAGATTTATTGACCAATTATTAGTGATAATAATTATCATTCTTGGAGGTGGGGGCCTTGAGTGCTAGGGGGTGGGTATTGTGGTGGTGTGATTGACTAGTTGGACAAAAACAGGTGAAGTTATTTTAATGAAGATGCCACTATTTATTTATACAAGACAATGTCATGGGTTACTTATATGATCTAGGTATCATTATTATTGTGAAGGGAGTCAGAAGTTCCTTGCCAGGCTTTTCAATACAACCAGCAATGAGGACCCACTGCTATTTTGTGCTACATAAATGCTGAACTGTATTAAGTGCCACAGAAACAGGGCCAACATGAAAAAACAGCTTTCTTCATATACTGGTTCAATTTCTGATACATTGAATTGTAGACTTACCCCTTTGCAGTTTAGGTAGACAGTGCTTTTTATCAAAATATAAAGAAACAAGATAACAATGCAATTGTACAAGGGTAGTGCTTATAAAATTGAATCAAATATAAACATATGCCTTAAAATATTACAATACAAAACTAATACAATTTCTAACAATCTGTCTAAACAGCGGGATACCTTCTGTTATGTATCGCCATCAATTTTGAAGCTGAGAGTGAACCATGCAAAGGAAAACAAGGAATAGTACAGACATCAAAACGCATCTATAGGAAGAAGCTTAAACTGCAATAAATTTTATATAAAGCAACTGCTATCAAAGTTCCCCTGTTCTTATTGACTAATGAGAGATCTAAGAGTCACTTTCAGAATCTCATATTGACCATGTATTAGTGCTATATCAGAAACATTAATAACAAGTGAAACTAAAAGTTGTTTAAGTAAATAAAAAAGCTGTAGAATATTAATAGTCGTAAGTAGGTTGTAAAAACAATCCCGGTGTGCTAATGATGTGAAAAGACAATTGCCCCCCCCCCATCTCTGGAAGTTTAGAAGAGACAAGCACAGTACAATATAGCTCTATGTGACACAAGAGTTTTGAAGTATTTGCACAATGTGCTTTGAAATTTAAAGGTTCTTTAGCTTTTGTCCTTACAGTTTTATTAAATTTTAACCTTTGTACTTAAATATGTTTTAATGAACTTAGATTTTTTTTTACAGCAGTATATTTTAGAAATTCTGATTGTGTGTATATTGTTGTGTAACTTTAGCAAATTAGGATCATATGTCTGTGTGCTTTTACAAATTGCATTGCACTTTGTATTTTTTCTATGTGAAATAAGCCTCACAGTTCTGAGAGTGGGAGGGACAAAGGAGTTTATTGGGCTAGATAGTTCTGAAGTTTACTCATAACCCTTATTATATTCTCTAAGCATTTTAGACTTCCAAGTCTCTCTCATTTATCTTGCCAATTGCATTCAGGTGAAGTTTGCACAACATTCACAATACATTTATTTAACTGACAGAAATGTAATGTACACAACACTAGAAACAAATACAAGTTAAATTTAAGTGAAATATTCAGTTATAGTTTTATATAAGTTACAAACTGATCCCCTGTTAACTTCACACTCTCCTGTGAGATTCTGTTTCCCAGAGAACGTCATTACTTTCCATGGGTGACATCTTAAATCTCTCTGGAACTCCCAAGTTTTGCCCTTTTCAGTGAGTGTTTATCCAGTAGGCTCTGTTAGATATCTGTTGAAAAGGAAGAATATTAGAGAATTGGGCCCTAGGAAACCCCATGTTGGACTTTTGGCTATACCATATATCAACAAGTCTACTGGCTCTGCTGTTTCCCAGGAGTTACACTATGCCTAGATTGCTGCACATGTATTCTGTCGTCAATTTCTTCTGAAAGTTCTGTATTTTTAATTAAATATTTATTTTACATTTATTTTATCCATATACACCTGATTACCTGACACCGCTATTATAACCTTACTACTCCAGTGATATTTATGTCCGCACAGATGATTGTATTTATTTGATGCATGTTTCACCATTACCAAAAGGATCAGTAGTCTCTTATCATACCATAATTACCTCTGGAGGTTAAGGTCTGGCCTTGATAGAATAACTGTGCTTGGCAAATAACTGCTACGTTGAAATACATTCAGTTTATATGGTTAAATTGATTGTGTACTTTTTGAGATAAATAAAAAACTCTTTGCCCAGTCTTCTTCTTGCTTCAATTTGAAATAAGATATCTTTTCGCTGGATCTCTCCTCCACTTTATATAGCCTCTGGCCTGTGGAAAATACTATTCAGTTGAATTACAAGCTCTAAGAAATCTTTCTGCAAGTGAATTATTGTCACATGTAGTTAAAGGGATAGTCTAGTCAAAATTAAACTTTCAGGATTCAGACAGAGCATGCAATTTTAAGCAACTTTATCATTTACTTTTATTATAAAAAAAATGTGTTCTCTTGGTATCTTTATTTGAAAAAGCAAAAATGTAAGCTTAGGAACGAAGGCTTTACTTTCCATGGGTGACATCTTACATCTCTCTGGAACTCCCAAGTTTTGATCTTTTCAGTGATTGTTTACCCAGTAAGCTCTGCCAGATATATTTTGAAGCTGAAGATTAGAGAATTGGGCCCTAGGAAACCCCATGTTGGACTTTTGGCTATACCATATATCAACAAGTCTACTGGCTCTGCTGTTTCCCAGGAGTTAGACTTTGGCTATATTGCTGCACATGTATTCTGATGTCTATTTGTTCTGAAAGTTCTGTTTTTAATTAAATATTTTTTTACATTTATTTTATCCATATACACCTGCCTCCAGCTTCTCCCAACCTACTTTTTGAGAGAGATGTAGTCCTCAGACTTCTGAAACTATAGAAAACATAATTTATGTAAGAACTTACCTGATAAATTTATTTCTTTCATATTGGCAAGAGTCCATGAGCTAGTGACGTATGGGATATACAATCCTACCAGGAGGGGCAAAGTTTCCCAAACCTCAAAATGCCTATAAATACACCCCTCACCACACCCATAATTCAGTTTAACGAATAGCCAAGCAGTGGGGTGATAAAGAAAGGCGTAGAAAGCATTAACAAAAGAAATTTGGAAATAATTGTGCTTTATACAAAAAATCATAATCACTATAAAAAAGGGTGGGCCTCATGGACTCTTGCCAATATGAAAGAAATGAATTTATCAGGTAAGTTCTTACATAAATTATGTTTTCTTTCATGTAATTGGCAAGAGTCCATGAGCTAGTGACGTATGGGCTAGCAATACCCAAGATGTGGAACTCCACGCAAGAGTCACTAGAGAGGGAGGGATAAAAATAAAAACAGCCATTTTCCGCTGAAAAAAATTAATCCACAACCCAAAAGAAAATACGTTTATTTTCATAAATGAAAGAAAAAACGTAAATCAAAAGCAGAAGAATCAAACTGAAACAGCTGCCTGAAGAACTTTTCTACCAAAAACTGCTTCTGAAGAAGCAAATACATAAAAACGGTAGAATTTAGTAAATGTATACAAAGAGGACCAAGTTGCCGCTTTGCAAATCTGATCAACTGAAGCTTCATTCTTAAAGGCCCACAAAGTGGAGATTGATCTAGTAGAATGAGCTGTAATTCTCTGAGACGGGGCCTGACCCGACTCCAAATAAGCTTGATGAATCAAAAGTTTCAACCAAGAAGCCAAGGAAATAGCAGAAGCCTTCTGACCTTTCCTAGGACCAGAAAATAAAACAAACAGATTGGAAGTCTTCCTGAAATCTTTAGTAGCTTCCACATAATATTTCAAAGCTCTTACCACATCCAAAGAATGTAATGATCTTTCCAAAGAATTCTTAGGATTAGGACACAAGGAAGGGACAACAATTTCTCTATTAATGTTGTTAGAATTCACAACCTTAGGTAAAAATTGAAAAGAAGTCCGCAAAACTGCCTTATCCTGATGAAAAAATCAGAAAAGGAGACTCACAAGAAAGAGCAGATAGTTCAGAAACTCTTCTAGCAGAAGAGATGGCCAAAAGGAACAACACTTTCCAAGAAAGTAGTTTAATGTCCAAAGAATGCATAGGCTCAAATGGAGGAGCCTGTAAAGCCTTCAGAACCAAATTAAGACTCCAAGGAGGAGAAATTGATTTAATGACAGGCTTAATACGAACTAAAGCCTGTACAAAACAGTGAAGATCAGGAAGTATAGCAATCTTTCTGTGAAATAAAACAGAAAGAGCAGAGATTTGTCCTTTCAAGGAACTTGCAGACAAACCCTTATCCAAACCATCCTGAAGAAACTGTAAAATTCTAGGAATGCTAAAAGAATGCCAAGAGAATTTATGAGAAGAACACCATGAAATGTAAGTCTTCCAAACTCTATAATAAATCTTTCTAGTGACAGATTTACGAGCTTGTAACATAGTATTAATCACTGAGTCAGAGAAACCTCTATGACTTAGTACTAAGCGTTCAATTTCCATACCTTCAAATTTAATGATTTGAGATCCTGATGGAAAAACGGACCTTGAGATAGTAGATCTGGCCTTAACGGAAGTGGCAACTGGACATCCGAACCAGATCCGCATACCAAAACCTGTGTGGCCATGCTGGAGCCACCAGCAACACAAATGATTGTTCCATGATGATTTTGGAGATCACTCTTGGAAGGAGAACTAGAGGCGGGAAAATGTAAGCAGGATGATAACACCAAGGAAGTGTCAGCGCATCCACTGCTTCCGCCTGAGTATCCCTGGACCTGGACAGGTATCTGGGAAGTTTCTTGTTTAGATGAGAGGCCATGAGATCTATCTCTGGAAGACCCCACATCTGAACAATCTGAGAAAACACATCTGGATGGAGAGACCACTCCCCTGGATGTAAAGTCTGGCAGCTGAGATAATCCGCCTCCCAATTGTCTACACCTGGGATATGCACTGCAGAGATTAGACAGGAGCTGGATTCCGCCCAAGCAAGTATCCGAGACACTTCTTTCATAGCTTGGGGACTGCGAGTCCCACCCTGATGATTGACATATGCCACTGTTGTGATATTGTCTGTCTGAAAACAAATGAACGGTTCTCTCTTTAACAGAGGCCAAAACTGAAGAGCTCTGAGAATTGCACGGAGTTCTAAAATATTTATTGCTAATCTCGCCTCTTGAGATTTCCAAACCCCTTGTGCTGTCAGAGATCCCCAAACAGCTCCCCAACCTGAAAGACTTGCATCCGTAGTGATCACAGTCCAGGTTGGCCGAACAAAAGAAGCCCCTTGAACTAAACGATGGTGATCTATCCACCACGTCAGAGAGTGTCGTACATTGGGAGTTAAGGATATTAATTGAGATATCTTTGTATAATCCCTCTGCCATTGGTTCAGCATACAAAGCTGTAAAACTTCCATGCACATAGCCACTGAAGGGAATGACTGAGACTGAAGGTGCCAGCAGGCTGCAACCAATGTTTAAATGTCTCTTGTCTGTAAGAGACAATGTCATGGACACTGAATCTATCTGGAAGCCTAAAAAGGTGACCCTTGTCTGAGGAATCAAGAAACTTTTTGGTAAATTGATCCTCCAACCATGTTTCCAAAGAAACAACACTAGTTGATTCGTGTGAGATTCTGCAGAACGTAAAGACTGAGCTAGTACCAAGATATCATCCAAATAAGGAAATACCCTGTTCTCTGATTACAGAGAGTAGGGCACCTAGAACCTTTGAAAAGATTATTGGAACTGTTGTTAGGCCAAATGGAAGAGAAACAAATTGGTAATGCTTGTCTAAAAAAGAGAATCTCAGAAACTGATAATGTTCTGGATGAATCGGAATATGAAGGTATGCATCCTGCAAGTCTATTGTGGACATATGATGTCCTCGCTGAACAAAAGGCAGAATAGTCCTTATAGTCACCATCTTGAAAGTTACATAACGATTCAAAATTTTCAGATCCAGAACTGGTCTGAATAAATTTTCCTTTTTTGGGACAATGAATAGATTTGAATAAAACCCCAAACCTTGTTCCTGAAAAGGAACTGACATGATTACCCCTGAAGACTCCAGGTCTGAAACACACTTCAGGAAAGCCTGAGCTTTTACTGGATTTGCTGGGATACGTGAGAGAAAAAATCTTCTCACAGGAGGTCTTACTCTGAATCCTATTCGATACCCTTGAGAGACAATGCTCTGAATCCATTGATTTTGGACAGATTTGATCAAAATATCCTTGAAAAACCTTAATCTGCCCCCTACCAGCTGAGCTGGAATGAGGGCCGCACCTTCATGCGGACTTAGGGGCTGACTTTGGTTTCCTAAATGGTTTGGATTTATTCCATTTTGAGGAAGGCTTCCATTTGTAAACAGATTCCTTGGGGGGAGGATTAAGTTTTTGTTCCTTATTATTACGAAAGGAACGAAAACGGTTAGAAGCCTTAGATTTACCCTTAGGTTTTTTATCCTGAGGTAGAAAAACTCCCTTTCCCCCAGTGACATTTGAAATAATAGAATCCAACTGAGAACTAAATAAATTATTACCTTGGAAAGAAAGAGATAGTAATCTAGATTTAAATGTCATATCAGCATTCCAAGATTTAAGCCACAAAGCTCTTCTAGCTAATATAGCTAAAGACATGGATCTAACATCAATTTTGATAATATAAAAAATGGCATCACAAATAAAATGATTAGCATATTGCAGTAAGCGAATAATGCTAGATATGTCAGAAATCCAATTCTTGTTGCGCTAAATTCTCCAACCAGAAAGTTGATGCAGCCGCAACATCAGCCCAAGAAATTGCAGGTCTGAGAAGATGACCTGAATATAAATAGGCCTTCCTTAGATAAGATTCAAGCTTCCTATCTAAAGGATCCTTAAAGGAAGTACTATCTTCCATAGGAATAGTGGTACGTTTAGCAAGAGTAGAAATAGCTCCCATCAACTTTGGGGATTTTTTCCCAAAACTCTATAGATTTTGCTGGTAAAAAATACCATTTTTTAAACCTTGAAGAAGGAATAAAAGAAGTACCTGGCTTATTCCATTCCTTAGAAATCATATCAGAAATAGCCTCAGGAATAGTCCTGGAGAAACCACAGGGTGTTTAAAAACAGCATTTAAACGTTTATTAGACTGAACGTCAAGAGGACTGGTTACCTTAATATCCAAAGTAATTAACACTTCTTTTAATAAAGAACGCATATACTCTATCTTAAATAAATAAGTAGATTTGTCAGTGTCAATGTCTGAGGAAGGATCTTCTGTATCAGATAGATCCTCATCAGAAGAGGATAAATTATTATGTTGTTGGTCATTTGAAATTTCATCAACTGAATGAGAAGTTTTAAAAGACCTCTTACGCTTATTAGAAGGTGGAAATGCAGACAAAGCATTCAGGATAGAATCAGAAGCAAATTCTTTAAAATTCACAGGTATATCATGCACATTAGAGGTTGAAGGAACTGCCACTGGCAATGTACTATTACTGATGGATACACTATCTGCATGTAAAAGTTTATCATGACAACTAATACAAATGACATTCGGCGAAATAATTTCTACAATCTTACAACAAATGCACTTAGCTTTGGTAGAACCGATGTCAGGCAGCAATGTTCCAGCAGAAACTTCTGAGGCAGGATCAGATTGAGACATCTTGCAAAATGTAAAAGAAAAACAACATATAAAGCAAAATTATCAATTTCCTTATATGACAGTTTCAGGAATGGGAAAAAATGCAAATAGCATAGCCCTCTGATAGAGAAAAAGGCAAGAGGCAAACATCAATGGGGTATTGAAATAATGAAAAAGTTTGGCGCCAAGTATGACGCACAACGTAACTAAAAACTTTTTTGGCGCCAATAATAACCGGAAATGACACACTCACGTCACTAATGACGCAACCGTGTTTAAGGTTTCGGCGTCAACTATGACGCCGGAAATGCCGAAGTTGCGTCATAGAAGTATTTTTTGCGCCAAGAAAATTCTCGCGCCAAGAATGACGCAATAAAGTTTAGCATTTGACGCACCCACGGGCCTAATATCGCCCGCAATTTGCAAGAAGTAGTCAATTGAAAAAAAGACTAAACCCCAGGTAAGAAATACATTTCTTAAAAAAATGTTTATATTCCCCAAATATGAAACTGACAGTCTGCAGAAGGAAATACATGAACCTGACTCATGGCAAATATAAGTACAATACATATATTTAGAACTTTATATAAATACATAACGTGCCAAACCAAAGCTGAGGTGTCTTAAGTAATAAAAAAACATACTTACCAAAAGACACCCATCCACAGATAGCCAAACCAGTAGTAAAACAGTTATCAGTAGAGGTAATGGTAAATTGAGAGTATATCGTCGATCTGAAAAGGGAGGTAGGAGATGAATCTCTACGACCGATAACAGAGAACCTATGAAATAGACCCCTGTTAGGGAAATCATCGTATTCAATGAGTGATACTCCCTTCACGTCCCTCTGACATTCGCTGTACTCTGAGAGGAATCGCGCTTCAACAATGCTGAGAAGCGCATATCAACGTAGAAATCTTAGCACAAACTTACTTCACCACCTCCATAGGAGGCAAAGTTTGTAAAACTGAATTATGGGTGTGGTGAGGGGTGTATTTATAGGCATTTTGAGGTTTGGGAAAATTTGCCCCTCCTGGTAGGATTGTATATCCCATACGTCACTAGCTCATGGACTCTTGCCAATTACATGAAATAAACAGTTTCTTAATCATATTCTATTTTGTCCTTGGATATTTGTAAATGCCTTCTTGTTTGTATATATAATAGGACTAATGTGACAGTTTTTTAATTAGCTCTCATGTATTCATCTATACTTTCTTTAAATACACTTAAATTGCTGACATCCATGTACAGGAATACCTCAACCTACAGTTTATGGTAAATTTAGGGTTTGAAAATAGGGTTAGAGTTTGGATTATGAATTGGGTTGAGGGTTAAAGTTAGGGACCGGGGTTAAGGCTAGTGTTAGAATTAAGTTTAGGGTTAACTCCTTGAATTCTAGAGAGAGCTAGCATCCAAGGAGTCTACCCTCTTCTAGCAATCTGACCAGTAGGAATCCTGCAAAGACTACATTGCTGTGGTTACATTACTTGAAACAATCTATTATTTTGTATTGCCGCTATTATAACCTTACTACTCCAGTGATATTTAAGTCCCCACAGATGATTTTATTTATCAGATGCATGTTTCACCTTTACCAAAAGGATCAATAGTCTCTTATTATACCATAACTACCTTTGGAGGTTAAGGACTGGCCTTCATAGAATAGCTGTGCTTGGCAAATAACTGCTACATTTGATGGTGTACTTTTTGAGATAAATAAAAAACCCTTTGCCCTTAAATCTAACAACGAACATTTGAACACACTAGAAGAGGCATGCGTAGTACTTGTAGACGCATTAAAAACCTTTGATAAGATATTATGGGATCATCTCAATTTCACCCTAGACAAGTTTGGAATACAAGGGCCTTTCTAAATGCTATCTACACTATCTATAGAGAGCCACAAGCGGCGATAGTAATCAACGCTACACCTTCCAAACCACTTTTACCTCAAAGAGGCACTAGGCAGGGATGTCCCTTATCCCCTTTACTATTTGACCTAGCACTTGAAACCTTGGCCCACAGGATTAGAGGGGAGACGGAGGGCCTGTGTGTGGGTGGGGAGACTGTGCATCTGGCTTTGTTTGCAGACGACATTCTCCTATACTCCCAGAGGCCACAAACTAATATTCCAAAAATAATGAGAATTATTACAGAATTTAGCAAAATTTCAGAGTACCAGATAAACAAAAAAAAATCAGAACTATTATGGCTTCACAATCAAAATCCATCCCTACCCCAAAAATCAAACTTCAAATTAGTCACTAACAAATTTAAATACCTAGGTATAACCCTTAACTAAGATCCTAGACAGTGGTACAATAATAACTTCCGACCCCTGCTTAGAGAGCTAAAGCAAAGTCCAATGAATTGGGAGAACCTCCCACTCAGCCTTTCAGGCCAAATTGGGCTGGTGAAGATGATTCTTTTCCCTAAACTCTTATACACCCTACAGATGCTACCAGAACTTATACATAGAAAATACCTCAAACCCCTCAATAAGGCGATATTAAACTTTGTATAGAACAAGAAAAAACACAGAATAGGTTTCACCAAAATGATGGGCGCAGTAAACCAGGGAGGATTTGTACTACCCAATATTGAACACTATAATTGGGCAGCACTGACAAAATATGTCATAGATTAATATGTCATTAAATAAACTACAGATATATCATAGAATCTAATATTTCATTGTCCAATATGATATGAGATGGTCTTGGCTGAGTGAAACAACCCCCTTCTTCTTGCTCTGAAACATTTGGTCATTAGTTCAGGCAATTTATTCCAAAGAGATGGTCATCTATACGGCTGTGTATTGCAAATCTTAGATCAGACACAAGATACCTTTCTCCTGATTAATATGTCAACAGACATGATGTCTGAGAATTTCTTTTGAAGCTTAAATAGATTCAGAAAGAGAACCAGTTTTGGGGGGAGATATGATCAGAAGCCCCTTGAAGATTCTCAATATACAACCATTCTCAAAGGATGTAGATCAATCTCATCTAGGTGTTAAATTGGTACCTGCTGTGTTTGAAAACATAGCTCCCAGATAAGGTGGCGTTTCAAGTCTCTATCTGAGATTTAGTTTCCTATGTCATACAAAGGAATTTGGCCTAAATCTTCATAATAATTTAAAATACACAGATCATATTAGGACATCTATATATATATATATATATATATATATATATATATATATTGATCTGAAACTGACACTATATTGGATAAATGTCTGTTATATTGAACAAGTATAATTGATTCTCAGACTATATATATATATATATATCCTATATAATAAAAGACAAGAGTTTGTCTGAAGCCGTCATGCGCAGTTCAGACAAACTCTTGCCGCGAGGACCCGGCAGCAGCTCAGCTGTAGGAGGCGCGCGAGGACCCGGCAGCAGCTCAGCTGTAGGAGGCGCGCGAGAACCCGGCAGCAGCTCAGCTGTAGGAGGCGTGCGAGGACCCGGCAGCAGCTCAGCTGTAGGAGGCGCGCGAGGACCCGGCAGCAGCTCAGCTGTAGGAGGCGCGCGAGGACCCGGCAGCAGCTCAGCTGTAGGAGGCGCGCGAGGACCCGGCAGCAGCTCAGCTGTAGGAGGCGCGCGAGGACCCGGCAGCAGCTCAGCTGTAGGAGGCGCGCGAGGACCCGGCAGCGAGAGAGAGAGAGAGAGAGAATGAGAGAGAGAGAGAGAATGAGAGAGAGAGAGAGAATGAGAGAGAGAGAGAGAGAATGAGAGAGAGAGAGAGAGAATGAGAGAGAGAATGAGAGAGAGAGAGAATGAGAGAGAGAGAGAATGAGAGAGAGAGAGAAAATGAGAGAGAGAGAGAATGAGAGAGAGAGAGAATGAGAGAGAGAGAGAATGAGAGAGAGAGAGAATGAGAGAGAGAGAGAATGAGAGAGAGAGAGAATGAGAGAGAGAGAGAATGAGAGAGAGAGAGAATGAGAGAGAGAGAATGAGAGAGAGAGAGAGAGAGAGAGAATGAGAGAGAGAGAGAATGAGAGAGAGAGAGAATGAGAGAGAATGAGAGAGAGAGAATGAGAGAGAGAGAATGAGAGAGAGAGAGAGAGAGAGAGAGAGAGAATGAGAGAGAGAGAGAATGAGAGAGAGAGAGAATGAGAGAGAGAGAGAATGAGAGAGAGAGAGAATGAGAGAGAGAGATAATGAGAGAATGAGAGAGAATGAGAGAGAATGAGAGAGAGAGAGAATGAGAGAGAGAGAGAATGAGAGAGAGAGAGAATGAGAGAGAGAGAGAATGAGAGAGAGAGAGAGAGAGAGAATGAGAGAGAGAGAGAGAATGAGAGAGAGAGAGAATGAGAGAGAGAGAGAATGAGAGAGAGAGAGAATGAGAAAGAGAGAGAATGAGAAAGAGAGAGAATGACAGACATAACACGGCCCGTGTCAACGGGCTTTAGGACTAGTATATATATATATATCCAGAGAAGAAATGCATAACAGTAACATATTAGATAAGTGTATACTGAACTTAATAATTAGCTGTATGGTAGATGTATAAATGTTTGTTTCAAAATGGTAACATTTGTTTCTTTATTTTACAGACAGCAAGATGTCCTATGAATATTAGCCATAAACATGGATCTGTGTACTCAAAAATTATTAGGAATGTGAAATATGCTGTGTTTGTATGAATATAATGCCAGGATGTTAAATACTATGATTCTGGGGTGAGCAAATAATTGACAGTGCAAACGCAATTTTAATATATCATAAGTGGAAAATTTTCACATTCGGTCTTAAAATGATCAGAAAAAAATGGTACTGTGTGATCCATGTGTATTTGAACATGTGACTTATTAATACTAGGAATTATAGTATGTTGAATAGAAACAATATAAGGAGATATTTGGAATGTAGCAAAAATGGATGGTAAGACTATATTTCTGGTTGTCTGCTGCCCCCTAGGGGATTAAAACTGGTATGACAGCCAAACATACGTTTCCAGTAGGCAAATTAAGTGTTTCAACTCTAAGGGCGGACCAGGGAAAAGCACCGGATAAAGGGCCAATCCAAATCCTGTGGGAGTGATTAAAGAAATGGGGGAGGAATTCTTTATTCTTGGAATAAAGGTCCAGACAGCTCACTGCTAAAGAGGAGACAGACTCAAAGAAGCATGAACTTTGGAGAGAAAATACACAGGCTTTGGGCCCAGTATTTCCTTTGCCATCTTGGGACAATTTCTTGAACAAGGAAAGATTAACAATTTGAGAGCTGTACCTTTGCATAGATTACCCACAAGAACTCTGGAAGCTGAAACATTGATTTGCTTATTTGGGTGAAATATAAGAAACTGTTAAGTATATAATTTGATATTTTAAAGAAAATACTATCGGCTAGATTACGAGTCTTGCGTTAGGCTGAAAAAGCAGCGTTAACAGGTCCTAAAGCTGCTTTTTCCCTACTGCTGCTATTACGAGTCTTGCAGGTTTAGGGGCACCGCACACTTCTTTGGCCTTACCGCAAAACGACTTACGTAAACTTCGTAAACCCTTTTTTCTATGTGATTTTCATAGCGCCGGTATTACGAGTCTGTCCTGGTAGGCCAAAAAGTGAGCGATACACCCTCTACCTCCAAGATCCATTTTTTTTAAACTCAGTAGTTAAGAGTTTTATGGTACAATGCCGTAGCATAAAACTCATAACTAAAGTGCTAAAAAGTACACTAACACCCATAAACTACCTATTAACCCCTAAACCGAGGCCCTCACGTATAGCAAACACTAAAATAACATTTTTAACCTCTAATCTGCCGCTCCGGACATCGCCGCAACTATAATAAACATACTAACCCCTAAACCGCCGCATTCCCGCCTCGCAAACACTAGTTAAATAATATTAACCCCTAATCTGCCTCCCCTAACATCGCCACCACCTACATTATACTTATTAACCCCTAATCTGCCGCTCTGGACATCGCCGCCACCTACATCATACTTATTAACCCCAAATCTGCTGCAACAACACCGCCGCCACCTACATTATTTTTATTAACCCCTAATCTGCCGCCCCCAATGTTGCCACAACCTACCTACACTTATTAACCCCTAATCTGCTGCCCCCAACGTCGCCGCCACTATTCTAAATTTATTAACCTCTAAACCTAAGTCTAACCCTAACACCCCCTAACTGAAATATAATTTAAATAAATCTAATAAAAATTCCTATCATTAACTAAATTATTCCTATTTAAAACTAAATACTTACCTATAAAATAAACCCTAAGATAGCTACAATATAACTAATTGTCATGCTTATTCCCTTTCCCTATTGTAACATAGCACTGGCCCTTTAAATCCCCTGCAATTGCCATAAATACCAGCAATCCTCACTTACTCATTGCTTGGTATTGATTCATTCCGGACCAGTCCTGAGCTCCACCCTCTACCTGCAGTCTGTGCAGCAACCGCTCCCTGAGCACTGTCTCATTCAGGCTGCTATCCTGTGAAGTGAACTGCTCCGCTAACCAGAACTTCGGCCTCTGTGAAGTCACACGCCACTCTCTTGCCGACTTCAGCTGCTTCCTAACCGCTCTCAGCACTTACCTTACTTGCGGTTCTACCGAAATCCAGTCTCCAACTATAGGTATATCAGGTACCAATATTAAGGGGGTTCTTTTGCTTATATTGTTAGTCTGCTCAATCTGTACACTTTGGCGCAATCCTGTATGTGCACTATTTACAAGATCTCATGTTACTTTATAAGTATCCATTCTCATAACACCATAAGCCTTTACCATTCATTGTTTTGTGCACAAACATCTATATATTCAAAGTATAATGTTAACAATAATTTCATAATTGAGGTTAAAGCAACTAGTTACACTGCTGAATTGCGTTAACCCTGTATCTTCAGCTATAGTGTTTGCTGCTGCTTTATCTATTTTTTTTTCCTTTTTTCACATATTAACTGCTAGTTGTGTGTGCGCTAGGTTGCCACATATTACTTAAGGGTAATATCTATGTGACACCCTGCTACACACTTAGCTACACTATATATTAATATATATTTATATTGTGTTATCAGTAGCTGTGGTCCACTCTAATATATGTCTCTTTTTTAGACATTACAGAAATACCAAGCCATTTAAAATGGACCCAACTGATATGAATACACACATACAAACACTAACTAACAAAGTAGATTTACTAACTGAAGGTCTTACTGCACTAAAACTTGAAAATGACAACTTGAAAACTTATATCAAGGAGGTAGTTGATAGGAAGCCCCCTCCTCTAGAACCCCACATTAGTACCCCTGAACCTTTCTCTGGAGATAGGAAGATTTTTAGGGAATTTAAAAATTCATGCTATTTATTATTTACTCTCAAACCCTATACCTATCGTAATGATAGGGTAAAAGTTATGACAACCATTTCCTACTTAAGGGCAGAGCCTAGGGCATGGGCCAATACTTTTTTGGAGCACAATAATGACATTCTCAATTCCTTGGACTCTTTTTTCTCTGCCTTATCACAAATTTATGAGGACCCCTTTAAGCAGCAAACGGCTGAAAATGGCAGAGGAAAAGAGAGGTAGAGGAATATATAGCAGAATTCCAGCGGCGGGCTCCCGACACCCAATGGAACAACTTGTCTCTCCGAAATCAATTTCGGTTGGGGTTGTCGGATGCTGTTAAGGATGAGCTATCTCGCACCCAAATACCTCCTACTCTGGAACAACTTATAGATCTCTGTATCTGCATAGATAGAAGGCTCAGGGAAAGACATCACGAGAGAACTAGTCATGACTCATCCTCTAGACTAAGGTGTTCAACCAACCCACCCAGTACACACTCAAAACCCCCTCCAGAGCCTATGGATATCGCCTTCCTAAGAGGACCCCTAAGTTCCCAGGAAAAGACAAGACGTCGCACTCATAACCTGTGCATGTACTGTGCCTCTGAAGAGCACGGGATTAGAGATTGCCCTAGCCTCAGTCGCCAAAGAAAGGGTAAGCTGTTTACTCCCTCTCCTTCTATTAAGACTTTATTTATAGGCATTTTGAGGTTTGGGAAAATTTGCCCCTCCTGGTAGGATTGTATATCCCATACGTCACTAGCTCATGGACTCTTGCCAATTACATGAAATAAACAGTTTCTTAATCATATTCTATTTTGTCCTTGGATATTTGTAAATGCCTTCTTGTTTGTATATATAATAGGACTAATGTGACAGTTTTTTAATTAGCTCTCATGTATTCATCTATACTTTCTTTAAATACACTTAAATTGCTGACATCCATGTACAGGAATACCTCAACCTACAGTTTATGGTAAATTTAGGGTTTGAAAATAGGGTTAGAGTTTGGATTATGAATTGGGTTGAGGGTTAAAGTTAGGGACCGGGGTTAAGGCTAGTGTTAGAATTAAGTTTAGGGTTAACTCCTTGAATTCTAGAGAGAGCTAGCATCCAAGGAGTCTACCCTCTTCTAGCAATCTGACCAGTAGGAGTCCTGCAAAGACTACATTGCTGTGGTTACATTACTTGAAACAATCTATTATTTTGTATTGCCGCTATTATAACCTTACTACTCCAGTGATATTTAAGTCCCCACAGATGATTTTATTTATCAGATGCATGTTTCACCTTTACCAAAAGGATCAATAGTCTCTTATTATACCATAACTACCTTTGGAGGTTAAGGACTGGCCTTCATAGAATAGCTGTGCTTGGCAAATAACTGCTACATTTGATGGTGTACTTTTTGAGATAAATAAAAAACCCTTTGCCCTTAAATCTAACAACGAACATTTGAACACACTAGAAGAGGCATGCGTAGTACTTGTAGACGCATTAAAAACCTTTGATAAGATATTATGGGATCATCTCAATTTCACCCTAGACAAGTTTGGAATACAAGGGCCTTTCTAAATGCTATCTACACTATCTATAGAGAGCCACAAGCGGCGATAGTAATCAACGCTACACCTTCCAAACCACTTTTACCTCAAAGAGGCACTAGGCAGGGATGTCCCTTATCCCCTTTACTATTTGACCTAGCACTTGAAACCTTGGCCCACAGGATTAGAGGGGAGACGGAGGGCCTGTGTGTGGGTGGGGAGACTGTGCATCTGGCTTTGTTTGCAGACGACATGCTCCTATACTCCCAGAGGCCACAAACTAATATTCCAAAAATAATGAGAATTATTACAGAATTTAGCAAAATTTCAGAGTACCAGATAAACAAAAAAAATCAGAACTATTATGGCTTCACAATCAAAATCCATCCCTACCCCAAAAATCAAACTTCAAATTAGTCACTAACAAATTTAAATACCTAGGTATAACCCTTAACTAAGATCCTAGACAGTGGTACAATAATAACTTCCGACCCCTGCTTAGAGAGCTAAAGCAAAGTCCAATGAATTGGGAGAACCTCCCACTCAGCCTTTCAGGCCAAATTGGGCTGGTGAAGATGATTCTTTTCCCTAAACTCTTATACACCCTACAGATGCTACCAGAACTTATACATAGAAAATACCTCAAACCCCTCAATAAGGCGATATTAAACTTTGTATAGAACAAGAAAAAACACAGAATAGGTTTCACCAAAATGATGGGCGCAGTAAACCAGGGAGGATTTGTACTACCCAATATTGAACACTATAATTGGGCAGCACGGACAAAATATGTCATAGATTAATATGTCATTAAATAAACTACAGATATATCATAGAATCTAATATTTCATTGTCCAATATGATATGAGATGGTCTTGGCTGAGTGAAACAACCCCCTTCTTCTTGCTCTGAAACATTTGGTCATTAGTTCAGGCAATTTATTCCAAAGAGATGGTCATCTATACGGCTGTGTATTGCAAATCTTAGATCAGACACAAGATACCTTTCTCCTGATTAATATGTCAACAGACATGATGTCTGAGAATTTCTTTTGAAGCTTAAATAGATTCAGAAAGAGAACCAGTTTTGGGGGAAGATATGATCAGAAGCCCCTTGAAGATTCTCAATATACAACCATTCTCAAAGGATGTAGATCAATCTCATCTAGGTGTTAAATTGGTACCTGCTGTGTTTGAAAACATAGCTCCCAGATAAGGTGGCGTTTCAAGTCTCTATCTGAGATTTAGTTTCCTATGTCATACAAAGGAATTTGGCCTAAATCTTCATAATAATTTAAAATACACAGATCATATTAGGACATCTATATATATATATATATATATATATATATATATATATATATTGATCTGAAACTGACACTATATTGGATAAATGTCTGTTATATTGAACAAGTATAATTGATTCTCAGACTATATATATATATATATATATATATATATATATATATATATATATATATATATATCCAGAGAAGAAATGCATAACAGTAACATATTAGATAAGTGTATACTGAACTTAATAATTAGCTGTATGGTAGATGTATAAATGTTTGTTTCAAAATGGTAACATTTGTTTCTTTATTTTACAGACAGCAAGATGTCCTATGAATATTAGCCATAAACATGGATCTGTGTACTCAAAAATTATTAGGAATGTGAAATATGCTGTGTTTGTATGAATATAATGCCAGGATGTTAAATACTATGATTCTGGGGTGAGCAAATAATTGACAGTGCAAACGCAATTTTAATATATCATAAGTGGAAAATTTTCACATTCGGTCTTAAAATGATCAGAAAAAAATGGTACTGTGTGATCCATGTGTATTTGAACATGTGACTTATTAATACTAGGAATTATAGTATGTTGAATAGAAACAATATAAGGAGATATTTGGAATGTAGCAAAAATGGATGGTAAGACTATATTTCTGGTTGTCTGCTGCCCCCTAGGGGATTAAAACTGGTATGACAGCCAAACATACGTTTCCAGTAGGCAAATTAAGTGTTTCAACTCTAAGGGCGGACCAGGGAAAAGCACCGGATAAAGGGCCAATCCAAATCCTGTGGGAGTGATTAAAGAAATGGGGGAGGAATTCTTTATTCTTGGAATAAAGGTCCAGACAGCTCACTGCTAAAGAGGAGACAGACTCAAAGAAGCATGAACTTTGGAGAGAAAATACACAGGCTTTGGGCCCAGTATTTCCTTTGCCATCTTGGGACAATTTCTTGAACAAGGAAAGATTAACAATTTGAGAGCTGTACCTTTGCATAGATTACCCACAAGAACTCTGGAAGCTGAAACATTGATTTGCTTATTTGGGTGAAATATAAGAAACTGTTAAGTATATAATTTGATATTTTAAAGAAAATACTATCGGCTAGATTACGAGTCTTGCGTTAGGCTGAAAAAGCAGCGTTAACAGGTCCTAAAGCTGCTTTTTCCCTACTGCTGCTATTACGAGTCTTGCAGGTTTAGGGGCACCGCACACTTCTTTGGCCTTACCGCAAAACGACTTACGTAAACTTCGTAAACCCTTTTTTCTATGTGATTTTCATAGCGCCGGTATTACGAGTCTGTCCTGGTAGGCCAAAAAGTGAGCGATACACCCTCTACCTCCAAGATCCATTTTTTTTAAACTCAGTAGTTAAGAGTTTTATGGTACAATGCCGTAGCATAAAACTCATAACTAAAGTGCTAAAAAGTACACTAACACCCATAAACTACCTATTAACCCCTAAACCGAGGCCCTCACGTATAGCAAACACTAAAATAACATTTTTAACCTCTAATCTGCCGCTCCGAACATCGCTGCAACTATAATAAACATACTAACCCCTAAACCGCCGCATTCCCGCCTCGCAAACACTAGTTAAATAATATTAACCCCTAATCTGCCTCCCCTAACATCGCCACCACCTACATTATACTTATTAACCCCTAATCTGCCGCTCTGGACATCGCCGCCACCTACATCATACTTATTAACCCCAAATCTGCTGCCCCAACACCGCCGCCACCTACATTATTTTTATTAACCCCTAATCTGCCGCCCCCAATGTTGCCACAACCTACCTACACTTATTAACCCCTAATCTGCTGCCCCCAACGTCGCCGCCACTATTCTAAATTTATTAACCTCTAAACCTAAGTCTAACCCTAACACCCCCTAACTGAAATATAATTTAAATAAATCTAATAAAAATTCCTATCATTAACTAAATTATTCCTATTTAAAACTAAATACTTACCTATAAAATAAACCCTAAGATAGCTACAATATAACTAATTGTCATGCTTATTCCCTTTCCCTATTGTAACATAGCACTGGCCCTTTAAATCCCCTGCAATTGCCATAAATACCAGCAATCCTCACTTACTCATTGCTTGGTATTGATTCATTCCGGACCAGTCCTGAGCTCCACCCTCTACCTGCAGTCTGTGCAGCAACCGCTCCCTGAGCACTGTCTCATTCAGGCTGCTATCCTGTGAAGTGAACTGCTCCGCTAACCAGAACTTCGGCCTCTGTGAAGTCACACGCCACTCTCTTGCCGACTTCAGCTGCTTCCTAACCGCTCTCAGCACTTACCTTACTTGCGGTTCTACCGAAATCCAGTCTCCAACTATAGGTATATCAGGTACCAATATTAAGGGGGTTCTTTTGCTTATATTGTTAGTCTGCTCAATCTGTACACTTTGGCGCAATCCTGTATGTGCACTATTTACAAGAGCTCATGTTACTTTATAAGTATCCATTCTCATAACACCATAAGCCTTTACCATTCATTGTTTTGTGCACAAACATCTATATATTCAAAGTATAATGTTAACAATAATTTCATAATTGAGGTTAAAGCAACTAGTTACACTGCTGAATTGCGTTAACCCTGTATCTTCAGCTATAGTGTTTGCTGCTGCTTTATCTATTTTTTTTTCCTTTTTTCACATATTAACTGCTAGTTGTGTGTGCGCTAGGTTGCCACATATTACTTAAGGGTAATATCTATGTGACACCCTGCTACACACTTAGCTACACTATATATTAATATATATTTATATTGTGTTATCAGTAGCTGTGGTCCACTCTAATATATGTCTCTTTTTTAGACATTACAGAAATACCAAGCCATTTAAAATGGACCCAACTGATATGAATACACACATACAAACACTAACTAACAAAGTAGATTTACTAACTGAAGGTCTTACTGCACTAAAACTTGAAAATGACAACTTGAAAACTTATATCAAGGAGGTAGTTGATAGGAAGCCCCCTCCTCTAGAACCCCACATTAGTACCCCTGAACCTTTCTCTGGAGATAGGAAGATTTTTAGGGAATTTAAAAATTCATGCTATTTATTATTTACTCTCAAACCCTATACCTATCGTAATGATAGGGTAAAAGTTATGACAACCATTTCCTACTTAAGGGCAGAGCCTAGGGCATGGGCCAATACTTTTTTGGAGCACAATAATGACATTCTCAATTCCTTGGACTCTTTTTTCTCTGCCTTATCACAAATTTATGAGGACCCCTTTAAGCAGCAAACGGCTGAAAATGGCAGAGGAAAAGAGAGGTAGAGGAATATATAGCAGAATTCCAGCGGCGGGCTCCCGACACCCAATGGAACAACTTGTCTCTCCGAAATCAATTTCGGTTGGGGTTGTCGGATGCTGTTAAGGATGAGCTATCTCGCACCCAAATACCTCCTACTCTGGAACAACTTATAGATCTCTGTATCTGCATAGATAGAAGGCTCAGGGAAAGACATCACGAGAGAACTAGTCATGACTCATCCTCTAGACTAAGGTGTTCAACCAACCCACCCAGTACACACTCAAAACCCCCTCCAGAGCCTATGGATATCGCCTTCCTAAGAGGACCCCTAAGTTCCCAGGAAAAGACAAGACGTCGCACTCATAACCTGTGCATGTACTGTGCCTCTGAAGAGCACGGGATTAGAGATTGCCCTAGCCTCAGTCGCCAAAGAAAGGGTAAGCTGTTTACTCCCTCTCCTTCTATTAAGACTTTATTTATAGGCATTTTGAGGTTTGGGAAAATTTGCCCCTCCTGGTAGGATTGTATATCCCATACGTCACTAGCTCATGGACTCTTGCCAATTACATGAAATAAACAGTTTCTTAATCATATTCTATTTTGTCCTTGGATATTTGTAAATGCCTTCTTGTTTGTATATATAATAGGACTAATGTGACAGTTTTTTAATTAGCTCTCATGTATTCATCTATACTTTCTTTAAATACACTTAAATTGCTGACATCCATGTACAGGAATACCTCAACCTACAGTTTATGGTAAATTTAGGGTTTGAAAATAGGGTTAGAGTTTGGATTATGAATTGGGTTGAGGGTTAAAGTTAGGGACCGGGGTTAAGGCTAGTGTTAGAATTAAGTTTAGGGTTAACTCCTTGAATTCTAGAGAGAGCTAGCATCCAAGGAGTCTACCCTCTTCTAGCAATCTGACCAGTAGGAGTCCTGCAAAGACTACATTGCTGTGGTTACATTACTTGAAACAATCTATTATTTTGTATTGCCGCTATTATAACCTTACTACTCCAGTGATATTTAAGTCCCCACAGATGATTTTATTTATCAGATGCATGTTTCACCTTTACCAAAAGGATCAATAGTCTCTTATTATACCATAACTACCTTTGGAGGTTAAGGACTGGCCTTCATAGAATAGCTGTGCTTGGCAAATAACTGCTACATTTGATGGTGTACTTTTTGAGATAAATAAAAAACCCTTTGCCCTTAAATCTAACAACGAACATTTGAACACACTAGAAGAGGCATGCGTAGTACTTGTAGACGCATTAAAAACCTTTGATAAGATATTATGGGATCATCTCAATTTCACCCTAGACAAGTTTGGAATACAAGGGCCTTTCTAAATGCTATCTACACTATCTATAGAGAGCCACAAGCGGCGATAGTAATCAACGCTACACCTTCCAAACCACTTTTACCTCAAAGAGGCACTAGGCAGGGATGTCCCTTATCCCCTTTACTATTTGACCTAGCACTTGAAACCTTGGCCCACAGGATTAGAGGGGAGACGGAGGGCCTGTGTGTGGGTGGGGAGACTGTGCATCTGGCTTTGTTTGCAGACGACATGCTCCTATACTCCCAGAGGCCACAAACTAATATTCCAAAAATAATGAGAATTATTACAGAATTTAGCAAAATTTCAGAGTACCAGATAAACAAAAAAAATCAGAACTATTATGGCTTCACAATCAAAATCCATCCCTACCCCAAAAATCAAACTTCAAATTAGTCACTAACAAATTTAAATACCTAGGTATAACCCTTAACTAAGATCCTAGACAGTGGTACAATAATAACTTCCGACCCCTGCTTAGAGAGCTAAAGCAAAGTCCAATGAATTGGGAGAACCTCCCACTCAGCCTTTCAGGCCAAATTGGGCTGGTGAAGATGATTCTTTTCCCTAAACTCTTATACACCCTACAGATGCTACCAGAACTTATACATAGAAAATACCTCAAACCCCTCAATAAGGCGATATTAAACTTTGTATAGAACAAGAAAAAACACAGAATAGGTTTCACCAAAATGATGGGCGCAGTAAACCAGGGAGGATTTGTACTACCCAATATTGAACACTATAATTGGGCAGCACGGACAAAATATGTCATAGATTAATATGTCATTAAATAAACTACAGATATATCATAGAATCTAATATTTCATTGTCCAATATGATATGAGATGGTCTTGGCTGAGTGAAACAACCCCCTTCTTCTTGCTCTGAAACATTTGGTCATTAGTTCAGGCAATTTATTCCAAAGAGATGGTCATCTATACGGCTGTGTATTGCAAATCTTAGATCAGACACAAGATACCTTTCTCCTGATTAATATGTCAACAGACATGATGTCTGAGAATTTCTTTTGAAGCTTAAATAGATTCAGAAAGAGAACCAGTTTTGGGGGAAGATATGATCAGAAGCCCCTTGAAGATTCTCAATATACAACCATTCTCAAAGGATGTAGATCAATCTCATCTAGGTGTTAAATTGGTACCTGCTGTGTTTGAAAACATAGCTCCCAGATAAGGTGGCGTTTCAAGTCTCTATCTGAGATTTAGTTTCCTATGTCATACAAAGGAATTTGGCCTAAATCTTCATAATAATTTAAAATACACAGATCATATTTGGACATCTATATATATATATATATATATATATATATATATATATATTGATCTGAAACTGACACTATATTGGATAAATGTCTGTTATATTGAACAAGTATAATTGATTCTCAGACTATATATATATATATATATATATATATATATATATATATATATATATATCCAGAGAAGAAATGCATAACAGTAACATATTAGATAAGTGTATACTGAACTTAATAATTAGCTGTATGGTAGATGTATAAATGTTTGTTTCAAAATGGTAACATTTGTTTCTTTATTTTACAGACAGCAAGATGTCCTATGAATATTAGCCATAAACATGGATCTGTGTACTCAAAAATTATTAGGAATGTGAAATATGCTGTGTTTGTATGAATATAATGCCAGGATGTTAAATACTATGATTCTGGGGTGAGCAAATAATTGACAGTGCAAACGCAATTTTAATATATCATAAGTGGAAAATTTTCACATTCGGTCTTAAAATGATCAGAAAAAAATGGTACTGTGTGATCCATGTGTATTTGAACATGTGACTTATTAATACTAGGAATTATAGTATGTTGAATAGAAACAATATAAGGAGATATTTGGAATGTAGCAAAAATGGATGGTAAGACTATATTTCTGGTTGTCTGCTGCCCCCTAGGGGATTAAAACTGGTATGACAGCCAAACATACGTTTCCAGTAGGCAAATTAAGTGTTTCAACTCTAAGGGCGGACCAGGGAAAAGCACCGGATAAAGGGCCAATCCAAATCCTGTGGGAGTGATTAAAGAAATGGGGGAGGAATTCTTTATTCTTGGAATAAAGGTCCAGACAGCTCACTGCTAAAGAGGAGACAGACTCAAAGAAGCATGAACTTTGGAGAGAAAATACACAGGCTTTGGGCCCAGTATTTCCTTTGCCATCTTGGGACAATTTCTTGAACAAGGAAAGATTAACAATTTGAGAGCTGTACCTTTGCATAGATTACCCACAAGAACTCTGGAAGCTGAAACATTGATTTGCTTATTTGGGTGAAATATAAGAAACTGTTAAGTATATAATTTGATATTTTAAAGAAAATACTATCGGCTAGATTACGAGTCTTGCGTTAGGCTGAAAAAGCAGCGTTAACAGGTCCTAAAGCTGCTTTTTCCCTACTGCTGCTATTACGAGTCTTGCAGGTTTAGGGGCACCGCACACTTCTTTGGCCTTACCGCAAAACGACTTACGTAAACTTCGTAAACCCTTTTTTCTATGTGATTTTCATAGCGCCGGTATTACGAGTCTGTCCTGGTAGGCCAAAAAGTGAGCGATACACCCTCTACCTCCAAGATCCATTTTTTTTAAACTCAGTAGTTAAGAGTTTTATGGTACAATGCCGTAGCATAAAACTCATAACTAAAGTGCTAAAAAGTACACTAACACCCATAAACTACCTATTAACCCCTAAACCGAGGCCCTCACGTATAGCAAACACTAAAATAACATTTTTAACCTCTAATCTGCCGCTCCGAACATCGCTGCAACTATAATAAACATACTAACCCCTAAACCGCCGCATTCCCGCCTCGCAAACACTAGTTAAATAATATTAACCCCTAATCTGCCTCCCCTAACATCGCCACCACCTACATTATACTTATTAACCCCTAATCTGCCGCTCTGGACATCGCCGCCACCTACATCATACTTATTAACCCCAAATCTGCTGCCCCAACACCGCCGCCACCTACATTATTTTTATTAACCCCTAATCTGCCGCCCCCAATGTTGCCACAACCTACCTACACTTATTAACCCCTAATCTGCTGCCCCCAACGTCGCCGCCACTATTCTAAATTTATTAACCTCTAAACCTAAGTCTAACCCTAACACCCCCTAACTGAAATATAATTTAAATAAATCTAATAAAAATTCCTATCATTAACTAAATTATTCCTATTTAAAACTAAATACTTACCTATAAAATAAACCCTAAGATAGCTACAATATAACTAATTGTCATGCTTATTCCCTTTCCCTATTGTAACATAGCACTGGCCCTTTAAATCCCCTGCAATTGCCATAAATACCAGCAATCCTCACTTACTCATTGCTTGGTATTGATTCATTCCGGACCAGTCCTGAGCTCCACCCTCTACCTGCAGTCTGTGCAGCAACCGCTCCCTGAGCACTGTCTCATTCAGGCTGCTATCCTGTGAAGTGAACTGCTCCGCTAACCAGAACTTCGGCCTCTGTGAAGTCACACGCCACTCTCTTGCCGACTTCAGCTGCTTCCTAACCGCTCTCAGCACTTACCTTACTTGCGGTTCTACCGAAATCCAGTCTCCAACTATAGGTATATCAGGTACCAATATTAAGGGGGTTCTTTTGCTTATATTGTTAGTCTGCTCAATCTGTACACTTTGGCGCAATCCTGTATGTGCACTATTTACAAGAGCTCATGTTACTTTATAAGTATCCATTCTCATAACACCATAAGCCTTTACCATTCATTGTTTTGTGCACAAACATCTATATATTCAAAGTATAATGTTAACAATAATTTCATAATTGAGGTTAAAGCAACTAGTTACACTGCTGAATTGCGTTAACCCTGTATCTTCAGCTATAGTGTTTGCTGCTGCTTTATCTATTTTTTTTTCCTTTTTTCACATATTAACTGCTAGTTGTGTGTGCGCTAGGTTGCCACATATTACTTAAGGGTAATATCTATGTGACACCCTGCTACACACTTAGCTACACTATATATTAATATATATTTATATTGTGTTATCAGTAGCTGTGGTCCACTCTAATATATGTCTCTTTTTTAGACATTACAGAAATACCAAGCCATTTAAAATGGACCCAACTGATATGAATACACACATACAAACACTAACTAACAAAGTAGATTTACTAACTGAAGGTCTTACTGCACTAAAACTTGAAAATGACAACTTGAAAACTTATATCAAGGAGGTAGTTGATAGGAAGCCCCCTCCTCTAGAACCCCACATTAGTACCCCTGAACCTTTCTCTGGAGATAGGAAGATTTTTAGGGAATTTAAAAATTCATGCTATTTATTATTTACTCTCAAACCCTATACCTATCGTAATGATAGGGTAAAAGTTATGACAACCATTTCCTACTTAAGGGCAGAGCCTAGGGCATGGGCCAATACTTTTTTGGAGCACAATGATGACATTCTCAATTCCTTGGACTCTTTTTTTCTCTGCCTTATCACAAATTTATGAGGACCCCTTTAAGCAGCAAACGGCTGAAAATGGCAGAGGAAAAGAGAGGTAGAGGAATATATAGCAGAATTCCAGCGGCGGGCTCCCGACACCCAATGGAACAACTTGTCTCTCCGAAATCAATTTCGGTTGGGGTTGTCGGATGCTGTTAAGGATGAGCTATCTCGCACCCAAATACCTCCTACTCTGGAACAACTTATAGATCTCTGTATCTGCATAGATAGAAGGCTCAGGGAAAGACATCACGAGAGAACTAGTCATGACTCATCCTCTAGACTAAGGTGTTCAACCAACCCACCCAGTACACACTCAAAACCCCCTCCAGAGCCTATGGATATCGCCTTCCTAAGAGGACCCCTAAGTTCCCAGGAAAAGACAAGACGTCGCACTCATAACCTGTGCATGTACTGTGCCTCTGAAGAGCACGGGATTAGAGATTGCCCTAACCTCAGTCGCCAAAGAAAGGGTAAGCTGTTTACTCCCTCTCCTTCTATTAAGACTGTTCTCAAAAGCAATCAGTATTGTAAAACTAATCTTGTTTTACAGTGGGACCAAACTCGAGTGACCGTCCAAGGGATTATTGACTCCGGAGCCTCCCTCTCTTACATTGATATAACCTTTTGTGAAACTAATAAAATACCCCTGCACAAGAAATTGTCTCCTGTTCATTTGAGAGGGATAGATGGTGAGGTCTTGTCCACAGGACCTGTTTTGTTTGAAACAACTCCCATTCTAATGTCGACAGAGTGTCACCATAGGGAGTATATCAAATTCTATGTCATTACCTCACCTGATTTTCCTCTAATTTTAGGGTTACAGTGGCTTAGGCAACATGATCCTCTCATCTCTTGGTCATCTCTTTCTTTACAATTTAATTCTGATTATTGCAAGGTAACCTGTTACCCCCAACTGTTACTCCAACCTTCCCCTGAAGGGTTGCAACCAAATGTGCCCACTGATTATGAAGATTTTATTGATGTGTTTAGCAAGAAACAATCAGAAAATCTCCCACCACACAGGCCATATGACTGCTCAATCGATCTGCTTCCAGGAGCAGCTATTCCCTGTGGGCACATTTTTCCTTTGTCTAAACCAGAATTGCTACATCTTTGAACTTACCTTGAAGAAAACCTTAAAAAAGGTTTTATAAGACCTTCAACTTCTCCTGCAGCAGCAGGGATTTTCTTCGTAAAAAACAAAGATGCTTCTCTAAGACCTATAGTAGACTATAGGCAGTTAAATAAAGTAACTATAAAAAACCGTTACCCCTTACCACTTATCAGCGAATTAATTGAGCGTCTAGAGGGCTCTAAGATTTTCACTAAGCTGGACCTTAGGGGCGCCTATAACTTGATCAGGATGAGGTCAGGAGACGAATGGCTGACTGCATTTCGTACTCGTTATGGGTTATACGAATATGTAGTCATGCCATTCGGTCTCTGCAATGCTCCTGCCACCTTCCAGCACCTGATAAATTATATTTTCAAGGATATACTGGATACCTATGTGGTCATTTATCTAGACGACATTCTCATATTCTCAAAATCTCTATCAGAACACAAAATCCATGTCCGTCAGGTACTGACTAGACTCAGAAGCAATTCTTTATATGTAAAAGCTGAAAAATGCACCTTTCATGCAAATAGTATACCATTCCTTGGGTACATAATATCTGATAAGGGTATACGTATGGATGACACTAAAATTAAAACTGTAATAGATTGGCCTGTCCCTACTTCCAGAAAACAAGTTCAAAGTTTTCTGGGATTCGCCAACTTCTACAGGAAATTTATAAAAAACTACTCTTCTCTGGCTAAACCCCTTATCGATCTTACAAAACAAAATATAAAATTCACCTGGTCTACTGCCACCCAAAATACCTTTGATTTATTGAAATCACGTTTTACCTCTGCACCCATTTTGTGCTACCCTAACTCAGAACTCCCTTATACTCTTGAAGTAGACACTTCTGACTTTGCCCTTGGAGCCATCCTCTCACAACGACAATCTCTACAACAACCATTGCATCCTGTTGCTTACTATTCTCGTACCTTAACAACAGCAGAGAGAAACTATCCAGTTGGCGAAAAGGAACTCCTCGCCATAAAGGCCGCATTCGAACAATGGAGACACCTACTGGAAGGAGCTACAACACCAACTATAGTTTACACTGACCATAGGAACTTACAATTCCTGAAGTCCACAAGAACACTCTCCGCCCGCCAAGTTCGTTGGAATTTATTCTTTTCACGCTTTAATTTCCTCATTACCTACAGACCAGCCAGCAAGAATGGGAAGGCAGATGCCCTATCTCGTCTCCCACAAACATCATCAGCAACAACCACAACCCAAAACATTATTCCTGAAGAAAACTTCCTTCTGTTTATGATTGATTCTGTTCCTTTATTACGAACTGAACAAATAAAAGATTCTTCAAAACCTGAACATCTTTTAAGAAAGAATAACGATGGACTCTACTGTTATGGGAATAAACTGTACCTCCCTCCATCTCTACGTGACCAGCTATTCAGATCCGCTCATGATTCATCTCTTGGGGGACATTGTGGACTAACTAAAACTAGGGAATTGGTACTGAGATCTTACTGGTGGCCAACCATGTTAACTGATGTAACACAGTTCATAAACTCTTGCCCCACTTGTACCATATCCAAAAGGAACAAAAGACCACCTTACGGTCTTCTACTCTCAATACCTACCCCCGAGAAACCCTGGCAGGAAATCGCTCTGGATTACATTGTGGATTTACCCACATCTGACAAAAACACCACTATTGTAGTAGTAGTGGATCTTTTTAGCAAAATGATCCATCTAATACCTAATCACAAACTTCCCACAGCAGCAGAAACCATACAACTTCTTTTAACACATGTTATAAGGCTACATGGGTTGCCTAAGAAAATTCTGACCGATCGAGGGTCCCAATTCACCAGCGCTCTTTGGTCTGCTTTCTGTAAACAGTTCTCCATTGAAAAGTCCCTTTCTTCTTCTTACCATCCTCAGACAAATGGACAGACGGAACGGTGTAATCAATGGGTGGAACAGTTCCTACGAACTTATTGTCATACTAACCAACACTCCTGGTCCCAACAGTTACATTTCGCTGAATTCGTCTTTAATAATACTCTGCATTCTACAACTAAACAGACACCTTTCTATGTCAACTATGGTTTCCATCCTACGTTCCAATACTTGCCTGAACTGGTTTCAGATCATTCCCACATTTCAGATTTAACTTCCACCATCAGCTCTAACTTCATAACCGTCAAACAAGCAATCGAAGACGCAAAGATTATACAGAAAAAGTATTATGACCGCCGGCGCACTCCACCACCTACATACAAAGTAGGAGATCTCGTCTGGCTCTCCATAAAAAATCTTCACTTATCAACTCCATCCAGGAAGTTCTCACCTCTCTTCATTGGACCATTCCCTGTACAGCGGATTATCAACTGCAATGCTGTTCGTCTCACCTTACCTACTTCACTCAAAATACATCCCACTTTCCATGTATCATTGCTTAAACCTTACCGTACCTTACGTAACCAATCCATGGATACAGCACTACCTTCTTTTTCTGTAGACCCCAACATGGAATATGAGGTTGAGGACATTTTGGATGCTAGACGTCTCAGGGGTGTCCTTCAATATCTTATTAAATGGAAGGGCTACTCTGGTGAGCACAACTCTTGGGAACCATCCACCAATATCTCAGCTCCCAGATTACTTTCCAGATTCCATCAAAGACACCCAGATCGTCCTAGTCCCTGAGCATCGGTGCTGCTCCTGGAGGGGGGTGTTCTGTCATGCTTATTCCCTTTCCCTATTGTAACATAGCACTGGCCCTTTAAATCCCCTGCAATTGCCATAAATACCAGCAATCCTCACTTACTCATTGCTTGGTATTGATTCATTCCGGACCAGTCCTGAGCTCCACCCTCTACCTGCAGTCTGTGCAGCAACCGCTCCCTGAGCACTGTCTCATTCAGGCTGCTATCCTGTGAAGTGAACTGCTCCGCTAACCGGAACTTCGGCCTCTGTGACGCCACACGCCACTCTCTTGCCGACTTCAGCTGCTTAAAAACCGCTCTCAGCACTTACCTTACTTGCGGTTCTACCGAAATCCAGTCTCCAACTATAGGTATATCAGGTACCAATATTAAGGGGGTTCTTTTGCTTATATTGTTAGTCTGCTCAATCTGTACACTTTGGCGCAATCCTGTATGTGCACTATTTACAAGAGCTCATGTTACTTTATAAGTATCCATTCTCATAACACCATAAGCCTTTACCATTCATTGTTTTGTGCACAAACATCTATATATTCAAAGTATAACGTTAACAATAATTTCATAATTGAGGTTAAAGCAACTAGTTACACTGCTGAATTGTGTTAACCCTGTATCTTCAGCTTTAGTGTTTGCTGCTGCTTTATCTATTTTTTTTCCTTTTTTCACATATTAACTGCTAGTTGTGTGTGTGCTAGGTTGCCACATATTACTTAATGGTAATATCTATGTGACACCCTGCTATACACTTAGCTACACTATATATTAATATATATTTATATTGTGTTATCAGTAGCTGTGGTCCACTCTAATATATGTCTCTTTTTTAGACATTACACTAATAGTTACATGGTATCTAGCTTAGGGTTTATTTTTATTTTACAGGCAAGTTTGTATTTATTTTAACTAGGTAGAATAGTTATTAAATAGTTATTATCTATTTAATAACTACCTAGCTAAAATAAATACAAAAGTACCTGTAAAATAAAACCTAACCTAAGTGTCAAAACCTGCAGTGATAACTGCAGCTATAAGTCCAAGTGTGTCTATTAGCTTTAGTAAAATAAAGTAATGTGACAAATAATGAAGTCAGTTTGCTAGCGAGGAAACTTAAACTTTATTATTTGTAATAATATTGCCTAAGAAGTCACCAATAATATGAGCAGTATTATGGTAAAAGAGTAGGCTTGAAACTATAGTATAACTTTGTATTTTAGAACATAAGCAATTGGTATGTAGACAGGTTAGTAATAAGTATTAGCTACTATGCTTTAGGATAATCTCTGCAGAGAAAGTGCACAGCAATAACTGGTTTAAACAACAGGCACAATGCAAGTTGAAAGGCTGTGAATACAATTAGTAACAGATTTCCATGAGGCACTGAGATTATATAGGAGCAGAGGTAACGGTTCACAGAACAGTAAGGTAATTTACTTTAAGAATACAGAACCTGATCTCCCAGCAGATTGTGGTCTTTACCAGTCCGGTGTGAAACAAAGCTGAGTGGCTCCGGTACTGAGGAGGTGAGGATCTGTGCTGCTAATTCGGCAAGTGGTGTTTGGAGCGGAGTTGCCCTGCTGACAGCTGAGAGAAGCAGTGAGGAATTGCGCCGACGGCGCTGACGTCACAGGATGCGGCAGGAGGCTCTTAGTTAAATCCCCTGCTTGTAGTTTTGGAGACGCTGTAGAAACAAGGAACTTTTCTTTAAACAAGGTGCAAGGTTGTGAGCTGGGGACTTCAGTTTAGCACTTCAATAAAGCAGCAAAGAACCTTGGTTAATGGGAGGTTAAATAGGGAAGGAAAGGATCCTTAATTGAGAAATAAGGTGGTATTGCGAACTGGTGTCTGTGTTTCTTAAGGTGGAATGGTGAGTTCATGACACTAAGTTACACTAATACCTAACACTACACTACAATTAAATAAATTAACTAAATTAAATACAATTAAATAAATTAAATACAATTAGCTAAAAGTACAAAAACCCCCCCACTAAATTACAGAAAATAAAAAACTAATTACAGATCTAATAAACTAATTACACCTAATCTAATAGCCCTATCAAAATAAAAAAGCCCCCCCAAAATAAAAAAACCCTAGCCTAAACTAAACTATCAATAGCCCTTAAAAGGGCCTTTTGTGGGGCATTGCCCCAAAGTAATCAACTCTTTTACCTGTAAAAAAAAAAATACAAGCAACCCCCCAACAGTAAAACCCACCACCCGCACAACAAACCCCCCAAATAAAAAGCTAACTAAAAAAACCTAAGCTCCCCATTGCCCTGAAAAGGGCATTTGGATGGGCATTGCCCTTAAAAGGGTAGTTAGCTCTTTTGCGTCCCAAAGCCCTAACCTAAAAATAAAACCCACCCAATATACCCTTAAAAAAATCTAACACTAACCCCCTGAAGATCGACTTACTGTTCTGAAGACCGGACATCCATCCTCAAGGAAGCGGCAGAAGTCTTCTTCCAACCGGGCCGAAGTCCTCAACGAAGCCGGGAGAATTCTTCATCCAAGCCGGGCGAAGTTGTCCTCCAGACGGGCAGAAGTCTTCATCCAGACAGCATCTTCTATCTTCATCCATCCGACGCAGAGCGGCTCCATCTTCAAGACATCCGAGGCGGAGCATCCTCTTCATCCGGAGTCTTCTTACTGAATGAAGGTTCCTTTAAGTGACGTCATCCAAGATGGCGTCCCTTAGATTCCGATTGGCTGATAGAATTCTATCAGCCAATTGGAATTTAGGTAGAAAAAATCCAATCAGCCAATCGGAATTAAGGTAGAAAAAATCCAATCAGCCAATAGAATGCGAGCTCAATCCTATTGGCTGATTCAATCAGCCTATAGCATTGAACTTCAATCCTATTGGCTGATTGCATCAGCCAATAGCATTTTATCTACCTTAATTCCGATTGGCTGATTGAATTCGATCAGCCAATCGGAATCTAAGGGACGCCATCTTGCATGATGTCACTTAAAGGTACCTTCATTCAGTAAGAAGACTCCAGATGAAGAGGATGCTCCGCGACGGATGTCTTGAAGATGGACCCGCTTCGCGTCGGATGGATGAAGATAGAAGATGCCGTCTGGATGAAGACTTCTGCCCGTCTGGAGGACCACTTCGCCCGGTAATTTTGTATTTATTTTAGCTAGGTAGTTATTAAATAGTTAATAACTATTTAGTAACTATTCTACCTAGTTAAAATAAATACAAACTTGCCTGTAAAATAAAAATAAACCCTAAGATAGCTACAATGTAACTATTATTTATATTGTATCTAGTTTAGGGTTTATTTTATAGTTAAGTATTTAGTTTTAAATAGGAATTATTTAGGTAATAATATTAATTTTTATTTAGATTTATTTAAATTATATTTAAGTTAAGGGGTATTAGGGTTAGACTTAGGTTTAGGGGTTAATACATTTAGTATAGTGGTGGCGACGTTGGGGGCGGCAGATTAGGGGTTAATAAATGTAGGTAGGTGGCGGCGATGTTAAAGACAGCCGATTAGGGGTTAATAATATTTAACTAATGTTTGCGAGGTGGGAGTGCGGCGGTTTAGGGGTTAATATGTTTATTATAGTGGTGGCGACATTGGGGGCGGCAGATTAGAGGTTAATAAATGTAGGTAGGTTGTGGCGACATTGGGAGAGGGAGATTAGGGGTTAATAAATATAATGTAGGTGGCGGCGATGTTGGGGGCAGCAGATAAGGGATTAATAAATATAATGTAGGTGACGGCAATGTCCGGAGCGGTAGATTAGGGGTTAAAAAATATAATGAGTAGAAGGAAGCAGCACTCTTAATCCACTGTCCATAAAATCGAAAAAGTTTATTTCAAGTCGTTTAAAACACAAATAGACAAGCACAGCACAGTACAAGCTTCACAAGTGGAGGGGGAGCAAATCTTATGCGCCAGGGGTTATGATCGGAATGCATTACAGCAGTCTTTAGATGAGGTGATAAGTACTTATAATCCTACACAAGGAAAGGGGAATAATAAGGCCAAAAAAGCAATGTGTGATAAGGATACAGTAGTTTTTTCGACAGAATTTTCTTCACAATTTAATGATCTGTGCAATATTATTAAAAGAAATTTATCCATACTTAAAGGTGATGACATTTTAGTAAACATCGTTGACAAAGTTAAATTTGTGCCCAAAAAGGCACCTACACTTGCCAAAAAACTGTCCCCCAGTATGGTGAATAGCCAAGTAGGAGTAAAAGGGAGTCAGTGGCTTAACAAGAAAGGCACTTTTAAGTGCCTATCTAGAAATTGTCTTACTTGTTCACAGATCTCTATGGAGGTAGAATTCACCAGTCATGTAACCAAAAAGAATTTTAAGATCAACCATTATGCGAATTGTGGTACAACATTTGTTATCTATCTTATTGAGTGTACCCTCTGTTCTGAACAGTATGTGGGTCAGACCTCTCGTGCCCTCAGATCGAGAATAGGGGAGCATAGAAGGGACATTAAAAATTATAACAAGGATTCGAGTGTAGCAAGGCACTTTAATTGTCTACATTTTACGGATCAGCCCAAATTTACTGTCAAAGTAATAGATATAGCCAAAAAGCCCATTCGGGGAGGAAACATTTATAATATACTGTCCAAGAAAGAACTTTATTGGATCTGGAAACTTAGTACGAGGGCACCTCTTGGTCTAAATAAGGAATGGGACATCAGTTATTTTGTGGAGTAATTTTGGTTATCTTAAGCAGTCTCATTAATGTAGATATCCATAGTTACATTAAGAGTACTTTTTTACACTCTATAGATATCCACTTTCACATCTTCACATTTTCATATACTCACATATTGATATTTACAATCATACATATCTGTATATGTTTTCACATTAACATTTTTTGTTTTTGTATCTATCTATTACTGTGAAATATTATGAATGACCATTTATGGCTAACCATGGGAGGTGATAACAAATTGAGCTGAACCACATTCCTAATGGTTTGCCATGTCTATTATTATTGTGTAGGGATATTAGACTCTGGAATTCTAAATTCTGAACATATAATTTTATGTTCGGAGTTTTCAATTTCACTGTCAATATATCAATATGAATATAATCTTTGTATTACATTAAAGAATCAATACTATATCTGTCAAATTTTCACCAAACTGTGTTGTACATTTTACTAGATCTATTGTTCTTTTTTCTTGCCTTGTGTACATAGATATAATTTTCTTATATACATTTTCTTGTTGGATCATTGTCATGTGGTCCTGTATACAAAAAAATCATCTAAAAAATCATCCAATAATATTGATGATATTTGTGTAATTATATGAATCAATTATAACATATGTTTTTTTCTAAAAAATAATTTTTCTCACTAATTTTTTCATCAATTAATATATTATATTTTTTTCTATATTTTATATTTTTTGTTTTTTCATAGATTTTTCATTGTTTGAGACTAATTTTTAATTTGTGTAACGTGAACAATTGATGTGTTTATTTCTATATAGAGAAACATATCTTTTTTCGGTATTATTTTTATCTTTCTATATGCATTTTTTGTCTTTGTATTGTGTGTTCTTTTTATATAATGAGTACTTTTTTCCATGTTACACTATATTTCTTCTCACGCCTTTGCAGTATACCTTTAAAATATCCATTTTTAGAGGTGTATTAGGGCTTTGAAGCTGTGATTGGCCATTACACCCTTTAAAGGTGTGCTGCACAGGTGGTGAGCTATCCTATGATTAAGTGCTGCATAGCACGAAACATGTAAGGATTTGCTCCCCCTCCACTTGTGAAGCTTGTACTGTGCTGTGCTTGTCTATTTGTGTTTTAAACAACTTGAAATAAACTTTTTCGATTTTATGGACAGTGGATTAAGAGTGCTGCTTCCTTCTACTCGTTACTATTGGATTTGGCTCGATTCCCTTTCTAGCTGGCACCACGCCAACAGTGCTTTTCTCTGTGCCGACATTCTGGGGCTGTAATTGGACAACAGCGCACACACCCTCCTCAGGCTGTAGCGACGTCATTCCCCTACTCACTGTCTCTGCTTAAAAAATATAATGTAGGTGGCGACGCTGTCGGGGGTGGCAGATTAGGGGTTAATAAGTGTAAGATTAGGGGTGTTTAGAATCGGGGTTCATGTTAGGGTGTTAGGTGTAAACATAACTTTTATGTCACGCTCGGCCGCTGGGAAGCTCCAGCTGTCCTCTCTGTGTGCTTGATTGACAGGTAGTCTGAGCCGCCCCTTCCTGATGATGTCACTACCAGGCTTTTTTATTCCGGGCTTCCTGTTTCCTCAGTGCCCGTTTGTTTGTTTCTCTTTGTGGCTCCTGTGAGGACTTTGCTGTGGAATCTCTCTAACTGCCAAACTCTGCAAAGACTGACTATCCTGGGTTAATCCTCTAACTTCCTGATAACCTGTTGCCGAACATTGCAAGTACTATTTATTCTGTGAAACTCTCACACTGCATGTTTACCTGTTGCCAAAACTCTGCAAATACTGGTAATTCAGTGTAAACCTTCAAACTGCTTGATATCCTGTTGCCAAACATTGCAAAGACTGTCTATTCTGTGAAACTCTCACACTGCATGTTTACCTGTTGCCAAAACTCTGCAAATACTGGTAATTCAGTGTAAACCTTCAAACTGCTTGATATCCTGTTGCCAAACATTGCAAAGACTGTCTATTCTGTGAAACTCTCAAACTGCATGATAACCTGTTGCCAATCCTTGCAAGTACTGATTAATCTGTATTAACCCTCAAACTACCTGTTATCCTGTTATCTAACTCTGCATGTACTGCCTATTCAGTATAAACCTACAAACTGCCTGATAACCTGTTGTCAAACTCTTCAAGGACTGACTACACAGTATTAACCCTCAAACTGCCTGATAACAAGTTACCTACTCCTGCATTATTAACTGTTTCTTGTTTACCCTTCCTCTGTCTAAGTGTAAGTGACTATCCCTGCTCTCCTGATTCTGTAGAAGACTTTTCCTGTAACCAGTTCCTTACTCAGAAGTCTATTTGGCTGATATCTTGAATTACTTTGGACTCAGGCTAACCCTGCTCCATATCGTGAGTACATTGTTTTTTAGAGGTTGTCGTGGGGTCACGTCCTGGATTAAACTCAGAGTGCAAGGGTGTTGTTTAAGTTCACCCTAGCATTTGGGTCTTCTTCTGGACTTTTCCTAACCTGAAATTTTATTTCCCCAAAGGAATCAATGGGGCTGCGTTACTGAGTTTTACGCTGCTTTTTTGCAGGTGTTAGACTTTTTCTCAACCAGGTTTCCCCGTTGATCCCTATGGGGAAAACGTGCACGAGCACGTACAACCAGCTCACCGCTGACTTAAGCAGCGCTGGTATTGAAGTGCGGTAAGGAGCACAATTTTGCTAAATGCTCACTTCTTGCCTTTTAACGCTGGGTTTGTAAAAACCTGTAATACCGGTGCTGCATGTAAGTGAGCGGTGAGAAAAAACTGCTCGTTAGCACCGCATAGCCTCTAACGCAAAACTCGTAATCTGGTAAATTTAAAAGGGCACAGTTTGTATTTCAAGCCTGTGTAATTTAAAACTAGTCTTTTGTTTCCAAGTAATTTATAATTGCAGCCATATAAATATATTTTAGAATTTGTCTTAATTGTAGATAATTAAGAATTTATTTCAGCTCAGATAAATTGGCATATGAGTTGGTTGTTTGCACAAAAAAATATATAATTTCTGATATTTTAAATTAGAGTTATATAGGATCAATTGTAGGCTAAGTAGTTTAGTTGTACTGGTCTGAAAGTTAGTAGCTCATACTTTGATTTGGGAGATTGTGAGTAAAGTTAATTGTAAAGGTATATTTGGTTTGCTTTGTAAAGTATATTGTAACAACATTAGTGTGTATCATTTGATTAATAATCTGGTTTCTTTAAATATAATTCAATGTGTCTATAACTTTAACCCCTTAATGACCACAATGTACCATGTATGTCACTGGTCGTTAAGGATTTTTTCCGGACATAATAGCACAAGTCTAGCAAGAACACACTATTAATACCCTCCCTCCAGCGGGCTTTGTGGAATAGAGCAGTCTCAACGCTGGTGACAAGACCGCGCTATAAAACAATCAAGTCCCAAAAAAAGGCCAGTGACATACAGGGTAC
This sequence comes from Bombina bombina, assembly GCF_027579735.1. Taxonomy (NCBI): domain Eukaryota; kingdom Metazoa; phylum Chordata; class Amphibia; order Anura; family Bombinatoridae; genus Bombina; species Bombina bombina. The sequence goes on along the minus strand of NC_069499.1, from coordinate 1,425,712,091 downwards.
GTCGCTGGTCCTTAAGGGGTTAACTTATCGTAAAGAACTTAGAAAAAAATATTGTTTAATTGTTTCTTATATGCATTTTAATTGGAGGTTAGTTTTAAAGAATAATTATTAAATAAATTGTATTATAACCCAGCCATATACGGAAATATTATTTGGAGGCACCACAGTAGAAGAAATGTATCACATTGATATAATATATTTGTAGTAAATAGAGATTATAAAAAAAAAAAATGTTAATCATATTTAAATAATTTTTTTTCATATTTCAAAAAAAATTGTATTTTTCAAAAAATGTATTTTTCATATTTCAAAAAAAAATATTTTTCATTTAAATTTTTTTTTCATATTTCAAATTTTATTTTTTTCATAATTCGAAAAAAAATAAATTCATATTTAAAAAAAAAATTAATATTTTTGAAAATATTTTTTTTGCTCTCTTCATATTGGTCTAAATTGTATTAGCGTTTTAATTTAACCAAATAATAAGCCAATATAATAATGTCTGTAACCAGAAATGAATCATTTGAATCTGTACATAGTGTTGAAATTTGTTCCCCGAAATTACCCCTCACTCAGGGCGATGTTCGTAACATGGACATTATAGGCCACATTTAAAAGAGGTGTAATATTGCGAGTGATTGTAATGATTATATGGATATGCTTGCCATTAAGGCTAAAAATATTGCTATTGATGATGGGAGGTGGAATTAAAAAAGTGAATTGTTTTAAGAATTATCCATAATTAATAAATGCAAAAACTCTAAGAAGCGAGAGCTAATACTAAAATCCTGGCCCCTTGTAATATGCATTATTGACGAAATGTCACTATACCTGATAGAGAAGGAATTGCAATTACAGGAGTTAGACGATAATATTCGCTCATCACGCAGATGCAAAGAGAATTTAAATATAGCCAAAAATGAAATTGTTATATTTAAACAAGACAAGGCCGCCTTAGATAAGCATAATTGATATTGAATTGAATTTACTAGCCAAAATACAAGAGTTAAATAAACAACTCGCACAAAGCCAGAAAGAACTAAGTGGTTTAAAAAGGCCATATCATCATAATGAAACCCCATCTATTAGCAATGAGAATAATGCAGATAATTATCAGAAATGAATTACAGAACTTTAGTGAAGAATTTAAACACAGGTTACTGATTGGCACAGAGATAAACTTCCCACATAGACAATCACCTCATGTTTTAAATTCAGAGAACTGCTACACTTCAGAGGGGGAGGACAGTGATTATAGTGAGTCATAGGGCGGAGCTAGTTACCCAAATAGCCCCCATAATACTAATATGCGTAAGGGTTCTCCCCATAGTAAAAGGGAAGATAGGGAACACTCCAACCCCAAAAATAAGGCTCCTAGGAAAGCCCAAGATACGTCTAATAAGGTATATGACACCTCTAAAATAATTACTTTTTTTAAGTAGTGCAGTACCTAAGTTCTCCAACAAGGGAACCATTTCTATAATTGACCACTTAGTGACCTATGAAAATGCTTTATCCATAATGAATGTTACAAGTGAGCAGTCAAAAATTGAATTTCTGCCCTGGGTATTTGAAGGTAAATATCTTAAATTCTTTGCTTTACTAAAGGATATGAATATTCATTCCTGGAATGAGACAAAACGACAGTGCAGAAAGGAATTCGGGCAATATCACACTAAAACACTAAAACTGCAGCGAAAATGCTCAGAATTTGTGAATTTATTTTTTGAAGCATTGCCCGCACCCATCAAACTTAATTTAGCTAGAGATTTTGATGAGAAATGCTTATTGGACTGGCTGATCAAAGAGAGTACAAAGTTATACTCTATTCAGCAGTCCGGTGAACAGGGAGTTAAAAGGGAACTAAAGCCCAACCCCAAAATTGTGGCAGAAACTAAGGTGTCACCTAGCACCAGGTTTCTCAACAGCCGGGCCGTGGCCCAGTACCGGGCCGTGATAGCCCTGCTGGTGGGCCCTGACCTGTCAAGCCCCCACTGCACACTCTTACCCCACTGCACACAAGGGGCAGACTGAGACCAATCAAGGCCCCAGGAAAACTGTCTCACACTGACCCAAAAGTATTCAAATTTATGCAAATGAACATGGTAGCCTCCCTGCCCTTACCCCAACAGGCCCATCAACCTCCAGAGCCAGGACCCCAAACATTAATGGCCAAAGAAAGGGCCCCCAACCTCCAGGGCCAGACCTCACACTTCATGGCCCTCACAGCGACAGACCCTCGGCAGGACCCCCACACTCCAGGGCCCCCACTAAACCCACACTGAACTGCTTAGTTACTGTTAGGGCAAATAACTGCTGCTTACTATATATATATATATATATATATATATATATATATATATATATATATAAATAAATAATAAAACTACCGGGCCCTGGACATGTCCAGCTAAAATTTACCGGGCCTTGAGGTCACTTTGGTTGAGAACCACTGACCTAGCCCCCTCAATTTGGAGTCTAAAAAGAAAACCTATGCGGAGGTGGCCCAAGAAATCAGGCCATCCCCACAAAGTTTTAACTCTGCCCCTCCCCCAACACGTGCTGAGCCGCAGAGAAATTATGCTCAAGATGGGGGGCATACCCAGGTAAATAATAATCCCCAAAGAGATGAAAACCCACAAGGTTATCGGTATCCCCGTAAAAGTAAATACCAAAAGTGACAAAAATACTCTCAGGGTAACCAGACACCCCAAGTAAATAGTGCTCCCCAAAATATTAACGCTGAACAAGTTGAACCCCAAAGACACCCACGTCAAAATAAGAACAATAGTGATTATTCTGAGGGATCGCAAGGATCCAGGAATCAATACCCTGGGACATCAAAAAATCGGTCCATGGGTAAAGATAGCTTGTCCATTCAAGTGGGCCAACTCAGTACGCAAGTTAGTCAATTATGTACACTATTTACTAATATGAGTCAAGCTTTTACAGCTCAGAACCCTAATAATCCTTTTTTAGGGGTACAGCCAGTGGCCAGCAGTGGACCACATGCACAGTCATAAATACTGCAGTATTACCTGAGAGAGGGGGGGAGAGATATACCAAATGGAATGATAAATAACAATAATGGTACTAATCATGTTCTCTCCCTACAGACCGGACGATTTAGCTGTGATGACGAGCAACCTCAGCCTGAAAGCTCTAACAAATCTCTTCCCTTGCAGTATTCTCTTAACCTTATTTCCACAGATGCAGTACACAGGAACCCGGCCAGCCCTATTATAGAAGAGGGGACCGGTAAGAATGAGAGTTCTTCTGCATCAGATAACATGGCGAATACAGGTAACACGTGGCGAAGCCCACAATTGTGTAATCACGCCAATTTTATGTGTGAAATGGTAGAAACTGCAGGGAGATATTATGTACTAGCTGAGCTCCAGGATTCAGTTTCCAACCCTATCATGGGATTAATTGATACTGGATCTCAGGCAACTATTTTATGCCACAGGTACTACACACAGCTAAATGAGCTAACACCCCACAAACCTAAAATAAAAGAATTTGATGGTTCACTAATAGGTTTTGGGGGTGACTCTCTAAAAATTTAAACTGGGGAACAGGGTAATAAGACACCCTGTCATTATAGTGGATCTGCCAACTAATCGTTTAATTATTGGTGGTGATCTCCTGAAGCGATTAAGCACCATAATTGATTGCATAAATAAAGTAATTTGGTCACAAATAAAAAGGCCTGTTAATTATGAGCGATCCGGTATATCTCGCACCCGACATAACTGTCACATAGTGGAAGAGAAGCCAGATGCTGTGGAGATTCATTTCAGGAATGACTCTATACCTGAAATCACTATCCTACAAATAGATGATCAGACTCCTTAAAGTGGCTCTGATGCTAATACTTTAAAAATTTCGCCTGGAAAGATAGCAAATATTTCCTTAGACGGCGATGTATTAACCATATCTCTCCACAAGGGGGATCATAAAATCCCTAAAGGAGGAGAACATTCTCAATTCCTCCCAGAGACTGCGAAAGAGGATTTATTTATCCCTATGCAAGTGCATGACCTTGGGAAAACCATTGGCTAGATTACGAGTTTTTGTCAGTAATGGTGTGCGGTGCTAACGCACAGTTTTTCCTTACCGCTCACCTACAGTAACGCTGGTATTATGGGTTTTTAGAAACCTGGCATTAGCCGCAAAAAAGTGAGCGTAGAGCAGAATTTAGCTCCACATCTCACCTCAATACCAGCGCTGCTTACGGTAGCGGTAAGCTGGCAAAACGTGCTGGTGCACGATTTCCCCATAGGAATCAATGGGGCAGAGCCGGCTGAAAAAAAACACCTGCAGAAAAGCAGCGTTCAGCTCCTAACGCAGCCCCATTGATTCCTATGGGGAAATACCTGTTATGTCTACACCTAACACCCTAACATGAACCCCAAGTCTAAACACCCCTAATCTTACACTTATTAACCCCTAATCTGACACCCCGACATCGCCGCCACCTTCTTTATATTATTAAGCCCTAATCTGCCGCTCCGGACACAGCCGCCACCTACATTATACTTATGAACCCCTAATCTGCTGCCCCCAACATTGCCGAACCCTATATTATATTTATTAGCCCCTACTCTTCCGCCCCCAATGTCACCGCCACCTAACTACACTTATTAACCCCTAATCTGCCGCCGCCAACGTCGCCGCCACTATAATAAATATATTAACCCCTAAACCTAAGTCTAACCCTAACACCCCCTAACTTAAATATAATTTAAAGGGACAGTCTACCATAGAATTGTAATTGTTTTAAAAGATAGATAATCCCTTCATTACCCATTCCCCGGTTTTGCATAACCAACACAGTTATATTAATATACTTTTTACCTCTGTGATTACCTTGTAGCTAGGAACCTTCTTCCAGCCCCCTGATCACATGACTGTGACTGTTTATTATCTATTGTCTTAAATTTAGTATTGTGTTGTGATAGATCTTAAATAACCCCCTGTGCCTGAACACAGTGTTATCTATATGGCCCATGTGTACTTTCTGTCTCTTTGTGTCTAAAAGAGATTTAAAAAGCATGTGATAAGAGGCAGCCCTCAAAGGCTTAGAAATTAGCATATGAGCCTACCTATGTTTAGTTTAAACTAAGAATACCAAGAGCAAAAAGCAAATTTGATGATAAAAGTAAATTGGAAAGTTGATTATAATTAAAAGTCCTATCTGAATAATGAAAGTTTAATTTATGTTGTCCCTTTAAAATAATCTAAATAAAATAACTTTAATTAACTAAATTATTCCTATTTAAAACTAAATACTTACCTATAAAATAAACCCTAAGCTAGCTACAATATAACTAATTGTTACATTGTAGCTAGCTTAGGGTTTAATTTTATTTTACAGGCAAGTTTGTATTTATTTTAACTAGGTACAATAGTTATTAAATAGTTATTAACTATTTAATAGCTACCTAGCTAAATTAAAGACAAATATACCTGTAAAATAAAAATAAACCTAAGTTACAATTACACCTAACACTACACTATAATTAAATTAATTCCCTAAACTAACTACAATTAAATACAATTAAATACAATTATATAAATTAAAAAAATAAACACTAATTTACAGAAAATAATAAAATAATTACAATTTTATAAAACTAATTACACCTAATCTAATCCCCCTAATAAAATAAAAAATCCCCCCAAAATAATAAAAATCCCTAACCTATACTAAATTACAAATAGCCCTTTAAAGCGCCTTTTGCGGTGCATTGCCCCAAAGTAATCATCTCTTTTACCTGTAAAAAAAAAATACAATACCCCCCCAACATTAAAACCCACCACCCACACACCCAACCCTACTCTAAAACTCACCCAATCCCCCCTTAATAAAACCTAAGACTAACCCCTTGAAGATCACCCTACCTTGAGACGTCTTCACCCAGCCGGTCAGAAGTGGTCCTCAAGACGGGCAGAAGTCTTCATCCTATCCAGGCAGAAGAGGTCCTCCAGAGGGGCAGAAGTCTTCATCCAGATGGCATCTTCTATCTTCATCCATCCAGAGAGAAGCGGGTCCATCTTCAAGACATCCGACGCGGAGCATCCTCTTCGTTCGACGGCGACTGGAACAATGACGGGTCCTTTAAATGACGTCATTCAAGATGGCATCCCTTCAATTCCGATTGGCTGATAGAATTCTATCAGCCAATCGGAATTAAGGTAGAAAAAATCCTATTGGCTGATCAAATCAGCCAATAGGATTGAAGTTCAATCCTATTGGCTGATTAGAACAGCCAATAGGATTGAGCTTGCATACTATTGGCTGATTGGAACAGCCAATAGACTGCAAGCTCAATCCTATTGGCTGATTGGATCAGCCAATAGGATTTTTTCTACCTGAATTCCGATTGGCTGATAGAATTCTATCAGCCAATCGGAATTGAAGGGACACCATCTTGGATGACGTCATTTAAAGGACCTGTCATTGTTCCAGTCATCGAACGAAGAGGATGCTCTGCGTCTGATGTCTTGAAGATGGACCCGCTCCGCTCCGGATGGATGAAGATAGAAGATGCTGTCTGGATGAAGACTTCTGCCCCTCTGGAGGACCTCTTTTGCCCGGATAGGATGAAGACTTCTGCCCATATGGAGGACCACTTCTGCCAGGTTGGGTGAAGAAGTCTCAAGGTAGGGTGATCTTCAAGGGGGTAGTGTTAGGTTTAATTAAGGGGGGATTGGGTGGGTTTTAGAGTAGGGTTGGGTGTGTGGGTGGTGGGTTGTAATGTTGGGGGGGTACTGTATTTTTTTTTACAGGTAAAAAAGCTGATTACTTTGGGGCAATGCCCCGCAAAAAGCCCTTTTAAGGGCTATTTGTAATTTAGTGTAGGGTAGGGATTTTTTTTATTTTGGGGGGCTTTTTTTATTTTATTAGGGGGAATAGATTAGGTGTAATTAGTTTAAACAAATTGTAATTATTTTATTATTTTCTGTAATTTAGTGTGTTTTATTTAGTAATTTAGTTTATTTAATTTAATTGTAATCAATTGTATTTAATTTAGGTAATTTATTTAATTATAGTGTAGTGTTAGGTGTAATTGTAGCTTAGGTTAGGTTTTATTTTACAGGTAAATTTGTATTTATTTTAACTAGGAAGTTATTAAATAGTTAATAACTATTTAATAACTATTGTACTGTTGAAAATAATAAGCAATATCTGTCTCTGTTTTCTGCAGTGCCTTGTGAGGTCTGAATGGGTTAATTTATATGTGGGCATTATTAGTCAGGAGGGCCACTCTGGTTAATGGGATCATAAAATCTTAGAGTGTCTGTTTATTTGTTTCTCAATCTAATCTTTTTCTATCCTTGTTTAAGTTCTTGCATTCCAGCTAGTATCAGTAAATACTTAAATCCTGGTTATCTTGATAGGCCAAATATATGAATGTATGTACACAACTCATTGTAAACATTGGGAATGTATCTAGTTCATCTCTGACCTTTGTTTTGTTTTGATGTATTCTCAAACACAATTTTGATGTGTAACTGTTATTTACTTATGTTGTAACCATATTTGTTAAAACCCTTGCATTTTTATAGCTAGCTAATCATAAACTGTAAATAGCCTAGATGATGTGGAATGTATAAATACCTGGGAAGGGGACTGACCCCCTCAGAGAAAACTTTGTATTGTTTCTCTCCATACTGCAGTGTGTAATCAATAAACAAACTCTTTTTAACCTGTCTTGGTCTGAAGGAGTTATTCAGTCCAGGGTGAGTATATCACCAACACATGGCGTAGTCGGCCGGATGGCAAAATCTCAGACAGCAGTCCAAGTGGCAAAGACTTTCTGCTCCAGGGACACTCAATTTAGACCGGTCTTCTGAATGGTAAGAACATTTTTGTTTTTAGTTTAACAGTAATTGAGTGTCTCTGGGTAAGGGGTCAGAGCTGTTTGGCGTTCTGGGTGACGCTATCCTAAGAGGCTTTGTTTATTGATTTATTAATGTTATGTGTTGTATTGTGTAAATTGTTTTTGTAAAAAAGTTAAAACTTGTGACCTAGGAGGGTGTCTATTTAAAGGCAACTGGGATTAGGAAACTGGGTTGCAAGTCCCACCAGATGTTAACCAGTCAGTGTTGGAATGCAAAGGGAACTGTGACCTGGCAGACACCCTAAAAGGACACATAGTTACCTGTTCTGATTATATGTTTAGGAAAACCTCTTGGATAAGTCCTGATTAGACAGCTTTATTTTTTGTGAGAGCACTGATAAGAAAATATTGTTAATCTTAGGAAGGGGCTATCCTGGCTCTTGGATAAGTCCTGATTAGACAGCTTTATTTTTTGTGAGAGCGCAGATAAGAAAATATTGTTAATCTTAGGAAGGGGCTATCCTGGGTAGACGTAAGACTGCAGCAGTCATTTAAGGGGACAGTATACACTCATATATACTCATTTTCATATAACTGCATGTAATAGACACTACTATAAAGAATAAGATGCACAGATATTGATATAAAAATCAAGTATAAAACTGAGTGTATAATGTTCCTTTGAGGGCAAACACGTGGTGTAGTGTTGCCAGGTTGGGGTGGAGGTTCCCCTGATACAATGCAATTCTCTTTTGTTCTCTTTTGTTGTTTTTTGTTGTTTTAGTTTTTAAGAATTTGTGTTAATTGTAAGTAAAAACCCCAAGTGACATTTAAATATATATATATAGTAAGATAAATAAAAAGTCCATTCAAAATGGGACATAACTCCTCTAAAGGGTGTTCCAATAATCTTAAATGGCCAAAGGGTTCCCCAGCAGAATATATGAATCAACACCATTGCCCTTTTTGTAATAAATACCATACTAAATGGTCCCGACTAACTCAAAACAAAGGGTCCAATATATGGCCAGAGGGTGGCTCTTGGAACCTGGATAAAATAAATACCCTAAGTAATGTTTTAATAGAGGTTTCAAAAAAGAACAACCCTACATCAGAAGAGTGGAAAGCATATTTTAAATGGAATGCTGAGGCAGTAAAAAGACAGTGTGAGTCGTTAAAGACTTCACTAGAGGATTATCAAAAAGAAATTAAAAACTTAAAATTAAATCTCCCAGTAAGGGAAGAAAAGAGCAAAAAAATAAGAAAAAGAGTGCAAGGGGTAAAAGAATAAAATGTTTCAAATGTGGAAAGGTGGGACACATGAGCAAAGATTGTTGGTCACTCCAGCAGCACTAAAATACAGACACAAGAGCTGCATGTAAGAGGGGTATAGGAATACTGATAGATGGACTGGTAAAAGTATGTGGTAGAAAAGTGTGTGTTTTAATGATTAAAAGATTAAATAATACATTAAAACTGTGCTTTATATTTTTTAAGTGGGTAAATCATGTTTTAGTGTTCTTTATCAGGGAGTACCCATGGACAAAGTAAGTGTATATTACACAATTTTGTAAAAATAGGAATAATTGAGAGGAAATGTATTTCTTTGTTAGATGGTTCAGAATATAATGCTCATAAAAATGTGTATAAATATTGAAGAGGTGCTGGAGATATGTAAGGAGATATTAGAAGTTTACATGGTGGGTTTTCTACCTTAGGAGTGAATATTTTTGAAGTTTTAATTAGTGGTTGATTGTCAGTGTTCAATGTGTCTCAGTTGTATGATTTTTTCAGAGCAATAGTGCACAATGTGCAGTTGAAGGTAAATGTTGTATTTTGAACTTTTGTGTATAAGGTTTATTGTGTTCTCCACTGAAATTACACAGAATTATTGATGGTAAATTATATGCCGCAAATTTTCATATATACATGTTGTCTTGTATTGATTTGCAGAACTGGCCAGCTGCAATAATTATGCAAAGACAATATTTAGTTCAAATAATATTTAGTGGATGAATGCAATTAAACCAGGTATAATCTTAATGAAAATGTTTGTATATGGTTGTCTAACTTCTTTTACTTAAGTTTTTTAAGTGGAATAAAATGTTTTAACTATAGAAAAATCTGACACAGATAAGACTTTTGAGCAGTCAGACAGTATAGACATAGGAGCTGCGTGCTATAAGAAAAAGGGAGGAGGGGAGAATGTAGGCTCTGACTGACTGTCAGTTCTTGATAGACAAAGTACATAGCCCTTTGTAAATATAGCCAAAAGCTTTAATGATTATTGGAGTTGGGAATAAGGACATATCAGAACCTTTGAGTGTAACTGTAGGTCCTGAAACAGAATGGCATGTTCCAAAACTGTTCAATAATGTCATTAGGAAAGACTTACTGTGTGAACTAGGGAACGTTTTCCTTAATGTGTCTGGAGGAGAACAAGAAAGTGTATACCTGCCTTGGAGTGATAATTGCAGAATCTATGTATTAAAGATTTGTCACTAATACAATCAGCAGGGGAAGTGGTTTTGAAATTAAAGGGACAGTGTACTTGACATTTTTATTGTTTAAAAATAAATAAATAAAAAAATAGATGGTCACTTTGTTACCCATTCCCCAATTTTACATGATCAACACGGTAGTATTGATAAACTTCTTTTACCGCTGTGATTACTTAGTATCCAAATCTCTGCAGACTACCCACTTATCTCAGTGCTTTTTTATAAACTTGCAATTTGGCAATTAGTGCTGCAGCCTATGAGCCTGCCTAGTTTTAGCCTTTAACAAAGAATACCAAGCGAACCAAGCAGATTTGATGATAAGAGTAAATTTGAAGGTTGTTTGGAATTGCATGCCCTATCTAAATCATTAAAGTTTAATTTTATTGACCCTGTAAAGAAAAATGTAAATTACCCTGTATTTTACAATACCCCCTGTGTAAAATGCTGATGACTATTAGTTTAACATTGCTCAGAAACAGGCTGTAAATATAATATCTGTTATGTTGATTTTGGAGACTGACATACAACTAACATCAATGCTTAAGTCTTTTCATATCCAGGTACTTGCTGCACAGTTAAAGAATGATAATTGTGCAGTGCATGCCATCTCACCTGGTGATCTTAAAATGGTTAAAAGTTTTTCTAGAAAAACAGCTCTACAGCCAAAATGGAAGGGACTTTTCCGTGTACTACTTATCACGCATACAGCCATTAAAGTTGCAGAAGTTAAATCGTGGATCTACGTATCTCATTGTAAAATGGTGCCACTACAGACTGATCCTATCACTGGCAAGGAAATCCAAAAAGACTGAGCGTTTGGGAAGTATTATTCTTTGACAGTGCCTGACTGTTTCCTGAGATTTGACTCATTTTACTTGTTATTATTCCTGTATGGTGCATTTACACTCTGGTGATGTTTACTAGAGTGTAAAGAAAAATCCCTGATTTATATACCTTCTAATAGTCACTTAGATAATAACAGTTCATTTTTGTATGATTTATTTATTCTATTACTGTGTAAATGTTATATGTATACCAAACTCACCATGTATCCTTTTATATTTTTGTGCATTCTCATTGTTCCCAGTTATGTCTGCCATAATACCCATGTGAACAAGACAATGCATTTATTGTTAATGCCACACTGATGGTACAGGTGCATGATGGATCTGTGGTTTCATACCACATATCCATGAGTCTGGTACCTCTGTATTAATGTCCTTTCAGTTAAAATACTATTAAATTAGGCATTTCAACAATGTATACAATGTTTCACTATTAATGAAACATTACTATACATTCATTTTTATTTTGCTTAATTTTTTGTAAAGTACATATTTTTTATACTTGTTACATTTTCTCCCAGTGATGATTGGATTAATTATTTTAGCTAATGTATCTGGGAAGTTTTGTATATTGCACCTTCCCCACATTCTCTATTTGTTTTTTGTTTATTTCAGATGGATTATTAGTTTTGAATCCATTTAATAGCAGTGAGCATTCAAGGTAGTTTTGGTGTTAATATAATTGTGCTCAAATACGTATGTACTTATGTTTAGCTATTAGATAGAGACTACAAAGCAATATATTGTATGTCTGTGGCAACCCTAGTCTCTTAAAGGGACAGTACATTGAAAAATTATTTTTATATTAATCTATTTTAGACTTGTAAGAGCAGCTGCAGAGTATAAAATGTATGAGAAATTGCATTTTCGGGTTTATTTGTGTATATTAAGTAGCTGGTTTTGTGCTTTAAAACTACAGCCTATCTTCAGGTAATATCATATTCCATTATGTTATCACTTTGTTTACACTTACATCCTTATCTTTTAATTATGTGGAGAACCAAAGCTCAATACTTAGAGAGAAAAATGGAAAAAATATAATTTTATTACTTACCCATTCTGCATGATACTTAGTTTAGTGTTTTGATGTTGATTTAACTTTTGGCCTGTCAGGATGGCTGGGAAAATTGGGGGTACAGATACTGCAAGGTTTTCTAATCTTTGTCGTACTAATTGTTTTTCTTTCTCTCGTAGTAATCTGTCTCAAACTAATGCTACACAAGCTCTGTAGCCTTGTCAGCCCAGCAACCAGCAGACTGATGCCCTCCTGTGAAGATTCAGCCCCGCATGTGCCCATTCGCTATGGCCACGGCGACTCTATACTGCAGTTTGAAATGGAGTTCACCCGACGGCGACTAAATCATATTGCTGTTTGATGCTATTGTCACAGAGTTTAACAGCATCAGAGGAGGGACTGTTGAAAATAATAAGCAATATCTGTCTCTGTTTTCTGCAGTGCCTTGTGAGGTCTGAATGGGTTAATTTATATGTGGGCATTATTAGTCAGGAGGGCCACTCTGGTTAATGGGATCATAAAATCTTAGAGTGTCTGTTTATTTGTTTCTCAATCTAATCTTTTTCTATCCTTGTTTAAGTTCTTGCATTCCAGCTAGTATCAGTAAATACTTAAATCCTGGTTATCTTGATAGGCCAAATATATGAATGTATGTACACAACTCATTGTAAACATTGGGAATGTATCTAGTTCATCTCTGACCTTTGTTTTGTTTTGATGTATTCTCAAACACAATTTTGATGTGTAACTGTTATTTACTTATGTTGTAACCATATTTGTTAAAACCCTTGCATTTTTATAGCTAGCTAATCATAAACTGTAAATAGCCTAGATGATGTGGAATGTATAAATACCTGGGAAGGGGACTGACCCCCTCAGAGAAAACTTTGTATTGTTTCTCTCCATACTGCAGTGTGTAATCAATAAACAAACTCTTTTTAACCTGTCTTGGTCTGAAGGAGTTATTCAGTCCAGGGTGAGTATATCACCAACAGTACCTAGTTAAAATAAATACAAATTTGCCTGTAAAAATAAATAAACCCTAAGCTAAATATTTTTATAGGTAAGTATTTAGTTTATAAAAGGAATAATTTATTTAATGATAGGAATATTTATTTAGATGTATTTAAATTATATTTAAGTTAGGGGGTGTTAGGGTTAGGGTTAGACTTAGATTTAGGGGTTAATAACTTTATTATAGTGGCGGCGACGTTGGGGGCGGCAGATTAGGGGTTAATAATTGTAGGTAGGTGTCAGCTATGTTAGGGACGGCAGATTAGGGGTTAATAAAATTTAACTAGTGTTTGTGAGGCGGGAGTGTGGCGGTTTAGGGGTTAATATATTTATTAAAGTGGTGGCGATGTCCGGTCGGCAGATTTGGGGTTAAAATTTTTATTTAAGTGTTTGCGAAGTGGGGGGGGGCTCGGTTTAGGGGTTAATAGGTAGTTTATGGGTGTTAGTGTACTTTTTAGCACTTTAGTTAAGAGTTTTATGTTACGGCGTTAGTCCATAAAACTCTTAAATACTGACTTTTAAATGTGGTATCAGTCTTGACAGGAGAGGCTGTACCGCTCACTTTTTTTCCAAGACTCGTAATACCGGCATTATGCAAGTCCCGTTGAAAAGATAGGATACGCAATTTACGTAAGTGGATTTGCGGTATGCTCAAGTCGCGGAAAAACAGTGAGCGGTACACCTGTACCTGCCAGACTCGTAATACCAGCGGGTGTTAAAAAGCAGCGTTGGGACCTCTCAATGCTGCTTTTTAAGGCTAACGCAAGACTCGTAATCTAGGCGCAAGTATGCTAAATTAAACTTAAAACAGGAAGCTAGCTAAATAAGCGAAGGCTTATTAGCGCAGAGAGCTGAACCTAAAGTGATTAAATATCTTTCTCCCTAAGATCACTGTGTCCACAGCCTGGATGACAGGCCTGAAAGCTATAATGTCACAGCTAAATGTTTATTATCTATCTCTATAGGTAATAAATCAGCGAAGCACCTGTTTTTAGTTTTAAATACTCCCCATAATCAAATATACGTTGGCAAAGATCTCTAACATAGACATTCCATACAATAAATTTGATTAACTCTTGCCTCTGGAGCAGGTTATAGGGGGACCCTGAAGTATTTCAGGATGAAAGTGCCGCCCTAAAATCAAACCAGCAATTGTCATATGCTGTAAATATGCAAGTATCTAACAATGTTGTAATCGCTGCTGGGGCTGATAAATTCCTCTTATCCTTACAGGTAAAGCGGGGTCAGAAATTAAAAACTTCTGAAACACTAATTTGCCTCTCCCATAGAATGCAAAATCTGGGTATAACAATGACCCATACTCCTCTGGTAAATATTGGAACTCTTCCAATACATGTTATCATGCACAACATGACCCCACAGGATATAACCTTATCCAAGGGAGCTACTATAGGATATGCGCTGGAATCAAGTATTACACTTTTGGATTCCAGAATAATGTAATTGGGCTAATACCTGAAGGATACTTAACTGAAGAACAATTAATAGAACAATCCTTTGCATCTATGCCAGAGGGTCTATTTACAATTCAGTTTATTTATCCCTTCAGCTCACAGGAAGGCATCTGTAAAATTGAAGAAGCCTCTCTAGTATTTGATCAGCCGATCAAAGCGCAAGAATACCCCAATACCCAGAATCATGGGGGCAATAGAAATTATAATCAAGGGGATCTCACCTCTAGGTTGGAAGAAGCTTATGAGATAGGACAGCCTGAAATCTTTCCAGGATTTCAGCAAATAGTTGTAGAGCAAATTTCTGTAGCTAATGGCTGTTCCAATGATGATGAACGCCGACAGCTACGAGAACTCCTAATGGAGTACAAGGATATTTTTGCTAGGGATTCTTATGACTGTGGGACTACAGACTTGCACATTGCAAGAATCCAAACAGATCACAATGCACCACCTGTCATTGTTAAAAAAAAATACAGACTTCCTTTAGCCTCATATGATTCTCTCGCAGAAATCATAAGGAACTTGGAAGAAAGGGGTATTATCAGACAGGTGCATAGCTCTTATAACAATCCTATTCTATGTGTTCTTAAGCCCAATGGACAATGGTGTTTGTGTGCTGACTTAAGAAAGCTAAACAAGCGAGTGTACATGTCTGGCTGGCCCATGCCATACATTGACCAGTGCCTAGCACAGATACAGGGATCCAAAATATTCACTGCCATTGATTGTGCACAGGGATATTGGACCATTAAGGTACATGAAGAGGACCAGTATAAGCTTGCATTCTCGTTCCAAAAGGTCCAGTATGCATTCCAGAGACTCCCGTTTGGATACATAAATTCAGCACATGAATTTGCTGTATTCATGCATAAGGCTATGCCTGATGCACTGGAAAGGGGGACTTTATCTTATGTTGATGATGTTTTAATCAAAAGCACAGACTTTGAAAAAACATCACAGAGCTTACACACATCCTGAGCCAACTTAAAAGGGCAGGTGTCAAATTATCCCTACAAAAAGCTCAATGGTGCCGCACTCGTGTAAACTTCTTGGGACATGAAGTTACTTCTGAAGGGCTAAATCCTCAAAAGAAAAAGGTGGAAGCTATAATAAATTCTAAAAACCCAACCAACTTAAAGGAATTGAGATCATTCCTGGGTATGACGAATTATTCTCGTAAATGTATTAATACAGGGAGTGCAGAATTATTAGGCAAGTTGTATTTTTGAGGATTAATTTTATTATTGAACAACAACCATGTTCTCAATGAACCCAAAAAACCCATTAATATCAAAGCTGAATATTTTTGGAAGTAGTTTTTAGTTTGTTTTTAGTTTTAGCTATTTTAGGGGGATATCTGTGTGTGCAGGTGACTATTACTGTGCATAATTATTAGGCAACTTAACAAAAAACTAATATATACCCATTTCAATTATTTATTTTTACCAGTGAAACCAATATAACATCTCAACATTCACAAATATACATTTCTGACATTCAAAAACAAAACAAAAACAAATCAGTGACCAATATAGCCACCTTTCTTTGCAAGGACACTCAAAAGCCTGCCATCTGTTCACCATCAACATTGCGTGCAGCAGCAACCACAGCCTCCCAGACACTGTTCAGAGAGGTGTACTGTTTTCCCTCCTTGTAAATCTCACATTTGATGATAGACCACAGGTTCTCAATGGGGTTCAGATCAGGTGAACAAGGAGGCCATGTCATTAGATTTTCTTCTTTTATACCCTTTCTTGCCAGCCACGCTGTGGAGTACTTGGACGCGTGTGATGGAGCATTGTCCTGCATGAAAATCATGTTTTTCTTGAAGGATGCAGACTTCTTCCTGTACCACTGCTTGAAGAAGGTGTCTTCCAGAAACTGACAGTAGGACTGGGAGTTGAGCTTGACTCCATCCTCAACCCGAAAAGGCCCCACAAGCTCATCTTTGATGATACCAGCCCAAACCAGTACTCCACCTCCACCTTGCTGGCGTCTGAGTCGGACTGGAGCTCTCTGCCCTTTACCAATCCAGCCACGTGCCCATCCATCTGGCCCATCAAGACTCACTCTCATTTCATCAGTCCATAAAACCTTAGAAAAATCAGTCTTGAGATATTTCTTAGCCCAGTCTTGACGTTTCAGCTTGTGTGTCTTGTTCAGTGGTGGTCGTCTTTCAGCCTTTCTTACCTTGGCCATGTCTCTGAGTATTGCACACCTTGTGCTTTTGGGCACTCCAGTGATGTTGCAGCTCTGAAATATGGCCAAACTGGTGACAAGTGGCATCTTGGCAGCTGCACGCTTGACTTTTCTCAGTTCATGGGCAGTTATTTTGCGCCTTCGTTTTTCCACACTCTTCTTGCGACCCTGTTGACTATTTTGAATGAAACGCTTGATTGTTCGATGATCACGCTTCAGAAGCTTTGCAATTTTAAGAGTGCTGCATCCCTCTGCAAGATATCTCACTATTTTTGACTTTTCTGAGCCTGTCAAGTCCTTATTTTGACCCATTTTGCCAAAGGAAAGGAAGTTGCCTAATAATTATGCACACCTGATATAGGGTGTTGATGTCATTAGACCACACCCCTTCTCATTACAGAGATGCACATCACCTAATATGCTTAATTGGTAGTAGGCTTTCGAGCCTATACAGCTTGGAGTAAGACAACATGCATAAAGAGGATGATGTGGTCAAAATACTCATTTGCCTAATAATTCTGCACTCCCTGTATGTATGCAGAATTAACGAAACCACTACTACTTCTTCTAAAGAAGGATGTGAAATGGCACTGGAGTGAGACTCAAGAGACAGTCATCAAGGAGCTGAAGAGAAAACTCACTCAAGCACCTTGCTTAGCGTACCCTGAAGGTGATAAACCTTTCTTCTTAGAGACAGGTTACACAGATATAAGCATGAGTGCTGTTTTATACCAAAAGCATGATAATTTAAGCAAAGTCATTGCTTATGCGAGCAAAACTTTATCCCCAGTAGAAATAAAATTTAGCGATTGCGAAAAAGCCCTCTTATCTACTGTATGGGCTCTACAAAATTTCCGCAGCTATATACAGGGTGAGAAAATTATTGTAGAAATGGCCTACCAGCCTTTGCTATATCTGCAAAGTGAGAGAATAAGAGATGGAAATTTGTCTAATAGCCGCATAACATCTTGGACTCTTTCCCTACAAGGCTGGCCTTTAGAAATTCGCTACAAGCAGAAATAGAATCCAGTCGCAAAGGGGTTTGCTGAGCTCCACGACTGTACTGCTAAGGATCATGGGGAAGAATTATCAGAAGATGATTTCCTGGAGGAACAATTACTTTTCTCGTATAAGATATACAATCAGGACCATTGTGAGACATTACCTTGGGTATATGTTGATGGTTGTTCTTACCATGCCACTATTGATAATGAGCGCAGATTAGTTACTGGCATTGGTATAACTTGGTCAAGTAGATTCCCAAACATTTCTGTAGGTTTCAACATTGGACCAAGATCCAGCCAAGTTGCAGAACTAACTGCTGTTCTAAAAACCATTGAGATGGCTATTGAACACGGTATTCATGAATTTGTGACCATTACTGACTCAAATTATGTGCATGACAGTTTTGTTGAATACCTGCCAACTTGGAAAAGAAATGGCATGCAGAAAACTAACAACAAACCAGTAAAACATGGCAAGTTGTTCTGCGAGATTGATAATCTAGTGGTGTCCAATAATTTAACCATACACTGGATAAAGACCAAGGGTCATTCCAGGGTTCTAGGTCCTGATAAGGAAGGCAATGATCTTGCGGATTCATTAGCCAAACAAGGAGCCATAACTGGAGAACTCCTTAATATCGACAGGCTAAACAACAGAGTGAGCCTAATTTAGAACAATGGAGTCAGGATTCTCCTAGTGAGGACCTGATCACTAGTCAAAAGGAAGACCCCATTGTAAACATCTTCTATAAACACATAGAAGATCCTAAAGGCAACCCCATCTCAAAAGATGATTGTACTGGCAAGGAAGATCTTAATGAAATACAAATCACAATTCAAGTTACAGGATGGTTTGTTAATTAGAACCTCCAAAATTGGCATCCAGCAATGGGTGGTACCCACCAAGTTCAGAGGTCTAATGCTTCAACATGCCCATGATGCCCCCACATCTGGTCATCGTGGCGCCAAATTACCATATGAAATATTGCGTGATTACGCCTTTTGGCCACACATGTTGAAAGATGTTCAAACTTACTGTCAAGGTTGTTTAATCTGTCCACAGTTCCAACCCACTGTACCAACGCATAGAGCGCCATTGCAGAAAAGAGGGATGGTAATGCCATGGTCAGATATACAAATTGATTTTATTGGTCCAGTAACTAGGTCATCAAGAGGTAAAAAATACATGTTGACAGTAACATGCCTGTTCACCAAATGGGTAGAGTGCATCAGTGCACCTAACAATAGTGCTGAAACATGCGCTGCATTGCTCATCAACCACGTGATTTCCAGATTTGGTTTACCCCAGAGAATCTAATCCGATCGGGGAACCCACTTCACTAGCGAAGTGATGAACAAGATATGGAAAATACTAGAGATCAAAAGAAAGCTCCATATTGCATATAGAGCTGCCTCAAGTGGTGGTGTAGAGTGTTACAACCAGTCCACTGAGAAAATCCTCAAAAAGTTTGTGAGTGAAATGGGTAAAGACTGGGATGTAAAATTACCTCTAGTCCTAATAGCATTAAGAGCAACTCCAAGTAGTGCTACCAAGATGTCTTGACCTTTTGAGTTGATGACTGGTAGAAGAATGGTTCTACCTCAGCATCTACTGTACCGTACATCAGACCAGAACTTGATAAACGCTGCCAATACACATCAATATGTGGAGAACCTAAGGAAGCACCTGCAATATGCTTTTGCATTTGCTCAAAGGAAAAGTCTGCAACTGCCACTAAAACCTATTATGATCTCAAGACATCCAAAAAGGAATATGAAATAAATGACAAAGTTTATCTTTATAACTTTGGAAGAGATCAGGTTAAGGAGAAGAAATTTCTTCCATCATGGAAGGGTCCTTTTGTCGTTATTGCCAAAATATCTCCAGTTGCCTATAAAATTAGGATACCTAAAAATGATAGATTTATGGAAAAATGGGTCCATATTAATCAGTTGCGAGTGTGCCATCCTAGATCCCAACTACAAGTCATAGAGGGAGAATGAAATGTCATATCCCCAAATGCACTAAAGAAATATTGTAGTTTAACGATGCCTAGCTAATGAGCATGAGGGCTCAAAAATAACGGACTCTCTTCATAGAAGGCTATCTATGATGCATGCTGTCAATACACTCATCAAATACCACTGACTGTAAGCCAATTCCAATACATATGTCCTATATCCATTAAAAATTGGAAGGGGGAAATATGTCAGGGTAGCTGTGAATAACATTAAATAAACTACAGATATATCATAGAATCTAATATTTCATTTTGTAGCTACAAAATCCAATCTGATATGAGATGGTCTTGGCTGGGTGAAACAATCCCCCTTCTTCTTGCTCTGAAACATTTGGTCATTAGTTCAGGCAGTTTTTAGCAAAGAGATGGTCATCTATATCAGCCCTTATTAAACTGTGGGTCATGACCCCATATGGGGTCGCGTAACCCTAATGTGGGGGTCGCAAAAAATTTGGGAAGACGGGTGTGTTATGTGCTATCGCACAGGGCACACACTCTAAGTGCTGGCCAGCTGCCTGCTTCCTCCCAGCACTCCCTCTTCCCTCCTCTGCAGCAGGGCTGGGAGGAAGTGATCATATGTCACTTTCTCCAAGTGCACTGTGCTGCTCAGGAGAGAAGATGGAGCCCTGCAGAGAAGGTATAAATCATACAGTACCATCTTGTGTGTACAGAACATTTGTGTGTATAGCTATAGGATGATGTGTATATAATTATATACATGAGTGAGCACTAATACTACATATATAAATCATACAGTACCATCTTGTGTATACAATACATTTGTGTGTAACACTATAGGATGTGTATATATTTATATGCATGAGTGCAAACTAATACTACATATATAAATCATACAGTACCATCTTGTGTGTACAGTACATTTGTACTGTATGATTTATATATGTAGTATTAGTGCGCACTCATGCATATAAATATATACACATCCTAAAGCGTTGCACACAAATGTACAGTGAGCATGGAAGGGGGGAGTATGAGCATTGAAGGGGGCCGTATGAGTGTGAAGGGGGTATGAATATTAAGGGGGAGTATGTAATGAGCAGGGGCAGTAAGCATTGAAGGGGCAGTAAGCATGGAAGGGGGAGTATGGAAGGTGCAGGGGAGTGAGCATAGAAGTGGCAGTGAGCATGGAAGGGTGGAGTATGAGTATGAACAGGAAGTATGAGTATGGAAGGGGGCTTGAATATGAAGGGGGGAGAATCAAAGGTGCAGGAGCATGGAAGGTGCAGTGAGCCATGGAAGGGGGAGTATGAGCATTGAAGGGGGGAGTATGAGCATTGAAATGGGGAGTATGAAGGGGGAGTATTGAAGCAGCAGGGGAGTGAACATGGAAGGGGGAGTATGGAAGGGGCAGGGGAGTGAGCACGGAAGGGGGGATTTTTAGCATGAAAGAGTGAGTATGATTTATTATCAGTAAATGTTTTATTTGTATACTTATTTTATAAACCCGGGGTCACGTAAAAATTTCTCACACGAAAAGGGGTCACAAGTGGAAAAAAGTTTAAGAAGCCCTGATCTATATGGCTGTGTATTGCAAATCTTAGATCAGACACTAGATACCTTTCTCCTGATTAATATGCCAACAGATATGATGTCTGAGAATTTCTTTTGAAGCTTAAATAGATTCAGAAAGAGAACCAGTTTTAGTGGAAGATATGATCAGAAGCCCCTTGAAGATTCTCAATATACAACCATTCTCACATTCTCAAAGGATGTAGCTCAATCTCATCTAGATGTTAAATTGGTACCTGCTGTGTTTGAATACATAGCTCCCAGACAAGCTGGCATTTCAAGTCTCTATCTGAGATTCAGTTTCCTATATCATACAAAGGAATTGTGCCTAAATCTTCATAATAATTTAAAATACACACATCATATTAGGACATCTATATATCTATATATATTAATTTGAAACTGATACTATATTGTATAAATGTCTGCTATATTGAACAAGTATAATTGATTCTCAGACTATATATATATATATATATATATATATATATATATATATATATATATAAAACATGGAAGGGAACTGCACTCCAAGACCGGATCAGGTACACATCCTGTGACTCAGTAACATCCAGCCCTGGGTGCTAAATAGCACTCCAAAAAAGCTGTGATGTCACCAGAGCCACAGGCAGTTAACCCCAGTCTGGAATGGGTGCAAGAACCAAGGGAGATTACAAATAAAAAGTAATACAACACATAGAAACACCCAGCACTCACCAGCTAGCTCACAGCTAAGATAAAATCACAACTGGAAAGGTT
The DNA here is from genome assembly GCF_027579735.1 of Bombina bombina. Classification (NCBI taxonomy): domain Eukaryota; kingdom Metazoa; phylum Chordata; class Amphibia; order Anura; family Bombinatoridae; genus Bombina; species Bombina bombina. The sequence continues at coordinate 1,425,689,878 of NC_069499.1, read as the reverse complement.
AGTCACCGCATCTGGCCAAATGGGAAAGCTCAGGCACCACGTCAAGGTCCTTTCCTTAGCCTGAGTCCCTAACACAGGCACACCATCATGCGAGCTCACAAAGCTAAACAAACTGAGAACAAAGAAGGGGTGCACAGGTGGCTGTAATCACCCATAGAAAATACAAAACATGGAAGGGAACTGCACTCCAAGACCGGATCAGGTACACATCCTGTGACTCAGTAACATCCAGCCCTGGGTGCTAAATAGCACTCCAAAAAAGCTGTGATGTCACCAGAGCCACAGGCAGTTAACCCCAGTCCGGAATGGGTGCAAGAACCAAGGGAGATTACAAATAAAAAGTAATACAACACATAGAAACACCCAGCACTCACCAGCTAGCTCACAGCTAAGATAAAATCACAACTGGAAAGGTTAGTCACCGCATCTGGCCAAATGGGAAAGCTCAGGCACCACGTCAAGGTCCTTTCCTTAGCCTGAGTCCCTAACACAGGCACACCATCATGCGAGCTCACAAAGCTAAACAAACTGAGAACAAAGAAGGGGTGCACAGGTGGCTGTAATCACCCATAGAAAATACAAAACATGGAAGGGAACTGCACTCCAAGACCAGATCAGGTACACATCCTGTGACTCAGTAACATCCAGCCCTGGGTGCTAAATAGCACTCCAAAAAAGCTGTGATGTCACCAGAGCCACAGGCAGTTAACCCCAGTCCGGAATGGGTGCAAGAACCAAGGGAGATTACAAATAAAAAGTAATACAACACATAGAAACACCCAGCACTCACCAGCTAGCTCACAGCTAAGATAAAATCACAACTGGAAAGGTTAGTCACCGCATCTGGCCAAATGGGAAAGCTCAGGCACCACGTCAAGGTCCTATCTTAGCTGTGAGCTAGCTGGTGAGTGCTGGGTGTTTCTATGTGTTGTATTACTTTTTATTTGTAATCTCCCTTGGTTCTTGCACCCATTCCGGACTGGGGTTAACTGCCTGTGGCTCTGGTGACATCACAGCTTTTTTGGAGTGCTATTTAGCACCCAGGGCTGGATGTTACTGAGTCACAGGATGTGTACCTGATCCGGTCTTGGAGTGCAGTTCCCTTCCATGTTTTGTATTTTCTATGGGTGATTACAGCCACCTGTGCACCCCTTCTTTGTTCTCAGTTTGTTTAGCTTTGTGAGCTCGCATGATGGTGTGCCTGTGTTAGGGACTCAGGCTAAGGAAAGGACCTTGACGTGGTGCCTGAGCTTTCCCATTTGGCCAGATGCGGTGACTAACCTTTCCAGTTGTGATTTTATCTTAGCTGTGAGCTAGCTGGTGAGTGCTGGGTGTTTCTATGTGTTTTATATATATATATATATATATATATATATATATATATATATATATATATATATATATATATATATATATATATATATATATAGGGAGTGCAAAATTATTAGGCAAGTTGTATTTTTGAGGATTAATTTTATTATTGAACAACAACCATGTTCTCAATGAACCCAAAAAACGCATTAATATCAAAGCTGAATAGTTTTGGAAGTAGTTTTTAGTTTGTTTTTAGTTATAGCTATTTTAGGGGGATATCTGTGTGTGCAGGTGACAATTACTGTGCATAATAATTAGGCAACTTAACAAAAAACAAATATATACCCATTTCAATTATTTATTTTTACCAGTGAAACCAATATAACATCTCAACATTCACAAATATATATTTCTGACATTCAAAAACAAAACAAAAACAAATCAGTGACCAATATAGCCACCTTTCTTTGCAAGGACACTCAAAAGCCTGCCATCCATGGATTCTGTCAGTGTTTTGATCTGTTCACCATCAACATTGCGTGCAGCAGCAACCACAGCCTCCCAGACACTGTTCAGAGAGGTGTACTGTTTTCCCTCCTTGTAAATCTCACATTTGATGATGGACCACAGGTTCTCAATGGGGTTCAGATCAGGTGAAGAAGGAGGCCATGTCATTAGATTTTCTTCTTTTATACCCTTTCTTGCCAGCCACGCTGTGGAGTACTTGGACGCGTGTGATGGAGCATTGTCCTGCATGAAAATCATGTTTTTCTTGAAGGATGCAGACTTCTTCCTGTACCACTGCTTGAAGAAGGTGTCTTCCAGAAACTGGCAGTAGGACTGGGAGTTGAGCTTGACTCCATCCTCAACCCGAAAAGGCCCCACAAGCTCATCTTTGATGATACCAGCCCAAACCAGTACTCCACCTCCACCTTGCTGGCGTCTGAGTCGGACTGGAGCTCTCTGCCCTTTACCAATCCAGCCACGGGCCCATCCATCTGGCCCATCAAGACTCACTCTCATTTCATCAGTCCATAAAACCTTAGAAAAATCAGTCTTGAGATATTTCTTGGCCCAGTCTTGACGTTTCAGCTTGTGTGTCTTGTTCAGTGGTGGTCGTCTTTCAGCCTTTCTTACCTTGGCCATGTCTCTGAGTATTGCACACCTTGTGCTTTTGGGCACTCAAGTGATGTTGCAGCTCTGAAATATGGCCAAACTGGTGGCAAGTGGCATCTTGGCAGCTGCACGCTTGACTTTTCTCAGTTCATGGGCAGTTATTTTGCGCCTTGGTTTTTCCACACGCTTCTTGCGACCCTGTTGACTATTTTGAATGAAACGCTTGATTGTTCGATGATCACGCTTCAGAAGCTTTGCAATTTTAAGAGTGCTGCATCCCTCTGCAAGATATCTCACTATTTTTGACTTTTCTGAGCCTGACAAGTCCTTCTTTTGACCCATTTTGCCAAAGGAAAGGAAGTTGCCTAATAATTATGCACACCTGATATAGGGTGTTGATGTCATTAGACCACACCCCTTCTCATTACAGAGATGCACATCACCTAATATGCTTAATTGGTAGTAGGCTTTCAAGCCTATACAGCTTGAAGTAAGACAACATGCATAAAGAGAATGATGTGGTCAAAATACTCATTTGCCTAATAATTCTGCACTCCCTGTATATATATATATATAGATATAGATATATATATATATATATATATATATATATATATATATATATATATATATATATATATATATATATATATATATATATATATCCTATGAAATGCATAACAGTAGCATATTAGATAAGTGTATACTGAACTTAATGAATAGCTGTATGGTAGATGTATTAATGTTTCTTTCAAAATGGTAACATTTGTTTCTTTATTTTACAGACAGCAAGATGTCCTATGAATATTAGCCATAAACATGGATCTGTGTACTCAAAAATTATTAGGAATGTGAAATATGCTGTGTTTGTATGAATATAATGCCAGGATGTTAAATACTATGATTCTGGGGAGAGCAAATAATTGACAGTGCAATTGCTTATTAATATGATTTTTAAACACATTTTTAATATATCATAAGTGGAATATTTTCACGTTCGGTCTTAAAATGATCAGAAAAAAATGGTACATGTGTATTTGAACATGTGACTTATTAATACTAGGAATTATAGTATGTTGAATATAAACAATATAAGGAGATATATGGAATGTAGCAAAAATGGATGGTAAGACTATATTTCTGGTTGTCTGCTGCCCCCTAGGGGATTAAAACTGGTATGACAGCCAAAACTAATTGACTGTTCAAAACATAAGTTTCCATTAGGCAAATTAAATGTTTCAACTCTAAGGGCGGACCATGGAAAAGCACCGGATAAAGGGCCAATCCAAATCCTGTGGGAGTGATTAAAGAAACAGGGGAGGAATTATTTATTCTTGGAATAAAGGTCCAGACAGCTCACTGCTAAAGAGGAGACAGACTCAAAGAAGCATTGACTTTGGAGAGAAAATACACAGGCTTTGGGCCCAGTATTTCCTTTGCCATCTTGGGACACTTTCTTGAACAAGGAAAGATTAACAATTTGAGAGCTGTACCTTTGCATATTGTGAAGTAAACCCTCCATAGATGATCCACAAGAACTCTGGAAGCTGAAACATTGATTTGCTTATTTGGGTGAAGTATAAGAAACTGTTAAGTATATCATTTGATATTTTAAAGCAAATACATTGATTGTTGCTACAGTCTAATTGCAGTTAGTAAATTTAAAAGGACACAGTTTGTATTTCAAGCTTGTGTTTCATAGCCCTGTGTAGTTTAAAACTAGTCTTTTGTTTCCAAGTAATTTATAATTGCAGCCATATAAATATATTTTAGAATTTGTCTTAATTGTAGATAATTAAGAATTTATTTCAGCTCAGATAAATTGGCATAGGAGTTGGTTGTTTTCAGAAAAAATATATATAATTTCTGACGTTTTAAATTAGAGTAATATAGGATCAATTGTAGGCTAAGTAGTTTAGTTGTACTGGTCTGAAAGTTAGTGGTTCATACTTTGATTTGGGGGATTGTGAGTAAAGTTAATTGTAAAGGTATATTTGGTTTGCTTTGTAAAGAATACTGTAACAACATAAGTGTGTATCATTTGATTCATAATCTGGTTTCTATAAATATAATTCAGTGTGTCTATAACTTTAACTTACTGTAAATAACTTAGAAATAAATCTTGTTTAATTGTTTTGTATATGCATTTTAATTGGCGGTTAGTTTTAAATAATGAATATTAAATAAATTGTATTATAACCCGGCCATATACTGACAGGTTCCTACATAAAGAACATGTCACAAACATAAAATTGGAGGAGCAGCTTATTACACCATGGTCCTTAACCATGCTACCACATATGACATCTTCACAAAATACACACAAGATAAATTGCCAGTAAGGAGCGCAAGGAGCGGTCTCACCTCCTTGTATCCTTCGGTTGAGTCAACTATGGCGTGCAGCACAAAGGAGAGTGGGCGGGAGCTCCCTCCCTATAGGTCTGATGTCAATGCAGCTAACTAGCATGTCTGCTGTACACGCAATACGTAACACATGAATCCAAAACAAAGTAGCTCACTAGAAGGCATCGGCAGAGTAAAATCCAAATTTAATGTAATCCAAATAAACATCTTCACAGGCTGAGGCAATTGTGAAAGACGCCCCCTCTTTACTACACCAACCCATTAATGGATGTTGGAAAGTATGTAAAAGGTTGTAAACCCCACATAGACATACCCTCTATTAACCCCTTCAAGGCAAACCAGACTTTCCAGCAGGTTTCACCACTAAAGCATTTAGACAATGGGGTGAGAAAGGGATAAAACGCTAAGACAGGTCCTCTCAGGAGATGGACAAACCATAAAGCCCTTTCAAGAATGCCAAATGTAATTCGACCTTCTCCAAACCCATCACTTCGCCCTCCTACAAATGCGTCACTATGTTACAGGCCTCCTAAAATGCAACATGCCAGCGATAGACAGGGACATTTATAAACTTATAACCCTAGCTAAAGGGGGGCTAACATCTATCACATATACATATAATCTATTGCAAGATCCATGTAACCAGTCCACAAAGACACACCTTCTGAGAACATGGAGCCTACTCCTTAATCAAGAAATACCTGAACCCTATCTCATACAAAGCTTCATCAAAGTGAGGAAGGCCACCCCCCAAAGTCAGAGAATCCCACACAAAACTTATACACAATTCATATATAACTCCAAAGTTTTATCACAAATGGAACCCAAATACCCCTGGTACATGTCCAAGATGTTCACACCCTGACCCAGACATTGTACATATGATGATAAATTGCCCAAGGCTGACTAAGTTCTGGGGCATGATACAGAAATGGCTACACCTACTCACTACTGACGAGATAAACCTATCTCCTGAAATCATACTCTTCCTGCAAATCCAGGCAGCACCTACAACCAACCTACTATTCGCATACAACACGATTCTGCAGGCTAGGAAATTAATACTGACACAAGGGCTACAAAATAAGCCACCAACCCTATTCTAACTTAAAAATTCCATACAGAAACAAATGTTATGCGAACAAAAAAGACACCCAAGGAGATATGACACGTAGAGTGAAACTCTTCTTTACGAAATGGAAACCCTTCATACTTAGCCTTCCCATCAACACTCAGACACAAATCACTTACCCATTCAAAGACTCAGAATACTAACTAGAGGCACAATTGCGAGGGGAATGGCAGTTAGACTTTAACTTACCAGTAGAAAGGCCATAGAAAACCACCCACCCGACAATCAGATGAGAGAAAGTGAGAGTGACACCCTGGGAGACGAAAACAATAGACAAAGAGACTGTCAGAAAAAGGTACTGTTAGACTAAGAATGTAGGTAAGGGATGAAAGTAATCACCTAGAGTTATTGTGCTGGGGAGAGAGACTGTATCTTCAACAAAAAAACGGATCCCCCATCTAAGATACCTTACAGCATTAAGACTTCCTTTTAAGTACAAGCTTAGAGCTATGAAATGTAGAAACCCCTACAAATACGGAAACAGGAAGTGAACTTATCTAAATAATGGATAAAAAGTGAAGTACAAGTTAATTCTCTTTTCTACTTTATGGGGAAAGATGTGTGGAGCCAGTGTTTAATGCCTTTACAGTCCAAGAAGGGGAAGAATTTGACTTTGAAATAGTTATGAACAAACTCAGTGCTCACTTTGTGCCCAAAAGAAATGTGATTCATGAGATGGCTTGTTTTCACAAACGTGCTCAGCACGTGGGAGAATCTGTGGAGTCATTTGTGTGCAGCCTGTATAAACTAGCTGAATTATGTGAGTTTGGTGTTGCTAAAGAAGAGCAAATCAGAGACAGAATAGTCATAGGAATTGCAGATGCTGAGGTCTCATTGAATCTACAGTTGGAGGCTGAATTAACATTAGATGGGGTGATTAGGATGGCCCGCCAGAGTGAACTGGTGAAAAAGCAAAGTGCTGATCTGAGGTCTGAGAGTATTGTGGATGAAGTGCAGCAGTTCAGGAGAGCTGCAGGTGAAAGGCACAGTGTGAGCAGTAGACTAAGGGCAACAGATAGGCCCAGAAGTGGATCGGCGCAGCAGGCTCACTGCACGCAGTGTAACCGTACCCATGATCAGAATGTCATATGCCCCGCTAAGATAAAAGATGTAGGAAGTGTAACCGAATGGGCCATTTTGAAGTGGTGTGTAAAACTTAATCCATTAAGGAGATGCAGGTGGATAGTGACCAGGAGGGTCAAGAAGTGTACTTTGTAGGGTCTGTTGTTAAACGGTCTAGTTCAGACGAAGATTGTCAGGTTACCCTTACTGTAATGGGAGTCAAGGTTCCTTCAAGATTGACACGGGAGCAGACATCACTGTTATGTCCCTTGCAGCATTCATAAAACTGCCTTGACAGCCTCAACTGACGAAAGTTACAACGAAAGTTCATAGTCCTGTTGGCCTGATCGATTGTGTGGGAAAGTTTCTTGCCAGCTGCGAGTACAAGCAGAGGAAATTCACCATGTGGGTACATGTAATTAGAGGTCAGTGCGTTAACAAGCTATTGACGCTTGAAGACATAGTTCCGAAACTGGCTGGGGCAAAATTCTTCTCTACACTGAATGCTTCCAGTGGCTTCTGGCAGATACCTCTAGATCCACAGTGCCGCAAACTGACTACCTTCATTACAACGGTAGGTCGGTTTTGCTTCTGCAGACTCCCCTTCGGGATATCCTCTGCTCCTGAAATCTTTTAAAGAGAGATGAGTTCCCTCCTAAGGGACCACAAGGGCATGGCAGTCGTCATTGACAACATTTTAGTGTATGGGTCTACTATGGAAGAACATGATCAACGATTGAGCTGTGTGCTGCAGACCATTAGAGAGTCCGGGCTGAAATTAAATAAAGAGAAATGCCATTTTAGAAAATCTAAATTATGTTACTTTGGGCATATCATCATTGGAGATGGCATCGAGCCGGACCCTGATAAAATCCTTGCTATCGAACAGATGAAAAGTCCTTCTGATGTACACGAGCTGAGACAAATATTGGGCCTTGTGAATTATGTGGGTAGATTACTTCCAGATTTATCCACAGTACTGCACCCTATCACAGAGTTGTTTAAGAAAGATGTTGCCTGGGTCTGGGGTCCTTCACAGGAAGCTTTTGAACAGGTCAAGTCCATGCTGGGGTCTGCCCCAGTGTTAGGGTTCTACAACCCTTCTAAAAAGACAGTGGTTAGTGCTGATGCGAGCAGTTATGGGCTAGGGGCCTCCCTCCTGCAGCTGAATGAGAACAAACTACAGCCCATCGCCTACTGTTCCCGTACACAGACAGCTGCTGAGTCGAAATAAGCCCAAATTGAGAAAGAGTGCCTGGCTGCAGTTTGGGCCTGTGAGTGCTTCCAGCGTTACCTAGTGGGTTTAGAGAAATTTAGTATTTAAACTGACCACAAACCACTAGTCCCTCGAATAAACTCCTATGATATTGATAAAACACCCCTAAGATGCCAGAGACTTCTGATGAGGCTGCTCAGGTTCTACGTTCAGGCAGTGCATGTGCCAGGAAAACAACTGGTAGTGACAGATACATTTTCCAGGCTCCCGCTGGCTGCTGCTGAAGAATCGTCAACGGAATCAGATGTGAAAGTGTATGTGGATTCAGTTCCGGCATCCAAATCCATTTGTCAGAAAAGCTAGAGCAAATAAGAAAGGAGACACGTTTAGATACAGACCTTCAAGAAGTTATTAGTACATAAAAGAAAGTTGGCCCGAGAGCCGGGCAGCCTGGATGTCTTTAAGTTCTTATCAGTCAGAGAGTTGCAGCTCATGGAGCTAGATGGTTTAGTGCTGTTCCAAGAACGCATTGTCATTCCTGTTAGCATGTGGCAGGAGATGTTAAGCAGGATTCATGATGGCCACTTGGGCATTACAAAGTGCAGAGAAAGGGTAGCTACAGTGGTATAGTGGCCTGGGATCAGTTCCAACATTGCAAGCCATTTGTCAAAATGTGCCTTTTGCCGGGAACGCCGGCTTACTCAGAGAAGGGAGCCCTTGATTTCTACCCCGCTGCCTACAGGTCCGTGGCAGAAGATAGCCACAGATTTGTGCAAACTGCACAGGAAGAAGTACCTAGTTGTGATTTACTACTATTCCAGGTATTTGGAGATTGCACCCATGAATGAGATCACCAGTCAAGCTGTTATCACTCGTCTCAAGAGCTTGTTCGCCCGGAGGGGCATACCAATGGAGTTAGTGAGTGATAACGGAATGCAGTTTGCCTCCATGGAGTTCAGTTCTTTCAGCAGTGAATATGATTTTGTCCATTCTACGTCAAGTCCACATTACCTGCATGCCAATGGAATGGCTGAAAGGGCAGTTCAAACAACCAAGTTCATTTTGAAGCAATCTGAGCCGTACCTAGCTCTCTTGGCCTATAGGGCAACTCCCATCCAAGCCACAGGCTTTAGCCCGGCACAGTTGATGCTAGGATGACAGATCCGCACTACACTACCCTCTGTGGGTATTTTCCAGCCAGCCCACTCTGTTCCTCGGGACGAGGTCCTTAGGAGGGATGAAGAGGCAAAAAGGAGCTACTGATTCTTCTACGACAGAAAACACTCTCAGCTAGATTACAAGTTTTGCGTTATGACTCAAATAGCATCGTTATGGCCCATAACGCTTCATTTTCCCTAACGCTGCTATTACAAGTCTTGTCGGTATAGGTGTACCGCACACCTTTTAGCCAGTCACGCAACGTCAGTACCGCACTTTTAAAAAAAGTCCTTTTTCAATGGGACTCCCATAGTGCCCGTATTACGAGTTTGCCTGGGAGGCCAAAAAGTGAGCGTTACACCCTATAACCACAAGATCCGTACCGCCATCTCAAGTCAGTAGTTATGAGTTTTACGTTACAAAGCTGTACCATAAAACTCATAACTAAAGTTTTAAAAAGTACACTTACACCCATAAACTACCTATTAACCCTAAAACCGAGGCCCTCCCGCATCGCAAACACTATATTAAAGTTATTAACCCCTAATCTGCTGCTCCGGACATCGCCGCCACTATTAAAATGTATTACCCCCATTCCGCCGCTCCCTGACATTGTCGCCACTAGAAAAAACCTATTAACCCATATACCGCCACCCTCCCGCATCGCAAACACTATTTAAATATAATTAACCCCTAATCTGCCATCCGCCCACACAGCCGCTATGATAAACCTATTAACCCCTAAACCGCAAGCCCCCCACAACAAAATATACTTAAATAAACTATTAACCCCTAAACCTAACGCCTCCCCTAACTTTATATTAAAATTACAATTTCCCTATCTTAAATTAAATTAAAACTTACCTATTAAATAAATTAATTTTAAACTAACAATTAAACTAAGATAATTATTAAACTACAATTAAACTAACTACCAATTAAAGTAAACTACACATTAAAAAAATCCTAACACTACTCTATACTAAAAAAATAAAATAACTAAATTACAAAAAACCCCCCACTAAATTACAAAAAATAAGAAACAAATTATCAAAAATAAAAAAGAATTACACCTAATCTAATAGCCCTATCAAAATAAAAAGCCCCCTCAAAATAAAAATAAAAACCTAGTCTACAATAAACTATCAATGGCCCTTAAAAGGGCCTTTTGTGGGGCATTGCCCCAAAGATATCAGCTCTTTTACCTGTATGAAAAATACAAACACCCCCCAACAGTAAAACCCACCAACCCCACAACCAACCCCCCCAAATAAAATAACTATCTAAAAAACGAAACTCCCGATTGCCCTGAAAAGGGCATTTGTATGGGCATTGCCCTTAAAAGGGCATTTAGCTCATTTACATGCCCAGACCCTAAACTAAAAATAAAACCCACCCAAAAACCCTTAAAAAAAACTAACACTAACCCCCGACAATCCACTTACAGTTCTTGAAGTCCTGCTTGAAGGATTCATCCAGCCGGCGAAGTCCTCATCCATGCGGCAAGAAGTCTTCATTCAGATGGCCTCTACCATCTTCATCCAGCCGGCGAAGTTCTCATCCAGGCAGCAAGAAGTCTTCATCCAGATGGCATCTTCTATCTTCATCCTTTTTCAATGGGACTCCCATAGCGCCGGTATTACGAGTTTGCCTGGGAGGCCAAAAAGTGAGCGGTACACCCTATTACCACAAGATCCGTACAGCCATCTAAAGTGAGCAGTTACAAGTTTTACATTACAAAGCTGTACCATAAAACTCATAATTAAAGTGTTAAAAAGTTCACTTACACCCATAAACTACCTATTAACCCCTAAACCGAGGCCCTCCCTCATCGCAAACACTATATTAAAGTTATTAACCCCTAATCTGCCGCTCTGGACATCGCCGCCACTATTAAAATGTATTAACCCCTATTCCACCACTCCCTGACATTGTCACCACTATAATAAACCTATTAACCCCTAAACCACCACCCTCCCGCATTGCAAACACTATTTAAATATAATTAACCCCTAATCTGCCATCCGCCCACACAGCCGCTATAATACACCTATTAACCCCTAAACCACAAGCCCCCCACAACAAAATATACTTAAATAAACTATTAACCAATAAACCGAAAGCCCCCCACAACGAAATATACTAAAATAATCTATTAACCCCTAAAACTAACGCCCCCCTAACTTTATATTAAAATTACAATTTCCCTATCTTAAATTAAAACTTACCTATCAAATTAAATAAATTAATTTTAAACTAACAATTAAACTAAGATAATTATTAAACTACAATGAAACTAACTACCAATTAAATTAAATAAAAGTAAACTACACATTAAAAAAATCCTAACACTACTCTAAAAATTACAAATAGTAATTACAAAAAAAATAAAAATAACTAAATTACAACCCCCCCCCACTAAATTACGAAAAATAAGAAACAAATTATCAAAAATAAAAAAGAATTACACCTAATCTAATAGCCCTATCAAAAATTTTAAAAAAAACTAGCCTACAATAAACTACCAATGGCCTTCAAAAGGGCCTTTTGTGGGGCATTGCCCCAAAGATATCAGCTCTTTTACCTGTAAGAAAAATACAAACACCCCCCAACAGTAAAACCCACCAACCCCAAAACCAACCCCCCCAAATAAAATAACTCTCTAAAAAACTAAGCCCCCCATTGCCCTGAAAAGGGCATTTAGCTCTTGTACATGCCCAGACCCTAAACTAAAAATAAAACCCACCCAAAAACCCTTAAAAAAAACCTAACACTAACCCAGACGATCCACTTACAGTTTTTAAAGTCCAGCTTGAAGGTTTCATCCAGCCGGTGAAGTCCTCATCCATGTGGCAAGAAGTCTTCATTCAGACGGCCTCTACCATCTTCATCCAGCCAGCGAAGTTCTCATCCAGGCGGCAAGAAGTCTTCATCCAGACGGCATCTTCTATCTTCATCCATTTGGCGTGGAGCGGGTCCATCCTGAAGACATCCGGCACGAAGCATCCTCTCCATACGGTCGCTGCCGTAAACTGGAACTTCAATGCAAGTGACGTCATCCAAGATGGCGTCCCTTGCATTCCTATTGGCTGAAAGATTTCAATCAGCCAATAGGATTGAGCTCTCATTATTTTGATAAGGCTATTAGATTAGGTGTTCTTTTTTATTTTTGATAATTTGTTTCTTATTTTTTGTAATCTAGTGTTTGTTTTTTTATGTAATTTAGTTATTTTTAGTAATTTTAGTGTTTATTTTTTTTGTAATGCTAGGTTTTAGTGTAAGTCACGTTAAGTTTTATTTCACAGGTAAGTTTGTATTCATTTTAACTAAGTAGTTAGTAAATAGTTAGTAAATAGTTATTAACTAGTCTACCTAGTTAAAATAAATACAAACTTAACTGTGAAATAAAATAAAACCTAAGCTAGCTACAATATAACTGTTAGCTCAACGCAACCATATCGCCCACACAAGCCTGCTTTTTTAAAACTTGTAATAGCAGCGCTATAGGGAGATGAAATAATGCCGCTTTTGTGGCGGTCAATAAAATCCCTATAGCGCTCAAAACTCGTAATCTAGCTGTCTGTGGGGCCCTTGCAGGAGCTGAATGTGGGCCAAAATGTCAGAGTTAAGGTGGATGATGAGAAGAAATGGAAGATGCCTGCTACGGTAATAGGATGCTCTCCAGAACCAAGGTCTTATGTAGTCCTTACTGAAGGAGGGACAGTCACACGTCGAAATAGAAGACATCTTCAGCCGGTACCTGAGAGTTTGGGACTGGATGCCTCAAAGCCACAGCTGGTGGGATCCCCTGTTTTAAGCGGGGTACCTTCCCCTCAGCAAGACCACAGCGGGGATATTTATTTGCTTCCAGCAGACTCTTAATCACCTTCTTCTATATCAGAGGACAGTCCTTGTAAAATGACATCAAGTGGAAGAGTTGTGAAACTTCCAGCCCGCTACCGGGATTAGCACTGTAGTTAAAGAAGAAGAATGGGCAGAATAATCCCATGGTCACTATAGACTAGGGTAGTCTATCCTGATGTCCAAGATTGCATTTCCTGTTGTTCATATAAATTCTCTTATAACTTGTTATTTGTCGCAGTTACTAAGTTAGATGTGTTGTACAAGCTGAATACTTCTATGCTCTGCAATAAAATAGTGTTGTACCTTCTATGCTGTGTCCTGCATCTCATGACAGGTACCTTGCTCGTTTTAATGAAATGATTGTTTTGCTGTTACCATTTAGATAGATAGATAGATAGATAGATAGGCATTGCATTGACAGGACTAATATTAAGGTGGACTGAGCTGTCAAAAAAAAAAAGAAAGATAGATAGATAATATATATATATATATATATATATATATATATATATATATATATATATATATATATATTTTTTTTTTTTTTCAAATGCTGCAAAAATTGCCTGAAAAAACAATATGTCTGTATTCTGCTTAGCCAGTCACCAACTTACAAGGTATGAAGCTTACAAGGTATCTAAAGACTGCGGCTTCATAACCTGTCTGCCTGCTCTGAGGAGGCGGACAGACATCGCAGGAAATCAACACAATCAAATACGATCGAGTTGATTGACATCCCCTGCTGGCGGCTGATTAGCCGCGAATCTGCAGGGGCGGAGTTGCACCAGCAGTTCACAAGAGCTGCTGGTGCAATGCTGAATGCAGAGAGCGTATTGCTCTCCGCATTCAGCGATGTCTGTCGGACATGATCCGCTGATCGGATCATGTTGGACAGACATTTTTTAAATAGGCCCCATAGTCTGAAAAACTATTAAAAAAGTGATTTATGGTTATAGGAATACCACTGTCGAATTGCCCCCATGCAAAATATATGGTTGTTAATGCAGCACAAAGATGAAATCACAATTTGGGCTGCATTAAAGGCTTTAATAGTTAAAAAAAAGAATCACTAATTGGATTCAAGAGACTGCATACATGCAGCCCAGATTGTGATGTCATTAGTGGGCAGGGCTTGGCAACCATTTCAAAGTGACCAGAAACAATATTCATTTTAAAATAACTTTTTTACTATTACTGCTGCATGATATAGAAAGGTGCAGGAGGCTATTTGCAGCTTAATCTAAAGTAAGACTTTAAGATGACTAAGGTGTAGACTGTCCCTTTAAATAACTAGTGAGAAACGGATATTCACAAATTCTTGGATAGATTGGAATGGCTTTAATTTTGAAAGCCCTGTATATATATATATATATATATATTATATTATATTTTATAACATACAGTATATAAATAAACTACACATTTTGGAGATTAAATCCCTTTTAAAAAAAAAAAAAAAAATTACTTTTTTCTGAAGGTGGGATTTATTTCTCAAAACCTCAAATTAAATTTTCATCACTTAGTTTAAAAGGCCTGTATATTTTCTTTTAAATGTATAACAATTTTAACTCCTGACTAGTAAACCATAGGGATATTATATATATATATATATATATATATATATATATATATATATATATATATATATATACACAGTATATTACAGTATATATATATATATATATTCAAAATAATTTCTAATGAATCATACATCGTGTCCTTCAGATACAAATAAAATGATTGCATCAGAATAGCAGTTTAGTCATTTTTTTGTACCACATCCGGATATAAATGCCTACAGAACAAATGGCTTTTTAAAAATCTATCTTTTTCTCTTTTCATATCAAGGTTATTTGGCACACAGTTATTTATTTAAAAAAAAAAGTGTATTCTTTTTTTATCTTCAGTTGCTGGCAGTCACATGTAGCCAGCATATAAGAATACTGGATGTTGATCCTGCTGTCTTATCTTTGGCCTACAGATAAGATTTGCTAATTATCAAGTTGGCAGCTATTCACAGTGGGCTAGATTACAAGTGGAGTGCAAAATATTGCTTTTGCCCTCCTCTTTTTAATACCAGCGCACGCAAATGTGCGCTGTTATTATAAATAAGGTGCAATGCGAACACGACCTCGCATTCACATTGCATGGAAGCAATGCGCTCCAATGGGAGCCTCATTCTCATGCCGTCAGACATGGCAATATAACCTATTGCAGCGAAGGTGGTAAGTTGTGCAGCGATGGAAAGCAAATTTATATATATATATATATATATATATATATATATATACTGTATATGTATATATAAGCATATACATATATATTTACAGGGATAACAAAGTCCCCATAGGCCACAATGTAAAGGCGGTAGCAATAACCAGCCACTTGTAAGGGCTGTTAATTTATTGCATGCCCGTAAATGGGCTAATTTGCCTGGTTACGATCAAGCAATAAATTAGCACTCCACTTGTAATCTAGCACAATATAGTTATATGAGTGTAAAGATTTGTGAGAGGTTAACTTTTCTATAAGATATGAAAGGATTCACTGCTAGTCTTTACTCCTGCAGACAGATTATATAAAGATAGAGGACATTATGGTCATGTACCATTATTATTACATTTTTTTTTCATTCTCCACTTTTTGAAGTTAATCAAAAAATACCATGCTAAACAAATAAATAAGCAGATCCAATCAACAAACAATTGTACAATGGTATTTTACATATACAATTCGGCAGGTTGATCCTCCCAGTGTGACTGCTTGCTGAAGTGGCCTCAGTAAAAGTTCAATTAAAACTTAAATAGCTACATGCATGGTAGGTAACTCGATTACTACATCCACTACTTGTATGTGTTGAAACAGTATCTGAGGAGAACACAAAGTTATATCCTTTAACAACTTCCCCCCTTGCAAAAACACGTGAAACAAATTGTCGAATTTTCTAAATAATATTTCACATCACATTTCCCATACATTTTTTTTGGTAAATTATCAGGATATTTAAAAATACTATTATATTGTTTTTTTTTTTTTAAATAAATTCTTTAGATAACAGCTTGCACGCTAACCCAACAGGAATGATTAATATTTCACATTCCAATGTTCTTCATATACAGGAAAATTTTATTTTTATTTTAAATAAATATTTTTATATATATCTATATAAACCTATGCCTATATATTTATTCCTATATATATATAGGTGTATATATATATATATATATATATATATATATATATATATATATATATATATATATATATATATGAATGTATATTTTTTCTGTGAAGAACATTGGAATGTAAAATATGCATAATGCTTCAGGTTTTGTGCTTTAGGTCTAACACTGTGTTGGGATAGCGCACATGGAGAATAAGTTATCTTAAGGCGGGCTATGGAACTATATAATTATTAATAATTATTAAAGATACTGTAATATATATATATATATATATATATATATATATATATATATATATATTCTATGAAATTTAGAATGTTTTAGTACATCTATAAAAAATATTTCCATTAAAGGACCAATCAACACAGTAGATTTGCATAATCAACAAATTATATATATTACAGTATCTATAATAATCATTAATAATTATTATGAATATTATTATATTAATATTTTTTTTATTTATATTTAATATTTCCATAACACGCCTTAAGATAGCTAATTCTTCATGTGTGCTAACCCGCATTAGACTTATGATTTATGATTTCTTGGCCATTTTTCAGAGAATATGAATGATAACACAAAAACTTTTCTTTCACTCATGGTTAGTGTTTGGCTGAAGCCATTTATTATCAGTTAACTGTGTTTGCTCTTTTTAAATCATAATGACAACAGAAACTACCCAAATGACCCTGATCAAAAGTTTACATACCCTGGTGATTTTGGCCTGATAATATGCACACAAGTTGACACAAAGGGGTTTGAATGGCTATTAAAGGTAACCATCCTCACCTGTGATCTGTTTTCTTGTAATTAGTGTGTGTGTATAAAAGGTCAATGAGTTTCTGGACTCCTGACAGACCCTTGCATCTTTCATCCAGTGCTGCACTGACGATTCTGGATTCTGAGTCATGGGGAAAGCAAAAGAATTGTCAAAGGATCTGCGGGAAAAGGTAGTTGAACTGTATAAAACAGGAAAGGGATATAAAAAGTTATCCAAGGAATTGAGAATGCAAATCAACAGTGTTCAAACTCTAATAAAGAAGTAGAAAATGAGGGGTTCTGTTGAAACTAAACCACGGTCAGGTAGACCAACTAAAATTTCAGCCACAACTGCCAGGAAAATTGTTTGGGATGCAAAGACAAACCCACAAATAACTTCAGGTGAAATACAGGACATGTGGTGTGGCTGTTTCAAGATGCAAAATAAGAAGGCACTTGAAGAAAGATGGGCTGCATGGTCGAGTCGCCAGAAGAAAGCCATTACTACGCAAATGCCACAAAGTATCCCGCTTAAAACAAGCCTCAAATCTTCTGGTACAAAGTCATTTGGAATGATGAGACTAAAATTGAGCTTTTTGGCCACAACCATAAACGCTACATTTGGAGAGGAGTCAACAAGGCCTATGATGAAAGGTACACCCTTCCTACTGTGAAACACGGAGGTGGATGGCTGATGTTTTGGGGATGTGTGAGCTACAAAGGCACAGGAAATTTGGTCAGAATTGATGGCAAGATTAATGCAGTATGTTATCAAACAGAACGCCTCATTTTCCACTTCTTGATTAGAGTTTGAACACTGCTGATTTGCATTCTCAATTCCTTGGATATCTTTTTATATCCCTTTCCTGTTTTATACAGTTCAACTACCTTTTTCCCACAGATCCTTTGACAATTCTTCTTCTTTCCCCATGACTCAGAATCCAGAAACGTCAGTGCAGCACTGGATGAAAGATGCAAGGGTCTGTCAGGAGTCCAGAAATTCATTGACCTTTTATACACACACACTAATTACAAGCAAACATATCACTGGTGAGGGTGGTTACCTTTAATAGCCATTCAAACCCCTTTGTGTCAACTTGTGTGCATGTTATCAGGCCAAAATCACCAGGGTATGTAAACTTTTGATCAGGGTCATTTGGGTAGTTTCTGTTGTCATTATGATTTAAAAAGAGTAAACACAGTTGATTGATAATAAATGGCTTCAGCCAAACACTAACCATGAGTGGAAGAAAAGTTTTTGTGTTATCATTCATATTCTCTGAAAAATGGCCAAGAAATCATAAATTCTGTCAGGGTATGTAAACTTATAAGCACAACTGTATATGTATATATATATATATATAAAATATTGTTAATGTAAAATATATATCTATAACCAGGGCTTTTTTGGGAAAAAAAAGTGCCGGTACTCTTTAATAGGCATGGGTATTCAAATGCCTAGTTAGCAAATAAACGTGGAAGAAGGCGACTGCTGGCGTCATTTGGCTCTTTTCAGAGCTGGTTATCTTCTTGTGAGAGTGCAACACACTTTAGATGCTAAATAAGCATCCGAATGCCCATGCCTACTTATTGATGCATAATACATTTATATATTGTGCTGACAGTATCTATAATGTAAATTACATACATTACAAAATATACTTTCATTTGAGAAGAAATCAGGACACACATAATGACAAACACACATACTGAGAATGACACAAACACATGACAGGCACACACAATGGCAAGCACACACAGGTACACACATAATCACATGCACACACACTCACATTACAACAATCACACATTTACACATTCATACATATATAATTAGCAAACACAGACAAACACACACATATTAAAAGAACACACAGACACACTCACACACATAATGGCAAGCACACAAACAAACACACACACTCCCACATAATCACACACATAATGACAAACATACAGTCCCACATAATCACACACACAATCACACACGCTTGACAATCACTCAAACTCACACATTCGCACACACACATAATGACAAGCACACAGACACACATAATCACACACACCACAAGCACACACAGACACACATAATCACACACACACACACAACAAGCACACACAGACACACATAATCACACACACACACACACATAATGACAAGCACACACAGACATACTCACACACACATAATGACAAACATACAGTCCCACATAATCACACACAGAATCACACACGCTTGACAATCACTCAAACTCACACATTCGCACACACATAATGACAAGCACACAGACACACATAATCACACACACACATAATGACAAGCACACACAGACACAATCACACACACATAATGACAAGCACACGCACACATAATCACACACACAATGACACAGACACACACATAATGACAAGCACACACACATATTCACACATATCAATATATAGAAAATTGGATGCGCCTGCTCGTGAAAAGTATGCTACTATTAAATGAACACACAAAACATGAAATAATAAGTGTATCAAATCTATCTCTATAGGTGAATTAATGATAGTATTACTCTCTGCTAGACACACATGCAAAGATCAATCTGATTACCATCAAATATGTAATGTAATTCAAAACAATGCTTATGCATAAAGTCACTTATCCAATCGAATTATGTCTCCACTCCAACATGCTAGTATTGTCCCAAACTGTAGAAGGGGAGCAACAACTGTGTCACACTTCTTGTGGGGAGCGGGTTTGTGGCCAGCTGCTTCTTCCAAAGGTAGTTGGTATACGATTCTGCAGTATCAAAAGAAGATAAAAAAGAAGGCGTCATAATAGTGCAGGATCAGTGATGTCAAATTAAGCCCACACTCTAATGGCCCGTACTTACAAGATGAAAGGCACTTGATAAGTGCTACAAATGCCTTCTGGGCTCTTATAGTCACCCAGCAAACTATTCCTCGTAGCCTCACGATTCCTCCGTATTCTGTGCTCAGCTTACACTGTATCAAACAGTTTGGAGCTCTCAGACCAATCTCAAGTGGGGCAAATAACTGTGCGTATCAACAGTGTATATATACGACAGTCACAAAGCTTAAGCTTTAGTAGTATGTGACTCAATGATATAAAAGACTGTGGCAAGTCTAGTATAAATTAAACTTTATTAAAAACAAAGTAACACGACGTTTCACGGTCAACAACAACCGTTTCATCAGGTGTATTCCAATACACATCACAACATTTTAGGAACACACATTGCGTCCCACATAATTTCCCACTGTTCAATGTTAAATATTTTTTAATGCTACCTTGAAGTTAAGTAGGTTTTTGTAATGTCAACTACATGTAAAATATGTTGTCTTATGCTTGTTGCTGTTTAGTGGCTGTACCCCTGCAGTAATTTCTCTCCTGTTTTTGTTCTGCTTGAATACATCCCTCCCTCCTTTTGAAGCAAGCAATGTGGCTGTAATAAAATGTACACTATAGCTTTGGATGTATCGGAAGCAGAGGTGTAAATTTGTCAGCTGTTTTGATTGCTTCAAAAGGAGGAAGTTATGTAGTCAAGCATAACAAAAATAACAGACTACAATCTTGAAGCACTCCTCTAACTCAAACATCTGATATGAAAGAGTGACAGACAACAGACACATGCTGGCCAAATCAGACTTCAGAAGCTTACTGCATCTGGTGCACACACAGTTAAATGCAGTGTTCTGTATGAAGCCTCCACTCTCTGTCCTGCTTGCGTGTATCGTTCTGTATGGTCTTTGGAGGAGCCATATAAAAAATGTTTTGTGGGCACTTACTGTTAGCTTTATAAATGTAAATGATCAAAAACTAAATACAGTTATATAATACACAAAATCACTGAGTTAACTCTATATTTTACATACATTAAGCAGTACAGTGATTTGCTAGGGGTGCACGAGCCTACCGTTGATGACCCGTTCACTTCAAGCTCCTATGCAGCTCCTCACTCATCGGCACCATAAAGTCACTCTAAAACCCGCGCTCTGTACAGTGCTACAGCGCATGCGGGTAAAGCCAACTTTAAACAAACAAATAATTAAAGATTGTAATTCAACACTAGACCAGATGCCCATCTCCCTCTGGGTGCACTAAACGAAACCCTCTGCACATGCCTTACTGTGGTCCTGTTCTTACCACCACATTAAAAAATAAATAAATAAAAATGTCCACTGTCGTGGGCTCCTACATTAATCCAGCCCTGTGAAGAGGTGCCGGTATGGCGTGCAGAGGTGCCAGTACGGCATACGGTTGCGTACCGGCAGAAAAAAAGCCCTTTCTATAACTAAATATTTATAGGAATAGATATATATGTACAGATATATATATAGAAATATGTATTTAAAATAAAAATGACATTTTCCTGTATGTGAAGAACGGAATGTAAAATATTTATAATTCCAGTTGGGCTTGCGTGCGAGCAATAAGAGTTAGTTTTTTTTCTGTACTCTCCATTGAAGTCTGTAGGGAGAAAACGTTAGTATGCTCATGATTTCCAATGACCAGGAGTTAGAGTGCATTGAATTGAGTTTGTGCGCAAGCGTTTTCCTTTCAACTTGTAATATGCATGCTAACCCGTGCACTCAGAGAGAGATTACTTCTGGCGGTGTTAACACTAGAGTGAAAGCACTAAATAGCACGCCTCTTGTAATCTAGCCCTATATTTTTAATCCCTTTGCAAAGGTTAAATATATATACAAATAATAGTGCAATAATAAAATGCTCTTATATTTTACAGCATTTTTTTCCCCACTTTTATATTGACTATTTCATATTACTTTATGTGATCAACATCCAGATACTTAATTGCAGTTTTTAGTTAACATAATGGTGATCATATTTTAGTTTAAAAATGTAATTTGATTTATATTACATTTTAATTTGGTAAATGGTAATGTTCATTAACCAGAAAAGTCATGCAAAAAAAAAAAAAAAATTAGTTATTTTTTAATCGGACTGTAAGACAGCAGACAAATGTTCTCAATACAAGTATTTTTTAAATTAATGCAGTTCCAACCCATTGGAGTTACACACTATAACCAGGTTTTCTAATGTTGTTGTTTTTTTTAAGGATTTGAATACCCTTCTGAAATAATAACATAAGCTTGGGATAAATAAAAATGTTTTAAATTTAAATATTAGATACAAATAAAATGTTATTAATCTACAATTAATTTATGTTGATTTATTAAAAGGGACATGAAACCCAATTTTGTTTCTTTCACAACCAGAAAGAGGATGTGATTTTAATCAACTTTCCAATTTACTTCTATTGTCTAATTTGTTTTGTTCTCTTTGTATCCTTTGTTGAAAAAGATACCTAGGTAGATTTAGAAGCTGTTGATTCGTGGATGCACATATATGTCAAAGGTTATTTTCTCAGCCAAAGCTTTACATGTATTTTCTATCTGAATCGTGAGAGAAAAATGTTTTGTTTCATGTAGATCGTAGTAGATCAGTACAAATAATAATTGTATAATGACTCTTTTGTGAACTTATAAAAAGCAGTAATTTCCTCTTGCATTGTAGTGTATCCTGTACTCTCCATACAAACATGGCATGAAGTGCAAATAACAAGAATTTGCTCATCGGCATTTATAGCCACCATCTCAAACCAACGTTGAAAATTCTTAACCGTAAATTGCCACTTTACTTTTCCCTGATAATGGTAGAAAGCTTCAAAAGAAATCATTATTGGGTGAACATTTAATGCTGATACAAGACTGTATTACTTCAGCCAAAATATAGAAAATATAATAAAATGATCTTTAAAATTTGATACTCAAAACATTTTTCTTTTCAATATAAAAGAGAATGTTTCAAAATGTACAGTGCTTTCATTAAAAAAAAGTTATTCCTGTGCTGATGAAACCAGCTTTTTATTGGGAATTGTTCCTATCAGCCAATGAGCTAAAGAGTCCTAGAACTCAGTTTAATATCAGATTTAAACACATTTTACACAATGAATGAAAAAACTATATTTTCCAGCAACAAAATATGTTTATCAAACAGTCTGTTTCATTGTTGTAATAAAAAAGCAGCTGTATCTTATTCTTAATATAAATAAATACAATAGATTTTTCATCTATTGAAATGGATTTTACCTTTTTATTTTATTTTTTTTCCTTTATGTGTGCAGTGTCCTTTACTTACTGTCACAGCCTTACAAGGAGGAGGGGCCTCTGCAGGAAGGTTTATCTTAGCCTGATGTCCTAAAACTTCTAGGCTGATTACTATTAAGTTAATAGACTAGATAACATGGAGTCAGACTTGCTTATGCCTAGATCAGTCAGAATATAACCTAAATTTCAAAGATGTCAGATTCCATATCACACTGGGGGCAGGGGCTACAGTGGAAATTAATGAAGTGCTCATTATGCAAGAAAACAAGTAATTTTTTTACATAATCTGATTATTTTTCGGTTTACTTTATATTAACATATTTGTTTTTAGAGAAGGAGCACTGTTTAATATTCCTTTTACCCCTTAACGACCAAGAATGTGCCAGGCACGTCCTACAAAAAACGTTCGTTAAAGACCATGGACGTGCCTGGCACGTCCTAAGGGGTTTTAAGCGGCTTTCAGGGTATTGCAGTGATGCCTTGATATTGAGGCATCCTGCAATATCCTTTTTAAAGAAACCGATGCAGAGAGAGCCACTCTGTGGCCCTCTCTGCATCGACCAGCGATTGTGCCGATCGTTGGTGGCGTGGGAGGGATAGCAAGGTGGTGGGTGGGCGACCCATCGCTGATAGACTTTCTTCCTGTTAGAACTTAGTAGGAATGATGGGTCCAGGAGCGTGCACGTGCAGGGGGGCGGGAGTGTGCGCATGGGGGTGGGGCTACACTATGGAACAGCTGTATTTTAAAGTGAAGTAGGGAGATGGGGGTATAAATATTGGGAAAGGGATCTGGGTAGGGTATAGAGGGGGGCAGCTACATACAGAAAAATGGGGGGGTTTATTTTTTTCATTAAAAAAAGCAATTTTTTTAGTAAACTGGATACTGCAGTTTGTGGGATCAGGGAGGTTGGGGGCTAAGGGGGTATCCAACACTGCAGAATATATATATTGCAACAGGAACACTTTTAACCACGGTCTTCTAGGGCACAAATGCAGCACAGGACAGTCCACTGTAGTTTAAAAGGCTTTATTTTTCACAGCAACAACAAACAGGCAGTTCATTTTCAAAAGAGGGAAATCTTTCCTCTGCAGCAATGTTAAAGTACTTTTTTTGTAAATATCAGTACTTTCAAGTATGTCCCAGCACTTCACAGCATTCCACAAGTGCTTTGTCAAAATAATGTCCTTTTACAGTTCACAGGAACAAAAGTCTTTTAACACAGTGTAACAAACACACCAGCTTCTGTAGCTGTGTAACTCTCTGCCAAGGCCTAAGTGAGGCTGTTATTTAAACCCTCACAACTTCTAATTAGCCACACCTATGATTAGCTGCTGGACAGCTTCACAGCTGTCTGGGATAATGGCCCATCCTCTCTCCAATTATCCCAAACCCCAGGGACCCAGAACACAGTTTATCAACTGCATAATCAAATACACACTCTCTCTCCCTGGGGTTTTAACTGAAAGGAGAAATAGCATGTACAATGCTTGGTCTTAAATATCTTCCATTTAGAACCAGGCCTTGCTTTCTGTCACATATCCTCCCCCCCAGCTCACACCCAGTGGGTTGAGCGACCATGAACATCAATGAATGTACCCGAGACAAACCATCAGCATTGCCCTGCAAAAGACCAGCCCTGTGCTCAACAGTAAAATTGAAGGGTTGCAAGCTAAGAAACCACCTAGTAACCCTTGAATTTGTTTCCTTATTCTGACTCATCCATGTGAGAGAAGCATGATCTGTTATTAATTTAAATTTTCTTCCCAACAGATAGTACCTAAGGGTCTCTAAAGCCCACTTAATGGCAAGGCATTCTTTCTCCACTATAGAATAGTTCTTTCCCTGGGAAATAAGTTTTCTGCTTAGGAAAAGGACAGGATGCTCTTCTCCCTGACACTCCTGCGAGAGAACTGCTCCCAAACCAACATCAGAGGCATCTGTCTGTACAATAAAATCTTTAGAGAAATTGGGGGTTACCAAAACTGGATGGGCACAAAGGGCATCTTTCAAATGCTTAAAAGCTTGTTCTGCTTCTGGGGACCATTTTATCATAATTGGGGCCCTTGCTTTTGTGAGATCTGTCAAGGGTTCCGCAATTGTAGAGAAATTCGGGATAAACCTTCTATAATAACTAGTTATCCCAATAAATGCTCTTACTTGTTTTTTAGTTAGAGGCTGTGGCCAGTTATGTATGGCCTCTACTTTTGTTGTCTGAGGTTTAACTAATCCTCTAGCAATAGTATAACCCAAGTACTTAGCTTCCTGTAAACCAACAGTACATTTTGCAGGATTGGCAGTTAACCCAGCGGCCCGTAGTGCATCAAGTACTGCTTGAACTTTTGGAAGATGGGATTCCCAATCTGTACTATAAATTATAACATCATCCAAATCTGCTGCTGCATAACGAACATGGGGTTTCAGAATTTTATCCATCATCCTCTGGAATGTTGCCGGGGCCCCATGTAAACCAAATGGCAACACCGTATACTGAAATAAGCCCTCTGGGGTTGAAAAAGCTGTCTTTTCCTTTGCTTGACTAGTGAGAGGCACCTGCCAATACCCTTTCGTTAAATCAATTGTAGTGAGATAACGTGCTTTTCCTAGCCTTTCTATCAACTCATCTACTCTAGGCATTGGGTAGGTGTCAAATTTGGAAACACAATTAAGCTTACGAAAGTCATTACAGAACCTTAATGAACCATCCGGCTTTGGAACAAGCACGATTGGACTGTTCCACTCACTTTGTGATTCCTCAATTACGCCAAGCTTTAACATTTTTTCTACCTCTAGATTAATAGCCTTTCTACAAGCCTCAGGGACCCTATAGGGTTTAAGGCAGACCTTCTTCCCTGGTTCTGTTATTATGTCATGCTTAATAACATTAGTTTTTCCCGGTACCACAGAAAATACCTCTTTGTTTATCCTAATAAAATCCTTGACCTCTCGCTTCTGATGTACAGATAGGGTTTCAGATATATTTACCTCTGGTTCAGTGACAGGGAGTTCTGTAGGTTTTAAGGCAACTAAAACTTCCCTTTCTTTCCAAGGTTTTAACAGATTTATATGATATATTTGCTCAGGTTTCCTTCTCCCTGGCTGACTTACTTTGTAATTAACATAACCCACTTTCTCAATTATATCATATGGGCCCTGCCAAGTAGCCAAGAATTTATTTTCAACTGTAGGGACCAGAACTAACACCCTATCCCTAGGTTGAAACACCCTGGCTCTAGCATTACGGTTGTAGCTGTACTTTTGTGCTTCCTGTGCTTTTCCCATATGTTCCCTTACAATGGGCATGACAGCTTCCATACGATCCTGCATTTGGGAAATATGTTCAATATTACTTCGATAAGGTGTTGTCTCTTGCTCCCAAGTCTCTTTAACTATATCTAGTAATCCCCTGGGATGCCGCCCATATAACAGTTCAAATGGGGAAAAACCTGTAGAAGCCTGGGGAACCTCTCTGATAGAGAACATTAAATAGGGTAACAGAAGGTCCCAATTTCTCCCATCTGTGTCAATTACCTTTCTTAGCATACTTGTGAGAGTTTTGTTAAACCTTTCTACTAAACCATCAGTCTGAGGATGATATACTGAGGTCCTTAGTTGTTTTATGCCAAACAACTTACACAATTCTTTTGTAACCCTGGACATAAATGGAGTTCCTTGGTCTGTCAAAATTTCCTTAGGTATCCCGACCCTGCTAAACATTAGCATGAGTTCTTTTGCTATGGACTTTGCAGAGCTGTTACAAAGGGGAACTGCCTCAGGATAGTGTGTAGCATAATCAAGGATTACCAGTATATACTGATGTCCTCTAGCAGATTTAACCAGCGGACCCACCAAGTCCATAGCAATTCTTTCAAAAGGCACATCAATTATAGGCAAGGGCACTAAAGGGTTACGAAAATAATCCTTGATGGCTACAAATATCCCTGGCCAATAAAACCTTCTAAGAACTCTCTCTTTGGTTTTCTCAACTCCCAAATGCCCCCCTAGAATGTGGTTATGTGCAAGATTTAATACAGTGTTTCTAAAAGTCTGGGGCACCAAAAGTTAACAATGTCTGTTCCTTTCTTCTCTACACGATATACCAAATCATTAACTGCTTCAAAATAAGGATAGGGTAATACATTTCCTGGCTGTGTCACAACATCATTTATAACCCTGATATTATTTCTTGCCTCTACCAATGTTGGATCCTCCCATTGGGCTTTTTTAAAATTACCAGGGCCACCAACCAGATCTATCAAATCATCAATATTTTCTGAGCTAGTACTTGGTACTTCATTACTCTGAGAAGGTTGATCACCTACTAATACAGGCATAGGGCAATAAATCTTATTTTTCTCCTTTTCAATGGAACCCCCTTCAAAATCAGTTTCAGAGAAAGGAAATACATAAATATCAGAAGTTTGACATATTTCTGGAGATTCCCATAACTCCAGAAATTTTGGAAAATCTCTCCCTATGACCACCTCATGGGCTAAATTTGGTACTACACCCACACAATATTTTAATTTACCACACTGAGTCTCAATCTCCACCTCAGCTGTAGGATATTCCCGTTTATCTCCATCTACACAGATAATTCCCATTTTTTCCCCATAATCTAATACTGCATCTGGTACTATAGATTTAGCCACTAGTGTGACCATACTTCCTGAATCAAGGAAAGCCCTAGACACTTTACCATTAACCATCACAGTACACCAATGGGAATCATTATTAAGAGAGCTGTTGCTATTAGACAATAGTGAATGTGCAACATTACAGTCCATAAATTCATCTTTATCACAGTCTCTAGCAATATGCCCAACCTCAGTACATTTAAAACATCTTACAGGTTGGTTATATTTAAATGTTTCCTTAATTCCTGGGGAAATGTCTCTGGTGTTTTGCCTATACACCTGCTGCTCTCTTATCCCCTTTATCCCCTGAACAGTCTTACCAGTTCTTGTAGAGCTCTGGGACTTGGAATTGTGGGGCTGATCCATTGAAGATCGTTGCAAAACTTCTCCTGAAGCTATAAATCTTTCGACCAATACAATTAACTGATCCACTGTTTGAGGATCACCTTGATTAACCCACCGCCGCAGGGAAGCAGGTAATCCACGCTGAAACCGGTCCATCACCAGTAGTTCCACTATTTTGGTAGTCGAATTAACCTCTGGTTGCAGCCACTTCCTGGCAAGGTGTATAAGGTCGAACATCTGGGATCTTGCAGCACTATGAGATGAAAACATCCAGGAATGGAATCTTTGTGCACGGACTGCCGAAGTCCCCCCCAGGTGTGCAAGGATTTCTGCTTTCAATTTCTCATAGTCACTGGCTTGTGCTGGCTCTAAATCATAGTAGGCCTTCTGAGGTTCACCACTAAGAAATGGCGCCAGTATACTCGCCCACTCAAATGTCGGACATTTTTCTCTTTCTGCTGTGCGTTCAAATGCCAAAAGATACGCCTCAACATCATCAGCTGCTATGATTAGCTGCTGGACAGCTTCACAGCTGTCTGGGATAATGGCCCACCCTCTCTCCAATTATCCCAAACCCCAGGGACCCAGAACACAGTTTATCAACTGCATAATCAAATACACACTCTCTCTCCCTGGGGTTTTAACTGAAAGGAGAAATAGCATGTACAATGCTTGGTCTTAAATATCTTCCATTTAGAACCAGGCCTTGCTTTCTGTCACAATATATATATATATAAATATATATATATATTTAAAAAAAAGCCTTTTATTTTAGTGATGGCAGAATTTCTGCCAGTACTTAAGATGGCGGGGACTATTGTGAGGTGGGGAAGGGAAGAGAGATGTTTGAGAGGGGTCAGGGAGGGATCAGGGGGTGGGATGTGTCAGGTGGGAGGCTGATCTCTACACTAAAGCTAAAAATAACCTTACAAGCTACCTAATTAACCCCTTCACTGCTGGGCATAATACAAGTGTGGTGCGCAGCAGCATTTAGCTGCCTTCTTATTACCAAAAAGCAACGCCAAAGCCATATATGTCTGCTATTTCTGAACAAAGGGCATCCCAGAGAAGCATTTACAACCATTTATGCCATAATTGCACAAGCTGTTTGTAAATAATTTCAGTGAGAAACCTAAAGTTTGTAAAAAAGTTAACGATTTTTTTTTTTATTTGATTGCATTTGGCTGTAAAATGGTGCCATGAAATATACCAAAATGGGCCTAGATCAATAATTTGAGTTGTCTGCTAAAATATATACATGTGAAGGGTTATTCAGGGATTCTTGACAGATATCAGTGTTACAATGTAACTATCACTAATTTTGAAAAAAAAAAAATGGTTTGGAAATAACAAAATACTACTTGTATTTATTGCCCTATAACTTGCAAAAAAATGTAAACATTGGGTATTTCTAAACTCAAGAGAAAATTTAGAAAACTATTTAGCATGGTTTTTTTTTGGTGGTTGTAGATGTGTTTGATTTTGGGGGTCAAAGAAAAAAAGTTTTGTTTTTTTCTAAATTTTTCATCATATTTTACAATTTTTTATAGTAAATTATAAGATATGATGAAAATAATTATATCTTTAGAAGGTCCATTTAATGGCGAGAAAAATGGTATATAATATTTTGGGTACAGTAAAACGAAAATTACAGCTAAACACAAACCCTAGTTAACTTTAAGAAAATTGAAAAATGGTCTGGTCACTAAGGGGTTAATGTGAGCACACACCTTCAGTCTGAACAGAAGTCATTAACTGTAGCACTCCGCTTCTTGAAGATGGGAAAGAACAACTGCTGAGCTGGCAGGACTAAGCACAAAGTAAAAAAAGGGTTGATTTTACTAAAAATTACATTAAAGGGATACTGAACCCAAATTTTTTCTTTTGTGATTCAGATAGAGCATGAAATTTTAAGCAACTTTCTAATTTACTCCTATTATCAAATTTTCTTCATTCTCTTGGTATCTTTATTTGAAATGCAAGAATGTAAGTTTAGATGCCGGCCCATTTTTGGTGAACAACCTGGGTTGTCCTTGCTGATTGGCAGATAAATTCATCCACCAATAAAAAAAGTGCTGTCCAGAGTTCTGAAGCTTAGATGCCTTCTTTTTCAAATAAAGATAGCAAGAGAACGAAGAAAAATTAATAATAGGATTAAATTAGAAAGTTGCTTAAAGTTGCATGCTCTATCTGAATCACGAAAGGGTTCAGTGTCCCTTTAACAAAGCTAATTTTTCTTGCAGGAAATTAGAGGTAAGAATGGAAATTATTG
This sequence comes from Bombina bombina, assembly GCF_027579735.1. Classification (NCBI taxonomy): domain Eukaryota; kingdom Metazoa; phylum Chordata; class Amphibia; order Anura; family Bombinatoridae; genus Bombina; species Bombina bombina. Next base: position 1,425,659,315 of record NC_069499.1, on the reverse strand, counting down.
TATAATAGTTTTGAAGGGACCAGTTCTGAAAAAAGGCACATGGCAGACTTCAAGGGACAGGTAACACCTTGAGATTATAATATAAACTGTTTAATTAGGCCTAGTTATATAACATTGCAATATACTTTTATGATTTTGCCCCCTTTGAAATGCAATACTTTTTTGGTCTCAGACCTGGAACTGCACGTTGTAGACCTGCAAATCCTAAGCCTGCTACACATCTATCTATAACTGGCCTCAGAATAAGCTATCAGCAAAATAATGCCGTTTTTGCTAACAGAATAACTGTGACATGTCCAATAATATGGGGCCTATTTATGAAATGTCTGTCCGACATGATCTGATCAGCGGATCATGTCCGACAGACATTGCTGAATGCGAAGAGCAATAAGCTCTCCCCATTCAGCATTGCACCATCAGCTCTTGTGAACTGCTGGTGCAACACCGCCCCCTGCAGATTCGCTAGCATGGGGTGCCAATCAACCCGATCGTATTCGATCGGGTTGATTTCACACAATCTCTGCCCGCCTCCTCAGAGCAGGCGGACAGGTTATGGAGCAGCGGTCTTTAGACCGCTGCTTCATTACTGGTGTTTCTGGCGAGTCTGAATGCTCGCCAGAAACACAGCCCTGCAAGCTCCATACGGAGCTTGATAAATGGGCCCCTATATCTGAATTGGCTCCTCCAAATAAAGGCAAATGGTGGGTGGGGTTTGGTTATTGAAAACCAATTGCAGAAAACAACAGGACAACATAAATGTCCTGAAAATTATTAAGTGTTAGCATCCCATTCTCAAACCTAACCCTCCTACATTTCTGCCCCTGACTGGCCGCAGTAATCTGATCTGTCAAGAGCTGAAAAATAATGGATATCTTACAAAAAGACAGTGGCTGTCATTGTCTTCAGTAATAAATCTGGATTGACTCCTTCAAATAAGGTTAATGGTTGGTGGAATTTGGCTATAGAAAAAAAAATATATAGCAGCAAACAAGGTGTTGATACATTAAATCACAGTTTTTATGTTGTTAAAACTACATAAGAATCTTGTATTTATAAGTTGCTAACTGTCTCTTTAATCAGTGATCTGCATACATAATGCATTGTAGCAGTGTAATTAAGGGGGGTATTATTTTGCATCCATATACTGGTAAAAAGTTCCTTGTTAAGGGATAATATACATGCAATTCGACCAATGTGGTCTATGCGCTAAAATGCCCATGTGGGCTGTTGTATGTAGGGGAGACGACCCAGTAGGTCAATGACCATATATGCCAGCATAAGTCAACCATCAGAAATGAAAAGGAACAGTTTACTCCAGAATGTTTATTGTTTAAAAAGATAGATAATCCCTTTATTACCCATGCCCCAGTTTTACATAACCAAATGGAAGAAATAAGATAAATAATCTTGATTCTTATTACAGGGACCAATAAAAGTCACTACAAATGATAAAGTAGCTGAACTTTAGAGTGAGAAACTTGAATTATCATCATGTGAGTCGAAACTGCAAAACGGATTTCCTTGAAATCAATTGGCTTCTCTACAAAGTATTGAAAGTAAGCAATTTATTGAAAGCAGTTAATAGATGTTTCCAACTGCTTTCTAATTTACTTCTATTATCAAATTTGATTCATTCTCTTATTATCCATTGCACAGAGACAAATGTGTGCACCAATCAGCAGATAGCTCCCACTAGTGTAGGATATGTATGTATTTGTTTTCAACAAGGCATATTAAGAGAACAAAGCCTATTTGAAAATAGAAGTGAATTTAAAAGTGTCTTAAAATTACATGCACTATCTGATTCATGCAAGTTTAATTTTGACTTTCCTATCCCTTTAATAATTTTTTTGATGTGCATGTATTGTATGTATTTTTGAATGTTTACAGGTAGATGTTGCTGTATATGGCTATGCACGGTGAGATATTGTTTTTATTCAATGTGAGGTAATGTAAAATTAAAGGGGCATTAATAGGATATTAAAGCCCCTATTGTGAGGATGAGGAGGTGTCTGGAACTCAGTATGCAGGAATAAAAAACAAAACAAAGAAAGTATTTCTTGAATAAACTTTACTAGAGAAATGTAATGCAGAAACAGGAACAAGATAGCATATATAAGTAGACACAAGTCTCTCAGCAAGCACAGAACCCAGCGTGTACTGTTGGTGAAGTATGTGGTGAAATGTCCAGGAACAAGAGAACATATATAAGTAGGCACAAGTCTCTCAGCAAGCTCAGAACCCAGCGTGTACTGTTGGTGAAGTATGTGGTGAAATGTCCAGGAACAAGAGAACATATATAAGTAGGCACAAGTCTCTCAGCAAGCTCAGAACCCAGCGTGTACTGTTGGTGAAGTATGTGGTGAAATGTCCAGGAACAAGAGAACATATATAAGTAGGCACAAGTCTCCCAGCAAGCACAGAACCCAGCGGGTACTGTTGGTGAGGTATGTGGTGAAATGTCCAGGAACAAGAGAACATATATAAGTAGACACAAGTCTCTTAGCAAGCACAGAACCCAGCATGTACTGTTGGTGAAGTATGTGGTGAAATGTCCAAGAACAAGAGAACATATATAAGTAGGCACAAGTCTCCCAGCAAGCACAGAACCCAGCGGGTACTGTTGGTGAGGTATGTGGTGAAATGTCCAGGAACAAGAGAACATATATAAGTAGGCACAAGTCTCTCAGCAAGCACAGAACCCAGCGGGTACTGTTGGTGGGGTATGTGGTGAAATGTCCAGGAACAAGAGAACATATATAAGTAGGCACAAGTCTCTCAGCAAGTCAAGAACCCAGCGGGTACTGTTGGAGAGGTATGTTGCGAAATGTCCAGGAACAAGAGAACATACATAGATACCACGGTAGAGGTCTTTTGGTCTCAGCAGTAGTATAAGCATACATCAGTATCATAGCAGAGGTCTTTGGTCTTAGCAATAGTATAGCATACAGAACTATCACAGCAGAGGTCTTTTGTCTCAGCAGTAGTATAAGAATACCCAAGTATCACAGCAGAGGTCTTTGGCCTCATTAGTAGTATAAGCATACATCAGTATCATAGCAGAGGTCTTTGGTCTCAGCAATAGTATAGCATACATCAGTATCACAGCAGAGGTCTTTGGTCTCAGCAGTAGTATAAGCATACCCAAGTATCACAGCAGAGGTCTTTGGTCTCAGCAATATTAAAAGCATACATCAGTATCATAGCAGAGGTCTTTGGCCTCAGCAGTAGTATAAGCATACCCAAGTATCATAGCAGAGGTTTTTGGTCTCAGCAGTATTATAAGCATACATTAGTATCACATCAGAGGTCTTTGGTCTCAACAGTAGTATAAGCATACCCAAGTATCATAGCAGGGGTATTTGGTCTCAGCAGCAGAAGAAGCATGCATCAGTGTCACAGCAGAGGTCTTTGGTCTCAGCAGTAGTATAAGCATACCCAAGTATCATAGCAGGGGTCTTTGGTATCAGCAGAAGGACAGGCATGCACAAGGAACAGCTGAGGAGCAGCAACAAGGAAAAGAACCTTCCAAGGCAATAACTCAGTACAGAGTGAATTACTGAGTAGCCTTTTATAGGAACTCCCACACCTTTCAGGTGGGAGTTCCTGTAATTCATGATTGGCCCTTTAAATCTAGGCAGCTTGCGGCCGCGCGCATCTAGAGAGTTGCAGTCGCAGCTGCTGGCAGACTGGTCTCGGCGTCTCTCCACGTGGGATACCGAGACGGATCGCTGGCCCCGTATTCGCTGTAACAGCGGCTAGGAGAACGGGCAGGCTGGGGGTCCTGTAATTGCCGCGACGGCGGCCAGGTAATGGACCTAACACCTATATTATTAATTGGGAAAAATATTATCCCTCCCCTTCCCTCACTAATCATTTATTTTTATGTAGGTAGGGAATCCACACTTCCTCCTCTGCTTCAGTTGGATGAAGACTTCTGCCGGCTTCGATGAGAACTTCTGCCGCCTGGATGATGATGGATGTCTGGTCTTCAAAAACTGTAAGTGGATCTTCGGGGGATAGTGTTAGGTTTTTGTTAAGGGTTTATTGGGTGGGTTTTATTTTTAGTTTAGGGTTTTGGGCAATGTAAAAGAGCTAAATGCCCTTTTAAGTGCAATGCCCATCCAAATGCCCTTTTCAGGGCAATGGGGAGCTTAGTTTTATTTAGATAGGGTTTTATTTGGGGGGTTTGGTTGTGTGGGTGGTGGGTTTTACTGTTGGGGGGGTGTTTGTATATTTTTTACAGGTAAAAGAGCTGATTTCTTTGGGGCAATGTCCCGCAAAAGGCCCTTTTAAGGGCCATTGGCAGTTTAGTGTAGGCTAGGGTTTTTTTTATTTTGGGGGGGCTTTTTTATTTTGATAGGGCTATTAGATTAGGAGTAATTCGTTTTTTTATTTTTGATAATTTATATTTTATTTTGTGTAATTTAGTGTTTAATTTTTTTTGTAATTTAGATAAATGTGTTTTGTTAATTTAATTTATTTAATATTATTGTAATGTTAGGTTTTTAGTGTAAGGGAGGTTATGTTTTATTGTACAGGTAAATTTGTATTTATTTTAACTAGGTAGCTAGTAAATAGTTAATAACTATTTATTAACTAGTCTACCTAGTTAAAATAAATACAAACTTACCTGTGAAATAAAAATAAAACCTAAGATAGCTACAATGTAACTATTAGTTATATTGTAGCTAGCTTAGGCTTTATTTTACAGGTAAGTATTTATTTTTAAATAGGAATTATTTAGTTATTAATAGTAAGTTTTTTTTATTTAGAATTATTTTAATTATATTAAAGTTAGGGGGTGTTAGGGTTACATTAGGGGTTAATATATTTATTTAGTCTTAGTGATGTGGGAGGGCAGAGGTTTAGGGGTTAATAACTTAAGTATAGTGGCGGCGACGTGGGGGGCGGCAGATTAGGGGTTAATAAGTGTAGGTAGGTGGCAGCGACATAGGGGATGGCAGATTAGGGGTTAATAAGTGTAATGTAGGTGTCGGTGATGTCGGGGGCGGCAGATTAGCGGTGTTTAGACTCAGGGTTTATGTTAGGGTGTTAGAATTAAACATACATTTTTTTTTCCATAGACATCAATTTGGCTGGGTTACGGAGCTTTTGTTTCTGCAATTGCAGGTGTTAGACTTTTTTTTAGCCGGCTCTCCCCATTGATGTCTATGGGGAAATCGTGCACGAGCATGTCAAAACACTGCTTGTATTTGGGTGAGGAATGGAGCTCAACGCAACCATATCGCCCGCACAAGCCGTTTTTTTGCAAACCTGTAATAGCAGTTCTATGAAAGATGAGCGGTGAAAATAACTTGCAAGTTATTAGCGAGCCAGCCATAACGCAAAACTCGTAATCTGGCTGTCAGTTTTGTAACGATACTACAATAACAATTGCAAAAAGAAAATTTAAATCTCATAGCTGACAAAAAACTAAACAAAACAAATACTCATTAAAAATCCCAGGCAAATTGCAATGTCTTGATATCTGTGACCCAATGTTCCTTTCTTGAATAGCATAGTTGTATGAGGGGCAAAGACTCATGCTATACTTGTTCCATGGGCAGGTTTATATGGTCTAAGTGTGGATAGCCAATCCTTGGGTGTGCATAGCTGATCCTGGAGCATGGCTTGCCTAAAATAACAGGGCCAAGGAGGGTCATTTTAACATTTACCCTCCTCTTCAGCCCAAGGGCTGTGCAAAGTAGAACAATAGATTTGGATGCTTTTGCATCCCTTGCCCTCTCCCTCTTAGAACCACCACTGCCCCAGAGTCTCCTGCAATTTACAAAATGGTCCTTATTTGGGTGTTCTGTCCTGCTGTCCTTCCTTAAAGGGACATGAAACCCATTTTTTTCATAATTCAGATAGAGGGGAATATTTATCAAGCCGTCAACCGCAAATACGCTGGAATTCCGCAGCGTAGTTGTGGCGAGCTTGATTCGACCTAGTTATCAAACCCTACAGACCGGCAAAAGTTGAAATCTGTGACGTAACATACGATCCGCCAGTCTCAATCTGACACAGATCGATGCTTATATCATTACAGATGTTCCGAATACACATTCAGCACTATTTGACACTTTTTTAAAGTTATCAAAAATTTAACCGGTACGCTCGCGGCTACTGCGGCCCAGCGTACCTGGTTTTCAATCCGCTACCCTGGAGGCCGCGGATGCCATAGGAATCAATGGGAGTCGGAAAGCAGTGAAAGCTTATGTTCAATGCTGCCAGATATCCCATTGATTTATATGGTAGAAAACCAGTAACGTTTACACCTAACACCCTAACATAAACCCAAAGTCTAAACACCCCTAATCTGCTGCCCCCGACATCGCCACCACCTGCATAATGTTATTAACCCCTATCCCGCCGCTGCAGAACCCCGCCGCAACTAAAGTTATTAACCCCTAAACCGCCAGCCCCCCACATCGCCATAAACTAAATTAAGCTATTAATCCCTAAACCTAACAACCCGCTAACTTTACATTAAAATTACCACATCCCTACCTTAAAATAAATGTAAACTTACCTGTAAAATTAAAATAAACTATTTTTTAATTAACCTACCCTAACTATTATACTACAATTACATTAAACTAGCAATTAAATTAACTATATTACATATTAAAAAAAACCTAACCCTACTCAAATTATTTAAATCTACTATTAAAAATTACTAAATTACAAAAAAATAAACGCTAAGTTACAAAAAATAAAAAATACTAAATTACGAAAAACAAAACAAAACACTGTATCAAAAATAAAAACGAATTACGCCTAATCTAATAGCCCTATCAAAATAAAAAAGTCCCTCCAAATTAAAAAAAACGTAGCCTACAATAAACTACCAATGGCCCTTAAAAGGGCCTTTTGTGGGGCATTGCCTTAAAGAAATCAGCTCTTTTACCTGTAAAAAAAAATACAAACACCCTCCAACAGTAAAACCCACCACCCAACCTCCCCAAATAAAAACCCTATCTAAAAAACCTAAGCTCCCCATTCTCCTGAAAAGGGCATTTGTATAGGCATTGCCCTTAAAAGGGCATTTAGCTCTTTTACCTGCCCAGACCCTAATAAGTTCCAATCAGCCAATAGGATTAGAGCTGCTAAAATACTATTGACTGTTCAAATCAGCCAATAGAATTTGACCAGCTCTAATCCTATTGGCTGATTGGAACCTTTCAGCCAATAGGAATGCAAGGGACGCCATCTTGGATGACGTCACTTGCATTCAAGTTCCAGTTTACGGCGGCGATCGTATTCAAAAGGAGCTCCGCGCCGGATGTCTTCAGGATGGACCCGCTCCGCACCGGATGGATGATGATAGAAGAGGCCGCATGGATGAAGACTTCGCCGGATGGATGAAGATGGAAGAGGCCGCCAGGATGAAGACTTCTTGCCGCCCGGATGGATCCTTCAAGCGGAACTTCAAAAACTGTAAGTGGATCGTCGGGGGTTAGTGTTAGGTTTATTTAAGGTTTTTTGGGTGGGTTTTATTTTTAGAGTAGGGTCTGGGCAGGTAAAAGAGCTAAATGCCCTTTTAAGGGCAGTGCCCATACAAATGCCCTTTTCAGGGCTATGGGGAGCTTAGGTTTTTTAGATAGGGTTTTTATTTGGAGGGGGTTGGTTGATTGGGTGGTGGGTTTTACTGTTGGGGGGTGTTTGTATTTTATTTTACAGGCAAAAGAGCTGATTTCTTTGGGGCAATGCCCCACAAAAGGCCCTTTTAAGGGCCATTGATAGTTTATTGTAGGCTAGGGTTTTTTTATTTGCTGGGGGGGGCTTTTTTATTTTGATAGGGCTATTAGATTAGGTGGAATTCATTTTTATTTTTGATACTGTGATCTGTTTTTTTCCGTAATTTAGTAATTTTTAATAGTAAATTTAAATAATTTGAGTAGGGTTAGGGTTTTTTAATATGTAATATAGTTAATTTAATTGCTAGTTTAATGTAATTGTAGTATAATAGTTAGGGTAGGTTAATTAATAGTTTAAAAATAGTTTATTTTATTTCTAAAGGCAAGTTTAAATTTATTTTAAGATAGGGATGTGGTAATTTTAATGTAAAGTTAGCGGGTTGTTAGGTTTAGGGGTTAACAGCTTAATTTAGTTTATGGCGATGTGGGGGGCTGGCGGTTTAGGGGTTAATAGGTTTAGTTAATGGTAGTGATGTGGGAGGCCAGAGGTTTAAAGGTTTACGTTTATTTAGTGGTGACAGGGTCTGGGAGCGGCGGCATAGGGGTTTACTAACTTTATTACAGTTGCGGCGGTGTCCGGGAGCGGCGGGATAGGGGTTAAACATTTTAGTGTAGTGGCGGCATTTAGTGACAGGATATAAATAAAATTGGGAAAAAGCTGAATAGATGCGAGATCAATGACGGTTAGTTAACAATAGTCCGATGCTCATCGCCCCGTACTTGGTGCACAGCTTTTTTTTTTATAAATATGGAGAGCGTATTCAGGTCCGCGGCTGCGATGTTAGGCGAGCGTATTGGTGCTGGCGAATGCAGCATAGTTGAGGCTTTGATAAATATCCCCCAGAGCATGTGATTTATGAAACAACTTTCCAATTTACTTCTAGTACCTAATTTGTTTTGTACTCTTGGTATCAGAAGCCATACTGACGTATACCCACAGGCGGAAATATTTAAATGAGATGACTCTAGAGTCATTCACTGGCTGTTCATGCTTGTGAAGTAATCAGTAAGGTAATCTGCTAATAATTTCTGAAGTCATCAGCCAGAATTTTTTACCTTAGCTGATGACTTTACAAGCCTGATGATGTCTGATGATGTGCAAATGACTTCTAAAGTAGTTTGATAATCATCATATGACTCCAGGGTTGTCTCTAAAGTAATCCTGTTTGTCATGGGAACCACTGGCCCCTGTGATGCTTGATCCAACGTCAAGATCAACTAGATACCTTCACTGGCCTCCAAGCTCCATTACAACTTTAAAGGGACATTCCGGTGAAAATTTAAATGCACATAGATGAATTACATCTTTGAAATTGAATAGAAAAATATTTCCAATATACATGTATTAGCAAAAATGCATCTAGTAAAAGTTATAACTGTTTTAGTGCTAACATTTTTATATGCACGTGCATGTGAAGCATGCCTAGATATTCTCAGTGCACCAGCATGTTAAGTGCTGCAGCTGCTCAGAGCGCCAGTGGGGCTTCTATCATGTCAGAAATTAACAAATTGTGTCATTACCAGATGGTGCAAGCACCTTAGGCTCTATGAGATAGTGCTGCTTTTAAAATGCTGGTGCACGCTGCATACTTAGATACACATTTGAAACAGCTATAGCTTTTATTATAAACATTTTTACTAATACAAGTATATTACAAAAATGCTTCTATTCAAAACTGAAATGGATCCATGTGGTTTCCAATTTTAGCTGGAATATCCATTTAAAGGGCAATTGAACATCTCTTGCTTTGGTGTAAAAAAATAGTGCTTGTCACATGCTCCCTATAGATGCCATAAATAAAAAATCTGTAACTTAAAGTGAATCTATGAATGAGTGCCCAGTTTTTAAAAATACTATTAAAAACAGGGGCACTTTCATTCATGAAACTTTACATTGCAGTTTTTTTTTTTTTAAATACTTACCTTTTCTTTAGCAAACACAGATAGCTCCTCTGTACTTAGCATTTCAATGACGAAACCGGCCTCCTCTAATCACGGAGTGGCCTCATAAGATGGATGCTCTGGGGTGCATGCCATGATTGGAGGAAGCCGGTTTCGTCATTGATGAGATAAGTACAGAGGAGCTGCGGGCGGGGGATCGCCAGTCCGGGTTTGCTAAAAAAAAAGGTAAGTATTTTTTAAAAAAAATCACTGCAATGTAAAGTTTCATGAATTAAAGTTCCCCTGTTTTTAAAAACTGGGCGCTCATTCATGAAACTTTATATTCACTTTAAATATTCTTCGAAATTCTGCAGATCAATAGTTGGTTTATGCAATCAACAGCATTTTGAAGATAACCTAGGTTACAGAGTCTGCTTGATGGCTTCTCTAGGACATGATGGATAAGCATAATTTTTACACAAAAGAAAAAGGTATTTAACATACCTTTTAACCTGAGTAATTCCTATTATATAGTAATAATACATATTAATATATGGACTTATAATTCTAATATTCAGTAGTTTTTAATGAGTAAATAGTTTTCTTTTTGAGCTGGCTGCACAACCCATTTTTTGACAGAACTTTTAAAATCATAAAACCTGTTTAATGCACTTAATTTACATAATTGTGATGACAGTGGATTCATTGGGGTCGATTTATTAAGCAGCGTAAGGTATGCTGCTCATTATGTGCGAGCCTTCTGGCTCGCCTGAATCAGAAGTTAAGAAGCAGACTGCAATCTTATCTGATCGGGATGATTGACACCCCCTGCTAGCGGCCAATTGGCCGCGAATGTGCATGGGGCGGCATTGCTCAATAAATGCTTGTGCAATGATAAATGGCGACAGCGTATGCTGTCAGCATTTATCGGTCGGGCGGACATGATTTGCTACAACGAATCATGTCCGCCTGCCCGCCATTTGTTAAATCTACCCATAAATCTCTAATTTGAACGCACTATGCATTGAAGGTACAATTGTAGAATGTTTGATAATTCTCTCTGTAAGGGATACATTTTTGTCATGGTTAAATCTGGACCCCTTTGTTGGTGTGTGTGTGTAGTTGAATTCTGACTTTTTGGCTCTTGATCTGTCTGCAATGATAGGATCTTTTTAAGATTTTTTTTTGTACATTTCTTTGTTGTGTTGTTTCTCTCCTTGCACTTCAGTTACCGACTCCTATTCTGTTGCTTACACCTAATTAGTACAAATCTGCATGTGCAGATTTCGATGGTCTAACCTCATACAATCCACAATGTTTTTAACATCACATAACATGAATATTAAAATTGATATATATATATATATTATAAACTAATAGTTATAAGATAGGGTGCTCTTCGATGAAAAATGAACAATTATGCATGTATTCCATGCTAGCAGTCCCAAAATTATAATTACCACTTAGAACAGATAGAGTTCCATTATATATACCTAGAACTAAAGAAGGACAAGGCTGCACTGGATCCCAGAAAAAACATGCGCTTTATTTAAAGATAAAAAAGAGAGACACAGGGTATGCCTTCACCTAATGAACCTCATATAACAGAAAAAGGTAGAGCAGAAGATTACAAATCACATATAATACATAAATATATCCCCCTACATGCTAGCATGTGTCTAAGCCGCCATAAAACAGTCCAAAATACAACCTGGGCACATAGTGTAAAAACACGCTCCGGCTGTGCAAGACAAATTTACCGTCCCATTATCCTCAGTATTCGAGCACCTCAGTGTAAAGACACGCTCCGGTAATGAGAGGTTATTACTGTCCCACAAGATTCACAATGGACCAATGTCGGCTTGACAACAGAACAGGGTAATTATCCCAGGGTGGAGTGAAAGTGCATCCACCTACTTGCAAGACTTGCTACCGCACGGCTTACCTTCACTTCTTTATTTTTAGGAGTGGTGCCTGTTTCAGGGCTGGACAATACTTCAGTAATCCTGTGCTGTGTGCCGATGCGGATCTTCACTTACTAATACCAGACATCTGCAAAAACTCATTTCAGGGAGGTGGCTTCTCCCGCTACCCCCCCTCCCAGTTATATATTGGACACCTTGAAACCTTAAATAAGATAGAGACTATCATTAAAGTAGCTTCCCACTAAAGTCACATTAAAAAAAGTAGCTTTATTGCATAACCACATACAACAAACCTATTTTCCAGTGATCGTACACTTGTTGAATGCTAAAAAATATTTTAGAATACAAAGTTTAATTACGTGCAGTAAATAAGGTAGTATTTGTGTTTTATTTTATTAAAACGAGTGGGAGCTTTTTGGTTACTGATACATGCTTTGAGGGTTCTATAACGTCCCAGCAACTAAAGGCATTCCTTAAAGAAACACTTTTCCGGATTTGGGCCACATTGGATCATAGTACTTGGAGTTTCAGGGAGATTGCACTCCATATGATGGCATCAGGGAGCCGCTATTACAATCAGGGAGACTCCCTGAACTTCAGGGAGAGTTGGGATGTCTGTAATACCGTAGGTGGTGAACTTGGTTTCTCTGTAAGTATATAGAATCAGAGCTGTTCCACCATAGTAGTGTATACCTCCACGCTGCAAACTCCTAAGCATACATGCCTGCTTTTTAACAAAAAATACCAAGAGAACAAATATAAATTGATAATAGAAGTACATCAGTTGTTTAAAAAGGCATGCTCTATCTTAATCATGAAAGAAAAAATTGGAGTTTCATATCCCCTTAAGAAAAAAAAATGCTAATCTTATTTTATCCTTTATTTATGAGATTCAGTAGCAGGTTTTAATTAGTAAATATTTTTATTTTTTAAACATATAATATTTTCATAGAAGTAGTGATCTTAACCCCTTAATGACAACTGACGTACCAGGTACGTCATGCATTAACAAGCAGTTAATGACAATAAACGTACCTGGTACGTCAGTTGTCTAACAGAGTGCTGGAAGCGATCACAATCGCTTCCAGCAGCTCTGAGGGTATTGCAGTGATGCCTCCATATGGAGGCATCCTGCAATACCCCTTTACAAGCCTCCGATGCAGAGAGAGCCACTCTGTGGCCCTCTCTGCACCGGAGCGTCGTTGGTGGGTGGGAGCAAGGCAGGGAGGTGGGTGGGCGGCCTGCCAAGGGCCTGTGATTTGGAGGGGGCGGGATCGGAGGCCGGATCGGATGCGGCAGTGTCCGGGGGCGCGCACGGACGCGTGCACATGGGCGGCGGGCGGGCGCGTGCACGGGGCGGGAGCGGGTGGGAACTGCTACACTACAGAAAACATGTATTTCAAAATTGGGAGAAAAGGGGGGATTTTAATTCAATAAATGATCGAAGGGTTCTGGGGTGGGGGGGGGGGGAAGCTACACTACAGAAAATGGGAAAAAAAGTCCAAAAAACAATAAAAGCATATTTTTTTTAAGAAACTGGGTACTGGCAGACAGCTGCCAGTACCCAAGATGGTGCCCATTAAGTTAGAGGGGGAGGGTTAGAGAACTGTTTGATGGGGGATCTGTGAGTTTGGGGGCTAAGGGGGGATTCTATACAGCAGCATATGTAAATATGCTATAAAAAAAAACAAAAAACCCAAATATACCTTTTTATCTTAGTACTGGCAGACTTTCTGCCAGTACTTAAGATGGCGGGAACAATTGTGGGGTGGGGGAGGGAATATAGCTGTTTGGGAGGGATCAGGGGGTCTGATGTTTCAGGTGGGAGGCTGATCTCTACACTAAAGCTAAAATTAACCCTGCAAGCTCCCTACAAGCTACCTAATTAACCCCTTTACTGCTAGCCATAATACAAGTGTGATGCGCAGCAGAATTTAGTGGCCTTCTAATTACCAAAAAGCAACGCCAAAGCCATATATGTCTGCTATTTCTGAACAAAGGGGATCCCAGAGAAGCATTTACAACCATTTGTGCCATAATTGCACAAGCTGTTTGTAAATAATTTCAGTAAGAAACCAAAAATTTAGAAAAATGTAAAAAAAAATTTATTTGAACGTATTTGGCGGTGAAATGGTGGCATGAAATATACCAAAATGTGCCTTGATCAATACTTTGGGTTGTTTACTACACTACACTAAAGCTAAAATTACCCCAAAAAGCTCCCTACATGCTCCCTAATTAACCCCTTCACTGCTGGGCATAATACAAGTATGTGTGCAGTGGCATTTAGCGGCCTTCTAATTACCAAAAAGCAACGCCAAAGCCATATATGTCTGCTATTTCTGAACAAAGGGGATGCCAGAGAAGCATTTACAACCATTTTTGCCATAATTGCACAAGCTGTTTGTAAACAATTTCAGTGAGAAACCGAAAGTTTGTGAAAAAATTTGTGAAAAAGTGAACGATTTTTTGTATTTGATCGCATTTGGCGGTGAAATGGTGGCATGAAATATACCAAAATGGGCCTAGATCAATACTTTGGGATGTCTTCTAAAAAAAAATATATACATGTCAAGGGATATTCAGAGATTCCTGAAAGATATCAGTGTCCCAATGTAACTAGCAGTAATTTTGAAAAAAAGTAGTTTGGAAATAGCAAAGTGTTACTTGTATTTATGGCCCTATAACTTGCAAATAAAGCAAAGAACATGTTAACATTGGGTATTTCTAAACTCAGGACAAAATTTAGAAACTATTTAGCATGGGTGTTTTTTGGTGGTTGCAGATGTGTAACAGATTTTGGGGCTAAAAGTTAAAAAAAGTGGTTTTTTTCCATTTTTTCCTCATATTTTATATATTTTTTATAGTAAATTATAAGATATGATGAAAATAATGGCATCTTTAGAAAGTCCATTTAATGGCGAGAAAAACGGTATATAATATGTGTGGGTACAGTAAATGAGTAAGAGGAAAATTACAGCTAAACACAAACACCGCAAAAATGTAAAAATAGCCTTTGTCACAAACGGACAGAAAATAGAAAAGTGCTGTGGTCATTAAGGGGTTAAAGGGGCAGTCTAGTATAAATTAAACTTTCATTATTCAGATAGGACTTTTAATTTTAATCGACTTTCCAATTTACTTTTATCATCAAATTTTCTTTTTTCTCTTGGTATTCTTAGTTTAAACTAAACATAGGTAGGCTCATATGCTAATGTTTAAGCCTTTGAGGGCTGCCTCTTATCACAGGCTTTTTAAATCTCTTTTCAACACAAAGAGACAGAAAGTACACGTGGGCCATATAGATAACACTGTGTTCAGGCACAGAAAGTTATTTAAGATCTAGCACAATACAATGCTAAAATTTAAGACAATAGATAATAAACAATCACAGTCATGTGATCAGGGGGCTGGAAGAAGGTTCCTAGATACAAGGTAATCACAAAGGTAAAAAGTACATTAATATAACTGTGTTGGTTATGCAAAACTGGGGAATGAGTAATACAGGGATTATCTATCTTTTAAAACAATAACAATTCTATGGTTGACTGTCCCTTTAAGGCAGGGGTGTTCAAACTTTGCTCTCCAGAGGTTTTGGAACTACATTTCCGATGATGCTCAGCCAGCATTTTATGTAGCTGAGCATCATGGGAAATGTAGTTCCAAAACCTCTGGAGAGCAAAGTTTGGACACCCCTGCTTTAAGGTCAATGAAAGAAATAAAAAAGTGATTTTAATATAGAATTATACAAATTTCAACAATGCTAAAAAAAATTGAACAAATACTTCAAATGGAAAAGCCAAGTAATTATTTGAATTACGTTTCTATTTTTCTATAAATTTTACAGTGTACGTGTGTGCAAACTCCAGGATAAAAGAGAATATATATAAGACCTTGCACTTTCGTTCCTCTTGCTCTAACGCTTTTCTTTACGCTGTTCTGTCGAAAACTCCAATCATTTAATCACCATAGCAACAGAATGCCTATAGGGACGCCCTCTAATGCGCAATCTAGCACGATTGGCTACTCAAATTCTGATGGGCAAAGGATATAGCCAATAATGTTAGACATTGACTCTAAGTGGTTACGGTTAGTTGTTTCGTCATCAGTATGTGCATACCGGGATGCGTTCCACGTGGGGGAGTACGTAATAAGGTAAACATAAAAAGACGGGTGTTGAATACTAAGATATGGGAATAACAATGAGTCGTTTACGCCCAAGGAGATTTACCTAACCACAAATATATAAAATATAGTTAGACTGAACATTTACTCCTGCAATTTGGGAACTAGGTCACGTACTGTGTTTGGCAGCAGTTTTGGGTGTTAACACACTTCTTCCAAGTTCCACATTATTTACCTTTGTTGCAAGAGCTGTGTGTGTGTTGTTGGACACTGCTGTATCATCTAGTACTATGATAGGTCATGATTGTGACTTGCGTGTTTTTTCTTTTTTTGTATGATTTGCAATCCGTGAGGATGATAGCTTTTTATTTTAATTTTTGCCTCACCCTCTCTGCTCTTATAATTGGTCACACTTTAGCCATTTTACCTGCATTTGCATAGTTACAAGGTGAGAACGTGCCACACAGCAGTCCCCTTTCTTGTGCTGTTCCTGGTAACCCCCATCCTCTGTATATTCATACTGGGACCAGTCCAGTAGTACCCTGTAGGGAATATACATGTTTAAGGGAGTTCAGCTATTTTAATCAGAGAACCCAAGACAAAATTACATTGGGTTAAGCCCTTATAAGGGAATAGTGTGCAGACCCTTAAAATAACATATTAGAATACAAATAAGAGAGAGAAGGTAGGCACTCAATAAGTTACTACACACAAGACAGGGATTTTAGCACACTAATTTTATTAGTCAATAATTGTCGTTGACCCACCAATCATAAGTAGGCTTACCATAATTTTTAGAGATGAAACTGGGACCACTTGGCACGGTGCCAGTGGGGGTGTGGTCAGGGGTGTGGCCAAGGGGCGGGGCATTTGTCAACTAGAACTAATTTTCCATGCACAATTATATTACTACATTTTTTTGCAGCACAATTGTATTACCATTCATAATTAATGATGATGACCCCAGCAGCACAATTATATTACCATAAGTAATGATGATGACCCCAGCAACACAATTATATTACCATAATTAATGATGATGACCCCAGCAGCACAATTATATTACTATAATTAATGATGATGACGCCAGCAGCACAATTATATTACCATAATTAATGATGATGACCCCAGCAACACAATATATTACCATAATTAACAATCATGAGCACAGCAGCACAATTATATTACCATCCATAATTAATGTAATTGTGCTGCTGGGGTCATCATCATCATTATGTTAATTTAATTGTGCTGCTGGGGTCATCATCATTAATTATGTTAATATAATTGTGCTGCTGGGGTCAGCATCATTAATTATGTTAAGATAATTGTGCTGCTGGGGTCATCATCAATAATTATGTTAATATAATTGTGCTGCTGGGGTTACTCATCATCATTAATTATAATTGTGCTGCTGGGGTCATCATAATTAATTATGTTAATTTAATTGTGCTGCTGGGGGTCAACATCATCATTAAATTAATTAATGTTATTAATTATGTTAATTTAATTGTGCTGCTGAGGTCATCATCATTAATTATGTTAATATAATTGTGCTGCTGGGGTCATCCATCATCATCATCATTAATTTAATGATGAGTTGACCCCAGCAGCACAATTATATTGACATAATTAGTGACAATAATTTATTTAATGATGATGACCCCAGCAGCACAATTATATTAACATAATTAGTGACATCAATTAATTTAATGATGACCCCAGCAGCACAATTATATTAACATACTTAATAACATGATGACCCTAGCAGTACAATTATATTAACATACTTAATGATGTGATAACCCTAGCAGCACAATTATATTAACATAATTAATGATAATGACCCCCAGCAGCACAATTATATTAACATAATTAATTACATTAATGAAGGTAATATAAGTGTGCTGCTAGGGTCATCATCATCATTATGTTAATTTAATTGTGCTGCTGGGGTCATCATCATTAATTATGTTAATTTAATTGTGCTGCTGGGGGTCATCATCATTAATTATGTTAAAATAATTGTCCTGCTGGGCATCACTAATTATGTTAATATAATTGTGCTGTTGGGGTCATCAATCATCATCATTAATTTAATGATGATGATGATGAGTTGACTCCAGCAGCACAATTATATTGACATAATTAATGACCAGCAGCACAATTATTAGTTTACCATCCATAATTAATGATGATTGATGAGTGACCCCAGAAGCACAATTATTAATGGAGATATCTAATAATATAAATAAATAATAATATCACATAGCAGATAGAGATAGCAGCCTAAGATATGTGGTTGCATATGAAAAAAGGAAAAGATCAAGTAATATTGTATTGTAGTAAGTAACTCACACGTACTTATTATTATCAGCAAGAAGATCTGCAAGAGTCAAGAATTTTGTTGTTGTTGGTATTTGCTTCAGCAACAGGAAGCCACAGTGTGCAGCCCCACGATGCTTTCTCCTAAGTTGAAGGCGCCTAAAACACTGAGTGTGAAGCAGAGGTGGAGCACACGTTATCAGTTGGATTCTGCGACCCGTCTGTTGCAGGAATGTGGTGACGTCACGGTCGCACATTCCGACGGGCAGCAGACAGCTGTAAAAGACAGTGCATGCTGCATGCGCAACAAAGTTAATTCACAGATTTGCCGGTGTTCTATCATTCCAGCTAATTCATCAGACTACGCTAGTCTGATGAATTTGCTTGAATGATTGATAGAACCGGGACAAAAATGAAAAACGGGTGGGACACTGGGACAGGGGCTCAAAACAGGGACAATCCCGGTAAAAACGGGACGTATGGTAAGCCTAATCATAAGTGATTGGATACAGTGCCTCTCAAATCATGGATACACATCATGAGAAAACAATCTACAAATATATAGTGTGGGCAAATGAACCATTAATAATAGTTTAAATCGCACTCAGAGAAAGGTTGTTCAGATTACCTAAAATACAAAAGAGTAATAAAGTGAAGCACAGAAAAACCAAGGCAACACCTCCACTAGAGTATGGCTTCGCATCCCAAGCAAAAAATGGCCACCATAGTGATCCATGAGGATCTATGCTTAGCTCCAAGACCCCCAAAATTACATAAACCACAGTAAAAGTACAGCCTATAGTTAATACAATGTGAATCAATTGCAAACATATATAAGGACCATACAGTGCCTCTACTAGAGAGTAGCTTCGCTTGACAAGCGAAAAGATCTGGCTACCTTAGTAATCCATTAGGCTATATGCTACAATAAACAATAGGATACATGCATATTGTGCGTGTGTAACATTAAAGGTAAGCGAATCTGATAAGGGTTATGTACAACACATGTTTCAGAGGACACCACTATAATATAATAGTACACAGTGTCATGAAAACAATAGTACAATAGGATCTATGTACACCCCAATTGAATCAGGACGCTACCAATACAAGGTAAAGTACAACTTTAAGAACAAACACAGAAGCATATGTTATAGCGTCTACAGCAATAGCTTTACTTTAAACGCAAGCAGTGGTCGTTTAATTGTTAGGAAAAAGTTCAATGTAGTAAGCTGTGATTCTCCTCTGTTACTCAGGTGTATATGTTATAATTACCACCTTTAGTCCTCCACATAAGCATAAGCAGCTATTCTCCAAAGAATGTTTGCATAAAGCAGAAGTCTGTTGCGTTTTCTGATGGAAATAAAGTTTGTACAAATTTACCATTCTGTTTGGCAAACTTCCAAAAGCTTGTTTCCAAGAGCTTGATAGGTAAGAAACAGCTGCGAATTGCAAAAAAACTTTTCCTTCCTTCTGTGAAGCTGAAAAGCTGACCGTTCGGTAAGAGACAGAGCAACCCGCTCTGAGTGCGTCCCTGCCGACGCGCTTTTAACCCCTCACGTGACTACAGCGTAATTGGAGCTTCCTCAGGGCAAAAGTTTTCCTAACAATTAAACGACCACTGGTTGCGTTTAAAGTAAAGCCATTGCTGTAGACGCTATAACATATGCTTCTGTGTTTGTTCTTAAAGTTGTACTTTACCTTGTATTGGTAGCGTCCTGATTCACTTTGGGGGGGGGGTTCATAGATCCTTTTGTACTATTATTTTCATGACACCATGTACTATTATATTATAGTGGTGTCCTCTGAAACAGGTGTTGTACATAACCCTTATCAGATCCGCTTACCTTTAATGTAACACACGCACAATATGCATGTATCCTACTGTTTATTGCAGCATAGAGCCTGATGGATTACTAAGGTAGCCAGATCTTTTAGCTTGTCAAGCAAAGTTACCCTTTAGTAGAGGCGCTGTATGGTCATTATATATGTTTGCAATTGATTCACATTGTATTAACTATAGGCTGTACTTTTACTGTGGTTTATGCAATTTTGGGGGTCTTGGAGCATCTTAACTGGCAATCATAGATCCTCATGGATCACTATGGTGGCCATTTTTTCACTAGAGGGACGCAAAACCACCCTCTAATGGAGGTGTTGCCTTGTTATTTTTGTGCTTCACTTTATTACTCTTTTGTGTTTTAGGTAATCTTAACAACCTTTAATTATTTTGTCCATACTATACATTTGTAGATTTTTTCTCATGATGTGTATCCATGATATGAGAGGCACTGTATCCAACCACTTATGATTGGTGGGTCAACGATAATTATTGACTAATAAAATTAGTGTGCTGAAATCCGTGTCTTGTGTGTAGTAACTTATTGAGTTCCTACCTTCTCTCTCTTATTTGTATTCTAGTACCCTGTAGGGCCTCCTATGTTAAAGGATCTCCTAACACTCTAAAAACTTATAGTTTTGTACAGATGTATTTAGCAGGCCTTTCTGTATTTATCATAATTGAACTTTTGGCATTCAACAGGACTTTCAGTGTTTATTCAGGATACGAGGCACTAAAAAACATGCAGGCATAGAGAGAATAGATAAAACAAAAAGTGGTGCTGGCACTAGGACCTAGTAATACTGGAAAAAGGACTGAAATAGAGAATCCAGTCCGGTGCTGCCCCTAATGTGTATACATTAAACAAAGCCCACTACATGACGTCATTCATAGAATTAACCAACCGCTATCAGGATGAAAATCACACGCCTACGGATCATTTTTTGTCAGCATTGATTGGCTCCGTGGTAGGCATTGTTCATTACCGAACGGCTATTGAAAGATCTAGGTTCATGTGAACCATATTTAAAATGGTGGCATTCAGGGCTTCGGCTTGTCAACTTTTTACATGGAAGAAGGCCAATACCAAGGCCAAAACGCGTTCATGCTACTTTTATTAGTTATAATCTCATGTTTTTCACCTCTGGCACCTGATGCCAACGAATGCTGATATCGGCCAGGAAACAGGGGGATAATTACATGATTTGATTTGAGCTGTTGTTGGTTGGTGTGGTGCATACCGCACTATAGAGGAATTATCCTCATTTTTAAACGAATATTATTAAAAATGATTTGTTTTAACTTATATCACTTATCCTTAGGAAAGAGTGCTAGCTAAGCCCCAATCTTTTTTGTTTAAGGCATAGAGAGAAATCATCAGCTTATTTCACTATATGCTATATTGTAAAGACTGTGCCTCTACTTAAAGTGATGGTAAACTAAATGTTATAAGACATTAAAGGCATATAAAACCCACATTTTTTCTTTCATGATTCAGATAGAGCATGCAATTTTAAGCATCTTTCTAATTTGCTCCTATTATTAGTTTTTCTTCGTTCTCTTGGAATTTTTATTTGAAAAAGCAGGAATGTAAGCTTAGGAGCTGGCCCTTTTTTTGTTAAGCACCCTGGGTAGCCCTTGCTGATTTGTGGCTACGTTTAGCTTAAAATTGCATGCTCTATCTGAATCATGAAAGAAAAATTTGAGTTTCATATCCATTTGAATATGAAATCCTTGTGTAAAAAGGCAATCTGTAGCTGTACTTCATAGTAAAAACGCACCCAAAAGGGATAAAAAATTTCTGTCTTTTATTATACTTACCCCAACAGCTGCCAGCCCACTGTGAAGATCTTTTTTTTTCCAAGAGGTGGCCTATTCACCGCTCATCCAATGTTTGTTTGTGCCATACATAAAAAAATCAGGCTGCGCTTGACTGGAACTGAGGAACCTAGCCCAAGACCTGAAAAACAGCCCCAGACCATTATCTATTCTCAATCAAACTTTACAGTAGGTAACTAGGCACTATGCATTCTGGTAGGCAGCGTTCTGACATCTACCACACCCAGATTCTTTAATCAAACTGCCAGATAATGAAGAGCAATTCATCAGAGTTTCTCCCGGAGTCCAATGGCGGCGTGCTTTACACCACTCCAGCCAATGTTTGGCATTGCATATGTTGATGTGAGGCATTTGAACAGCTGCTCAGCCATGGAATCTCACTGCATTAAGCTCTATACACGGAGTTATTGTGCTATTGTGGCTTTCAGAGACATTTTGGAACTGTAGTTAGTTATGCAACAGATGATAGTTGATTTTACACTCTATGCGCTTCAGTATTTGGCAGCCCCACTCTGTGAGTTTGCATGGTTTACCACTTCATGGTTAGATTGTAGTTGCTCCTAGATGATTCCACTTCACAATAATTGCACTTACAGTTGACCGAGACAGATCTAGTAGGGGAAATATTTCACAACTGACTTGTGTCAAAGGTGGCTTCCTAGGACAGTGCCACGTTTAAAGTAACCAAGCTCTTCAGTACAACTTATTGTAAAGCCAATATTTGTCTATGGAGATTTCATGGCTATGTGCTAAATTGTATGCACCTGTTAGCAATGGATGTTGCTGAAGCACCTGAACTCAATAATTAGTAATGGTGTCTACATTTGCCCATATAGTGTATGTGAATAATTGTGTCATTACATTCAGAGCTGCTACATCAGGAGTACCTTGACCTACAACTTGGTGCTGGTAACTACTTTCATCACAGAATTTAATTTATCTAGAGCAGTGGCTTTCAAAGTGTGAGGTGGGCCCCCCCAGGAGGGCCCTAGAAAATCACCTGCATCTCCATGTTTAAATAATGGATCTTAATATTCATTTAGAAAGAAGATTTAATAGAAGTATATAATATGTAATATAATCGCTACAATTGCCATGAAAAACTAATCTTAAAGGACCATGAAATACAGTAGATTTGCATAATCAACAAATGTACGATAAAAAGGCAATGCAATGGCACTTAGTCTAAACTTCAAATGAAACATAAATGAGAACAGGGCGCCCCAATAGTGTAATATCTTCAGACGAGATGTAATCATCTAAAAAAACGTACTCACAGATTATAGAGCACCCAATCAGTGCTATTCATGGAGTCTGGACTGTTGGATGAACAGTCCAGCCTGCATAAATAGCACTAATTGGGTGCTCTAAAATCTGTGCGTATGTTTTTTTTAGATGATTACATCTCGTCTGAAGATATTACACTATTGGGGCGCCCTGTTCTCATTTATGTTTTATAGATTGGATGCAACTTGTTCAAGCAAGAGAATATTTGAAGAGGAAGCTACCTGTGTACCCCGTGTGTTTGGGGATTCTTATATGAACGGCTCTAGTTATTATCAATCATCGTTCAATTTAGAATTTTATATGTTGGCGCTCTCGTTTTAACTTGTGTTATTAACTTCAAATAAGTAGTAAAAAAAATTCTGGCAAATTTCAAAGTTATGTATTTCCACTCCCCCTGTATCATCTGACAGCCATCAGCCAATCACAAATGCTTATACGTATATTCTGTGAATTCTTGCACATGCTCAGTATAATCAGTGCATAAAGATAATGATGGTTTTCCAATTGCTTTACAATCCCACTCAACTGGGAGTCCCATCAAATCTTTAAGAGCTGCTGTTGGCTAACCAAAAACCTATTGATTACTTGGTCACTGAACAGTTGGTGTTGCAATCAACTATGTAATATTCATGTTACTTACACGTATAACCGTACTTGTGATTAGACATGCAGTAAAAAAAAAAATCTGCTTATGATGTAAACCTTCCATCTCCAGCAAAGGTTCATATCATTTTTCTGGAAACGCTGAGGAGAGTTGAATTTTCATTGCATCTTGATTATGAAGTTCTAATTTTTTTTTTAACCTAGGGTTGCTAATTTTTCTGTGTAAGGTATGGGCGTTTTGCCTGCTAGCTATCTTTTCTCCGTGTAATAGAATACCATTGGATGTTGAATTCTGTCCATGAATTATGAACTTCATGGCGAAACATAATAAGTAAGAAAAGATTTTTCAAAGGGCCTGAAATTACAAAAATGGGAAAGAGAGCAAATTTTACTATAACAGGAAATATGTTAAATAGTGGGCTTTTTGGTATGTCTACCAAAGGATGTTGGATAGTTATTTGCTCAGGCAGAAATTTGAACTTGATCTTAACTTTTATGTTATTTTCCATTTTGGAACATCTTAAAGATCTGTCATTGAAATTACTAACACCAGACCTCCCAACTTTCACTATTTGAGAGGGACAGTCCCTGATTCTGAGCTGTGACCCACTGTCCCTCTTAGACAGCCATATTTTCATATTTTTCCTTAGAACCGCCCACAAACTGCCCAGAGACACCCACAAACTGCCCCGGTACACCCAAAAACCACCTATACACGCCCACTGACCACTCAGAAATACCCACAATCCCACTCACTATCAACTTGTGACCTGCCCTTCTGACAACCCCACTCGATGGGGGCCCTGCTCAACTTCCAGAGTCCCTAATTCCTAGCCACAAATGTTAAGAGCTATGCTAACACTGAAAATGGTTTTCTTCTTGGCTGATGCTGTTATTTGTAGATTATGAATGTTCAAAGTTAAGTATTTAATAGAGTTATCCAATAATAATTAGTCAGTGCTCCCTGTGGTTAGGCTTGCTTGAGTTTTGTTTTCTGCCCTTTTCTAGCCGTAAAAGTTAATCCCTCAGTTGAAAATAGTTACTGTATGTCTACATATCCTCACCTAGATTTTGATTGTAAGATAGCCTATCGACATAAGGGCATAACAAATCCCTGGGAACCATGGATTACTTATGACTTCTTTTTTTATGCATAATATATGCATAAAAAAAAAAAAAAGTATAAATACGTATTCATAGGTAATAATTATTAGGCAATTGTAACAGGGTAGAAGAATTATGTTGTACTGGTTAAGTGTAGTTTGTGCATTCCAGCAGGGTGGGTTATTGTAGTAGAGTATATATCATTGGGTTTATTCGGCATCAGAGAAGGTTTTTTATTGGTTGATTTGGGGTTGTATGGCTCCGGGGGCTAATGAATGGGTAGTTGTAACATGACTAATATGTGTGTCTGCAGGAAGTTTATGGCATTCTTAATCTAGATAAATGGCTGTATTAAAATGTTCAGTTCCATTATCAGTGATTTTTTTCCTTAGGTCATAAAATGTAGGTTGGCTTGAGAGGACTGAATCAAAAGACTGAATTATATTACTGTATTATTATATACATACTATTAAAGGGCCACTGTAAGTAAATATTTTCTATGCCTGTTACTAACTAACTACCCCAAATACACTTTTTATCAATAGCATTTCATTAACATATCTCTACCGTATATCAGAGATCTTGTCTGCAAATTTAATTGTTTTCCAAACCCACTCCGTGGGTATCCTTTGCTCTGTACCAATCCGTTTACAATACCTAGGTTTCAAAATGGCGCTTTAAACACAAAGTTATTGGTTTAAGTATTTTGAACATGCAGTGCTGAAAATAGTGGGCAGGATAACGTGACATCATCAGCGAATAAAAGATATAACTTTTAGAACGTTATGAAACTTGGTTTTGGAGAAAATATAGGTCAGTAGGTTTTAATTAATGTTTATTAACTTTAATATGTTAGTTGTTTAGCTTAAAAACTATAACAGAAAGTAATCCTTTAATAATGAGTTATTTTGTTTCTTTAAAATATTACAATATTTGCTGTTGAGGGGATAAAAGCTTACAGGCTTTTTAACTTTTGGCCAATTTCATCTTTTTATGTTTTTAGACCGTTTCACAGTCTTTTTACGTGTTTTGTTACCTTTGATCACTTTTTCTTTTTAGGAAGACATGTCTGATTATTTCCTGATGGATTTATTTGTTAGGTAAACTCATAGATACCAATGGGTATAGATTCCGTTTTGACGCTTTTAACAGCTAGGTGTGCACTAGAGTGAAGGCTTATCCATGCTTCCATCACAAATACAGTATCAATACATTTCCATTAATAAGGGCTACATCACAAAACTATTGCTATATTTATTGCCAGTTTTGACATGTGAGTAACCAAAATCCTGGTGTAAAATAAAAAAATATATATTATTAATAAGTACCAAGAAATTGAACCAGGATTGACTGCAAAATGTATTTTGTAATTTCTCATTGAATGTATTAGTAAAGAGCAATTTATTGGCACTTGCCTGGGATTTTTGTTTTCTCATTTTGATTGTTGAGTCACAATTGACTAACATGAATGTTGGTATTTGCCAGTCTTGTCATAACATTAAACATATATAGGAAAGGTCAGAAGTTGCCAAAGTTAATAATATATTTTGAAAAAGAAACTCTTTAGTGACCCTTGATTATGTGTGGCTCAATAACTATACTGTACTAGATTTCTGTTTCATAGGCTTCATTATGTAACTAGAATGACAAAACCCTACCCTCTTTTCAGATGAAGATTTGATTGGCGTCTTCTTGTCTGGGCCCAGGACAAGATGGCTGGCAGGGGCAGAGGTGGAGGTCGGGGCCAGATGACCTTTAATGTGGAGGCTGTTGGAATCAGCAGAGGTGAAGCCTTACCACCGCCCACTTTACAACCGCCTCCATTGTTTCCTGTAAGTTTTAAGGTGCATGTGTTGTCTACACTAAATTTACACTTCATGGTATACGTCTTACTGATAAATTTAAATTATAAGAAATATTTTACATTATTATTTAGGGTCTATAAGTAACCCTTTTAATTTTACACATTTAATAGAAGTGAATAACTATTGCATTCCTCCTTTTATCTTCATTATATTGTCTCTACTAGTTAAAGGAACATGAAAACCAAAATTTTTCTTTCATGATTCAGATGGAGAATACAATTTTAAAGAACATTCCAATCTACTTTGACTATCTAATTTGCTTCATTCTTTAGATATCTTTTGTTAAAGAAATAGCAATGTACATGGGTGAGCCAATAACACGAGGCATCTATATGCAGCCACCAATCAGCAGCTCCTGCTTTTCAACAAAGTATATAAAGAGAATGAAGCAAATTAGATAGTAGAAGTAAAATGGAAAGTTTAAAATTGAATGCTCCTTTTAAATCATGAAAGAAAAAAAAATAGATTAAATGTCCCTTTTAAGAAATCAAGTAGACATCTGTATTTTTTTTTGCTTTTTATAATCCTTACAGTTACAATATAATTGCAAATGTACAACCTTTAAAAATGTACTCATATGCAAACTTATTTTATTAGTTAAAAAAAAAAAAAAAAGTATCCATGAATTCCAGTCAGTCACTTGATCATTGTTGAATAATTCACATCCTGTTGACATATCTACTGCATTTACAGTCCTATAGTTCTTCAATGGATCACTCAGCCAATAGAGTAAAATAAATAGGGGGTGATTAATGTAGAGCAGACAAAAGGATGCAGAATAGGCATATTAACAGGAAGCCTTTAGTGAGGTTGCTGAGCATGCTGGTTCCTCTGATCTTGCCAGAACATCCAAGGCTGGTGTACCAAGCTGAACTGTTGTTTGCATGTAAACTGCCCATATTCTGCTATTACTAGTATATGTTGGAAAAATACCACTATAGTTTACCAGTCAGGGATAAAAAATGTTCCCACTTGCTTGACTGGGATTAGTGGAAACGTTTGATTGGCTGAATGAATTTGTCTGAAATTTTTAGCAAGGAATGAATTGACATTTTTCATTATGGCCATATGGAGATTTTTACTACTGTACCACTGTTCATTACCTTTAGCATGGACATAGATCACATGGGCTGAAGTGCTCTAGCTTTGAAAATCAAGCAGTAGAAGTTAAGGG
This sequence comes from Bombina bombina, assembly GCF_027579735.1. Taxonomy (NCBI): domain Eukaryota; kingdom Metazoa; phylum Chordata; class Amphibia; order Anura; family Bombinatoridae; genus Bombina; species Bombina bombina. Next base: position 1,425,631,644 of record NC_069499.1, on the reverse strand, counting down.
GATAATATACAATCCATCGAAATTCCCATAAGTAGTGTGTCACACAGCAGGGTTATACAAACTGAAACCCATATGTTTTAATCCCGTGATGAGCCACTTACAAGATTTTTAAATGAATTTAATAACACCCATGTACCTTGTACAGTGTCAGATCAATACATTTTTACCAGTCTAATAAAAAACTCTATTCAATAAGCTTTTTGTATGATTTTGGAACTTTTCTATAGACTTGACCTCTTTGCAGGGGTGAAACAGTTATTGCTAGTGTGAATCCTCTATATTCTTTATTCTCAGGGTTTCATTTAAAAGTATGTGACATACAGTAGATCCCCAGACCTGCTGCTCATTTGCTGATTCCACACCATAATGTTTGGCTTGCATGCACAAATTACTGCATCTGAACAAGATGAGGCAGGTTGCTTGTAGGTGGTCACTGCTTAGAAAAGCATCAAACAAAATCATGTTTGCTTTTAATCTTTTCTTAGGTTCTATAAAGTATTGCACAGACTAGACTCTTTTATATATGTTTTGCCAAGGTTTGTTTCCACTGCTACGGAATATGTTGCTGCATTACAAATAAAAATTATTGATATAGTTAAACAATTTGTTCGATTCAAGGAAAATCTATACTGACTTCTGTTCTTTTTGTTAGAATGCCAATTACTTTTTTCTTTGCCTTCTTAGTCCTTTCTAATGTGGGTCTATGCACAAAACTAGTTCCGGAACCACAAGGAAATAACTTGTCTGAAAAGCTCACAGGAACCATACTGAATTATTAAAAGGGACAGTAAACACCAAAATTGTTATTGTTTAAAAAGATAGATACCGCCTTTACTATCGATTCCTCAGCTTTGCACAACCAACATTGTTATATTAATATACTTTATAACATTTAAACTTCAACATTTCTGCCTGTTTCTAAGCCACTACAGACAGCCTCTTATCACATGATTTTTTAGCTTTTCACACAACAGGGGACTGCTAGTTCATGTGGAGATAACATTGTGCTTACGTCCGTGGGTTGTGGATGACACTGCACTAATTGGCTAAAATGCAAGTCAATAGATAACTAAATAGCAATGTGATCAGGGGGCTGGCAAAAGAGACTTAGATACAAGGTAATCACAGAGATTAAAAGTATATTAATATAACCATGTTGGCTGTGAAAAACTGGGGAATGGGTAATAAAGTGATTATCTATCTTTTTAAAAAATACAAATTGTGGAGTTGACCGTCCCTTTTAAAGGGACTTTCTTGTCTAATAATAAAATGCTGTAATGTGTGAGAGCACTTTGTGATTAAACATATGCTCTTTTGTTAGCTGTATTTAACCCCAAGCGTTCTACTGTGCTGGTCCTAAGCGGAACACAGCTAACGATTGACGGATGAATGTGTATCCTGCTCCTTATTGGCTCAGGACTGGGAATGCATTGTGACTCCTGAGTCTATCTTTAACCTATGTGGTAACCTCTATATAATTTGTAACATGCACTTATTTAATAAAAAAAAATGTTTTAATGAATATGTACAGTTTATCATTAGACTATATAGCCCCTTTGAATGTGCAGATTTATTATTTTTTTTCTTTTAAGAATAGGCTTGATGTGATGGCATGTCACTGTCTAATTACATTGGAAAGATATAACATGAGTTCTGCTGTGTTTCTTTTCTGATCCAGGCTCTGGATTACAAGTCTGTTCCACTGCAGACAGGGGAGGAGGTGGAATATATGCTAGCATTAAAACAAGAACTACGCGGTGCAATGAAAAGCCTTCCTTATTTTATCAAACCTGCTTCCCACAAGAAAGGTATGTTTTACCTGTCACTTACGTTCTGTTTTCTGATCTCTGGAATTTCTACTTTTTGAGATGTGATTTAGTTTGTATCTTTTGTCTAAATATAGGTTTGATGGACATAAGACCAGTAAAAGATATCAGAATTATATGGCAACCTACAACACAAACAATTCAGTAACATAATGTATTCTGGAAAACAAAGTCAAAGGGGCCTATTTATCAAAGGTCTTGCGGACCTGATCCGACAGTGCGGATCAGGTCTGCAATACCTCGCTGAATGCAGAGAGCAATACGCTCTCCGTATTCAGCATTACACCAGCAGCTCACAATAGCTGCTGGTGCAACACCGCCCCCTGCAGACTCACGGCCAATGGGCCGTCAGCAGGGAGGTGTCAATCAACCCGATCTTGATCGGGTTGATTTCCGGCGATTCCTGTCCGCCTGCTCAGAGCAGGCGGTCAGGGTTATGGAGCAGCGGTCTTTAGACCGCTGCTTCATAACTGCTGTTTCTGGCGAGTCTGAAGACTCGCCAGAAACACGGGCCCACAAGCTCCGTTCGGAGCTTGATAAATGGGCCCCATAGTCTACAAATTTGTTTAAAATGCCACTATTTTTAGGAGCTAAACAAAGGTGATTGTGTATAAATATACATGGAATAATAGAAAATGTTAGGAGCCAGGACTAAAATTCTTGACTGTGGCGCTTTAGTTTCTGGGATTTGTCAAACCCTAGTTTACTTAAGAAATTACAAACAAAAAACAGAATCTGACATGTGCTTAAAGGGACATTATACACAATTTTTTTCTTTGCATAAATGTTTTGTAGATGATCTATTTATATAGCCCATAAAGTTTTTTTTTTTTTTTTTTTTTTTTTTTAATCTATAGTTTTGCTTATATTTAAATAACATTGCTCTGATTTTCAGACTCCTAACCAAGCCCCAAAGTTTTATGAGAATACCGTCAGCTACCTTCTCCAGCTTGCTCCTGTTTGTGTAAAGGGTCTTTTCATATGCAAAAGAAGGAGGAGGGGGGGGGGGTCTTATTTCCCACTTGCAGTGGGCTTTCCAGCTACCTTTTCAACAGAGCTAAACTGAGAGCTTCTAAATAAGTTTTTAAACAGTTTTATACTGGATTTTTATATTAGTATCTGTGCATCTTGTTCTTTATAGTAGTGTCTATTACATGCAGCTATATAAAAATTAATGTATACTGTCCCATTAAAGAGACATTAAACTTAAAATTGAATACCCTATAAAGGGCCAGATTATGAGTGGCTCGCTAAAACTTACTTGCGAGTTATATCGGGTTTATCGCAGCTGTTTGCACTCGTTTTGCAAGTTTGAGCGTAATTAAAGTCAACGCATGGCAGGATAGTGCAACCTTGGATGTCTGATTCACTTTTTTGTGACACATCAAAAACAGTTGTAAAAGTGCAGTTACACTCATAATAACACTATCTAATAAACATTATTTAAAACAAACATTGCACAATAAAGTTATAAGAGCTTAAAGGGATAGTAAACACCAAAAATGTTATTGTTTACAAACAAAATAATTCCTTTATTTACCATTCCCCAGTTTTGCATAACCAACACTGTTATAGAAATATACTTTTCTTCTACAAGATACAACAAGTCCACGGATTTCATCCTTACTTGTGGGATATTATCCTCCTGCTAACAGGAAGTGGCAAAGAGCACCACAGCAGAGCTGTATATATAGCTCCTCCCTTCCCTCCACCCCCCAGTCATTCTCTTTGCCTGTGTTATACTAGGAAGAGGTAAAGTGAGGTGTTAGTTTTAGTTTCTTCAATCAAGAAGTTTTTTTATTTTAAATGGTACCGGTGAATACTATTTTCCTTAGGGGGATATGGAAGAAGATTTCTGCCCTGAGGTTGATGATCTTAGCAGATGTAACTAAGATCCATGTTGGTTCCCACAAAGCTTCTGAAGGTAATACAAGAGACATCTTCAGTGTGGAGAACGGTTTCATGCTACAAGCAGCATTGAGGTATGTGCAGCTCTTTATTTCTGAGGAGACTTGGTATATCAGAACTGGCTGACATTTATTTCCCTGCAAGGGAAGGGGTAAGCAGTAGACCTGTAAAACAAAGGGTATTACTGAGAAACCTGTGCTTAATTTATTTTATTGACATATTATAATGGGCTTGACAGCATTATATATTATAGAGACACTGGGAGAGGCAGGAATATGCTTAACGGTTTGTATTGTTGATAAACAGTTTGGCCACATTTTTGAGTGTACTTAGGGGCTAAATAAATCCACATGGCTTATACTCTAAACCGCTTCACCATGCGATTGTTCAGGCCCATACGATTATCGGGCGGGGCTTATTTTCGCGTGCTCAGACGCGCACTTTACTATGGCTGAGTGTCAGGGTGCAAGGAATCAGACTGAGACGAGAAGTGCAAAAATAATCACACCTTTATTAATAGCAAAAAATAATAAAAAGTCCACAAGTCAAATAACAAGCCAGGAATCAAAACCAGAGCTGGTAGTGAGACGAGACGAGTCAGGAGCCAAAGCGAATAGTCAGACGAGCCGGAATCAGGAACAAGGAGAACAGCAGAGTCAGGAACAAGCCAGGGATCAGGAACCAGGAAGGAAGTCAGGCAGCCAGGTAATACACAAGGAACTCTCACAAACAGGTCTGAGACAACGCAAAGGCAAAGCATACTGAACAGAGGCCCTTTAAATAATAAGTGATGACATCACAATTCTGAGACTGCATCCTGTCTCACATGGATGATGCACACCAGTCTAGCCATAAAAGGAAGTGCAGGAATTGAGCAGCATCCCCCACAATGCACCATAGTCAGGAAGAGAGGTGAGTAAAATGGCTGCCAGCAGCACATGGCAAACACAACAGGGAGAAATCCCTGACACTGAGAAGGCAGCAGGCATTAGCTCCGGTTGAGCCTAGACTGGTGTTCTGTTAACCGGATCGTTGTAGAGTCATTTTGCATTACCCTGGGGTGCAGGGGTTATTTTTGTCAAATCTAACATATTTGTGACTATAAATACCTTTTAGAGGTTAATTTCTCCCCTTACTCTTGGGGTGCAATAATTTTTGGAGCCATTGATTAGGTGTAGTTAATTTTAAAGGGTAAATTAACTTTTTGAAGCAGTTTTGGAAAATTTGTGCGCTTTAAATTTCTTAAAGGCGCAGTACACGTTTGTCAAAAAATTGTTTAAATCAATAAATAAAGTGTTTAACGACTATTGTGATTATTACTAGTCTGTTCAACATGTCTGACATTGAGGAATCTCATTGTTCTATGTGTTTAGAAGCCATTGTGGAACCCCCTTACATTGTAAAAATCATATTTTAATTAAAGAAAGTGTGCCTAAGGATGATTCTCAATCTGAAGAGAACCAGAATATGCCATCCAATTCTCCCCAAGTGTCACAACCTTTAATGCCCACACAAGCGACGCCAAGTACTTCTAGTGCTTCTAATTCTTTTACGCTGCAGGAGATGGCTGCAGTTATGTCAACTACCCTTACAGAGGTATTATCTAAATTACCAGTGTTACAGGGTAAACGCAGTAGGTCAGGTATTAATGTGAATACTGAATCCTCTGATGCTTTATTGGCTATTTCCGATGTACCCTCACAGTGCTCTGAGTTGGGGGTCAGGGAATTGCTGTCTGAGGGAGAACTTTCAGACTCATGAAATGTGTTACCTCAGACAGATTAGGACGTGATGTCCTTTAAATTTAAGCTTGAACACCTCCGCCTGTTACTTCGGGAGGTTTTAGCGACTCTGGATGATTGTGACCCTATTGTGATACCACCAGAGAAATTGTGTAAGATGGACAAATATCTAGGGTGCCTACTTACACTGATGTTTTTCCGGTTCCTAAAAGAATTTCGGAAAATGTAAAAAAGGAATGGGATAGACCAGGTATACCGTTCTCTCCCCCTCCTAATTTTAAGAAAATGTTTCCTATATCAGACACCATTCGGGACTCGTGTCAAACGGTCCCTAGGGTGGAGGGAGCTATATCTACCCTGGCTAAGCGTACAACTATACCTATAGAGGACAGTTGTGCTTTCAAAGACCCTATGGATAAAAAATTAGAGGGTCTCCTAAAGAAATTATTTATTCATCAGGGTTTCCTTTTACAACCTACGGCTTGTATTGTTCCAGTAACTACTGCAGCAGCTTTTTGGTTTGATGCTCTAGAAGAGTCTCTGAAGGTTGAGACTCCATTAGATGACATTTTGGATAGAATTAAGGCTCTCAAGCTAGCTAATTCGTTTATTACTGATGCTGCTTTTCAAATTGCTAAATTAGCGTCGAAAAATGCAGGATTTGCCATTCTAGCGCATAGGGCGTTATGGCTCAAATCTTGGTCTGCTGATGTGTCATCAAAATCTAAGCTTTTAGCTATTCCTTTTAAAGGTAAGACCTTATTCGGGCCTGAATTGAAGGAAATAATTTCTGACATTACTGGAGGTAAAGGCCATGGCCTACCTCAGGATAAGTCTGTTAAGATGAGGGGTAAACAAAATAATTTTCGTTCCTTTCGAAACTTTAAAGGAGGACCCCCTGCTTCCTCTTCCTCCACAAAGCAGGAAGGGAATTTTGCTCAATCTAAGTCAGTCTGGAGACCTAAACAGGAATAAAGATAAACAATCCAAGAAGCCCGCTGCTGCTACAAAGACAGCATGAAGGGGCGGCCCCCGATCCGGGACCGGATCTAGTAGGGGGCAGACTTTCTTTCTTTGCTCAGGCTTGGGCAAGAGATGTTCAGGACCCCTGGGCGCTGGAAATCATGACCCACGGGTATCAACTGGAATTCAAGGATTTTCTCCCTAGAGGGAGATTTCATCTTTCACGATTGTCTGTAGACCAGATAAAAAGAGAGGCGTTCTTACGCTGTGTAAAAGACCTCTCTACCATGGGAGTAATTTGTCCCGTTCCAAAACTGGGACAGGGGTTTTACTCAAATCTTTTCGTGGTTCCCAAAAAAGAGGGAACTTTCAGACCCATTTTAGATCTCAAGTGTCTAAACAAGTTTCTCAGAGTCCCATTGTTCAAGATGGAGACTATACGAACAATTTTACCAATGATCCAGGAGGGTCAATATATGACTACCGTGGACTTAAAGGATGCTTACCTTCATATCCCTATCCACAAGGATCATCATCAGTTTCTAAGGTTTGCCTTCCTGGACAAACATTATCAGTACGTGGCTCTTCCCTTCGGGTTGGCCACAGCACCCAGAATCTTCACAAAGGTTCTAGGGTCTCTTCTAGCGGTTCTCAGACCGCGGGGCATAGCAGTGGCGCCTTATCTGGACGATATTCTGATTCAGGCATCAACCTATCATTTGACAAAATCTCACACGGACATAGTATTGTCTTTCCTGAGGACTCACGGTTGGAAAGTGAACATAGAAAAGAGTTCACTAGTTCCACGGACAAGGGTTCCCTTCTTGGGGACTCTTATAGACTCGGTAGACATGAAAATATTTCTGACGGAGGTCAGAAAAACAAAGATTCTAAATACTTGCCGAGCACTTCAGTCCATTCTTCGGCCATCAGTGGCTTAGTGTATGGAGGTCATTGGATTAATGGTAGCGGCAATGGACATCGTTCCATGGAATGGGGACTATGCAAATTTATCTCCTCAGATAAATCTGGATCAAGAGACCAGAGACTCTCTTCTTTGGTGGTTGTCGCCGGATCATCTGTCCCAGGGGACATGTTTCCGCAGACCCTCGTGGGTGATAGTGACAACGGACGCCAGTCTTCTGGGGTGCAGTCTGGAATTCCCTGAAGGCTCAGGGTGTTTGGACTCAGGTGGAGTCTCTACTTCCAATCAATATTCTGGAACTGAGAGCAATATTCAATGCGCTTCAGGCATGGCCTCAGTTGGCTTTGGCCAAATTCATCAGATTCCAGTCGGACAACATCACGACTGTGGAATATATAAATCATCAGGGGGGAACGAGGAGTTCCTTAGCGATGATAGAAGTATCCAAGATAATCCGATGGGCGGAGGCCCACTCTTGTTATCTGTCGGCAATCTACATCCGAGGAGTAGAAAACTGGGAAGCAGATTTTCTAAGTCGTCAGACTTTTTCATCCGGGGGAGTGGGAACTCCATCCAGAGGTGTTTGCGTCATTGATTCGCCAATGGGGCAGACCGGAACTGGATCTGATGGCATCTTGTCCGAATGCCAAGCTTCCATGTTACGGATCCAGGTCGAGGGATGCCCTAGGCCGAACTGATAGATGCCCTGGCAGTGCCTTGGTTGTTCAGCCTAGCTTATGTGTTTCCACCGTTTCCTCTCCTTCCACGAGTGATTGCTCGAATCAAACAGGAGAGAGCTTCAGTAATCCTGATAGCGCCTGCGTGGCCGCGCAGGACTTGGTATGCGGATTTAGTGGACATGTCCTCTCTGCCACCGTGGAAACTTCCTTTGAGACAGGACCTTCTCATTCAGAGTCCTTACCTACATCCAAATCTCACTTCACTGCAGCTGACTGCTTGGAGATTGAACGCTTGATTTTATCTAAGCGAGGATTCTCTGATTCGGTCATCGATACTTTGATACAGGCTCGAAAGCCTGTCACTAGAAAGATCTATCATAAGATATGGCGTAAATATCTTTATTGGTGTGAATCCAAGGGTTACTCATGGAGTATAGTTAGGATTCCCAGGATTCTGTCTTTTCTCCAAGAAGGATTGGAGAAAGGGTTATCGGCAAGTTCCTTAAAGGGACAAATTTCTGCTTTTTCGATTTTGCTTCACAAACGTTTGGCAGATGTGCCAGATGTTCAGTCTTTTTGTCAGGCTTTAACTAGAATTAAGCCTGTATTTAGACCAATTACTCCTCCGTGGAGTTTGAATTTAGTTCATCGAGTTCTTCAAGGGGTTCCGTTTGAACCCATGCATTCCATAGATATTAAATTGTTATCTTGGAAAGTTCTGTGTTTAGTTGCTTTTTCTTCTGCTCGAAGAGTTTCTGAACTTTCAGCGTTACAATATGATTCGCCTTATCTTATATTTCATTTTGATAAGGTAGTTTTATGTACCAAACCTGGATTTCTTCCTAAGGTTGTTTCAAATAAGAATATTAATCAGGAAATTGTTGTTCCTTCCTTGTGTCCTAATCCTTCTTCTAAGAAGGAGCGTCTGTTACATAATCTGGACGTGGTCCGTGCCTTGAAGTTTTACTTACAGACAACTAAGGATTTCCGTCAATCATCTTCTTTATTCATTGTTTATTCTGGAAAGCGTAGGGGTCCGAAAGCTATGGCTACCTCTTTCTTTTTGGCTGAGGAGTATCATCCGCCTGGCATATGAGACTGCTGGACAGCAGCCTCCTGAAAGAATTACGGCTCATTCTGCTAGGGCTGTAGCTTCCACATTGGCTTTTAAAAACGATGCTTCTGTTGAACAGATTTGTAAGGCTGCGACTTGGTTGTCCCTTCATACTTTTTCCAAATTTTCCAAATTTGATACTTTTGCTTCTTCTGAGGCTGTTTTTGGGAGAAAGGTTCTAAAGGCAGTGGTGCCTTCCGTTTAGGTCTCTGTCTTGTCCCTCCCTTTCATCCGTGTACTGTAGCTTTGGTATTGTATCCCACAAGTAAGGATGAAATCCGTGGACTCGTTGTATCTAGTAGAAGAAAAGGAAATTTATGCTTACCTGATAAATTGATTTCTTCTACGATACGACGAGTCCACGGCCCTCCCTGTCATTTTTAAGACAGATTATATTTTATTTTATTTTTACAACTTCAGTCACCTCTGCACCTTTTAGCTTTTCTTTTCTCTTCCTAAAACCTTCGGTCGAATGACTGTGGGTGGAGGGAAGGGAGGAGCTATATATACATCTCTGCTGTGGTGCTCTTTGCCACTTCCTGTTAGCAGGAGGATAATATCCCACAAGTAAGGATGAAATCTGTGGACTCGTCGTATCGTAGAAGAAATCAATTTATCAGGTAAGCATAAATTTCCTTTTTACCTCTGTAATCACCTAGTATCTAAGCTTCTGCTGACTGCCTCCTTATCTCAGATCTTCTGACAGACTTGCATTTCAGGCAATTAGTTCTGTCTCTTAAATAACTTCACGTGCATGAGCACAGTGTTATCTATTTGAAACACATGAACTAACGCCCTCTAGCTGTGAAAAACTGTCAAATGCAGAGGCGGCCTTCAAGGGCTTAGAAACTAGCAAATGAGCCTACCTAGGTTTAGCTTTCAACTAAGAATAACAAGAGAACAAAGCAAATTTGATGATAAAAGTAAATTAGAAAGTTGTTTTAAATTTCATGCCCTATCTGAATCATTTAAGTTTAATTTGGACTTTAATATCCCTTTAAAGATATGAGATTTCAGGTGTTAGAAAAAAGGCAGACAGAGGACTTTAACATAGAGATACATACATATATATGTCTAAACATATTCTGCTATGTGAAAAACATTAGAATGGGAAATATTCATATTTTCATGTCGGGTTAGCGCACTTGAGAATATGCAATCAGGTTTGCGTGCGAGTAGGGTGTTAGGACTTTTTCCACTTTTTTGCTCCATTGACTGCTATGGGGGAATACCTTAATGCACGTGCAATATTCTTTGGCTTTTTGCGCTACCCGACACATGTAAAAAGCTTATGCGGGAGCGTTAAATATCAGTCCATGTGTAATCTGGTCCAAAAGGTTTAAAGGGACAGTAAAGTCATAATTAGACATTCACAATTTAGACAGAGCATACAATTTTAAACAACTTTCCAATTTATTTCTATTATTTAATTTGCTTCCTTCTCTTGTTATGCTTTTTTGAAAGGTTATCTAGGAAAGCTCAGGAGTAGCACAAAACCTAGGTTCTAGCTGATGATTGGTTGCTGCGCACACACACACACACACACACACACACACACACACACACACACACACACACACACATATATATATATATATATACACACACACACACACCGACTGTCATTGGCTCACCCATGTGTTCAGTTAGAAACCAGCAGTGCATTGCTGCTCCTTCAACAAATGACACCAAGAGAATGAAGCAAATTTGATAATAAAAGTAAACTGGAAAGTTGTTTAAAATAATATGTTCTACCTAAATCATGAAAGAAAAAGGTTGGGTTTTATGTCCCTTTTAATAATGAAAAATTGAAAAGACTTTGAAATGCACTTTTTTTTTTGTTTCTTTACAAAATGACAATTTTAAATGCTTTTGCAATGCAATGGATCATTTTTAATGCATAGAAAATGTAACATTAATGCTCCTTTAGCATGGGCTATTTTGAAATCTGCATAATAATGCAGACCTTCAGAAATCTGAATTATGAGATGTATCCTGGACTCTTAAAGGGACATTAAACACTTTGAGATGGTAATATAAAATAATTGTGTGTGTGTGTATATGTGTGTGTATGTGTGTATATATATATATATATACTGAAATATACTTTCATTATTTATTTTGTTCCCTTTTCCTTTAATTTCATTCTAAAAATTGTGAGCTTCTCAGTTCCTGTTAGAAATGGAAGCGTAGAACACTGTTATGTTCCACGCAGCCATTGGCTGAACACTCTACTGACCTATTTATAATTGTCCTTAATTGGCCACAGCAGAGAAGGTAACCTAAGTTACAAGATGGCAGCTCCCATTGTTTTATAGGCACTAAAACTTTACACTTATTTTGTCAATATTTAAACAGCTAGGGAAACTTTAAAAAATACATCTACATGTTAATCTCAGATTAATATTTTCTTTGAATGCATCATTCTATCTAGTATTTATTTAGTGTTTAATGTCCCTTTAAAATCTGAGCCCACAAACATAACATACACAATAACCTGATCTTGTAAATTAAATGGGGCATTACTTCTGCCAGTACTGGCCAGTAGAGAATAACATAATTTATGTAAGAACTTACCTGATAAATTCATTTCTTTCATATTAGCAAGAGTCCATGAGCTAGTGACGTATGGGATATACATTCCTACCAGGAAGGGCAAAGTTTCCCACACCTCAAAATGCCCACAAACACACCCCCCACCACACCCAGAAATCAGTTTAACGCATAGCCAAGAAGTGGGGTGATAAGAAAAAAGTGCGAAAGCATAAAAAATAAGGAATTGGAATAATTGTGCTTTATACAAAAAAATCAAAACCACCACAAAAAAAGTGTGGGCCTTATGGACTCTTGCTAATATGAAAGAAATGAATTTATCAGGTAAGTTCTTACATAAATGATGTTTTCTTTCATGTAATTAGCAAGAGTCCATGAGCTAGTGACGTATGGGATAATGACTACCCAAGATGTGGATCTTCCACGCAAGAGTCACTAGAGAGGGAGGGATAAAATAAAGACAGCCAATTCCGCTGAAAATATTCCACACCCAAAATAAAGTTTAAATCTTATAATGAAAAAAACTGAAATTATAAGCAGAAGAATCAAACTGAAACAGCTGCCTGAAGTACTTTTCTACCAAAAACTGCTTCAGAAGAAGAAAACACATCAAAATGGTAGAATTTAGTAAAAGTATGCAAAGAAGACCAAGTTGCTGCTTTGCAAATCTGATCAACCAAAGCTTCATTCCTAAACGCCCAGGAAGTAGAAACTGACCTAGTAGAATGAGCTGTAATCCTTTGAGGCGGAGTTTTACCCGACTCGACATAAGCATGATGAATTAAAGATTTAAACCAAGATGCCAAAGAAATGGCAGAGGCCTTCTGACCTTTCCTAGAACCGGAAAAGATAACAAATAGACTAGAAGTCTTTCGGAATTGCTTAGTAGCTTCAACATAATATTTCAAAGCTCTAACTACATCCAAAGAATGCAATGATCTCTCCTTAGAATTCTTAGGATTAGGACACAATGAAGGAACCACAATTTCTCTACTAATGTTGTTAGAATTCACAACCTTAGGTCAAAATTTAAAAGAAGTTAGCAACACCGCCTTATCCTGATAAAAAATCAGAAAAGGAGACTCACAAGAAAGAGCAGATAATTCAGAAACTCTTCTAGCAGAAAAAAGAAACAAAACTTTCCAAGAAAGTAATTTAATGTCCAAAGAATGCATAGGTTCAAACGGAGGAGCTTGAAGAGCCCCCAGAACCAAATTCAAACTCCAAGGAGGAGAAATTGACTTAATGACAGGTTTTATACGAACCAAAGCTTGTACAAAACAATGAATATCAGGAAGATTAGCAATCCTTCTGTGAAAAAGAACAGAAAGAGCAGAGATTGGTCCTTTCAAGGAACTTGCAGACAAACCTTTATCCAAACCATCCTGAAGAAACTGTAAAATTCTCGGAATTCTAAAAGAATGCCAGGAAAAATGATGAGAAAGACACCAAGAAATGTAAGTCTTCCAGACTCTATAATATATCTTTCTAGATACAACAGTAACATAGTATTAATCACAGAGTCAGAGAAACCTCTTTGACTAAGAATCAAGCGTTCAATCTCCATACCTTTAAATTTAAGGATTTGAGATCCTGATGGAAAAAAGGACCTTGCGACAGAAGGTCTGGTCTTAACGGAAGAGTCCACGGTTGGCAAGAGGCCATCTGGACAAGATCCGCATACCAAAACCTGTGAGGCCATGCTGGAGCCACCAGCAGAACAAACGAGCATTCCTTCAGAATCTTGGAGATTACTCTTGGAAGAAGAACTAGAGGCGGAAAGAGATAGGCAGGATGATACTTCCAAGGAAGTGACAATGCATCCACTGCTTCCGCCTGAGGATCCCTGGATCTGGACAGATACCTGGGAAGTTTCTTGTTTAGATGAGAAGCCATCAGATCTATTTCTGGAAGTCCCCACATTTGAACAATCTGAAGAAATACCTCTGGGTGAAGAGACCATTCGCCCGGATGTAACGTTTGGCGACTGAGATAATCCGCTTCCCAATTGTCTATACCTGGGATATGAACCGCAGAAACTAGACAGGAGCTGGATTCCGCCCATACCAATATTCGAGATACGTCTTTCATAGCCAGAGGACTGTGAGTCCCTCCTTGATGATTGATGTATGCCACAGTTGTGACATTGTCTGTCTGAAAACAAATGAACGATTCTCTCTTTAGAAGAGGCCATGGCTGAAGAGCTCTGACAATTGCACGGAGTTCCAAAATATTGATTGGTAATCTCACCTCCTGAGATTCCCAAACCCCTTGTGCTGTCAGAGACCCCCAAACAGCTCCCCAAACTGTCAGACTTGCATCTGTTGAAATTACAGTCCAGGTCGGAAGAACAAAAGAAGCCCCCTGAACTAAACGATGGTTATCTGTCCACCACGTCAGAGAGTGTCGTACAATCGGTTTTAAAGATATTAATGGAGATATCTTTGTGTAATCCCTGCACCACTGGTTCAGCATACAGAGCTGAAGAGGTCGCATGTGAAAACGAGCAAAGGGGATCGCGTCCGATGCAGCAGTCATAAGACCTAGAATTTCCATGCATAAGGCTACCGAAGGGAATGATTGTGATTGAAGTTTTCAACAAGCTGAGATCAATTTTAGACGTCTCTTGTCTGTCAGAGACAGAGTCATGGACACTGAATCTATCTGGAAACCTAAAAAGGTTACCCTTGTCTAAGGAATCAATGAACTTTTCGGTAAATTGATCCTCCAACCATGATCTTGAAGAAACAACACAAGTCGATTCGTATGAGATTCTGCTAAATGTGAAGACTGAGCAAGTACCAAGATATCGTCCAAATAAGGAAATACCACAATACCCTGTTCTCTGATTACAGACCGAGAACCTTTGTAAAAATTCTTGAAGCTGTTGCTAGGCCAAACGGCAGAGCCACAAACTGGTAATGCTTGTCTAGGAAAGAGAATCTCAGAAACTGATAGTGATCTGGATGAATCGGAATATGCAGATATGCATCCTGTAAATCTATTGTGGACATATAATGCCCTTGCTGAACAAAAGGCAGGATAGTCCTTATAGTTACCATTTTGAATGTTGGTATCCTTACATAACGATTCAATATTTTTAGATCCAGAACTGGTCTGAAGGAATTCTCCTTCTTTGGTACAATGAAGAGATTTGAATAAAACCCCAGCCCCTGTTCCAGAACTGGAACTGGCATAATTACTCCAGCCAACTCTAGATCTGAAACACATTTCAGAAATGCTTGAGCTTTCGCTGGATTTACTGGGACACGGGAAAGAAAAAATCTCTTTGCAGGAGGCCTTATCTTGAAGCCAATTCTGTACCCTTCTGAAACAATGTTCTGAATCCAAAGATTGTGAATTGAATTGATCCAAATTTCTTTGAAAAAACGTAATCTGCCCCCTACCAGCTGGGCTGGAATGAGGGCCGCACCTTCATGTGGACTTTGGAGCTGGCTTTGGTTTTCTAAAAGGCTTGGATTTATTCCAGACTGGAGATGGTTTCCAAACTGATACCGCTCCTTTGGGTGAAGGATCAGGCTTTTGTTCCTAATTGTGACGAAAGGAACGAAAACGATTATTAGACCTAAATTTACCTTTAGATTTTTTATCCTGTGGTAAAAGAGTTCCTTTCCCTCCAGTAACAGTTGAGATAATAGAATCCAACTGAGAACCAAATAATTTATTACCCTGGAAAGAAAGGGAAAGCAAAGTTGACTTAGAAGACATATCAGCATTCCAAGTTTTAAGCCATAAAGCTCTTCTAGCTAAAATAGCTAGAGACATATACCTGACATCAACTCTAATGATATCAAAGATGGCATCACAAATAAAGTTATTAGCATGTTGAAGAAGATTAACAATGCTATGAGAAATATGATCTGTTACTTGTTGCGCTAAAGCTTCTAACCAAAAAGTTGAAGCTGCAGCAACATCCGCTAAAGATATAGCAGGTCTAAGAAGATTACCTGAACATAAGTAAGCTTTTCTTAGAAAGGATTCAATCTTCCTATTTAAAGGATCCTTAAAAGAAGTACTATCTGCCGTAGGAATAGTAGTACGTTTAGCAAGAGTAGAGATAGCCCCATCAACTTTAGGGATTTTGTCCCAAAACTCTAATCTGTCAGATGGCACAGGATATAATTGCTTAAAACGTTTAGAAGGAGTAAATGAATTACCCAAATTATTCCATTCCCTGGAGATTACTTCAGAAATAGCATCAGGGACAGGAAAAACTTCTGGAATAACTACAGGAGATTTAAAAACCTTATTTAAACGCTTAGATTTAGTATCAAGAGGACCAGAATCCTGTATTTCTAATGCAATTAAAACTTCTTTAAGCAAAGAACTAATAAATTCCATTTTGAATAAATATGAAGATTTATCAGCATCAACCTCTGAGACAGAATCCTCTGAACCAGAGGAACCATTATCAGAATCAGAATGATGATGTTCATTTAAAAATTCATCTGAAAAATGAGAAGTTTAAAAGACCTTTTACATTTACTAGAAGGAGGAATAACAGACATAGCCTTCTTAATGGATTTAGAAACAAAATCTCTTATGTTATCAGGAACACTCTGAGTATTAGATGTTGACGGAACAGCAACAGGTAATGTAACATTACTAAAGGAAATATTATCTGCATTAACAAGTTTGTCATGACATTCATTACAAACAACAGCTGGAGGAACAGATACCATAAGCTTACAGCAGATACACTTAACTTTGGTAGATCCAGCACCAGGCAGCGTTTTTCCAGAAGTATCTTCTGACTCAGTGTCAATCTGGGACATCTTGCAATATGTAATAGAAAAAACAACATATAAAGCAAAATTGATCAATTTCCTTAAATGACAGTTTCAGGAATGGGAAAAAATGCCAGTGAACAAGCTTCTAGCAACCAGAAGCAATAAATAATGAGACTTAAATAATGTGGAGACAATAGTGACGCCCATATTTTTTAGCGCCAAAAAAGACGCCCACATTATTTGGTGCCTAAATGCTTTTGGCGCCAAAAATGACGCCACATCCGGAACACCGCCACTTTTGGCGCAAAAAAAGTCAAAAATGACGCAACTTCCGGTGACACGTATGACGCCGGAAACAGAATTTTTTTTTGCGCCAAAAAAGTCCGCGCCAAGAATGACGCAATAAAATGAAGCATTTTCAGCCCCCGCGAGCCTAACAGCCCACAGGGAAAAAAGTCAAATTTTAAGGTAAGAAAAAAATTGATTGATTCATATGCATTATCCCAAATATGAAACTGACTGTCTGAAATAAGGAATGTTTGAACATCCTGAGTCAAGGCAAATAAATGTTTGAATACATATATTTAGAACTTTATATAAAAGTGCCCAACCATAGCTTAGAGTGTCACAGAAAATAAGACTTACTTACCCCAGGACACTCATCTACATGTAGTAGAAAGCCAAACCAGTACTGAAACGAGAATCAGTAGAGGTTATGGTATATATAAGAGTATATCGTCGATCTGAAAAGGGAGGTAAGAGATGAATCTCTACAACCGATAACAGAGAACCTATGAAATAGACCCCGTAGAAGGAGATAATTGAATTCAAATAGGCAATACTCTCCTCACATCCCTCTGGCATTCACTGCACGCTGAGAGGAAAACCGGGCTCCAACCTGCTGCGGAGCGCATATCAACGTAGAATCTAGCACAAACTTACTTCACCACCTCCATAGGAGGCAAAGTTTGTAAAAACTGATTTGTGGGTGTGGTGGGGGGTGTGTTTGTGGGCATTTTGAGGTTTGGGAAACTTTGCCCCTCCTATTACGAATGTATATCCCATACGTCACTAGCTCATGGACTCTTGCTAATTACATGAAAGAAAACAAATATTTGCTTTCTGATGCAGTGGAAACATTAGTTATTCTTGTCTACTGTTACAGTTAATTTGCCTCTGAACGTAATGCTTCCACACATTTACAAACCTTATTATTTAAGTCTTCTTAATGTTTTGTTTTTTAGGATATATAATGTAGGTGATGGTGAGAGATCTTATGTCCTCTAGAAGTAGTCTTCAGATTGATAGTTTAATCGGGTTTCGGGTTGAACCGGTGGTTTTAACAATATTTTTAGTTTATATATAACGGGTTAATAGAGGTTTACATTTACATACATACATGCATTCATTTGGCTCAGCTTATGAGAAGTTCTTTTCCAAGTACTTTGTGTTGCAAGAGAACAGGTAATGAAAGGTTTACTAAAGAAATGTCAAATACAGAATGAAGATGTAATTAAAGTTTTAAATATTAAAGGATTAATTCCCACTCAAGTGTAAAAACACTGCTAGAAGTAATCTTTTTGCGCGCGCGTATTAAAATTAAAACTATTGCGCTCATGCAAAACCCAATGCGTTCTAACGCCTGGACCTTGGATATCTTGACCACGCTAACTTTTTTCTTCCTATAGACTTTAATTGAGAACGCAGAAGAAAAATACCTTCCCTCTTGCACACTAACCCAACAGGAGTATTTCATATTTCACATTCCAATGTTCTTCACTTACAGGATGATGTTATTTTTATGTTAAATACACATTTATATGTGTATATATATATATATATATATATATATATATATATATATATATATATATATATATATATATATATATATATATATATATATATATATATATATATAATTTGTACAATGCCCTCCACTAACATTGGCACCCTTGGTAAAAATGAGCAAAGAAGGCTGTGAAAAATTGTCTTTATTGTTTAACCTTTTGATCTTTTGTTTAAAAAATACTCTGCTCTCATGGATATTAAACAATTGCAAACACGAAACAGGTGTATCCCCAAAAAAAACTTTTTTAATTATATGTGTAGCACAATTATTGGTACTCCGATGAATTCTAATGAGAAAACTATATTTGAAGTATATTCCCTTTGATATTTGATAAATTTTTTAGTACGCCTGGGGGACTAGAAACAGGAAATTGTTCAAACATGACTTAAATACGAGGTAACACATAGGCCAAATTCTCTTAGTCATTCATCAGCTGTGATGTGCAGCAAAATGTTGTTGAGCTTCACAAAATGGGAAGTTGTTATAAGAAAATGGTAAAAGCATTGAAAATGCCCATTTCCTCCTTCAGGGCAATAATTAAGACGTTCCAGTC
Source organism: Bombina bombina (assembly GCF_027579735.1). NCBI lineage: Eukaryota > Metazoa > Chordata > Amphibia > Anura > Bombinatoridae > Bombina > Bombina bombina. The sequence goes on along the minus strand of NC_069499.1, from coordinate 1,425,612,777 downwards.
AACTGGAAATGTTATGAATCAACCTGGAAGAGTATGTGTGTCTATATTTTCTCAACGCACTGTGAAGAGGATGGTTCGAGTGGCCAAAATATCTCCAAGGATCACAGCTGGAGAATTGGAGAAGTTAGTTGCGTCTTGGGATCAAAAAGTCTCCAAAACTACAATCCGACATCACCTACATCACCACAAGTTGGTTGGAATGGTTTCAAGAAAAAAGCCTCTACTCTCATCCAAAAACAAGCTCAAGTGTTTTCAGTTTGTCTGACACTTCTGGAACTTCAAATGGTATCAGGTTCTATGGTCAGATGAAATCAAAAGAGCTTTTAGGCAATAAACACAAAAGGTGGATTTGGGCCACACAGAGAGGAAGCCATATGGAAAAGTACCTCATGCCTGTAGTTAAATATGGTGGTGGCTCTTTAATTTCTTGGGGCTATTCTTCTGCCAGAGGACTTGGACATTTTGTTAGGATACATAGCATCATAGACTCTATCCAATGTCAACAGATATTAAATGAACACCTGACTGCCTCTGCCAGAAAGCTTAAAATGGGCCACGGCTGGATTTTTACAGGACATTGATCCAAAACATACGTCTAAATCAACACAAAAATGGTTTACTGACCACAAAATCAAGGTCCTGCCATGGGGTGAAATGAAGAGGAGAGTCCACCAGTGTCAACAACAAAATTTGAAGGCTCTGGAGAGATTCTGTATGGAGGAATGGTCCCAGATCCTTTACCATGTATTCTCTAACCTCCTCAGGCATTATAGGAGAAGACTCAGAGCTGTTATCTTGACAAAATAAACATTGTCCTGTATGTGAAGAACATTGGAATGTGAAATATTTACAGCAAATACACAGTAAAACACATGAAATATTATTATAGAATTACTATTAAAACACATATATGTTATACCCCTTTGCATTTAAATACATGGCAATATATCATTATATGAACCCTTATAAAAAAAAATAACCCTTTTAAAAAAATGTTTATGAATAATTTTATCAGATAGTGTTTATATGAGTGTAACTATATATTTTAATGTATTTATGTTGTGTTTGGTGCAACTTTTGTCCCTAACCCTTTACTCAAGGTCTTCAGTCACGCTAACCCGATGTGTGTTAAATTTGGTTATGCTCAAACGAATGTGTTTACTTTCAACTTGTAATACACACGCAAATTAACGTGCCTGCGATATTTAAATATTGGTTGCGCGCAAATGTTACCACGCCACTTTTCTTGTGGCAAATTATTATTGGCTAGCAGAGAAGAGTCTTTTATTAGCGGGAAGTCCATAACAATTGTTTCTCTTCTATATTGTTTAATAACCAGACTGAGGGAGTATGTATAACCTGATTTATGCAGCAAATGGCTTAAAGTGAATGTAAAGTTGACCGTACTCGCTCAAGTCATAGGATAGAATTTAAAAAATTAGGCAGACTTTCATTCATCAAATTTGTACTATTTATTGATATTCTCATATTTTTACCTTGTAGTGCTCTAATGATAAGCACCATTCATCCACCCGTCATATTGTTCAAGTGATTGACAGATGACGAATCTAAACAACGATTAGCGGATTGCAGATTTGTCATCCGTCAATCAATTGAGCAATATGGTGGGCGGAGGAACGGCGCTTATCGTTGGAGCATTTTATGGTAAAAATCTGAGAATATCAATAAATAGTACAAATTTGATGAATGAAAGTCTGCCTAATTTTTAAAATTCTTTCCTATGACATAGGGCTGAGTTAGACTAGTCGACTAATCGATTAGTCGATAGGTATCACATTTTTCGAGTAGTACGGCATTAGTCAATTAATGATTTATTAAATTTCGCTATATTTTGACAGTCAAAAACAGCCCGTAGCCTAAGCCTACTACCCATTGTGGATTGTCTCACTTGGGGGCAGTTATGATGACGTGTTATTTCGTACTCGTAGACGAAACACATTTTGCGAAAAATGGCATCTTCAACAAAAAGTTCTGCTTGGAAATACATGAAAAGGCAGTTAAAGTGAAGGTAAACTTTGATGAATGAAAGCCCAGTTTTTAAAAATACTATTAAAAACAGGGGCACTTTCATTCATCAAAGTTTAGAAAGCAGCCGTTTTGTTTAAAAAGTTACCTTTTTTCTTTTCACAGCCAGAGCAGCTTCCCCCACACGGAGATCCTCTCTTCACACGTCAGCAATGACTAATCCGGCTTCCTCCAATCACGGCCATTGCCTGAGGGAATGCTGTGATTGGAGGAAGCCGGGCTTAAGTATGCTAATGGCACACCAATGCTGTAGTGGGGAGCTTTACTCTCTTAAAATGAGAGGAAAGCACCCATCTCTCTAGTCACTCTCCCTAATAATTAGCACGGTAATGTCTGTTATATGGTATAGTTTTAACAGACATTACAGGGTTTTAATTTACCTTTAATGTACATTCTACTAAAACAAATGTGCCTGCTTTCATTGACATTAATAAGAGGACATAGGACGTCCAAATATAATACAATTAACAAAATAAATAAACAGCAATATTTATTTTTATGAATAACACTTGTAACACAAACAAAAACAACAAAACAAAATGTATTTTTCACTGCAGCTAATCTGCAATGCAATTTTCAACTGAAGCAATATAACATTTTAAAAATAGCTTTATTCTCCAGTTAATCAACACATTGGAACAGAGCTAGTGTTTTGGTGTAACTGCCGAATTTAAAACTGAATTCAATTTCAAAATGAACTGCAGAAATGTTTTCACCCAAATGTATGTAAAAAGTGAAAAAAACTTCTGCCTCTGGGCTGCCAGTGTTAAGCTCCTTGAAATGTACTACAACTGCTTTGTGCGGAGAGTCTGAGGTATCAATCTCTATGATTAACCCTGTCACAGCCACTCTCCTGTCCAAGCATCTCATTAGTACCACAGGAGAGTCAACAAAAAGTTTAAAACAACTGTATCGGAGTCCCTTAAGCACCGCTTTGCACCTACAGGCACAGGAAAAGCGCATAATGTGGCGCTCATCGCTTCATTTCTAGACCCCAGGCACAAACACCTTACGTTTACAGAAGAGACGGTCAAGAAAGCAGTCACAGACAAAGTTGCGGAATTGCTTTATCTTACAGAAAACGGTGGTGATGTCGCAGAAGTTAAACGAAGTAGTACAAGTACAGTAGCAAGCGGACCACCCGAAAAGCAACGTCGCACTGTTACTGCTATGGCAACATTATTCGGAAATGACTACTACACAGAGTATGTGATGTCTCTGCAAACCGAGCTGGACAAATACATACAAGATGAGTGCATTCCTCCATTTGAAGACCTCTGGCATGGTGGAAGGCAAATGAATGCAAGTACAGGAAATTATCACGGCTAGCGAAAGCATACCTGTGCATCCCGGCAACATCTGTACCGGCTGAACAAGTCTTCTCAGCTACGGGCCTGATAGTCAACAGACTACGTAATTGTCTACTCCCGGAGCATGTGGACATGCTCATATTTCTTAATAAGAACAATTAATTAAAATAATATGGACATTGCCAAATAGTTGATGGTTTTTGTTAAAGGGACTCTGAACCCAAATTTTTTCTATTGTGATTCAGATAGAGCATGCAATTTTAAGCAACTTTCTAATTTTACTCCTATTATCAAATACTTTTCATTCTCTTGGTATCTTTATTTGAAATGCAAGAATGTAAGTTTAGATGCCGGCCCATTTTTGGTGAACACACTGTGTTGTTCTTGCTGATTGGTGGGTAAATTCACCTACCAATAAACAAGTGCTTTCCATGGTTCTGAACCAAAAAAATAGCTTAGATGCCTTCTTTTTCAAATAAAGAAAGCAAGAGAACGAAGAAAAATTGATAATAGGAGTAAATTAGAACGTTGTTTAAAATTGCATGCTCTATCTGAATCACAAAAGAAAAAATTTGGGTTCAGTATCCCTTTAAATAAAAACTTGCATGGACGCACTTTGCAAATTTAGGCCTAGATTTAGAGTTCGGCGGTAGCCGTCAAAACCAGCGTTAGAGGCTCCTAACGCTGGTTTTGGCCGCCCGCTGGTATTTGGAGTCAGTGATTAAAGGGTCTAACGCTCACTTTACAGCCGCGACTTTTCCATACCGCAGATCCCCCTACGCCATTTGCGTAGCCTATCTTTTCAATGGGATCTTTCTAACGCTGGTATTTAGAGTCGTTTCTGCAGTGAGCGTTAGAGCTCTAACGACAAGATTCCAGCCGCCTGAAAAAAGCAGGAGTTAAGAGCTTTCTGGCTAACGCCGGTTCATAAAGCTCTTAACTACTGTACCCTAAACTACACTAACACCCATAAACTACCTATGTACCCCTAAACCGAGGTCCCCCCACATCGCCGCCACTCGATTAAAATTTTTAACCCCTAATCTGCCGACCGCCACCTACGTTATACTTATGTACCCCTAATCTGCTGCCCCTAACCCCGCCGACCCCTATATTATATTTATTAACCCCTAACTTGCCCCACACAACGTCGCCGCAAGCTACTTAAAATAATTAACCCCTAATCTTCCGACCGCAAATCGCCGCCACCTACGTTATCCCTATGTACCCCTAATCTTCTGCCCCTAACATCGCCGACCCCTATGTTATATTTATTAACCCCTAATCTGCCCCCCACAACGTCGCCGACACCTACCTACACTTATTAACCCCTAATCTGCCGAGCGGACCTGAGCGCTACTATAATAAAGTTATTAACCCCTAATCTGCCTCACTAACCCTATCATAAATAGTATTAACCCCTAATCTGCCCTCCCTAACATCGCCGACACCTAACTTCAATTATTAACCCCTAATCTGCCGACCGGAGCTCACCGCTATTCTAATAAATGTATTAACCCCTAAAGCTAAGTCTAACCCTAACACTAACACCCCCCTAAGTTAAATATAATTTTTATCTAACGAAATAAATTAACTCTTATTAAATAAATTATTCCTATTTAAAGCTAAATACTTACCTGTAAAATAAATCCTAATATAGCTACAATATAAATTACATTTATATTATAGCTATTTTAGGATTAATATTTATTTTACAGGTAACTTTGTATTTATTTTAACCAGGTACAATAGCTATTAAATAGTTAAGAACTATTTAATAGTTACCTAGTTAAAATAATTACAAATTTACCTGTAAAATAAATCCTAACCTAAGATATAATTAAACCTAACACTACCCTATCAATAAAATAATTAAATAAACTACCTACAATTACCTACAATTAACCTAACACTACACTATCAATAAATTAATTAAACACAATTGCTACAAATAAATACAATTAAATAAACTATCTAAAGTACAAAAAATAAAAAAGAACTAAGTTACAGAAAATAAAAAAATATTTACAAACATAAGAAAAATATTACAACAATTTTAAACTAATTACACCTACTCTAAGCCCCCTAATAAAATAACAAAGACCCCCAAAATAAAAAATTCCCTACCCTATTCTAAATTTAAAAAGTTACAAGCTCTTTTACCTTACCAGCCCTGAACAGGGCCCTTTGCGGGGCATGCCCCAAGAAGTTCAGCTCTTTTGCCTGTAAAAGAAAACATACAATACCCCCCCCCCAACATTACAACCCACCACCCACATACCCCTAATCTAACCCAAACCCCCCTTAAATAAACCTAACACTAAGCCCCTGATGATCTTCCTACCTTGTCTTCACCATGCCAGGTTCACCGATCCGTCCTGGCTCCAAGATCTTCATCCAACCCAAGCGGGGGCTAGACATCCACTGAAGAAGTCCAGAAGAGGGTCCAAAGTCTTCCTCCTATCCGGCAAGAAGAGGACATCCGGACCGGCAAACATCTTCTCCAAGCGGCATCTTCTATGTTCTTCCATCCGATGACGACCGGCTCCATCTTGAAGACCTCCAGCGCGGATCCATCCTCTTCTTCCGACGACTAGACGACGAATGACGGTTCCTTTAAGGGACGTCATCCAAGATGGCGTCCCTCGAATTCCGATTGGCTGATAGGATTCCATCAGCCAATCGGAATTAAGGTAGGAATTTTCTGATTGGCTGATGGAATCAGCCAATCAGAATCAAGTTCAATCCGATTGGCTGATCCAATCAGCCAATCAGATTGAGCTCGCATTCTATTGGCTGTTCCGATCAGCCAATACAATGCGAGCTCAATCTGATTGGCTGATTGGATCAGCCAATCGGATTGAACTTGATTCTGATTGGCTGATTCCATCAGCCAATCAGAAAATTCCTACCTTAATTCCGATTGGCTGATAGAATCCTATCAGCCAATCGGAATTCGAGGGACGCCATCTTGGATGACGTCCCTTAAAGGAACCGTCATTCGTCGTCTAGTCGTCGGAAGAAGAGGGTGGATCCGCGCTGGAGGTCTTCAAGATGGAGCCGGTCGTCATCGGATGGAAGAACATAGAAGATGCCGCTTGGAGAAGATGTTTGCCGGTCCGGATGTCCTCTTCTTGCCGGATAGGAGGAAGACTTTGGACCCTCTTCTGGACTTCTTCAGTGGATGTCTAGACCCCGCTTGGGTTGGATGAAGATCTTGGAGCCAGGACGGATCGGTGAACCTGGCATGGTGAAGACAAGGTAGGAAGATCATCAGGGGCCTAGTGTTAGGTTTATTTAAGGGGGGTTTGGGTTAGATTAGGGGTATGTGGGTGGTGGGTTGTAATGTTGGGGGGGGGGGGTATTGTATGTTTTCTTTTACAGGCAAAAGAGCTGAACTTCTTGGGGCATGCCCCGCAAAGGGCCCTGTTCAGGGCTGGTAAGGTAAAAGAGCTTGTAACTTTTTAAATTTAGAATAGGGTAGGGAATTTTTTATTTTGGGGGTCTTTGTTATTTTATTAGGGGGCTTAGAGTAGGTGTAATTAGTTTAAAATTGTTGTAATATTTTTCTTATGTTTGTAAATATTTTTTTATTTTCTGTAACTTAGTTCTTTTTTATTTTTTGTACTTTAGATAGTTTATTTAATTGTATTTATTTGTAGCAATTGTGTTTAATTAATTTATTGATAGTGTAGTGTTAGGTTAATTGTAGGTAATTGTAGGTAGTTTATTTAATTATTTTATTGATAGGGTAGTGTTAGGTTTAATTATAACTTAGGTTAGGATTTATTTTACAGGTAAATTTGTAATTATTTTAACTAGGTAACTATTAAATAGTTCTTAACTATTTAATAGCTATTGTACCTGGTTAAAATAAATACAAAGTTACCTGTAAAATAAATATTAATCCTAAAATAGCTATAATATAAATGTAATTTATATTGTAGCTATATTATGATTTATTTTACAGGTAAGTATTTAGCTTTAAATAGGAATCATTTATTTAATAAGAGTTAATTTATTTCGTTAGATAAAAATTATATTTAACTTAGGGGGGTGTTAGTGTTAGGGTTAGACTTAGCTTTAGGGGTTAATACATTTATTAGAATAGCGGTGAGCTCCGGTCGGCAGATTAGGGGTTAATAATTGAAGGTAGGTGTCGGCGATGTTAGGGAGGGCAGATTAGGGGTTAATACTATTTATGATAGGGTTAGTGAGGCGGATTAGGGGTTAATAACTTTATTATAGTAGCGCTCAGGTCCGGTCGGCAGATTAGGGGTTAATAAGTGTAGGTAGGTGTCGGCGACGTTGTGGGGGGCAGATTAGGGGTTAATAAATATAACATAGGGGTCGGCGATGTTAGGGCAGCAGATTAGGGGTACATAGGGATAACGTAGGTGGCGGCGGTTTACGGAGCGGCAGATTAGGGGTTAAAAGTGTAATGCAGGGGTCAGCGATAGCGGGGGCGGCAGATTAGGGGTTAATAAGTGTAAGGCTAGGGGTGTTTAGACTCGGGGTACATGTTAGAGTGTTAGGTGCAGACGTAGGAAGTGTTTCCCCATAGGAAACAATGGGGCTGCGTTAGGAGCTGAACGCTGCTTTTTTGCAGGTGTTAGGTTTTTTTTCAGCTCAAACAGCCCCATTGTTTCCTATGGGAGAATCGTGCACAAGCACGTTTTTGAGGCCGGCCGCGTCCGTAAGCAACTCTGGTATCGAGAGTTGTATTTGCGGTAAAAATGCTCTACGCTCCTTTTTTGGAGCCTAACGCAGCATTTGTTTGAACTCTCGATACCAGAGTTAAATTTATGGTGCGGCCAGAAAAAAACCCGCGGAGCGTTAACAGCCCTTTTACCGCCGAACTCTAAATCTAGCCGTTAGTTTTTTGTTTACGTATTGGGATTGTTGACTAGGTTTTAAAAATAAATTAAAAAAAGAACATTTTACAATTACATTAAAAATATTTCGCAATACAATACCTATTTTCTGGCAAGAGGGGGTGGGGCCGACTAGTCGAAAGCAACAGCTGTCAACTAGTCGATTGTAAAATTATTAATCATGCACACCCCTACTATGACGTGAGCGAGTACGGTCAAACTTACATTCACTTTTCACTCTAGTGTTTGAATGTTTGCTGTTGTTTTTTGTTATAATTAAAGGGATAAAACATGATTCATGATTCAGACAGAGCATGCAATTTTAAGCAACTTTCTAATTTACTCCTATTATCAATTTTTCTTCGTTCTCTTGCTATCCTTATTTGAAAAAGAAGGAATATAAGCTAAGGAGCCAGCCAATTTTTGGTTTAAATTTAAGCTTGAACACCTCCGCTTATTGCTCAGGGAGGTATTAGCGGCTCTAGATGATTGTGACCCTATAGTGGTCCCAGAGAAATTGTGTAAGATGGATAAATACTTAGAGGTTCCTGTTTACACTGATGTTTTTTTCCAGTCCCTAAGAGGATTGTGAATATTATTGCTAAGGAGTGGGATAGACCAGGTATTCCGTTCATTCCCCCTCCTGTTTTTAAGAAAATGTTTCCCATATCTGACACCATGCGGGACTCGTGGCAGACAGTTCCTAAGGTGGAGGGAGCTATTTCTACTCTGTCTAAGCGTACAACTATACCTATTGAAGTCAGTTGTGCTTTCAAAGATCCTGTGGATAAAAAATTAGAGGGTCTCCTTAAGAAAATTTTTGTTCATCAAGGTTTTCTTCTTCAACCTATTGCGTGCGTTGTTCCTGCAACTACTTCAGCTGCTTTCTGGTTTGAGGCTCTAGAAGAGGCTCTTCAGATGGAGACTCCATTAGAAGAAATTTTGGACAGAATTAAGGCCCTTAAATTGGCTAATTCTTTTATTGCAGATGCCGCTTTTCAACTGGCTAAATTAGCGGCAAATTCAGGTTTTGCCATTTTAGCACGCAGGGCGTTATGGCTTAAATCCTGGTCTGCTGATGTGTCATCTAAAACTAAACTTTTGAACATCCCTTTCAAAGGAAAGACCCTATTCGGGCCTGAACTGAAAGAGATTATTTCAGACATCACTGGAGGGAAAGGTCATGCCCTCCCTCAGGATAGATCAAATAAGATGAGGACCAAACAAAATAATTTTCGTTCCTTTTGGAATTTCAAAAGTGGTCCCGCTTCAGCTTCCTCTGCTGCAAAGCAAGAGTGGAATTTTGCCCAATCCAAGTCAGTCTGGATACCTAACCAGGCTTGGAACAAGGGTAAACAGGCCAAGAAGCCTGCAGCTGCCTCTAAGACAGCATGAAGGGGTAGCCCCCGATCCAGGACCGGATCTAGTAGGGGGCAGACTCTCTCTCTCTCTCTTCGCTCAGGCTTGGGCAAGAGATGTTCACGATCCCTGGGTTTTAGAAATTGTGTCCCAGGGATATTTTCTGGAATTCAAAGGCTCTCTTCCAAGGGGGACTTTTCACATTTCTCGATTGTCTGTAAACAGACAAAGAGAGAGGCGTTCTTACGCTGTGTAGAAGACCTACATACCATGGGGGTGATCCGCCCAGTCCCAAAAGAGGAACAGGGGCTAGGTTTTTACTCAAACCTGTTTGTGGTTTCCAAAAAAGAGGGAACTTTCAGATCAATCTTGGATCTCAAAATTCTAAACAAGTTCATCAAAGTTCCATCATTCAAGATGGAGACTATTCGGTCTATTCTACCTCTGATCCAGGAGGGTCAATATATGACCACCGTGGACTTAAAGGATGCATATCTACACATCCCTATTCACAGAATTTTCACAAGGGTGCTAGGGTCCCTTCTGGCGGTTCTACGACCACGGGGCATAGCAGTGGCGCCTTATCTAGACAACATCTTATTTCAGGCGTCAACTTTCCAGCTATCCAAGTCTCACATGGGCATTGTGTTGGCTTTTCTGAGAGCTCACGGGTGGACGTGAACATAAAAAAAGAGTTCTCTCTTCCCTCTTATAAGAGTTTCCTTCCTAGGGACTCTGATAGACTCGGTAGAAATGAAAATATTTCTGATGGCGGTCAGAAAATCAAAGCTCTTAACCACTTGCCAAGCTATTCATTCCATTCCTCGGCCGTCAGTGGCTCAGTATATGGAGGTAATCGGACTCATGGTAGCGGCAATGGACATAGTTCCTTTTGCCCGCCTACACCTCAGACCACTACATCTATGCATGCTCAAACAGTGGAATGGGGATTATGCAGATTTGTCTCCTCAACTGCATCTGGACCAGGAGACCAGAGATTCTCTTCTCTGGTGGTTGTCTCAGGACCACCTGTCTCAGGGAATGTGTTTCTGCAGGCCAGAGTGGCTCATTGTAACGACAGATACCAGCCTGCTAGGCTGGGATGCAGTCTGGAACTCCCTGAAAGCACAGGGCTTATGGTCTCGGGAGGAATCTCCTCCTGATAAATATTCTAGAACTGAGAGCGATATTCAATGCGCTTCAGGCGTGGCCTCAGCTTGCTGAGGCCAAATTCATTAGGTTTCAGTCGGACAACATTACGACTGTAGCTTATATCAATCATCAAGGAGGAACAAGGAGTTCTCTAGCGATGATGGAGGTAACCAAAATAATCCGATGGGCAGAGGATCACTCTTGCCATCTCTCAGCAATCCACATCCCAGGAGTAGAGAACTGGGAGGCGGATTTCCTAAGTCATTAGACTTTTCATCTGGGGGAGTGGGAACTCCATCCGGAGGTATTTGCCTAGCTGATTCAGCTATGGGGCACACCAGAATTGGATCTGATGGTCTCCCGTCAGAATGCCAAACTTTCTCGTTACGGGTCCAGGTCCCGGGATCCCAAGGCAGTACTGATAGATGCTCTAGCAGTGCCTTGGTCCTTCAATCTGGCCTATGTATTTCCTCTCCTTCTACGTCTGGTTGCCAGAATTAAGCAGGAGAGAGCTTCGGTGATTCTGATAGCACCTGCGTGGCCACGCAGGACTTGGTATGCAGACCTAGTGGACATGTCCTCGGTTCTACCGTGGACTCTGCCAATGAGGCAGGACCTTCTAATCCAAGCATCCAAATCTAATTTCTCGGCGTCTGACTGCTTGGAGATTGAACGCCTGATTCTATCAAAGCGTGGTTTCTCTGAGTCGGTCATTGATACCCTGATTCAGGCTAGAAAGCCTGTCACCAGGAAGATCTATCATAAGATTTGGCGCAAATATCTTTATTGGTGTGAATCCAAAGGTTACTCGTGGAGTAAGATTAGGATTCCTAGAATATTGTCTTTTCTCCAAGAAGGATTGGAGAAGGGATTATCAGCTAGTTCCTTATAAGGACAAATATCTGCTTTGTCTATTCTTCTACACAAACGTCTGACAGATGTCCCAGACGTTCGAGCATTTAGTCAGGCTTTGGTCAGAATCAAGCCTGTATTTAAACCTGTTGCTCCGCAATGGAGCCTAAATTTAGTTCTTAAAGTTCTTCAAGGGGTTCCGTTTGAACATATGCATTCCATGGATATTAAGCTTCTATCTTGGAAAGTTTTGTTTTTAGTAGCTATCTCTTCAGCTCGAAGAGTTTCTGAGCTATATGCTTTACAGTGATTCCAGAAGGCTACGGCTACCTCTTTCCTTTTGGCTGAAAAGCATCATCCGTTTGGCTTATGAGACTGCTGGCCAACAGTCTCCTGAAAGAATTACTGCTCATTCTACTAGAGCTGTGGCTTCCACATGGCTTTTAAAAATGAGGCTTCTGTTGAACAGATTTGTAATGCGGCGACTTGGTCTTCGTTTCATACTTTTTTTCCAAATTTTACAAAATTGATACTTTTTGCTTCTTCGGAGGCTATTTTTGGGAGAAAGGTTCTACAAGCAGTGGTGCCTTCCGTTTAAGGTCCCTGTGTTGTCCCTCCCTTCGTGTCCTAAAGCTTTGGTATTGGTATCCCACAAGTAAGGATGAATCCATGGACTCGATACATCTTACAAGAGAAAACATAATTTATTCTTACCTGATAAATTTATTTCTCTTGGGATGTATGGAGTCCACGGCCCGCCCTGTTTATTAAGACAGGCATATATATATATTTATTTTTAAACTTTCAGTCACCACTGCAACCTATAGTTTCTCCTTTTTCTTCCTAGCCTTCCGTCGAATGACTGGGGGGGGGAGCTATATAGGCAGCTCTGCTATGGGTGCTCTCTCTGCCACTTCCTGTAGGGGAGGAGACTATCCCACAAGTAAGGATGAATCCGTGGACTCGATACATCACAAGAGAAATACGTTTATCAGGTAAGTATAAATTATGTTTTTTATCTGCCATCAAGTTTAAACGTTTAAACAAATTAGTTATCTTCTATAAAAGACTAGCAGAGCATACCATTTAAAAAAAGTTTACCTGTCTAAATCACAAAAGAGAATTTTTGGGTTTCATATACCTTTAAATACTAGGGGATTAATATTGGATAAATAAGTGCACAACCACTTGTGCACTTAGGGCCCCATTACATATGCGGTGTCGCCTGCAACAGCCGGCGATGCCGGTATTTACGCAATTTTGTAATTACATATACGGCGTAGCATACAAATTATGTGCGTATATTTCACCCGTCGCCCGCAATTTTTACTCCCATAAGCTAACATGGGGCCGCGTCGCAAATTGGTATCCAATATTCAGCGCAAGGACTTAGGTGGCGAAAATTGAGAAACCTTACTCCATTTCCACCTCGCCATACTAAGGCAGCCACAGCAGGCTATTCAAATCAGCCAATAGAATTTCAGTAGCTCTCATCCTATTGGCTGATTTGAAGAATCAAATCGGCCAATAGGAATTCAAGGGACGCCATTTTTAATCGCCTCCCTTGAATTCACTATCCAGTGTACGGCGGCGATCGTACGAAGAGGATGCTCCATGGCTATGCGGTCGCCGGTCTTCAGTTCCAGGGTCGCCGGTCTTCATTTCCAGGGTCGCCGGTCTTCAGCTCCGCGTTCATCGGTCTTCAGCTCCGCCCTCCGCGCCGGAGTGTTCCTGGAAGAAGAAAGAAAAGGTCGCCACTTGGAAGAAGACTTCACCGCATGGGACAGGACCTTCTCCGCCGGACTTCAGGAATGGCGAGTATCAACCTGGGGGTTAGACTTCGGTTTTTTTTAATTTTTGGTGTGGTTTTATTTATTTAGATTAGGGCGGGCACTTTATAAAAGAGATAAATGCCCTTTTAAGGGCAATGCCCAAACAAATGCCCTTTTCAGGGCAATGGGTTGTTTAGGTTTTTTAGTGTTAGGTTTTTTATTTTGGGGGGTTTGGTGGATGGGGGGTTTTACTGTTAGGGGGGACTTTGTGTATTTTTAACCCCTTAAGGACCAAGGCCATTTTTCAATTTCTTTCCCTGAAGTACCAGGGCTATTTTTAAATTTCTGCGGTGTTTGTGTTTAGCTGTAATTTTCCTCTTACTCATTTACTGTACCCATACATATTATATACCGTTTTTCTCGCCATTAAATGGACTTTCTAAAGATACCATTTTTTTCATCATATCTTATCATTTACTTTAAAAAAATGATAAAATATTAGGAAAAAATGGAAAAAAACACACTTTTTCTAACTTTGACCCCCACAATCTGTTACACATCTACAATCACCAAAAAACACCCATGCTAAATAGTTTCTAAATTTTGTCCTGAGTTTAGAAATACCCAATGTTTACATGTTCTTTGCTTTTTTTGCAACTTATAGGGCCATAAATAGAAGTAGCACTTTGCTATTTCCAAACCACTTTTTTTCAAAATTAGCGCTAGTTACATTGGAACACGATATCTTTCAGGAATCCCTGATTAACCCTTGACATGTATATATTTTTTTTTAGAAGACATCCCAAAGTATTGATCTAGGCCCATTTTGGTATATTTCATGCCACAATTTCACCACCAAATGCAATCAAATAAAAAAAATTGTTCACTTTTTCCCAAATATTTTCACAAACTTTAGGTTTCTCACTGAAATTATTTACAAACAACTTGTGCAATTATGGCATAAATGGTTGTAAATGCTTCTCTGGGATCCCCTTTGTTCAGAAATAGCAGACATATATGACTTTGGCGTTGCTTTTTGGTAATTAGAAGGCCGCTAAATTCCACTGCGCATCACACGTGTATTATGCCCAGCAGTGAAGGGGTTAATTAGGGAGCATGTAGGGAGCGTCTAGGGTTAATTTTAGCTTTAGTGTAGTGTAGTGTAGTAGACAACCCCAAGTATTGATCTAGGCCCATCTTGGTATATTTCATGCTACCATTTCACCGCTAAATGCGATCAAATAAAAAAAAACGTAAATTTTTTCACAATTTTAGGTTTCTCACTGAAATTATTTACAAACAACTTTTCAAAGTATGGCATAAATGATTGTAAATGCTTCTCTGGGATCCCCTTTGTTCAGAAATAGCAGACATATATGGCTTTGGTGTTGCTTTTTGGTAATTATAAGGCCGCTAAATGCTGCTGCGCATCACATGTGTATTATGGCTAGCAGTTAAGGGGTTAATTAGGGAGCTTGTAGGGAGCTTGCAGGGTTAATTTTAGCTTTAGTGTAGAGATCAGCCTCCCACCTGACACATCAGACCCCCTGATCCCTCCCAAACAGCTCCCTTCCCTCCCCCACCCCACAATTGTCCCCGCCATCTTAAGTACTGGCAGAAAGTCTGCCAGTACTAAAATAAAAGGTATATTTAAAATGTAAAAAAAAATTGTATTGCATATTTACATATGCAGCTGTGTAGGACCCCCCCTTAGCCCCCAACCTCCCTGATCCCCCCAAACAGCTCTCTAACCCTTCACCTCTACCTTACTGGGAGCCATCTTGGTTACTGGCAGCTGTCTGCCAGTACCCTGTTTTCAAATACAAATGTGTTTTTTTTATTTTTTTTTATTTTTTCTGTAGAGTAGCTTCCCCCCCCCCCCCACAGACCAATTACCCACCCGCTCCCAGATCCCTTAGATTTACTTTTGTTGGGGATTTTATCCCCCCTTACTGCCACTCATATAGCATGTATTTGCTGTAGTGTAGCGGTTCCCACCCGCTCCCTCCCCGTGCACGCGCCCGCCCACCACCCCCTGTGCACGCGCGCGCTCCCGTGCGCGCTCCTGACTATCCCGCCCCCGATCCCGCCCCCCTCTCTCTTCAGTTTTTCATCGATGGCCGCCCACCCGCCTCCCACGGTCAGCTCCCACCCACCAACGATTGCGGCCATCGATGCCGGTGCAGAGAGGGCCACAGAGTGGCTCTCTCTGCATCGGATGGGGGAAAAAGGTTATTGCAGGATGCCTCGATATCGAGGCATCACTGCAATAACCGTAAAGCAGCTGGAAGCGATCAGGATCGATTCCAGCCGCTTTAATCCCCAAAGTCGTACAGGGTACGTCGCTGGTCTTTAAAGACCAGGTTGTGTGCGACGTACCCTGTACGACTCGTGTCGTTAAGGGGTTAATGTAAAAAAGCTGATTATCTTGGGGCAATGCCTTGCAAAAAGCCCTTTTAAGTGCTATTGGTAGTTTATTTTTAGAGTAGGGGTTGTTTTTATTTTGGGGGAGCTTTTTTATTTTCATAGGGATTAGGTATAATTTTTTAAAATTTGATAATTTTTGTTTTTTATTTTCTGTAATCTTAGATTTTTTTTTACTTTATGTAATTGTAGTTTAAAGGGACAGTCTACACCAGAATTTTAATTTTGACTAGACTGTCCCTTTAATTTATGCTTAGTTTTTTTATTTTTAAAGTAGTGTTAGATTTTTTTATTTTAATAGTTAGTAACTTTAGTATTTTGTAGTTTAGGTTCATTTAGGGGGTATTTGCGTTGCGGGCTTTTGCGGTTTAGGGGTTAATACTTTGATAGGTTTATTGCGTTGTTGGCTTTGGCGGTTTAGGGGTTAATACTTTAATAGGCAGTTTGCGTTATTGGCTTTGGCGGTTTAGGGTTTAATATTTTAATAGGTAGTTTGCGTTGTGGGTTAATGGCGAATTAGGGGTTAATAGTTTTATTAGGTAGTTTGCGATGTTGGGGTTGGCGGATTTAGGGGTTAATACTTTAATAGGTTTGTTATGGTGTGGATTTGATGGCGGATTTAGGGGTTAATACTTCAGTTAGTACTTGGGGTGTGGGTTTGATGGCGGATATAGGGGTTAATAGTTTAAATAGGCATATTGCGTTGTGGGGGGTTGTCGGTTTAGGGGTTAATACTTTTTATTATTTACGATGTGGGTTTGATGGCAGATTTTATATATTTATTTATTTTTTACTTTTTTTTAGGCGCCGGCAGTATCTAAAGTGCCGTAAGTCACTGGCGACTCCAGAAATTTGTATTTACCCTCATTTCTGGACATCGCTAGTTTATCCGACTTATGGCACTTTTTGAACTGCCGGGCCGTATATGTAATACCCCGATGTGCGAGGTGAAATTACAGGCAGCGCGGGTTGCAGCGCTGAAGCTTGCGCCACTTATGTAATCTCGTCCTTAGTGTGTAATCAAGTAAATATAGTTGGTGTAGGAAGGTAAATTAGTAGCATAATACAGATAATAAAGCTAATCCTTCATTTAGTTTACTCTCTCCTGGTTTTATTAAAATCATCATTTAGCTTTCAGTACCCTAAAGGAGAGATATTAGAGAGTGCTCGGTACCTACATATTTAATCAATTAAACATAATTATTGTAGGGAGGTAAATTAGTGAAATAATATATATTAAAGCTTATCCACCATTTATTATAGACTCTCCTGATTCTACTACAATTACAATTTGGCTATCCATAACATAAAGGAGAGAGAATAGTGAAGTTTCTATAAGAGCTAAATTAAGCTCGGGATCACAAAAACTTATGACGACTACCAAAGCGTGGGGATTACAAATACTAGGTCCTCCCTAATCAGATTACTTAAAGGGACAGTCTAGTCAAAATTAAACTTTCATAATTCAGATAGAGCAGGCAATTTTAAGCAACTTTCTAATTTACTCATATTATAATTTTTCTTCTTCGTTCTCTTGGTATCTTTATTTGAAAAAGCAGGAATGTAAGCATAGGAGCTGGTCCATTTTTGGTTCAGCACCCGGGTAGCGCATTCTGATTGGTGTCTAAATGTAGCCACCAATCAGCAAGCACTACCCAGGTGCTTAACCAAAAATGGGCCAGCTGCTAAGCTTACATTCAAATAAAGATACCAAGAGATTGAAGAAAAATTGATAATAGGAATTAATTAGAAAGCTGCTTAAAATTGCATGATCTATCTGAATCATAAAAGTTTAATTTTTTACTAGACTATTCCTTTAAGGGATATGAAACCCACATTTTTTTGTTTCATGATTCAGATACATTTAGCCACTAATCAGCAAGCGCTACCCATGTGCTGAATCAAAAATGGTTACATTCCTGCCTTTTTAAATAAAGATACCAAGAGAATGAAGAAAAATTGATGATAGGAGTAAATTAGAAATTTGTTTAATACAGTGGGTTCTATCTGAATCATGAATTATTTTTTTAGGTTTCATATGCTTTTAAGATACATAAGTAGAAGTTGGTTATGTCTGAAAAGCAAAAGATCTGGATTGATACCATAAAGTAATCTAATATATGTGTTTGTATTAAATGAGTTGCTTCCTCTGTATAAGGGTTATATCCTTTTGAGAGAGTAATATTTATATGGTAGTAAAAGAATACCGGCATAAACATGTAGCCCAGGAGGGAGACAGATAACCTTGCGAGTAACAATAATTACATAGGAGTTAAATCAGTAATAAACGTAGGAAAACTATATAACAGGAAGCAATATCACTGTTATACCAATATCAGGCCAGAGAGTGACAATCAGGTGTATAACCTACACCAGGGCTTCTGTTGGGCAAAAGTAAAAGCATTGCAATACACGAGGTCCCCAACCAGCTGTACCCCCTGGATCAAAAGGTTCACATGCTGGGTCCCAGTATAGCAGAATAGCCTCAATAATTCCTCTCTCTTGGGGCAGAGAGGGAAGGGCTGTGAGTATTTTGAAAAATGTATATTATTGTCCTAAATTAGTTTTATTATTTTCATTGTCACTAAGGATTTTCCCTCTCCACTATTAGGATTGTGAGATTTCGTATCAACCTTGAAACCGCTTTTATTCATTTTCAGGCAAATATATTTTTAACATGTTTACATGCTGTTCTTTCATAAGCGCAATAAACCATTCTGAGCACAGTGTCCTTTAAATGTCTTAATGGTCAGTGAAAATTGTTAACAAATAAAATCACTCTTAAGTAGGTCATGCAATTTCCTGCTCTCAGACACAATATGTATTTCAAAGCTGGTAAATTCCAGAGCTGTCAGAGCAAATGTTTTTTTGAATTATTTTGGTAGACAGTGTTATTAAAGACAAATTCAGAGGTATATGTAAGTCTGTCAAAAGCAGATTATACTTGAAGTATCCAACTGTTATGTGCCTGCATTTTCAAAAAGTCCCCTTTGCATTTTCAGTATAAATGAACAAAGTCAATTATTTGTTATAGTCTTTTTCATCAGGTAGAATAGCAGATCTCTCAATCATCACGTAATTAGGGGAAATTCTCAAGCTCATTCCTGCTGTCCCTCTTCTTTCTATGTCCCATTTTCTTAAGAGGAACCTGGGATGGCCCCAGAATGCCATATCCCCACCCATTCCATCTAAACCATTCCGGCTGCTCATGCTCCCAGCATTGATCTAGGCCCATTTTGGTATATTTCATGCCACCATTTCACCACCAAATGCGATCATAAAAAAAAAAAGGTTAACCTTTTCACTGAAATTATTTACATACTGCTTCTGCAATCATGACACAAAGGGATGTAAAAGCTTATCTGGGATCCCCTTTGTTCAATAATAGCAGACATACATGGCTTTGCCATTGCGTTTTGGTAATTAGAATGCTGCTAATTGCAGCTGTGCCCCACAAGTCTTTTATTCCCGGCAGTGAAGGGGTTAATTGTGTAGCTTGTAAGGTTTATGTTAGCTGTAGTGTAGACATTACCCTCCCACCTGACACTTCCCAACCCTCTGATCCTTACCTGATCCCTCCCAAACAGCTCTCTTTCCTCCCTCCCTCACCCCCTTCACACTGGTCAACACCATCTTTGGTACTGGCAGACAGTATGCAGTTTTTCTACAATGTAGTGATCCTTAACCCTCTTTTAGAGCTTTCTCACTCTCCACACCTATGCACTTATTGTCTCTGCAAAAAGCTAATTCTTGCCATCTTCATCACGCTCATTTTCTGTATATTTTATTTACACCCTTCCCTATCTTCAGCTTCTATTGGGCAGCCCTCAATATTAGCTATTTCTATTTGAATCTCTCTGCATATTTACTTTCTGGGTTCACGTCCTCTGTCTCTACTAAACACATCTACTTTCTCTTGTCGCCTTCTCCCCTTGCACTCAGTCACCAGGCAGCTCTCTGTGGTCTTTATGTCACCCTCATACACAAGCAACATCTTCACTTTGCCTCCGGTGTAGTGCTTTAGAGATAAGTTGCTTTAGGAGAGTAAAAGAGCACAAATCAATAGTGAAGCTCCTTTGCTTGTATACTTTTCCCACACGGATCAATGTGAGCACTTGGATGCCTTCAATGCGTAGGTTGCTTAGTGACCGCAGTGCGAGTTAGGCGACCCGACAGAATGTGCGACCATGGCGGAAGGAGGTGTGTCTGGCAGGTGATTAGTGGTCAACCAGTCACGTGTGCGCTGAGGAATGTGGTGACGTCACGGTTGCACATTCCGTCGGGTCGCAGATTTCGACACTACACCGGCACCAGCAGATGATCATTACAGGAGGTGGCACACACAGTGTCACTGTCTGTAACGATTTGTCATCTGCCTTCATATGGAACCGGAGCAGGCAGATGCCTGGAGCTCAGGAACTATTGCTATATATATATATATATGCGGTATGATAGTAAAAGTACCGCATGACGTATATATATATACTGTACGGGCTTTTGGGTTAAGGGGTTAATACAAAACTGCTCTTGAGAGTAGATGAGACAAATAGATCTGTATGGAGCATAACGAGAATACACAAGCAAAATTTATATGATCTGACCAGAAATGTTTTGTGATTATTCAGTCTCATAATGTTTATTTAAGTCCAGTGATAAATCTGATTACCTAAGAACTGGAAGATAGTGCACTTTCCCAGAAAGAAGCCGAAGTACAAGATACCTAATAAACCTTTGATTTTTCCATTCATTCAGAGCTACATCAAAAGTCAATAACTTACCTCTAGTCTTGCTTTAACATGCTGTAACAATAGCACCTGTAAGTGAAATTGATCTTTGTAATCATATAGCACATTACAAAGCCACATTATCCTCAGCGATTTCTCCTAAAGTGGTTATAAGACTTGATAAAGAACAAGAAAGCCACCCTACTACCATAACTGATAAAATGGGACAGTAAGTGCATTAAAAGCTTGAATGGGATATTAAATAGTCTGTTGTACTGTTGTATTAAAAAAAAGCACTAAGTGGTATATACTTAATAGAAATTATTACAATATGTATTATTAATTTATTTAAATGTTTTTTACCCTTTATTTTTATATTTTTTATTTCATTTTTGCAGTGTCTTTTACTTCCTTTCACAGCCCTACAAGGAGGCTGTTGTCTCTACAGGAAGTTTATCTAGCACAATGTCATAAAACTTCCAAAGTTGATTTAGTATTAAGTGAATATACTAGATAAATAGGGATTTAGATTTGCTCATGCTCTGAACTGGCAGAATGAAACTTAAAGGGACAGTCAACACCAGAATTTTTGTTGTTTTATAAGATAGATAATCCCTTAATTACCAATTCCCCAATTTTGCATAACCAACACAGTTATAATTACAGGTATACCTTACTTTACAGCGATTCGCTAATACAGCGCTTTGTGGAGCTGAAGCTTAACCTCCAAGGATTTTGAAACACTGCTGTAATCTTTGTGAGATTGCGAGAAAACTGACTGGCACCATTTTGTTATGCTCAGTTCACTCTGTTTACAGCATTACAGTGCAATCTGTGTCTTAGTGTTATAGTCTGGCAAATTTTACTAAAGTAATTGTCACTATTTTACAGGTACAGTATTTATTGAATACTAATTTAGTGTTGAACTAAACGTAGCACTATTGCACCCCTAATATATGTTGGTTCAAACATTTTTTCAAGTTTTTAAACACACTGGCAAGTGAAGAGAAAGCTAAAACCGTTTTGTTTCACTTTAAGGCGGTTTTTACTTTACAGCGGGGCTCCGGTCCTTAACCCTCTGTATGTGTGGGGTATACCTGTATACACGTTTTACCTCTGTAATTATCTTGTATCTAAGTCTCAGCAGACTGCCCCCTTATTTCAGTTCTTTTGACAGACTTGCATTTTAGCCAATCAGAGCTGACTCCACGGTAAATTAACGTGCATGAGCTCAATGTTATCTATATGCCCTCTAGTGGTGAAAAACTATCAAAATGCATTTAGATTAGAGGCGGCCTTCAAGGTCTAAGAAATTAGCATATGAACCGTCTAGGTTTAGCTTTCAACTAAGAATACTAAGAAAACAAAGCAAAAATGGTGATAAAAGTAAATTTGAAAGTTGTTTAAAATTACATGCCCTATTTGAATCATAAAAGTTTTTTTTTTGGACTTGACTGTCCCTTTAAGTTTAAAAAATGTCTCCACTCTTATCACACTGTGCAGGGGCTACACTGATCATTTCTAAGTGGTAATTTCTTTTTTAAGACACAGAGTCCACGGATTTCATCCTTACTTGTGGGAATTACGCCTCCTGGTCAGCAGGAGGAGGCAAAGAGCACCACAGCAGAGCTGTTAAATAGCTCCTCCCTTCTCTCCCACTCCAGTCATTCTCTTTGCCTATGTTAGTGATAGGAAGAGGTAAAGTGAGGTGTTAGATTAGATTCAATCAAGATTTTATTATTTTTAAAGTAGTTCCAGAGAGTGCTGCTTTGTTCTAGGGTATAGCCGTAGTCCATATTAGTCTCTACAGGAGAGCTATTGGTGGCTTTAAAGCAATGGGAACTTGTGGGACATAATTCTCACTGCGCCTCCCATGGTTTGCTGCCCTGCTTGTCAAAGTCTGAGGGAATAGTAAGACTCAGTACTTTTTATTTCCACAGGCCAATGTGAGGAGAAAATCAGGGCCACGCAAGCCGGGTGGGCTGCCTTACTGCCGGGCAGCAATTTAAGGTAAGTGCTGATTTTTATTTCTGGAGACACACTCACAGAAAGATTGGCACTTTTCTAGTATTATGGGACACTAGATGACATTATCCCTAGGAGGGAGGACATGTTATTGGGCAGTAATTGCAGGCACTGGAAGGACGTGGAGAAGAGACTCTAATTTATACTAGCTTCTAACAACGGCTTTATTTTACTCAGAAATCACAAGCCGGCTGGAGGGTTAGTTATTATCGTGTCAGTCCGCATGTAAAGTGTGGCGCATGTTCAATGTAATTTTTACTCCCCTGGATGTTATATATTAGTACTATAACTGTCGGGAGGTTTGTTTATTTATTGTTAGTATGGGTTTCTGTTCTCCCGGCTTCTCCATTTTTACATTTTAGCCGCCCGGGAGTTTTTAGTTGGTTACGCCCACGATGAGCAGATCTATGTTGCGCGGCATGTTTGTGTGCCATTATTCCACTGCGGTGTTAGAAAGTACATAGATGGGAAGCAGTGTGTTTTTATGTGGACACGCTAGAAGGATGTTTTTTTCTGTTGCCTGTTTTTTTGGTGACAGGCATAGTCCTTTGTATCGTTAGCTTTTTCCTGGGCAAAAATAAAGCAGGGTGTTTTAAGTCTCATATTATCTTAATTAGTCAGGCTACTTATGTCGTTCCAAGTATCCTACTTCATTTCTATTATCATATTCATTGTTAATGGGTTCATTAAAATATTAGGACGTTATATTTATTATTTAAAGAGACAGTTACTCTTATTATGGTGTTTAGTTCTTTTAATAAAGACGTGAATAGGGTTGTCTCATACACTTTATGCCCTTCACCCTATGTATATCCAATGTTAATAGATTGATTTAAAGCAACATTAGGGCGTTTCCTTTGTTATTTCAAAGGGGGAATTATACTGTTATATACTCTTTATGTCCTTCAATATTAGGTCGTACCAAGATCAATGCTAAGGAATGGGAGAGAAGGTACCCTTTTTTTCTTTTTTCTCCGTTTCCTACGTTTTAGAAGAGATTTTTACCTATAGCGGACTCTTCACGGAGTTCCGTCAGTTGGGACCCATGGTGGAAGGGACAAATTCCACGCTAACTGGGAGTCCTACTATTCCCAGTGAAGATAGTTGTTCCCTTAAGGATCCTAGGGGTAAAAGTTAGAGGGGTTGCTCAATATTGGCAACCTATGACTTGTCTACCGCCAAACATTTTTGAATACACTAGATCTCTTTAGAACAGATATTCTTATCAAAGAAATCCAGGATAACATAAAGACCTTTAAGTTGGTCAGTTATTTCTTACTGAAGCTTCTGAACTCGGAAGTTAACCCGGTCCAGACTTGGTCAGCATCTGGAAGCACCAGGTGCGGTAGGCTTATTATTGCCGCTGTTGCTTATGCGGCAGCTTACTGGTTCATACGTTGTCTGGTTCCATTAGAACAGACGTTTTTTGAAAGAAATTCAGGATAACATAAAGTCCTTTAAGTCGGTCATTTATTTCTTACAGATGCTTCCCTTCAAGTATTTAGTGGGAAGCTAAGATTTTGGGCTTGCAATAGTGCCACATGTTTTGGTTAAGTTTACTTTTTAATTCCTTTCAAGATTTCAAGGGAATTATTCTATTTCTTCCTCTGAACAGGAGGGAGATTTTGACCTTCAAGAATATTTGGAGCCAGATAAGAGACAAGGTGGTCTTACACTGGGTAGGAGACCTCTCCGACCTGAGAGAGTGAACTCCTGTTCCGATTCAGGAACGGAGTTTGGGATTTTATCCTAATCTCGTAGTGGTTCCAGGTACCGTCCTTCAAGGGGATCCAAGAGGGTCATTTTATGAAGGTGGATTTTAAGCACGCATTCTTGCATTTCACATTCTCAGGCAAGCATTCCCAATTGTGGCTGGGTCTGTCGGCTTTGCCACAGTTCCCAGAATTTTCTATTAAGAGTCTGGGTTTGATGTTGGCGGTGCTTGGTTACAGGGGCATTGCTGGGGCATCCTTTCTGGAAGACAATCTAGTCCAGGCGCAATTATTTCAAGCAAGATTCCATATGGGAATGTTGTTGTTCTTTTGGTACAAGCAGCAAAGGAATCTATTACCAGCTGATGAGTGGCAATAACCACGAAACAACTGTCCTGGGATTGGTCTGAATCACTGTACTACTCCTAGCTAAGTTTAGAAGCTGTGTAATGCAGCAGTGCTATGGCGTAAAGGGAAGTCTGCCTTAAAAAGCAGGCTAGAAGTAAAGAAGTGAGTCATTGTGAACCTCATTTGCATATCTCACCCAGAATCCTTTGCCGCATTGAAAGAATAAATTTGGTAAGGCGTTACTTAGTCATGGACAAAGGTAACCTTTTTGGGAACCATATTAGATTCCCTATAAATGCAGTTTTTTCCTGAAGGAAGTCAGGAAATTAAAGTCCTTTTTGACTCTAGTCTTTTTCTTCAATCCTCTCCTCGGCCATTAGTGGCTCTGTGCAGTATTGGGCTGATGGTAGCGGCATGGGACATCATCCTGTTTGCTCGGTTCCTTCTCAGATATCGGCAGATTATCATGCTCAGATCTGGCCACTGAGATTATTCAGATTTGTCTCCTCGGAGAGCAGGAGACGAAGGTTTTTCTTAAGGGTGGTTGTCTCTGGATCATTCTTTCCAGGGAACCTGCTTTCGCAGATTATCTTGGCTGTCTGTGATAACGGACACCAACCTTCTAGACTGAGGAACAGCCTTTGGTCCCCTAAAGGCTCAGGGAATTTGGACTCAGAGTCCGGTTTTTCTATAATCATTCTGGAGCTGAGAGTGATTTTCAATACTATTCTGGCCTGACCCCGGTTAGTCTTGGTCCAGTTTATCTAGTTTCAGATGGACACATATATTCAGTTCATCAGGTAGGAACGAGGAGTACCTTAGTGATAACAGAGGTATCCAAGATAATTCAGTGGGCAGAGGCCCCTTCTTAATTATCGTAGATCTACATCCTAGGGGTGGACTCTGGGAGGCGAACTTCATGATCAAGCAGTCTTTTCAGTTTGATTCTCAAGGGAAGTCGGCCGTAATTGGATTTCATGGCATTTCGGTAGAAAGCCAATTTTCCAAGGTATAGGTCAAGGTCCAGGGACATTTAGGTGGTTCTGTTAGCCGTCCTGGCGGGAACTTGGACTTTCAGTCTAGTTTATCTATTTCCCCAGTTTGTGAAGGCGTCGGTGGTCCTCATTGCACCGGCTTGGACTCACAGGCTTCGGTATGCAGATCTGGGGGACATATCATCTCTGCCACTGTGGAGACTTCCTGTGAGGACGGACCTTCTCATTCAAGGGCCTTTATTTCACCCAATCTAGTTTCTCTGAAGCTGACTGCTTGGAGATTGACTGCTTAATTTTATACAAGCGGGGTTTTTCTGACTCAGTTATGGAGACCATGATTCAGGCTCGTAAGCCTGTTTCTTGAACGATTTACCATGGGATATGGAGTAAATATTTTTATTGGTGTGAATCTGAGGTCTACTCATAGAGTAGTCAGGATTTCTAGATTTTTGTCTTTTCCCCAAGAGGTTGGAGATAGGATTATCGACAGGTTCCATTTAAAGGTCGAATCTCAACTTTATCTAGTTTGTTACACAAACATCTGGCAGATGTTCTAGATGTACAGTCTTTTTGTCAGGCATTGGTCAGGATCAGGCCTGTGTTCACACTAGTTACTCCTCCATGGAGTCTTGATTTGATCTCAAGGTTTTTCAAGGGGCTCCGTTTGATCCTATGCATTCCTTAGATATTAATTTATTATCTCTGAAAGTTTTGTTTCTTGTTGCCATTTTTTCAGCTCGAAGAGTGTCTGAACTTTCGGCGTTACAATTCCATTTTCCTTACCTTGTTTTTCATGCAGATAAGGTAGTTTTACGTTCTAACCTAGGGTTCCTTCCTAAGTTTGTTTCAAGCAGGAACATAATTCAAGAGATTGTTGTTCCTTCCCTGTGTCCTAATCCTTCTCAAAAGGAACGTCTTTTACACAATTTGGACGTGGTCCGTGCTTTGAAATTTTATTTTTAGCCGACTCAGGACTTTCGTCAGTCGTCTTTTTTTGTTTATAGTTTTCTCTGGGAAACGTAAGGGTCAGATAGCTACGGCTACCTCTTTCTTTTTGGCTGAAGAGTATCATCCGTCTTGCTTATGGGACTGCTGGACAGCAGCCTTCTGAAGGGGTTACAGTTCATTCCACTAGGGCTGTTGCTTCCTCATGGGCATTCAAATATGGAGCTTCTGTAGCACAGATTTGCAAGGCTGCAACTTGGTCCTCCCTTCACACTTTTTCAAAATTTTACAAATTCAATACTTTTGCCTCGGCTGAGGCTGTTTTTGGGAGAAAAGTTCTTCGAGCAGTAGTGCCCTCCGTTTAGGTTACCTGTCTTGTCCCTCCCTTATCATCCGTGTACTCTAGCTTTGGTATTGTATCCCACAAGTAAGGATGAAATCCGTGGACTCATCGTGTCTTAAAAAAGAAAAGTTATGCTTACCTGATAAATGTATTTCTTTTTTGACACAATGAGTCCACGGCCTGCCCTGTTCCTTTGACAGGTGGTGGGTTATTATAAACGCCAGACACCTCTGCACCTTGGCTTTTCCTTTCTCTTCCTAACTTCGGTCGAATGACTGGAGTGGGAGGGAAGGGAGGAGCTATATATACAGCTCTGCTGTGGTGCGCTTTGCCTCCTGCTGACCAGGAGGCGTAATTCCCACAAGTAAGGATGAAATCCGTGGACTCATCGTGTCAAAAAAGAAATACATTTATCAGGTAAGCATAAATTTTCTTTTTGCAAGAAAACAAGTAAGTTGTGTTTTTTCTTTTTTCTTTTTTTTACACAATCTGTTTTATGTTTACTTTGATTTAACATTTGCTTTTACTAAAGGAGCACTGTTTAATATCCCTTTTAAGATGTTTGAGAATATACGTTTTGTGCATGAAAGCCAACATCAACTGTTTGTGAATGCAAGGATTACTTCTGGCCTAGACATTATTAGAAACACAAACTGTATAGTGTATTGGCTAGGCTTCTGAACCACGGCCAGAATGTAAGGCTTAAAGGGATATTAAAGCGCAAAAAGAAAATGCTCTTACATGTATTATTATTGTACTAGTTAAAGTCTGGTCCAGAACTAGCAGGTGATTGGTGGCTTTACACATATGCCTCTTGTTATTGGCTCATACAATATATTCAGCTAGCTCCCAATAGTGCATTGCTGCTCCTGAGCCTACCTAGGTATGCTATTCAATGAAGGATACCAAGACAATGAAGTACATTTGATAATAGAAGTAAATTGAAAATGATCTTCTGTAAATCGTGAAAGTTTAATTTTGGGTAATTTTTCTTCTTCTTGGGCAGCTGATGATAAAGCTTCAGTCACAACTTTCTATAAGTTTCTGTAAGATTAAGTTGGTCCATAGACGACAAACTTTTGAAGAAAAAGTTGTGTTCAAATGTGAGGCAAAATTTGCGTAACTTAAAGGGACAGTCTACTTGAAATTTTTTATTGTTTTAAAAGATAGTCCCTTTATTACCCATTCCACAGTTTTGCATAACCAACACGGTTAAATTAATACCCTTTTTACCTCTGTGATTATCTTGTATCTAAGCCTCTGCAGACTGCTCCCTTATCTCAGTTCTTTTGACAGACTTGTATTTTAGCTAATCAGTGATGACTCATAAATAACTCCACGGAAGTGAGCACAATGTTATCTATATGAAACGCATGAATTAGCGCTGTCTAGCTTTGAAAAACTGTCCAAATGCACTGAGATAAGAGGCAGCCTTCAAGGGCTTAGAAATTAGCATATGAGCCTGCCTCTGTTTAGCTTTCAACAAAGAATACCAACAAAACAAAGCAAATTTGATGATAAAAGTAAATTGAAAAGTTGTTTTAAATTGTATGCCCTATCTGAAAGTTTAATCTTGACTTGACTGTCCCTTTTCTCCAACATTGGTGTGTCCGGTCCACGGCGTCATCCATAACTTGTGGGAATATTCCCCTCCCCAACAGGAAATGGCAAAGAGCACAGCAAAAGCTGTCCATATAGTCCCTCCTAGGCTCCGCCCACCCCAGTCATTCTCTTTGCCGTTGCACAGGCAACATCTCCACGGAGATGGTGAAGAGTATGTGGTGATTAGTTGTAGTTTTTTATTCTACTATCAAGAGTTTGTTATTTTAAAATAGTGCTGGTATGTACTATTTACTCTGAAACAGAAAAAGATGAAGAGTTCTGTTTGTGAGAGGAATATGATTTTAGCCGCAGTAACTAAAATCGTTTGCTGTTTCCACATAGGACTGTTGAGATGAAATAACTTAAGTTGGGGGAAACAGTTAGCAGACTTTTCTGCTTAAGGTATGACTAGACATTTTTCTAACAAGACTGTGTAATGCTGGAAGGCTGTCATTCCCCTCATGGGGACCGGTAAGCCATTTTCTTAATCAAACAGAATAAAGGGCTTAATGTGGGCTATAAAACTGGTAGACATTTTTATGGGCAAGATCGTTTGCTTTATTTGGGCTTTTTATAAAGATTGATGTTGATATTCACACTTATAAAATTTGGGGAACGTTTTTTTAACGTCAGGCACTGGTTTAGACACCTTTTCAGTCAGGAAGGGCCTTCCCTGTAGTAGGCTGAGCCTCATTTTCGCGCCATTACTGCGCAGTTTCTTTTGAGAGCAGGACATGCAGCTGCATGTGTGTGGGTCTGAAAGTATTTGAAAAGGTTCCTAGAAGGCTTCATTTGGTATCGTATACCCCCTGGGTTTGGTAAAGTCGCAGCAAAGGCTGTAGCTGGGACTGTAGAGGGGTTAAAACTTTAACCGGCTCCGGTTTCTTCATTTTAAGGGTTAAAGGTCTCAAATTTGGGGTGCAATGCTTTGAATGCTTTAAGACACTGTGGTGAAAATTTGGTTAAATTTGAACAATTCCTTCATAGTTTTTCACATATTCAGTAATAAAGTGTGCACTGTTTAAAATTTAAAGAGACAGTAACGGTTTTGTTTTAAAACGGTTTTTGTACTTTATTGACAAGTTTAAGCCTGTTTAACATGTCTGTGCCTTCAGATAAGCTATGTTCTGTATGTATGGAAGCCAATGTGTCTCCCCCTTCAAAATTGTGTGATAATTGTGCCATAGCGTCCAAACAAAGTAAGGACAGTACTGCCACAGATAGTAAAGTTGTCCAAGATGATTCATCAGATGAAGGGAGTAGACATAGTTCTACATCATCTCCTTCTGTGTCTACACCAGTTTTGCCCACGCAGGAGGCCCCTAGTACTTCTAGCGCGCCAATGCTTATTACTATGCAACAATTGAAGGCAGTAATGGATAACTCCATAGCAAATATTTTATCCAAAATGCCTGCATATCAGAGAAAGCGCGATTGCTCTGTTTTAAACACTGTAGAGCAGGAGGGCGCTGATGATAATTGCTCTGTCATACCCTCACACCAATCTGAAGGGGCCGTGAGGGAGGTTTTGTCAGATGGGGAAATTTCAGATTCAGGTAGAATTTCTCAACAGGCAGAACCTGATGTTGTGACATTTAAATTTAAATTAGAGCATCTCCGCGCACTGCTTAAGGAGGTGCTATCTACTCTGGATGATTGTGACAACCTGGTCATTCCAGAAAAATTGTGCAAGATGGACAAGTTCCTAGAGGTTCCGGTGCACCCCAACGCTTTTCCTATACCCAAGCGGGTGGCGGACATAGTGAATAAGGAGTGGGAGAAGCCCGGCATACCTTTTGTTCCCCCTCCTATATTTAAGAAATTATTTCCTATGGTCGACCCCAGAAAGGACTTATGGCAGACAGTCCCTAAGGTCGAGGGGGCAGTTTCTACACTAGCCAAGCGCACTACTATTCCTATCGAGTATAATTTTGCTTTCAAAGATCCTATGGATAAAAAATTGGAGGGTTTGCTTAAAAAGATTTTTGTATAGCAAGGTTACCTTCTGCAACCTATTTTGTGCATTATTCCTGTCACTACAGCAGCGTGGTTCTGGTTCGAAGAACTAGAAAAGACGCTCAGTAGAGAGACTCCGTATGAGGAGGTTATGGACAGGGTTCACGCACTTAAGTTGGCTAATTCCTTTATTTTAGATGCCGCTTTGCAGTTAGCTAGATTAGCGGCGAAAAATTCTGGGTTTGCAATTGTGGCGTGCAGAGCGCTCTGGCTAAAGTCTTGGTCAACGGATGTATCTTCCAAGACAAAATTGCTTAATATCCCTTTCAAGGGTAAAACTCTTTTTGGGCCAGAATTGAAAGATATTATTTCAGACATCACTGGGGGTAAGGGCCACGCCCTCCCACAAGATAGGCCTTTCAAGGCCAAGAATAAGTCTAATTTTCGTTCCTTTCGCAATTTCAGGAACGGACCGGCCTCCAACTCTGCAGCCTCTAGACAAGAGGGTAATGCTTCGCAAACCAAACCAGCTTGGAAACCGATGCAAGGCTGGAACAAGGGTAAGCAGGCCAAGAAACCTGCTGCTTCTAACAAGACGGCATGAAGGAGTAGCCCCCGATCCGGGACCGGATCTAGTAGGGGGCAGACTCTCTCTCTTCGCTCAGGCTTGGGCAAGAGATGTTCAGGATCCCTGGGCACTAGAAATAGTTTCTCAGGGTTATCTTCTGGAATTCAAGGAACTACCCCCAAGGGGAAGGTTCCACATGTCTCACTTATCCTCAAACCAAATAAAGAGACAGGCATTCTTACATTGTGTAGAAGACCTGTTAAAAATGGGAGTGATACACCCAGTTCCAACCGTGGAACAAGGAATGGGGTTTTACTCAAATCTGTTTGTGGTTCCCAAAAAAGAGGGAACTTTCAGACCAATTCTGGATTTAAAGTTCCTAAACAAATTTCTCAGAGTGCCATCGTTCAAAATGGAAACCATTCGAACGATTTTACCTACAATCCAGGAGGGTCAATTTATGACTACCGTGGATCTAAAGGATGCGTATCTACATATTCCTATCCACAAAGATCATCAGTTCCTAAGGTTCGCCTTTCTGGACAAACATTACCAGTTTGTGGCTCTCCCATTCGGGCTAGCCACTGCTCCAAGGATTTTCACAAAGGTACTCGGGTCCCTTCTAGCGGTTCTAAGACCAAGGGGCATTGCAGTGGCACCTTACTTGGACGACATTCTGATACAAGCGTCGTCTCTTTCAAAGGCAAAGGCTCACACAGACATCGTTCTGGCCTTTCTCAGATCTCACGGATGGAAAGTGAACATAGAAAAAAGTTCCCTGTCTCCGTCGACAAGAGTTCCTTTCTCCAACATTGGTGTGTCCGGTCCACGGCGTCATCCTTACTTGTGGGAATATCTCTTCCCCAACAGGAAATGGCAAAGAGTCCCAGCAAAGCTGGCCATATAGTCCCTCCTAGGCTCCGCCCACCCCAGTCATTCTCTTTGCCGTTGCACAAGCAACATCTCCACGGAGATGGTTAAGAGTTTTTTGGTGTTTAAATGTAGTTTTTTATTCTTCTATCAAGTGTTTGTTATTTTAAAATAGTGCTGGTATGTACTATTTACTCTGAAACAGAAAAGGATGAAGATTTCTGTTTGTGAGAGGAAGATGATTTTAGCAGACAATAACTAAAATCGATTGCTGTTTCCACATAGGACTGTTGAGATGAAGTAACTTCAGTTGGGGGAAACAGTTAGCAGACTTTTCTGCTTAAGGTATGACTAGCCATATTTCTAACACGACCATGTAATGCTGGAAGGCTGTCATTTCCCCTCATGGGGACCGGTAAGCCATTTTCTTAGTCAAACAAACAGAATAAAGGGCTTAATATGGGCTATAAAACTGGTAGACACTTTTATGGGCTAAATCGATTGCTTTATTTGGGCATTTTATTCATGTTTATGCTGATAATTCACATTTATAAACTTGGGGAACGTTTATTAAACGGCAGGCACTATGTTAGACACCTTTTCCAGTCAGGGGGCCTTCCTAGTTGTAGGCTGAGCCTCATTTTCGCGCCATTACTGCGCAGTTGTTTTTTGAGAGCAGGACATGCAGATGCATGTGTGAGGATCTGAAAGTTGCTGGAAAAGTTTCTAGAAGGCGTCACTTGGTATCGTATTCCCCTCTGGGCTTGGTTAGGTCTCAGCAAAGGCTATAGCTGGGACTGTATAGGGGTTAAATTTGTAAACGGCTCCAGTTCCGTTATTTTAAGGGTTAAAGCTCTGAAATTTGGTGTGCAATACTCTTAATGCTTTAAGACACTGTGGTGAAATTTTGGTAATTTTTGAACAATTCCTTCATACTTTTCTCCAACATTGGTGTGTCCGGTCCACGGCGTCATCCTTACTTGTGGGAATATCTCTTCCCCAACAGGAAATGGCAAAGAGTCCCAGCAAAGCTGGCCATATAGTCCCTCCTAGGCTCCGCCCACCCCAGTCATTCTCTTTGCCGTTGCACAGGCAACATCTCCACGGAGATGGTTAAGAGTTTTTTTGGTGTTTAAATGTAGTTTTTATTCTTCTATCAAGTGTTTGTTATTTTAAAATAGTGCTGGTATGTACTATTTACTCTGAAACAGAAAAGGATGAAGATTTCTGTTTGTGAGAGGAAGATGATTTTAGCAGACAGTAACTAAAATCGATTGCTGTTTCCACATAGGACTGTTGAGATGAAGTAACTTCAGTTGGGGGAAGCAGTTAGCAGACTTTTCTGCTTAAGGTATGACTAGCCATATTTCTAACAAGACTGTGTAATGCTGGAAGGCTGTCATTTCCCCTCATGGGGACCGGTAAGCCATTTTCTTAGTCTCAAACAGAATAAAGGGCTTAATATGGGCTATAAAACTGGTAGACACTTTTATGGGCTAGATCGATTGCTTTATTTGGGCATTTTATTCATATTTATGCTGACAATTTGCATTTATAAACTTGGGGAACGTTTATTAAACGGCAGGCACCTTTTCCAGTCAGGGGGCCTTCCTAGTTGTAGACTGAGCCTCATTTTCGCGCCATTACTGCGCAGTTGTTTTTTGAGAGCAGGGCATGCAGATGCATGTGTGAGGATCTAAAAATTGCTGGAAAAGCTTCTAGAAGGCGTCAATTGGTATCGTATTCCCCTCTGGGCTTGGTTGGGTCTCAGCAAAGACTGTAGCTGGGACTGTATAGGGGTTAAATTTATAAAAGGCTCCGGTTCCGTTATTTTAAGGGTTAAAGCTCTGAAATTTGGTGTGCAATACTATTAATGCTTTAAGACACTGGTGAAATTTTTGAACAATTCCTTCATACTTTTTCACATATTCAGTAATAAAGTGTTTTCTGTTTAAAATTTAAAGAGACAGTAACGGTTTTGTTTTAAAACGTTTTTTGTGCTTTGTTGACAAGTTTAAGCCTGTTTAACATGTCTGTACCTTCAGATAAGCTATGTTCTATATGTATGAAAGCCAATGTGTCTCCCCATTTAAATTTTTTTTTTTTGGGAACAATAATAGATTCCTTAGAAATGAGGATTTTTCTGACAGAGGTCAGAAAATCAAAACTTCTAAGCTCTTGTCAAGTGCTTCATTCTGTTCCTCGTCCTTCCATAGCGCAGTGCATGGAAGTAGTAGGGTTGATGGTTGCAACAATGGACATAGTTCCTTTTGCACGAATTCATCTAAGACCATTACAACTGTGCATGCTCAAACAGTGGAATGGGGACTATACAGACTTGTCTCCAATGATTCAAGTAGATCAGAAGACCAGAGATTCACTCCGTTGGTGGCTGACCCTGGACTATCTGTCCCAGGGAATGAGCTTCCGCAGACCAGAGTGGGTCATTGTCACGACCGACGCCAGTCTAGTGGGCTGGGGCGCGGTCTGGGAATCCCTGAAAGCTCAGGGTCTATGGTCTCGGGAAGAGTCTCTTCTACCGATAAACATTCTGGAACTGAGAGCGATATTCAATGCTCTCAGGGCTTGGCCTCAGCTAGCAAAGGCCAGATTTATAAGGTTCCAATCAGACAATATGACGACCGTTGCGTATATCAATCATCAGGGGGGAACAAGGAGTTCCCTGGCGATGAAAGAAGTGACCAAAATAATTCAATGGGCGGAGGATCACTCCTGCCACCTGTCTGCGATCCACATCCCAGGTGTGGGAAAACTGGGAGGCGGATTTTCTGAGTCGTCAGACATTCCATCTGGGGGAGTGGGAACTCCATCCGGAGATCTTTGCCCAAATAACTCAATTATGGGGCATTCCAGACATGGATCTGATGGCGTCTCGTCAGAACTTCAAGGTTCCTTGCTACGGGTCCAGATCC
This sequence comes from Bombina bombina, assembly GCF_027579735.1. NCBI lineage: Eukaryota > Metazoa > Chordata > Amphibia > Anura > Bombinatoridae > Bombina > Bombina bombina. The sequence continues at coordinate 1,425,577,967 of NC_069499.1, read as the reverse complement.
AGGGATCCCAAGGCGACTCTAGTGGATGCATTAGTAGCACCTTGGACCTTCAACCTAGCTTATGTGTTTCCACCGTTTCCTCTCATTCCCAGGCTGGTAGCCAGGATCAAGCAGGAGAGGGCCTCTGTGATCTTGATAGCTCCTGCGTGGCCACGCAGGACTTGGTATGCAGACCTGGTGAATATGTCATCGGCTCCACCATGGAAGCTACCTTTGAGACAGGATCTTCTAGTACAGGGTCCATTCGAACATCCAAATCTAGTTTCCCTCCAGCTAACGGCTTGGAAATTGAACGCTTGATTTTATCTAAGCGTGGGTTTTCGGATTCTGTAATAGATATTCTGGTACAAGCCAGAAAACCTGTAACTAGAAAAATTTACCATAAAATATGGAAAAGATATATCTGTTGGTGTGACTCCAAGGGATTCTCATGGAGTAAGATCAAAATTCCTAGGATCCTTTCCTTTCTCCAAGAAGGTTTGGATAAAGGATTATCAGCGAGTTCTCTAAAGGGACAGATTTCTGCTTTATCTGTCTTGTTACACAAACGACTGGCAGCTGTGCCTGATGTTCAAGCTTTTGTTCAGGCTTTGGTCAGGATCAAGCCTGTTTACAGACCTTTGACTCCTCCCTGGAGTCTGAATTTAGTTCTTTCAGTTCTTCAAGGGGTTCCGTTTGAACCTCTACATTCCATAGATATCAAGATGTTATCTTGGAAAGTTCTGTTTTTGGTTGCTATTTCTTCTGCTAGAAGAGTTTCTGAGATATCTGCTTTGCAGTGTAATCCGCCCTATCTGGTGTTCCATTCATATAAGGTTGTTTTGCGTACTAAACCTGGTTTCCTTCCAAAGGTTGTTTCCAACAAGAATATTAACCAGGAAATAGTTGTGCCTTCTATGTGTCCGAATCCAGTTTCAAAGAAGGAATGTTTGTTACACAATTTAGATGTAGGTTGTGCTTTAAAGTTCTATTTAGAAGCAACAAAGGATTTCAGACAAACGTCTTCTCTGTTTGTCGTTTATTCTGGCAAGAGGAGAGGTCAAAAAGCTACTGCTACCTCTCTTTCCTTTTGGCTGAAAAGCATCATCCGATTGGCTTACGAGACTGCCGGACGGCAGCCTCCTGAACGCATCACAGCTCACTCTACTAGGGCTGTGGCTTCCACATGGGCCTTCAAGAACGAGGCTTCTGCTGATCAGATATGTAAGGCAGCGACTTGGTCTTCCCTGCACATTTTTGCCAAATTCTACAAATTTGATACTTTTGCTTCTTCGGAGGCTATTTTTGGGAGAAAGGTTTTGCAAGCCGTGGTGCCTTCTGTTTAGGTAACCTGATTGGCTCCCTCCCTTCATCCGTGTCCTAAAGCTTTGGTATTGGTTCCCACAAGTTATGGATGACGCCGTGGACCGGACACACCAATGTTGGAGAAAACAGAATTTATGCTTACCTGATAAATTACTTTCTCCAACAGTGTGTCCGGTCCACGGCCCGCCCTGGTTTTTTAATCAGGTTTGATGAATTTCTTTCTTTAACTACAGTCACCACGGCACCTTATGGTTTCTCCTGTTTTTTCTCCTGTCCGTCGGTCGAATGACTGGGGTGGGCGGAGCCTAGGAGGGACTATATGGACAGATTTTGCTGTGCTCTTTGCCATTTCCTGTTGGGGAGGGGAATATTCCCACAAGTTATGGATGACGCCGTGGACCGGACACACCGTTGGAGAAAGTAATTTATCAGTTAAGCATAAATTCTGTTTTAATTATACCTATTTCAGTTTTGTAGCACTCATCTGACATCTCATTTGGTAAATTCATATTAAGCTACAGTAATATTTCTGTCCATGCATATTGTTAACATAAGTTAGGAAGTTTTTTTTGTACCTGCACTGCTGTACTGTGGTTAACAAAGACTTGGGCACAGTAACCAAGGTGTGGTCCTTTTAAAAGCTGTGTGTGTGTGTTAATTCCTGTGAATCGACTGTGTAGTTAGGGGTGTTTTAAAATAAGTTGTCTACCATAGGAATGTGTCCACCACGTCACTTCCGGTGGACACATTCAGCTACTGGAGGTTTGTGGCGCTCACTGCGCATGCGCTAGAGGCCCAACCTCCTTAAAACAGCTGATTTACACGGGTCGAGAAAATATATGGCACCAAATTCCTGAGTGCATGTTACTGGTTGCAAAATCAGACGGAACAAGCTGTCTGTCATCGTATTTTGTAACCAGAAAGTGCGCCAGACGGGTAGCAGAATCTGTACACCACCACACAAAGGCTGCAATGACTTGCACAGCTATTAACCCCTTATACTCAGTCAACAAGTTCAGCCAGTCACTTCACTGTGTAACAATCTGAGGGGGGGGGGGGGGAGTATTTGAAACAGGTTATCTATTTTTGCGAATAAGAAAAGATGATTGACAGAGGGTGACTGAGACTCACAAAAAGAGATAACTTGTTTCAAATATTCCCCCCCCCCTCAGATTGTTACACAGTGAAGGGACTGGCTGAACTAGTTGACTGTGAGTATAAGGGGTTAATAGCTGTGCAAGTTGTTGCAGCCATTGTGTGGTGGTGTACAGATTCTGCAATCTGGTTCTGGTTACAAAATCCGATGACAGACAGCTTGTTCCGTCTCATTTTGCAACCAGTAGCATGTGCTCAGGAATTTGGTGCCATATATTTCCTGGACCCGTGTAAATCAGCTGTTTTAAGGAGGTTGGGCCTCTAGCGCATGGGCAGTGAGCGCCACAAACCTCAAGCAGCTGATTCACTTCACTGGAAGTGACGACTGTGACGTAGGTCGCACATTCCTACGCGGTAGACAACTTATTTTAGAACAGGGGCAATAAAAAGTATTACATGTGACAGGAAGCTGTATACCTCTTCAGTATACCAGAGGACTGTGAAATAAACTGAACTGCAGTATATTCTAAACTGTTAAAGGGACAATAAAGACTCTGAGATTTTCATATAAAATGCTTAACTAAACATAGAAAACAGTTTTGCTATATATTTGTATTATTGATTTTGCACCCAAATGATTTGACATCATAGGTAAAATTCTGGACTCTTAACTAAGAATGTATAAGGGAATCTTATAAGTGGCATAGTTTAATATTGTATCTATGGATATTTAAAATGTAGACTTTTTTTATTTTAATGCAACCCATATCATTTTAACTATTTGCACACTCGAAAGACTTCATTTCTTGTAATTTGTTTTTAACTTCTCAAAAGACAGAACTTTCTTGAACACCAGTGTTTAGTTCAGTTGAGAAGCTGCAATAATAATACACAAGAAAATGGATCAATTTGTCACAATGAAAATTCTCTCTCTTCCTTTATGTATGATCTTTATCCCCTTTGTTTTACCTCCCCCATCTCTTTCTCCTAGAATATTGGGTCTGTCTCCCAGCCATGCATCTAATGACATTTCTTATATTGTCTTAATGACTAAAAGCCCAGCGGCTAAGATTAATTAGACCCCATTAGCCTGTGTAAGATGTGTCTTACCATCTGCATCCTTTGCCATCATCTGTGCATAAGTACTTGGGCACATGAATAAACATCATTATATTGCACTGTCAGTGGGTTAAAAGGCATAGTTAGTTAACAAAATACTGTAGGAATTAAAAGCTATTTTTATATGAAATCTCTACATGGAAATAGAGATGATGTCTTGTTAAAAAAAAAGCTGAGAAAATGTCCTTACGCACTCAGACTGTGGCACACTTTACCAGCGACTGTAACTATAAATGTAGCCTGTTCTCGTCTCCCAATTGGTGGGAAACTGTTGCCTTTTCTCTCTATGCTATATTGATTTTGCTCCCGGTGACGCATGCAGTAACTGCTATTTTTATCCTTCTTTACTCAGATGTGGAACGGTACTCTGATAAATATCAGACGTCTGGACCTGTTGACAATGCTATTGACTGGCACCCCGGTAAGCTCTCACATCTCCCTGCCTGGTTTATTGTGTACTTTACAAACACGCGCACACTGGCTCCTGCATATAAAAATGCACTGCTTTATCTTTCGTTTTTTTTAGATCAGTTTAGATTTCTCTCACAGTTTGACCCTGTTTCAATTCTTTTGTGGAATACTGTAGATACCTGTTGCTTCAATTAATGAAAAAAAAACTTTATATAAATAAAAAAATATCAAAAACGGTAACAAGATGAGATAAATATAAAATATATATATATTAAAGGGACGTGAAACCCGCATTTTTTCTTTTATGATTCAGATAGACCATGCAGTTTTAAAGGGACAGTCAACACCAGAATTTTTGTTGTTTAAAAAGATAGATATTCCCTTTATTACCCATTAACCAGTTTTGCCTAACCAACACAGTTATAATAATACACGTTTTACCTCTGTAATTACCTTGTATCTAAGCCTCTGCAGACTGCCCCTTATTTCAGTTCTTTTGACAGACTTGCATTTTAACCAATCAGTGCTCACTCCTCAGTAAATTCATGTGCGTGAGCTCAATGTTATCTATGTGAAACACATGAACTAGCGCCCTCTAGTGGTGAAAAACTGTCAAAATGCATTTAGATTAGTGGCGGCTTTCAAGGTCTAAGAAATTAGCATATGAGCCTACCTATGTTTAGCTTTTAACTAAGAATAGCAAGAGTACAAAGCAAAATTGGTGATAAAAGTAAATTGGAAAGTTGTTTAAAATGACATGCTCTATTTAAATCATGAAAGTTTATTTTTGACTTGACTGTTTCTTTTAATAACTTTCCAAATGACTTCTGTTATCAGATGTGCTTCATTGTCTATGCTTTGTTAAAACACTAGCAATGCACTACTGGGAGCTTGTAGCGCACATCAGATGAGCAAATTACATGAGACGCAGCCACCAATAAGATAGCTAGCTCCCAGTAATGCATTGCTGCTCTGAGCCTACCTAGGATACCAAGATAATTAAGCAAATTAGATAACAGAAGCAGATTAAAAAGTTGTTTAAAATTGCATTCTCTGTCTGAATCATAAAAGTTTAAAGTGATGGTAAATCCAAGCGTCTAAACAAACACAAGGATTTGCCATCACTAAAAATAAACTGGACTTTCAGTGATCACTTAGTACTAAAACGGTGCTAAACTCACCCTTTCTGTTCCACGGTTCCTCGCTAAAGTCAGCGGCTCCTTTTTTAAATGCTCTGATTTACCATCACTTTAATCATCTCTTTTAAATAATGCACAGTTAAATGTCACCTATGTAACCATAGGAAGGCCAGGTGGGATGCTTTATAAATTATATTGGGCTTGATTGTGATACGAGTGGAGTTCAAATTGTCACTCCCATGTTAACTTTTGCACGTGTCAGATTGTGCTCGTATTACAAGTTGAAAGTAAAAAATGATTGTAGCTGGTTTAGCTTCTTTTCCCATAGAAGTCAATTGAGAGCGAAAAATATGTATAATTTTACATAAACAGCGTTTCGTGATTTATGTTTAAATACGGTTGGGTAAGTGCACATGAAAATTTAGTATTCTTAAAGCGTGTTGAAATATGACATGTAAAATATTTTAAAAAATGAATATAAATTATTAAAAGTTATTAAACATGCTGTAAAAAATATAGATGAATTTAATGGATTATTTAGAATATTTGATGGTATGATTAATAATTTAAATTTTTAAAAATATTTTATATGTAATATTTCAGCAAAGCGCCTTAAAGGGACAGTCTACCATAGAATTGTTATTGTTTTAAAAGATGGATAATCCCTTTATTACCCATTCCCCAGTTTTGCATAACCAACACAGTTATATTAATGTACTTTTTACCTCTGTGATTACCTTGTATCTAGGAACCTTCTTCCAGCCCCCTGATCACATGACTGTGACCGTTTATTATCTATTGTCTTAAATTTATCATTGTTTTGTGCTAAATCTTAAATAACCCCCTGTGCCTGAACACAGTGTTCTCTATATCAGTGATTTTCAACTTTTTTTTTTTGCCGTGGCACACTTTTTTATATTAAAAATATCCTGCGGCACACCACCATCCCAAAATTTTACAAAATCACACATTGCAGCCTAATACAGTATATATATATATATATATATATATATATATATATATATATATATATATATATATATATACACACACATACACACACACACACACACACTGTACTGTGCTGTCATGCCATGCCTCCTACAAAGTAAGTGCTGCTGGTGCTGCGTGTAGAGCCAGCACTAGGCACGTGTTGTGGTGGGTGGGGGTTCCTTCCAAGTGTGAACACGGTTTGGGGAGGCCGCTGTGCAGTTACCCTCAGTCATCATCTCACCCAAAATAAAAAAATGGCCCAGAATAAAAAACAAGCAAAATGTAAAAATTTCACACTGTTGTCAGTCTGCCGCGGCACACCTGAGGATCTCTCACGGCACACTGGATGAAAAACACTGCTCTATATGGCCCACGTGTACTTTCTGTCTCTTTGTGTTGAAAAGAGATTAAAAAGCATGTGATTAGAGGCAGCCCTCAAAGGCTTAGAAATTAGCATATGAGCCTACCTAGGTTTAGTTTAAACTATAAATACCAAGAGAAAAAAGCAAATTTGATGATAAAAGTAAATTGGAAAGTTGATTAAAATTAAAAGTCCTATATGAATAATGAAAGTTTAATTTATACTAGACTGTCCCTTTAAGAATACAAAGATTTCATGTGCGCTTATCCGACCGCGTTTAAATCTAAATCGTGAAACATGATGAGCAAAATGCATATTTTACATTCCTGTGTTCTTCACATAAATGTACTTTTTATTATTAAATATATATTTCTATATATATATAGCTGATACTGTTCATGTAAAATACATATCTATATATTTATAGGAATAGACAGGTATATACAGATAAATAAATAGAATTATGTACTTACAATAAATTGTACATTAAGTCAAGAACTTTGGAATGTTTAATATGTACAGTAATTATACAATGCAACAGAAATACATGAATACCTATATATACATACACACACACATATATATATATATATATACATATTTAGACATGTGTGTATCTATGTAAAAGCCCTTTGCAGCCCTTTTTTATTTAACACCTGAGACCTCATATCTTTGAGCCCCTATAACTTTTTAAAGGGATATCAAACCCCACATTTGATTCAGATAGAGCATGCAATTTAAAACAACTTTCCATTGTACTTCTAATATCTGATTTGCTTAGTTCCCTTGGTATCCTTTGTAGAAAAGCATACCTAGGTTTGGTCAGGAGGTGTATCTAATTGCTAATTGGTGGCTGCACATATATGCCTCTTGTCATTGGATTACCAATGTGTTCAATTAGTTCCCACTAGTGCACTGCTGCTCCTCCAATAAAAGATAGAAAGAGAATTAAGCAAAAGTTGCTTAAAATTGTATGCCATGTCTTAATCATAAAATAAAAACATTGAGTTTCATGTCCCTTTTAATGCAATATTTTTTAAATTAATTTCTCTTGTTAAGTGTATCCAGTCCACGGATCATCCATTACTTATGGAATATATTCTCCTTCCCAACAGGAAGCTGCAAGAGTCCACCCACAGCAAAGCTGCTATATAGCTCCTCCCCTAACTGCCATATTCAGTCATTCTCTTGCAAGCCTCAACATAGATAGGAGGTTGTGAGAGTCTGTGGTGCTTTCTACTTAGTTTATTCTTCAATCAAAAGTTTGTTATTTTTAAATGGCACCGGAGTGTGCTGTTTATCTCAGGCAGTATTTGGAAGAAGAATCTGCCTGCGTTTTTCTATGATCTTAGCAGACGTAACTAAGATCCATTTGCTGTTCTCACACATTCTGAGGAGTGAGGTACTTCAGAGGGGGAATGGCGTGCAGGTTTTCCTGCAGATAAGGTATGCGCAGTAAAATATTTTTCTAGGAATGGAATTGACTAAGAAAATACTGCTGATACCGAAGTAATGTAAGTAAAGCCTTAAATGCAGCGATAGCGACTGGTATCAGGCTTATTAATAGAGATACATACTCTTGTAAAAATGTGTTTTAAAACGTTTGCTGGCATGTTTAATCGTTTTTTTAACATATGTTTGGTGATAAAACTTATTGGGGCCTAAGTTTTTTCCACATGGCTGGCTTAAATTTTGCATAGAAACAATTTCCACTGTTATAGTATAAAAGTTACAGTTGGTGCAGTTAAAATTACAAACAGTGACATTCAGCTTCCCTCAGCAGTCCCCTGCATGCTATAGGACATCTCTGAAGGGCTCAAAAGGGCTTCAAAAGTAGGAGCTGTTATGACTGTTTAAAACATATTTTTCGTTTTGTTAATCTGTTTTTTGTATTAAGGGGTTAATAATCCATTTGCAAGTGGGTGCAATGCTCTGCTAACTTGTTACATACACTGTAAAAATTTTGTTAGTTTAACTGCCTTTTTTTCACTGTTATTTCAAATTTTGGCAAAATTTGTTTCTCTTAAAGGCACAGTAACGTTTTATATATTTGCTTGTTAACTTGATTTAAAGTGTTTTCCAAGCTTACTAGTCTCATTATTAGTCTGTTCTAACATGTCTGACATAGAGGAAGCTCTGTGTTCATTATGTTTTAAAGCCATGGTGGAACCCCATCTTAGAATGTGTACCAGATGTACTGATTTCATGTTAAACAATAAAGATCATTTTTTTGTCTTTAAAAACATTATCACCAGAGGATTCTGTCGTGGGGGTAGTTATGCCGACTAACTCTCCCCACGTGTCAGACCTTTTGACTCCCGCTTTAGGGACTCACGCTCAAATGGCGCCAAGTACATCAAGGGCACCCATAGCGTTTCTTTACCAGGGGATTCTGTCGAGGGGAAAGTTATGCCGACTAACTCTCCCCACGTGTCAGACCCTTCGACTCCCGCTTCAGGGACTCACGCTCAAATGGCGCCAAGTACATCAAGGGCGCCCATAGCGTTTATTTTACAAGACATGGCAAAGGTGGTGAATAATATTCTGGCAGCAGTATTAGTCAGACTACCTGAAATTAAAGGAAAGCAGTTAGCTCTGGGGGTAGATACAGAGCATACAGACGCTTTAAGAACCATGTATGATACTACCTCACAATATGCTTAGTCTGTGGGTGATTTTTTTTTTTTTTTTTTGACTCAGGGAAGATGATTTAACCTGATTCTGATATTTCTACATTTAAAATTTATGCTTGAGAACCTCCACTTGTTGCTCAGGGAGGCTTTGGCTGCTCTGAATGAATGTGTACAATCGCAGGGCCAGAGAAATTGTGTAGACTGGATAAATAATATGCAGTGCCGGTGTGTACTGATGTTTTTCCAATACCTAAAGAGGTTTACTAAAAAATTTTTTTTAATAAGGAATGGGATAGACCAGGTGTGCCGTTCTCTTCCCCTCCTATTTTTTAGAAGAATGTTTTTCTAATAGTTACCACCACACGGGACTTCTGGCAGACAGTTCCTAAGGTGGAGAGAAGAGTTTCTACTCTAGCTAAGCGTACCACTACCTCTGACGAGGACAGTTGTGCTTTTTAGATCCAATGGATAAAAAATGTTTATTCAACAGGGTTTTATCCTGCAGCCCCTTGCATACATTGCTTCTGTCACTGCTGCTGCGGCGTTCTGGGTTGAGTCTCTTGATGAGGCTTTACAGTTAAGCGACTCCATTGGATGAATATATTTGACAAGCTTATGCTAGCCAATTCCTTTGTTTTCTGATGCCTTGTTCATTTGACTAGACTAACGGCTAAGAATTCTGTTTTTTACTATACTGGCGCGCAGAGCGCTATGGCTTATATCATGGTCAGCTGTCGTGACTTTAATAAATAAGCTACTTAACTTCCCTTCAAGGGGCAGACCCTATTCTGGCCTGGTTTGAAGGAGATTATTGCTTATATCACTGGAGGAAAAGGTCATGCCCTTCCTCAGGATAGGTCTAAATCAAGGGCAAAAAAAAAAAAAAAAAGTCTAATTTTCGTACCTTTTAAAAACTTCAGGGCAGGTGTGGCATCCTCTTCCTCTAAGGCAAAACAAGAGGGAATTTTTGCTCAGTCCAAGGCGGTCTGGAGACAATCGGACCTGGAACAAAGATAAGCAGGCCAAGGAGCCTGCTGCTGCCTCTAAGGCAGCATGAAGGAACGGACCCCTATCCGGTAACGGATCCTATAGGGGGCAGACTTTCATTCTTTTCCCAGGCGTGGGCAAGAGATGCCCAGGATCCCTAGGCATTGGAATTTATATCCCAGAGATATCTTCTGGATTTCAAAGATTCCCCCCCCAAAAAAAGGGGAGATTTCGCCTTTCACAATTATCTGCAAACCAGATAAAGAAGGAGGCATTCTTACATTGTGTACGAGATCCATCCAGTTCCAAGAGAGGAACAGGGACAGAGTTTTTACTCAAATCTGTTTGTGGTTCCCAAGGAGAGGGAACCTTCAGACCTATTTTGGATCTAAAGATCTTAAACAAATTCCTCAGAATTCCGTCATTTAAGATGGAAACTATTCGTACCATCTTAACTATGATCCAGGTGAGTCAATAGAGGACTACAATGGATTTGAAGGATGCTTATCCTCACAATGTGATGCATAAAGATCACCATCGTTTTTCAGGTTTGCCTTTCTAGACAGGCATTACCAGTTTGTAGCTCTTTCCTTTGGGATATCTACAGCCCCAAGAATCTTTATGGAGGTTCTGGGGTCGCTTTGGCGGTCCTTAGACCGCGGGGCATAGAAGTGGCCCCTTATTTAGACGACATCCTGATACAGGCGTCAAACATCCAAATTGCCCAGTCTCATACGGACGTAGTACTGGCATTTCTGAGATCACATGGGTGGAAAGTGAACAAGGAAAGAGTTCTCTATCCCCAATCACAAGGGTTTCCCTCCTAGGGACTCTGATAGATTCTGTAGAAATGAAAATTTACCTGACGGAGTCCAGGTTGTCAAAGTTTCTAAATTTCTGCCGTGTTTTTTTCATCCCATCCGCGCCCTTCGGTGGCTCAGTACATGAATGAAATCGGCTTAATGGTAGCGGCAAGGGACATAGTACCATTTGCACGTCTACATTTCAGACCGCTGCAACTATGCATGCTCAGTCAGAGGAACGGGGATTACACAGATTTGTCCCCCTGTTAAACCTGGACCAAGAGACCAGAGATTCTCTTCTCTGGTGACTATGTCGGGTCCATCTGTCCAAGGGTATGACCTTCCGCAGGTCAGATGGGACAATTGTTACAATAGATGCCAGCCTTTTAGGTTGGGATGCAGTCTGGAACTCCCTGAAGGCTCAGGGATAGTGGACTTAGGAGGAGACCCTCCTTCTAATAAATATTCTGGAACTGGGAGTGATATTCCATGCTCTTCAGACTTGGCCTCAGTTAGCAACTCTGAGGTACATCATACTCAGTCGGACAATATACACGACTGTGGCTTACATCAGCCATCAAGGGGGAACAGAAGTTCCCTAGCGATGTTAGAAGTCTTACAATAATTTACTGGACAGAGACTCACTCTTGTCTATCAGCTATCCATATCCCAGGTGTTGAGAACTGGGAGGTGGATTTTCTAAGTCGTCAGACTTTTCTTCCGGGGGAGTGGGATTTCCTCCGGAGGTCAAGACCAAGCAGGAGAGAGGGCTTTGGTGTTTTTGACAGCGCCTGCGTAGCCACGCAGGACCTGGTATGCAGATCTGGTGGACATGTCATCCTTTCCATCACGGTCTCTGCTTCAGAGACAGGTCCCTCTACCTCAGGGTCCTTTCAACCATCTAAATAGAATCAATCTGAGATGGACTGCCTGGAGACTGAACGCTTGATGTTATCAAAGCATGGCTTCTCCGAGTCAGTCATTGATACCTTAATACAGACATGAAAGCCTGTCTCTAGGAAAATTGAACATAGATATGGTGTAAATATCTGATTGTTATGAATCCAAGGGTTACTCATGGAGTAAAGTCTGGATTCCCAGGATATTATCTTTTCTCCAAGATGTTTTTGAGAAAAGGGTTGTCAGCTAATTCCTTAAAAGGGGACAGATTTTTACTCTGTCTATTTTTTTGCACAAGCGTCTGGCAGGTATTCTAGACGTTCAGGCATTTGGTCAGGCTTTGGTTAGATCCAAGCCTGTGTTTAAAACTGTTGCTCCGCCATGGAGCTTAAACCTGATTCTTAAGGTTCTTCAAGAAGTTCCGTTTGAACCTTTTTTGTTCCATAGATATCAATCTTTATCTTGGAAAGTTCCTTTTGGGTAGCTAATTCCTTGACTCGTAGAGTCTCCAAGTTATCTGTGTTACAATGTGATTCTCCTTATCTGGTCCTTCGTACGGATAAGGTAGTCCTGCGTACCAACCTGGGTTTTTTCCTAAGGTGGTATCTAACAAGTACATCACTCAAGAGATAGTTGTTCCATGCTTGTATCCTAATCCTTCCTCAAAGAAGGAACGTCTATTACGCAATATTGGACGTGGTTTGTGCTTTAAAGTTTTACTTACAAGCTACTACAGTTTTCATCAAACGTTCACCTTGTTTGTTGTCTATTCTGGACAGAGGAGAGGTCAAAAGACTTCAGCAGCCTCTCTGTCTTTTTGGTTAAAAAGCATAATTCATTTAGCTTATGAGACTGCTTGACAGCAGCCTCCTGAAGGGATTACAGCTCATTCTACTAGAGCTGTGGTTTTCACTTGGGCCTTTTTTAAATGTGGCTTCTGTTGAACAGATTTACAAGACGGAGTCTTGGTCTGCGCTTCATACTTTTCAAATTTAACAAATTTGATACCTTGCTTCTTCGGAGGCTATTTTTGGGAGAAAGGGTTTTTTTACAGGCAGTGGTAACTTCCGTTTAAGTACCTGCCTTGTCCCTCCCATCATCCGTGTACTTTAGCTTTGGTATTGGTATTCCATAAGTAATGGATGATCCGTGGACTGGATACACTTAACAAGAGAAAACATAATTTATGCTTACCTGATAAATTTATTTCTCTTGTAGTGTATCCAGTCCACGGCCCGCCCTGTCACTTTAAGGCAGGTAATTTTTTCATTTGAACTACAGTCACCACTGCACCCTATGGTTTTTCCTTTCTCTGCATGTTTTCGGTCGAATGACTGAATATGGCAGTTAGGGGAGGAGCTATATAGCAGCTTTGCTGTGGGTGGACTCTTGCAGCTTCCTGTTGGGAAGGAGAATATATTTCATAAGTAATGGATGATCCGTGGACTGGATACACTACAAGAGAAATAAATTTATCAGGTAAGCATAAATTATGTTTTTTATCTGTACTGTTAAATGCATTTTTGATGCCACTTTTTTTCTCTTTTAAATGAGTTATCCAGAGCTCTGAAGTTGCACTAACCTGACGAACATTAAATTCGATTATGCATTTATTTTTAACGCACGCTACGTCCAATGTGCGCAAAGAGCCGTGAATTAACCTTAACTCTTGCCCGCAACAGCGCACCACTCGTAATGTACCCTATTGTTGGCATATAACCAAGGAAAAAATGCCTGCTTATATTTGTGTATGTGTAATAATAGGGCGTATGTGATTATTGACACAGTTTAAATGGGAAGGAAACAACTTACATTAAAAAGGGTATTTGCTTATACAAAGGCAGCAATTTAGACTTCTCAAAAAAAGATCTTCTAAGGTATCCGGTTTTTCGATTCTAGCACGCAGGGCTCTGTGGCTAAAATCGTGGTCGGCGGACATGACCTCTAAGATGAGGCTGCTGTCTTTGCCTTTTAAGAGCAAGATCCTGTTCGGATTAGGTTTAGACTCCCTTCCCCAGGATAAGAAGGCGAAACCTAAGGGTGCTAATTTTCGTCCCTTTCGTGGGGATAACAGGCGCAGCGTCAACAGCCCACAGCGAAAGTGGAACAAACCAAGGGTCCCTGGAAGCCTGTTCAAGCTTGGAACAAGTCTAAACAACACAAGAAGCCCGCCGAGACTAAGTCCACATGAAGGGGCGGCCCCCGACTGGTCTGCGGACCAAGTAGGGGGCAGATTGTCTCTGTTCTTAGACGCCTGGTTGCAGGACGTTCAGGACTCTTGGGTTCTGGAGGTAGTCGCCCAGGGTTACAGAATAGGGTTCAAGTCCTCTCTGCCCAGGGGCAGATTCCTTCTGTCAAACCTGTCTTCAAGGCTGGAAAAAAGAGAGGCCTTTCTGGGTTGTGTGCGGATCTCTCCGCTCTAGTGGTTATCGTACCAGTACCCCAGACAGAAAGGGGTCTAGAATATTACTCCAATTTGTTCGTGGTCCCAAAGAAGGAAGGCACGTTCCGCCCGATTCTGGACCTCAGATGTTTAAACAAGTTCCTGTCTGTTCCATCGTTCAAAATGGAAACGATCAGATCCACTCTGCCCCTAGTTCAAGACCTCTATAGACTTGAAAGATGCCTACCTTCATGTTCCAATTCACAGGGACCATTTCAGGTTCCTCAGATTTGCCTTTCTGGATCAGCATTTCCAGTTCGTGGCTCTTCCTTTCGGTCTGGCAACGGCCCAGAGAGTCTTCACGAAGGTCCTGGGGGCCCTTCTAGCAGTAGCCAGATTCCACGGCATCGTGGTGGCGCCCTACCTGGATGACATTCTGGTTCAGGCGCCGTCATCCCCTCTGGCAGAGGCCTACACCAGGGTCCTGCTGCAGTTACTTCAATCTCACGGTTGGAAGATCAATCTCGAGAAGAGTTCCCTGGTTCCCAGTACTAGGGTGGAGTTCTTGGGCACGATCATAGACTCTGTCCATGAAGATCTTTCTCAAGGACAAGCGACGCTCAAAGATGGCGTCTACCTGTCTTGCCCTTCAGTCTACAGTGAAACTATCTGTAGCACAGTGCATGGAACCGATTGGGCTCATGGTCTCCAGCATGGACATAATTCCATTCGCCAGGTTTCATGTCAGACCTCTTCAATTGTGCATGTTGAGACAGTGGAACGGCGATCATTCCGATCTATCGTAGCCGATATACATGGATGCGAAGACTCGGATTTCACTCTCCTGGTGGATCCGCTCGGATCTCCTGTCCATGAGGGCATCCTTCCTGAGACCGTCCTGGGAGATTGTTACCACGGACGCGAGTCTGGCCGGATGGGGAGCTGTTTGTGGTGCCAGGATGGCACAGTGAAAGTGGTCTCGCTTAGAGGCTCTTCTTCCAATAAATATTCTGGAGCTTCGAGCGATCTACAATGCTCTGAAGGCGTGGCCTTGTTTGGGAGACTTCAGATTTATCATGTTCCAGACAGACAATATTGCCTTGGTGGCTTACATCAACCACCAGGGGGACACGAGGAGCAGGGAGGTGTCTCGGAATCCTGGAGTAGGCAGAGACCCACAACTGTTCGCTCTCTGCGATCCACATCCCGGGTGTGGACAACTGGGAAGCGGATTTTCTCAGCAGGCAGACTTTTCATCTGGGGGAATGGTTTCTTCACCCCAAAGTGCTTGTGGAGAACTGTCTCAGATGGGGGACGCGGAGATCAATCTCATGGCGTCAAGGTTAAATTGAAAGCTTCCCCGATGCGGATCAAGGTCGACGGACCCCCAGGAAGAGCTAATAGATGCATTGGTGATGCCTTGGGGGTTCGGTCTAGTATACACATATCCTCTGTTACCGCTTCTTCATCATGTAGTGGCTCGTATAAAGCAGGAGAGAGCATCCTCCATTCTGATTGCTCCTTCGTGGCCGAGGATGTGGTTTGCGGATCTGGTGGGGATGTCATCCTCTCCGCCCTGGAGGTTACCCTGTCGCAGGGATCTGCTGGAGCAGGGTCCTTTTCAAATTAAAATCTCGATTCTCTGAGGCTGACTGCATGGAGATTGAACGTTTAGTCTTGGCAAAAAGGTGTTTTTCTGAAAATGTGATTGACACTCTAGTTCAGGCAAGAAATCCGGTCACTCGAAGCATCTATCATAAGGTGTGGAGGACTTACTTGTCCTGGTGCGAGAGTCATGTCTACCCTTGGCACAGGGTGAAGGTATCCAGGATTTTGTCTTTACTCCAAGAGGGTTTGAATAAGGGTCTCGCCGCTAGTTCCCTAAAAGGGCAAATTTCGGCTTTATCTGTTCTGTTGCACAGGAGACTCGCTGATCTCCCTGAATCCAATCTTTTGTTCAGGCTCTATCTCGAATCAGGCCTTTTTTTAGGCAGACTGCTCCCCCTTGGAGCTTAAACTTGGTAGTTAGGGTCTTGCAGAAGGTTTGAACCTATGCATTCTCTTGAAATAAAACTTCTCTCTTGGAAGGTTCTCTTTCTGTTGGCCATTGCTTCGGCACACAGAGTTTCTGAGCTGATGGCCTTGCAATATGACCCTTTTTATCTGGTGTTTCATGCGGATAAGGCGGTTCTTCGCACAGGCTTTGGGTTTTTCCCTAAGGTGGTCTCTAACCGTAACATCAATCAGGAAATAGTTGTTCCTTCTTTATGTCCTAACCCTTCTTCTCCTAAGGAGAGGTTACTTCATAATCTGGACGTGGTTCGTGCTTTGAAATTCTATCTTCAGGCCACAAAGGATTTCAGACAATCTAAGTCACTTTTTATCGTGTATTCAGGGAAGTGCAGGGGTCAGAGGGCTTCTGCTACTTCTTTGTCTTTTTGGCTGAGGAGCTTGATCCGTTTGGCCTATGAGACAGCGGGACATGAGCCTCCTCAAAGAGGATTACGGCTCATTCCACTAGAGCGGTAGCGTCATCTTGGGCCTTCAAAAATGAGGCTTCTATGGAGCAGATTTGCAAGGCGGCTACCTGGTCCTCCTTGCATACCTTCACTAAGTTTTACAAATTTGACATTTTTGCTTCTGTGGAAGCGGTTTTTGGGAGAAAGTTTCTACAGGCTGTGGTGCCCTCGGATTAGGGGTCCGCCTTTTACCTTCCCGGTTTCATTCAGTGTCCTCTAAGAGCTTGGGTATATGTTTCCCCCAAGTAATGAATGAAGCCGTGGACTCTCCTCCCCTTTAGATGGAAAACATAAATTATGCTTACCTGATATTTCCATTGTGGGGAGGAGAGTCCACGGCCCCCGCCCGTATCTCCGATGGGCGGACCTAAATTTAATATATTCTTCTGGCACCATTTATACCCTAATATTTCTCCTACTCTTCCTTGTTTCCTCGGCAGAATGACTGGGGGATGAGGGGAGTGGGGGAGGTATTTACGCTTTTGGCTGGGGTGTCTTTGCCTCCTCCTGGTGGCCAGGTTCTTAATTCCCACAAGTAATGAATGAAGCCGTGGACTCTCCTCCCCACGATGGAAATAAAATGATCAGGTAAGCATAATTTATGTTTTTTGTTGTGAATCTAAGGGCTACTCTTGGAGTAGGGTTAGGATTCCTAGGATTTTGTCTTTTCTCCAAGAGGGTCTGGAGAAGGGTTTGTCAGTCAGTACTCTGAAGGGTCAGATTTTTGCTTTGTCTATTTTGTTGCACAGGCGTCTGGCAGATGAGCTAGATGTACAATCTTTTTGTCATGCCCTGGTCAGAATCAGACCTTTGTTTAAACCTGTTGCTTCTCCTTGGAGCCTTAATCTTGTTCTTAAAGTTTTGCAGCAGGCTCCGTTTGAGCCAATGCATTCCATAGATATTAAGTTGCTATCTTGTTGTTACTTGTTCCTATCTCTTCTGCTCAGAGAGTTTCGGTACACTCAGCTTTGCAGTGTGATTCGCTTTATCTTATTTTTTATGTCGATAAGGCGGTTCTGCGTACCAAGTTAGGTTTCCTTCCTAAAGTTGTTTCGGATAGAAATATTAATCAGGAAATTGTTGTTCCTTCTTTATGTCCTAATCCTTCTTCTCACAAGGAATGTTTGTTGCACAACTTGGATGTTGTGCGTGCTCTTAAATTCTATCTACAGGCGACTAAGGATTTTTGCCACTCTTCTGCCCTATTTGTCTGTTTTTCTGGGAAGCGTAAAGGTCAGAAGGCTACTGCTACTTCTCTTTCCCTCTGGTTGAGAAGTATGATTCGTTTGGCTTATGAAACTACTGGACAGCAGCCTCCTGAGAGAATTATGACTCATTCCACGAGAGCTATCTCTTCGTCTTGGGCTTTCAAAAATTTAGCTTCTGTGGAACAAATTTGCAAGGCTGCAACTTGGTCTTCTCTGCATACTTTTTCTAAATTTTACAAATTTGATACTTTTGCCTCGGCTGAGGTTTCTTTTGGGAGAAAGGTTCTTCAAGCGGTGGTGCCTTCTGTCTAGGTCTACCTGTCTTGTCCCCCCCTAGTCATCTGTATCCTTTAACTTGGGTATTGGTTCCCAACAGTAAATGATGACGTTGTGGACTCACCATATGTTAGGAAAGAAAACAAAATGTATGCTTACCTGATAAATGTATTTCTTTCCGGATATGGTGAGTCCACGACCCCGCCCTTTATTTTAAGACAGCTATTTTTGTATTACTCTTTTTTTTTTCTCCATTTCCCTTCGGTCGAATGATTGGGGATTGTGGGAAGGGGAGTGATACTTAACAGCTTGGCTGTGGTGCTCTTTGCCGCCTCCTGCTGGCCAGAAGTGATATTCCCAACAGTAAATGATGACATCGTGGACTCCCCATATCCGGAAATAAATAAATTTATCAGGTAAGCATACATTTTGTTTTTGATCATTGTTGAACTCTAAATATTTCTTGTGTGCCAGTCTAGTAGTGCACCGGTAGTAGGAGGTCAGTATATTATATGGCAATGTAGGAGATTTTTATTTTTTATTTTTAAACATTTGTTTTGTATACACATTATTTGAACTACAGTGCATAATTTCTGAAGCGTAAATATATTTTTTTTTACATTTTAGGAGTCTGCTGTAATAATTTAGATGGCCAGAACTAAACATCTTTTTACTCATGTTTTTTTTTCTTTTGCTCAAGTTTGTACAATTTTACATATGACTGTACACTGTAAACATCTTGCTCTTTCTGCAGGGTTGTTTTTTTGTGCTAAGACTGCGTAATTTCCACTTTCTGAACTAAATGTTTTATCACAGGAACATAAATGTTTTAAGCAACTGTACTGTTGCTAATAATGCAATGGATGCACTGACAATCTATTCTGTTAATCCATACATATAAAATCATCAAAACTCAGCCGATTCCTGTATTATTGAAACTTTTATACTTTGGGTTTTGAAATCTAGAAGAAATTAACTAACCATACACATTACTTAACTGAAATTATATGAATAAATGTTAAATTGTGAAGCAGCGCTGATGGTAATTCTTCCATTTTCATATTAACCACGGTTTACACTACTAAGATTAACAGATTACAACGCAGATTACACTTATAGCCAGATGTATCATAAGGGACGGATCTATAGTAATTCTCATTTTAGAGCTCTTCTGGAATTAAGACTCACAGCTGGATCATGTGATTAGCTCTGCTGATTGGATTAGTGGCATTTTCCGCTCTGGATCCAATAGTGCTCTGCTGGTCCCAAGCAGTACTTTAACTATGTGTTTTTAACCACTTTATGGGGTTAAACACACAGGGCCAGATTACGAGTGGAGCGGTATTTATTGCTCCCGCTCTTACTCCGCTAGAAGTAAGCTTTTTGCGCGCATCAAGTAGCGCTCGTATTATAAATTGAAAGAAAAAAGATTACGCTCATGCGCTAACCAGATGTGCTCAAAAAGCTGAAGTTACAATATCGCAACCACGTTAACATATTCTCCAATAGAAGTCAATGTAGCAAAAAAAGTAAAACTTGATTGCATAGTCTCAAGTGCGCTAACCAGACATGAAAATTTTAATATTTCACATTCCAATGTTGTTCACGTAACAGAATGTTTATTCATAAATACATATTTCTACATATATCTGATGGTATTTTGTTACAATATACAGATATATATAGGAATATCTATTTAAAAAAACTTAGAACATATCCACCTATATGCAGAACACTGAAATATATGTTAAATATTTACATTAAATACATATGAAAATTGCATAAATATGATTTCTTTCCTATGACATGGAGAGTCCACGACATCATTCCAATTACTAGTGGGATATTCAACTCCTGGCCAGCAGGAGGAGGCAAAGAGCACCCCAGCAAAGCTGTTAAGTGTAACTTCCCTTACCCATAATCCCTAATCATTCTCTTTGCCTCTGTCAATGGAGGATGTGCAAAGTTGGTGTCTAAGGATATTTAATCCTTTTACGTGTATTCTTTCCTGCAAACAAGGATTGGGGTCTAGCTGTGTCCATGTCAATCTCTTTAGTAAGATTAGTGGTGGCTTTTAGCAGTGAGAAACCGGCTAGGTAGTCTTTGCTTTACTTTTAACACTTTGCTACCCCTTTGCAGAAAGCCAGAGTTGGTTACTCTGTTCTTTCTTTTACCTACAGGTTCATGACAGTGCCTGTCACACCTAAGTAGCAGTTATCTGTCCTGCAATTGGATCCAAGGTAAGTGCCTTTGCCTTCTAGGTTCTGAAGGACAGCAGCACTTAAGGGGTTAATCCCTCATATGGATCTACTTTGGGACATAGATATCCTTTTAAGGTTAAGGATACTTCTAAGACAGATTCATAGGCACTTTGTGTATTAAAAAAGTTTTTATGTTTTGACTTTTTATTCCTGTGAGAGACTTAAGGATTATCAGAGACACTTGGCTAAGGGGTTTAAAGGATTTTCCTTTTCCCTTTATTGTATGGTATGACAGCATATTGGGTATAGTTTAAAGAGTTTTGCTCTCTGGTGCCGTTTTTAGTCCCTCAGAGATTTTTGCACGCTTTTTAGTTGCGCAGTTTATTTCTTTTGGTCCGATCACGTGACTCCCGCACTTCCGCTTTAGACTCAGAAGTCGGAGCGGAGCTTGAGATGTTGCAACTACGGAGAGGATCAGTGTCGGCTTTGAGATTATCATTCCTCATTCTATGATCTAGCAGATCGTTTTGCAATAGAAAGGCAGTTATCTGTGGGAGATAGTCACTTCCTCTTGCTAGTGGGGTATCATTTCTGTCCGGTAGGAGCCTCAGGCAATCTGAGGTTGCTGTTTTTGCTTTATATTTTGACCTATGTACTTTTTTGCATTCTAATTTGTTATTTATTAAGAAATCTGAATTCTGCAGTTATGGAATCAGAAATAGACTAGCCTATTTCTATGGATAAATGCTTACTATGCTTAGAGGCTCAAATTGTCCTACTAATGCAATTTTGCTCCTCATGTTTAGCTAAAACTTAAAAATTTAAAGACAGATTACTCCCTTCTGAGCCAAGTGTCTCTCAGGATACTGCTGTGTGTGACATGCCTCAGCTTTCTCCTCAAACGTGGTAAGCCTTAGTTGTTTGTCATGCAGTGCCTTCTGTGTCCTCTCATCTCCCTGGGGGTGTTTATGTACCTGGGGATTTTGTCGCTCAGATTACTTCTGCAGTATCTGCGGCTTTGTCTGCTTTTCCTTCTTCGGGTAAGCGTAAAAGGAAATCTAAACATTTGCATACTAGCAAGGTTTCTGACTCTAAAGACTGCGCTGGTCAACCTTTCTCAGATGTCTGATGAAGAAGATACTTAAGTAGCTTCTGAAGGTGAAATCTCAGACTCTGATACTATGGGAGAAAAATCTTCTGAAGCTGAAGAAGTTAATTTCAGATTTAAGCTTGAACATCTCCAGTTACTTCTGAAGGAGGTTCTAGCTACCTTGGATGACTCTGAACCTTCGGTTGCTGTCAACCCCAAGAAGTCCTCTAAACTTTCTCCTGTCAAGTCTATCCTCAAACCAGGTAAAGAGGGAGGCCTTCTTAAATTGCGTAAAGGACATATCCTCCCTGGGAGTTATTGTACCAGTCCTTCTAAAGGATCAGGGGCTAGGATTCTATTCAAATCTATTTGTGGTCCCCAAAAAGGAGGGAACATTTCGTCCCATCCTAGATCTAAAGTGTCTCAACAAATTCCTCAGGGTTTTGTCCTTCAAGATGGAAACTTTTCGTTCCATTCTTCCATTAGTCCAGGAAGGTCAGTTTATGACAACCATAGACCTGAAGGACGCGTATTTACACGTTCCCATTCACCGGGATCATTACCAGTTTCTAAGGTTTGCCTTTCTGGACATGCATTTTAATTTTTTTGCCCCTCTGTTTGGTCTTGCCATGGCTCCCAGAATATTCACAAAGGTTCTAGGAGCCCTATTGGCAGTGATCAGATCCCAGGGAATTGCTGTGGCACCTTTATAGACGACATCTTGGTTCCGGCGTCATCTTTTCAACTAGCAAAATCTCATACAGAGATGTTGTTGTCTTTTCTATGTTCCCACAGGTAGAAGGTGAATTTGGAAAAGAGTTCTCTAGTTCCATCTACAAAGGTGTGTTTCCTAGGGACAATCATAGATTCCCTGTCCATGAAGATTTTCCTGACGGAGGTAAGAAAATTCAAACTTCTTGCTTCCTGCCTTTCCCTCCAGTCTGCTTTTCTTCTATCAGTGGCTCAATGCATGAAGGTGATTGGTCTGATGGTGGCTTCCAAGGACATCATTTCATTTGCTCGGTTCCATCTGTGACTGCTGCAGCTTTGCATGCTCAGTCAATGTAATGGAGACCATTTAGATTTATCGCAGAGGATAAATCTGGACCCCCTAATAAGAGACTCTCTTGTGGTGGTTTTCTCAGGAACATCTGTCTCTGGGCACTTGCTTCCTGAGACTTTCCTGGGTGGTTGTGACTACGGATGCCAGCCTGTCAAACTGGGGAGCTGTTTGGGGTTATCTGATGGCTCAGGGCCTGTGGTCTCGGGAAGAGTCTTCTCTTCTCATAAACATCTTGGAGTTGAGAGCAATCGTCAATGCCTTGACAGCTTGGCCTCAATTATCTTTAGTCCGGTTAATCAGATTCCAGTCGAACATCACCACCTCAGTGGCTTACATCAACCACCAGGGAGAAACTCAGAGTTCCTTGGCCATGAAGGAGGTGATTCGCATTCTGCAGTGGGTGGAAGCTCACAATTGTCTCCTATCTGTTATCCACATTCCAGGAGTGGACAATTGGGAGGCAGATTTTCTGAGCACATTTTTTATTCCGGGGAGTGCGCGCTCCACCTGGAAGTATTCTCTCAGATAACCCTCAGGTAAGGGGTTCCAGAGTTGGATCTGAGGGCGTCCTGCCAAAACGCCAAGGTTCCAAAGTACGGTTCAAGGTCAAGAGATCCTCAGGCCGTTCTGATAGATGCACTAGCGGTAACGCAGATCTTCTCTCTGGCATATCTGTTTCCTCCATTTGCTCTCCTTCCACGAGTCATTGCTCAAACAGGAGAGAGCATCAGTAATTCTAATAGCTCCTGCATGGCCTTGCAGAATTTGGTTCGCGGATCTGGTAAGGATGTCATCTCTACCTCCTTGGAGGTTACCTCTGAGAAAGGACCTTCTAATTCAGGGCCCTTTCCTCCATCCAAACCTGGATTCTCTGAAGCTGACTGCTTGGAGATTCAACGCCTAGTTCTGTTTAGACGTGGTTTTTCTGAAGCGGTCATTGATACTATGCTTCAGGCTCGCAAACCTGTCACTCGCAAGATTTACCATAAGGTATGGCGTAAATAACTTTATTGGTGCGAATCGAAGGGTTTCTCCTGGAGTCAGGTGAGGATTCCTCGTATTTTATCTTTCTCCAACATAGGTGTGTCCGGTCCACGGCGTCATCCTTACTTGTGGGATATTCTCTTCCCCAACAGGAAATGGCAAAGAGCCCAGCAAAGCTGGTCACATGATCCCTCCTAGGCTCCGCCTACCCCAGTCATTCTCTTTGCCGTTGTACAGGCAACATCTCCACGGAGATGGCTTAGAGTTTTTTAGTGTTTAACTGTAGTTTTTCATTATTCAATCAAGAGTTTGTTATTTTCAAATAGTGCTGGTACGTACTATTTACTCAGAAACAGAAAAGAGATGAAGAATTCTGTTTGTATGAGGAAAATGATTTTAGCAACCGTAACTAAAATCCATGGCTGTTCCACACAGGACTGTTGAGAGCAATTAACTTCAGTTGGGGGAACAGTTTGCAGTCCTTTGCTGCTTGAGGTATGACACATTCTAACAAGACGATGTAATGCTGGAAGCTGTCATTTTCCCTATGGGATCCGGTAAGCCATGTTTATTACGATTGTAAATAAGGGCTTCACAAGGGCTTATTTAAACTGTAGACCTTTTTTGGGCTAAATCGATTGATATTAACACTTATTTAGCCTTGAGGAATCATTTATTCTGGGTATTTTGATATAATAATATCGGCAGGCACTGTTTTAGACACCTTATTCTTTAGGGGCTTTCCCAAAGCATAGGCAGAGTCTCATTTTCGCGCCGGTGTTGCGCACTTGTTTTTGAGAGGCATGGCATGCAGTCGCATGTGAGAGGAGCTCTGATACTTATAAAAGACTTCTGAAGGCGTCATTTGGTATCGTATTCCCGTTTGGGTTTGGTTGGGTCTCAGCAAAGCAGATACCAGGGACTGTAAAGGGGTTAAAGCTTAAAACGGCTCCGGTTCCGTTATTTTAAGGGTTAAAGCTTCCAAAATTGGTGTGCAATATTTTCAAGGCTTTAAGACACTGTGGTGAAAGTTTGGTGAATTTTGAACAATTCCTTCATGTTTTTTCGCAATTGCAGTAATAAAGTGTGTTCAGTTTAAAATTTAAAGTGACAGTAACGGTTTTATTTCAAAACGTTTTTTGTACTTTCTTATCAAGTTTATGCCTGTTTAACATGTCTGAACTACCAGATAGACTGTGTTCTGAATGTGGGGAAGCCAGAATTCCTATTCATTTAAATAAATGTGATTTATGTGATAATGACAATGATGCCCAAGATGATTCCTCAAGTGAGGGGAGTAAGCATGGTACTGCATCATTCCCTCCTTCGTCTACACGAGTCTTGCCCACTCAGGAGGCCCCTAGTACATCTAGCGCGCCAATACTCCTTACTATGCAACAATTAACGGCTGTAATGGATAATTCTGTCAAAAACATTTTAGCCAAAATGAACCCTTGTCAGCGTAAGCGTGGATGCTCTGTTTTAGTTACTGAAGAGCATGACGACGCTGATATTAATATCTCTGAAGGGCCCCTAACCCAATCTGAGGGGGCCAGGGAGGTTTTGTCTGAGGGAGAAATTACTGATTTAGGGAACATTTCTCAGCAGGCTGAATCTGATGTGATTACTTTTAAATTTAAATTGGAACATCTCCGCATTTTGCTTAAGGAGGTATTATCCACTCTGGATGATTGTGAAAATTTGGTCATCCCAGAGAAACTATGTAAAATGGACAAGTTCCTAGAGGTGCCGGGGCTCCCAGAAGCTTTTCCTATACCCAAGCGGGTGGCGGACATTGTTAATAAAGAATGGGAAAGGCCCGGTATTCCTTTCGTCCCTCCCCCCATATTTAAAAAATTGTTTCCTATGGTCGACCCCAGAAAGGACTTATGGCAGTCAGTCCCCAAGGTCGAGGGAGCGGTTTCTACTTTAAACAAACGCACCACTATTCCCATAGAGGATAGTTGTGCTTTCAAAGATCCTATGGATAAAAGTATTAGAAGGTTTGCTTAAAAAGATGTTTGTTCAGCAGGGTTACCTTCTACAACCCATTTCATGCATTGTCCCTGTCACTACAGCCGCATATTTCTGGTTTGATGAACTGATTAAGGTGCTCGATAGTGACTCTCCTCCTTATGAGGAGATTATGGACAGAGTCAATGCTCTCAAATTGGCTAATTCTTTCACTCTAGACGCCTCTTTGCAATTGGCTAAGTTAGCGGCTAAGAATTCTGGGTTTGCTATTGTGGCGCGCAGAGCGCTTTGGTTGAAATCTTGGTCGGCTGATGCGTCTTCCAAGAACAAGCTACTAAACATTCCTTTCAAGGGGAAAACGCTGTTTGGTCCTGACTTGAAAGAGATTATCTCTGATATCACTGGGGGTAAGGGCCATGCCCTTCCTCAGGATCGGCCTTTCAAGGCAAAAAATAGACCTAATTTTCGTCCCTTTCGTAAAAACGGACCAGCCCAAGGTGCTACGTCCTCTAAGCAAGAGGGTAATACTTCTCAGGCCAAGCCAGCTTGGAGACCAATGCAAGGCTGGAACAAGGGAAAGCAGGCCAAGAAACCTGCCACTGCTACCAAGACAGCTTGAAATATTGGCCCCCGATCCGGGACCGGATCTGGTGGGGGGCAGACTCTCTCTCTTCGCTCAGGCTTGGGCAAGAGATGTTCTGGATCCTTGGGCGCTAGAAATAGTCTCCCAGGGTTATCTTCTGGAATTCAAGGGACTTCCCCCAAGGGGGAGGTTCCACAGGTCTCAGTTGTCTTCAGACCACATAAAAAGACAGGCGTTCTTACATTGTGTAGAAGACCTGTTAAAAATGGGAGTGATTCATCCTGTTCCATTGAGAGAACAAGGGATGGGGTTCTACTCCAATCTGTTCATAGTTCCCAAAAAAGAGGGAACGTTCAGACCAATCCTAGATCTCAAGATCTTAAACAAATTTCTCAAGGTCCCATCGTTCAAGATGGAAACCATTCGAACTATCCTTCCTTCCATCCAGGAAGGTCAATTCATGTCCACGGTGGATTTAAAGGATGTGTATCTACATATTCCTATCCACAAGGAACATCATCGGTTCCTAAGGTTTGCATTCCTAGACAAACATTACCAGTTCGTGGCGCTTCCTTTCGGATTAGCCACTGCTCCAAGGATTTTCACAAAGGTACTAGGGTCCCTTCTAGCGGTGCTAGGACCAAGGGGCATTGCAGTAGTACCTTACCTGGACGACATTCTGATTCAAGCGTCGTCCCTCCCTCGAGCAAAGGCTCACACGGACATCGTCCTGGCCTTTCTCAGATCTCACGGCTGGAAAGTGAACGTGGAAAAGAGTTCTCTATCCCCGTCAACAAGGGTTCCCTTCTTGGGAACAATTATAGACTCCTCAGAAATGAGGATTTTTCTAACAGAGGCCAGAAAGACAAAACTTCTGGACTCTTGTCGAATTCTTCATTCCGTTCCTCTTCCTTCCGTAGCTCAGTGCATGGAAGTGATCGGGTTGAAGGTAGCGGCAATGGACATAGTTCCTTTTGCGCGCATTCATCTAAGACCATTACAACTGTGCATGCTCAGTCAGTGGAATGGGGACTATACAGACTTATCTCCAAAGATACAAGTAAATCAGAGGACCAGAGACTCACTCCGTTGGTGGCTGTCCCTGGACAACCTGTCACGAGGGATGACATTCCGCAGACCAGAGTGGGTCATTGTCACGACCGACGCCAGTCTGATGGGCTGGGGCGCGGTCTGGGGATCCCTGAAAGCTCAGGGTCTTTGGTCTCGGGAAGAATCTCTTCTACCGATAAATATTCTGGAACTGAGAGCGATATTCAATGCTCTCAAGGCTTGGCCTCAGCTAGCGAGGACCAAGTTTATACGGTTTCAATCAGACAACATGACGACTGTTGCGTACATCAACCATCAGGGGGGAACAAGGAGTTCCCTAGCGATGGAAGAAGTGACCAAGATCATTCTATGGGCGGAGTCTCACTCCTGCCACCTGTCTGCTATCCACATCCCGGGAGTGGAAAATTGGGAAGCGGATTTTCTGAGTCGTCAGACATTGCATCCGGGGGAGTGGGAACTCCATCCGGAAATCTTTGCCCAAGTCACTCAACTATGGGGCATTCCAGACATGGATCTGATGGCCTCTCGTCAGAACTTCAAAGTTCCTTGCTACGGGTCCAGATCCAGGGATCCCAAGGCGGCTCTAGTGGATGCACTAGTAGCACCTTGGACCTTCAAACTAGCTTATGTGTTCCCGCCGTTCCCTCTCATCCCCAGGCTGGTAGCCAGGATCAATCAGGAGAGGGCGTCGGTGATCTTGATAGCTACTGCGTGGCCACGCAGGACTTGGTATGCAGATCTGGTGAATATGTCATCGGCTCCACCTTGGAAGCTACCTTTGAGACGAGACCTTCTTGTTCAGGGTCCGTTCGAACATCCGAATCTGGTTTCACTCCAGCTGACTGCTTGGAGATTGAACGCTTGATTTTATCGAAGCGAGGTTTCTCAGATTCTGTTATCGATACTCTTGTTCAGGCCAGAAAGCCTGTAACTAGAAAGATTTACCACAAAATTTGGAAAAAATATATCTGTTGGTGTGAATCTAAAGGATTCCCTTGGGACAAGGTTAAGATTCCTAGGATTCTATCCTTCCTTCAAGAAGGATTGGAAAAAGGATTATCGGCAAGTTCCCTGAAGGGACAGATTTCTGCCTTGTCGGTGTTACTTCACAAAAAACTGGCAGCTGTGCCAGATGTTCAAGCCTTTGTTCAGGCTCTGGTTAGAATCAAGCCTGTTTACAAACCTTTGACTCCTCCTTGGAGTCTCAATTTAGTTCTTTCAGTTCTTCAGGGGGTTCCGTTTGAACCCTTACATTCCGTTGATATTAAGTTATTATCTTGGAAAGTTTTGTTTTTAGTTGCAATTTCTTCTGCTAGAAGAGTTTCAGAATTATCTGCTCTGCAGTGTTCTCCTCCTTATCTGGTGTTCCATGCAGATAAGGTGGTTTTACGTACTAAACCTGGTTTTCTTCCAAAAGTTGTTTCTAACAAAAACATTAACCAGGAGATTATCGTACCTTCTCTGTGTCCGAAACCAGTTTCAAAGAAGGAACGCTTGTTACACAATTTGGATGTTGTTCGCGCTCTAAAATTCTATTTAGATGCTACAAAGGATTTTAGACAAACATCTTCCTTGTTTGTTGTTTATTCAGGTAAAAGGAGAGGTCAAAAAGCAACTTCTACCTCTCTCTCTTTTTGGATTAAAAGCATCATCAGATTGGCTTACGAGACTGCCGGACGGCAGCCTCCCGAAAGAATCACAGCTCATTCCACTAGGGCTGTGGCTTCCACATGGGCCTTCAAGAACGAGGCTTCTGTTGATCAGATATGTAGGGCAGCGACTTGGTCTTCACTGCACACTTTTACCAAATTTTACAAGTTTGATACTTTTGCTTCTTCTGAGGCTATTTTTGGGAGAAAGGTTTTGCAAGCCGTGGTGCCTTCCATTTAGGTGACCTGATTTGCTCCCTCCCTTCATCCGTGTCCTAAAGCTTTGGTATTGGTTCCCACAAGTAAGGATGACGCCGTGGACCGGACACACCTATGTTGGAGAAAACAGAATTTATGTTTACCTGATAAATTTCTTTCTCCAACGGTGTGTCCGGTCCACGGCCCGCCCTGGTTTTTTAATCAGGTCTGATAATTTATTTTCTTTAACTACAGTCACCACGGTACCATATGGTTTCTCCTATGCTATTATTCCTCCTTAACGTCGGTCGAATGACTGGGGTAGGCGGAGCCTAGGAGGGATCATGTGACCAGCTTTGCTGGGCTCTTTGCCATTTCCTGTTGGGGAAGAGAATATCCCACAAGTAAGGATGACGCCGTGGACCGGACACACCGTTGGAGAAAGAAATTTATCAGGTAAACATAAATTCTGTTTTTCTTCCGAATGACCTGGAGAAAGATTTGTCGGTCAGTACTCTGAAGGGTCAGATTTTTGCATTGTCTATCCTTTTCACAAACGTCTGGCAGACTTTGATGTTCAAGCTTTTGTACAGGCCCTGGTCAGAATCAGGCCTGTGTTTAAACCTGTTGCTCCTCCTTGGAGCCTTAAACTAGTTCTTAAAGTTTTGCAGCAGGCAGCCGATGCATGGTGTTAATATAAAATCGTTATCTTGGAAGGTTTTGTTTTTCCTTGCTATTTCTTCCGCTCGCAGAGTTTCTGAACTTTCAGCTCTGCAGTGTGATTCCCCGTACCTTATCTTTCATGCAGATAAGGCGGTCCTTCATAATAAATTGGGTTTTCTCCCTAAAGTGGTGTCATTAATCAGGAAATTGTTGTTCCTTCTTTTTGTCCTAATCCTTCTTGGATTTTGGATAACTTGGATGTTGTGCGCGCTCTAAAATTTTACTTACAAGCTACTAAAGATTTTTGGCAATCTTCTGCCCTGTTTGTTATTTTCTCTGGAAAACTTAAGGGTCAGAAGGCCACTTCTAATACTCTTTCTCTCTGGTTGAGAAGTTTGATTCGTTTTGATTATGAATCTGCTGGACAGCAGCCTCCTGAGAGAATTATGGCTCATTCCACTAGGGCTGTCTCCTCTTCTTGGGCTTTCAAAAATTAAGCTTCTGTGGAACAGATTTGCAAGGTGGCTACATGGTCCTCTCTGCATACTTTTTCCAAATTCTACAAATTTGATAGTTTTGCCTCGGCTAAGGCCTTTTTTGGAGAAAGGTTCTTCAAGCGGTGGTGCCTTCTGTTTAGGTCCTCCTGCCTTGTTCTCCATACCTATTCATTCTGTGTCCTCTAGCTGGGGTATTGGTTCCCACTAGTAATTGGAATGACGTTGTGGACTCTCCATGCCATAGGAAAGAAAACAAAATTTATGCTTACCTGATATTTTTTTTTCTTTCCTTGGGCATGGAGAGTCCACGACCCCGCACTCTTTTTTTTTAATTATAATTCGGCAGTTTTTTTTGAGTACACCTCAGGCACTTTTTCACCCTTGTGTTTCTTCTTTTTCCATTTTCCTTCGGCTGAATGACTGGGGATTATGGGTAAGGGAAGTGACACTTAACAGCTTTGCTGGGGTGCTCTTTGCCTCCTCCTGCTGGCCAGGAGTTTAATATCTCACTAGTAATTGGAATGACTTTGTGGACTCTCCATGCCCGGAAAGAAATTTATCAGGTAAGCATAAATTTTGCTTTTGCTTTTACTTGGTTTCCTCTACGTGACTGCAAAGATCTCCAATGCACTTATATATATGTCTATATATGTATACATATGAATTTATGTGCTTGTGTATATATGTTTGTGAATAAATATATACACATATAAATACATATCTACATCTGTACACACATATAAACATACAAACACATGTTTAAATATGGATATATACATATATATATATCTCTATGTTTAAAGCCTTTTTTTTCTAACATCTGAGACCTCATATCTTTAAGCACTTTTTTGTGCAATACTTTTTTTTAAATAATTTGTATTAGATAGTGTTATTATGAGTGTAACTGTACTTTTGTAATGTATTTTTATGCGTTTTGTGGCACTTTTTTGTTTTTCAAAACTGTTAACCAGAGCTCTGAGGTTGTGCTATCCAGATGCGCATTAAATTCAATTGCGCTCAAGCAATTGATTTTACTTTCAACTTGTAATAAAATCGCTACATCCAGCGTGCGTAAACAGCAGCGATAAACCTGATATCCCTCGTGCATAACTGTTAGAGCGCCACTCGTAATGTGGCCTACAGAGTTTCAGCTTTGCTAGTAATACAATTACATTCTCTAACAAATTAGAGCAAGTAATTGTATCACTATAATGCCCCTTTAATACAATTTTACATTTTATGGTAGTCAGATAATTACCAGTTCGCCTTGCTTGTGCAATATATAGTTATATGTAGTATTAGGTTCATGTGGAGCAATTTTCTGTGTTCTTTTAATGTTTTTTTTTTTAACCTTATATGCTGCTTTCCATAAACAAACTGCCATATAAACACTATGTTGCATTAAGCGCTACAAAAGTCAGGATTCTTTTTTTATTGAATAATTGCAGATTTTCTTCAGCTCCATTGATTATTTATGTTTTCTACATATTAAGAGCGTGTAGCCCCTGATTGAAATTCATAACAGAAAGTGTGGCCAATGGTCGTAAATTCAGGGTATTCCCATTAACAGGATAAATTGTAGGTTTCTATTAGACATTGCTGGCAAGCATTACACATCTCCCTTGCCTCTCCCGCCCAATACGTTTAATGCTATTCAGATTAGTTTATGTCACATTAAGCTGGATACATATCAGCGTTGTTTGTTATGCAATACAATTTATTACTCAATCAATGATGAAACTGGCGGGTTTTAAAGATATAGTGATGGACATTTCTTCCTAGCAAAATTATTAGTCACCCAGCAATATTGAGAAAGAAACTAAGGCAGTATACTTTCAATTTTCTACCTACCCTTTAATATTAAACCTGCTTGATTATCTTAAATTGTTTACAAATAGCCAGGTGGTCACTGTGGTGATAGTGCAACGGGGTTCCGAACACAATTAAAGTACAGGTATGGCAGTGAGCGCTGCTGGTCCCAGTCAGACTCTGCCACTGACCCAATCTGCAGCACTAGTCGCACAAATTACCAGCATTTATTTAGAATATGAGCATGTCATTTTTCCTTTATAATGTCAGTTTAAATATTAACATGCAGTCTAAGGGAAGCTATAGTACCAGACTGATTTTTACATTTCCCACAGTTTACGGTAAACTATTTGTACTGTATGCAATTGCATTATAGAAAACAAACTATCTCATTGTTCTTATCTTTTGTTGTTGTTTTTGTAACAGATTGGAGACTTCTGCCCCGTGAGCTGAAAATCAGAGTGAGGAAGCCACAGAAAGACAGTAAGTTCTATGGAACCATGAGATAAAACCAATAACATTGTGTTCCCAAAGTTTGTGATACCACTGCTGGTCATAAGGGAATTATTTATGTGCGTACGACCAATCAGGATACACAAACCTAATTCTGTTACTGGTTGCCGATAGTGCAGGGTGGTGCTCGCCATGCTGCAGTGAAGGGGATTATTCACATCTGTTATCTCATACAGAAATAATTTGATTGGGATCTAAGCCATAGCTAATTAGTTTCCTTTCAAGCAACAACTGCCTAATACACCTTGACAGAGTGATTAGCTTGAGTGGATTTCAGGTCACTGATGTGGTTAAAATCTAGTGGCCATACCTATCTGGTTCCTGTTAGACAGTAGCATGGGAAATGCATTGCATATCTACCATTGCAAGTGAAAGGCCTAGATTACAAATGAGACGCACAGGGTTGTATTGGCAGCTATTCATGTCAATGAGAGTCGCTTCATTTAGCTAACCCATGTAGCGCAGTCCTGCACAGCTGCCTTGCATTATTTTGTTTGTTTGTCTAGGGATAGTTGAACCAGCAACAAATAATGTAGCAGCAGCTACTACACAAAAAAGCCAGTGTGCACAATGAAAATAAAATGGTCATTCTGACTGACATTAGCTTCACAGCAGTAATAAAGCCTTTATTTGACCCAGGCCCCTCCACAATAAAACCTAACTGGGACTGACACTTCCCTCACTGCATGAGGATTTGTTATAGTTTATAGACTCAGGCATAGCATAATCTTGCTCAAAAGGTGCAAGTCTGTTGTGACGTGGTTGCTAGAATGAAGTTACAACACGCAAATTGCTTTGCTACTGTTTTGCGTAGAACCCCCAGTTTAGAGACTCTGTTGAGATGGAGCCCATAGCCACTGCAGCACTGCACAAGCATACATAAAGGCACACTGCATTAGTAACCAAAGTTCTCTTACACATACAAGATCTGAGACATACAATAAAAGATATACAGTATTAACTTTTATTGTGCTTATACTACTGGGCTTTTTTTTAATAAAATGTATCCTTTTGACTAATGTTCACTGATTAAAGCTAAAAATAAATAAAACACTGACTAATTGCCATAACTTTTAGTTACCGTAAGGTTAAAAAGTTAGAATTTCACTCATTTAATTTTTTAATTGAGCACTAGTTTATTTTATTTATACATTATTTTGCTTTAAATCTGCAGTGTTACTTGAGTTAATACTGTGGAAAAATGTTCATATATGATGGTTAGTTTAGCAGTACGTCAGTTATTATACATTTACTTACTTTTGGCTAGATTACAAATGGAGCACTAAATTATTGCACTCCAGCAAACGGGCAGATTTGCACTTTTGCGGGAGCTCAATAATTAACCAGCCATTACAAGTGGCTGGTTATTGCTACCGCAAGCTCGTGGTAGCAATTAGCTCTCTGAATATTAACCAGAGATTAACCAGATGGCATTGTAGTTTTTAATTTAAAAAAGTAGCATTTTTTTAAAAATTAAAAACACTTGCACTAGGCAGTTATTTGGGTCTAAAGTTGGTGGGAGTGGAGTGTTAGAAAACAAACGGCACTAAAAAGTGCTTTTACATTGCGGTCTATGGGAACTGTGTGTTCCCATAGACCGTAATGTAAATATATATGTATATGAGTATATACATATATATGTGTTAATATGTGTATATGCACATATTAACACATAAATATATGTATATATTCATATACTTGTGTTAAAAAATGTTGCCCATTGCTGCATTACTTGCCTCCTATGAGCCTTCACACAATTACACACTCACACAAATGCACGCATGTGCCAGACTGATCTGAATTTCCTGATTCTTCTCTGCATAATGTAACATTTATAGCACCAGAAACTGCTAAGGAAATGATAAAGAGCAGCTCTCTCTAAGCCCTGTACAGCCATCTAGTGACAACTAGCAGTGGCACAAGTTTTTATTAATAAAAGTTTTAAAGCAAGATGAAATAGAGAATTTGTTCTTGGCACTAAGCTGTCATTATTAGTTGCCAAGACAACCTGGATACATAATTCTTCATATTTCAAAGATTGTTTCAGAAATATAGTAAAATAAACCTCAAAAAATAAAAGGCCACTATCAAATTGTTAAAGGGATAGAAAGGTCAAAAATGAAATGGGCATGTGGACATTTCAATGTGAAATAAAAGCATTTTTGCAATATACTTCCATTAGCAAAAATGCTTCTGATAAAAGTTATCAGTGTTTTCTATGGCATACATACATATCCTGTGAGGGCTCATGCACCAGTATTCAAACACTACAGCTCCGAGTCAGTTGTGGCGTGTATAACACAAATCATGTCTTTACAGAAGCAATAAACATCATCTTCAGCTCTCTGAACTTGAATACTGGAGCACGGGCCCTCACAGGATATGTGCGTATGCTGCAGAAAACAGTAATAACTTTTGCTGCAATCATTTTTGCTAATGGAAGTATATCACAAATATGCTTTTATTTCAAATAGAAATGCATTTATGTTCATTTCAATTTTGAACTATCTATCCCTTTAAAGGGACCTGAAACCCAATTTTTTTCCAGTAATGTACACCTTGAAAAAGCTGTTGAGTTTATTTATCTTATCTACCCTGCTGTGGCCAGTTAGGGACAGATGCAAACTAGCCTTTACATTGGTCAAGCAATCATTGTTTGGAATATTGAGGGTTAATGTTCAGAATCCTACAGGATCCACTCCAGCCTCTTCATTTTCAGTTAAAATTGCATAATGGTACATTGGTTGCTATCGATAATTACACATTTTATGGGTTTAAATTTATTGTCCCATTTAACTTTTACTGTATGCAGTTTGTATGGATTGCTCACAAATATTTTCAACTCCTGAAGGCTATTTAAAGTTTGATAGACTTAATCCCTTTCTACAGGGAATTTCAGAAAAAAACTTGCCCAAAGTACCAGATCATCTTTAAACTTTGCAGTTTCTTCTTTGTATTTTATTTTGTATACAGAAGTTTATTTAGGATTGCGAATTAACAAATTCTGATTATGCCTTCACAGTTTCTGTGTAACTTACACAAATATGCAAAAAATGAGCCTAATTTGTTAATCTTTTACAAAATAAATTGCACTTTGCATGTCTTTTATTTAAATTAAAACTGAAAAACTATCAGCTTCTGTTTCCCAGAGAGCATAATTTATTTCTATGGGACAGATAATCAAACATTCTCTAGTTTGGAGAGAGATTATAGTGATGATTTCAAAGGGGCAGAACTCACTGAGTTTTCTAAACAAAGGTGAGGAACCTGGAAATCTCAGAAAGGTGCCTTCCATAGAAAGTAATGAAGCTCTTTCAGATACAAAGTTTCACATGGGAGTGAGAAAGTAACTGGAGAACCCCTGGAGCTGATATAAAGGCTCTGTTTGCATCAATTCCAAATTAAACTGACAAGTTTTCACTACAATTTAACTTGCTTTTGTCTATATTTTAGTATATGTTACTTTTCTTGTTAGCTAAATTAAGTGGTGTATTGTGAATTAGACTGGCAAGACAAATCAGTGAAACCTACTTGTTTAAAATGCTTACAAAATTTCACAAGACTTGTGAGAGAGCTTCAGACATGTCCTGGGAACTCCCTTGTTCAGCCCAGGGAACTGCCCTGTCCCTCCCACTTTCTGAAAGTGTCAGTTTTAGTTTGCAATTCAGCAAATACAAGGTGCATTGTAATTTGTAAAAGCTACATAGAAATATACAAAGTATGATCCTAAGTTATTAAAGTAACACAGAAACTTTCAAAGCATAATATGAATGTGTTAAGCCACTGCTAGATCAAAAATTAAATGTATTAAAATATAAATGAGAAAGTGCTAAGCTTAAATGCAATAATATTAAAAGGACCCAATATCTAAAATGTATAGTAATATAAAATACAATGCACAAACTGTAAGTGTAACAACACTCTCATATCATGCAGTGCTATTTTCGCTTAGTCTTGTCTCTGATTCACATACAGAAATGAGAGATATCTTGCTGTGCTTGAAAGTTCTTCCCATGTTTCTTTTTAAAATTCAATGACTTTGTGAAGTCTGAACTACAATTTCTCTCCAAGCAGGAGAACCTTTGAATATCAGGGCCTTAGCCTCCTCCTCACCCTCTAATTCCTCACTCCCGTTTGTCACACTCAGCCTCCTTCTTATCCTGTCACCCCTTTTTCTTTACACACAGTCTCTGTTTATCCTCTCAGTTCCCCTCTCTTCACACACCAACTTTTACCCTTTCATCCCTGCTCTTCACTGCACACGGCCTTCTCCTCATCCTCTCATACAGCCCCTGCTCACCCTCTCAATCCCACAGTAACACATTTCTCTAGTGACATCCCCCTATACTGTTATCCTTGAGCATTTTGTTTAAAAGATATTGCATACATTTCTTCGCAAAACTTTATACTTTCTTTATTTTCTCTTACTCACTAGTAATGTCATTGATGCCATCCTACTTACTTTTTACAGCAACACTTTAACTTTTTGTGCCTGTCTTGCAGAGTCTACCGTTATTCTTCCGAAGCACAAACAGAGAGTTGCTGTAGACAAAGAGGAGATCATCAAGAAGCTGGAGGTAAGTTGTCTCCACACAACCACAGCATCAATGACGTATATAAAATTGCAAGTTCTTATATTGGATTTTATACAATAACAGACATTTCTGTCTATAGAAATTATATTAGTACAGAGTTCTTTCTTCCACATTATCAGTGCACAGTAGGGCTGTGTGATATTGAGGGGGGGAATCACGTTTTTTTATGAAATATTGCGATTTTATTAATATATATATATATATATATATATATATATATATATATATATACAGTATATTATTCTTTTTTTTTTAACAAGTCTCAAGTGAAGATACAAGGAAAATAGTTATGCATTACATACATTGTATATCAGCAGAATATACGTACAGTAAATGATACAAAGATGCAGGTGTTATTACCAAGAATTGTAATGGCGTATCTCTTACCTGAGAATTTTACATTTTAAGTCAACAATTAAATAAACCTTAAACTAACTGAACTAATTAAAGAGACATCCGACCTCAAGTGGCAATAGTCAGAGAACATTAATACATTACATGTTTCGTATAACGTTGATGTAGGTATATGGTAAGGAGGACAAGGTTGCAAGTATTGTTACTAGGGAGTATGTAGGTGAATCCCTGAACTGAGGTTTTTACATTTTAGTCAAAATGTATTAAGCCATAAACTAACTATGGTAAATAACAATTTAAACTGAATAAATCTAAACTAAGTCTAACTAAGGTCTCATAACTATTGTGAGACAGTGTGAACCTACTCACTAGGGAGATCCTGGAGGCAGCAGCGTTGGAGAGGAAGCATCAGTCCATATAAATATTTTTTGAAACATACATTTTACATTAAAAAATACATATAACTGAATTTCATTGTCAACAAGGGCTGGCTATTATACAAGGACATTCGGTAAACATAAAGAACTCTTTGGAACTTTGTTGACAAGCTTGTTTATTCTTACCGTAAACAACACTCCACTATTGTACTACAGCAGCTTGTTCCCTTTGCAATTGGCACTACAGAGTGAATAGGCCAGATTAAAGAGCCCCACCATTCCGCCATCTTACATGTCTGTGCATACCTCAGGACTGGAGCAACAAACCATGAGGCAATTAAAATGGCGGTGGTAGCATTACGTTCTGTGACACTGATGTGATGCTTCCTGGTCTGCCCCTCCTGGAGGAGTGATTAGTGTTGCTGCTGGCCTGTACTGGAGCGTTTGTGTGACTGGCATGACATGTTAAGGAAGCCATTTCGGACTGTTTAAATTTTTTGTTTGTTTTGATAACAAATTGCCGCCTCATGCGATTTAGATATTGCATGGCCTTATATTGGGATTAATTGCACGGCCCTAATGCACAGCATTGACCAAATAATCTCAGTTGCTAATGGTCCAGTTCTCTAAAGTTCTCTGGTCTGGCTATGCAGGTTCTGGATGCGAAGTGGAGACACATACATTACACTATAATTCTCAAAAGAAAATCAGATGATCATCTGTCTCAGTTGTACTTTCTTTATTAGCCTTAAAATGATGAAAGGCCCTATCTGAGCTGAACTCTTCCAATAACAGGCTGTAGTACTAAACTATTGAGGGATTATTCATCCGTCACTGGTTTGATTTGTTACACCTTACTGGGCCATTCAATCTTAAAGCTCACAGACATCATAGACTGACCTAAAATCAGTATATATATATATATATATATATATATATATATATATATATATATATATATATATTTATACATATAAACACATAAATACACATGTATATATACATAAATATACCCCCATACACATATATATATATATATATATATATAACTTTTATAGCCCTTTCCAACCACATACATAACCATATACTATATCCTTTTTATCCCTTATAAAACATTTTTATTAATATTTATATGAAATATTTTTATTGGAAAGTGTATATATGAATTTAATAGTTTATTTTCATGTATTTATGTTGTGTTTGGTTTAACAGTTACATTTCTCCAACATTGGTGTGTCCGGTCCACGGCGTCATCCTTACTTGTGGGAATATCTCTTCCCCAACAGGAAATGGCAAAGAGTCCCAGCAAAGCTGGCCATATAGTCCCTCCTAGGCTCCGCCCACCCCAGTCATTCTCTTTGCCGTTGCACAGGCAACATCTCCACGGAGATGGTTAAGAGTTTTTTGGTGTTTAAATGTAGTTTTTTATTCTTCTATCAAGTGTTTGTTATTTTAAAATAGTGCTGATATGTACTATTTACTCTGAAACAGAAAAGGATGAAGATTTCTGTTTGTGAGAGGAAGATGATTTTAGCAGACAGTAACTAAAATCGATTGCTGTTTCCACATAGGACTGTTGAGATGAAGTAACTTCAGTTGGGGGAAACAGTTAGCAGACTTTTCTGCTTAAGGTATGACTAGCCATATTTCTAACAAGACCATGTAATGCTGGAAGGCTGTCATTTCCCCTCATGGGGACCGGTAAGCCATTTTCTTAGTCAAGCAAACAGAATAAAGGGCTTAATATGGGCTATAAAACTGGTAGACACTTTTATGGGCTAAATCGATTGCTTTATTTGGGCATTTTATACATGTTTATGCTGATAATTCTCATTTATAAACTTGGGGAACGTTTTTTAACGGCAGGCACTATGTTAGACACCTTTTCCAGTCAGGGAGGCCTTCCCAGTTGTAGGCTGAGCCTCATTTTCGCGCCATTACTGCGCAGTTGTTTTTTGAGAGCAAGACATGCAGATGCATGTGTGAGGATCTGAATTGAACAATTCCTTCATACTTTTTCGCATATTCAGTAATAAAGTGTTTTCTGTTTAAAATTTAAAGAGACAGTAACGGTTTTGTTTTAAAACGTTTTTTGTGCTTTATTGACAAGTTTAAGCCTGTTTAACATGTCTGTGCCTTCGGATAAGCTATGTTCTATATGTATGAAAGCCAATGTGTCTCCCCATTTAAATTTGTGTGATAATTGTGCCATAGCGTCCAAACAAAGTAAGGACAGTACGGCCACAGATAATGAAATTGCCCAAGATGATTCCTCAGATGAGGGGAGTAAACATGATACTACATCATCTCCTACTGTGTCTACACCAGTTTTGCCCACGCAGGAGGCCCCTAGTACATCTAGCGCGCCAATGCTTATTACCATGCAACAATTGACGGCTGTAATGGATAACTCCATAGCAAATATTTTATCCAAAATGCCTACATATCAGAGAAAGCGCGATTGCTCTGTTTTAAACACTGAAGAGCAGGAGGGCGCTGATGATAATTGTTCTGTCATACCCTCACACCAATCTGAAGTGGCCATGAGGGAGGTTTTGTCAGATGGGGAAATTTCAGATTCAGGAAAAATTTCTCAACAAGCTGAACCTGATGTTGTGACATTTAAATTTAAATTAGAACATCTCCGCACACTGCTTAAGGAGGTGTTATCTACTCTGGATGATTGTGACAACTTGGTCATTCCAGAGAAATTATGCAAGATGGACAAGTTCCTAGAGGTTCCGGTGCACCCCAACGCTTTTCCTATACCCAAGCGGGTGGCGGACATAGTGAATAAGGAGTGGGAAAAGCCCGGCATACCTTTTGTTCCCCCTCCTATATTTAAGAAATTATTTCCTATGGTCGACCCCAGAAAGGACTTATGGCAGACAGTCCCTAAGGTCGAGGGGGCAGTTTCTACTCTAAACAAGCGCACTACTATTCCTATCGAGGATAGTTGTGCTTTCAAAGATCCTATGGATAAAAAATTGGAGGGTTTGCTTAAAAAGATTTTTGTACAGCAAGGTTACCTTCTACAACCCATTTCGTGCATTGTTCCTGTCACTACAGCAGCGTGGTTCTGGTTCGAGGAACTAGAAAAGTCGCTCAGTAGAGAGACTCCATATGAGGAGGTTATAGACAGAGTTCACGCACTTAAGTTGGCTAACTCTTTTATTTTAGATGCCGCTTTGCAATTAGCTAGATTAGCGGCGAAAAATTCAGGGTTTGCAATCGTGGCGCGCAGAGCGCTTTGGCTAAAGTCTTGGTCAGCGGATGTGTCATCCAAGACAAAATTGCTTAACATCCCTTTCAAAGGTAAAACTCTATTTGGATCAGAATTGAAAGAGATTATCTCAGACATCACTGGGGGTAAGGGCCACGCCCTTCCACAAGATAGGCCTTTCAAGGCCAAGAATAAGTCTAATTTTCGTTCCTTTTGCAATTTCAGGAACGGACCGGCCTCTAATTCTGCATCTTCTAAGCAAGAGGGTAATGCCTCACAACCCAAACCAGCCTGGAAACCGATGCAAGGCTGGAACAAGGGTAAGCAGGCCAAGAAGCCTGCTGCTGCTAACAAAACAGCATGAAGGAGTAGCTCCCGATCCGGGACCGGATCTAGTAGGGGGCAGACTCTCTCTTTTTGCTCAAGCTTGGGCAAGAGATGTTCAGGATCCCTGGGCACTAGAAATAGTTTCTCAGGGTTATCTTCTGGAATTCAGGGAACTACCCCCAAGGGGAAGGTTCCACATGTCTCACTTATCCTTAAACCAAATAAAGAGACAGGCGTTCTTACATTGTGTAGAAGACCTGTTAAAGATGGGAGTGATACACCCAGTTCCACTAAAGGAACAAGGAATGGGATTTTATTCAAATCTGTTCGCAGTTCCCAAAAAAGAAGGAACTTTCAGACCAATTTTGGACTTGAAGATCCTAAACAAATTTCTCAGGGTACCATCGTTCAAGATGGAAACCATTCAAACGATTCTACCCACTATCCAGGAAGGTCAATTTATGACTACCGTTGATCTAAAGGATGCGTACCTACATATTCCTATCCACAAAGAACATCATCAGTTCCTAAGGTTCGCCTTTCTGGACAAACATTACCAGTTTGTGGCCCTCCCATTCGGGTTAGCCACTGTTCCAAGGATTTTCACAAAGGTACTAGGGTCCCTTCTAGCGGTTCTAAGACCGAGGGGCATTGCAGTAGTACCTTATTTGGACGACATTCTAATACAAACGTCGTCCCTGTCAAAAGCAAAGGCTCATACAGACATCGTTCTGGCCTTTCTCAGATCACACGGATGGAAGGTGAACATAGAAAAGAGTTCTCTGTCTCCGTCAACAAGAGTTCCCTTCTTGGGAACAATAATAGATTCCTTAGAAATGAGGATCTTTCTGACAGAGGTCAGAAAGTCAAAACTTCTAAGCACTTGTCAAGTTCTTCATTCTGTTCCACGTCCTTCCATAGCGCAGTGCATGGAAGTAGTAGGGTTGATGGTTGCAGCAATGGACATAGTTCCTTTTGCACGAATTCATCTAAGACCATTACAACTGTGCTTGCTCAAACAGTGGAATGGGGACTATACAGACTTGTCTCCAATGATTCAAGTAGATCAGAAGACCAGAGATTCACTCCGTTGGTGGCTGACCCTGGACCATCTATCCCAAGGAATGAGCTTCCGCAGACCAGAGTGGGTCATTGTCACGACCGACGTCAGTCTAGTGGGCTGGGGTGTGGTCTGGGAATCCCTGAAAGCTCAGGGACTATGGTCTCGGGAAGAGCCTCTTCTCCCGATAAACATTCTGGAACTAAGAGCGATCTTCAATGCTCTCAGGGCTTGGCCTCCGCTAGCAAAGGCCAGATTCATAAGATTCCAATCAGACAACATGACGACTGTTGCGTATATCAATCATCAGGGGGGAACAAGGAGTTCCCTGGCGATGAAAGAAGTGACCAAAATAATTCAATGGGCGGAGGATCACTCCTGCCACCTATCTGCGATCCACATCCCAGGTGTGGAAAACTGGGAAGCGGATTATCTGAGTCGTCAGACATTCCATCCGGGGGAGTGGGAACTCCACCCGGAGATCTTTGCCCAACTAACTCAATTATGGGGCATTCCAGACATGGGTCTGATGGCGTCTCGTCAGAACTTCAAGGTTCCTTGCTACGGGTCCAGATCCAGGGATCCCAAGGCGACTCTAGTAGATGCACTGGTAGCACCTTGGACCTTCAACCTAGCTTATGTATTTCCACCGTTTCCTATCATTCCCAGGCTGGTAGCCAGGATCAAACAGGAGAGGGCCTCGGTGATCTTGATAGCTCCTGCGTGGCCACGCAGGACTTGGTATGCAGACCTGGTGAATATGTCATCGGTTCCAGCATGGAAGCTACCTTTGAGACAGGACCTTCTTGTTCAGGGTCCATTCGAACATCCAAATCTGGTCTCCCTCCAGCTGACGGCTTGGAGATTGAACGATTGATTCTATCAAAGCGGGGGTTTTCAGATTCTGTGATAGATACTCTGGTTCAGGCCAGAAAACCGGTAACTAGAAAGATTTACCATAAAATATGGAAAAGTTATATCTGTTGGTGAATCCAAAGGATTCCCATGGAATAAGATAAAAATTCCTAAGATTCTCTCCTTTCTACAGGAAGGTTTGGAGAAAGGATTATCTGCAAGTTCTCTAAAGGGACAGATCTCTGCTTTATCTGTCTTACTACACAAAAGACTGGCAGCTGTGCCAGATGTTCAAGCATTTGTTCAGGCTCTGGTTAGGATCAAGCCTGTTTACAGACCTTTGAC
The DNA here is from genome assembly GCF_027579735.1 of Bombina bombina. Classification (NCBI taxonomy): domain Eukaryota; kingdom Metazoa; phylum Chordata; class Amphibia; order Anura; family Bombinatoridae; genus Bombina; species Bombina bombina. The sequence goes on along the minus strand of NC_069499.1, from coordinate 1,425,534,404 downwards.
TCCTCCCTGGAGTCTAAATCTAGTTCTTTCAGTTCTTCAAGGGGTTCCGTTTGAACCTTTACATTCCATAGATATTAAGTTACTATCTTGGAAAGTTTTGTTTTTGGTTGCTATTTCTTCTGCTAGAAGAGTTTCAGAGTTATCTGCTCTGCAGTGTTCTGCGCCCTATCTGGTGTTCCATGCAGATAAGGTGGTTTTGCGTACTAAGCCTGGTTTTCTTCCAAAGGTTGTTTCTAACAAGAATATTAACCAGGATATAGTTGTACCTTCTTTATGTCCGAATCCAGTTTCAAAGAAGGAACGTTTGTTACACAATTTGGACGTAGTCCGTGCTCTAAAGTTCTATTTAGAGGCTACAAAAGATTTCAGACAAACATCTTCTTTGTTTGTTGTCTATTCTGGTAAAAGGAGAGGTCAAAAAGCGACTTCTACCTCTCTTTCCTTTTGGCTTAAAAGCATCATCAGATTGGCTTATGAGACTGCCGGACGGCAGCCTCCTGAAAGAATCACAGCTCACTCCACTAGGGCTGTGGCTTCCACAGGGGCCTTCAAGAACGAGGCTTCTGTTGACCAGATATGTAAGGCAGCGACTTGGTCTTCACTGCACACTTTTGGCAAATTTTACAAATTTGATACTTTTGCTTCTTCGGAGGCTATTTTTGGGAGAAAGGTTTTGCAAGCCGTGGTGCCTTCCGTTTAGGTAACCTGATTTGCTCCCTCCCTTCATCCGTGTCCTAAAGCTTTGGTATTGGTTCCCACAAGTAAGGATGACGCCGTGGACCAGACACACCAATGTTGGAGAAAACAGAATTTATGCTTACCTGATAAATTACTTTCTCCAACGGTGTGTCCGGTCCACGGCCCGCCCTGGTTTTTTAATCAGGTCTGATGAATTATTTTCTCTAACTACAGTCACCACGGTACCATATGGTTTCTCCTATATATTTCCTCCTGTCCGTCGGTCGAATGACTGGGGTGGGCGGAGCCTAGGAGGGACTATATGGCCAGCTTTGCTGGGACTCTTTGCCATTTCCTGTTGGGGAAGAGATATTCCCACAAGTAAGGATGACGCCGTGGACCGGACACACCGTTGGAGAAAGTAATTTATCAGGTAAGCATAAATTCTGTTTTTACGCCAAGTCTTCAGTCACGCTAATCCGGTGAGGGCAAATGTTGTTTGCGCTCGAGTGCACCCATTTATTTTCTACTTGTAATATGTTGGCTTGGCTGCGATATTGCTTTTTGCGTTTCTCACCACTTGTAATTTAACCCAGAGTAGTTTTACTGGTAATTTTCCACTATAGATTTTTTAACCTTATCTACAACTACTTGTAGATTTTACTCAGCAGTTCAGGGCAGTTTGTACTCATGCAACACATCTTAAACTATAGTCTTATCAGTGGTGGGTTTGCCTTTGTGTTTTTGTTAACCTGTAGAATCTTGAGAAAAAGGAGGAAGAGGTGAGCTCAGAAGAAGAAGAAGAAAAAAAAAAGGAAGAAGAAGAAGAGAAGGAGGAAGAAGAGGAATATGACGAAGAAGACCACGAGGAAGTAAGAACTGGAAGCCTTTTGTCTAATTTATAAAGAATAGATTAAAGCCAGTTGTATCATTTCAAAATAGCGTTTGAGGCCACCACATACATCTTTAATGATATGAGGGACCCCACAGACCTCAGGGGATTTAACTGTGACATATAGTACAAAGGGAACTGTAACATGCATTACCACAGGGGAAAGACCACACGGATTACATGGACACTAACTGTGACACATATATTACCACAGATTGCATGGGCACTAACTGTAACACATACACTACCACAGATTGCATGGGCACTAACTGTGACACATACACTACCACAGAAGAGACCACACAGATTACATGGGCACTAACTGTGACACATACACTACCACAGAAGAGACCACACAGATTACATGGGCACTAACTGTGACACATACACTACCACAGAAGAGACTACACAGATTGCATGGGCACTAACTGTGACACATACACTACCACAGAAGAGACCACACAGATTGCATGGGCACTAACTGTGACACATACACTATCACAGAATAGAGACCACACAGATTGCATGGGCACTAACTGTGACATACACTACCACAGAAGAGACCACACAGATTGCATGGGCACTAACTGTGACACATAAACTACCACATGAGAGAACACACAGATTGCATGGGCACTAACTGTGACATACGCTACCACAGAAGAGACCACACAGATTGCATGGGCACTAACTGTGACACATACACTATCACAGAAGAGCGACCACACAGATTGCATTGGCACTCACTGTGACATACACTACCACAGAAGAGACCACACATTGCATGGGCACTAACTGTGACACATACACTACCACATGAGAGAACACATAGATTGCATGGGCACTAACTGTGACACATACACTATCACATGAGACCACACAGATTGCATGGGCACTAACTGTGACACATACACTACCACATGAGACCACACAGATTGCATGGGCTCTAACTGTGACACATACACTACCACATGAGACCACACAGATTGCATGGGCTCTAACTGTGACACATACACTACCACATGAGACCACACAGATTGCATGGGCTCTAACTGTGACACATACACTACCACATGAGACCACACAGATTGCATGGGCTCTAACCGTGACACATACACTACCACATGAGACCACACAGAATGCATGGGCACTAACTGTGAAACATACACTACCACATGAGACCACACAGATTGCATGGGCACTAACTGTGACATATACACTACCACAGAAGAGACCACACAGATTGCATGGGCACTAACTGTGACACATACACTACCACAGATTGCATGGGCACTAACTGTGACACATACACTACCACAGAAGAGACCACACAGATTGCATGGGCACTAACTGTGACACATACACTACCACATGAGAGAACACATAGATTGCATGGGCACTAACTGTGACACATACACTACCACATGAGACCACACAGATTGCATGGGCTCTAACCGTGACACATACACTACCACATGAGACCACACAGAATGCATGGGCACTAACTGTGAAACATACACTACCACATGAGACCACACAGATTGCATGGGCACTAACTGTGACATATACACTACCACAGAAGAGACCACACAGATTGCATGGGCACTAACTGTGACACATACACTACCACAGATTGCATGGGCACTAACTGTGACACATACACTACCACAGAAGAGACCACACAGATTGCATGGGCACTAACTGTGACACATACACTACCACATGAGAGAACACATAGATTGCATGGGCACTAACTGTGACACATACACTACTACATGAGACCACACAGATTGCATGGGCTCTAACTGTGACACATACACTACCACATGAGACCACACAGATTGTATGGGCTCTAACTGTGACACATACACTACCACATGAGACCACACAGATTGCATGGGCTCTAACTGAGACACATACACTACCACATGAGATCACACAGATTGCATGGGCACTAACTGTGACACATACACTACCACATGAGACCACACAGATTGCATGGGCTCTAACCGTGACACATACACTACCACATGAGACCACACAGAATGCATGGGCACTAACTGTGAAACATACACTACCACATGAGACCACACAGATTGCATGGGCACTAACTGTGACACATACACTACCACAGAAGAGACCACACAGATTGCATGGGCACTAACTGTGACACATACACTACCACATGAGACCACACAGATTGCATGGGCTCTAACTGTGACACATACACTACCACATGAGACCACACAGATTGCATGGGCACTAACTGTGACACATACACTACCACATGAGACCACACAGATTGCATGGGCTCTAACCGTGACACATACACTACCACATGAGACCACACAGAATGCATGGGCACTAACTGTGAAACATACACTACCACATGAGACCACACAGATTGCATGGGCACTAACTGTGAAACATACACTACCACATGAGACCACACAGATTGCATGGGCACTAACTGTGACACATACACTACCACAGATTGCATGGGCACTAACTGTGACACATACACTACCACAGGAACCGTTCCCAGTATTGAAATTATGTGATCACAGTGACGATCACTTGACTTCCTGTTTCCTCTTAAAGGGACATTAAGCACTAAATAGATGCTAGATAGAATTAAGCATTCCACGAAAAGATTAGTCTGAGAATAACATGTAGATGTTTTTTTTTAAAGTTTAGTTAGTTGTTTAAATATTGACAAAATAAGTGTAAAGTTTTAGTGTCAGTAAAACAATAAGCTCTGCCATGGTGTAACTTAGGTTTCTTTCTGTGCTGTGGCCAATTAGGGACAGTTATAAATAGGTCACTAGAGTGTGCAGCCAATGGCTGTGTGGAATATAACAGTGTTCTGCACTTCCATTTCTAACAGAAAGTAAAAAAGTTTATCATTTTATATTACCATTGCAAAGTGTTTAATGTCCCTAACACTTGCCCCAATAATGAAGGGGTTAAGAAGATTAAAGCTGGTTGTAAAATTTCAAGATAACTTTTAAGAGGCCGGCACATACACCTTTAATGATATGAGGCACCACACAGACCTCTGGGGATGTAACTGTTACTGAACTATAATGGGAACTGTAGCATACACTACCACAAAAGAGAGACAACACAGATTGTAGGGGCACTAACGGTGACACATACACTACCACAAAAGAGAGACAACACAGATTGCAGGGGCACTAACTGTGACACATACACTACCACAGAAGAGAGAACACAAGATCTTATAAACTATAACTGTGACACATACACTACCACAGAAGAGAGAACACAAGATCTTATAAACTATAACTGTGACACATACACTACCACAGAAGAGAGAACACAAGATCTTATAAACTATAACTGTGACACATACACTACCACAGAAGAGAGAACACAAGATCTTATAAACTATAACTGTGACACATACACTACCACAGAAGAGAGACCACAAGATCTTATAAACTATAACTGTGACACATACACTACCACAGAAGAGAGAACACAAGATCTTATAAACTATAACTGTGACACATACACTACCACAGAAGAGAGAACACAAGATCTTATAAACTATAACTGTGACACATACACTACCACAGAAGAGAGACCACAAGATCTTATAAACTATAACTGTGACACATACACTACCACAGAAGAGAGAACACAAGATCTTATAAACTATAACTGTGACACATACACTACCACAGAAGAGAGAACACAAGATCTTATAAACTATAACTGTGACACATACACTACCACAGAAGAGAGAACACAAGATCTTATAAACTATAACTGTGACACATACACTACCACAGAAGAGAGAACACAAGATCTTATAAACTATAACTGTGACACATACACTACCACAGAAGAGAGAACACAAGATCTTATAAACTATAACTGTGACACATACACTACCACAGAAGAGCGACCACACTGATCACTAAATCACTAGTCCGCAACATGGATTTAAATCATTTTAAAACATAGTTTTCATTTTTAGGATATTAGATTTTCAGATTATTTTTCCAATTATATCAGACCATTACTGATTTGACTATATAGCATTAGATATGCATAAATAGATCAATGAAATTAATTAAATTGTTGGGAGGGGAACTATCTCCATTAATCATTCATATTTGATGAGCTTTTCAGCTGAACTTTATTGGAAGGAGACAAATAATGATTACCTTAATAATAACAATTTTAAATAGTATTATATAACTAAATATAACCTTAACCCCTATACCCAAAAAGACATATATATACGTTGTGCGGTACTTTGGCTGTCATACCGTGTACTTAAAATGGGGTGACCGGGGTGGGTGGGAGTGTGAGAGAGGGAAGAGAGCTTTCTGGGAGGAATCAGGTAAGGGTAAAATTAACTTTACAAGCTACCTAATTAACCCCTTCACTGGTGGGAATAATAGAAGTGTGCTGCACAGCTGCAATTAGCGCCCTTCTATTTACCAAAAAGCAGTGGCAAAGCCATATATGTCTGCTTTTTCTGAACAAAGGGGATACCAGAGAAGCTTTTATGTGCCATGATTTCTTACAATTTCTGTGAGAAACTTAAAGTTTGTGGAAAAAAAAGTAACTTTTTTTTTTATTATTTGATCGCATTTGATGCTGAAATGGTGGCATGAAATATACCAAAATGAGCCTAGATCAATATAGTTTTGACAGTTAAATAAAAACAAAACAAAATAAGGCTCTATTTATATTTAAATGTAGTGATAGTAAAAATGCTAAAAAGTCTCCGGTATTTTAGGCAAATTTTTCTCTAAAAGTCCGGTAGTGAAGGGGTTAATAATAATGCTTTAAATAGTTTTAACTAAAACAATATTATATTTTATTTTTAATGTCTGCCCCTCCCTCCTCACACTTAGGTTCTTGTGCATATCTAGATTTGCAGGGGAGCAATAGCATTAAAGGGAAAGTAAAGTCAAATTTAAATATAAGGTATAAATGGGACACACATGCTACCACAGAAGAGAGACCACACTGAATTTATAAGGTATAACTGTGATACATGCACTACCACATGAGACCACACTTATCTTATAAACTATAACTGTGACACATACACCACATATGAGAGACCACACTGATCTTATAAGGTATAACTGTGACACATACACCACATATGAGAGACCACACTGATCTTATAAGGTATAACTGTGACACATACACCACATATGAGAGACCACACTGATCTTATAAGGTATAACTGTGACACATACACTACCACATGAGACGACACTGTTCTTATAAGAAATAACTGTCATACATTACCACATGAGAGAGACCACACTGATCTTATAAGGAATAACTCATACACTACCACATGAGAGAAGAGACCACACTAATCTTATAAGGTATAACTGTGACACATGCACCACAGATGAGAGACCACACTGATCTTATAAGGTACAACTGTGACACATACACTACCACATGAGACCACACTTATCTTATAAGAAATAACTGTCATAGATTACCACATGAGAGAGACCACACTGATCTTATAAGGAATAACTCATACACTACCACATGAGAGAGACCACACTGATCTTATAAGGTATAACTGTGACACATACACCATATATGAGAGACCACACTGATCTTATAAGGTATAACTGTGACACATACACCACATATGAGAGACCACACTGATCTTATAAGGAATAACTTGTACACTACCACATGAGAGAGACCACACTGATCTTATAAGGTATAACTGTGACACATACACCATATATGAGAGACCACACTGATCTTATAAGGTATAACTGTGACACATACACCACATATGAGAGACCACACTGATCTTATAAGGTATAACTGTGACACATACACTACTACATGAGAGAGACCACACTGATCTTATAAGGTATAACTGTGACACATGCACTACTACATGAGACCACACTGATCTTATAAGAAATAACTGTCATACATTACCACATGAGAGAGACCACACTGATCTTATAAGGAATAACTCATACACTACCACATGAGATAGACCACACTGATCTTATAAGGTATAACTCATACACTACCACGTGATAGAGACCACACTAATCTTATAAGGTATAACTGTGACACATGCACCACAGATGAGACCACACTGATCTTATAAGGTATAACTTTGACACATACACTACCACATAAGAGAGACCACACTGATCTTATAAGGTATATCTGTGACACATACACTACCACATGAGAGAGACCACACTGATCTTATAAGGTATAACTTTGACACACTTCCACATGAGAGACCACACTGATCTTATAAGGTTTAATTGTCATACACTACCACATGAGAGAGACTACACTGATCTTATATGTTATGACTGTGACACATACACTCCCACATGAGAGAGACCACACTGATCTTATAAGGTTTAATTGTCATACACTACCACATGAGAGAGACCACACTGATCTTATAAGGTTTAATTGTCATACACTACCACATGAGAGACCACACTGATCTTATAAGGTTTAATTGTCATACACTCCCACATGAGAGAGACCACACTGATCTTATAAGGTTTAATTGTCATACACTACCACATGAGAGAGACCACACTGATCTTATAAGGTTTAATTGTCATACACTACCACATGAGAGACCACACTGATCTTATAAGGTTTAATTGTCATACACTACCACATGAGAGAGACTACACTGATCTTATATGTTATGACTGTGACACATACACTCCCACATGAGACCACACTGATCTTATAAGGTTTAATTGTCATACACTTCCACATGAGAGACCACACTGATCTTATAAGGTTTAATTGTCATACACTACCACATGAGAGAGACTACACTGATCTTATATGTTATGACTGTGACACATACACTCCCACATGAGAGAGACCACACTGATCTTATAAGGTTTAATTGTCATACACTACCACATGAGAGAGACCACACTGATCTTATAAGGTTTAATTGTCATACACTACCACATGAGAGACCACACTGATCTTATAAGGTTTAATTGTCATACACTACCACATGAGAGAGACTACACTGATCTTATATGTTATGACTGTGACACATACACTCCCACATGAGACCACACTGATCTTATAAGGTTTAATTGTCATACACTACCACATGAGAGACCACACTGATCTTATAAGGTTTAATTGTCATACACTACCACATGAGAGAGACTACACTGATCTTATATGTTATGACTGTGACACATACACTCCCACATGAGACCACACTGATCTTATAAGGTTTAATTGTCATACACTACCACATGAGAGACCACACTGATCTTATAAGGTTTAATTGTCATACACTACCACATGAGAGAGACTACACTGATCTTATATGTTATGACTGTGACACATACACTACCACATGAGAGAGACCACACTGATCTTATAAAGTTTAATTGTCATACACTACCACATGAGAGAGACTACACTGATCTTATATGTTATGACTGTGACACATACACTACCACATGAGAGAGACCACACTGATCTTATAAGGTTTAATTGTCATACACTACCACATGAGAGAGACCACACTGATCTTATAAGGTATAACTGTAACACACTACCACATGAGAGAGACCACACTAATCTTATAAGGTATAACTGTGACACATACACTACCACATGAGAGAGACCACACTCATAAGGTATAACTGTGACACATACACCACATAATAGAGACCACACTGATCTTATAAGGTATAGCTGTGACACATACACTACCACATGAGAGAGACCACACTTATCTTATAAGGTTTAATTGTCATACACTACCACATGAGAGAGACCACACTTATCTTATAAGGTTTAATTGTCATACACTACCATATGAGAGAGACCACGCTAATCTTATAAGGTATAACTGTGACACATACACCAGTGTTAATTTTGACGTCAAATTTCAATTTAGTCTTAGTTTTAGTCTTTTGACTAAAATGCCATTTTAGTTTTAGTCGTATTTTAGTCATCTGAATTGTTTTAGTTTTAGTCTAGTTTTAGTCGACTGAATCTCCAATACATTTTAGTCTACTAAATCTCCTGTAGTTTTTAGTCAACTAAAATCTAAGCGGTTTAGTTAAAGTGTAATGCATTATTTAAGAATTTCTCTATCATTTGCAAACTGATTTCATACTCCAGGAGTAAACATAATACCTATTAATATTTATGGTATTAAGGTTTAAACATGCAATATAGACACAGATTTTGCCGTTGTGATATGTAACATCTTTATTAAACTTAAAATGAAATAAAACCAAGTTTCATAAACAAACAGAAGTGCAACTTTAAAATATAAAAAAACAAAACTGTAAACTGTATTGGCTGTATTGAACATATTACCCAATATAAAACCTTTAACAGTTCTCTGTTAATAATTAAAACAAGTATCAAGTAACTTAACACAACAAAAATTTTCTGCAGCTAGCACAGACACAGCATAACCCATGCTTATTTCAATAGGAAGAATCAATTGATTGTTCACAGATTCGAAAAAGTTTTAGCAACAATATTAGAACTGCTCTAGAACTTCCAAACTAATTATATACTCCTGGAGTAAAGGTTTATTAACCTGTTTTTATTTATGGTATTAAGGTTTGAACATGCAATACAGTTTTAACAGATTTAACTGTTGTGGTATATAACATGTCTATTTATCTTAAAATTTAATAAAATTAAGTTTCGTAAATTTTACAAAAGAGCAGTAATTGCATATGGATTGATTATAACAACTTGCATAAAATGTTTTTGTCAGCAAATTTTGATTTAGTTTTAGTCATAGTCTTTTGACTAAAATGTCATTTTGATTTAGTTTTAGTCATAGTCTTTTGACTAAAATGTCATTTTGATTTAGTTTTAGTCATAGTCTTTTGACTAAAATGTCATTTTGATTTAGTTTTAGTCATAGGGCTCGAGGATTGAAAGCTCTCTGGGCTGGCGAGATTATTAAAGAATGCTGCCAGTCCTATTTCCCTTGTGGAATGATCTAAAGCTATTTTTTACCTTGAAAACAGGGTGCCTCGCTAAGGGGTGTATACTGCATTTTCATATGAAATGTGCACAACAAAATTCGTATTTTAAACATTATACAAAACAAATATTTGAATCATTCACACAAAAATAAGCAATGAAAATTTGTATTGTTAAGGTGCATCAAAATCGTAACAAAATTCTTCACCAGAAATCGTATGTTAACAAAAACGTAAAATTAGTATCCAATTTACACAGGAATAAATCAAATTAAATATTCACAGCGTAAATCTTAATTGTAGTACACTGAATGTGCAAAAATCAAACATTTGAATTTATAAATACAAAATGCAAAGCGTAATTGTTGTTTTTCCGTAAAATGGGCTGAACATGGGCGTTCCATGGGCGTATATGAAAATGTCTCATTAATCCCAGCGTAATTCTATAAAGATTTTCGCATTGCAGATATCAGTTTTTTCTCGCCAACTAAAAGGTGGCGAGCTTTTGTCAAAACAATACGAACACTTATAACCCCAATAGAAAAACTAATGCATACGAACATATAGGCGAATGTAAGATGCTATAAGCAGAAAGCAGCGTAATGTGAGTTATATTGGCTGCAGGATTTTAATTTTAAAGTGCTCCCCCTGCTCTCTGCTAACTTCGCACTGAGGAGCGAAGTTTCCCTATCCAGCGAGCTCCATTACTTTTAATAGGTGCCATCTCGCAACTCGCAGGGACTGCCCCTTTTTTACGATCATTGCACCGGGGCAGCCCTGCGAGTGTCAGCGAGAAAAAGAAGGTTTGAGCTGGCGAACAATATATCATCGAGCCCATAGTCTTTTGAGACTTCGTATTTTAGTCATCTGAGTTTCTTTCGTTTTATAGTCATTTTACTCTAGTTTTAGACGACGAAATTAACACTGACATACACTACCACATGAGAGAGACCACACATCTCTTATAAGGTATAACTGTGACACATACACTACCACATAAGAGAGACCACACTGATCTTATAAGGTATAACTGTGACACATACACTACCACATAAGAGAGACCACACTGATCTTATAAGGTATAACTGTGACACATACACTACCACATAAGAGAGACCGCACTGATCTTATAAGGTATAACTGTGACACATACACTACCACATAAGAGAGACCACACTGATCTTATAAGGTATAACTGTGACACATACACTACCACAGAAGGGAGACCACACTGATCTTATAATGTATAACTGTGACACATACACTACCACAGAAGGGAGACCACACTGATCTTATAAGCTATAACTGGATGGAACAAGATTGCTGTCAAAAAGGCAAGTGTGTGAGATTCTTTATCATTGTACATAAATTGTGACATATGAATTCAAATCTTTAATTACAAATACATTTTTTTTTTAAGTACAATTTGTTGCTATTAGAAGTACAATTTTGTTTTGGACTTAGACTTATAGCTGTGTTGACAGTGTTTTGACACATGCTATAACGGAGACTGATAAATGCTGCTACAGGAGAACGTTCCTGGAACATAACTATTATAAATAAACATGGTGCCACAGGGAAGGGTCATAGTATGTGGCACATAACTGCTACAGGAGCAGGGAAGAACTTCTTGAGCAATAAATACCTAGGTACATGCATTTGCTGCTTGTTTCAGTTTCAATCCAAACAGCTTTTATTCTTATATTGTTTTTCATGTGAATAATGTTATTTATGATTTGAATGATAGAAAAATGTTAAGTACTTTTTCCTTGTTTAAGGGACAATCTAGTAAAAAATAAACTTTCATGATTCAGATAGGTCATGTAATTTTAAACAACTTTCCAATTTTCTTTTGTCATCAATTTTGCTTTGTTCTCTTGCTATTCTTAGTTAAAAGCTAAACGTAGGTAGGTCATATGCTAATTATTTAGTCCTTGAAGGTTGCCTCTTATTTGAATTAATTTTGTCAGTTTTTCACAACTAGAGGACGTTAGTTCATGTGTGCCATATAGATAACATTGTACTCACGCACATGGAGTTACCTAGGATTCAGCACTGATTGGCTAAAATGCATGTTGTCAAAAGAACTAAAATAAGGGGGCAGTCTGCAGAGGCTTAGATACAAGGTAATCAAAGTGGCAAAAAGTGTATTAATAGAACTGTGTTGGTTATGCAAAACTGGGGAATGGGTAATAAAGGGATTATCCATCTTTTAAAACAATAAATATTCTGGGGTAGACTGTCCCTTTAATTTCACTAAAAAGACCAATCTCCCCTTTAATGGACAGAAACATGAATGCCAACTTTCTCAATCAAAGAAAGGCCACCTGCTCCCAGGAATCTTCAGGCTTCTTTTAGACCTTTTAGGCACGTCTGTCTGTCTGTCTGTCTATTTATCTGACTGTCTATCTATATTTGACAAAACATGAAATATTTTATGTAAGAAATGGATGCTGCTTATCACAATGATGTTATGAGCAGGTAGATCTAGTTATAGTCTTGTCGATGTATCAAATGGGAAACTTTGTTTTGTGTGTTAGTATGCTTGGCTCTATGTGTTTATTTTGTTTTTAGCAAAGCTGAGTTTAATAGTGCATGCAGTTTTTAAATGGTGTACATAGAAGAGAGTTTCTGTATTTCAACCCCAGTAAAGATAACATACTCTTGCACATTATGCATGTACAGTGTCTAGAAAGTGTACTGGCATACACATGTTTTATCTCCATACTGTGTATAGTGAAGGGGAGCTATCCCTCTTTAAAGGAACAGTCTACAATATAACTTGTATTGTTTTAAAAGATAGATAATCCCTTTATCATCCATTCCCCAGTTTTGCATAACCAACACAGTTATATTAATATACTTTTTACCTCTATGATTACCTTGTATCTAAGCCTCTTCAGGGTGCACCCTTTTTTCCAAAGAGCTTTATTTGAAAAAAAATAAAATAAGGTACAAGTAGAAAACATTGTACAGACATTAGATTTACAAATAAAGGTGAATGATCAAGTAAAGAGCAGGGGATTCTGTGAAAGTCATTGAGGAGCTTTTGTTCCCAAGCAGAGTCCAATACAGAAACAGGGATTGTCCATAAAGTCTCTATATTTTGGGTGGAGCAAAGTATCCTGTTATGGTTCTCCTGCTGGTTTGCGCTTTGGTTTTCCATTTTTAACAATATTATAACATAACAGGTATTAACTCTAAAATTTAGATTTATCCATAACATAAATGAAATCAAGTTTGGTCAGGTCAGAACCAGATGGGGAGGGAAAGGGTGTAGGTAGGAGTGCAAAGATTATGGTTGGGCAGTGGGGTTGTTCTGGGGTATGTTATAACCAAGGGTCCACATTTGTTCCATTAGTTTGTGGTTCTCTATTTTTGCTGATATAAAATAGTAGTATCTTTCCAACCCTAGAGTGTCCTTCACTTTTGCTTGCAACTCCCCAATCGTGGGGATAAAGTTTGCTTTCCAATGCAGGGGGTACTAGGATCTTAGCGCATGTCAACATTAGTATGAGGAGTAATTTCTGAGTGTAACTTGGGAGTGCGAATGATATGTGAAGCAGAAGTATGTCAGGTTCAGGGTGTATGTTGATATGTAGGATATTATTAATCTCCTCTCAGACTGAGGCCCAATACTCCTCTATCAGGGGACATGTCAACCAAATATGCAGCATTGTACCCGCCATACCGCATCCCCTTTAGCATGTACCATTGGAGGTCGGATATATTTTTTTTAGTCTACTAGGTGTGAGATACCATTGGCTCAAGAATTTGTAATGTGATTTTTGGTCAAACACACCAATTTTGAAAATTTTGCACCACTCCTGGGTGGAGATTTTTTTTACCTAACTCCCTTTGTCACTTACGGGTGTAGGCAGGGAGTGTTTCTTCTGATGGTGTCATGAGGAGCCCAGAAACCAAGGAGATAAGGTGTTTGGGCATATGTTGTGCTATGCAGAGTTTCTCGAAAGTAGTGGTGTCTCTGATAAATGCACGTTTGTGTTTATGGGTTTAAGTTTATCCTGGTCAAGTAGGTTCATAAGTCTATTGATTTTGAATTGTGTAGTGATGGGGGCAAGGGTTTTCTCAATTTGAGTTTAGGGTTATTGTATATGGGTGTCGGGGGGAATAGGCAGTTGATATGTGTGAGCTTGTGTGTATGGTCCTATACCACTCCTCCCATATCTCTCTTAGTATGGGGAAGTGGTCCATGATCTGCGGTCTGTGAGCCTAGGTTATCTGTTTGGAGGATATTGGAGGCCAGTTGTAGCCATTCTTTCTGGTCACTCTGGTGGCATCCTTCTATATGTTGGAGCATTTTTGCCTGCCTATAGTAATGCAGATTCGGTAGGCTTAAGCCTCCTCTCTCTCAGGGAGGTATAGAGTTTGTCTGTTTACTCTAGGTCTCAATCCCTTCCATATATAGTTTTCTATTGTGGATTGGAGAGATGGTAGAAAAGTGTGGGCGAGCGGAACCGCGGCTGTCTGAAGAAGATACAGTATTCTGGGGAGGATATTCATTTTGATTACCCCAATTCTACCTAACCAGGAGATATGCCTTAACCAGGAGACTATGCCTTATTAGAGTATAAGGTTGATCTCATTCACTGTTAGACATTAGATATTGAACACATACTCATATCTCTTTAGATATACCACTACAGATTTTCAATATTATTATTTTTCTTAGTTTTATTTTATAGTCTTTTGACTACACTGACAGGTCGGGCTAATCTGCTATTTTTAATCTTTTTATGTCACAAGCTATATGCGGGAAATCTTATTATACTCTTGAGATAATGTAACGAAAGACATACCCCCAATGACGTATCTATATGTGATTGGCTGATACGATTTGTTTATACACTTTCTACTATGACAAATCAAGTACACGGGTTAAATCCCGCTGGATCATTTGTACAGTTCCACACATCAGTATAACTGAATACCAGATAATAATCATTACAAGTCAAAGTAGCCACTTTAGTGAATCCCCCTATGACGTCGCTATTTATGATATATGTCTACACAGCGATGAGTATGACAAATTACACATACAGGTCAAATCCCGTTGCTCTCTGTGATTGGATGATATGATATGCTGACACAGCGCTGAGTAGGACAAATTGTGCATACGGGTTAAATTCCCGTCAATGGTAAGGCACCCAACATCGGTATAATATAGTACCTTGCAATCAACCCTATATACAAAGTTTTTTACATTAGTGCGCCCACTTTGCAGTTGGGTTTCATTTGCATATACCATCGCTATATTATTATCTCCCAGCATGATAGATCGGGGTAATCATTTGGGGGTACTGCACTACACAGCATTTGAAGGATGACATCACACGCATGCGCAATAACTATTAGAGAACGCCAAAATATATGGGAACACGCCATTTACCAGATCGTTTATACATCAATACATATACTAAATTCAAGTAAGTATAGGGAAGTTTTTTTGGTTACATTACACTCTAGTCTCCAGGTTGCTGTCATTAATAGGGAGATCTAGTTTAAGTACATTGCACAACAGAAAAAAGACAATTGTCAGAATAACTGGCGAAATCAAACAGTGTTTGAATTGTTTTTGTATTGTTTAATCTTAATGAACTTTTATAGGACAATGGTTGTGAGAAATATGTATTAACATGATGTGCTTATACTAATATATACGTTTATTTTCAATTACATCTGTCATTCTAACATACTGAATGTTGATAGGCTCTACTAGGAGGGAGTTGCCTTCAGCCACTCCCACTACAGGTGTTGCTAATTATGTTGATACAAACTTTGGGTTATATATAGCAAGTGTTTTAGTCATTTTGTATAAGCCTGATGAAACAGCTTGTTGCTGAGAAACACGTCGCTTGATTTTATCTTTTTAAGTAAAGTTTATAACTTTTATAAAAAAACACTTGCTATTGTGTATTATTTGGATCTATCTTTGGTCCACTGGACTCTTGCTGATTGCCTCCTGTGGAAGCCTTGTCATAGTCTGTTGGGTGACTGTATTGATCCCTTCCTGCTTGAATAGCAGCAATGGAGATGCTACAAAAATTTTGAGTATATATATATATATATATATATACTATACATACTAGTGCTCTTTGGGTTAAGACTGTACTAGGCCATATAGGCACCTTGTGTCTTTTTGTATTTCCATCACAGAAGATCCTTCTCTATACCAAGAGGCCGGTCTGCTGGGTGACTGTCATAGATCCCAGACTGCTCCCACTGCACTAATTGGAGTGCTACTCAGATTGTGAGTTCAATATAGTACAACTTGATCATTTATTTTGTGTGGAACAAACAATATTGGGCCATGTGGCACATCTGTCTCTCTTCTCGTCTATAGATTATCCTTATAGGGTCCAGGCCGGGTCCTCTACAGATTGCTGCCTTGAACTCCTTCCAGTCAATCTTCTAAAACCTTGTTATCCCTTCATTTATTGTATATTTGCTCCTACATAACTGGACTTCTTATGTACTAACTGTGTTCACAATTCTATGAGTCACATTGATCTGCTTTTTATTTATCAGCTTTAGATATACTCCATACTAACTCAATATATATATTACATAGTTACTGAATATTTATTTCTACCATTGTATTCCCATTGCATATCTAAGCATTTATACTAATTATCATTTCTAAGGGCGCCCCCTATCTTAATAGACATATTGTGCAAATACACTTAGGTGTGTTCTGCTTTTGGTCTTCTAGGGGTAGTCGACCTTATTATCATGCTATCAGCTCTTGAAAGATCTAATAAGAGGAAGAATAATAGTGGTTTGGGAACCACTTAACAACCTACCGATAATGCACCTGATCCCACTATGCATTCTCTGTTTTCAAAACTAAAGAATTTGTTGAAGTCTGAGCACAGACATTGGTGGGATTTTGAAACATTACAAAAATATAAAAATAAAAAACAGATACCCAGAGGGTTGAGGGTATTTAAAAACTGCTCGTTTAAAGAGAATAGTGACATTCTTAAAGAATGGGAGGATGCCCTCAATGTCTGTGCTAACACTTTTATGGATATTTTAATTAAACACAGGAAACATTTATATAACGAAGTTGGTATTGAAATAGATAAAACACAACAGAACTTAGAAAAGTATGTCAATCACACAGAATTTGAGGGCTTAAGAAAATCTGCCTATGACAAAGCAGATGAATACCAGAGTGAAGTCATTAGAAGGAAAAACAAAAAAATAGTGAGAGACGAGGGAGATTACGCCAAGAGCGACGTGTACACTTTTAACAGGACAAATGGGAGAAATACTAACTTTGGTATGAATCCCTCAAGAAGTACACCTAGATTCACTCCTAGGAGACATGGTAACAATGATTTTAACAATAGATTGATTTACAATCAGGAAGATAGACCAACAAAGCGACACATGAATAGACAATATAGACACCAATTTCTCCAACATAGGTGTGTCCGGTCCACGGCGTCATCCTTACTTGTGGGATATTCTCTTCCCCAACAGGAAATGGCAAAGAGCCCAGCAAAGCTGGTCACATGATCCCTCCTAGGCTCCGCCTACCCCAGTCATTCTCTTTGCCGTTGCACAGGCAACATCTCCACGGAGATGGTTAAGAGTTTTTTGGTGTTTAAATGTAGTTTTTATTCTTCAATCAAGAGTTTGTTATTTTAAAATAGTGCTGGTATGTACTATTTACTCTGAAACAGAAAAGAGATGAAGATTTCTGTTTGTAAGAGGAAGATGATTTTAGCAACCGTTACTAAAATCGATGGCTGTTTCCACACAGGACTGTTGAGATGAATTAACTTCAGTTGGGGGAAACAGTGGGCAGACTTTGCTGCTTGAGGTATGACACATTTCTAACAAGACTTGGTAATGCTGGAAGCTGTCATTTTCCCTATGGGAACCGGTAAGCCATTTTCTTAGTTTAGTATAAGAATAAAGGGCTTCACAAGGGCTTTAAAGACTGGTAGACATTTTTCTGGGCTAAAACGATTACTTTATAAGTATATTTAGTGGATTATAACTATAAATAGTTCTTTTAATCTTGGGGATGTATTAAAAAAACGGCAGGCACTGTATTGGACACCTTTTTCACTGGGGGCCTTTTCTAGTCATAGGCAGAGCCTCATTTTCGCGCCACTAATGCGCAGTTGTTTTTGGAAAGCAAGGCATGCAGATGCATGTGTGAGGAGCTAAGAACCACTGAAAAAGCTTATTGAAGGCGTCATTTGGTATCGTATTCCCCTCTGGGCTTGGTTGGGTCTCAGCAAAGCAGATACCAGGGACTGTATAGGGGTTAAATGTAAAAACGGCTCCGGTTCCGTTATTTTAAGAGTTAAAGCTTTCAAATTTGGTGTGCAATACTTTTAAGGCTTTAAGACACTGTGGTGAAATTTTGGTGAATTTTGAACAATTCCTTCATACTTTTTCACATATTCAGTAATAAAGTGTGTTCAGTTTAAAATTTAAAGTGACAGTAACGGTTTTATTTTAAAACGTTTTTTTGTGCTTTGTTATCAAGTTTATGCCTGTTAACATGTCTGAACCATCAGATAGACGATGTTCTGTATGTTTGAAAGCCAAGGTTCCTCCCCATTTAAATATATGTGATGAATGTGACATAGTGTCCAAACAAAGTAGGGACAATGATGCCACTGATAATGATGTTGCCCAAGATGATTCCTCAAGCGAGGGGAGTAAGCATGGTACTGCATCATCCCCTTCTGTGTCTACACCAGTCTTGCCCACACAAGAGGCCCCTAGTACATCTAGTGCGCCAATCCTTCTTACTATGCAACAATTAACGGCTGTAATGGATAATTCTATTAAAAACATTTTGTCCAAAATGCCCACTTATCAGAGAAAGCGCGATTGCTCTGTTTTAGATACTGAAGAGCATGAGGACGCTGATGATAATGGTTCTGACATACCCTCACACCAATCTGAAGGGGCCAGGAGGGAGGTTTTGTCTGAGGGAGAAATTTCAGATTCAGGAAAAATTTCTCAACAAGCTGAACCTGATGTTATTACTTTTAAATTTAAATTAGAACATCTCCGCGCTCTGCTTAAGGAGGTGTTATCTACTCTGGATGATTGTGACAATTTGGTCATTCCAGAGAAATTATGTAAGATGGACAAGTTCCTAGAGGTCCCGGTGCCCCCCGATGCTTTTCCTATACCCAAGCGGGTGGCGGACATTGTAAATAAGGAATGGGAAAGGCCCGGCATACCTTTTGTTCCTCCCCCTATATTTAAGTAATTATTTCCTATGGTCGACCCCAGAAAGGACTTATGGCAGACAGTCCCCAAGGTCGAGGAGGCGGTTTCTACTCTAAACAAACGCACTACTATCCCTATAGAAGATAGTTGTGCTTTCAAAGATCCTATGGATAAAAAATTAGAGGGTTTGCTTAAAAAGATGTTTGTTCAGCAAGGTTACCTTCTACAACCAATTTCATGCATTGTTCCTGTCACTACAGCAGCGTGTTTCTGGTTCGAAGAACTAGAAAAGTCGCTCAATAAAGAATCTTCGTATGAGGAGGTTATGGACAGAGTTCAAGCACTTAAATTGGCTAACTCTTTTATCTTAGACGCCACTTTGCAATTAGCTAGATTAGCGGCGAAAAATTCAGGTTTTGCTATTGTGGCGCGCAGAGCGCTTTGGCTAAAGTCTTGGTCAGCGGATGTGTCCTCCAAGAACAAATTGCTTAACATCCCTTTCAAGGGTAAAACGCTGTTTGGCCCTGACTTGAAAGAGATTATTTCAGACATCACTGGGGGAAAGGGCCACGCCCTTCCTCAGGATAGGTCTTTTAAGGCTAAAAATAAGCCAAATTTTCGTCCCTTTCGCAGAAACGGACCAGCCTCAAATTCTACACCCTCTAAGCAAGAGGGTAATAGTTCTCAAACCAAACCAGCCTGGAGACCGATGCAAGGCTGGAACAAGGGTAAGCAGGCCAAGAAACCTGCCACTGCTACTAAAACAGCATGAAGTGTTGGCCCCCGATCCGGGACCGGATCTGGTGGGGGGCAGACTCTCTCTCTTTGCTCAGGCTTGGGCAAGAGATGTTCAGGATCCTTGGGCGCTAGAAATAGTTTCTCAAGGTTATCTCCTGGAATTCAAGGAACTACCCCCAAGGGGGAGGTTCCACAGGTCTCAATTGTCTTCAAACCAAATAAAAAGGCAGGCATTCTTACATTGTATAGAAGACCTGTTAAGAATGGGAGTGATTCATCCTGTTCCATTAGGAGAACAAGGGATGGGGTTTTACTCCAATCTGTTCATAGTTCCCAAAAAAGAAGGAACATTCAGACCAATTTTAGATCTCAAGATTCTAAACAAATTTCTCAGGGTTCCATCGTTCAAAATGGAAACCATTCGAACAATTCTTCCTACCATCCAGGAAGGTCAATTCATGACCACGGTGGATTTAAAGGATGCGTATCTACATATTCCTATCCACAAGGAACATCATCGGTTCCTAAGGTTCGCCTTTCTGGACAAGCATTACCAGTTTGTGGCACTTCCATTCGGATTAGCCACTGCTCCAAGGATTTTCACAAAGGTACTAGGGTCCCTTCTAGCGGTGCTAAGACCAAGGGGCATTGCAGTAGTACCTTACTTGGACGACATACTGATTCAAGCGTCGTCTCTGTCAAAAGCAAAGGCTCATACGGACATTGTCCTAGCCTTTCTCAGATCTCACGGGTGGAAAGTGAACATAGAAAAAAGTTCTCTGTCCCCGTCAACAAGAGTTCCCTTCTTGGGAACAATAATAGACTCCTTAGAAATGAAGATTTTTCTGACAGAGGCCAGAAAATCAAAACTTCTAAGCTCTTGTCAAGTACTTCATTCTGTTCTTCTTCCTTCCATAGCGCAGTGCATGGAAGTAATAGGTTTGATGGTTGCGGCAATGGACATAGTTCCTTTTGCACGAATTCATCTAAGACCATTACAACTGTGCATGCTCAGACAGTGGAATGGGGATTATACAGACTTGTCTCCGACGATCCAAGTAGATCAAAGAACCAGAGATTCACTCCGTTGGTGGCTGAACCTGGACAACCTGTCACAGGGAATGAGCTTCCGCAGACCAGAGTGGGTCATTGTCACGACCGACGCCAGTCTGGTGGGCTGGGGCGCGGTCTGGGAACCCCTGAAAGCTCAGGGTCTATGGTCTCGGGAAGAATCTCTTCTCCCGATAAACATTTTGGAACTGAGAGCGATATTCAATGCTCTCAAAGCTTGGCCTCAACTAGCAAAGGCCAAATTCATAAGGTTTCAATCAGACAACATGACGACTGTTGCATATATCAACCATCAGGGGGGAACAAGGAGTTCCCTGGCGATGGAGGAGATGACCAAAATAATTCAATGGGCGGAGAATCACTCCTGCCACTTGTCTGCAATCCACATCCCAGGAGTGGAAAATTGGGAAGCGGATTTTCTGAGTCGGCAGACTTTCCATCCGGGGGAGTGGGAACTCCATCCGGAAATCTTTGCCCAAATAACTCAATTATGGGGCATTCCAGACATGGACCTGATGGCGTCTCGTCAGAACTTCAAGGTTCCTTGCTACGGGTCCAGATCCAGGGATCCCAAGGCGACTCTAGTAGATGCACTGATAGCGCCTTGGACCTTCAACCTAGCTTATGTATTCCCACCGTTTCCTCTCATTCCCAGGCTGGTAGCCAGGATCAATCAGGAGAGGGCTTCGGTGATCTTGATAGCTCCTGCGTGGCCACGCAGAACTTGGTATGCAGACCTGGTGAATATGTCATCGGCTCCACCATGGAAGCTACCTTTGAGACAGGACCTTCTTGTTCAAGGTCCATTCGAACATCCAAATCTGGCTTCACTCCGACTGCTTGGAGATTGAACGCTTGATTTTATCAAAGCGTGGGTTTTCAGATTCTGTCATTGATACTCTTATCCAGGCTAGAAAGCCTGTAACTAGGAAAATTTACCATAAAATATGGAAAAAATATATCTGTTGGTGTGAATCTAAAGGATTCCCATGGAACAAGATAAAAATTCCTAAGATTCTATCCTTTCTACAAGAGGGTTTGGAGAAAGGATTATCTGCAAGTTCTTTGAAGGGACAGATTTCTGCTTTATCTGTTTTACTTCACAAAAAGCTGGCGGCTGTGCCAGATGTTCAAGCTTTTGTTCAGGCTCTGGTTAGAATCAAGCCTGTTTACAAACCTTTGACTCCTCCTTGGAGTCTCAATTTAGTTCTTTCAGTTCTTCAAGGGGTTCCGTTTGAACCCTTACATTCCGTAGATATTAAGTTACTATCTTGGAAAGTTTTGTTTTTGGTTGCAATTTCTTCTGCTAGAAGAGTTTCAGAGTTATCTGCTCTGCAGTGTTCTCCTCCTTATCTGGTGTTCCATGCAGATAAGGTGGTTTTACGTACTAAACCTGGTTTTCTTCCGAAAGTTGTTTCTAACAAAAACATTAACCAGGAGATAGTTGTGCCTTCTTTGTGTCCGAATCCAGTTTCAAAGAAGGAACGTTTGTTACACAATTTGGATGTAGTTCGTGCTCTAAAATTCTATTTAGAGGCTACAAAGGATTTCAGACAAACATCTTCTTTGTTTGTTGTTTATTCTGGTAAAAGGAGAGGTCAAAAAGCAACTTCTACCTCTCTCTCTTTTTGGCTTAAAAGCATCATCCGATTGGCTTATGAGACTGCCGGACGGCAGCCTCCTGAAAGAATCACAGCTCACTCCACTAGGGCTGTGGCTTCCACATGGGCCTTCAAGAACGAGGCTTCTGTTGATCAGATATGTAAGGCAGCGACTTGGTCTTCACTGCACACTTTTACCAAATTTTACAAATTTGATACTTTTGCTTCTTCTGAGGCTATTTTTGGGAGAAAGGTTTTGCAAGCCGTGGTGCCTTCCATCTAGGTGACCTGATTTGCTCTCTCCCATCATCCGTGTCCTAAAGCTTTGGTATTGGTTCCCACAAGTAAGGATGACGCCGTGGACCGGACACACCTATGTTGGAGAAAACAGAATTTATGCTTACCTGATAAATTACTTTCTCCAACGGTGTGTCCGGTCCACGGCCCGCCCTGGTTTTTTTAATCAGGTCTGATGAATTATTTTCTCTAACTACAGTCACCACGGTATCATATGATTTCTCCTATGCATATTCCTCCTTTACGTTGGTCGAATGACTGGGGTAGGCGGAGCCTAGGAGGGATCATGTGACCAGCTTTGCTGGGCTCTTTGCCATTTCCTGTTGGGGAAGAGAATATCCCACAAGTAAGGATGACGCCGTGGACCGGACACACCGTTGGAGAAAGTAATTTATCAGGTAAGCATAAATTCTGTTTTTCTGAATCTAATATGACAAGAGATAATGCACAATTTCATTCTAACAATCAACATAATCAATATGATCAACCTTACCAACGAGGTAATACTAGACACCATCAATCCTACAATAATGCACACTCTAATTATGACAACTACTATGAAAACAAACATCAACACCACCAATACAATAACCCTTATTCCGATAATTTCTGGAATAGATCTAATGAGCGTAATAGGACACATAAATCTTATGAGGGTAACAATCATGGATTAACTGACAATATCAGACAATCTGCCCAAAGGATAGAAAATCAGAATTATGCAGATAGATCATCTAACGCTAATACAGATATACATAAAGAAAGAACTTATATGAAAGAAAGAGCTACAACTAATGATTCTAGGGCCCCGGATACATCAAATCATTTTAGACACACTAATAGATCATTTGAATCAACAAACAGATTTCAAGTATTGAATTCTGAAAACCCTTATTCCCCTAACCATCCCTCTACATCTCACAATAATGAACATAATACTACTCCTTTTTTAGAGATGGGTCCAGACCATTGCGTGGAACATTGGTCCATGTCCCCTCGACCACCACGACAAAAAAGAGTACACACAAACGAGGAAACAGAGGAAAATCTACAACCATTAAAAAGGAAAAATTATTAAAATATAAAAAAGGAATTTTCAATCTGTCAGACCACAAATTATCTGATGATGAAATCAGAATTTTAGGAAAAGGGTTATCATTTAGCCCAGCCAATGGTCCGAACATGTTCCAATTATTTGTAGATATTAATAGTTTCACTAGGAAGCTATCACTTCAGAAATATTTTGCAGAAAAACGCCTCAAAAATTCTGAGTGTAGACCCATAGTTTTAAACTCTATGGATGAACATCTTAGGGATGGTTTTGTGACATTTGAACCTGATACATTATTACAACAGCTTAATGACAAATACATACAAACAGATTTCAAACCCAAATCAAACTTCAATCCCCCTTGTGTAAAAAATTCCCACATTAGTATCTTCCAGTCGATGGTACTAAAAGATTTTGAAAAATTATCTAATAAAACCAAATACAAACACAATTTAAGTCCAGGCGAACCCAAGCTCTTAGATCACTCACTTCGAATAAAAATATCATAATACGCCAGGCGGATAAGGGAGGGGGGATTGTTCTCCAAGACAGGATAGACTATATTCTGGAGGCTGATAGGATCTTAAAAGATGAGAGCTACTACAAACTATTAGCAAAAGACCCCACATCTGTTTATCAAAAACAGCTTTATTCCCTTCTTATGGAAGGGTTTGATGAGGGCATCATTTCCAAAAAAGAGAAGGAATACCTCTATCAAAAAAACCCTAGTGTGGCATTTTATTATCATTTGCCTAAGATCCACAAGAATACATCTCACCCCCCTGGCCGCCCGATTGTGGCAGGTATTGATAGTTTGACCGATCATCTTTCAGCTTACGTAGACTCTTTTCTACAAAAACATGTTATCAACTTACTCTCGTTTATCAGAGATTCTACTGATCTGTTGAATAAATTGAATAATTTAAGCATAACTAAAACCGATAACGAGCTATGGTGGATCACAAGCGACGTAATTTCGCTTTATTCTAATATCCCACATGAAAAGGGGCTATCAGTGATCCAATCATATCTGGCTACTGACATCTATATGCCGGTAAGACAATAAGAATTCATTAGTGAAATAATCTATTTTATATTACACCACAATTATTTCCTATATCAGGGTCAATATTACCTACAAGTCAAGGGTACGGCCATGGGCACCAGATTCGCACCCAGTTTTGCCAATCTTTATATGGGCAGATTCGAGGAGACCCACATTTATGGGTCTCCTATGGGTGCGAGTCTGGTGTTCTATGGCCGGTACATTCCTTCCAGTCCATCTTCTAAAACCTTGTTATCCACTCATTTATTGTATATTTGCTCCTACATAACTGGACTTCTTATGTACTAACTGTGTTCACAATTCTATGAGTCACATTGATCTGCTTTTTATTTATCAGCTTTAGATATACTCCATACTAACTCAATATATATATTACATAGTTACTGAATATTTATTTCTACCATTGTATTCCCATTGCATATCTAAGCATTTATACTAATTATCATTTCTAAGGGCGCCCCCTATCTTAATAGACATAACCAGGAGATAGTTTTGTGTTTCCAGTGGGACAAGTCGTGGGTGATCTCTTTTTTAAGGGGGATGTATTTGTTTTGAAAAAATTTAGAAGATGTGCTGGAGAGGTTGATTCCCGGGTATTTTATATAGTCAGGTTTGATTATGAAAGGGCTATGTTCTCTTAGCCATTTTATTGTGGTATGCAGCAGTGATATGTTGAGGAGTTCGGATTTAGTAAGGTTTAAGAGAAAGTTAGAAACTTCCCTGTATCTTTTAAATTATGTAAGGGTTGCTGGGATAGATTTTTCTACTTTTGTGATAGTGAGCAGTATGTCATCAGCATATGTTGCCAGTTTATGTTCTGTTTTTCCTACTGTAACTCCTGCAATTTGTTTATTAGCTCTTATGTTGCTGGCCAAAGTCTCTATTGAGATTGCAAAGAGTAGAGGTGAGAGGGGACATCCTTGTCTCGTCCTGTTAGAAATTTGAAAGGGGTCGGATAGGATGTTATTAACTTTAATTTGGGTGTTGGGTTTGGAGTATAGGGCGAATACCATCTTTACAAATTTATAGGACAAACACTAAATAATGGCACTATTGCAGGCAATCCCCACTAATATCAATTTCTTAATAGCAGTATGTAATAAACAAATTTGCTGCTATGTTGTGTCACGAAAATATATTTCCTTCCTAAGATAGGGAGAGTCCACGGCTTCATTCCTTACTGTTGGGAAATACAACACCTGGCCACCAGAAGGAGTCAGACACACCCCAGCCAAAGGCTTAAATATCCCTCCCGCTTCCTCATTACCCTGGTCATTCTTTGCCTTTCGTCATGTTAGGAGGTGGCAGAGAAGTGTCAGAAGATTCGGAGCTTCCTGAAAAAGGGTATCTGCCCTTCGAGATAGGACTGGAGCTTTAAGTAGTCATGTCAACCTCTCAGTGAGAGTATTGATGAAAGTTAGTCTGGAAATGCAGGGAAAGTTTTTCTGCAAAACCATTCAGACTACTGCTAACAGCTCCTAAGCAATCAGTGTTGACAAGTTTCAATGCCTGCTTTCTCTCACTCAAGTCCATGTCAGGAGCGCGGCTATAAGACTGTCACACTTGAGAGGCTTTGTTCTGTTCCACAGCATGGATCCTGGAGGTAAGATTGTTTCAATTTTTACACATAACACGATATAACAGGGTCACAGTGTGGCTCCTTTATACCTTGATAGGATCTAGGGTTAATATCGTCTTGTTAGGGGTAAATTAGATGACCGGATACCAATTATCACCACTATGCATTGAATCTCATCTGGAGCAAAGCATTGCACTTGACACAAGATCTTTGAGAACAGAGTCAAACTACACGAATGAAGTGTAACACTGTTCTGTTTATTGACCGCCTACAATGCAGTTATATTGCACTCGACACAAGATCTTTGAGAACAGAGTCAAACCACACAAATGAAGTGTAACACTGTTCTGTTTATTGACTGCCTACAATGCAGTTATATAGGATACATCACATAAATGTAAATTACACAAAGGGTCTTCATACACGCCCCTTATTACAAGTTAGTTTATTAAATTCTTTAAGTCTTACACTGACAGAGCATCCTTTGTTTAAGACTAGAGACATTCATCCTTGAGAAGAAGATAACAAGGAATCTAAGAATGTTCTAAATTGCATGGTTACCTTAGTAATGAGATAAAGATGTTACTCCCCAAAGAACAGATGTCGTATAACAAAATACAGAAAAAAACCTAACAGTTCAATATTAGTACAACAGTTCAATGTTAGTTCATAATGGATTCTTAGATACAAGATGGCAGCACTTTGGGTATATATTCTTACCCCTCTGAAGGGGGTTTATTGAACAGTTGGGGTTAATTATTCAGTGTATTAATTATTTACTTGCTGCTTTGTGTGATTTTTTTTCCTGGGCTGATACTGTGTGTTTTTGACTGGAACAAACAGGTTTCACTTTTAAGTTTCACTTTCATTTTTGAAAGTGTTGCACAACTCCTATTACTTGCTGTATTTGTAATAACAGGAGAAGTACTGTCTTGCACTCCATGTGACTTAGTGTGGTCTATGTTCATTTCCTCCATTCCGGCTGAGACTTGAACCTGAGGAGAGCATTTCATCTGTTAACTGTCAGGGTCTAGGAGGTGTTGAGTGCCCCAGCCATTGGGAGTATAAAGGTACAATTTTCTATAATAAAAAACGTTTTTATTTATGTCCTGACAGTTATCCAATGATGAGTTAACCGCTGTAGCTTCAGGGGGTGAACTTTCTGGTTCAGAGTCCTTAGCGTCTAAGCCTCCTGCTGCAGAGGAACCGTCCTTTAGATTTAAAATTGAGCACTTGCGTTTTTTATTAAAGGAGGTTTTGTTTACGTTAGAGGTTCCAGAGGCTGCACTGCCTGAAGAACCTATGATACCTAAATTAAACAGAGTTTACGAAGACAGGAAAGTTTCTTTGACTTTTCCTGTGCCAGTTAAGATGGCAAACATTATTAAGAACTAATGGAAAAGAATTGGTTCTTCCTTTTCCCCCTCGTCTTTTTTTAAAAAGTTGTTCCCGGTCCCGGACTCACAACTAGATTTGTGGGACTCCATTCCTAAGGTGGATGGAGCTATCTCTATGCTTGCTAAACTTACTACTATACCTCTTGAGGATAGTTCTTCGTTTAGAGAGCCGATGGATAAGAAAATGGAAACCTTTCTGAGAAAGATGTTTGAACATACAGGATTTTTGTTTCAACGGGTGGCTACCTACTAGTGCGACTCTTTGTCGCAACTCATTGAGGTGGAGTCTCCCCTCGAGGATATTCAAGACAGAATTAAAGCTCTGAGAATTGCTAATTCTTTTATCTGTGATGTGAACATGCAAATTATTCACCTAAATGCAAAAGACTCTGGCTTTGCGATCCTAGCCTGCCGGGCGCTCTGGTTGAAGTCTTGGTCTGCGGATATGACTTCTAAGTCCAGACTCCTTTGTCTTCCCTTCAAGGGAAAGTTTTTATTTGGTCCAGGCCTGGACTCTCTTATTTCTACAGTTACCGGAGGCAAGGGTGCCTTCCTTCCGCAAGATAAGAAGAACAAGTCTAAGGGAAGACAATATTCTAATTTTCATTCCTTTTGTTCTGACAAACCCCAACAACAACAATCCTCCTTCAAGCCCGAGCAACCCAAGAGTACTTGGAAGCCGGCTCAGTCCTGGAATAAGTCTAAGCAGAATAAGAAGCCCACCGAAAACAAATCAGCATGAAGGGGAGGCCCCCGATCCGGGATCAGATCATGTAGGGGGCAGACTGTCTCTTTTTTCTTTCATGTAATTAACAAGAGTCCATGAGCTAGTGACGTATGGGATATACATTCCTACCAGGAGGGGCAAAGTTTCCCAAACCTCAAAATGCCTATAAATACACCCCTCACCACACCCACAAATCAGTTTTTACAAACTTTGCCTCCAAGGGAGGTGGTGAAGTAAGTTTGTGCTAGATTCTACGTTGATATGCGCTCCGCAGCAAGTTGGAGCCCGGTTTTCCTCTCAGCGTGCAGTGAATGTCAGAGGGATGTGAGGAGAGTATTGCCTATTGAATGCAGTGATCTCCTTCTACGGGGTCTATTTCATAAGGTTCTCTGTTATCGGTCGTAGAGATTCATCTCTTACCTCCCTTTTCAGATCGACGATATACTCTTATATTTACCATTTCCTCTACTGATTCTCGTTTCAGTACTGGTTTGGCTTTCTACAAACATGTAGATGAGTGTCCTGGGGTAAGTAAGTCTTATTTTCTGTGACACTCTAAGCTATGGTTGGGCACTTTATTTATAAAGTTCTAAATATATGTATTCAAACATTTATTTGCCTTGACTCAGAATGTTCAACTTTCCTTATTTCCAGACAGTCAGTTTCATATTTGGGATTATGCTTTAAATTATCATATTTTGTCTTACCTCAAAAATTTGACTTTTTTCCCTGTGGGCTGTTAGGCTCGCGGGGGCTGAAAATGCTTCATTTTATTGCGTCATTTTTGGCGCGGATTTTTTTGGCGCAAAAATTCATTTCCGTTTCCGGCGTCATACGTGTCGCCGGAAGTTGCGTCATTTTTTGACGTTATTTTGCGCCAAAAATGTCGGCGTTCCGGATGTGGCGTCATTTTTGGCGCCAAAAGCATTTAGGCGCCAAATAATGTGGGCGTCTTATTTGGCGCCAAAAAATATGGGCGTCGCTTTTGTCTCCACATTATTTCAGTCTCATTTTCATTTGCTTCTGGTTGCTAGAAGCTTGATGTTTGGCATTTTTTTCCCATTCCTGAAACTGTCTTATAAGGAATTTGATTTATTTTGCTTTATATGTTGTTTTTTCTCTTACATATTGCAAGATGTCTCACGTTGCATCTGAGCCAGAAGATACTACAGGAAAACCACTGCCTGCTGGATCTACCAAAGCTAAGTGTATCTGCTGTAAACTTTTGGTAGCTATTTCTCCAGCTGTTGTTTGTATTAATTGTCATGACAAACTTGTTAAAGCAGATAATATTTCCTTTAGTGATGTACCATTGCCTGTTGCAGTTCCCTCAACATCTAAGGTGCAGAATGTTCCTGATAACATAAGAGATTTTGTTTCTGAATCCATAAAGAAGGCTTTGTCTGTTATTTCTCCTTCTAGTAAACGTAAAAAGTCTTTTAAATCTTCTCTCTCTACAGATGAATTTTTAAATGAACACCATCATTCTGATTCTTTGGACTCTTCTAGTTCAGAGGATTCTGTCTCAGAGATTGATGCTGATAAATCTTCATATTTATTTAAGATGGAATTTATTCGCTCTTTACTTAAAGAAGTACTAATTGCTTTAGAAATAGAGGATTCTAGTCCTCTTGATACTAATTCTATACGTTTGGATAAGGTTTTTAAAGCTCCTGCGGTTATTCCAGAAGTCTTTCCTGTTCCTAATGCTATTTCTGCAGTAATTGCTAAGGAATGGGATAAATTGGGTAATTCATTTACTCCTTCTAAACGTTTTAAGCAATTATATCCTGTTCCGCCTGACAGGTTAGAATTTTGGGACAAAATCCCTAAAGTTGATGGGGCTATTTCTACCCTTGCTAAACGTACTACCATTCCTACGTCAGATGGTACCTCGTTTAAGGATCCTTTAGATAGAAAAATTGAATCTTTTCTAAGAAAAGCTTATCTATGTTCAGGTAATCTTCTTAGACCTGCTATATCATTGGCTGATGTTGCTGCAGCTTCAACTTTTTGGTTGGAAACTCTAGCGCAACAAGTAACAAATCGTGATTCTCATGATATTATTATTCTTCTCCAGCATGCTAATAATTTCATCTGTGATGCCATTTTTGATATTATTAGAGTTGATGTTAGATTTATGTCTCTGGCTATCTTAGCCAGAAGAGCTTTATGGCTTAAGACTTGGAATGCTGATATGGCTTCTAAATCAACTCTACTTTCCATTTCTTTCCAGGGAAACAAATTATTTGGTTCTCAGTTGGATTCTATTATTTCAACTGTTACTGGTGGGAAAGGAACTTTTTTACCACAGGATAAAAAATCTAAAGGTAAAAACAGGGCTAACAATCGTTTTCGTTCCTTTCGTTTCAACAAAGAACAAAAGCCTGATCCTTCGTCCTCAGGAGCAGTTTCAGTTTGGAAACCATCTCCAGTCTGGAATAAATCCAAGCCTGCTAGAAAGGCAAAGCCTGCTTCTAAGTTCACATGAAGGTACGGCCCTCATTCCAGTTCAGCTGGTAGGGGGCAGGTTACGTTTTTTCAAAGAAATTTGGATCAAATCTGTTCACAATCTTTGGATTCAGAACATTGTTTCAGAAGGGTACAGAATTGGTTTCAAGATGAGACCTCCTGCAAAGAGATTTTTTCTTTCCCATGTCCCAGTAAATCCAGTGAAAGCTCAAGCATTTCTGAATTGTGTTTCAGATCTAGAGTTGGCTGGAGTAATTATGCCAGTTCCAGTTCCGGAACAGGGGATGGGGTTTTATTCAAATCTCTTCATTGTACCAAAGAAGGAGAATTCCTTCAGACCAGTTCTGGATCTAAAATTATTGAATCGTTATGTAAGGATACCAACGTTCAAGATGGTAACTGTAAGGACTATATTGCCTTTTGTTCAGCAAGGGAATTATATGTCCACAATAGATTTACAGGATGCATATCTGCATATTCCGATTCATCCAGATCATTATCAGTTCCTGAGATTCTCTTTTCTAGACAAGCATTACCAATTTGTGGCTCTACCGTTTGGCCTTGCTACAGCTCCAAGAATTTTCACAAAGATTCTCGGTGCCCTTCTGTCTGTAATCAGAGAACAGGGTATTGTGGTATTTCCTTATTTGGACGATATCTTGGTACTTGCTCCGTCTTTACATTTAGCAGAGTCTCATACGAATCGACTTGTGTTGTTTCTTCAAGATCATGGTTGGAGGATCAATTTACCAAAAAGTTCTTTGATTCCTCAAACAAGGGTAACCTTTCTGGGTTTCCAGATAGATTCAGTGTCCATGACTCTGTCTTTAACAGACAAGAGACGTCTAAAATTGATTACAGCTTGTCGAAACCTTCAGTCACAATCATTCCCTTCGGTAGCCTTATGCATGGAAATTCTAGGTCTTATGACTGCTGCATCGGACGCGATCCCCTTTGCTCGTTTTCACATGCGACCTCTTCAGCTCTGTATGCTGAACCAATGGTGCAGGGATTACACGAAGATATCTCAATTAATATCTTTAAAACCGATTGTTCGACACTCTCTAACGTGGTGGACAAATCACCATCGTTTAATTCAGGGGGCTTCTTTTGTTCTTCCGACCTGGACTGTAATTTCAACAGATGCAAGTCTCACAGGTTGGGGAGCTGTGTGGGGATCTCTGACGGCACAAGGAGTTTGGGAATCTCAGGAGGTGAGATTACCGATCAATATTTTGGAACTCCGTGCAATTTTCAGAGCTCTTCAGTTTTGGCCTCTTCTGAAGAGAGAATCGTTCATTTGTTTTCAGACAGACAATGTCACAACTGTGGCATACATCAATCATCAAGGAGGGACTCACAGTCCTCTGGCTATGAAAGAAGTATCTCGAATTTTGGTTTGGGCGGAATCCAGCTCCTGTCTAATCTCTGCGGTTCATATCCCAGGTGTAGACAATTGGGAAGCGGATTATCTCAGTCGCCAAACGTTGCATCCGGGCGAATGGTCTCTTCACCCAGAGGTATTTCTTCAGATTGTTCAATTGTGGGGGCTCCCAGAGATAGATCTGATGGCCTCTCATCTAAACAAGAAACTTCCCAGGTATCTGTCCAGATCCCGGGATCCTCAGGCGGAGGCAGTGGATGCATTATCACTTCCTTGGAAGTATCATCCTGCCTATATCTTTCCGCCTCTAGTTCTTCTTCCAAGAGTAATCTCCAAGATTCTGAGGGAATGCTCGTTTGTTCTGCTAATAGCTCCGGCATGGCCTCACAGGTTTTGGTATGCGGATCTTGTCCGGATGGCATCTTGCCAGCCATGGACTCTTCCGTTAAGACCAGACCTTCTGTCACAAGGTCCTTTTTTCCATCCGGATCTGAAATCCTTAAATTTAAAGGTATGGAGATTGAACGCTTGATTCTTGGTCATAGAGGTTTCTCTGACTCCGTGATTAATACTATGTTACAGGCTCGTAAATCTGTATCTCGAGAGATATATTATAGAGTCTGGAAGACTTATATTTCATGGTGTCTTTCTCATCATTTTTCTTGGCATTCTTTTAGAATACCGAGAATTTTACAATTTCTTCAGGATGGTTTGGATAAGGGTTTGTCCGCAAGTTCTTTGAAAGGACAAATCTCTGCTCTTTCTGTTCTTTTTCACAGAAAGATTGCTATTCTTCCTGATATTCATTGTTTTGTACAAGCTTTGGTTCGTATAAAACCTGTCATTAAGTCAATTTCTCCTCCTTGGAGTTTGAATTTGGTTCTGGGAGCTCTTCAAGCTCCTCCGTTTGAACCTCTGCATTCATTGGACATTAAATTACTTTCTTGGAAAGTTTTGTTCCTTTTGGCCATCTCTTCTGCTAGAAGAGTTTCTGAATTATCTGCTCTTTCGTGTGAGTCTCCTTTTCTGATTTTTCATCAGGATAAGGCGGTGTTGCGAACTTCTTTTGAATTTTTACCTAAAGTTGTGAACTCCAACAACATTAGTAGAGAAATTGTGGTTCCTTCATTATGTCCTAATCCTAAGAATTCTAAGGAGAAATCATTGCATTCTTTGGATGTTGTTAGAGCTTTGAAATATTATGTTGAAGCTACGAAATCTTTCCGTAAGACTTCTAGTCTATTTGTTATCTTTTCCGGTTCTAGGAAAGGCCAGAAAGCTTCTGCCATTTCTTTGGCATCTTGGTTGAAATCTTTAATTCATCTTGCCTATGTTGAGTCGGGTAAAACTCCGCCTCAAAGAATTACAGCTCATTCTACTAGGTCAGTATCTACTTCCTGGGCGTTTAGGAATGAAGCTTCGGTTGACCAGATCTGCAAAGCAGCAACTTGGTCTTCTTTGCATACTTTTACTAAATTCTACCATTTTGATGTATTTTCTTCTTCTGAAGCAGTTTTTGGTAGAAAAGTTCTTCAGGCAGCGGTTTCAGTTTGAATCTTCTGCTTATGTTTTTTGTTAAACTTTATTTTGGGTGTGGATTATTTTCAGCAGGAATTGGCTGTCTTTATTTTATCCCTCCCTCTCTAGTGACTCTTGTGTGGAAAGATCCACATCTTGGGTAGTCATTATCCCATACGTCACTAGCTCATGGACTCTTGTTAATTACATGAAAGAAAACATAATTTATGTAAGAACTTACCTGATAAATTCATTTCTTTCATATTAACAAGAGTCCATGAGGCCCACCCTTTTTTGTGGTGGTTATGATTTTTTTGTATAAAGCACAATTATTCCAATTCCTTATTTTATATGCTTCGCACTTTTTCTTATCACCCCACTTCTTGGCTATTCGTTAAACTGATTTGTGGGTGTGGTGAGGGGTGTATTTATAGGCATTTTGAGGTTTGGGAAACTTTGCCCCTCCTGGTAGGAATGTATATCCCATACGTCACTAGCTCATGGACTCTTGTTAATATGAAAGAAAT
Organism: Bombina bombina; assembly: GCF_027579735.1. Taxonomy (NCBI): domain Eukaryota; kingdom Metazoa; phylum Chordata; class Amphibia; order Anura; family Bombinatoridae; genus Bombina; species Bombina bombina. The sequence goes on along the minus strand of NC_069499.1, from coordinate 1,425,499,173 downwards.
GAATTTATCAGGTAAGTTCTTACATAAATTATGTTTTTCAGACGCCTGGTTCAAGGACGTACAAGATTCTTGGGTCCTGGAGGTGGTATCTCATCCGCCAAGGGGCAGATTCCTTCTCTCTTAGGAGTTGTCCCAGTGCCCATCGAAGAAAGAGGTTTGGAGTTTTATTCAAACCTTTTCGTGGTCCCAAAGAAGTGGGGAACTTTCTGCCCAATTCTGAACCTAAAGTGCCTAAACAAATTTCTCAGTGTTCCTTCAAGTTGGAGACGATAAGGTCCATACTTCCTTTAATTCAGGAAGGCCAGTTTATGACCACTATAGATATGAAGGACGCTTACCTTCATGTTCCAATCCACAGGGAACACTTTCAGTTCCTGAGGTTTGCATTCCTGGACCAGCACTTCCAGTTCATTGCCCTTCCGTTTGGCTTAGCTACTGCTCCAAGAATCTTTACGAAGGTACTGTGGGCTCTTCTAGCAGTTGCCAGAACTCAGGGTATTGCAGTAGCCCCATACTTGGACCATATTCTGGTGCAAGCACCATCCTTTTGTCTTGCGGAAGAATTCTCGGAGTCCCTTCTCGGAGTCTTTTTCGAACACATGAAAGGAAGATAAACTTGGAAAAGAGTTCTCTTATCCCAAGTACCAGGGTGGAATTCCTGGGTACTATAATAGACTCCATATCTATGAGGATATTTGTAACAGAACAGAGACATTACAAGATACCTTCGGCATGTCTTGCCCTCCGGACCTCCTTGAGTCCCTCTGTGGCTCAGTGTATGGAGGTGATTAGTCTCATGGTGTCCTGCATGGACATCATTCCTTTTGCCAGGTTCTGTCTCAGACCTTTACAACTGTGCATGCTGAGGCAGTGGAACAGCGATCATTCAGATCTGTCTCAACAGATTGTATTGGACAGCCGGTCAAGAGAATAGCTCTCTTGGTGGCTCTGTCCAGATCATCTGTCCCGAGGGACATGCTTCTTAAGACCATCCTGGGAGATTGTGACTACAGACGCAAGCCTATCCGGATGAAGTGCTGTTTGGGGTGCCAGATAGACACAGGGGTTGTGGACTCAGGAGGAGTCCTCCCTCCCAATCAATATTTTGGAACTACGGGCAATTTTCAAGGCTTTGAAGGCTTGGCCACTTCTGGGTTCGTCCCAGTTTATCAGATTCCATTCAGACAATATAACCTCGGTGGCTTACATCAACCATCAAGGGGGAACGAGAAGTTCTTTGGGATGAAGGAAGTATCTCAGATTCTGGAGTGGGCGGAGGCCCACAGCTGTTCACTGTCAGCGATCCACATTCCGGGTGTGGACAACTGGGAGGTGGATTTTCTCAGCAGGCAATCCTTCCATCCAGGGGAATGGCCTCTCCATCCCGATGTGTTTGCAGAGATATGCAGAAAGTGGGGGACGCCGGAGATAGATCTCATGGCGTCCCATTGTTTATCAAAAAAGTGAGCCAATATGTAGACTATCGACTTCGGGAATATGTCCAGGATTTACCTTCCTATACATACACGATACCATGCAAGTGTTACAGAAATTGGAAAATGTCAATTTGAATGAAACCACTTTGTTAGTCACTACAGACATGGAATCTCTATATACGTCAATCGACTATATTAAGGGCGTTAAGGCTGTGCAATACTTTCTAGAACTCAGATCAGAAGAAGATGCGGAGTTAGCGTTGGGTTTGGAGTATAGGGTGAATACCATCTTTAAAAATGTATCTCCAAATCCCATTTTCTTTATGTTTTTTTTTAAAGAAAAAGCTAGTTAACGCTATCAAACGCTTTTTCAGCGTCTGTAGAAAGAAGAGTCAAGGGGATAGAGTTTAATTTAGAGAAGTCTATAAGGTAAAGTACTTTACCTCTCTTGCCTCTCTCCCTAGGATGAAACCCACTTGGTCAGTTGAAATAATAGAAGGAAGGTATTTGTTGACCTTATTGGCTGGTGCTTTTGCTAATATTTTTACATCAGTGTTAACCAGAGAAATTGGTCTGTAGTACTCCGGGTTTGTCTGCTGGCTTACCAGGTTTGGGAAGGACTGTGACGAGCTGTTAGCATAGATGAAAGTAATGTACCTGAGGTATGTAGGTCATTAAATACTGTTTGGAGGTGTGGCAAGAGGATGGGGAGGAATGTCTTATAATATTTTTAGCCCAGGCCGTCCGGTCCTGGACTCTTCCCGTTGGGAAGATCTTTGATCAGATCTGATATTTCGTTGAGGGTCAATGGGGAGTCTAAAAATGCGGTGTCCTCTTTTTGCAGGGTTGGTAATTATGTATTAGAGAGGTATTCAGATATTTTTCTGTCTATTGGAGGTGTTTCGGTCATTGGGGATTCCCCTGTGTCATTTTGGATGTTATACAGTTTGTTATAAAATGTGTGGAATACTTTTGCTATATTAATGCTATCATTGAATCCTTTGTTACTTTTTATTGTGTGGATGTGTGTTTTGAGTTGCCTACATTTAATGACTCGGGCTAGCAATTTCTCTGCTTTGTCCCCCTCTTCAAAGTACAATCGTTTTAGGTGCAGGACTTTTATTTTTTGGTCCTCTCGAAGGAGTTGTTTAAAATCTAGTCTGGCTTGAGTAAGTCTGGATTCTAAATTTGTGTCTGTGGTGTTTGTTTTGTGTTGAGCTTCTAGAGATTATATCAATTTAAGTATATTGTCATATTTTTCTTTTTGTTGCTTTATAAGTTTGCTTTTGTGTTTGATCTGATCTCCGCAGATAACACATTTGTGTGCTTCCCATACCGTTGATGACGGTAATTGGTCAGTGGTATTGAGAGAGAAGTATTCAAATAATGAAGAGACTAGCTCTGCCTTAATCAGTGGGTTGTCTAGCATGGTGTCCTCTAGTCTCCAGATAAAAGGTGTACCGGTAATGTTAGGCCAGTTAATGTCACAAGTGACTGGGGAGTGGTCTGACCAAGTGATCTTACTCCTTGTAACGTAGGAGATACCCATGGAATCTGTAAATAGGTAGTCAATACGGGAGTATTTTTTGTGTGGATTGGAATAGAATGTATAATCTTTATCAGTAGAATGATGTGTACGCCAGATATCATGCAAGAGGAGTGTTTGTAGGGTGTTGTTACAGTTTTTTTTTTCCATGTGGAAGGGTACGCTGGATATGCCATTAGAGGTGTCTAAGCGGGGGTTGAGTGGGATGTTGAAGTCTCCTCAAAGAAAGACCACCCCTCTTGACACCTCTAGAAGTTTGTTTGAAAATGTTTTGAGGAAGGTATGTTGCGATGTGTTAAGAGCATAGATGTTGGCTAGAGTGACGTGGGGTACTTAAAGCAGGCCCGTAACAATCAGGAACCTGCCCTATCTGTCTTTTTCCATGTGTGTAATTTGGAACGGAACTTTATGGTGTATCGGTATTCCCACGCCATTTTGTTTCTGGGGCCCCCGATGAAAAGTAAGCTTTAGGGAATCTATGGTTATGCCATTTGGGTTCTTTGTTTTTGAGGAAATGTGATTCTTGTAGGAATATGATATCTCCTTTAAGTTTATGTAGCTCCCTTGAGACTATTGAACGTTTGCCAGGGCTATTAAAGGTATAGTATAGTCAAAATTGAACATTCATGTTTCAGATAGAGCATGCAATTGAAAGCAACTTTCAAATTTACTCCTATTATCGGTTTTTTTTTTTTCTGATTAAAAATCATTAACATTTATTTTTAACTGGACAATCCCTTTAAGGCATTTGACATTTATTGTAATGAGTTTTAGGTGTGCGGTCTGTGATGCCAACGCTTGTGGTCTCATGTTATAGTCTTTATCTAAACTCCCGGGATGTATATTTCAGGTATAGCTCAGTAGAAGCAGAAAAAGGAGGGTAGGGTTCATTAGTGGTCCCGTCTGGCTCTAACAGCGGTATGGTGGCAGTCTGAGTGTTTTTTTATATTTTAGCAAAAATTGCTACTGGGGTTGTGATTGATCTGAGGGAGGGTTGTGGATTAGCGGTACACTGCTCCAGTTTCGTGGATGTTAATAACAGGTCAAGTGGGGGGAAGTAAGAATGAAGAGGATTGTTGGTGAGGGAGAGTACTACTAGAGTAAGGGAAAGCCTTTGTGGGCAGTTTAGAGGGTGTGTGCCTTGTTAGGACCCTGTTCTTATCTGTGGTTCTGTTGAAGTGATGTAGAGATAGCAAGCTTTAGTGAGGTCCTTACTGTGTAATAACATTGCATGTTATATTGAACAAAAGCAACACATTATATACCCAAGCTGTTATGCAAACCTGCCCATGGTCCATGGTGTGAGCCTGTCATTTCCGCTCAGTGGCGGATTTTCGCAAGTTTGTGTAGAAGCGACATAATCCAGTTCTTAAAGATGGGTGTTTAGCATCTGTTTTAACTCAGAATAAGAAGGTGTTGTGGTATTAATGTTTCAGTAGGCTATTTGGATTAGCATCTCTGTCGGGCATCAGGGAGGGAATATGTGGAATTGTAATGTCCAATGTGGAGCAAAAAGTCTCTAGATCCTCCATGTTCCTGAAGGTTGCGACCTTATCTCCTTTGTTTGCTGTAATGCTTGTTGGGAAACCCCAAAGATAAGGATTTTTTTTATCCTTTAGGGATGTTGTGAGAAACCTTAGTTCTCTTCTTTTATGTAGCGGGGTGGGGCTCAGGTCTGAGAACACTTGCAGTGAAATTCCTGCATGGGAGAAAGGATTAGAACCCAGAAAGTAAGAGGTATAGCCTCCCACAAAAATAATACACATATAGCACTTGAAAGTAAAAAGTAATGTAATGTGATACCAGCTAGAATAGCTGATTTATGGTAAACAACTCTTGCACATTGGTTTCCCAACTACTTAGTTAATAGGAGAGAGGATGTTTGTTCCTGCAGTGACGTAAAATTTCCTCTTTTTCTTTAAAGTTTAGTAGTTTGAGAATAACATCTCTTTGGGGTGCCTTTTGAGAGGGTTTTGGCCTGAGTGCCCTATGTGCTCTTTCAATTGTGACTTCAGGCGAGGTTGGCGTTCCTTTTATTGTTCGGAAAAGGTCTTGTAAATATCCATGTAGTGCAGGTGGATAGACAGACTCGGGGATTCCCCTGATGCAGAAGTTATTTTGCCTGCTTCGGTTGCCCAGATCCTCTTCCTGGTCGAGTAAGTTTTGCACCTTTGCCGCAGTGTACTGCACTTGAGCGGATGAGTCTTTTACTTCTTTCTGCAAAGTGTCGTGTCTTTGTTCCACTTTGTCGACTCTTTGGTTGAGATCACTTACTTCTTTACGCAATTCACCAAATAGATTTTTAATCTCTGTCATGACTTTATTGATATCTTCCTTTGAAGAGAGGGTTTTGAGGTCGTCTTTAGTAACATACTGTGGGGGTGGTACAAGCTGGTGTTCTGCCATGGATTCTATTGATAAGGGTGATTTGTCAGTTGGGGACCCTTCTACCGGCTTAAGATAGTGGTTCATGTTCTTAGCTTTGTCCCCTCTTTCTGTCATAGTTGGTTTCTTTTGGGGCATCACTAGTGGGGATATTACTGACATATGGGTAGAATATGTGCATTTATTTCTCCCAGTAAATATTTGTGCTTCAGGGAGTACAGCATGTGATAGGGTGGTTGGTATGGTGCTTGGATCTTAATGTATTGCCTTTTTTTTTTCTCTCTGCCCAGCTAAAGGTGTTTAAAGCTGTTGGGTCTTAGGATGTAGTTTGGGGCGATTAGAGGCCTCTTATAGGTTCAGTCCATATAGGAGTCTGGTGCTCTGTAAATTTATAATAAAAGATGACTTACTGTGTACTGCAGTGTCAGCACGTGTGGCCTTGGTGAGGATGTTTTGCGGCGGTATGCTTTTCTCCTTTTGTTTTAGCTGCTATTGCTTCCACACAGTAGCGGTTTGTGCAGGGCCGTGTCTGCTCTGTCAGTTATTGCCTCTCGTCTGTGGGTATGATAGCTCCGTTGTGGGTAGATGGGAGCGGGAATTCAGTGTTGCGTACTGTGCTCTTTTCAGGGCCTCAGCCTTTTTTAATGCCGCAGTTGAGTTCTGGGTCGTCTAGTCTGGCCGGATCGCAGGCAGGGTGGTTGGGTAAGGTTTCCCCCTCGATGTAAGGGTGTTTTTGGGGATTTTTGTTGGCCCTCACTTGCTGCTGTTCATTATAGGGCACTAATGGGCTCGGGAGCACTAGGCAGTTGCGGCCATCTTCCTGCATGGCCAAGCTCCGCCCCATATTTATATACTTTTTACCTCTGATTACCTTGTATCTAAGCATCTTCTGACAGCCCCTTGATCACATGACTTTTTATTTATTATCTTTTGACTTGCATTTAGTACTGTGTTGTGCTAACTCGTAAATAACTCCTCGACGTGAACACAATGTTATCTATATGGCCCACATGAACAAGCAGTCTTCTGTTGTGAAAAGCAAATACAAAAGCATGTGATAAGAGGCTGTCTATAGTGGCTTAGAAACAGTCAGAAATTTAGAGGTTTAAATGTTATTAAGTATATATAACAATGTTGGTTGTGCAAAGCTGGGGAATGGGTAGTAAAGGCATTATCTATCTTTTTAAACAATGACAATTTCTCCAACATTGGTGTGTCCGGTCCACGGCGTCATCCTTACTTGTGGGATATTCTCTTCCCCAACAGGAAATGGCAAAGAGTCCCAGCAAAGCTGGTCACATGATCCCTCCTAGGCTCCGCCCACCCCAGTCATTCTCTTTGCCGTTGCACAGGCAACATCTCCACGGAGATGGTTAAGAGTTTTTTGGTGTTTAAATGTAGTTTTATTCTTCTATCAAGTGTTTGTTATTTTAAAATAGTGCTGGTATGTACTATTTACTCTGAAACAGAAAAGGATGAAGATTTCTGTTTGTAAGAGGAAGATGATTTTAGCAGACAGTAACTGAAATCAATTGCTGTTTCCACACAGGACTGTTGAGATGAAGTAACTTCAGTTGGGGGAAACAGTTAGCAGTCTTTTCTGCTTAAGGTATGACTAGCCATATTTCTAACAAGACCATGTAATGCTGGAAGGCTGTCATTTCCCCTCATGGGGACCAGTAAGCCATTTTCTTAGTTAAACATAAAAGAATAAAGGGCTTCAAAAAGGGCTTAAAAACTGGTAGACATTTTTCTGGGCTAAAACAGTTGCTTTACTAGGCATATTATGCAGATTCTAACTAATTATTGGTATTATAATCTTGGGGAACGTTTAGAAAAACGGCAGGCACTGTGTTGGACACCTTTTTCAGATGGGGGCCTTTCTAGTTATAGACAGAGCCTCATTCTGGGACTGTATAGGGGTTAAATGTAAAAACGGCTCCGGTTCCGTTAATTTAATGGTTAAAGCTCTGAAATTTGGTGTGCAATACTTTTAGTGCTTTAAGACACTGTGGTGAAATTTTGGTGAATTTTGAACAATTCCTTCATACTTTTTCACATATTCAGTAATAAAGTGTTTTCAGTTTGAAATTTAAAGTGACAGTAACGGTTTTATTTTAAAACGTTTTTTTTTGTGCTTTGTTGACAAGTTTAAGCCTGTTTAACATGTCTGTACCATCAGATAAGCTATGTTCTATATGTATGAAAGCCAATGTGTCTCCCCATTTAAATTTATGTGATAATTGTGCCATAGTGTCCAAACAAAGTAAGGACAGTATTGCAACAGATAATGATATTGCCCAAGATGATTCCTCAAATGAGGGGAGTAAACATGATACTACATCATCCCCTACTGTGTCTACACCAGTTATGCCCACACAGGAGGCCCCTAGTACATCTAGTGCGCCAATACTTATTACCATGCAACAATTAACGGCTGTAATGGATAACTCCATAGCAAATCTTTTATCCAAAATGCCTACTTATCAGAGAAAGCGCGATTGCTCTGTTTTAAACACTGAAGAGCAAGAGGACGCTGATGATAACTGTTCTGACATACCCTCACACCAATCTCAAGGGGCCATGAGGGAGGTTTTGTCTGATGGAGAAATTTCAGATTCAGGAAAAAATTCTCATCAAGCTGAACCTGATGTTGTGACATTTAAATTTAAATGCGAACATCTCCGCGCACTGCTTAAGGAGGTGTTATCTACTCTGGATGATTGGGACAATTTGGTCATTCCAGAGAAATTATGTAAAATGGACAAGTTCCTAGAGGTTCCGGTGCCCCCCGACGCTTTTCCTATACCCAAGCGGGTGGCGGACATAGTAAATAAAGAGTGGGAAAGGCCCGGCATACCTTTTGTCCCCCCCCCCCTATATTTAAGAAATTATTTCCTATAGTCAACCCCAGAAAGGACTTATGGCAGACAGTCCCCAAGGTCGAGGGGGCGGTTTCTACTCTAAACAAACGCACTACTATTCCTATCGAAGATAGTTGTGCTTTCAAAGATCCTATGGATAAGAAATTAGAGGGTTTGCTTAAAAAGATTTTTGTACAGCAAGGTTACCTTCTACAACCAATTTCATGCATTGTTCCTGTCACTACGGCAGCGTGTTTCTGGTTCGAGGAACTAGAAAAATCGCTCAGTAAAGAATCTTCGTATGAGGAGGTTATGGACAGAGTTCAAGCACTTAAATTGGCTAACTCTTTTGTTTTAGATGCCGCTTTGCAATTAGCTATATTAGCGGCGAAAAATTCAGGGTTTGCTGTCGTGGCGCGCAGAGTGCTTTGGCTAAAGTCTTGGTCAGCGGATGTTTCTTCCAAGACAAAATTGCTTAACATTCCTTTCAAAGGTAAAACATTATTTGGACCTGATTTGAAAGAGATTATTTCAGACATCACTGGGGGAAAGGGCCACGCCCTCCCACAGGATAGGTCTTTTAAGGCTAATAATAAGCCTAATTTTCGTCCCTTTCGCAGAAACGGACCAGTCTCTAATTCTGTATCCTCTAAGCAAGAGGGTAATACTTCACAACCCAAACCAGCCTGGAAACCAATGCAAGGCTGGAACAAGGGTAAGCAGGCCAAGAAGCCTACCACTGCTACCAAAACAGCATGAAGGGATAGCCCCCGATCCGGGACCGGATCTAGTGGGGGGCAGACTTTCTCTCTTTGCTCAGGCTTGGGCAAGAGATGTTCAGGATCCTTGGGCGCTAGAAATAGTTTCTCAAGGTTATCTCCTGGAATTCAAGGAACTACCCCCAAGGGGAAGGTTCCACAGGTCTCAATTATCTTCAAACCAAATAAAGAGACAGGCATTCTTACATTGTGTAGAAGACCTGTTAAAGATGGGAGTGATACATCCAGTTCCAATAAGAGAACAAGGAATGGGATTTTATTCCAATCTGTTCATAGTTCCCAAAAAAGAGGGAACATTCGGACCAATTTTGGATCTAAAGATCCTAAACAAATTTCTCAGGGTACCATCGTTCAAAATGGAAACTATTCGAACGATCCTACCTACTATCCAGGAAAATCAATTTATGACTACCGTGGATTTAAAGGATGCGTACCTACATATTCCTATCCACAAGGAACATCATCAGTTCCTAAGGTTCGCTTTTCTGGACAAGCATTACCAGTTTGTGGCACTTCCATTTGGATTAGCCACTGCTCCAAGGATTTTCACAAAGGTACTAGGGTCCCTTCTAGCGGTTCTAAGACCAAGGGGCATTGCAGTAGTACCTTACTTGGACGACATCCTGATTCAAGCGTCGTCCCTGTCAAAAGCAAAGGCTCATACGGACATCGTCCTAGCCTTTCTCAGATCTCACGGATGGAAGGTGAACAAAGAAAAAAGTTCTCTGTCCCCGTCAACAAGAGTTCCCTTCTTGGGAACAATAATAGATTCCTTAGAAATGAGGATTTTTCTGACAGAGGTCAGAAAATCAAAACTTCTAAGCTCTTGTCAAGTACTTCATTCTGTTCCTCGTCCTTCCATAGCGCAGTGCATGGAAGTAATAGGATTGATGGTTGCAACAATGGACATAGTTCCTTTTGCACGAATTCATCTAAGACCATTACAACTGTGCATGCTCAGACAGTGGAATGGGGATTATACAGACTTGTCTCCGACGATTCAAGTAGATCAAAAGACCAGAGATTCACTCCGTTGGTGGCTGACCCTGGACAATCTGTCACAGGGAATGAGCTTCCGCAGACCAGAGTGGGTCATTGTCACGACCGACGCCAGCCTAGTGGGCTGGGGCGCGGTCTGGGAATCCCTGAAAGCTCAGGGTCTATGGTCTTGGGAAGAGTCTCTTCTCCCGATAAACATTCTGAAACTGAGAGCGATATTCAATGCTCTCAGAGCTTGGCCTCAACTAGCAAAGGCCAAATTCATAAGGTTTCAGTCAGACAACATGACGACCGTTGCATATATCAATCATCAGGGGGGAACAAGGACTTCCCTGGCGATGAAAGAAGTGACCAAGATAATTCAATGGGTGGTGGATCACTCCTGCCACTTGTCTGCGATCCACATCCCAGGAGTGGAAAATTGGGAAGCGGATTTTCTGAGTCGTCAGACATTCCATCCGGGGGAGTGGGAACTCCATCCGGAAATCTTTGCCCAAATAACTCAATTATGGGGCATTCCAGACATGGATCTGATGGCGTCTCGTCAGAACTTCAAGGTTCCTTGCTACGGGTCCAGATCCAGGGATCCCAAGGCGACCCTAGTAGATGCACTAGTAGCACCTTGGACCTTCAACCTAGCTTATGTATTCCCACCGTTTCCTCTCATCCCCAGGCTGGTAGCCAGGATCAATCAGGAGAGGGCCTCGGTGATCTTGATAGCTCCTGCGTGGCCACGCAGGACTTGGTATGCAGACCTGGTCAATATGTCATCGGCTCCACCATGGAAGCTACCTTTGAGACAGGACCTTCTTGTTCAGGGTCCATTCGAACATCCGAATCTGGTTTCCCTCCAACTGACGGCTTGGAGATTGAACGCTTGATTTTATCAAAGCGTGGGTTTTCAGATTCTGTAATAGATACTCTGATTCAGGCTAGAAAGCCTGTAACTAGAAAAATTTACCATAAAATATGGAAAAAATATATCTGTTGGTGTGAATCTAAAGGATTCCCATGGAACAAGATAAAAATTCCTAAGATTCTATCCTTTCTACAAGAAGGTTTGGAGAAAGGATTATCTGCAAGTTCTCTGAAGGGACAGATCTCTGCTTTATCTGTTTTACTTCACAAAAGACTGGCAGCTGTGCCAGATGTTCAAGCATTTGTTCAGGCTCTGGTTAGGATCAAGCCTGTTTACAGACCTTTGACTCCTCCCTGGAGTCTAAATCTAGTTCTTTCAGTTCTTCAAGGGGTTCCGTTTGAACCCTTACATTCCGTAGATATTAAGTTATTATCTTGGAAAGTTTTGTTTTTGGTTGCAATTTCTTCTGCTAGAAGAGTTTCAGAGTTATCTGCTCTGCAGTGTTCTCCTCCTTATCTGGTGTTCCATGCAGATAAGGTGGTTTTGCGTACTAAGCCTGGTTTTCTTCCAAAGGTTGTTTCTAACAAAAATATTAACCAGGAGATAGTTGTACCTTCTTTGTGTCCGAATCCAGTTTCAAAGAAGGAACGTTTGTTACACAATTTGGACGTAGTCCGTGCTCTAAAATTCTATTTAGAGGCTACTAAAGATTTCAGACAAACATCTTCCTTGTTTGTTGTTTATTCTGGTAAAAGGAGAGGTCAAAAAGCGACTTCTACCTCTCTTTCCTTTTGGCTTAAAAGCATTATCCGATTGGCTTATGAGACTGCCGGACGGCAGCCTCCTGAAAGAATCACAGCTCACTCCACTAGGGCTGTGGCTTCCACATGGGCCTTCAAGAACGAGGCTTCTGTTGACCAGATATGTAAGGCAGCGACTTGGTCTTCACTGCACACTTTTGCCAAATTTTACAAATTTGATACTTTTGCTTCTTCGGAGGCTATTTTTGGGAGAAAGGTTTTGCAAGCCGTGGTGCCTTCCATTTAGGTGACCTGATTTGCTCCCTCCCTTCATCCGTGTCCTAAAGCTTTGGTATTGGTTCCCACAAGTAAGGATGACGCCGTGGACCGGACACACCAATGTTGGAGAAAACAGAATTTATGCTTACCTGATAAATTACTTTCTCCAACGGTGTGTCCGGTCCACGGCCCGCCCTGGTTTTTTAATCAGGTCTGATGAATTATTTTCTCTAACTACAGTCACCACGGTATCATATGGTTTCTCCTATATATATTTCCTCCTGTCCGTCGGTCGAATGACTGGGGTGGGCGGAGCCTAGGAGGGATCATGTGACCAGCTTTGCTGGGACTCTTTGCCATTTCCTGTTGGGGAAGAGAATATCCCACAAATAAGGATGACGCCGTGGACCGGACACACCGTTGGAGAAAGTAATTTATCAGGTAAGCATAAATTCTGTTTTTAGTGTAGACTGTCCCTTTAAGCTAAATTAATCTCTTGCTTTAGTGTTTTTGCTAGATTTATTCAGGGAGTCAGAGCAAACTTACTATGTTGTTATAAAGGTTCAGTAGGGCATCTGTGGCTGTTTTATTCTGGCTCTATTATTGTAGAAATGGCCATGTACGTGTTTATAGGGATAATATCTTTTGGTTTTGGACATGGTATGTGCTTATTTGCATGCCCTGCCCATTTTCTCTGAGGTGCCATAGTAACAAGATTTGTTTTGAGAATTTTAGTTGAAAATGGGTTTTATAACTTGCTTTAGACATACATGTAAGTATTTTATAGTTGCACATTGTAGGGTGCTAACACCCTGACAATAGTAAGTTTAACCCTATGATTGCTTTGGTTATGCACAGCACAGCAGCCATATACTTTTATTGGACAATGTGCACTAATATTTTCTTCCATTTACTATGCTCCCAGTGATTCATTATGTCTGCTGGAGTGTATTAAATTGTTTACAAATAGCTCCTTTATCTTTATTTTAAAATTAGCTGTTTTTGCTTATTGCAACCACCATCTATACTGAAAATGTCAATACTGCAGTATTAGTTCTAGAAATGCTATGCAAACACGAGTCAGAGGCAGGAATAATATGAGCAAGACCAGCCCATTTTAAAGGGTGTTCCTGCAGCAATGAACACCTAGCTACTTTCCTGAATACATTGTCCCTTTAATAGTATGGGAATTGGAGGGAGAGGAATAGAGTGCTAAGTCTAGCTACTGTGTGAAGGCGCATAAGCTGGGTGGACGTGACATGTGCAGCTGGGCCGTGCATTCTGTATCACTCCCTCGGTATCAAGTGCCATAATGATATTTACTTGGCACCAAGGAATATATTTCTTCATAAATGGAAAGAGTCCACAGCTGCATTCATTACTTTTAGGAATTTAGAACCTGGCCACCAGGAGGAGGCAAAGACACCCCAGCCAAAGGCTTAAATACTCCTCCCACTCCCCTCATCCCCCAGTCATTCTTTGCCTTTCGTCCCAGGAGGTTGGCACAGAAGTGTCAGAAGGTTTCGATAGTCTCTTATGGAGGGTAGTACTCTTCGGCATGGGACTGGAGTTTTAAGTAGTCCGGTCAGTTTCTCAGTGAGAGCATGGGTGAAAGTTAGAGTCCGGAGAGGCAGGGAGAGTCTTTCTGCGAAACCATCCCGACTCATATTAACAGCTCCACAAGCAATCAGCGTTGACGAGTTTCGCTGCCTGCTTTTTTCTATCAAATCCATGGCAGAGGCGACGCTACTATCTGTCACACTTGAAGGGCCGTGTTCCTGTTCCACGGCATAGATTCCGGTAAGATCGTTTCATTTTACTTTCATAATGGATGTATGGTAATTTCAACTGTTTATCCAAGAGGGGCTACAACCTTTCGGGGAGAACTTTAAAAATAGGGTCTCAGCGAGGCTCCTTTTTGTATCTAGGAATCAAGGGTTAATATCTCCTGAGGGGGATTATTGAACAGGTGGGTTTATAATCATGTTTGTTATGTAATTCTGTCTGCTACTGTGTAGTGTTGCTTCGGCTCATGGCTATTTTGGAACATAACGGCATATATATATATATATATATATATATATATATATATACCTTTTTGGTTGGGTGCGCTTTTGCATGGACTGCACGGTTTACCTGGTCCGCTGGTGTCTGGGTCTCTGGATGCGGCAGTATCCCAGTTATGGAGATTCTTGGAGACGGATGTCTCTGATTCAGACTCTACTTCTTGCCAAGAATATGAATTGGCCCGGGTGATACATGCCCATCAGTTATGTTCCAAATGCCGTTTTAATGTGCTCTGTTCCTCTGGATCAGGGAGTCGGGTGCCCACTGAGCCATCCGTCTCTGGGGATTCTATTTCTCATGAGACGAGTTTCCTACCATCAACTCTTACTACACATGCAGGTAACCCAAATTCTACTTATCCTTTCTAGTGAGTGTGGCCGACACGGTTCCACATGGTCATATCTTTGGCACTGGCGCAGCTGCACCTCCCGGGAGTGTGCTTACGATATTGTCGGATGTCTCTGATTCAGACTCTACTTCTTGCGAAGAATATCTATTGGCCCGGGTGATACATGCCCATCAGTTATGTTCCAAATGCCGTTTTAGAGTGCTCTGTTCCTCGGGATTGGGGAATCGGGTGCTCACTGAGCCATCCGTCTCTGGAGATTCTATTTCTCACGAGACGAGTTCCCTACCATCAACTCTTACTACGCATGCAGGTAACCCAAACGCTACTTATCCTTTCTAGGGAGTGTGGCCTGTACCCACCTGAGGTTACGACACGGTTCCGCATGGCCATATCTTTGGCGCTGGCGCATCTGCACCTCCTGTGAGTGTGCTTACGATATTTTCCGTGTTTCGTTAACCGGGGTTCATCAGGCGTGGGATCGCCGGGTCCAGTTCAGCCTTACGGGGGAACAACTGCCCCTAATGCCTCAAGGGGTCAACCTTCGGGGCCATTGTTTCCTTTTGTCCCAGCAGAGGTATGTTGCGCCTTTCGTTATAGACTGGCGCGCCTTTGAGTCCTGCTAAGGCACGTTTTTGGCGTTGCTGGAAGATCCCACTCTTAATGGGTCTGGGGATTCTCAGTCTTTCTCTTTGTCTGGCTTGCATACATAGACATAAGAGGATGAAGTAATCTTCTTATAGTCTTTGTTATTTGTGTATCCTTTTCTAGTTCTGAGCTTGGAAGTCTCGGACCCCTGTTGGGCTGGTCCAGCGGATCTGTCCTTTATTCCTGGGCGATAACCTACGGGTTGCCTTATCTTTTATTTTCATCCGGTGAGGATGATTTTTATTTTGTTTAAAAGCTCATGTTGTGGTGTGATGGTTCGTTCGGGAACTTTCCTCTCTCGAATTGATACTCACGATTTTGTGATCGCTCTGTTTACAAAAGTCTGTCTGACTGTTCTTTATCCCTCCATCATCGGGGGAGACTCTATGTGGCCTTGACAGTGCTGGGGCCCTTGGTTTCAGGCTGGTCCTGACTGGGTACAAATCCTTCTGTCTTTGAGACCTAGTTCAGACACGTGGCACCTTTTTATGTCCGGTTAGTCCAGGGAGGGCGCCTAGTGATTACAATATGATTTGTGTGATTGTCTTGTTTTACAATCTTCAACTAGCATCCTGAGAGGACTTGAGGGTCCGTAGTTGCTTAGGGGCATGGGGGATTGGTTCAGTCCTTATTCGCCTTTCAATCTAGTGGGCCGGGACTCCATTGAGATCCACGGCGACATGCTCAGTCGTTTTCAAATTTTTTGGGAACTAGAGTGTTCCTTCCCATTGAGGCTTGGAGGATTTAGGTCCTTCATACCGCCATTCTTACGGTTTTGCCTTTCATGGTCTCTTTGAAAGTGTCCTTTTAGGACTTGTTCCTTTTAGAGGTTCTCTTACTTTGGGTCGATACTTTCTGGACTTCGTCCGGTTTTCTGGCGGCTTTGGACGCTTAATTAGGAAGTAAAGGCCATGAGGCTCTGTCTTCCTTTGGGAGTTGGTCGTCTCCATATCGGGGGCGATAGGAGATGTTGTCTCTTTTTCCAAGCTTTGCTTAGGGGATGTTTTCTGCCTGGGTTCGGGATGCTTTGCATTCTTCTCCTTTGGGTGTGGTCCTCTGGAACGTTAATCTGAAAGGATTATGGAGCCTAGCCTTTCTCTCTACTCTCTTTCGGGTGACTCTGTACTTGTTTTCATTTCCCTTAGTGCTGCCCTTGGGGCCTTTGGGCTCTAGAGAAATTGCGTGACTTTGTCGCGGCCTAGTACCTTGCTGGGGGAGTGTTGACCTCCGGCTAAGGGTGTTCTCTTCCCTTTGGGCTGGGAATTACGAGTGAGTCCTGTACCCGTTCTCTGGGTTTCCCGGTTCTCATCCCCTGTAAAGTCTGATTGCTTCAGACGGGGTATCTTGTGTTCCCTGAGGGTGTCGTTCGTTCTAGGATGATTCTGGGTCCCGGGTCCGGAGTTCTTGTCTTGGATCCTTCTTGTCTGGAGACTTATGATCCGGTGGACTGGTTCGGGATGACCCTGTTTTTTTCAGGGACCCTATGTTGCTATATAGGGGCTAGCTCATTGGGCTTGCAAGCAGGTAGGCCAGAGTTCCCATCCACCTTCGGGTACTGGTTATAAACTTTAAGGCCTGACTTGTCCTTCGGACGGAGTGTGCTCCTCTATGGGGAGTTTTTTTTCTCTGTTGGGTCAACAGTGGTGTCTGGATGAATTTTCATTTGGTCTGTGTTTTGATTATACTATGGCTTCATGTCTTGTTGACATGTACGCTGTTCTTATCTGTACCCTTTCCTTTGGAGGGGATAGTTTATCTTCCTTATGAGTTGAGGTTTCCTCTCTCTGGAGGGTCTTTGTCCTGCCCTGTGTGTAGGAGGTTGGATCAGGTGGCTTATTTCTGTAAGGGGCAGCATCTGCTGCTCTGTGGGCTCTGTTCCACCTGTTGGAAATTGATCTCTCTACGTTGAGACTGTCTAAGAGAGTTGTGACAGGTCTTCCTACGGGTCTATTGCACTTTTCTCTGTTCTAGGTCCTAGGGGGTTCTCCTTGGGAGTGCCTTATTTTGGAGGAGCGGATTGGGTTGGCACCCAAGCTCTATTGGGGTGAGTGAGTCCCCCCTTTTTTCCTTCCATTCCCTGGGGGCTTGTGGTTGGGGTCTTTCTGTCCCCCTGTCTATCAGACATGTCTGTCGCTTGGGCTGGTCTGGTGTTGGAGCAGGATCTAAGATCTGTTGCTCTGCTATTTCTTCCTCGGAGCATTCAAGGTAAGTAAGCCTTTTTGAGGTTTCTCCTTTCTCCACATTCAGTGTTTTTGCCTCAGGTGTTGTTCGTCAGACCTATCTGAGCTTGCTGCACGAGGTTTCGTTCTGAATATTTCGGTATTCTGAGATACCTTTTTGCGACTTGGGGATTTTTAGTCTTCAGTTGCTTTCTAGAGTGCGGTTGCATTGTGTTAGGGAAAGATCCTCTCTCTGTTTCAGACTCCCGGCCTTATCCCGTGGTTTCTGTATTTCTGTAGTCTGGGCGTTGCCTCCCCTTGTTTCTATGAGACTGGTTGGGTCTCTGTTAGGCTGACCCGGTTTCTCTGGTTTTTGCTCTGAGTTTTTATTTAGGACTCGTTGTGCCCTTTTTAGGGTTTTTTTCTGGGGTTCCTTATGCTAGCTGGAAGCTAGCTCAGCATACTAATGCACTGTGGCTACTCTGCACTGTGGGTTGCAAGTTCGATCCCCGGCGAGGTCTTCTCAGCCTTTCCTCCGTCGAGGTTGATAAAATGAGCAGCGCCTTGAGTCCCTTAAGGGGGATTAGCCACGCTTTATCAGTACAGTCATGTTTTCTCTGTGCCTTTTCTTCTTTGTGCAAGAATACGGTAGTTTGTTCCCTTTCTTTAGTAAGGGGTGTGTTGTTTGGAGACCGACTGCTGGGAATGGTGTCTCTTGGAGGCTGTTGACTCAGTCGAGTTTAGTTCCTGTGGTCTCTAGCAAGGCTGTGGACTATCTGCGGGTCAGTGTCCTTGGGCCTTTTCCTGTTTTTTCAAAGTTGTTCTCGGCTTCGGACAAAGTGGGACTTTGTTGGGTAGGGGTTTTCAGGCCTGGTGCCCTCAGAATTGGGCTGCCTCTTGTACCCTCCCGTTTTTGCATTCAGTGTCCTCTATAGCTTGGGTATTGTTTTCCCAAATGTAATGAATGCAGCTGTGGACTCTTTCCATTTATGAAGAAAAACTTAAATTATGCTTACCTGCTAATTTTCTTTTCATCAGATGGAAAGAGTCCACAGCTCCCCGCCCGTATTTTTTTTTTTTTTTTTGTGGGGTGTATGTTATTTTTGTTCTTGCACCTTTTCACCCTGATATTTCTTCTACTGTTCCTTGTTCCTCGGCAGAATGACTGGGGGATGAGGGGAGTGGGAGTATTTAAGCCTTTGGCTGGGGTGTCTTTGCCTCCTCATGGTGGCCAGGTTCTAAATTCCCAAAAGTAATGAATGCAGCTGTGGACTCTTTCCATCTGAAGAAAAGAAAATGATCAGGTAAGCATAAATTAAGTTTTCTAGGTATAATCATGCCCCTGTATTTGTAAATCCCTGCAGTAGATTTATGGTAGATATTAAAGCAGACAGTCATCATAAGAATCCCTATATAGGTTTAGCAGGTTATAACTGATTGCAGCTGGCTCTTATTTTCCCTGTTTTTCAATCTCTGCTCTGTCAAATAATCTGGATGATAAAAATAGTGATTTGCATTTTATAAGGGCTGTTAACAATGGTTTTCCATTAGGAAAAATTAGCAAAAAACTTGCCTATCCTGCTCGCTGTCCCTGATTGACACTGCATATATGTGAGAATGTTTAGATTGAAATGGCTTTTGCTGCAGTTACTGTACATTATTGCAGGCAATTGCTTCTTGTGCCCGGGTGCCAGACAGGTGGCCGTGCCCATTACATATTCATGTGGGATACACTAGCATTTGACATCCTTTGTGAGTTCTTGTGTGACATTTGTTATTGTAAGTCTCATTGGTAAATGTCAGGAAAGACATAAGAAACATGGAAATTACAAACTAATTTTAGCTGGAGTTTGTGTTTCTGTCCATATTCCTTAAAGAGGTAAAGGTCTCATTGGTGAATGCTGCTCTGGGAATAAAACACAACATTAGTTCAGGTAACTTTACATCGTTTTAATTGTTATTAACTACTAGACCAATGCTGGCAAGAGGCCAGACATATTGGTAACCGTACCACACACTACTATAATAAAGGGACCTTCACAAGTGGTAGCTTCTACACCAGTGGCCCATTTAGGTGCTAATTCCTTTTTCTTTTCTTTTAGGAGACTGATTACATCATGTCGT
The DNA here is from genome assembly GCF_027579735.1 of Bombina bombina. Lineage (NCBI taxonomy): Eukaryota > Metazoa > Chordata > Amphibia > Anura > Bombinatoridae > Bombina > Bombina bombina. Next base: position 1,425,479,942 of record NC_069499.1, on the reverse strand, counting down.
ACTTTGATAATGGCGAGGAGTTTGGGGGCGATAGTGATGACAACATGGATGAGGCCACATACTGATTACCTCAGATTTGCTTGTTTTTGACGGTTGGGACACACAACTGGATCCTGTAGTGTAGAATAATATCGTTTATGAATGGGTATAAACATATACCACTTAAAACTGGACATGCATCCAACCCAACTCTGGGTCATTTTAACCATTTTTAAAATGCATTTGACATGTTCCTCACCTGATGCTGGTCAATTTTATCCATTTTTTAAATATTATTTGACATTTTCCTCACCCGCTGCTGGTCCATTTTAGCCATTTTTAAAATGCAATTTGACATTTTCCTCACCAGGTGCTGGTTAGTTTTAGCCATTTTTGAACTGGACTTGTACCCTACCAAGTTTTTGGCCATTTTAAAACTTTAAATAATTATTTTTTTTTAATTCCCTTTTAAACAACTTTTTTAAACAAGTGTTACCAAAGCTTTAAGTGACTCTGTACTTAAAATATATTTCTGGAATCCATAAGAGGAATATCTAAATATGTAGAATTTATTTCTTTTTTGTATTAAAATGTGAAGTAAAAGCTGTTTCAATCTAAAACTAAATTTGAAACTAATACAGTTGTATCATTGTGTATTGCCTAATAATTCTTATTGGTGGTGCGCATTTCATGTATTGGTAGGAATTATCTATACATCAATAAGCATTACTAGCATTGCACAACTGATGCTCATATGTTTTGTTATTTTATTTTTACTTCATATTTATTAAGGAAATAAAAATATCAACATGTTAAAATATCATGTGAATAGTGCTTTATTTGCTACTGCACAATAATTATTGTGGTCTTATAATGTTATGTATATGTTTTTACATTTTTTTATTTTAATAGCTTTTTAGTCATATTGAAATTAACTGTGTTGCTTATTGTTTAGCTTTAAGCAGATCAGTTACTTTATTTTTGCACTAGAAGACATGAAATACTGTATATACACATATAGGAGATAGGAAATGAACATGCATTCCCAAAAGGAACCACAAGAGGGGGCCAAAGTTCAGGATGCAATAATTTTTTTAACATAGATTTACTAATAATTCAGATAATTAATTAATGATCGTTGCCACACCAATAGATATATTTCTGGACTATCAAGTATACACCAAAACATTGTTTTATTTTTAATCAACTTTCACACTTGGACAATTTATTCAAGTTAATGTATTTATTTAAGAATTCCTCTTACGTGTGTGTGTATGTGTATATATATATATATATATATATATAGTTTTGATTTGTTAATTGCCATTCAGGTTTGTGACATGTTCATGGAATACTTCATTATACATAAACAACTGAAATGTATCAAATTATTATAAGGATACCTTATACTAATAGATATTAAATATGGATATTAGCATGGTTATGTCATTTTAAAATCATATTACTATATTATTATTTCTCACATTTAGACAGAAATAAATTGGATTAGAATACAATGAATTATCAATGTTTGGAAAGAAACAACTTCTCTGAGACCTCTAATAATAATAATGATGATTTGCCAAAACATCCAGACACAACCAACGCTCTACCACTAGGTGTCACTGTTCTTCTGCTGCTACTGTCAGTCGTAACATCACCTTTCCAGTAAACCTGCAGCGTTTCTGTTCACTTGCTAAGGTTCTGTGCACTCAGGCAAAGATGTCTTGAATTCTTTTCCTGTTGGCGGCCTATGATGAAGTTAATTTCACATACTAAATCTTGTATCTGGTGAGATTTCATAAACAAGATATGCCCCAGGGCTTTTACATTTCTGCATGTTGCTGGCGTGTGAAACGTGCAAATGCTAAAAGCTTGTGTGCAGATATATGCACCTCCCTAGCTCGTCATTATTGTACTTTTACTGTGTGTATAAAGGTTATAGCACGGGGAGATATATAGATGTGGTGTCATTTTCAGGCTCCATTACACTCCAGGCAGTCACACTTGCCAACCAGTTGCTTACCCTTTTTACAGTTAATAATAATAATAAAAGCTATACTCTTATTTTAACACCTTATTGGTGCTGGTTGGTCAAGCTCCACATCTTCATACTGGGCGCCACCATCATGACAAAATTGGTGCACGCTCACAGATTCGTGATATTACTGTCTGACAGGTGTATTGTGCACTCTAGGTTATGGTACATGATACAGAGCAGTGACGTTGTGCTCTTTGAGTTATGGAGCATGATACAGAGCAGTGAAGTTGCTGTCTGTTAGACAGTAATGTCACTGCTCTGTATCGTGCACACTAAACCAAAGTGCACAATACACCTGTCATACAGACAACGTCACTGCTCTGTATCATATAGCTTAACCCAAAGTGCACAACACACCTGTCATACAGACAGTAACGTCACTGCTCTGTATCGTGCACCCTAACCCAAAGTGCACAATACACCTGTCATACAGACAACGTCACTGATCTATATCATATAGCCTAACCCTAAGTGCAAAATACAACTGTCATACAGACAGTAACGTCACTGCTCTGTATCGTGCACCCTAAACCAAAATGCATAATACACCTGTCATACAGACAGTAACGTCACTGCTCTGTATCATGTACCATAACCCAAAGTGCACAATATACCTGTCATACAGACAGTAACGACACTGTTCTGTATTGTGCACCCTAACCCAAAGTGCACAATACACCTGTCGTACAGACAACGTCACTGCTCTGTATCATGCACCCTAACCTAAAGTGCACCATACACCTGTTGTCGTACAGACAACGTCACTGCTCTGTATCATGCACCCTAACCCAAAGTGCACAATACACCTGTCATACAGACAGTAACGTCACTGCTCTGTATCATGCACCCTAGCCTAAAGTGCACAATACACATGTCGTACAGACAGTAATGTCACTGCTCAGTATCGTGCACCCTAACCCAAAGTGCACAATACACCTGTCGTACAGACAGTAATGTCACTGCTCTGTATCGTGTACCCTAACCCAAAGTGCACAATACCCCTGTCATACAGACAGTAACATCACTGCTCTATATCATGTACCCTAACCCAAAGTGCATAATACACCTGTCATACAGACACTAACGTCACTGCTCTGTATTGTGTACCCTAACCCAAAGTGCACAATACACCTGTCATACAGACAGTAACGTCGCTGCTCTGTATCATGTACCCTAACCCAAAGTGCACAATACCCCTGTCATACAGAAAGTAACATCACTGCTCTATATCATGTACCCTAACCCAAAGTGCATAATACACCTGTCATACAGACACTAACGTCACTGCTCTGTATCGTGTACCCTAACCCAAAGTGCACAATACACCGTCATACAGACAGTAACGTCACTGCTCTGTATCATGTACCCTAACCCAAAGTGCACAATACCCCTGTCTTACAGACGGTAACATCACTGCTCTATATCATGTACCCTAACCCAAAGTGCACAATACACCTGTCAAACAGATGGTAACGTCACTGCTCTGTATCATGTACCCTAACCCAAAGTGCACAATACACCTGTCATACAGACAGTAACGTCACTGTTCTGTATCGTGCACCCTAACCCAAAGTGCACAATACACCTGTCGTACAGACAACGTCACTGCTCTGTATCATGCACCCTAACCTAAAGTGCACAATACACTTGTCGTACAGACAACGTCACTGGTCTGTATCATGCACCCTAACCCAAAGTGCACAATACACCTGTCATACAGACAGTAACGTCGCTGCTCTGTATCATGTACCCTAACCCAAAGTGCACAATACACCTGTCATACAGACAGTAACATCACTGCTCTGTACCATGTACCCTAACCCAAAGTGCACAATACACCTGTCATACAGACAGTAACGTCACTGCTCTGTATCATGCACCCTAACCTAAAGTGCACAATACACATGTCGTACAGACAGTAATGTCACTGCTCTGTATCGTGCACCCTAACCCAAAGTGCATAATACACCTGTCATACAGAAAGTAACGTCACTGTTCTGTATCATGTACCCTAACCCAAAGTGCACAATACACCTGTCTTACAGACAACGTCACTGCTCTGTATCATGCACCCTAAACCAAAGTGCACAATACACCTGTCATACAGACAGTAACCTCACTGCTCTGTACCATGTACCCTAACCCATAGTGCACAATACACCTTTCATACAGACAGTAACGGCACTGCTCTGTACCATGTACCCTAACCCAAAGTGCACAGTACACCTGTCATACAGACAGTAATGTCACTGCTCTGTACAATGCACACTAACCCAAAGTGCACAATACACCTGTCATACAGACAGTAACGTCGCTGCTCTGTATCATGTACCCTAACCTAAAGTGCACAATACACCTGTCATACAGATAGTAACGTCGCTGCTCTGTATCATGTACCCTAACCTAAAGTGCACAATACAACTGTCATACAGACTGTAATGTCACTGCTCTGTCTCATGTACCCTAACCTAAAGTGCACAATACACATGTCATACAGACAGTAACGTCACTGCTCTGTATCATGCACCCTAACCCAAAGTGCACAATACACCTGTCGCACAGACAGTAACGTCACTGCTCTGTATCATGCACCCTAACCCAAAGTGCACAATACACCTGTCGCACAGACAGTAACGTCACTGCTCTGTATCATGCACCCTAACCCAAAGTGCACAATACACCTGTCACACAGACAGTAACGTCACTGCTCTGTATCATGCACTCTAACCCAAAGTGCACAATACACCTGTCATACAGACAGTAACGTCACTGCTCTGTATCGTGCACCCTAAACCAAAGTGCACAATACACCTGTCATACAGACAGTAACTTCACTGCTCTGTATCATGCACCCTAAACCAAAGTGCACAATACACCTGTCATACAGACAGTAACGTCACTGCTCTGTATCGTGCACCCTAAACCAAAGTGCACAATACACCTGTCATACAGACAATAACGTCACTGCTCTGTATCATGCACCCTAAACCAAAGTGCACAATACACCTGTCATACAGACAATGTCACTGCTGTATATCGTATACTCTAACCCAAAGTTGACAATACACCTGTCATACAGACAGTAACGTCACTGCTCTGTATCAGGCACCCTAAACCAAAGTGCACAATACACCTGTCATACAGACAGTAACGTCGCTGCTCTGTATCATGTACCCTAACCCAAAGTGCACAATACACCTGTCATACAGACAGTAATGTCACTGCTCTGTTTCATGGACCCTAACCCAAAGTGCACAATACACCTGTCATACAGACAACGTCACTGCTCTGTATCATGTACCCTAACCCAAAGTGCACAATACACCTGTCATACAGACAGTAACGTCACTGCTCTGTATAATGTACCATAACCTAAAGTGCACAATACAACTGTCATACAGACAGTAATGTCACTGCTCTGTATCATGTACCCTAACCTAAAGTGCACAATACACCTGTCATACAGAAAGTAACGTCACTGTTCTGTATCATGTACCCTAACCCAAAGTGCACAATACACCTGTCATACAGTCGGTAACGTCACTGATCTGTATCAAGCACCCTAACCCAAAGTGCACAACACACCTGTCATACAGACAGTAACGTCACTGCTCTGTATCGTGTACCCTAACCCAAAGTGCACAATACATCTGTCATACAGACAGTAACGTCGCTGCTCTGTATCATGTACCCTAACCCAAAGTGCACAATACACCTGTCATACAGACAGTAACGTCACTGCCCTGTATCATGCACCCTAACCCAAAGTGCACAATACACCTGTCATACAGACAGTAACGTCACTGCTCTGTATTGTGTACCCTAACCCAAAGTGCACAATACACCTGTCATACAGACAGTAACGTCACTGCCCTGTATCATGCACCCTAACCCAAAGTGCACAATACACCTGTCATACAGACAGTAACGTCACTGCTCTGTATCATGCACCCTAACCCAAAGTGCACAATATACCTGTCATACAGACAGTAACATCACTGCTCTGTATCATGTATCCTAACCCAAAGTGCACAATACACCTGTCATACAGAAAGTAATGTCACTGTTCTGTATCATGTACCCTAACCCAAAGTGCACAATACACCTGTCATACAGACAACGTCACTGCTCTGTATCATGCACCCTAAACCAAAGTGCACAATACAACTGTCATACAGACAGTAACGTCACTGCTCTGTATCATGCACCCTAACCCAAAGTGCACAATACACCTGTCGCACAGACAGTAACGTCACTGCTCTGTATCATGCACCCTAACCCAAAGTGCACAATACACCTGTCGCACAGACAGTAACGTCACTGCTCTGTATCATGCACCCTAACCCAAAGTGCACAATACACCTGTCGCACAGACAGTAACGTCACTGCTCTGTATCATGCACCCTAACCCAAAGTGCACAATACACCTGTCACACAGACAGTAACGTCACTGCTCTGTATCGTGCACCCTAAACCAAAGTGCACAATACACCTGTCATACAGACAGTAACTTCACTGCTCTGTATCATGCACCCTAAACCAAAGTGCACAATACACCTGTCATACAGACAGTAACGTCACTGCTCTGTATCGTGCACCCTAAACCAAAGTGCACAATACACCTGTCATACAGACAATAACGTCACTGCTCTGTATCATGCACCCTAAACCAAAGTGCACAATACACCTGTCATACAGACAATGTCACTGCTGTATATCGTATACTCTAACCCAAAGTTGACAATACACCTGTCATACAGACAGTAACGTCACTGCTCTGTATCAGGCACCCTAAACCAAAGTGCACAATACAACTGTCATACAGTCGGTAACGTCACTGCTCTGTATCAGGCACCCTAAACCAAAGTGCACAATACACCTGTCATACAGACAGTAACGTCGCTGCTCTGTATCATGTACCCTAACCCAAAGTGCACAATACACCTGTCATACAGACAGTAATGTCACTGCTCTGTTTCATGGACCCTAACTCAAAGTGCACAATGCACGTGTCATACAGACAGTAACATCACTGCTCTATATCATGTACCCTAACCCAAAGTGCACAATACACCTGTCATACAGGAAGTAATGTCACTGTTCTGTATCATGTACCCTAACCCAAAGTGCACAATACACCTGTCATACAGACAGTAACTTCACTGCTCTGTATCATGCACCCTAACCCAAAGTGCACAATACACCAGTCATACAGACAACGTCACTGCTCTGTATCATGTACCCTAACCCAAAGTGCACAATACACCTGTCATACAGACAGTAACGTCACTGCTCTGTATAATGTACCATAACCTAAAGTGCACAATACAACTGTCATACAGACAGTAATGTCACTGCTCTGTATCATGTACCCTAACCTAAAGTGCACAATACACCTGTCATACAGAAAGTAACGTCACTGTTCTGTATCATGTACCCTAACCCAAAGTGCACAATACACCTGTCATACAGTCGGTAACGTCACTGATCTGTATCAAGCACCCTAACCCAAAGTGCACAATACACCTCATAGAGACAGTAACGTCACTGCTCTGTATCATGCACCCTAACCCAAAGTGCACAATACACCTGTCATACAGACAGTAACGTCACTGCCCTGTATCATGCACCCTAACCCAAAGTGCACAATACACCTGTCATACAGACAGTAACGTCACTGCTCTGTATTGTGTACCCTAACCCAAAGTGCACAATACACCTGTCATACAGACAGTAACGTCACTGCCCTGTATCATGCACCCTAACCCAAAGTGCACAATACACCTGTCATACAGACAGTAACGTCACTGCTCTGTATCATGCACCCTAACCCAAAGTGCACAATACACCTGTCATACAGACAGTAACATCACTGCTCTGTATCATGTATTCTAACCCAAAGTGCACAATACACCTTTCATACAGATAGTAATGTCACTGTTCTGTATCATGTACCCTAACCCAAAGTGCACAATACACCTGTCATACAGACAACGCCACTGCTCTGTATCATGCACCCTAAACCAAAGTGCACAATACACCTGTCATACAGACAGTAACATCACTGCTCTGTACCATGTACCCTAACCCATAGTGCACAATACACCTTTCATACAGACAGTAACGGCACTGCTCTGTACCATGTACCCTAACCCAAAGTGCACAGTACACCTGTCATACAGACACTAACGTCACTGCTCTGTATTGTGTACCCTAACCCAAAGTGCACAATACACCTGTCATACAGACAGTAACGTCGCTGCTCTGTATCATGTACCCTAACCCAAAGTGCACAATACCCCTGTCATACAGAAAGTAACATCACTGCTCTATATCATGTACCCTAAACCAAAGTGCATAATACACCTGTCATACAGACACTAATGTCACTGCTCTGTATCGTGTACCCTAACCCAAAGTGCACAATACACCGTCATACAGACAGTAACGTCACTGCTCTGTATCATGTACCCTAACCCAAAGTGCACAATACACCTGTCATACAGACAGTAACGTCACTGTTCTGTATCGTGCACCCTAACCCAAAGTGCACAATACACCTGTCGTACAGACAACGTCACTGCTCTGTATCATGCACCCTAACCTAAAGTGCACAATACACCTGTCGTACAGACAACGTCACTGGTCTGTATCATGCACCCTAACCCAAAGTGCACAACACACCTGTCATACAGACAGTAACGTCGCTGCTCTGTATCATGTACCCTAACCCAAAGTGCACAATACACCTGTCATACAGACAGTAACATCACTGCTCTGTACCATGTACCCTAACCCAAAGTGCACAATACACCTGTCATACAGACAGTAACGTCACTGCTCTGTATCATGCACCCTAACCTAAAGTGCACAATACACCTGTCATACAGACAGTAACGTCACTGCTCTGTATCGTGCACCCTAACCCAAAGTGCATAATACACCTGTCATATAGAAAGTAACATCACTGTTCTGTATCATGTACCCTAACCCAAAGTGCACAATACACCTGTCATACAGACAACGTCACTGCTCTGTATCATGCACCCTAAACCAAAGTGCACAATACACCTGTCATACAGACAGTAACCTCACTGCTCTGTACCATGTACCCTAACCCATAGTGCACAATACACCTTTCATACAGACAGTAACGGCATTGCTCTGTACCATGTACCCTAACCCAAAGTGCACAGTACACCTGTCATACAGACAGTAATGTCACTGCTCTGTACAATGCACCCTAACCCAAAGTGCACAATACACCTGTCATACAGACAGTAACGTCGCTGCTCTGTATCATGTACCCTAACCTAAAGTGCACAATACACCTGTCATACAGATAGTAACGTCGCTGCTCTGTATCATGTACCCTAACCTAAAGTGCACAATACAACTGTCATACAGACAGTAATGTCACTGCTCTGTCTCATGTACCCTAACCTAAAGTGCACAATACACATGTCATACAGACAGTAACGTCACTGCTCTGTATCATGCACCCTAACCCAAAGTGCACAATACACCTGTCGCACAGACAGTAACGTCACTGCTCTGTATCATGCACCCTAACCCAAAGTGCACAATACACCTGTCGCACAGACAGTAACGTCACTGCTCTGTATCATGCACCCTAACCCAAAGTGCACAATACACCTGTCACACAGACAGTAACGTCACTGCTCTGTATCATGCACTCTAACCCAAAGTGCACAATACACCTGTCATACAGACAGTAACGTCACTGCTCTGTATCGTGCACCCTAAACCAAAGTGCACAATACACCTGTCATACAGACAGTAACGTCACTGCTCTGTATCGTGCACCCTAAACCAAAGTGCACAATACACCTGTCATACAGACAATAACGTCACTGCTCTGTATCATGCACCCTAAACCAAAGTGCACAATACACCTGTCATACAATGTCACTGCTGTATATCGTATACTCTAACCCAAAGTTGACAATACACCTGTCATACAGACAGTAACGTCACTGCTCTGTATCAGGCACCCTAAACCAAAGTGCACAATACAACTGTCATACAGTCGGTAACGTCACTGCTCTGTATCAGGCACCCTAAACCAAAGTGCACAATACACCTGTCATACAGACAGTAACGTCGCTGCTCTGTATCATGTACCCTAACCCAAAGTGCACAATACACCTGTCATACAGACAGTAATGTCACTGCTCTGTTTCATGGACCCTAACCCAAAGTGCACAATACACCTGTCATACAGACAATGTCACTGCTGTATATCGTATACTCTAACCCAAAGTTGACAATACACCTGTCATACAGACAGTAACGTCACTGCTCTGTATCAGGCACCCTAAACCAAAGTGCACAATACAACTGTCATACAGTCGGTAACGTCACTGCTCTGTATCAGGAACCCTAAACCAAAGTGCACAATACACCTGTCATACAGACAGTAACGTCGCTGCTCTGTATCATGTACCCTAACCCAAAGTGCACAATACACCTGTCATACAGACAGTAATGTCACTGCTCTGTTTCATGGACCCTAACCCAAAGTGCACAATACACCTGTCATACAGACAGTAACATCACTGCTCTATATCATGTACCCTAACCCAAAGTGCACAATACACCTGTCATACAGGAAGTAATGTCACTGTTCTGTATCATGTACCCTAACACAAAGTGCACAATACACCTGTCATACAGACAGTAACATCACTGCTCTGTATCATGTACCCTAACCCAAAGTGCACAATACACCTGTCATACAGACAGTAACTTCACTGCTCTGTATCATGCACCCTAACCCAAAGTGCACAATACACCTGTCATACAGACAACGTCACTGCTCTGTATCATGTACCCTAACCCAAAGTGCACAATACACCTGTCATACAGACAGTAACGTCACTGCTCTGTATAATGTACCATAACCTAAAGTGCACAATACAACTGTCATACAGACAGTAATGTCACTGCTCTGTATCATGTACCCTAACCTAAAGTGCACAATACACCTGTCATACAGAAAGTAACGTCACTGTTCTGTATCATGTACCCTAACCCAAAGTGCACAATACACCTGTCATACAGTCGGTAACGTCACTGATCTGTATCAAGCACCCTAACCCAAAGTGCACAATACACCTCATAGAGACCGTAACGTCACTGCTCTGTATCATGCACCCTAACCCAAAGTGCACAATACACCTGTCATTAAGACAGTAACATCACTGCTCTGTATCATGCACCCTAACCCAAAGTGCACAACACACCTGTCATACAGACAGTAACGTCACTGCTCTGTATCGTGTACCCTAACCCAAAGTGCACAATACATCTGTCATACAGACAGTAACGTCGCTGCTCTGTATCATGTACCCTAACCCAAAGTGCACAATACACCTGTCATACAGACAGTAACGTCACTGCCCTGTATCATGCACCCTAACCCAAAGTGCACAATACACCTGTCATACAGACAGTAACGTCACTGCTCTGTATTGTGTACCCTAACCGAAAGTGCACAATACACCTGTCATACAGACAGTAACGTCACTGCCCTGTATCATGCACCCTAACCCAAAGTGCACAATACACCTGTCATACAGACAGTAACGTCACTGCTCTGTATCATGCACCCTAACCCAAAGTGCACAATACACCTGTCATACAGACAGTAACATCACTGCTCTGTATCATGTATCCTAACCCAAAGTGCACAATACACCTGTCATACAGAAAGTAACGTCGCTGCTCTGTATCATGTACCCTAACCTAAAGTGCACAATACAACTGTCATACAGACAGTAATGTCACTGCTCTGTCTCATGTACCCTAACCTAAAGTGCACAATACACATGTCATACAGACAGTAACGTCACTGCTCTGTATCATGCACCCTAACCCAAAGTGCACAATACACCTGTCGCACAGACAGTAACGTCACTGCTCTGTATCATGCACCCTAACCCAAAGTGCACAATACACCTGTCGCACAGACAGTAACGTCACTGCTCTGTATCATGCACCCTAACCCAAAGTGCACAATACACCTGTCACACAGACAGTAACGTCACTGCTCTGTATCATGCACTCTAACCCAAAGTGCACAATACACCTGTCATACAGACAGTAACGTCACTGCTCTGTATCGTGCACCCTAAACCAAAGTGCACAATACACCTGTCATACAGACAGTAACGTCACTGCTCTGTATCGTGCACCCTAAACCAAAGTGCACAATACACCTGTCATACAGACAATAACGTCACTGCTCTGTATCATGCACCCTAAACCAAAGTGCACAATACACCTGTCATACAATGTCACTGCTGTATATCGTATACTCTAACCCAAAGTTGACAATACACCTGTCATACAGACAGTAACGTCACTGCTCTGTATCAGGCACCCTAAACCAAAGTGCACAATACAACTGTCATACAGTCGGTAACGTCACTGCTCTGTATCAGGCACCCTAAACCAAAGTGCACAATACACCTGTCATACAGACAGTAACGTCGCTGCTCTGTATCATGTACCCTAACCCAAAGTGCACAATACACCTGTCATACAGACAGTAATGTCACTGCTCTGTTTCATGGACCCTAACCCAAAGTGCACAATACACCTGTCATACAGACAATGTCACTGCTGTATATCGTATACTCTAACCCAAAGTTGACAATACACCTGTCATACAGACAGTAACGTCACTGCTCTGTATCAGGCACCCTAAACCAAAGTGCACAATACAACTGTCATACAGTCGGTAACGTCACTGCTCTGTATCAGGAACCCTAAACCAAAGTGCACAATACACCTGTCATACAGACAGTAACGTCGCTGCTCTGTATCATGTACCCTAACCCAAAGTGCACAATACACCTGTCATACAGACAGTAATGTCACTGCTCTGTTTCATGGACCCTAACCCAAAGTGCACAATACACCTGTCATACAGACAGTAACATCACTGCTCTATATCATGTACCCTAACCCAAAGTGCACAATACACCTGTCATACAGGAAGTAATGTCACTGTTCTGTATCATGTACCCTAACACAAAGTGCACAATACACCTGTCATACAGACAGTAACATCACTGCTCTGTATCATGTACCCTAACCCAAAGTGCACAATACACCTGTCATACAGACAGTAACTTCACTGCTCTGTATCATGCACCCTAACCCAAAGTGCACAATACACCTGTCATACAGACAACGTCACTGCTCTGTATCATGTACCCTAACCCAAAGTGCACAATACACCTGTCATACAGACAGTAACGTCACTGCTCTGTATAATGTACCATAACCTAAAGTGCACAATACAACTGTCATACAGACAGTAATGTCACTGCTCTGTATCATGTACCCTAACCTAAAGTGCACAATACACCTGTCATACAGTCGGTAACGTCACTGATCTGTATCAAGCACCCTAACCCAAAGTGCACAATACACCTCATAGAGACCGTAACGTCACTGCTCTGTATCATGCACCCTAACCCAAAGTGCACAATACACCTGTCATTAAGACAGTAACATCACTGCTCTGTATCATGCACCCTAACCCAAAGTGCACAACACACCTGTCATACAGACAGTAACGTCACTGCTCTGTATCGTGTACCCTAACCCAAAGTGCACAATACATCTGTCATACAGACAGTAACGTCGCTGCTCTGTATCATGTACCCTAACCCAAAGTGCACAATACACCTGTCATACAGACAGTAACGTCACTGCCCTGTATCATGCACCCTAACCCAAAGTGCACAATACACCTGTCATACAGACAGTAACGTCACTGCTCTGTATTGTGTACCCTAACCGAAAGTGCACAATACACCTGTCATACAGACAGTAACGTCACTGCCCTGTATCATGCACCCTAACCCAAAGTGCACAATACACCTGTCATACAGACAGTAACGTCACTGCTCTGTATCATGCACCCTAACCCAAAGTGCACAATACACCTGTCATACAGACAGTAACATCACTGCTCTGTATCATGTATCCTAACCCAAAGTGCACAATACACCTGTCATACAGAAAGTAATGTCACTGTTCTGTATCATGTACCCTAACCCAAAGTGCACAATACACCTGTCATACAGACAGTAACATCACTGCTCTGTGTCATGTACCCTAACCCAAAGTGCACAATACACCTGTCATACAGACAGTAACTTCACTGCTCTGTATCTTGCACCCTAACCCAAAGTGCACAATACACCTGTCATACAGACAACGTCACTGCTCTGTATCATGTACCCTAACCCAAAGTGCACAATACACCTGTCATACAGACAGTAACGTCACTGCTCTGTATCATGCACCCTAACCCAAAGTGCACAATACACCTGTTATACAGACAACGTCACTGCTCTGTATCATGTACCCTAACCCAAAGTGCACAATACACCTGTCATACAGACAGTAACGTCACTGCTCTGTATAATGTACCATAACCTAAAGTGCACAATACAACTGTCATACAGACAGTAATGTCACTGCTCTGTATCATGTACCCTAACCTAAAGTGCACAATACACCTGTCATACAGAAAGTAACGTCACTGTTCTGTATCATGTACCCTAACCCAAAGTGCACAATACACCTGTCATACAGTCGGTAACGTCACTGATCTGTATCAAGCACCCTAACCCAAAGTGCACAATACACCTCATAGAGACAGTAACGTCACTGCTCTGTATCATGCACCCTAACCCAAAGTGCACAATACACCTGTCATTAAGACAGTAACGTCACTGCTCTGTATCATGCACCCTAACCCAAAGTGCACAACACACCTGTCATACAGACAGTAACGTCACTGCTCTGTATCGTGTACCCTAACCCAAAGTGCACAATACATCTGTCATACAGACAGTAACGTCGCTGCTCTGTATCATGTACCCTAACCCAAAGTGCACAATACACCTGTCATACAGACAGTAACGTCACTGCCCTGTATCATGCACCCTAACCCAAAGTGCACAATACACCTGTCATACAGACAGTAAAGTCACTGCCCTGTATCATGCACCCTAACCCAAAGTGCACAATACACCTGTCATACAGACAGTAACGTCACTGCTCTGTATCATGCACCCTAACCCAAAGTGCACAATACACCTGTCATACAGACAGTAACATCACTGCTCTGTATCATGTATCCTAACCCAAGGTGCACAATACACCTGTCATACAGACAACGTTACTGCTCTGTATCATGCACCCTAACCCAAAGTGCACAATACACATGTCGTACAGACAGTAATGTCACTGCTCTGTATCGTGCACCCTAACCCAAAGTGCACAATACACCTGTCATACAGACAGTAACGTCACTCCTCTGTATCGTGTACCCTATCCTAAAGTGCACAATACACCTGTCATACAGACAGTAACATCACTGCTCTGTATCATGCACCCTAACCCAAAGTGCACAACACACCTGTCATACAGACAGTAATGTCACTGCTCTGTACCATGTACCCTAACCCAAAGTGCACAATACACCTGTCATACAGAAAGTAACGTCACTGCTCTGTATCATGTACCCTAACCCAAAGTGCACAATACACCTGTCATACATATAGTAACGTCACTGCTCTGTATCATGTACCCTAACCCAAAGTGCACAATACACCTGTCATACAGACAGTAACGTCACTGCTCTGTATCATGTACCCTAACCCAAAGTGCACAATATACCTGTCATACATATAGTAACGTCACTGCTCTGTATCATGTACCCTAACCCAAAGTGCACAATACACCTGTTATACAGACAGTAACATCACTGCTCTGTATCATGTACCCTAACCCAAAGTGCATAATACACCTGTCATACAGAAAGTAACGTCACTGTTCTGTATCATGTACCCTAACCCAAAGTGCACAATACACCTGTTATACAGACAGTAACATCACTGCTCTGTATCATGTACCCTAACCCAAAGTGCATAATACACCTGTCATACAGAAAGTAACGTCACTCTTCTGTATCATGTACCCTAACCCAAAGTGCACAATACACCTGTCACACAGACAGTAACATCACTGCTCTGTATCATGTACCCTAACCCAAAGTGCACAATACACCTGTCATACAGACAGTAATGTCACTGCTCTGTATCATGTACCCTAACCCAAAGGGCACAATACACCTGTCATACAGACAGTAACGTCACTGCTCTGTATCGTGCACCCTAACCCAAGGTGCACAATACACCTGTCATACAGACAGTAACGTCACTGCTCTGTATCATGCACCCTAACCCAAAGTGCACAATACACCTGTCATACAGACAGTAATGTCACTGCCCTGTATCATGCACCCTAACCCAAAGTGCACAATACACCTGTCATACAGACAGTAACGTCACTGCCCTGTATCATGCACCCTAACCCAAAGTGCACAATACACCTGTCATACAGACAGTAACGTCACTGCTCTGTATTGTGTACCCTAACCCAAAGTGCACAATACACCTGTCATACAGACAGTAACGTCACTGCCCTGTATCATGCACCCTAACCCAAAGTGCACAATACACCTGTCATACAGACAGTAACATCACTGCTCTGTATCATGTATCCTAACCCAAGGTGCACAATACACCTGTCATACAGACAACGTTACTGCTCTGTATCATGCACCCTAACCCAAAGTGCACAATACACGTCGTACAGACAGTAATGTCACTGCTCTGTATCGTGCACCCTAACCCAAAGTGTACAATACACCTGTCATACAGACAGTAACGTCACTGCTCTGTATCGTGTACCCTATCCCAAAGTGCACAATACACCTGTCATACAGACAGTAACATCACTGCTCTGTATCATGCACCCTAACCCAAAGTGCACAACACACCTGTCATACAGACAGTAATGTCACTGCTCTGTACCATGTACCCTAACCCAAAGTGCACAATACACCTGTCATACAGACAGTAACGTCACTGCTCTGTATCATGTACCCTAACCCAAAGTGCACAATACACCTGTCATACATATAGTAACGTCACTGCTCTGTATCATGTACCCTAACCCAAAGTGCACAATACACCTGTCATACATACAGTAACGTCACTGCTCTGCATCATGTACCCTAACCCAAAGTGCATAATACACCTGTCATACAGAAAGTAAAATCACTGCTCTGTATCATGTACCCTAACCCAAAGTGCATAATACACCTGTCATACAGAAAGTAACGTCACTGTTCTGTATCATGTACCCTAACCTAAAGTGCACAATACACCTGTCATACAGACAGTAACATCACTGCTCTGTATCATGTACCCTAACCCAAAGTGCACAATACACCTGTCATACAGACAGTAACGTCACTGCTCTGTATCATGTACCCTAACCCAAAGTGCACAATATACGTGTCATACATATAGTAACGTCACTGCTCTGTATCATGTACCCTAACCCAAAGTGCACAATACACCTGTCATACATACAGTAACGTCACTGCTCTGTATCATGTACCCTAACCCAAAGTGCATAATACAGCTGTCATACAGAAAGTAACGTCACTGCTCTATATCATGTACCCTAACCCAAAGTGCATAATACACCTGTCATACAGAAAGTAACGTCACTGTTCTGTATCATGTACCCTAACCCAAAGTGCACAATACACCTGTCATACAGACAGTAACATCACTGCTCTGTATCATGTACCCTAACCCAAAATGCATAATACACCTGTCATACAGAAAGTAACGTCACTGTTCTGTATCATGTACCCTAACCCAAAGTGCACAATACACCTGTCACACAGACAGTAACATCACTGCTTTGTATCATGTACCCTAACCCAAAGTGCACAATACACCTGTCATACAGACAGTAATGTCACTGCTCTGTATCATGTACCCTAACCCAAAGTGCACAATACACCTGTCATACAGACAGTAACGTCACTGCTCTGTATCGTGCACCCTAACCCAAGGTGCACAATACACCTGTCATACAGACAGTAACGTCACTGCTCTGTATCATGCACCCTAACCCAAAGTGCACAATACACCTGTCATACAGACAGTAACGTCACTGCCCTGTATCATGCACCCTAACCCAAAGTGCACAATACACCTGTCATACAGACAGTAACGTCACTGCCCTGTATCATGCACCCTAACCCAAAGTGCACAATACACCTGTCATACAGACAGTAACGTCACTGCTCTGTATTGTGTACCCTAACCCAAAGTGCACAATACACCTGTCATACAGACAGTAATATCACTGCCCTGTATCATGCACCCTAACCCAAAGTGCACAATACACCTGTCATACAGACAGTAACATCACTGCTCTGTGTCATGTATCCTAACCCAAGGTGCACAATACACCTGTGATACAGACAACGTTACTGCTCTGTATCATGCACCCTAACCCAAAGTGCACAATACACATGTCGTACAGACAGTAATGTCACTGCTCTGTATCGTGCACCCTAACCCAAAGTGCACAATACACCTGTCATACAGACAGTAACGTCACTGCTCTGTATCGTGTACCCTATCCCAAAGTGCACAATACACCTGTCATACAGACAGTAACATCACTGCTCTGTATCATGCACCCTAACCCAAAGTGCACAACACACCTGTCATACAGACAGTAACGTCACTGCTCTGTATCATGCACCCTAAACCAAAGTGCACAATACACCTGTCATACAGAGAGTAACGTCACTGCTCTGTATCATGCACCATAACCCAAAGTGCACAATACACCTGTCATACAGATAGTAACGTCGCTGCTCTGTATCATGCACCCTAAACCAAAGTGCACAATACACCTGTCATACAGAGAGTAACGTCACTGCTATGTATCATGCACCATAACCCAAAGTGCACAATACACCTGTCATACAGACAGTAACGTCACTGCCCTGTATCATGCACCCTAACCCAAAGTGCACAATACACCTGTCATACAGACAGTAACGTCACTGCCCTGTATCATGCACCCTAACCCAAAGTGCACAATACACCTGTCATACAGACAGTAACGTCACTGCTCTGTATTGTGTACCCTAACCCAAAGTGCACAATACACCTGTCATACAGACAGTAATGTCACTGCCCTGTATCATGCACCCTAACCCAAAGTGCACAATACACCTGTCATACAGACAGTAACATCACTGCTCTGTGTCATGTATCCTAACCCAAGGTGCACAATACACCTGTGATACAGACAACGTTACTGCTCTGTATCATGCACCCTAACCCAAAGTGCACAATACACATGTCGTACAGACAGTAATGTCACTGCTCTGTATCGTGCACCCTAACCCAAAGTGCACAATACACCTGTCATACAGACAGTAACGTCACTGCTCTGTATCGTGTACCCTATCCCAAAGTGCACAATACACCTGTCATACAGACAGTAACATCACTGCTCTGTATCATGCACCCTAACCCAAAGTGCACAACACACCTGTCATACAGACAGTAACGTCACTGCTCTGTATCATGCACCCTAAACCAAAGTGCACAATACACCTGTCATACAGAGAGTAACGTCACTGCTCTGTATCATGCACCATAACCCAAAGTGCACAATACACCTGTCATACAGATAGTAACGTCGCTGCTCTGTATCATGCACCCTAAACCAAAGTGCACAATACACCTGTCATACAGAGAGTAACGTCACTGCTCTGTATCATGCACCATAACCCAAAGTGCACAATACACCAGTCAAACAGATAGAAACGTCACTGGTACATGATACAGAGCAGTGACGTTGCTGTCTGTATGACAGGTGTATTGTGCACTTTGTGTTATGGTACAAGATACACTTCACACTGACTTCACACTGGTAGTTATTGTTTTTTATATTGATGTATCATTTTTATTAAATATTTGCTATTACACCAAGTGTTCCTGTGTTGCTGCAGAGCTTACTTGGTGGCTTACACAGAGACTGCGATTCAATCTGAGCTGTGCATCAGCTCTTAAAAATGTGAGTATATATCCTTACCACGATTCCCTAAATTGTGTGTTTAGGGTATCGCGCTATTCTACCTCTCGATTTCAGAGTTCTACATAACAATTGGAAACAATATTGGTCTCCTTTTCTGTATTGTGTATGATAGTCAGAAGCAAAAGAACAGCAATATCACTGATCATTCACCACTTGTCACAGGGTGCAAACATTCGTTAACTCCAAGATGGCAGAAACTGCGGCGTTTCACCAACCACCACATGTAAAGGGTTAAAATAAGGGAACAGCTCTGTAGGAAGAAGAGAGACAATACATGCTGAGGAGTAACCATGCAATTGTACAGTTGCCCAGAAGTTTAATTTCTGTTTAGTTTCATAGGGTGAAACATTTTTAAGAAACAATCCAATGGGAAAAAAGTTTGTTGCCGTTAACTTTGTTGCATTATGTCACGTTCCCCAGTACTCAGTCATCAATGTCTCATAGCTTTCTACACCACTTTCTTTTCTTCAGATAAATATTTAATCAGTTTTCTCTCAGATCTATTTCACCAGAACTCTTCAGTGTTAGATCATTGAAATAAATCAAGTATTTTTGCTTTTTATTTTCCCTTTAGAAAGAAGCAGGTTATGATTCCTCTTGGTGCATCAGCATATGTTTTTCTCTCTCTCTTTTGTTTCATAATGCTGCCAACCTTATGGCAGATATAAGTGTTTTGTAAAATTGTTTTCCCTTTAATGTGTGCCCAATTACTTTGTTTTTGCTAATTAAAACTGCATACTATTCAAATGGTAATTCCTAAATTGGAAATAGAGGGCTCTTCTCCAAAATGAGGCCTTGTTCCTCTATGTGACCTATAGGTTGTGTGAGGAATTGATCACAATTAGCATGGCAATCATTTACAAATTAGGGGGACGTGTAAAAAGAGGGGAATTTCATTTTTAAAATAAGGGGTCTAATTCTCCTAAAATAAAGTCATAGGGGAAGATATGTAACAGCCCCTTTCTCTAGCCATAGGGTAAAAAAGACACCCTGAATTACAACCAAAACTGCTTATTTTTCTGTTTTACTGTGATTACTTGTGCCCTATATAGAAAATCCATCACTCATTTAAAAAGAGCAGACTCCTCTATTTCAATTAACTCACAGGTATGGAAAAATGCCCCCCACCCTCATCAATAACAAAGAAATAGCTCTGCGCTTCGTCACTCACTCATTCAGCATGAAAGACTGATCACCTATAACCAGGAAAGCCCTTTAACACTGTGGGTCTGTGACCAGCTGAATAGAAGGGGTTTCACTATCAGTATCACAGTATAAGGATATATTTTGAAAATACAGAAAAAAGTCCTTTCACAATACCTTCCCCTCCCCTGTCTACCTGACTTGATTGGATTCTCCACTCAGTTATACTTTATTATTCACAAATATAATACCTCCTCAGCATGTCTCACCAACAGCTAATACCAAAGGCTTTGACATATTTTATCATTCAAAGCATTAATGTATTAAACTGTTCATAAAGATTCCAAGAGGAGTGTCCAGTCTGAGTTAGGCACACAGAGACCAAAGAGCCATTGTAATTGGATGTTCTGCTCAGCTGTACTTGGCGTTTTACAAAATATATTTTCTTTCATGTAATTGGCAAGAGTCCATGAGCTAGTGACGTATGGGATATACAATCCTACCAGGAAGGGCAAAGTTTCACAAACCTCAAAATGCCTATAAATACACTCCTCACCACACCTACAATTCAGTTTTACAAACTTTGCCTCCTATGGAGGTGGTGAAGTAAGTTTGTACTTGATTTTTATGATTTCTTCTGTGATAAGCGCTTCTAAACATTCTGAAGCCCGGTTCCTCTCAGAGTACAGTGTTTGTCAGAGGGATGTGAAGAGAGTATCGCATATTTGATTTTATGGTTTCCCTCGCGGGATATCTTTTCAGGGGTTCTCTGTTTCCTCTCCTATCTCCCTTTTCAGATCGACAATATACTCTTATATACCATTACCTCTGCTGATAGCTTTCAGTACTGATTTGGCTATCTGAAATATGTGGATGGGTGTCTTTCGGTAAGTATGTATCATTATTTAAGATACTCTAAGCTATGGTTTGGCGCTTTATGTATAAAGTTTTAAATATATGTTTTTTACTTATATTTGCCATGAGTCAGGTCTATGTGTATTTCCCTTTGCAATTTGGCAGTTTCATTATTGGAATCATGTTTTAGGAAGTTTGTCTTACCTGGGGTATAGTCTTTTTTTCAATTTGACTTGTTTTTTCTTTGAAAAACATGCGGGCAAATTATGCTTGTGAGGGCGCAAAATGCAGTTTTTTTATTACGTCATTGGCGCGAGAATTTTTTGGGCGCGAATGTGCGTCTGTAATGACGCAAGTTTGTAATTTTCTGCGTCTTAATTGACACTAGGTTGTTTGCATTTGCATTTTTTCCCATTACTGAAACTGCTATATGTGGAAATAAGATATTTTTGTTTAAATGTTATTTCTCCAACATTGGTGTGTCCGGTCCACGGCGTCATCCTTACTTGTGGGATATTCTCTTCCCCAACAGGAAATGGCAAAGAGTCCCAGCAAAGCTGGTCACATGATCCCTCCTAGGCTCCGCCCACCCCAGTCATTCTCTTTGCCGTTGCACAGGCAACATCTCCACGGAGATGGTTAAGAGTTTTTTGGTGTTTAAATGTAGTTTTATTCTTCTATCAAGTGTTTGTTATTTTAAAATAGTGCTGGTATGTACTATTTACTCTGAAACAGAAAAGGATGAAGATTTCTGTTTGTAAGAGGAAGATGATTTTAGCAGACAGTAACTAAAATCGATTGCTGTTTCCACACAGGACTGTTGAGATGAAGTAACTTCAGTTGGGGGAAACAGTTAGCAGACTTTTCTGCTTAAGGTATGACTAGCCATATTTCTAACAAGACCATGTAATGCTGGAAGGCTGTCATTTCCCCTCATGGGGACCGGTAAGCCATTTTCTTAGTTAAACATAAAAGAATAAAGGGCTTCAAAAAGGGCTTAAAAACTGGTAGACATTTTTCTGGGCTAAAACGATTGCTTTACTAGGCATATTATGCAGATTCTAACTAATTATTGGTATTATAATCTTGGGGAACGTTTAGAAAAACGGCAGGCACTGTGTTGGACACCTTTCTCCAACATAGGTGTGTCCGGTCCACGGCGTCATCCTTACTTGTGGGATATTCTCTTCCCCAACAGGAAATGGCAAAGAGCCCAGCAAAGCTGGTCACATGATCCCTCCTAGGCTCCGCCTACCCCAGTCATTCTCTTTGCCGTTGTACAGGCAACATCTCCACGGAGATGGCTTAGAGTTTTTTAGTGTTTAACTGTAGTTTTTATTATTCAATCAAGAGTTTGTTATTTTAAAATAGTGCTGGTATGTACTATTTACTCAGAAACAGAAAAGAGATGAAGATTTCTGTTTGTATGAGGAAAATGATTTTAGCACCGTAACTAAAATCCATGGCTGTTCCACACAGGACTGTTGAGAGCAATTAACTTCAGTTGGGGGAACAGTGTGCAGTCTCTTGCTGCTTGAGGTATGACACATTCTAACAAGACGATGTAATGCTGGAAGCTGTCATTTTTCCCTATGGGATCCGGTAAGCCATGTTTATTACGATGGTAAATAAGGGCTTCACAAGGGCTTATTAAGATTGTAGACTTTTCTGGGCTAAATCGATTCAGTTTTAAAACATATTTAGCTTTGAGGAATCATTTTATCTGGGTTTATTGATATTATAATATCGGCAGGCACTGTATTAGACACCTTATTTCTCTGGGGCTTTCCCAAAGCATAAGCAGAGTCTCATTTTCGCGCCGGTGTGGCGCACTTGTTTTTGAGAGGCATGGCATGCAGTCGCATGTGAGAGGAGCTCTGATACTTAGAAAAGACTTTCTGAAGGCGTCATTTGGTATCGTATTCCCCTTTGGGCTTGGTTGGGTCTCAGCAAAGCAGATACCAGGGACTGTAAAGGGGTTAAAGTGTTAAAACGGCTCCGGTTCCGTTATTTTAAGGGTTAAAGCTTCCAAATTTGGTGTGCAATACTTTTAAGGCTTTAAGACACTGTGGTGAAAATTTGGTGAATTTTGTACAATTCCTTCATGTTTTTTCGCAATTGCAGTAATAAAGTGTGTTCAGTTTAAAATTTAAAGTGACAGTAACGGTTTTATTTTAAAACGTTTTTTGTACTTTATTATCAAGTTTATGCCTGTTTAACATGTCTGAACTACCAGATAGACTGTGTTCTGAATGTGGGGAAGCCAGAATTCCTGTTCATTTAAATAAATGTGATTTATGTGATAATGACAATGATGCCCAAGATGATTCCTCAAGTGAGGGGAGTAAGCATGGTACTGCATCATTCCCTCCTTCGTCTACACGAGTCTTGCCCACTCAGGAGGCCCCTAGTACATCTAGCGCGCCAATACTGCTTACTATGCAACAATTAACGGCTGTAATGGATAATTCTGTCAAAAACATTTTAGCCAAAATGAACCCTTGTCAGCGTAAGCGTGGCTGCTCTGTTTTAGTTACTGAAGAGCATGACGACGCTGATATTAATATCTCTGAAGGGCCCCTAACCCAATCTGAGGGGGCCAGGGAGGTTTTGTCTGAGGGAGAAATTACTGATTCAGGGAACATTTCTCAACAGGCTGAACCTGATGTAATTGCATTTAAATTTAAGTTGGAACATCTCCGCATTCTGCTTAAGGAGGTATTATCCACTCTGGATGATTGTGAAAAGTTGGTCATCCCAGAGAAACTATGTAAAATGGACAAGTTCCTAGAGGTGCCGGAGCTCCCAGAAGCTTTTCCTATACCCAAGCGGGTGGCGGACATTGTTAATAAAGAATGGGAAAGGCCCGGTATTCCTTTCGTCCCTCCCCCCATATTTAAAAAATTGTTTCCTATGGTCGACCCCAGAAAGGACTTATGGCAGACAGTCCCCAAGGTCGAGGGAGCGGTTTCTACTTTAAACAAACGCACCACTATACCCATAGAGGATAGTTGTGCTTTCAAAGATCCTATGGATAAAAAATTAGAAGGTTTGCTTAAAAAGATGTTTGTTCAGCAGGGTTACCTTCTACAACCAATTTCATGCATTGTCCCTGTCACTACAGCCGCATGTTTCTGGTTTGATGAACTGATAAAGGCGCTCGATAGTGATTCTCCTCCTTATGAGGAGATTATGGACAGAATCAATGCTCTCAAATTGGCTAATTCTTTCACCCTAGACGCCACTTTGCAATTGGCTAGGTTAGCGGCTAAGAATTCTGGGTTTGCTATTGTGGCGCGCAGAGCGCTTTGGTTGAAATCTTGGTCGGCTGACGCGTCTTCCAAGAACAAGCTACTAAACATTCCTTTCAAGGGGAAAACGCTGTTTGGCCCTGACTTGAAAGAGATTATCTCGGATATCACTGGGGGTAAGGGCCACGCCCTTCCTCAGGATCGGCCTTTCAAGGCGAAAAATAGACCCAATTTTCGTCCCTTTCGTAAAAACGGACCAGCCCAAAGTGCTACGTCCTCTAAGCAAGAGGGTAATACTTCTCAAGCCAAGCCAGCTTGGAGACCAATGCAAGGCTGGAACAAGGGAAAGCAGGCCAAGAAGCCTGCCACTGCTACCAAGACAGCATGAAATATTGGCCCCCGATCCGGGACCGGATCTGGTGGGGGGCAGACTCTCTCTCTTCGCTCAGGCTTGGGCAAGAGATGTTCTGGATCCTTGGGCGCTAGAAATAGTCTCCCAGGGTTATCTTCTGGAATTCAAGGGACTTCCCCCAAGGGGGAGGTTCCACAGGTCTCAGTTGTCTTCAGACCACATAAAAAGACAGGCGTTCTTACATTGTGTAGAAGACCTGTTAAAAATGGGAGTGATTCATCCTGTTCCACTAAGAGAACAAGGGATGGGGTTCTACTCCAATCTGTTCATAGTTCCCAAAAAAGAGGGAACGTTCAGACCAATCTTAGATCTCAAGATCTTAAACAAGTTTCTCAAGGTTCCATCTTTCAAGATGGAAACCATTCGAACTATTCTTCCTTCCATCCAGGAGGGTCAATTCATGACCACGGTGGATTTAAAGGATGCGTATCTACATATTCCTATCCACAAGGAACATCATCGGTTCCTAAGGTTTGCATTCCTGGACAAACATTACCAGTTCGTGGCGCTTCCTTTCGGATTAGCCACTGCTCCAAGGATTTTCACAAAGGTACTAGGCTCCCTTCTAGCGGTGCTAAGACCAAGGGGCATTGCAGTAGTACCTTACCTGGACGACATTCTGATTCAAGCGTCGTCCCTTCCTCAAGCAAAGGCTCACACGGACATTGTCCTGGCCTTTCTCAGATCTCACGGCTGGAAAGTGAACGTGGAAAAGAGTTCTCTATCCCCGTCAACAAGGGTTCCCTTCTTGGGAACAATTATAGACTCTTTAGAAATGAGGATCTTTCTAACAGAGGCCAGAAAAACAAAACTTCTAGACTCTTGTCGGATACTTCATTCCGTTCCTCTTCCTTCCATAGCTCAGTGCATGGAAGTGATCGGGTTGATGGTAGCGGCGATGGACATAGTTCCTTTTGCGCGCATTCATCTAAGACCATTACAACTGTGCATGCTCAGTCAGTGGAATGGGGACTATACAGACTTGTCTCCGAAGATACAAGTAAATCAGAGGACCAGAGACTCACTCCGTTGGTGGCTGTCCCTGGACAATCTGTCTCAAGGGATGACGTTCCGCAGACCAGAGTGGGTCATTGTCACGACCGACGCCAGTCTGATGGGCTGGGGCGCGGTCTGGGGATCCCTGAAAGCTCAGGGTCTTTGGTCTCGGGAAGAATCTCTTCTACCGATAAATATTCTGGAACTGAGAGCGATATTCAATGCTCTCAAGGCCTGGCCTCGGCTAGCGAGGACCAAGTTCATACGGTTTCAATCAGACAACATGACAACTGTTGCGTACATCAACCATCAGGGGGGAACAAGGAGTTCCCTAGCGATGGAAGAAGTGACCAAAATCATTCTATGGGCGGAGTCTCACTCCTGCCACCTGTCTGCTATCCATATCCCAGGAGTGGAAAATTGGGAAGCGGATTTTCTGAGTCGTCAGACATTGCATCCGGGGGAGTGGGAACTCCATCCGGAAATCTTTGCCCAAGTCACTCACCTGTGGGGCATTCCAGACATGGATCTGATGGCCTCTCGTCAGAACTTCAAAGTTCCTTGCTACGGGGCCAGATCCAGGGATCCCAAGGCGGCTCTAGTGGATGCACTAGTAGCACCTTGGACCTTCAAACTAGCTTATGTGTTCCCGCCATTTCCTCTCATCCCCAGGCTGGTAGCCAGGATCAATCAGGAGAGGGCGTCGGTGATCTTGATAGCTCCTGCGTGGCCACGCAGGACTTGGTATGCAGATCTGGTGAATATGTCATCGGCTCCACCTTGGAAGCTACCTTTGAGACGAGACCTTCTTGTTCAGGGTCCGTTCGAACATCCGAATCTGGTTTCACTCCAGCTGACTGCTTGGAGATTGAACGCTTGATTTTATCGAAGCGAGGATTCTCAGATTCTGTTATCGATACTCTTGTTCAGGCCAGAAAGCCTGTAACTAGAAAGATTTACCACAAAATTTGGAAAAAATATATCTGTTGGTGTGAATCTAAAGGATTCCCTTGGGACAAGGTTAAGATTCCTAGGATTCTATCCTTCCTTCAAGAAGGATTGGAAAAAGGATTATCTGCTAGTTCCCTGAAGGGACAGATTTCTGCCTTGTCGGTATTACTTCACAAAAAGCTGGCAGCTGTGCCAGATGTTCAAGCCTTTGTTCAGGCTCTGGTTAGAATCAAGCCTGTTTACAAACCTTTGACTCCTCCTTGGAGTCTCAATTTAGTTCTTTCAGTTCTTCAGGGGGTTCCGTTTGAACCCTTACATTCCGTTGATATTAAGTTATTATCTTGGAAAGTTTTGTTTTTAGTTGCGATTTCTTCTGCTAGAAGAGTCTCAGAATTATCTGCTCTGCAGTGTTCTCCTCCTTATCTGGTGTTCCATGCAGATAAGGTGGTTTTACGTACTAAACCTGGTTTTCTTCCAAAAGTTGTTTCTAACAAAAACATTAACCAGGAGATTATCGTACCTTCTCTGTGTCCAAAACCAGTTTCAAAGAAGGAACGTTTGTTGCACAATTTGGATGTTGTTCGCGCTCTAAAATTCTATTTAGATGCTACAAAGGATTTTAGACAAACATCTTCCTTGTTTGTTGTTTATTCAGGTAAAAGGAGAGGTCAAAAAGCAACTTCTACCTCTCTCTCTTTTTGGATTAAAAGCATCATCAGATTGGCTTACGAGACTGCCGGACGGCAGCCTCCCGAAAGAATCACAGCTCATTCCACTAGGGCTGTGGCTTCCACATGGGCCTTCAAGAACGAGGCTTCTGTTGATCAGATATGTAGGGCAGCGACTTGGTCTTCACTGCACACTTTTACCAAATTTTACAAGTTTGATACTTTTGCTTCTTCTGAGGCTATTTTTGGGAGAAAGGTTTTGCAAGCCGTGGTGCCTTCCATTTAGGTGACCTGATTTGCTCCCTCCCTTCATCCGTGTCCTAAAGCTTTGGTATTGGTTCCCACAAGTAAGGATGACGCCGTGGACCGGACACACCTATGTTGGAGAAAACAGAATTTATGTTTACCTGATAAATTTCTTTCTCCAACGGTGTGTCCGGTCCACGGCCCGCCCTGGTTTTTTAATCAGGTCTGATAATTTATTTTCTTTAACTACAGTCACCACGGTACCATATGGTTTCTCCTATGCAAATATTCCTCCTTAACGTCGGTCGAATGACTGGGGTAGGCGGAGCCTAGGAGGGATCATGTGACCAGCTTTGCTGGGCTCTTTGCCATTTCCTGTTGGGGAAGAGAATATCCCACAAGTAAGGATGACGCCGTGGACCGGACACACCGTTGGAGAAAGAAATTTATCAGGTAAACATAAATTCTGTTTTTTTTCAGATGGGGGCCTTTCTAGTTATAGACAGAGCCTCATTTTCGCTCCATTAATGCGCAGTTGTTTTTGGAGAGCAAGGCATGCAGATGCATGTGTCAGGAGCTAAGAATCACTGAAAAAGCTTATAGAAGGCGTCTTGTGGTATCGTATTCCCATCTGGGCTTGGTTGGGTCTCAGCAAAGCATATAGCTGGGACTGTATAGGGGTTAAATGTAAAAACGGCTCCGGTTCCGTTAATTTAAGGGTTAAAGCTCTGAAATTTGGTGTGCAATACTTTTAATGCTTTAAGACACTGTGGTGAAATTTTGGTGAATTTTGAACAATTCCTTCATACTTTTTCACATATTCAGTAATAAAGTGTTTTCAGTTTGAAATTTAAAGTGACAGTAACGGTTTTATTTTAAAACGTTTTTTGTGCTTTGTTGACAAGTTTAAGCCTGTTTAACATGTCTGTACCATCAAATAAGCTATGTTCTATATGTATGAAAGCCAATGTGTCTCCCCATTTAAATTTATGTGATAATTGTGCCATAGTGTCCAAACAAAGTAAGGACAGTAATGCCACAGATAATGATATTGCCCAAGATGATTCCTCAAATGAAGGGAGAAAACATGATACTACATCATCCCCTACTGTGTCTACACCAGTTATGCCCACACAGGAGGCCCCTAGTACATCTAGTGCGCCAATACTTATTACCATGCAACAATTAACGGCTGTAATGGATAACTCCATAGCAAATCTTTTATCCAAAATGCCTACTTATCAGAGAAAGCGCGATTGCTCTGTTTTAAACACTGAAGAGCAAGAGGACGCTGATGATAACTGTTCTGACATACCCTCACACCAATCTCAAGGGGCCATGAGAGAGGTTTTGTCTGATGGAGAAATTTCAGATTCAGGAAAAATTTCTCATCAAGCTGAACCTGATGTTGTGACATTTAAATTTAAATGCGAACATCTCCACGCACTGCTTAAGGAGGTGTTATCTACTCTGGATGATTGTGACAATTTGGTCATTCCAGAGAAATTATGTAAGATGGACAAGTTCCTAGAGGTTCCGGTGCCCCCCGACGCTTTTCCTATACCCAAGCGGGTGGCGGACATAGTAAATAAAGGGTGGGAAAGGCCCGGCATACCTTTTGTCCCCCCCCCCTATATTTAAGAAATTATTTCCTATAGTCGACCCCAGAAAGGACTTATGGCAGACAGTCCCCAAGGTCGAGGGGGCGGTTTCTACTCTAAACAAACGCACTACTATTCCTATCGAAGATAGTTGTGCTTTCAAAGATCCTATGGATAAGAAATTAGAGGGTTTGCTTAAAAAGATTTTTGTACAGCAAGGTTACCTTCTACAACCAATTTCATGCATTGTTCCTGTCACTACGGCAGCGTGTTTCTGGTTCGAGGAACTAGAAAAATCGCTCAGTAAAGAATCTTCGTATGAGGAGGTTATGGACAGAGTTCAAGCACTTAAATTGGCTAACTCTTGTTTTAGATGCCGCTTTGCAATTAGCTAGATTAGCGGCGAAAAATTCAGGGTTTGCTATCGTGGCGCGCAGAGCGCTTTGGCTAAAGTCTTGGTCAGCGGATGTGTCTTCCAAGACAAAATTGCTTAACATTCCTTTCAAAGGTAAAACATTATTTGGACCTGATTTGAAAGAGATTATTTCAGACATCACTGGGGGAAAGGGCCACGCCCTCACACAGGATAGGTCTTTTAAGGCTAAAAATAAGCCTAATTTTCGTCCCTTTCGCAGAAACGGACCAGTCTCTAATTCTGTATCCTCTAAGCAAGAGGGTAATACTTCACAACCCAAACCAGCCTGGAAACCAATGCAAGGCTGGAACAAGGGTAAGCAGGCCAAGAAGCCTATCACTGCTACCAAAACAGCATGAAGGGATAGCCCCCGATCCGGGACCGGATCTAGTGGGGGGCAGACTTTCTCTCTTTGCTCAGGCTTGGGCAAGAGATGTTCAGGATCCTTGGGCGCTAGAAATAGTTTCTCAAGGTTATCTCCTGGAATTCAAGGAACTACCCCCAAGGGGAAGGTTCCACAGGTCTCAATTATCTTCAAACCAAATAAAGAGACAGGCATTCTTACATTGTGTAGAAGACCTGTTAAAGATGGGAGTGATACATCCAGTTCCAATAAGAGAACAAGGAATGGGTTTTTATTCCAATCTGTTCATAGTTCCCAAAAAAGAGGGAACATTCAGACCAATTTTGGATCTAAAGATCCTAAACAAATTTCTCAGGGTACCATCGTTCAAAATGGAAACTATTCGAACGATCCTACCTACTATCCAGGAAAATCAATTTATGACTACCGTGGATTTAAAGGATGCGTACCTACATATTCCTATCCACAAGGAACATCATCAGTTCCTAAGGTTCGCTTTTCTGGACAAGCATTACCAGTTTGTGGCACTTCCATTCGGATTAGCCACTGCTCCAAGGATTTTCACAAAGGTACTAGGGTCTCTTCTAGCGGTTCTAAGACCAAGGGGCATTGCAGTAGTACCTTACTTGGACGACATCCTGATTCAAGCGTCGTCCCTGTCAAAAGCAAAGGCTCATACGGACATCGTCCTAGCCTTTCTCAGATCTCACGGATGGAAGGTGAACAAAGAAAAGAGTTCTCTGTCCCCGTCAACAAGAGTTCCCTTCTTGGGAACAATAATAGATTTCTTAGAAATGAGGATTTTACTGACAGAAGTCAGAAAATCAAAACTTCTAAGCTCTTGTCAAGTACTTCATTCTGTTCCTCGTCCTTCCATAGCGCAGTGCATGGAAGTAATAGGATTGATGGTTGCAACAATGGACATAGTTCCTTTTGCACAAATTCATCTAAGACCATTACAACTGTGCATGCTCAGACAGTGGAATGGGGATTATACAGACTTGTCTCCGACGATTCAAGTAGATCAAAAGACCAGAGATTCACTCCGTTGGTGGCTGACCCTGGACAATCTGTCACAGGGAATGAGCTTCCGCAGACCAGAGTGGGTCATTGTCACGACCGACGCCAGCCTAGTGGGCTGGGGCGCGGTCTGGGAATCCCTGAAAGCTCAGGGTCTATGGTCTCGGGAAGAGTCTCTTCTCCCGATAAACATTCTGGAACTGAGAGCGATATTCAATGCTCTCAGAGCTTGGCCTCAACTAGCAAAGGCCAAATTCATAAGGTTTCAGTCAGACAACATGACGACCGTTGCATATATCAATCATCAGGGGGGAACAAGGAGTTCCCTGGCGATGAAAGAAGTGACCAAGATAATTCAATGGGCGGAGGATCACTCCTGCCACTTGTCTGCGATCCACATCCCAGGAGTGGAAAATTGGGAAGCGGATTTTCTGAGTCGTCAGACATTCCATCCGGGGGAGTGGGAACTCCATCCGGAAATCTTTGCCCAAATAACTCAATTATGGGGCATTCCAGACATGGATCTGATGGCGTCTCGTCAGAACTTCAAGGTTCCTTGCTACTGGTCCAGATCCAGGGATCCCAAGGCGACCCTAGTAGATGCACTAGTAGCACCTTGGACCTTCAACCTAGCTTATGTATTCCCACCGTTTCCTCTCATCCCCAGGCTGGTAGCCAGGATCAATCAGGAGAGGGCCTCGGTGATCTTGATAGCTCCTGCGTGGCCACGCAGGACTTGGTATGCAGACCTGGTGAATATGTCATCGGCTCCACCATGGAAGCTACCTTTGAGACAGGACCTTCTTGTTCAGGGTCCATTCGAACATCGGAATCTGGTTTCCCTCCAACTGACGGCTTGGAGATTGAACGCTTGATTTTATCAAAGCGTGGGTTTTCAGATTCTGTAATAGATACTCTGATTCAGGCTAGAAAGCCTGTAACTAGAAAAATTTACCATAAAATATGGAAAAAATATATCTGTTGGTGTGAATCTAAAGGATTCCCATGGAACAAGATAAAAATTCCTAAGATTCTATCCTTTCTACAAGAAGGTTTGGAGAAAGGATTATCTACAAGTTCTCTGAAGGGACAGATCTCTGCTTTATCTGTTTTACTTCACAAAAGACTGGCAGCTGTGCCAGATGTTCAAGCATTTGTTCAGGCTCTGGTTAGGATCAAGCCTGTTTACAGACCTTTGACTCCTCCCTGGAGTCTAAATCTAGTTCTTTCAGTTCTTCAAGGGGTTCCGTTTGAACCCTTACATTCCGTAGATATTAAGTTATTATCTTGGAAAGTTTTGTTTTTAGTTGCAATTTCTTCTGCTAGAAGAGTTTCAGAGTTATCTGCTCTGCAGTGTTCTCCGCCCTATCTGGTGTTCCATGCAGATAAGGTGGTTTTGGGTACTAAGCCTGGTTTTCTTCCGAAAGTTGTTTCCAACAAAAATATTAACCAGGAGATAGTTGTACCTTCTTTGTGTCCGAATCCAGTTTCAAAGAAGGAACGTTTGTTACACAATTTGGACGTAGTCCGTGCTCTAAAATTCTATTTAGAGGCTACTAAAGATTTCAGACAAACATCTTCCTTGTTTGTTGTTTATTCTGGTAAAAGGAGAGGTCAAAAAGCGACTTCTATCTCTCTTTCCTTTTGGCTTAAAAGCATTATCCGATTGGCTTATGAGACTGCCGGACGGCAGCCTCCTGAAAGAATCACAGCTCACTCCACTAGGGCTGTGGCTTCCACATGGGCCTTCAAGAACGATGCTTCTGTTGACCAGATATGTAAGGCAGCGACTTGGTCTTCACTGCACACTTTTGCCAAATTTTACAAATTTGATACTTTTGCTTCTTCGGAGGCTATTTTTGGGAGAAAGGTTTTGCAAGCCGTGGTGCCTTCCATTTAGGTGACCTGATTTGCTCCCTCCCTTCATCCGTGTCCTAAAGCTTTGGTATTGGTTCCCACAAGTAAGGATGACGCCGTGGACCGGACACACCAATGTTGGAGAAAACAGAATTTATGCTTACCTGATAAATTACTTTCTCCAACGGTGTGTCCGGTCCACGGCCCGCCCTGGTTTTTTAATCAGGTCTGATGAATTATTTTCTCTAACTACAGTCACCACGGTATCATATGGTTTCTCCTATATATATTTCCTCCTGTCCGTCGGTCGAATGACTGGGGTGGGCGGAGCCTAGGAGGGATCATGTGACCAGCTTTGCTGGGACTCTTTGCCATTTCCTGTTGGGGAAGAGAATATCCCACAAGTAAGGATGACGCCGTGGACCGGACACACCGTTGGAGAAAGTAATTTATCAGGTAAGGATAAATTCTGTTTTTTTCTTTTACATTTTACAAGATGTCTCAATCTGATCCTGTCTCAGAAGCTGCTGTAGGAACTATGCTGTCTGAACACAGTTCTACAAAAGCTAAGTGTATCTGTTGTAAGCTAGTGGATATTATATCTCCAGCTGTAGTATGTAACAGTTGTCATGATAAGCTTTTGCATGCAGAAAAGGTTTCTATTAGTTCTAGTACAGTATCTGTTGTTCCTTCAACATCTAAAGTACATGATATCCCTGTTGATATGAAAAATTATATTGCTGATGCTATACAGATGGCTATGGCTGCTATATCGCCTTCAAATAAACGTAAAAGGTCTTTTAAAACTTCTCATAATACTGATGAAATTTGTAATGACCGGTAACATACTGATATATCCTCCTCTGATGATCCTACTTCAGACATTGACACTGATAAATCATCTTATCTTTTTAAGATTGAGTATATTCGTTCTTTGTTAAAAGAAGTGTTGATAACTTTGGATATTGAGTCTGGTCCTCTTGATAATATATCGAATAAATGTTTAAATTCTGTCTATAAACCTCCTGTGACTACTCCTGAGGTTTTTCCTATTCCTGATGCTATTTCTGATGTGATTGCTAAGGAATGGTGTAAGCCTGGTACTTATTTTGTTCTTTCTTCAAGGCTTAAAAAAGCTGTATCCTTTGCCAGTGGCTAAATTAGAGTTTTGGGAAAAGTCCCTAAGGTTGATGGGGCTATTTCTACTCTTGCTAAACGTACTACTATTCCTATGGAAGATAGTACTTCGTTAAAGGATCCTTTAGAAAAGTGAATCTTATCGAAGGAAAGCTTATTTGCATTTTGGCTATATTCACAGACCTTACATTTCTATGGCTGATGTTGCGGCTGCATCAACTTTTTGGTTGGATAGCTTAGCACAACGGGAAAAAAACTCTGATTTGCATAGCATTGTTCGTTTGCTTCAACATCCTAATCATTTTATATGGGATGCTATTTTTGATATCATCAAGATTAATGTTAAATCTATGTCTTTGGCTATTTTAGCTTTATGGCTCAAATCATGGAATGCTGACATGGTATCTAAATCTAGGTTACTATCTTTATCATTCCAGGTTAATAATTTGTTTGGTTTTCAGTTGGATTATATTATTTCCACTATTACTGGGAAGGGAGTTTTTTGCCTTAAGATAAAAAGTCTAAGGGCAAATCTAAAGCTTCTAATAGGTTTTGTTCCTTTCGTCAGAATAGAGAACAGAAAACCACTCCTTCCCATAAGGACTCTGGCTCCAATTGGAAGCCATCCTCGAGTTGGAATAAATCCAAGTCTTATAAGGCTTGGATTTATTCAGAATAAGACCTCCTGTTAGAAGATTTTTTCTCTCTCACGTTGCAAGTAATCCTTTGAAAGCTCAGGCCTTTCTGAAGTGTGCTTTAGATCTAGAGCTTTCAGGAGTAATTGTACCAGTTCCAATTCTGGAACAGGTTCTGGGTTTTTATTCAAATCTATTCATTGTCCTGAAGAAGGAAAATTCTTTCAGACCAGTTCTGGATCTGAAGTTTTTTAATCAATTTGTAGGGGTCCCAACTTTCAAGATGGTGACTATAAGGACTATTTTGCCTTTTGTTCAGCAAGGTCATTACATGTCCTCAATAGACTTAAAGGATGCGTATTTTCACATTCCAATTCATCCAGACCACTATCGGTTTCTGAGATTCTCTTTTCTAGACAAGCATTACCAATTTGTTGCTCTTACATTTGGCCTATCAACAGCTCCAAGAATCTTGTGTTTCTTCAAAGACATGGTTGGAGGATCAATTTACCAAAGAGTTCCTTGATTCCTCAAAAAAGGGTCACCTTTTTAGGTTTCCAGATAGATTCAGTGTCCATGACTCTGTCTTTAACAGACAAGAGACAAATGAAATTGGTTTCTGCCTGTCGAAACCTTCAGTCTCGATTATTCCCTTCAGTGGCTATGTGCATGGAATTTTTAGGTCTCATGACTGCAGCATCGGACGGAATCCCCTTTGCTCATTTTCATATGAGAGCTCTGCAGCTTTGCATGCTGAATCAATGATGCAGGGAGTATACTCGGATATCACAGTTGATATCCTTAAATCCTAACATTCAACTCTCTGTCCTGGTGGTTGGACCATCATCGGCTTCTTCAAGGGGCCTTTTTTGTTCGTTTTTCCTGGACTGTGATTTCAACAGATGCAAGTCTCATAGGTTGGGGAGCTGTCTGGGGGTCTCTGACAGCACAAGGAGTTTGGAATCCTCAAGAGGCGAGGTTACCAATCAATATTTTAGAACTCTGTGCTATTTTCAGGACTCTTCAGGCTTGGTCTCTATTAAAGAGAGAATCATTCATTCATTTTTAGACAGACAATATCATAACTTTGGCATATGTCAATCATCAAGGGGGAACTCGCAGTCCTTTAGCGTTGGAAGAAGTATCTTGAGTACTTTCTTGGGTGGAATCCAACTCCTGTCTAATTTCTGTAATACATATCCCAGGTGTAGACAATTGGGAAGTGGATTATCTCAGTCATCAGTCTTTACATCCAAGGGAGTGGTCTCTCCATCCAGATGTATTTTGTCAGATTGTACAGATGTGGGGTCTCCTAGAAAATAGATCTGATAGCTTTCCATCTAAACAAGAAGCTTCCCAGGTACCTTTCCAGGTCCAGGAATCCTCAGGCGGAGATGGTGGATGCGTTAGCAGTTCCTTGGTTTTTCCAACCTGCTTATATTTTTTTGCCTCTAGTTCTTCTTCAAAGGGTGATCTCCAAGATCATATTGGAACAATCGCATGTGTTTCTGATAGCACCAGCATGGCATTTTGGTTTTGGTATGCGGATCTTGTCCGGATGTCCAGTTGCCAACCTTGGCCACTTCTTTTAAGGCCAGCCCTTCTGTCCCAAGGGCCGTTTTTCCATCGGATCTCAAATCGGTAAATTTGAAGGTTTGGAAAGTGAACGCTTAGTACTTAGTCATAGAGGTGATTAATACTATGCTACAGGCTCGTAAGTCTGTTTCAAGGAAGATTTATTATCGGGTTTGGAAAACCTATATTTCATGGTGTTTTTCTCACAAATTCTCTTAGCATTCTTTTAGGATTCCTAGAATTTTACAGTTTCTTCAGGATGGTTTGGATAAAGGTTTGTCTGCAAGTACCTTGAAGGGACAAATCTCTGCTCTTTCTGTTTTATTTAATAGAAATATTGCTAAACTTCCTGATATTCACTGTTTTGTTCAGGCTTTGGTTCGTATCAAGCCTGTTGTTAAATCAATCTCTCCTCCTTGGAGTCTTAATTTGGTTTTGAAGGCTTTGCAGGCTCCTCCTTTTGAGCCTATGCATTCTTTGGATATAAACTACTTTCTTGGAAAGTGTTGTTTCTTTTGGCTATCTCTTCAGCTAGAAGAGTTTCTTAATTGTCTGCTCTCTCTTGTGAGTCTCCTTTTCTTATTTTCCATCAGGATAAGGCTGTTTTGCAGACTTAGTTTACATTTCTTCCTAAGGTTGTGAATTCTAACAACATTAGTAGGGAAATTGTTGTTCCTTCCTTCTGTCCTAATCCTAAGAATACTCTTGAAATATCTTTACATTCTTTGGATGTTGTAAGAGCTTTGAAATATTTTGTCGAATCTACTAAAGATTTCAGGAAGACTTCTAGTCTATTTGTTGTCTTTTCTGGTCCTAGGAAAAGTCAGAAAGCCTCTGCCTTTTCTTTGGCTTCTTGGTTAAAGCTTTTGATTCACAAGGCTTATTTAGAGACGGGACAGTCTCCGCCTCAGTGAATTACAGCTCATTCTACTAGATCAGTCGCCACTTCTTGGGCTTTTAAGAATGAAGCTTTGGTTGATCAGATTTGCAAAGCAGCAACTTGGTATTCTTTGCATACATTTACTTAATTTTACCATTTTGATGTATTTGCTTCTTCTAAAGTTCTTCAGGCAGCTATCTCAGTTTGATTCTTCTGCTTATGATTTAAGTTTTTTTTTCTTAAAATTTATGTGAAATTTATGAGAAATACTTATTTTTTTGTGGATTTATTTTTTTCAGCGGAAATAGCTGTTCTTATTTTATCCCTCCCTTTCTAGTGACACTTCTGTGGTCTCCCACATCTTTGGTATTTCTATCCCATATGTCACTAGCTCATGGACTCTTGCCAATTACGTGAAAGAAAACATAATTTATGTAAGAACTTACCTGATAAATTAATTTCTTTCATATTGGCAAGAGTCCATGAGGCCCACCCATTTTTATGGTGGTTATGATTTTTGTATAAAAGCACAATTTTATTTCCAGTTCTTCTTTTTGTATGTTTTTACTCCTTATTTTTTCACCCCACTACTTGGCTATTCGTTAAACTGAATTGTAGGTGTGGTGAGGGGTGTATTTATAGGCATTTTGAGGTTTGGGAAACTTTGCCCCTCCTGGTAGGATTGTATATCCCATACGTCACTAGGTCATGGACTCTTGCCAATATGAAAGAAATGCATTTATCAGGTAAGTTCTTACATAAATTATGTTTTTTCCAACTCCAACTCTAACTCGTGTTGTAATTCCTTTACAATGACCAACCGATTCCTGCAACCCACATTTCCTACTTGCTCAGACTGTATAAGATAAGCCTTCATTTGATATATACGTATATAACAGTATCACTGTTCTCCCCAGGACCTTTTTAGCAGATGCACTAGCGTCTGCTTTTACTTACCACCAAGCTAAGATTTTAGGTAATATTAAGCTAAAATTATCTTGTACTAAAAATGTTACATTTTTATTGCGCAAATTATCACTAAATACATTTATGTTAAATTATGTAATTAATTTGTGCTTTGGATAGCAGAAAATTATATTATGTAAGTGTAAATTAAATTATGTAAATGAAAATGTTACATTGCCCCCACCCAGGTACTTCATAATGCCACCCGGCTACTTCATAATACCACCCTGCTACTTCATAATGCCACCCGACTACTTCATAATGTCACCCTGCTACTTCATAATACCACCCGGCTACTTCAAAATGTCACCCTGCTACTTCATAATGCCACCCGACTACTTCATAATGTCACCCTGCTACTTCATAATGCCACCCGACTACTTCATAATACCACCCTGCTACTTCATAATGCCACCCGGCTACTTCATAATACCACCAGGCTACTTCATAATACCACCCGGCTATTTCATAATCCCACCAGGCTACTTCATAATGTCACCTGGGTATTTCATAATACCACTAGGCTACTTCATAATACCACCAGACTACTTCATAATGCCACCTGGCTACTTCATAATACCACCAGGCTACTTCATAATGCCACCAGGCTACTTCATAATACCACCCTGCTACTTCATAATGCCACCTGGGTACTTCATAATGCCACCAGGCTACTTCATAATACCACCCTGCTACTTCATAATGCCACCTGGGTACTTCATAATGCCACCCGGTTACTTCATAATGCCACCCGAGTACTTCATAATGCCACTCGGCTACTTCATAATGCCACCTTGCTAAGAGATATGACATCACTAGTATTATAACTGTTCTTGTGTTTATAAAGATGTTTTCCAATTGAGACCTGCAAATGATTTCTCTTAAGATGTTCTTATTACTTGGTGAATGAAATGCTGCTACATCATAATGTCACCCTGCTACTTCATAATGCCAACTGGGTACTTCATAATACGACCCTGCTACTTCATAATGCCATCCTGCTACTTTATAATGCCACCCGGGTATTTCATAATGCCACCCGAGCTACTTCATAATGCCACCCTGCTACTTCCTAATATCACCCGGGTACTTCATAATGCCACCTGGGTAATTCATAATGCCACCTGGGTACTTCGTAATATGACCCAGCTACTTCATAATACCACTGAGGTACTTCATAATGCCACCTGTTTACTTCATAATACCACCAGGCTACTTCATAGTGCCACCCGGCTACTTCATAATATCACCAGGCTACTTCATAATGCCACCCGGCTACTTCATAATACCACCAGGGTATTTCATAATACCACTAGACTACTTCATAATGCCACCCGGCTACTTCATAATACCACCAGGCTACTTCATAATGCCACCCGGCTATTACATAATACCACCATGCTACTTCATAATGCCACCTGGGTACTTCATAATGCCACCAGGCTACTTCATAATACCACACTGCTACTTCATAATGCCACCTGGGTTCTTCATAAAACCACCCTGCTACTTCATAATGCCACCTGGGTACTTCATAATGCCACCAAGCTACTTCATAATACCACCCTGCTACTTCATAATGCCACCTGGGTTCTTCATAATACCACCCTGCTACTTCATAATGCCACCTGGGTACTTCATAATGCCACCCGGCTACTTCATAATACCACCCAGCTACTTCATAATACCACCCTGTTACTTCATATTGCCACCTGGGTACTTCATAATGCCACCCGGCTACTTTATAATACCACCCGGGTACTTCATAATGCCACCAGGCTACTTCATAATACCACGAGGCTACTTCATAATGCCACCCAGCTACTTAATAATACCACCCTGCTACTTCATAATGCCACCAGGCTACTTCATAATACAACCCTGCTACTTCATAATGCCACCCGGGTTCTTCATAATACCACCATGCTACTTTATAATGCCACCTGGGTACTTCATAATGCCACCCGGCTACTTCATAATACCACCCAGCTACTTCATAATACCACCCTGCTACTTCATAATGCCACCTGGGTACTTCATAATGCCACCTAGCTACTTCATAATACCAGATCTTGAAAAAGCCCCCAGGGGTGAAACGCGTTGATTGTGTTTGCAAAGTTTGATGTTTTTATACAGACAGTCTTTTATATAACTACTAAGAGAGGGCCTTATATATTAGGCCTTATATATTAGTCCGTGTCTGGGCTGTTAACTGTTACTGCACAAACTTTATGGATTTTACGAACTATTTGTACTTTGCGTACCATAAATAACATGGACTCTGGATTCTAAAAAACAGAAAAGAGAAGAGTAACCGACTCCCACGTCTTGGAGTCTGACAAACATCTCCAGCAAGGTATAAACAGCCCAAAAGGATCAATCACAGAAGCCGGTACCAGAGAGTATACACAGCTGATCCTCCTCACACGCTGTACACCAAGTGACGTCCGACGCCTTTAACATATGTGAAAACTCAGGAGGAAGGCGGAAGTGAATCGCAGTATTCGGCGTGCTCACCACCCACACCGCAGGAGCGGTCCAAGAAGATTATTTGAACTACACCGAGCCGTAGGAGTGGACAAACTATCACAGTGATTGGAATCACTGATCTTGAGAGACGATCCATCCTCCCCCTGGCAATAGTGCTACCCTCTTCTTATTAATGCCTTCTCTCTCACCGGAGAGTGAGTGGCATGCAGGTACCTTTCTACTTATCCACGCTTCCCCTTTAGTCATAACAAACTAGACTTATTACCTTACTACCATCTAAATAGACGAACGGATGTTGTATCACTATCCTAAGATATATTTTTAAAAGAGCTTTGCACATTTTTAACGACTAACATATTTTTAAAAATTTTTGCATATATGCGGACACATATTTTGTGTCCTTGTTTTTAGTTCACTTTCCTTTTTTTCTGGACGTCCAGTGCGAGCAGCTAAATAGCGCTCATTTATGCATTATCTTTCTATTTGCCTCCTCAATTTTAGCATAGTCAAGTGCTTTATTCATCTATTGGCCCATAGTTATCAAGGTCTGGCGGACCTGATCCGACACTGCGGATCAGGTCCGCCAGACCTAGCTGAATACCTCGCCATATTCAGCATTGCACCAGCAGCTCACAAGAGCTGCTGGTGCAACACCGCCCCCTGCAGACTCGCGGCCAATGGGACGCCAGCAGGAGGGTGTCAATCAACCCGATCGTACTCGATCGGGTTGATTTCCGGCGATGTCTGTCCGCCTGCTCAGAGCAGGCGGACAGGTTATGGAGCAGCGGTCTGAAGACTCACCAGAAACAGGGGCCATTGTCTCAACATTAGGTGTTATATTTATTATCCTTCAATTATTAGGCGTTATTTATGTATTATACTAAATGTGATATTTCTATATAATTGTATATTAAAGAATTTGTATTTCTGTTATCTGCTTTATTCAAGCTAATCGTTAGTGCATATTCTATTTCTATATTTTATATTCTGTTTGACACGTATATTGGGATACACACTAATATTAGATAAGAATACATAGTATATTTCATTAGTTGATGTCCCCATCTGAGACTACTTCTTTCTTTTTTATAATAAGCATGAAAAGAATATTCATACTAGACTGATACATAAACTACCGAGTCACAAAACCCCATAGTGTGGTTATTATCCTTTTGCTTACCCCTAGCCGAGAACACCAGTACTAAAATAACCCCTACTTCATAATACCAGCCAGCTACTTCATAATGCCACCTGGCTACTTCATAATACTAACCTGCTTCTTCATAATGCCACCCCTGTACTTTATAATACCACCCTGCTACTTCATAATGCCACCCCTGTACTTTATAATACCACCCTGCTACTTCATAATACCACCCGACTACTTTATAATGTCACCCTGCTACTTCATAATACCTCCCTGCTGGGAACATTTTCTGTGGAGAACACTGAAATAAGTTTTAAGTATTGTAATGTATTACTGCCCCACCTTTTGTTTTCAGCTTGCTTTTGTACATTCAGATTCTCTCTAGATTTTCTAGTTTTATTTAGAGATACAACATCACTAGTATGATAACTGTTCATGTGTTTATAAAGATGTTTTCCAATTGAGACCTGAAATGATTTTTTTAAGATGTTCTTATTACTTGTTGAATGAAATGCTGCTACTTCATAATGTCACCCTGCTACTTATTATTATTAATATCGGTTATTTGTAGAGCGCCAACAGATTCCGCAGCGTTAACTTCATAATGCCAACTGGGTACTTCATGATGCCACCAGACTACTTCATAATACTACCCGGCTACTTCATAATGCCACCCGGGTACTTTATAATACCACCCTGCTACTTCATATTACCACCCTGCTACTTCATAATGCCACTTGGGCACTTCATACTATCACCCAGGTACTTCATAATGCCACCAGGCTACTTCATATTGCCACCCGGCTACTTCATAATGCCACCCGGGTACTTTATAATACCACCCTGCTACTTCATATTACCACCCTGCTACTTCATAATGCCACTTGGGCACTTCATACTATCACCCAGGTACTTCATAATGCCACCAGGCTACTTCATATTGCCACCCGGCTACTTCATAATGCCACCCGGGTACTTCATAATACGACCCTGCTACTTCATAATATATATATATATATATATATATATATATATAAATACACACACACACACACAGAGTATATATATATAAATACACACACACACACACAGAGTATATATATATATATATATATATATATATATATATATATATATATATATATGTGTGTGTGTGTGTGTGTCAATATACTTAAACATTGAGGGCTAGATTACAAGTTAAGTGCAAATTATCACTTCTGCGAAAGCGATATTTGCATTCAACTGAGTAATACCAGCGTGCAAATGTGCACTGGTATTACAAGTTAGGTGCAATTCATTGCACGGAAGCTTTGAGCTCACTAGAGTGTGCTTCTATA
Organism: Bombina bombina; assembly: GCF_027579735.1. Classification (NCBI taxonomy): domain Eukaryota; kingdom Metazoa; phylum Chordata; class Amphibia; order Anura; family Bombinatoridae; genus Bombina; species Bombina bombina. The sequence goes on along the minus strand of NC_069499.1, from coordinate 1,425,435,943 downwards.
GGTTCCAATGGGAGCCTTATTTTCATGCCGCAGCAAAGGTGGTAAGTTGCACAATGATGGGCAGCAAAAATATATGTATATAAATAAATATGTATATTTATGTGTTTATATGTATGTATACACATATTAACACATAAATATATATGTATATAAGCATATTCATATTTATTTACTGGTAACACACAGTCCCCATAGGCCACCATGTAAAGAGCTAGTTTTGGTAGCAATAACCAGCCGCTTGTAATGGCTGGTTATTAATTTGCCCGTTTTAGCTGATGAGAGTCCATAGCCTCATAACATGTGGGATATATTCCAGCCTATCAGGAGGAGGTCAATAACCCTCACAGAGCTTTAGCCCCTCCCACCTCCTCTTCCTCTCCAGTTTGTTATTAGCCTCTGAGGAGAGAGGTTTTAGTTGCTCTACTATCAAGAGTTTATTATTTTTCATATGATTTGTGGGCTCAGATCTAACTTGGGACCCAATACCCCTTGGCAACTTCACTCGTAGAATTTTTAAGACTCTGAGTGAAACAGGGATTAGGATTACCTCTGTTATGTGCTTTACAGAGCCCTAGTGGGTTAAATAATAATTACGTTTAATAATTTTGTTGCAGGATTAAACTTTTAAAAAAAAAGCCTTTGAGTATGTTTATATTATCTCCCCTGCCATTTAGGGACATATATAAATTTTATTTTGCATATTGTTGGTTTACTCAGGCAAGAAAGCTTTACGATGCATTGTGAGTTTTCCAACCATGTGGTTACCTTCTGACTTGTGCGTTTGTTTTCTTCTTTAAAGTACATTAAGTTCTCTCACTGATCTAACAAAGAACAGGTTATCTGGGCAAACAACATTTTTTTCCAGCACAGCTTGCTGATATTTATAGTTTGCTGAATGCTTCTTAATAACCTGGTCTGTTCCTCTGCCAATAAACTGCAGGCAATGCTTCCTGATTCCTAGAAACCTGTTAGTATAAGGAGGGAAGATGATTTCTAGGAGGCTGACTGAACCAGCCCAATGCTAGTGAGGAATAAGATGTTTAGGAAACTGCAACATTATCACTGCACTGAAATAGCAGAATGACAAATTGGTTTGGATGCCAACTGAATCATGGATATAATTTTCCCAGCATGCCCAGCAGTCTGTATATGCGTATAACAATAAATACTTGTTATGCTGAAATATATATATCATATAGACATGTGCAATTCGTTTCGGCCGAATTCCGTTTTCGGCCGAATTTTGGCTGATTGGGGGATTCGAATGAATCCAAATTTCCGAATCGGCACCATAACTAAAATCCAGAAAAATTCAGAAAAATAAATAAATCAGTTTCCAAATTTTTGGATCCATTCTTTATTCATATTCGGAATTTTTCATTGTTTTAAAAAAAAACGAATCTATAATAAACTACCAATAACCGTTAAAAGGGCCTTTTGTAGGGCATTGCCCTAAAGTTAGCAGCTCTTTTGCTAAAATAATTACAACAAACACCCCCTAACATTACAAACCCCAACCCCCCCAAAATAAAAAAAACCTAACTAAAAAAAAACTAATCTACCCATTGCCTTGAAAAGGGCATTTGTATGGGCATTGCCCTTAAAAGGGCATTCAGCTCTTTTTTCGCCCATTAAAATAAAAAAGCCATAATCTAAAAAAAAAGCACTTCAAAAAAACAACAAAAAAAACTAACACTAACCCCAAAATCGGTACTCACAGTTGCTGAAGTCCAGATGGCTCCATCTTCATCCATTGCGGGACCGGCATCTTCTTCATCAATGTGGAGACGGAGCAGTCGATGCACGGAGGTCCAATGAATCCCTTTTAAAATATTTTTATATTTTATATAATTTATATTAAACACTTTTACACTTCCACCTTTAGCATTTTTTGTGCAATCTATCACTTTTTCACTATCGTTATTTCTGAGGGACTTTTTGGGATTTCCTTTTTAGATTGTTTGTGTGGTCTTCTGCGCTGATCAAATTTTATCTTTTCTAAAAATTAAAATCAGCCAATAGGAATTAGAGCTGCTTAAATCATATTGGCTGATTTGAACAGCCAATAGGATTTAAGCTGCTCTTATTCCAATTGACTGATTCAAAAAAAAATTTGGGGTGTTTTTTTTTTAGTTTAGATTAGGGCTTTTTTATTTTAATGGGCTGAAAAAAGAGCTTAATGCCCTCTTAAGGGAATGCCCATACAAATGTCCTTTTCAGGGTAATGACTAGATTAGGTATTTTTTAGTTAAGTTTTTTTTATTTTGTGGGTTGGGGGGGGGTGTTTGTAATGTTAGGGGGTGTTTATTTTTATTTGTTTGTAAAAGAGCAGGGCCCATGGTAGTTTATTATAGATTAGGGTTTTTTTTTTATTATTATTTTGGATAATTACATTATTTTTTGTAATAGTAGTTTTTTTTATTTTTTGTAATTTTAGTGTTTATTATTTTTTGTAATTGTAGTTTTAATTTTTTAGTAATCTTAGTTTTTTTATTTTAGTAATGTTAGTTTTTTTTATTTTTAGTAATGTTAGGTTTTATTAGTTTAAGCTTAGGTTTTTATTTCACAGTTCAATTTAGGTTGTTGCGATGTGGGGGCCGACGGTTTAGGGGTTAATAGGTTTAGTTAATTTTGGCGATGTTTGGGAATGGCGGTTTAGGGGTTAATAGGTTTATTTAGTGTTTCAGTTAGTGTCGGCAATGTCATGGAACTGCGGTTTAGGGGTTAAAAGGTTTAGTTAGTGTTGGCGATGTGTTGGGAATGGCGGTTTAGGGGTTAATAGGTTTAGTTAGTGTCGCCGATGTCGGGGAACAGTGGTTTAGGGGTTTATAGGTTTATTTAGTTTCGGCGATGTGGGGGGTTTAAGGGTTAATAAGTTTAGGTAGTGTTGGTGATGTCGGGGGGGGGGGCGGCGGTTTAGGGGTTAATAGCTTTATTTAGTGTCAGCGATGTGGGTGGCGGGTTTAGATAATTTTGTTTTGGCAATCGCCGACATATTAGGTATGTTAAGTTAAATCGTTTTTTCGTATCCTTTCGTTTTTTCGGATCCATTCTTTATTCATATGCATTATTCTATTCTAAACTTCAGAATAGAATAATGCATATGAATAAAGAATGGATCTGAAAAAACTAACGGATCCGAAAAAACTATTTAACTTAACATAACTAAAAAAAAATACGTAGTACAATATAAATACTATACCCACAACGATTAAACAACTCTCACTCTGTTATAGAGCTGAATATAAATAGTCCCTAATGTATACAGGGAGTGCAGAATTATTAGGCAAATGAGTATTTTGACCACATCATCCTCTTTATACATGTTGTCTTACTCCAAGCTGTATAGGCTCGAAAGCCTACTACCAATTAAGCATATTAGGTGATGTTCATCTCTGTAATGAGAAGGGGTGTGGTCTAATGACATCAACACCCTATATCAGGTGTGCATAATTATTAGGCAACTTCCTTTCCTTTGGCAAAATGGGTCAAAAGAAGGACTTGACAGGCTCAGAAAAGTCAAAAATAGTGAGATATCTTGCAGAGGGATGCAGCACTCTTAAAATTGCAAAGCTTCTGAAGCGTGATCATCGAACAATCAAGCGTTTTATTCAAAATAGTCAACAGGGTCGCAAGAAGCGTGTGGAAAAACCAAGGCACAAAATAACTGCCCATGAACTGAGAAAAGTCAAGCGTGCAGCTGCCAAGATGCCACTTGCCACCAGTTTGGCCATATTTCAGAGCTGCAACATCACTGGAGTGCCCAAAAGCACAAGGTGTGCAATACTCAGAGACATGGCCAAGGTAAGAAAGGCTGAAAGACGACCACCACTGAACAAGACACACAAGCTGAAACGTCAAGACTGGGCCAAGAAATATCTCAAGACTGATTTTTCTAAGGTTTTATGGACTGATGAAATGAGAGTGAGTCTTGATGGGCCAGATGGATGGGCCCGTGGCTGGATTGGTAAAGGGCAGAGAGCTCCAGTCCGACTCAGACGCCAGCAAGGTGGAGGTGGAGTACTGGTTTGGGCTGGTATCATCAAAGATGAGCTTGTGGGGCCTTTTCGGGTTGAGGATGGAGTCAAGCTCAACTCCCAGTCCTACTGCCAGTTTCTGGAAGACACCTTCTTCAAGCAGTGGTACAGGAAGAAGTCTGCATCCTTCAAGAAAAACATGATTTTCATGCAGGACAATGCTCCATCACACGCGTCCAAGTACTCCACAGCGTGGCTGGCAAGAAAGGGTATAAAAGAAGAAAATCTAATGACATGGCCTCCTTGTTCACCTGATCTGAACCCCATTGAGAACCTGTGGTCCATCATCAAATGTAAGATTTACAAGGAGGGAAAACAGTACACCTCTCTGAACAGTGTCTGGGAGGCTGTGGTTGCTGCTGCACGCAATGTTGATGGTGAACAGATCAAAACACTGACAGAATCCATGGATGGCAGGCTTTTGAGTGTCCTTGCAAAGAAAGGTGGCTATATTGGTCACTGATTTGTTTCTGTTTTGTTTTTGAATGTCAGAAATGTATATTTGTGAATGTTGAGATGTTATATTGGTTTCACTGGTAAAAATAAATAATTGAAATGGGTATATATTTGTTTTTTGTTAAGTTGCCTAATAATTATGCACAGTAATAGTCACCTGCACACACAGATATCCCCCTAAAATAGCTATAACTAAAAACAAACTAAAAACTACTTCCAAAACTATTCAGCTTTGATATTAATGAGTTTATTGGGTTCATTGAGAACATGGTTGTTGTTCAATAATAAAATTAATCCTCAAAAATACAACTTGCCTAATAATTCTGCACTCCCTGTATGGTCAAATTCTCTTCTGTCTTTAATAAGGTTAAGAGACATAAAACACCTTTTAATTACAAGACCTTTCAGAAGTCTTATAATAATGTAACACACCAACAAAGTATGACAACTTTCAAAATACATTAATACAGTTTGCTTCAATTATTACTTGTGGGAATTAAGAACCTGGCCACCAGGAGGAGACAAAGACACCCCAGCCAAAAGGCTTAAATACCTCCCATCCTGACTCAGATTAACAGCTCCATAAGCAATCAGCATTGAGGAGTTTCGCTGCCTGCTTTTCTGCTCTCAAGTCCATGTCAGGATCGATGCTACTACAATGTCACACTTGAAAGGCCGTGTTCCTGTTCCACGGCGTAGATTCTAGTAAGATCATTTCATTTATACATATATGATAACGCACAAAAAATAGGGAAAACTGGCACTATGACTAATAAATTACTGAGGAATAAGATCAACAAAGGATCTGGTGCTACCTTGTTATATTAGAATACAACTACCGTCCCATAGACAGAAGAGAACCAAAGATAGGGGCCTGTAGCGCTCACCCTCAACGTAATTTAGTAATTAGGCTAAAACTTAACCTTTAATAAATGTACACATTAAAAGGGAAAATGCAGGATAACCTGCTAGATTCTACCTATCACCATTATTAACAAATGTGAAACACCCCCGTTTCCTGGCCGATAACAGTATACGTCGGCTTCAGGTGCCAGGGGTGTCACAACTAGTATACTTTTAAAACAAATGCGTTTCGGCCGCTATTCTGGCCTTTTTCAATGTTTAGTACAAGTCTAACTAAACTACTTAGCCAATCCCAGTGTAGAGCATCACATTGGCCCACCCTCTTTTCAAATTAGTCCGCTCATAGGACATATTGGGGTGTGTGCTTCAAATGCTCATAGGACTGGTCCGTAGTTTGAGATGTTTTGCAACTTCATGACACCCCCTTCTCCCCTTTTGTTGCAAATACATAATCAAATAGTTATACTAAATAAAACTGCGGTCATGTGTTTTTGCGAAATATTTTAGATGATACTTATAAGAGTTAATTCTGGGAGGTGAACATCTGTTAGTTTATACCTCTCACATAGCCCATATACAATGTTTAGTTCGAACTGTGCCCTAGATATATCTAGCGCATAAGTTTTGTATTAACTACTGTCATCTTATGCTCAAGCGGTCGCATCTTAAGATATTGATATGCAAATCGTAGGATAGTAGTAATTTAAAGTGCGAATGTGAAATACGCCCACAGTTTAGGTGAAACTTACTACAAGTTAAGTCAGGAGGGTAAATGACTGCCACTTTGCACCACTTGATTAGCCCATATGCGATGTTCGCAATTCAAGCTATAACCTAAATATATTTATCATATCGATATTACATTAATAATTGCGTATCGTAACATTCATTACTGCGTATCATTACGCTTGTTACTACATATCATTTTTGCATTATCCTCTTACATTTAATCGCACATATTTAGATATTAATATGCAAATCAAGGCAAATACCCTCATTTATTAAAAAAAGACCCACAAATTATTGTTTTCATTAATGCCCAAAGGCATCACACAATTTAGTCGAACTATCCACTTGGTTTCTCTCTGAAGCAGTATGGTTTCTCTGTTACCACCTCTTATCCCTGGTTTAACCCTTTCTAGTCCCCAACATTTCATAGCATTTGTGTTACCATTGTGATGCTGAAGGAAATGCTTAGCCACACTAGTTATTTGTTAACCTTTTTCCACATCTCTTCTAGCTGTTCTTTTATTACTTAGATGTTCGGTGACCCTGGTTCCCAGGCTTCTGGTGGTCATGCCAACATAACAAAGGTTACATTTACATGTTAAACAATAAATAACATGGTCACTTTTACAGTTGATGTGGTTATTTATAAACCATTTTTTCTTAAATCGGTCACTGTTTTTGTCACTACTATATGTTGGCAGACTTTACAGCCACCACAGGGGATAGAACCTTTAAAAAGTGGGGGCTTATTAGCAGTCCTATCGAAATGACTTCAGGTTAAATGATCATTCAGGTTATTAAATCTTCTATAGGTGAACATTGTATTATCAGATAATAGGGACTTAAGTTGGTTGTCGGCTTTCAATACATGCCAATGCCTATTAAATATATCCTTAATCTGTTCACTATAGGGTGAATAAGTGGTAATGAACCTTATGGGATTAGATTTAGATACTATTTTGGGTTTTAGTAACTCCGCTCTCTCTTTCTTAGTGGCTATATGATAAGCCTTGACTAAGGGTTTATGTGAGTAGTCCCTTTGTAGTGATCAATCCCTTAGGTCTCTTGCTGCTATTTGAAATGATTCTTCTGTTGAGCAGTTCCTCCTCAGCCGTAGGTACTCTCCAACTGGTAGTCCCTTAATCGTAGAGGGATGGTGACTGCTTGAGGCACACAATATATTATTTGTGGCAGTGGGTTTTCTATATGTTGCAGTCTCTAATTTGTTTCCTATTGTAGGGATAGTTAAATCAAGGAATTCCACCTTGTCTTTATTAGCTGCATACGTTAAGAATAACCCAAATGGATTTATGTTTAATATGGTCACAAATTCCTGAAGTATCTCCACTGGTCCAGTCCAGACAAATAAAATATTGTCTATGTATCTATACCAGTGAGATATAAATTGTGTGAAGTGTACCATTGACTCATGAAAGACTATAGTTTCCTCCCACCATCCCAGGTAAATGTTTGCATAAGTGGGGGCACATGAGGTGCCCATAGCTGTGCCACATATCTGCAAGTAAAATTTGTCATCAAAGACAAAATAATTATGGTTTAGCACATATTTTCGTAGTCTGATAATGAAATCTTTAGTACTCTCTTCCAACCCTGTATCTTTTTGTAAGAAGTGGGATACCGCTCTGCATCTGGTTTGGATGCTGGTATAGAGAGATTCCACATCGCAGGTCACTAATAATGAATCTTGTGCTATTTCCAAATCGTTAATTTTATTTAACCCCTTAATGACCGGACCATTTTTCAATTTTCTTACCCTTAATGAAAATGGCTATTTTTACATTTCTGCAGTGTTTGTGTTTAGCTGTAATTTTCCTCTTACTCGTTTACTGTACCCACACATATTATATACCGTTTTTCTCACCATTAAATGGACTTTCTAAAAATACCATTATTTTCATCATATCTTATAATTTACTATAAAAAAATATAAAATATGAGGAAAAAATTGAAAAAAAACACACTTTTTCTAACTTTTACCCCCAAAATCTGTTACACATCTACAACCACCAAAATACACCCATTCTAAATAGTTTCTAAATTTTGTCCCAAGTTTAGAAATACCCAATGTTTACATGTTCTTTGCTTTTTTTGCAAGTTATAGGGCCATAAATACAAGTAGCACTTTGCTATTTCCAAACCACTTTTTTTCAAAATTAGCGCTAGTTACATTGGAACACTAATATCTTTCAGGAATCCCTGAATATCCCTTGACATGTATATATTTATATTTAGAAGACATCCCAAAGCATTGATCTAGACCCATTTTGGTATATTTCATGCCACCATTTCACCGCCAAATGCGATCAAATAAAAAAAAATGTTCACATCTTACAAACACCATGAAAACTCTCAAAATACAAATTATTTTTTTACAAGAAACCCACTGGTTAGCATCTTCTCAAGCTCCATATAGGACCCCAGAGTATCCCATAGTGATTCTGGCCTATCATATTGAAAAATCTAGAGGTGTAGCGATTGCCATACATAGAACTGTACACTTTGAGACCATTTATGTAGAGGCAGATACCCAAGGGAGATATCTACTACTTACCTGTAAACTTAACGGTATTTTGTTCACCTTGGTAAACATATACGCCCCTAACCAAACACAACCCAAGTTCCTGAAGGGGATCTTGTCCAAAATTGAGAAATATAAGGTTGGAACTCTAGTCCTGGGAGGAGATTTCAATATGGTATGGGACCCCCTAATGGACAAAAGGCTTCAGAAGGGGAAAAACATTGATGCGTACACTATAAATACAGCCAACAAATTCCGCCAACACATAATCCAACATAACCTATATGATATCTGGAGGGCACAACATCACAGTGACAGAGATTACACTTACTTTTCTAGACCTCATCACTCCTACTCGAGACTAGACCACTTCTTCTCTGATTCATGGACTCTGGACAGAATACTAGAGTTAGTGCAAGAAATTTCGGACAGTCCGTAGTTAAAACTTAGTATTTATTGGAATTCATTAAAAATATACAGGAACAGGCCAGTAAGTAGAGGAGGTGTAAACCTAAACTGGCTAGCCAGTTTAGGTTTACACCTCCTCTACTTACTGGCCTGTTCCTGTATATTTTTAATGAATTCCAATAAATACTAAGTTTTAACTACAGACTGTCCGAAATTTCTTGCACTATATCTACTTCTCCACCAGTTGAGGACTTGTCCTTACCATTGCTGTACTGACTACTTTAGCGTTTTAACAAGTCAAACTTTTGTTGTGTCGAGTGGGACTGTGGACGGACATCCAATCCTATCCCAGAAGCGGTAACACACCCTCGTTCCACACACCCGGATTGGATATCGGGATCCAGACTCGTCATCACTGACGTCACCTCACTCTCCGTCTTTGCACACTGAGGATTATCTCGCGGTTTTCGACTAGTGGTGTCGAACCTGTGGATGGTTTTGCTACGGAAGCATTGGAGGGGTCACATAATAGTGGAATAGTGACAACCTCCCAAGCCTAAGATTCCACCTGAAGCAACCGCATCTATCCACAATTCAAGGGGCCAGCCTGGTTTGGTCACGAAGAGAGGTGAGGAATCCATCGTGTTTATTCATTGAACTGAGTGTTAACATTTGCACTTACCGGGACTGTGGACACACACGATACACAAGCTTGTCTTTCAGTTTTACGCCATATATTGACTTTTGTCATTTATGAAAGTATTACCTACAGTGTTTTGAGATAGGTTTAATATACACCCCATTTCCCTTTTTTTTATATACAGAATAATAGAGTCACATATCAGGGTTTGTGCATGGTCCGACCATGATATCCTCACTTTTACCCTATCTACTGACCTAGCCAGAACAACTAGGCCTAGTTGGAAATTCCCAAAACAAGCACTTCATGATAAAATCTTTAAGACGTCCCTCAAGAACTCCATTGCTGAGTTCTTGAGACTTAATGAGACCCCAGGCATGCCATCTCAAACAATATGGGCTGCCTTAAAGGCATACGTGAGAGGGATTTGCATTAGGAGACAGGCGACACTGCAACATCAGGCAGGTGCACCCTTGGGCCTTCTTATGTCTGAATTACGACAGACAGAGCAGGAAAATAAAAATTCCCCGTCGGTCTCCCTATCTGATAAAATTAAACAGCTCAGAGCGCAATTGGCAGACAGAGAGCTGGAGAGAGTTAAGGAGTCTTACATTCGATTTAAGAAGTTACTATACTGTCAGGGCAATAAAGCCTCAACGTTACTAGCTCACAAACTGAGAGGGAGGACCGCTGCAGCCAGAATTTTGGCACTCCAACGGGGGACCACATTGGTCACATCCCCTAAGGAAGTCGGAGAAACTTTTGCAGCCTATTACTCGGATCTATACCATCTCCAACCTTCAATGGTTGAGAAAGAGTCCTCTGTACAAAAGGTGGTTGACTTCCTGCAAAGCCTCAACTTGCCTAGTTTATCGGAAGACGATAAAGAAACACTCAAGGCTCCTTTTTCTATATCGGAAATTAACCTTGCCATCAAGCATACCCAAAACAATAAAGCCCGGGCCCCGACGGGTACCCGGCATCCTTCTATAAACTCTTTAGGGTGGAATTAAGCAAAGTCCTCCTTGGGGTCTTCTCAGAAGCCCGAGAGTCGGGGTTGTTTACTAAGGAATATTTACAAGCAACGATACTACCGATTCCCAAACCAAATAAAGATCCCTCACAATGTAGCAGCTATAGACCAATATCATTGATTAACGGAGATGTAAAGCTCTATGCTAAACTTTGGGCTAATCGTCTGAACACCTTACTCCCAAGGGTGGTACACCCTGATCAAGTTGGGTTCACCTTTGGCAGAGAGGGACCTGACAATACCAGGAAAACACTGGACATCCTCATGGAGGCATCCCGATTAAAGTTACCCATGCTGGCCCTGTCTTTAGACGCAGAAAAAGCGTTTGACAGGGTCAGATGGGACTACTTATGGTGTACGCTTGCCCAATTCGGTATACCAGACGAAGTGATAACAGCAATTCAAGCCCTGTATTCCTGCCCAACTGCGGTGGTTAAAGGCCTGGGATTTGCTTCCCCGGAAATACATATTACCAATGACACCAGACAAGGATGTCCCTTGTCACCCCTAATCTTTACACTGGCCATTGAACCTCTGGCTCAAGCCATTAGGAACTCAAGTGCGATACATGGGGTAAAATTTGGGGAAGTCAGCATTGTTTGCTGATGACGTTACTCTATTCCTCACAAACCCGTTGGGCTCCTTGCCGATGCTACTAGACCTTCTTTCCAAATTTGGGACATATAGCTATTACAAGGTTAACGTCTCTAAGACCGAGGCTTTACCGCTCGGCATTCCTGCATTTGAATTAGATGTTTTACGAACATCATACTCTTTTCAATGGTCACGAACTACCATCCGGCACCTTGGAGTACAATTGGGTCCCGACCCGAAATCTGTACTTGCCATAAACTATTCGAATATAGTTAAAGAGGTGACTGAGCTCACCACTTCCTGGAGCCTTAAAGAGTTATCATGGCTAGGCCGCATAGCATCCTTTAAAATGACGATTCTACCCAAAATTCTCTATTATTTCCGATGTATCCCCCTTAATGTGCCCAGTGCCCTGATAGATACACTCCAATCTATTGGCCAAAAATACATATGGGGAAAGTCTAAGCCTCGGATTGCTGCGAAAATACTCCAGAAAAAGTACGAACAGGGAGGAGTAGCTATGCCTAGCATACGCGGATATTATGAGGCAGCCAGATTATCGCACATTACAGCGTGGGCAGACAAAGGGGAACCTCAAGGATGGAAGAGCATAGAAAATTTTGACCTGCCCAGGGGGCTGGGTTTGGCAGATTTGCCTTGGATCCCTGACTATCAACTAGACATGCTGAGAATTAAAAATGTCATTGTCAGGGATAACTTAAAAATGTGGCGTACTCTTAAAAGCCTGCCTGAGGTTGCCCCTCATTCATCCCCTATACACTCACTACCCGCTTTGCTTGCAGCCTTACCAGATACACATGTTCAACACTGAAGAGACTGGGACCTGAAACTGGTCTCCCAGTTATACCCCTCGGGCACTTTGATCACTCCAGACAATATCAGATTGGTTATACAGGATCCTCCCGTGTGGGCTATATTTGAATACTCCAGACTATATGCCTTTTTGATGTCTTGGGGGTTTCCTAAGGTCCATCTTAGACCCTTGACCAACTGGGAGAAATTGTGGCAGCTACAGGTTAAGACCCCTAGAATCATATCATTCCATTACAACCTACTGCAGTCATCCACGAACAGAGACAGACCCTGGCAACTTAGAGCCTGGGAAGGAGACCTCTCTAGACCAATCTCTGACAAACACCTTCATCTTGCTATGACACTAACTAAAAAGACTCTGCACTGTGCGAACATTCTTGAGTCATATATGAAACTATTTTTGAGATGGTACTACACCCCCTCCAGACTATCGCAGATGTTCCCTACAGCATCCTCTTTATGTTGGAGAGGATGCGAGCTAAGAGGTTCAGACATACACATATGGTGGGATTGCCCTAACCTGAAACCCACATGGCTCCAAGTATCTACCCTTTGCCTCAATCTCGGAATGAAAATGCCACTAACCCCTGAAATGGCCCTACTACACATATTCCCACGTAGTATCCCGGCCCCTTTGACTAAGCTATTAATTTTCATACTCGCAGCCATGAAATTGGCAATAGTGAGAGCCTGGAAACAGACACAGCCCCCAGACATTGCAGCTATCACATCCATAATACAAGTCTATGCTAAGATGGAACAGGGTTATTACTCAAATGCTGATAGGGAGGAACTTTACTGGCAAATTTGGGAACCCTGGTTCCACTACCAGGAGGATTGCAGGCAGGATGCTTCGAGAGATGGGGCCCCCAATCATTCGCACTAACTGAATCTAGCCCCACAGTATGATAGACCCCTGGCCCTGGATTAAGGTTCTATATCTGCTTCCACTGGTCTGTGCCTGATGGCCACCATTCCTTCTCCCCCTATCCTCCTTCTTCTGCCCTCTTCCCACTCCCCCTCTCCCCTCCCCCTTAACATGAGACCCCCGGCCCTTTCCCCATCCCCTTACCCCCCCCCCCCTCAGTCCTTTTTTCCTTAGGGTTATCTGCCCCGCCTGGAGATGCACACTACGAATGGCCCGCTGGGCTGTGGAGTCGAACATGGAAATAACTTTTACCTAAAGTTAATGGTCGAAATTTCTCTAAGGTTGAGTCTATATCTAAAATCATTGTACTACATCAAATATAGCAAATAGGTCCAGTTTATGCATATTTAACGTGACCCCTGATGAGTGGTTTCTGTCTGTTTCCTCTGGTCTGTACTTGCTGGCCTGAGTTCTCTCCCTCTCCTTCTCTGCTTTATCCTTCCCTTCCCCATTCTCTCCCCCCCCCCCCCCCATAATACACAACCTATCTTTTTTTTTTTTTTTTTTCCTTTCTACCTTTTAACCCCCTCCCCCCTATTTTTACTCCTCCTTCTTGGAGGTTCTCTACCCCACTTGGGGACATGTGTCACGAAGGGCCCTCTGGGTCGCTAAGACAAGCATGGTGAAGGGTCTCATTCAGTCGATTGGTCGGCATTATTGTACTACTGTGTTCACATTTGGATTATAGTGCTGTACCAATCATAACTGTCAGGTGTGGCTAAAGCATCTTGTTCATTCTGTATCCTTTTGTATCCTGGAGAAATATGTTATGTACCTGATATTATCTACAACTGTTCATGGAGATACTTTTATTATGACTTCTGTTACATCTGTATGTACAAAGTGAGTTAATTACTCTGTAATTGTCGTTATCAAGCTTACTCTATAATGAAAATAAAAAAGTTATTTAAAAAAAAAAAAAAAAATTGTTCACTTTTTCACAATTTTTTTCACTAACTTTAGGTTTCTCGCTGAATTTATTTACAAACAACTTGTGCAATTATGGCATAAATGGTTGTAAATACTTCTATGGGATCCCCTTTGTTCAGAAATAGCAGACCTATATGGATTTGGCGTTGCTTTTTGGTAATTAGAAGACCGCTAAATGCCGCTGCACACCACACGTGTATTATGCCCAGCCGTGAAGGGGTTAATTAGGGAACTTGTAGGGAGCTTTTAGGTTTAATTTTAGCTTTAGTGTAGTGTAGTAGACAACCCAAATTATTGATATAGGCCCATTTTGGTATATTTCATGCCACCATTTCACCGCCAAATACGATCAAATAAAAAAAAAAAAACTTAAATTTTTCACAATTTTAGGTTTCTCACTGAAATTATTTACAAACAGCTTGTGCAATTATGGCGCAAATGGTTGTAAATGCTTCTCTGGGATCCCCTTTGTTCAGAAATAGCAGACATATATGGCTTTGGTGTTGCTTTTTGGTAATAATAAGGCTGTTAAATACTGCTGCGCACCACACTTGTAATATGCCCAGCAATTAAGGGGTTAATTAGGTAGCTTGTGGGGTTAATTTTTAGCTTTAGTGTAGAGATCAGCCTCCCACCTGACACATCCCACCCCCTGATCCCCCCCTGACCCCCCTCAAACAGCTCTCTTCCCTCCCCACCTCACAATTGTCACCGCCATCTTAAGTACTGGCAGAAAGTCTGCCAGTACTGAAATAAAAATATTTTTTATAATTTTTTTTATTTTTTGGCATAAAGTCTGCAGTGATAGATCCCCCCTTACCCCACAACCTCCCTGATCCCCCCATACATCTTTCTAACCCTCCCCCTCTGTCTATTTGCCGCCATCTTGGGTACTGACAGCTGTCTGCCAGTACCCAATTTGCCCCCCAAAATAGTTTTTTTTTACTTTTTAAATATACAATATTTTTCTGTAGTGTAGCTGGTCCCCCTAAATAATCTTCAACCCTCCCCCTCCCAGATCCCTTAATAAACAACCGAGATGCCACTGTATCTAGATCGATCGTTTTTTTTTCCAATGGTCTGTAAATTTTGCGTGCCCGCACACGCGCGCGCACCCACCACCCCCGCTCCCCCCCGCCGCAACCGCCGGACCGGCAGCAAAGGGTGATAAGGTAAGATCGGGTATATTTTAGCAGCTAGATGTGATGCTAGGTAAATGCAGCAACCCACCCACCAACTCATTTGAAGACATACATAGCCGATGCAGATGGGGCCACAGAGTGGCCCTTTCTGCATTGGTATGTAAAATGGGGGATTGTAGTGATGCCTTAATATTGAGGCATCACTACAATCCCTTGTAAGCAGCTGGAAGCGATCATGATCGCTTCCAGCACTTAAGGCAACAGAGGACGTACCAGGTACGTCAACTGTCATTAAGGGAAGTTTTTTCTATGACGTACCTGGTACGTCCTCTGTCATTAAGGGGTTAATATGTGCATCGAATCTCTGGTGTATGATGGTAGGGAGGTTACTATATTTCTAAGTCTGGCATCTAGGTATTGACTTGCACGTTCTGTTAGAGAATCTAACCCCGACACCATGTGTCTACCGGGGGACATAATAGATTCTTGTGCACTTTAGGCAAAATATAAAATGTTGCTACCTTAGGGTTATGCCTAGTTAGAAATTTACTTTCTGTTTGGTCAATGGTACCATCATCTAAAGCCTCAGTAATTATTTTATTATACTGCTGTAAAAATATCTCAGTGGGGTTGCCAAGAATCCTCTTATAATTATTGGTATTCATTAACTGTCTTTTTGCTTCCTCCATATACATAGCAGTGGGCCAAAGCACTATATTTCCCCCTTTGTCACTTCTCTGTATATTGGGCATTTTGGATAATTCCTTTAACGCTTTTCTCTCCTCAATTGTAATATCATCCTTGCCTATTTTTATATTATCTTCAATAGACAAAATGTCATTACAGACAAGATTTAAGAAGGTTATGGCATTATGAGACACACTGCTCGGAGGTATAAAGTGTGATTTCTGTTTTAGTATATGACGCCATTCCTTAATATTAGTGTTAGGGTCAGTGTTAGTAGGTTCTGACTCATCTAGTAATGTGATAAGGTCTTGTATGGTTGTCATATCTGTATTATCTAGCACCCCTGGCACAGAATTAGTAAATCATTTTTTAGCAGTATTTTCCTTGTGAATAAGTGGACATTCTTTATGGCCTCAAACTTTTCTATTTCAGCAGTGGGAACAAATGAAAGGCCTCTTTTAAGTACTGATATTTGTGTCTCAGTTAAAATTGTCTCTGAAAGATTTATTATATTAAGCTCATCTGTCGTTACTTTTTCTTTTTTGTGTAATGTTGGGGTTTCTGGTTGAAGCACACTTGATGCCTGGTATGTGGAATCTCTCTATACCAGCATCCAAACATAAAGTAAGCATAAAGTAACGGATAAAATAACGTACATTTACATGAGTCACATCCGCACAGATTCATCTTTGGAAGCAAGAAAGTAAATTTATAATTGGTCGCTAAGCATCACAATACTTATTGCTCACTGGCTCAACCTATGACAATTAACACATTGTTCAAAAATCCATATAGTTAAAAAAAAAAAAAAAAAACATTGCTGAGTTTTTAAGATTTTTTTTTTTCCCAAAATAATTTTTATTGAAGATATACCAAATAAGGGTAATAACATTACAACAACAAACATTAGGTTCAGATATTAGCCAAAGATTACACATATCTCAGAGTAATAGTAGAGGTAAGTTACAGATCATTTTGGAACATCAGGGCAAGTAGTTGTATAGTACAAATGTTCATCATATATCTGTCACATATGGGCCTCTAAGGTATTCCTTAAAAGATAACCGCATTACCGCATGATATGATAAGAACCAAATCACTTAAGATAATTCAGAATATACAAATTGCATAAATTTGACGGAACATAAATATAGTAATAAATACTAGAATCAGCCTGTACATTGTAGTAAATACTATGCAAACCTCTAGGAATGAGCTTGAATCTTGGTAAATTATCCAGGCGGGATAAGGGTTGGGAGAGGGGGGAAGGGGGAGGGGGTGGGGGGAGAAGGTTACATCCTGAAGGGGAGAGGGGGGGGAAGGGTTAGGTTAGGTAAAATTATGGTAAGCTAAGATCTGTTCTGTGTAGAAGGCAAAAATTGATGACAAATTTTATTTGCAGATATGTGGCACAACTATGGGCACCACATGTGCCCCCATTTATGCAAACATTTACTTGGGATGGTGGGAGGAAACTATAGTCTTTCATGAGTCAATGGTACACTTCACACAATATATATCTCACTGGTATCGATACATAGACAATATTTTATTCGTCTGGACTGGACCAGTGGAGATACTTCAGGAATTTGTGGCCATATTAAACATAAATCTATTTGGGTTATTCTTAACGTATGCAGCTAATAAAGACAAGGTGGAATTCCTTGATTTAACTATCTCTAAAATAGGAAACATATTAGAGACTGCAACTTATAGAAAACCCACTGCCACAAATAATATATTGTGTGCCTCAAGCAGTCACCATCCCTCTACTATTAAGGCACTACCAGTTGGAAAGTACCTACGGATGAGGAGGAACTGCTCAACAGAACAATTGTTTCAAATAGCAGCAAGAGACCTAAGGGATTGATTACTACAAAGGGGCTACTCACATAAATCCTTAGTCAAGGCTTATCATATAGCCACTAAGAAAGAGAGAGCGGAGTTACTAAATCCCAAAATAGTATCTAAATATAATCCCATAAGGTTCTTTACCACTTATTCACCCTATAGTGAACAGATTAAGGATATATTTAATATTCATTGGCATTCATTGAAAGCCGACAACCAACTTAAGTCCCTATTATCTGATAATCCAATGTTCACCTATAGAAGATCTAATAACCTGAATGATCGTTTAGCCTGAAGTCAATTCGATAGGAATGCTAATAAGCCCCCCCTTTTTAAAGGTTCTATCCCCTGTGGTGGCTGTAAAGTCTGCCAACATATAGTAGTGACAAAAACAGTCAGTGACCGATTTAAGAAAAAATGGTTTATAAATAACCACATCAGCTGTAAAAGTGACAATGTTATTTATTGCTTAACATGTAAATGTAACCTTTGTTATGTTGGCATGACCACCAGAAGCCTGGGAACCAGGGTCACCGAACATCTAAGTAATATAAGAACAGCTAGAAGAGATGTGGAAAAAGGTTAACAAATAACTAGTGTGGCTAAGCATTTCCTTCAGCATCACAATGGTAACACAAATGCTATGAAATGTTGGGGACTAGAAAGGGTTAAACCAGGGATAAGAGGTGGTAACACAGAAACCATACTGCTGCAGAGAGAAACCAAGAGGATATTGTGTGATGCCTTTGGGCATGAATGAAAACAATATTTTTTTTTTTTTATTTAATAAATGAGGGTATTTGCCTTGATTTGCATATTAATATCTAAATATGTGCGATTAAATATAAGAGGATAATGCAAAAATGATATGTAGTAACAAGCGTAATGATACGCAGTAATGAATGTTACGATACGCAATTATGAATGTGATATCGATATGATAGATATATTTAGGTTATAGCTTGAATTGCTAACATCGCATATGGGCTAATCAAGTGGTGCAAAGTGGCAGTCATTTACCCTCCTGACTTAACTCGTAGTAAGTGTCACCTAAACTGTGGGTGTATTTTACATTCGCACTTTGACTTACTACTATCCTATGATTTGCATATCAATATCTTAAGAGATGTGACCGCTTGAGCATAAGATGACAGTAGTTAATACAAAACTTACGCGCTATATATATCTAGGGCACAGTTCGAACTAAACATTGCATATGGGCTATCTGAGAAGTATAAACTAACAGATGTTCACCTCCCAGATTTGACTCGTATAAGTATCATCTAGAATATAAGCGTATTTCGCAAAAACTCATGACCGCAGTTTTATTTAGTATAACTATATGACTATGTATTTGCAACAAAAGGGGAGAAGGGGTGTGTCATGATGTTGCAAAACATCTCAAACTATGAACCAATCCTATGAGCATTTGAAGCACACATCCTCAATATATCCTATGAGCGGATTACATTGAAAAGAGGGTGGGCCAATGTGACGCTCTACACTGGGATTGGCTAAGTACGTTTAGTTAGTTGTTTCAAAAGGCAGTAATACCCGCATTTTCAGCTTGTCAACTTGTACTAAACATTGAAAAAGGCTAGAATAGTGGTCAAAATGCGTTTGTTTTAAAAGTATACTAGTTGTGACACCCCTGGCACCTGAAGCCGACATATCCTGTTATTGGCCAGGAAACAGGGGGGTGTTTCACATTTGTTATTAATAATGAGGGGTAGAATCTAGAAGGTTATCCTGCATTTTCCCTTTTTAATGTTTACATTTATTAAAGGTTAAGTTTTAGCCTAATTATTGAATTATGTTGAGGGTGAGTGCTACAAGCCCTTATCTTTGACATATACTATAACGCAAGAAGACACAGTGTGTCTCCTTTATCTATTTAGAATCAAGGGTAATATCCTCGGAAAGGGGGTTATTGAACAGAGGGGGTGGGGGGTTATGCATAATATTGTTCATTGTGTTTTTATACTGCGTCATGCGTAAGATGAGGCTCTGTCAGTATGTGAACAGTCAGTTTCTTAGCGAGAGATTGATGCGGGCCTTTTGGCATATTTTCTCTCTAGGGCAAGGCGGTCCTGCATGGCACTCCATGTGACCATGTGTGGCCTCTTTAACTTTCTCTTTCTTGACCGGCGGTTGGAAGAGACAAAGCTGTTTCTCTGTGGTCCGTGTCATAGGAGGTGGTGAGTGCCCCGGCCATTGGGATATAAAGGTGCCATTTAAATTCTTTCTAGTCTGCAATAAAGGTGTAAGCTATGGAGGACTCTGATATGTTAGAGGGTGCGCCCTCTTCAGCTAAACCTATTAACTGTGTCTATTGTGAGGAGGTTCCGGTGGATCCGCCTGTTTAACTATGTTCCACATGCTTTGATAAAATTGCAATATCTAGGATTCTCCGTCCTGAGAGGTGCGTTCCCTACACTCATCTCCGATTGCACATGCACATCCAGGGGTCATCTACTCCGCTGAATCTCTCTGACAGATTATCTGCTGATGAGGATGATTCCGACTCTTCGGAGGACGTTCTTTCTGGGTCGGATTTGGCGACTTCTAGACCTCTGTCTGCGGAGGAGCCAGATTTTAAATTTAAGATGGAGCATTTGCGCTTTCTGCTAAAAGAGGAGCTTGCTGCGCTGGAGGTTCCTGAACTGAAACTTCCAGAGGAACCTTTGATCCCTAAGCTAGATAGGGTTTATGAGGACAGGGTGGTGCCTCAGAGTTTCCCGGTCCCCATTAAAATTGCTAATATTATTTAGAATGAGTGGGAGAAGCTTGGTTTGTCCTTTTCTCCTTCCACCTCTTTTAAGAAGCTGTTCCCCATTCCGGACTCGCAGCTTGAGCTGTGGGGGGCCATTCCTAAGGTGGATGGTGCTATCTCCACACTCGCTAAGAGAATGACTATTCCGCTCGAGGATAGTTCTTCGTTCAAGGAGCCCATGGATAAAAAGTTGGAGTCCATGTTGAGGAAGATGTTCCAACTCACTGGGTTCGTTTTTCAACCGGCATCGCGGTCGCTGCGGTGGCTGGAGCTGCTACCTATTGGTGTGACACTCTCTCAGCTATGGTCCAGGTGGAGACTCCCCTCGAGAAGATACAGGAACGAATTAAGGCCTTAAGGGTAGATCATTCGTTTATCTGTGATGCAAATATGCAGATTATTTGCCTGAATGCTGACATCAGGATTTTCTGTTTTAGCCAGTAGGGCTCTGTGGTTAAAGTCATGGTCTGCTGACATGACTTCCAAGTCTAGATTACTTTCCCTCCCATTCAAGGGGAAGGTTCTTTACGGTCCAGGCCTCGATTCTATTATATACATGGTCACGGGTGGCAAGGGTGCTTTCCTGCCACAGGATAAGAAGAATAAGCCTAAAGGGTCTACTTTTCGTCCCTTTCATGCGTACAAGTCTCAGCGCCAGCAGCCTGCCGCAAAGTCAGAACAGTCCAATGGATCTTGGAACAAATCCAAGCAGACACAATTGGCATGAAGGGGCGGCCCCAGATCTGTTTCTGGATCGCGTACGGGGCAGACAAGCTCTTTTTGCGGAGGCCTGGATGAGAGACGTTCAGGACCCTTGGGTTCTGGAGGTCGTAGCCCAGGGTTACAGGATAGGGTTCAAGACTCATCCGCCCAGAGGTAGGTTCCTCCTGTCAACCATATCATCAAGTCCAGATAAGAGAGAGATGCCTTTCTAGGGTGCGTTAGGGATCTCTCCTCTCTCTGAGTAATCGTCCCAGTTCCTCTAGCAGAAAGAGGTCTGGGGTATTATTCAATCCCTTTCGTCCCAAAGAAGGAGGGCACGTTTCACCCAATTCTGGATCTAAAGTGCCTAGACAAGTTTCTGTCAGTTCCATCTTTCAAAATGGAGACAATCAGGTTGATTTTGCCCCTAGTTCAAGAGGGGCAATTCATGACGACAATAGATTTGAAGGATGCTTACCTTCACGTACCAATCCACAAAGATCACTTCAGGTTCCTAAGATTTGCATTTCTGGACCAACAAGATAAATGAAGGAAAGAGGTTCCCTGGTCCCCAGCAACAGGGTGGAATTCCTGGGTACAGATCAGAGACGTTGCAAGATTCCGTCCAACTGTCTTGCCCTCCAGACCTCCTCAAGGACATCTTGTCAGGGTGCCAGGAATCAGACTGAGACAAGAAGTGCAAAAATAATCACACCTTTATTAATAGCAAAAAATAATAAAAAGTCCACAAGTCAAATAACAAGCCAGAAGTCAAAACCAGAGCTGGTAGTCAGACGAGCCGAGTCAGGAGCCAAAGCGAATAGTCAGACGAGCCGGAATCAGGAACAAGGAAAACAGCAGAGTCAGGAACAAGCCAGGGATCAGGAACCAGGAAGGACGTCAGGCAGTCAGGTAATACACAGGAACTCTCACAAACAGGTCTGAGACAAGGCAAAGGCAAAGCATACTGAACAGAGGCCCTTTAAATAATAAATGATGACATCACAATTCTGAGACTGCATCCTGTTTCACATGGATGATGCACACCGCTCTGGCCATAAAAGGAAGTGCAGGAAATGAGCAGCATCCCCCACAATGCACCATAGTCTGGAAGAGAGGTGAGTAAAATGGCTGCCAGCAGCACATGGCAAACACAACAGGGAAAAAACTCTGACACATCTGTGGCCAGGTGTATGGAGGTGATTATGCTCATGGTATCCAGCATAGATGTCATTCCATATGCCAGGTTCCATCTCAGACCTCTTCAGTTGTGCATGTTGAGACAATGGAATGGCAATCATCAGATCTATACCAAAAGATATCTCTGGATAACTGAACGAGGGAGTCTCTCTCTTGGTGGATCCGTCCGGGACAGCTGTCCCAGGGGACATCCTTCTTGAGACCATCCTGGGAGATTGTGACCACAAACGCAGGTCTATCAGGATGGGGAGCTGTTTGGGGTGCCAGAAAGGCACAGGGCAGATAGACTCGAGAGGAATTGAGCCTACCGATAAATATTCTGGAACTTTGGCCCCCCTGGGGTCGTCCCTATTCATCAGATTCCAGTTGGACAACATCACTTCAGGGGCTTACATAAACCATCAGGGGGGAATGAGGAGCTCCCTAGCTATGAGGGAGGTATCTCAGATCCTGGATTGGGCAGAGATTCACAATTGTTTGCTCTCAGAGATCCACATTCAGGGTGTGGACAACTGGGAAGTGGATTTTCTCAGCAGACAATCCTTTCATCCAGGGGAATGGTCTCTCCATCCTGAGGTGTTTGTGGAGATCTGCAATGATGGGGATGCTGGAGATAGACCTCATGGCATCCAGACTCAACTTCAAGCTACCCAGATATGGGTCGCAGTCCAGGGATCCCCAGGCAGAGTTTATAGATACCTTAACGGTGCCGTGGGAGTTCAACTTTATATTTTTCCACCGTTGCCTCTTCTTCCTCGAGCAGTGGCCCACATCAAGCAGGAGCAAGCTTCAGCTATTCTTATTGCTCAGGGTCCCTTTCTACACCAAAATATCGATTCTCTGAGGCTGACTGTGTGGAGATTGAATGCCTAGTCTTAGCTAAGAGAGGATTTTTGGAGAGAGTGATACTCTCATTCAGGCCAGGAAACCGGTCACTCGTCGCATCTTTTATAAGGTCTGGAGGACCTACTTGTCCTGGTGTGAGGAACGTGTATATCCCTGGCATAAGGTTAGGGTATCCAGGATTCTGGCCTTTCTCCAGGACGGTTTGGATAAGGGTCTTGCCGCTAGTTCCTTAAAGGGACAGATTTCGGCTTTATCTGTACTGTTACACAAGAAGCTTCCGGACTTTCAGTCCTTTGTTCAGTCCTATTGTAGCTATCTTACGCCTAGATTTAGAGTTCTGCGGCCAAAGGGGTGCGTAGCTAACGCTGGCTTTTTTCTGGCCGCACCTTTTAAATACCGCTGGTATTGAGAGTTCACAGAATGGCTGCGTTAGGCTCCAAAAAAGGAGCGTAGAGCATTTTTAACGCAACTTCAACTTTCGATACCAGCGGTGCTTACGGACGCGGCCAGCTTCAAAAACGTGCTCGTGCACGATTCCCCCATAGAAAACAATGGGGCTGTTTGAGCTGAAAAAAAACCTAACACCTGCAAAAAAGCCGCGTTCAGCTCCTAACGCAGCCCCATTGTTTGCTATGGGGAAACACTTCCTATGTCTGCACCTAACACCCTAACATGAACCCCGAGTCTAAACACCCCTAACCTTACACTTATTAACCCCTATTCTGCCACCCCCGCTATCGCTGACCCCTGCATATTATTATTAACCCCTAATCTGCCGCTCCGTAAACCGCTGCTACTTACATTATCCCTATGTACCCCTAATCTGCTGTCCCTAACACCGCCGACCCCTATATTATATTTATTAACCCCTAATCTGCCCCCCACAACGTCGCCTCCACCTGCCTACACTTATTAACCCCTAATCTGCCAATCGGACCGCACCATTATTATAATAAAGTTATTAACCCCTAATCCGCCTCACTAACCCTATAATAAATAGTATTAACCCCTAATCTGCCCTCCCTAACATCGCCGACACCTAGCTTCAAACATTAACCCCCAATCAGCCAATCAGATTGAGCTTGCATTCTATTGGCTGATCGGAACAGTCATTCGTCGTCTAGTCGTCTGTTGAAGAGGATGTTCCGCGTCGGCTTGGAAGAAGATGGTTCCGCTCTGCTCCAGAAGAAAGAAGATTGAAGATGCGGCTTGATAGAAGACTTCATCCCGATGATGGACTTCCGACTTCAGCCCGATGATGGATTTCTTCAGCCGCCGCTTGGATCCAGACTTCAGCCCGAGGATGGACGTCACTCTTCAGCCCCCCGCTTGGGCTTGGATCAACACTTCCGAGGACCGATCGGTGAATCTGGTATGGTGAAGATAAGGTAAGAAGATCTTCAGGGGCTTAGTGTTAGGTTTATTTAAGGGGGGTTTGGGTTAGATTAGGGTTATGTGGGTGGTGGGTTGTAATGTTGGGGGGGGGGTATTGTATGTGTTTTTTTTACAGGCAAAAGAGCTGATTTCTTTGGCGCATGCCCCGCAAAGGGCCCTGTTCAGGGCTGGTAAGGTAAAAGAGCTTTGAACTTTTTTAATTTAGAATAGGGTAGGGCATTTTTTTATTTTGGGGGGCCTTGTTATTTTATTAGGGGGCTTAGAGTAGGTGTAATTAGTTTAAAATTGTTGTAATAATTTTTCTAATGTTTGTAAATATTTTTTTATTTTTTGTAACTTAGTTCTTTTTTATTTTTTGTACTTTAGTTAGTTTATTTCATTGTATTTATTTGTAGATATTGTATTTAAATAATTTATTGATAGTGTAGTGTTAGGTTTAATTGTAGATAATTGTAGATATTTTATTTAAATAATTTATTGATAGTGTAGTGTTAGGTTTAATTGTAGATAATTGTTGGTATTTTATTTAATTAATTTATTGATAGTGTAGTGTTAGGTTTAATTGTAACTTAGGTTAGGATTTATTTTACAGGCAATTTTGTAATTATTTTAACTATTTTAGCTATTAAATAGTTCTTAACTATTTAATAGCTATTGTACCTGGTTAAAATAAATACAAAGTTGCCTGTAAAATAAATATTAATCCTAAAATAGCTATAATATAATTATAATTTATGTTGTAGCTATATTAGGGTTTATTTTACAGGTAAGTATTTAGATTTAAATAGGAATAATTTATTTAATAAGAGTTAATTAATTTCGTTAGATTTAAATTATATTTAACTTAGGGGGGTGTTAGTGTTAGGGTTAGACTTAGCTTTAGGGATTAATACATTTATTAGAATAGCGGTGAGCTCCAGTCGGCAGATTAGGGGTTAATGTTTGAAGTTAGGTGTCGGCGATGTTAGGGAGGGCAGATTAGGGGTTAATACTATTTATTATATAATAGCGGTGCGGTCCGCTCAGCAGATTAGGGGTTAATAAGTGTAGGCAGGTGGAGGCGACGTTGTGGGGGGCAGATTAGGGGTTAATAAATATAATATAGGGCTCGGCGGTGTTAGGGGCAGCAGATTAGGGGTACATAGCTATAATGTAGCTGGCGGCGGCGTGCATACGGCAGATTAGGGGTTAATAAGTGTAGGTAGCTGGCGGCGACGTTGTGGGGGCAGATTAGGGGTTAATAAATATAATATAGGGGTCGGCGGTGTTAGGGGCAGCAGATTAGGGGTACATAGGGATAACGTAGTTGGCGGCAGTGTACGGAGCGGAAGATTAGGGGTTAAAATTTTTTTATAGAGGTGCGGCGATGTGGGGGGGCCTCGGTTTAGGGGTGCATAGGTAGTTTATGGGTGTTAGTGTACTTTAGAGCACAGTAGTTAAGAGCTTTATAAACCGCCGTTAGCCCAGAAAGCTCTTAACTACTGACTTTTTTCTGCGGCTGGAGTTTTGTCGTTAGATTTCTAACGCTCACTTCAGCCACGACTCTAAATACCGGAGTTAGAAAGATCCCATTGAAAAGATAGTATACGCAATTGACGTAAGGGGATCTGCGGTATGGAAAAGTCGCGGCTGGAAAGTGAGCAATAGACCCTTTCCTGACTGACTCCAAATACCGGCGGTAGCCTAAAACCAGCGTTAGGAGCCTCTAACGCTGGTTTTGATGGCTACCGCCAAACTCTAAATCTAGGCCTTAGGTTTTATTTTTATTTCACAGGTAAGTTTCTATTTATTTTAACTAGGTAGTTAGTAAATACTTAATAAAGTTACCTGTAAAATAAAACCTAACCCGAGTTACACTAACACCTAACATTACAATAAAATTAAATAAATTAAATGAACAAAATACATTTATCTAAATTACAAAAAAAATAAACACTAAATTACACAAAATAAAAAAGGAAATTATCAAAAATAAAAACGAATTACTTCTAAATTAATATATAGAAAAAGTGAGAGAGTAGTAAATACCACTTATAAACCTCTAGGTGCCTCCCTCTTAACAAATTATATTTATTCAGAAAGAAAAGAATGACAAAATTTTAGAAAAATTGAATGGGGAAACGAGTAATAACATCTCAAAATTGAAGATAGAGATTAAAAATAGGAAATGTATAAAAATTAAGGCGTGATCAGGATGATTACAAGAATGGGAGAGTATATGTGTATAAGTCCCAGAAAGGGTCCTATGATTCTGGTACAGATATGTCTGATTCAGAGTCAGGCTCTTCTAAAAAAAACTCCTCTGGTATGGGAATAAAAGGAGGAGGAGAAGGAGAAGGGGGAAAAGGAAAAGAGCAGTTTGAATCACAGATAAGAGAGAAACGATATCAAACCAGACAAGTGAGAGGGAGGGGAGAACAATATGCTCAGAACAGGGGGAGACCAAGAGGGAGGGGGAATTACAGGGGTTATTGATTAATCCAAATGATGAAGAATTGCAAATTGTAAATTTATCAACTTTCCCTCTAAATCTGGCACATATTGAATTATTAAAGAAAGGTCTATCTTTTTGCCCCTCAGTGCAAGTTGATAAATTTGAGATTTTGAAAGATCTTAATCTCTTTGCGAGAAAAATTGTTCTATCTATAATGATGAGATCAAATGTGGGTACTCCACTTGCTCTTAACCTTGATGATGTACCAGCTTTAGATGTACTTGAATCCCTTTTGGCTGAAAATGAACAAGAAGTCACACAAGAGTTTGAGGTGACAACAGATGTACACATACATAAACCAGTGTTTAGACCGAAATCTAAATATATGCCGTCTTTATCTTTGGTTCCCTCAGTTAATCTCTTTGTTAAAAGAATTGAAAAAGAGATTGAGGATCTTGTACCAAGAGTAATGGATGATAATCTCAATCCAAGGGAGAGAAAAGCTCTAAAAGAGTTAAGTACAACCAGTGGCCTGATTTTGAAGCCTGCAGATAAAGGCAGAAACCTGGTTTTAATGGATGAGAGTTTATATGTCAATGAAATTAAACGTCAATTATCTGATAGAAATCAGTATGAAAGACTTGACTCAAATCCTTTAGGCCAGATTCAAGTATCTCTATTTAAACTTTTAAATTAAGCTAAATGTATGGGAGTAATCACACAGAAGGAATTTCAATTTCTGTATTCGGAACATCCAATAATGCCCGTATTCTATGTGCTTCCAAAGCTACATAAAAACATGAAATGTCCAATGGGTCGACCAATCGTCTCAGGGATTGGAAGCATATCTGAGAATATTGGCATTTATGTGGATCAGTATCTTCACCCTTTTTTGTTGACGCTACCGTCCTATGTAAAGGACACAGCTGACTTTTTAAGAAAAATTTATGGGATTTCAGTAAAAGAGACTACTTTGTTAGCATCGCTTTATGTGGAAAGTTTATATTCCTCAATCCCCCATGAAGTGGGTTTGTTAGCGATAAGAAAATTCTTGGAAACAAGGGGCCCCTCATATAAGGAACATACAGATTTTGTAATTTCCTTATTAGAATTTATTTTAAAAAACAATGTATTCTCCTTTGATGGGAAATTTACCGTCAGATAAGGGGAACAGCGATGGGGGCGGTCTGCGCCCCCACGTATGCGTGTCTCCATTTGGGAGCCTGGGAAACATTTGATATATATTCGAGACCCTCAGTGGCACCTTTGATGAAAGGGTGTCACTGTGGGTCAGGTATGTGGATGATATACTTGTCCTATGGGATGGCACTAAATATGAGTTTGAAGAATTTTTGGCAATCCTAAATAATAATGATAAAAATATTTTTCTCACCTCAGAGATAAATGAAAGAGAGTTAACCTTTCTGGATCTAACCCTTAAAAAAGAGGGTAAGGTGATAGTGACAGAAAACTTTAGAAAGATCAATGCCACTAACAACATATTGCATGCCAGTAGTAACCATCCCGAACATCTGAAGAGGGGAATCCCATATGGTCAATTCCTCCGTCTGAGGAGGAATTGTTCTTCATTATCAAAATTTGATTATCATGCTTCTCTTATGAAAGAAAGGTTCCTTAAAAGGGGCTATTCTAATAAATGCATAAAAAATAGCATTGTGGAAGGCTAGGAATGTATCAAGAGATAGCCTTCTGTATGATCAAAAGAGAAAGATTGAGAATAATCAAATTAGATTTATTACGAAATATAATGACCAATGGGAAGAAATAAAAAATATAATGAGGAAGAACTGGCAGATTCTCTGTCTGGATGACAGAATTAAAAAGGTGGTAGGAGAGTATCCACAAATGGTTGCTAGAAAGGCTCCTAATGAAGGATAGACTTGTCAGGAGTCAATTTGTGAGAGGACTCTCAAATGCAGATTGGCTGAGAAAAGACAGAGGGATAAAAAGCAGTTTCCCTTGTGGCCACTGTGTGTACTGCGTCCATATGGACAGTACCAAGCGGTTCGCAGTCTCGTCCCAAAAAGTCTTTGATATATGATATTTTTTTAGTTGGAAATCAGAAGGGGTTATCTATCTTCTACGGTGTTCCTGCCCGGTCTTTTATGTAGGAAAAACTAAGAGGGTGATTAAGGACCGGGTACAGGAACACCAAGACGATATTTTGTATGCTAGAGACACTAATGTATCAAAACATTTTAATTCTGTACACAACGGTGAAGTTGAGTCTCTCAAATTTATTGTGATTGATAAAGGGATTACAAATGGACGTGGAGGTGATAATGATAGACTTCTTCTCCAAAAAGAGGCCAAATGGATATATAGATTAGGTACCAGAATCCCTGTAGGCTTGAATGATAAATTGGAATTTGCAAGTTTTTTGTAAATTTCCATCTTAAGTTTCCCCTTTTTTTAAATATATGGATACTTATTTATCCTTTGTTGAAGGATAATGAGTAGGGTCTTTAAAATGAATTGTGTGAGACTAAAAAGCGTGTATATATTTACTGGGCTATAAATAAGTATATCTTAATATATGTTTAGAGAAGTATGGTGTATACTTTAGCAGGTTATTCGGTTGGTTGAATGTTATGGTGAGTGAGTGGGAATATGAAACTTAAATTTTTGGAGTAAATTGTGGCTGTTCCCTAAGGAATTAAATTTGAATGGCTATGATTTAATACTCCAATAAGTGAGATTTGTATATACATGAAAGTTTGTTTTGGAGAAAGGGCAATGTAATATGTTTGGATTGATCTGGTTGATTGACCTGCCCCTTTAAGGAAATAAGAGATAGCACTTAGTGGTGAGTCAGTTAGATACCACCAGGTGCTTTATAAGGAGGAGGTCCTAAGATTGAAAGGTATGCCCTGATGAGCCCCTGACACACGTTACTGTAGGGGTGAAACATGCGTTGGCACTTGTGTGTTTTTTATCTTGGAGGAGAGTCGACTATACTCCATGATACTTTATGTGTGAACTACTCTCATTTTTTACTGCCTGTTATCATTTGTTTGTAACAGTGTAAGCGACCCTGCATGGAGCTAATTAAGTTGATACACTGCTGTGCTCTAAAAGGTACATCTATGGTAAGATTGCACAGCATGTTATTTGAAGGTCTAGAGGTGTCATCCTGCTGAAATTGTATGCACCTGTGGAAAGACTGGATATATTGAGCTCAGCGTGGTGAATGCTGTAACCTTCCCTCTGTGTGGCAAGTTTGGAACAGAAGGGATTGCATAACATAGGACGAATGGTATATCTATGGTAAGATCTACGCTATACCCTATGTATGCACCAAAGTATAAACATCGATGTGGTTTATCATTTTTTGGAGCACGCTGATGGTACATCTTGGTAAGGTGTGAGGCGTGGTTACCATCTGTGTATGTAAAGTGGAGCGGATAAGTTTGGTACATCTGTGGTAAGATCACCTGTATACTTTGTACATGCACATTATACAATTTGCTGTCTAAAGGTACATCTTTTGGTAAGAACTGCTATACAGTGTCCAGTACGAGGATTCGTGCATTACTAAATAAAGCAACTAATGTGAGGCGTGGTTTGTTGCCTGTGTGAACACAGAGTGTAGCGGAATAGCTCGCTTGTAATACAAGATTGGTACATCTATGGTAAGATCAGATGTGTTTTCCACACACGCCTCAAATTTGCAATTAGTTGCTTTATGTACATTCTTGGTGAGATCGGGTACATTGTATCCAATATGAAGATTGCTTTTTCTTGCCAATAGCATGGCTTGTCCAATCAGGATATTGTTGGAGGCTAACCCCTCCCATCTCTACATTCGTCATAGGGAGGAGATGAATGAACTTGTTGTCAGCATTGCATAAACTCTAAACTTGCCCATATATATGTATCTCTGTCTTGCTCTAAATTGAATATTCTTCCTTTGTGATGATAGGTGATTTTATATTGGATACATAAGTGGGTTATTTCATTTGCATAATATTCTGTCGCTCGTTCTAGCAAGGCTATATGCACCTGTGATGTTAGATATAACTTACTGACATTATGTTGCTTGTACTTTGTTATATGCAATAGATATAGAACACATATATATATATATATATATATATATATATATCACACATATTCATGCAGCATTGTGGTCTAATTTTACCTTTGCATGCATGGGTGATATATGAGAGCTCTACCTGTTTTGGATTTTATAGTTATCCGATTCAGGAACTGTTATTATTTGTGTGATGTAAGGATACAGGCTTGTATTTATATGAGGTGTCGTTCTGGTTTTAATCTGTATATAGTGGTGTGTTTGCATGTTCCTGCTCTAATTTGAGATGGCGGGGCATGTTTGGGCAAACTTCTTTTGTAAATGCTATATGAGTACAATAAATTGTTGAATTCACCTCATATGTGTGCCATGTTTATTCCCTTTCTTTTTTAGAGGAGTATTGTATTCTCTAATATTGTTCTTTTCTTTCTCAGTAAAATAGAATTACTCCTAATCTTATAGTCCTATCAAAATAAAAAAGCCCTCCCAAAATAAAAAAAAAACTAGCCTACACTAAACTGCCAATGGCCCTTAAAAGGGCCTTTTGCGGGGCATTGCCCCAAAGAAATCAGCTCTTTTACCTTTAAAAAAAAATACAAACAAACCCCAAAAGTAAAACCCACCACCCACACAACCAAACCCCCCAAATAAAATCCTATCTAAATAAACCTCAGCTCCCCATTGCCCTGAAAAGGGCATTTAGCTCTTTTACATTGCCCAAAACCCTAAGCTAAAAATAAAACCCACCCAATAAACCCTTAAAAAAAAACTAACACTAACCCCCAACGATCCACTTACAGTTTTTGAAGACCGGACATCCATCCATCCTCATCCAGGCGGCAGAAGTCTTCATCCAAGCGTGCAGAAATCCTCATTGAAGCCGGCAGAGTCTTCATCGTAGCGGGCAGAAGTCTTCATCCAGATGGCATCTTCTATCTTCATCCATCCAGCGCGGAGCGGGTCCATCTTCAAGACATCCGGTGCGGAGCATCCTCTTTTTACGATGGTCAATGAAGAATGAAGTTTCCCTTTAAATTATGTCATCCAAGATGGCGTCCCTTACATTCCGATTGGCTGATAGAATTCTATCAGCCAATAGGAATTTATGGGGGAAAAATCCTATTGGCTGTTGCAATCAGCCAATAGGATTGAGCTTTCATCGTATTGGCTGATCCAATCAGCCAATATAATTGAGCTTGCATTCTGTTGGCTATTCCAATCAGCCAATAGAATGTGAGCTCAACCATATTGGCTGATTGGATCAGCCAATAGGATGAAAGCTCAATCCTATTGGCTGATTGCAACAGCCAATAGGATTGAGCTCACATTCTATTGGCTATTCCAATCAGAAGAAACTTCTACCTTTTATGGTGAACACTTGTATGAGAACTATAGCGTCATTATATAAATGGAGCCTCTGTGCAATGCTTTCATCTGATCCTTGTTGTATTTATTATTGTACTGCGCTGCTGCCATCCTAGTATCATTTGGTACTAATATCTTGCGGACAGCACTACCTCACACCTTAGCAGCGGGTCTCTTTCTCACCTCCTGTACCTTCATATTAGTTGATTTGGTAACAACCAGTCAAGACTCCTGTGAGAGAAAAAAAAATAATAAGTATCTTGAATATATAAGAAAAATAGAGAGAAAAATACTGATTATTATTGTTAGAAAAAAAAATGCAAGTCATGACTGATAAATATATTAAAAGTAGGAGAGAAAGCAAATTTCACAAATCAGTTCCCTCATAATTGAATTGATGACATATAAAGGCTTATTTGTGTCTTATGCTTTTCCCCTGACATAATGACAGCTAAGTAGTTAAGCAATCATTGGGGCCTAGTTATCAAGCCGTCAACCTCAAATACGCTGCGTATTCCGCAGCGTATTTGTGGCGAGGCTGATACGCCTTAGTTATCAAAGGCTCGAGACAGGCAAAAGTAGAATTTTGTGACGTAAGCATCGATCCGCCGGACTCAGTCCGACACAGATCGATTCTTACGTCACTCCAGATGTTCCGCACACAAGTGCGGCACATTCTCACTACTTTTGCTAGCTATCAAAAAACTAGCAGGTACGCTCGGCACTTTTACGGCCCAGCGTACCTGGTTTTCAAAGCGCCAGCCTGGAGGCGGCGGATCCCATAGGAATCAATGGGAGTCTGACCATAGCGAAAGTACAAGTTCGCTGCTGACAGACATCCCATTGATTTCTATGGGAGCTGTCTACACCTAACACCCTAACATGTACCCCGAGTCTAAACACCCCTAATCTGACCCCCCCTACACCGCCGCAACTAAATAAAGTTATTACCCCCTAAACCGCCGCTCCCGGAGCCCACCGCAAGCTACTCTATACATATTAACCCCTAAACCGCCGCTCCCGGAGCCCACCGCAACTATAATAAATGTATTAACCCCTAACCCGCCGCTCCCTGAACCCGCCGCAACCTATATTAAATGTATTAACCCCTATCCTGCCCCCCCTACACCGTCGCCACCTATAATACATTTATTAACCCCTAATCTGCCCCCCCTACACCGTCGCCACCTATAATAAATTTATTAACCCCTATCCTGCCACCCACTACGCCGCCGCCACTGTAATAAAATGATTAACCCCTAAACCTAACCCTAACGCCCCCTAACTTAAATATTAATTAAATAAATCTAAATAAATTAACTCTTATTAACTAAATGAATCCTATTTAAAACTAAATACTTACTTATAAAATAAACCCTAATATAGCTACAATATAAATAATAATTATATTCTAGCTATCTTAGGATTTATTTTTATTTTACAGGTACCTTTCAATTTATTTTAACCATGTACAATAACTATTAAATAGTTATTAACTATTTAATAGCTTACCTAGCTAAAATAAAGAGAAATGTACCTGTGAAATAAATCCTAACCTAAGTTACAATTACACCTAACACTACACTATACTTTAATAAATTATTCCTATTTAAAAATAAATACTTACCTGTAAAATAAACCCTAAGATAGCTACAATGTAATTAATACTTATATTATAGCTATTTTTGGATTTATATTTATTTTACAGGTAACTTTGTATTTATTTTAGCTAGTTAGAATAGTTATTAAATAGTTATTAACTATTTAATAACTACCTAGCTAAAAGAAATACAAAATTACCTGTAAAATAATTCCTAACTTAAGTTACAATTAAACCTAATACTACACTATCATTAAATTAACTAAATAAACTACCTACAAAGAACTACAATGAAATACAATTACATAAACTAACTAAAGTACAAAAAATTAAAAAAGCTAAGTTACAAAAAATAAAAAATTAAGTTACAAACATGTTAAAAATATTACAACAATTTTAAGCTACTTACACCTAATCTAAGCCCCCTAATAAAATAACAAACCCCCCCAAAATAAAAAAAATCCCTACCCTATTCTAAATTACATAAATTTCAATGCTCTTTTACCTTACCAGCCCTTAAAAGGGCCATTTGTGGGGGCATGCCCCAAAAAGTTCAGCTCTTTTGCCT
Source organism: Bombina bombina (assembly GCF_027579735.1). Lineage (NCBI taxonomy): Eukaryota > Metazoa > Chordata > Amphibia > Anura > Bombinatoridae > Bombina > Bombina bombina. Next base: position 1,425,401,334 of record NC_069499.1, on the reverse strand, counting down.
GTAAAATAAAAATACAACCCCCCCCCCAACATTAAAACCCACCACCCACATACCCCTAATCTAACCCAAACCCCCCTTACAAAAACCTAACACTAATCCCCTGAAGATCATCCTACCTTGAGTCGTCTTCACTCAGCCGAGCCACCGATGGAACTGAAGAGGGCATCCGGAACGGAAGAAGTTAATCCTCCAAGCGGCGCTGAAGAAATCTTCCATCCGATGAAGTCATCATCCAGGCGGCGCTGAAGAAGTCTTCGATCCGGCCGATGTCATCTTCAAAGAGGCGCTGAAGAGGTCTTCTATCCGGGCGAAGTCATCTTCCAAGCCGGGTCTTGAATCTTCCTTCCGCCGACGCGGAACCACCTTCTTCACCGACGGACTACGACGAATGACGGCTCCTTTAAGGGACGTCATCCAAGATGGCGTCCCCTCAATTCCGATTGGCTGATAGGATTCTATCAGCCAATCGGAATTAAGGTAGGAAAATCTGATTGGCTGATGGAATCAGCCAATCAGATTCAAGTTCAATCCGATTGGCTGATCCAATCAGCCAATCAGATTGAGCTCGCATTCTATTGGCTGATCGGAACAGCCAATAGAATGCGAGCTCAATCTGATTGGCTGATTGGATCAGCCAATCGGATTGAACTTGAATCTGATTGGCTGATTCCATCAGCCAATCAGATTTTCCTACCTTAATTCCGATTGGCTGATAGAATCCTATCAGCCAATCGGAATTGAGGGGACGCCATCTTGGATGACGTCCCTTAAAGGAGCCGTCATTCGTCGTAGTCCGTCGGTGAAGAAGGTGGTTCCGCGTCGGCGGAAGGAAGATTCAAGACCCGGCTTGGAAGATGACTTCGCCCGGATAGAAGACCTCTTCAGCGCCTCTTTGAAGATGACATCGGCCGGATCGAAGACTTCTTCAGCGCCGCCTGGATGATGACTTCATCGGATGGAAGATTTCTTCAGCGCCGCTTGGAGGATTAACTTCTTCCGTTCCGGATGCCCTCTTCAGTTCCATCGGTGGCTCGGCTGAGTGAAGACGACTCAAGGTAGGATGATCTTCAGGGGATTAGTGTTAGGTTTTTGTAAGGGGGGTTTGGGTTAGATTAGGGGTATGTGGGTGGTGGGTTTTAATGTTGGGGGGGGGGTTGTATTTTTATTTTACAGGCAAAAGAGCTGAACTTTTTGGGGCATGCCCCCACAAATGGCCCTTTTAAGGGCTGGTAAGGTAAAAGAGCATTGAAATTTATGTAATTTAGAATAGGGTAGGGATTTTTTTTATTTTGGGGGGGTTTGTTATTTTATTAGGGGGCTTAGATTAGGTGTAAGTAGCTTAAAATTGTTGTAATATTTTTAACATGTTTGTAACTTAATTTTTTATTTTTTGTAACTTAGCTTTTTTTATTTTTTGTACTTTAGTTAGTTTATGTAATTGTATTTCATTGTAGTTCTTTGTAGGTAGTTTATTTAGTTAATTTAATGATAGTGTAGTATTAGGTTTAATTGTAACTTAAGTTAGGAATTATTTTACAGGTAATTTTGTATTTCTTTTAGCTAGGTAGTTATTAAATAGTTAATAACTATTTAATAACTATTCTAACTAGCTAAAATAAATACAAAGTTACCTGTAAAATAAATATAAATCCAAAAATAGCTATAATATAAGTATTAATTACATTGTAGCTATCTTAGGGTTTATTTTACAGGTAAGTATTTATTTTTAAATAGGAATAATTTATTAAAGTATAGTGTAGTGTTAGGTGTAATTGTAACTTAGGTTAGGATTTATTTCACAGGTACATTTCTCTTTATTTTAGCTAGGTAAGCTATTAAATAGTTAATAACTATTTAATAGTTATTGTACATGGTTAAAATAAATTGAAAGGTACCTGTAAAATAAAAATAAATCCTAAGATAGCTAGAATATAATTATTATTTATATTGTAGCTATATTAGGGTTTATTTTAAAGGTAAGTATTTAGTTTTAAATAGGATTCATTTAGTTAATAAGAGTTAATTTATTTAGATTTATTTAATTAATATTTAAGTTAGGGGGGCGTTATGGTTAGGGTTAGACTTAGGTTTAGGGGTTAATCATTTTATTACAGTGGCGGCGGCGTAGTGGGGGGCAGGATAGGGGTTAATAAATTTATTATAGGTTGCGGCGGGTTCATGGAGCGGCGGTTTAGGGGTTAAACTATTTATTTAGTTGCGGAGAGGTGCGGGATCAGCAGGATAGGGGTTAATAATTTTATAATAGAGGGCGACGGTATAGGGGGGGCAGGATAGGGGTTACTAGGTATAATGTAGGTGGCAGCGGTGTCCGGGAGCGGCGGTTTAGGGGTTAATACATTTATAAGAGTTGCGGCAGGGTCTAGGAGCGGCGGTTTAGGGGTTAGTAACTTTATTTAGTTGCGGGGGGCTCCGGGGGCGCCGGTATAGGGGGCAGAACAGTGCAGTTTAGTGTGAGTGCTTAGTGACAGGCTAGCAATAAAGCTGGGAAAAAGCCGAAGGGCAGCGAGATCGGATGAGTGATAACTGTCACAGTCCGCTGCTCATCGCCCCGCGGCTTTTTGACAGCTTTATTTGATAACTTAGGCGAACGTATTCAAGGTCCGCGGCGGCGAAGGTAGGCGAGCTTAGGCGGACGTATTGGGCCGGCGAAGCCAGAAAAGTAGACGGCTTGATAACTACCCCCCATTATGTGTGTTACTGGCAGCTGTGTTACATCACAATTTTATCTATTATTAATAACTAACGGCGAGATTACGAGTTTTGCATTAGGAGCTGTGCGGTGCTAACGAGCAGTTTATTCTCACCGCTCACTTACCTGCAGCGCTGGTATTACAGGTTTTCTGAAACCCGGCGTTAAAAGGCAAGAAGTAAGCGTAGAGCAAAATTGAGCTCCAAACTTCACTTCAATACCAGAGCTGCTTAAAGGATTACTTTCTGTTATAATTTTTAAGCTAAACAACTAACATATTAAAGTTAATAAACATTAATTAAAACCTACTGACCTATATTTTCTCCAAAACGAAGTTTCATAACGTTCTAAAAGTTATATCTTTTATTCGCCGATGATGTCACGTTATCCTGCCCACTATTTTCAGCACTGAGTGTTCAAAATACTTAAACCAATAACTTTGTTTTTAAAGCGCCATTTTGAAACCTAGGTATTGTAAACGGATTGGTACAGAGCAAAGGATACCCACGGAGTGGGTTTGGAAAACAATTAAATTTGCAGACAAGATTTCTGATATACGGTAGAGATATGTTAATGAAATGCTATTGATAAAAAGCATATTTGGGGTAGTTAGTTAGTAACAGGCATAGAAAATATTTACTTACAGTGGCCCTTTAAGTTAGAGGTGAGCTGGTCGTACGTGCTTGTGCATGATTTCCCCATAGACATCAATGGGGAGAGCCGGCTGAAAGAAAGTCTAACACCTGCAAAAAAGCAGCGTAAAACTCAGTAACGCAGCCCCATTGATTCCTATGGGGAAACACATTTTATGTTTACACCTAACATGAACCCCGAGTCTAAACACCCCTAATCTTACACTTATTAACCCCTAATCTGCCACTCCGGACACCGTCGCCACCTACATTATACTTATTAACCCCTAATCTGCCGCCCCCAATGTTGCCGCCACCTACCTACACTTATTAACCCCTAATCTGCCGCCCCCAACGTCGCCGCCACCACTATATTAAATTTATTAACCCCTAAACCTAAGTCTAACACTAACACCCCCTAACTTAAATATAATTTAAATAAATCTAAATAAAATTACTATCATTAGCTAAATTCTTACTATTTAAAACTAAATACTTACCTGTAAAATAAACCCTAAGCTAGCTACAATATAACTAATAGTTACATTGTAGCTATTTTAGGGTTTATTTTTATTTTACAGGCAAGTTTGTATTTATTTTAACTAGGTAGAATAGTTACTAAATAGTTATTAACTATTTACTAACTACCTAGCTAAAATAAATGCAAATTTTACCTGTAAAATAAAACCTAACCTAAGTTACAATAGCACCTAACCTTACACTATAATTAAATAAATTCCCTACATTAAATACAATTAAATAAATTAAATTAAATTAAATTAGCTAAATCACAATAAAACGCCCCACTAAATTACAGAAAATAAAAAACAAATTACAGATCTTTAAACTAATTACACCTAATCTAAGAGCCCTATCAAAATAAAAAAGCCCCCCAAAATAAAAAAAAACCCTAGCCTAAACTAAACTACCAATAGCCCCCAACAGTAAAACCCACCACCCACACAACCAACCCCCCAAATAAAATACTAACTAAAAAAACCTAAGCTCCCCATTGCCCTGAAAAGGACATTTGTGTGGGCATTGCCCTTAAAAGGGCATTTAGCTTTATTGCGGCCCAAAGTCCCTAATTTAAAAAATAAACCTAAACCTAAACCTAAAAAAATCCTAACACTAGCCCCCGAAGATTCACTTACCGGGAGAAGTCTTCATCCAAGCGGCAAGATGTCCTAAATGAAGCCGGCATAAGTGGTCCTCCAGACGGGCAGAAGTGGTCCTCCAGACGGGCAGAAGTTTTAAATCCAGACGGCATCTTTAATCTTCATCCTTCCGGGGCGGAGCGGGTCCATCTTCAAGACATCCGACGCGGAGCATCCTCTTCTTCCGGCGGCTTCTTCATAATGAATATCACTTTAAGTGACATCATCCAAGATGGCATCCCTTAGATTCCGATTGGCTGGTAGAATTCTATCAGCCAATCGGAATTAAGGTAGAAAAAATGTTCCAATCAGCCAGTAGAATGCAAGCTCAATCCTATTGGCTGATTGGATCAGCCAATAGGATTGAAGTTCAATCCTATTGGCTGATTGCATCAGCCAATAGGATTTTTTCTACCTTAATTCCGATTGACTGATAGAATTCTATCAGCCAATCGGAATCTAAGGGACGCCATCTTGGATGACGTCACTTAAAGTGATATTCATTACAAAGAAGCCGTCGGAAGAAGAGGATGCTCCGCGTCGGATGTCTTTAAGATGGACCCGCTCCGCGCTGGAAGGATGAAGATAGAAGATGCCGTCTGGATGAAGACTTCTGCCCGTCTGGAGGACCACTTCTGCCCGTCTGGAGGACCACTTCTGCCGGCTTCGTTGAGGACATCTTGCCGCTTGGATGACTTCTCCCGGTAAGTGAATCTTCGGGGGTTAGTGTTAGGATTTTTTAGATTAGGGACTTTAGGCCGCAATACAGCTAAATGCCCTTTTAAGGGCAAATCCCATACAAATGCCCTTTTCAGGGCAATGGGGAGTTTAGGTTTTTTTAGTTAGTATTTTATTTGGGGGGTTGGTTGTGTGGGTGGTGGGTTTTACTGTTGGGGGGGTGTTTGTATTTTTTTTTTCAGGAAAAAGAGCTGATTTCTTTGGGGCAATGCCCGGCAAAGGGCCCTTTTAAGGGCTATTGGTAGTTTAGTTTAGGCTAGGTTTTTTTTTAATTTTAGGGGGGCTTTTTCTATTTTGATAGGGCTATTAGATTAGGTGTAATTAGTTTAAAAATCTTGTAATTTGTTTTTTATTTTCTGTAATTTAGTGTTTTTTTGTGTGATTTAGCTAATTTAATTTAATTTATTTAATCGTATTTAATGTAGGGAATTTATTTAATTATAGTGTAAGGTTAGGTGTTATTGTTTAGGTTTTATTTTACAGGTAAATTTGTATTTATTTTAGCTAGGTAGTTATTAAATAGTTAATAACTATTTAATAACTATTCTACCTAGTTAAAATAAATAGAAAACTTGCCTGTAAAATAAAAATAAACCCTAAGCTAGATACAATGTAACTATTAGTTATATTGTAGCTAGCTTAGGGTTTATTTTATAGATAAGTATTTAGTTTTAAATAGGAATAATTTAGTTAATGATAGTAATTTTATTTAGACTTATTTAAATGATATTTAAGTTAGGGGGTGTTAGAGTTAGGGTTAGACTTAGGTTTAGGGGTTAATAAATTTAATATAGTGACGGCGACGTTGGGGGTAGCAGATTAGGGGTTAATAAATGTAGGTAGGTGGCGGCGATGTTGGGGGCAGCAGATTAGGGGTTAATAAGTATAAGTAGGTGGTGACGGCGACGTTGGGGGTAGCAGATTAGGGGTTAATAAATGTAGGTAGGTGGCGGCGATGTTGGGGGCAGCAGATTAGGGGTTAATAAGTATAAGTAGGTGGCAGGGATGTTAGGGGCAGCAGATTAGGGGTTAATATTATTTAACTAGTGTTTGCGAGGCGGGGGTGCGGCGGTTTAGGGGTTCCTATGTTTATTATAGTGGCGGCGATGTCCAGAGGGGCAGATTAGGGGTTAAACATGTTTTATTATAGTGTTTGCGATGCGGGAGGGCCTCGGTTTAGGGGTTAATAGGTTGTTTATGGGTGTTAGTGTACTTTTTAGCACTTAAGTTATAACTTTTATGCTATGGCTTTGTAGTGTAAAACTCATAACTACTGACTTTAAAATGCGTTAGGAATCTTGACGGGGTAGGGTGTATCGGTCACTTTTTGGCCTCCCAGGACAGACTCGTAATACCGGCGCTATGGAAGTCCCATAGAAAAAAGACTTTACAAAGTTTACGTAAATCGGTTTGCGGTAAGGCCAAAAAACCTGCAGGACTCGTAATACCAGCGATAGTGAAAAAGCAGCGTTAGGACCTGTTAACGTTGCTTTTTCCGCTTACCGCAAAACTCGCAATCTAGCCGTAACAAATTACTCTTTTGTATGTTACTGGCAGCAAAGCAATAAACCACCAGAAATCAAGAACGATTAAAAAGTTATTTGTATGTTGCTGGTATCAAACAGGGTAAAGTTAGTGATCTGCGTGCCTTACAGGCAACTGAGGGGCTGAAATAATTGCTGTATGTGTGTTGTAGCAAAAAAAGGTTAAAACACTGCTCTCTTCTGTGTTACTGGCAGCCAAAAGGTAGAAGTAAAATTACTAGTCTGTGTTGCTAGCAGCAAAGCAGCAAAGTAATAGAGTCCCTGTCAATCTTCAAACAATTCACTGCACTCTGGTGCCTTTCCTCTCCTGTAACTCTCTTTTGGTACGTGAATAGAGTCCCTCTCAATCTGCAAACTATTCACTGCACTCTGGTGTTTTTCCTCTTCTGTAACACTCTTTTGGCACGTGTATATGTACAGTATATTGAGCAACTGATTTTAGGTTATTACTTTAGTCCTGAATTTGTTGTACTGTTATCCAATATCTTACTTCTAATGTTTTGTTAATTGCCATGTGATGTTTAATCCTAAATTTATAACTGTCTTATGCCATAGTTTCAACCTCCTTCAAATTTTACATTCTGTTTACTTAAAGGGACATTCAACACTTAGTTTAACAGGTTTTAATATTGTAAATTAAGAAACGGAGGTCCGCCTACACTATACCCCTCCTCCCTTGCCGCCTTGCTTCTGTCCTAATCAGCGGCGCTAACTACTCTAATACCCGGTCAATATGGATGCCGAACTCCCCCCACTATTACGTAGCTGCCTTCTTCTTAAACTGATAAGCAAATCAGAATCCAGTCCTCGGACTGAAATTGCACGCGCGTGCAATTTCAGTCCGAGGACTGGATTCTGATTTGCTTATCAGTTTAAGAAGAAGGCAGCTACGTAATAGTGGGGGGAGTTCGGCATCCATATTGACCGGGTATTAGAGTAGTTAGCGCCGCTGATTAGGACAGAAGCAAGGCGGCAAGGGAGGAGGGGTATAGTGTAGGCGGACCTCCGTTTCTTAATTTACAATATTAAAACCTGTTACACTAAGTGTTGAATGTCCCTTTAAATTATCTCACCCTGAGCAGACCAGAATCTAACTTTCCAATTGGCCCTTCATTTGTCTTTGATTTATCAATCAAGTAATTTAGTGGACACAGCTGACTTCCCTGCCTATATATTTAGCATTAGCTTGGGCTGTGCATTGCACTGGGCAGTGTGCATTGCTGCAACGACATATGTTCACATTTTTGAAGTGAACATTTTATAAGTGAGGCATTAAGAAAGAATTATACAAGAATTCAACAAGGATTGGGCAAGGGGCAAGACACAAGGCAAGTACTTTTGTAATATTATGTTCTATGTATCTCATTGTTTCCTTATGCAATTGCTGCTGTAATACTGTGTCTTATGTGTTTAATTGGTTCCCGCTTTTGTAAAAATGCTCAATATATTAATATCCCTTTTTGCTACCTCCTGTCTCTATAACAAACTACATTATTCAATTACTCCTTCTCCCTCTCCACCTGCCCTGTTCATTAGCCCATCTCTCTTAAACTCACCGTACTATTGTACTCATGAACTTTACCTATTCCTAAACACTCTCTCTCCCCCCTGCACCTCGTCTCAAAAACAATCTCATTACTGCAAATTTGTATCTCATCTCTTGTCACTCTCCCTCTTGCTTTTACTAACTGCTGGTGACATCTCCCCTAATCCTGGTCCCCAACAACTGCCTAGCCTTGCACATCCATGTGTACCATCCCATAGACTCAGAAAACAAAACTCTTCCAACCTTACTCACTTTCCTCTTGCATCTAAAGCCACTACCCCTTTTACATGTGCACTCTGGAACTCTCGCTCTGTTTGCAACAAGCTCACTTCTATACATGACCTCTTTATCTCCCGCCCCCCTAACCTTCTGGCCCTAACAGAAACCTGGCTCTCTCCCCTAGACACAGCATCCACTGCTGTTCTGTAACATGGGGGTCTCCACTTCAGCCACACTCCTAGGTCTGGTAATAGACAAGGAGGTGGTGTAGGTATTTTACTTTCCTCTTGTTGCACCTTTCAACAAATACAACCCATCTCTTCCCTCACATTTTCCTCATTCGAAACCCACATGATTTGCTTATTCTCTCCCCTCTCTATACGTGTTGCAGTCATATACCGACCCCCTGGCTCCTTAACTCAATTTCTAGATCACTTGGCTGCCTGGCTACCTTATTTCTTTCATGCAATTGGCAAGAGTCCATGAGCTAGTGACGTATGGAATATACAATCCTACCAGGAGGGGCAAAGTTTCCCAAACCTCAAAATGCCTATAAATACACCCCCACCACACCTACAATTCAGTTTTACAAGCTTTGCCTCCTATGGAGGTGGTGAAGTAAGTTTGTGCTAAGATTTCTACGTTGATATGCGCTTCTCAGCATTGTTGACGCTCGATTCCTCTCAGAGTACAGCGAATGTCAGAGGGACGTGAAGGGAGTATCACTTATTGAATACGATAATTTCCCTAACGGGGTCTATTTTATAGGTTCTCTGTTATCGGTCGTAGAGATTCATCTCCTACCTCCCTTTTCAGATCTACGATATACTCTCAATTTACCATTACCTCTACTGATAACTGTTTCAGTACTGGTTTGGCTATCTGCTATATGTGGATGGGTGTCTTTTGGTAAGTATGTTTTTTATTACTTAAGACACCTCAGCTATAGTTTGGCACTTTATGCATTTATATAAAGTTCTAAATATATGTATTGTACTTATATTTGCCATGAGTCAGGTTCATGTATTTCCTTCTGCAGACTGTCAGTTTCATATTTGGGAAAAATAAAAAAAATTTAAGATTTTTTTTTTTTCTTACTTGGGGTTTAGTCTTTTTTTCAATTGACTACTTTCTTGCAAATTGCGGGCGGTATTAGGCCCGCAGGTGCACCAAATGCTAGACTTTATTGCGTCATTTTTGGCGCGAGAATTCTTTTGGCGCGAAAAATACGTCTATGACGCAACTTCGTCATTTCCGGCGTCATAGTTGATGCCAAAGCCTTACACACGGTTGCGTCATTAGTGACGCGAGTGTGTCATTTCCGGTTATTATTGGCGCAAAAAAAGTTTTCAGTTACGTTGTGCGTCATACTTGGTGCCAAACTTTTTCATTATTTTAATACCCCATTGATGTTTGCCTCTTACCTTTTTCTCTATGCTATATGCATTTTTTCCCCATTCCTGAAACTGTCATATAAGGAAATTGATAATTGTGCTTTATGTGTTGTTTTTTCTTTTACATTTTGCAAGATGTCTCAATATGATCCTGCCTCAGAAGTTTCTGCTGGAACATTGCTGCCTGACATCGGTTCTACCAAAGCTAAGTGCATTTGTTGTAAGATTGTGGAAATTATTTCGCCGAATGTCATTTGTAATAGTTGTCATGATAAACTTTTACATGCAGATAGTGTGTCCATCAGTAATAGTACATTGCCAGTTGCAGTTCCTTCAACTTCTAATGTACATGATATACGTATGAATTTTAAAGAATTTGTTTCTCATTCTATCCAGAAAGCTTTGTCTGCATTTCCACCTTCTAATAAACGTAAAAGGTCTTTTAAAACTTCTCATTCAGTTGATGAAATTTCAAATGACCAACAACATAATAATTTATCCTCCTCTGATGAGGATCTATCTGATACAGAAGATCCTTCCTCAGACATTGACACTGACAAATCTACTTATTTATTTAAAATAGAGTATATGCGTTCTTTATTAAAAGAAGTGTTAATTACTTTGGATATTGAGGTAACCAGTTTATTAGACGTTAAGTCTAATAAACATTTAAATGCTGCTTTTAAACCTCCTGTGGTTTCTCCAAGGGTTTCTCCTATTCCTGAGGCTATTTCTGATATGATTTCTAAGGAATGGAATAAGCCAGGTACTTCTTTTATTCCTTCTTCAAGGTTTAAAAAAATTGTATCCTTTACCAGCAAATTCTATAGAGTTTTGGGAAAAAAAACCCAAAGTTGATGGGGATATTTATACTCTTGCTAAACGTACCACTATTCCTATGGAAGACAGTACTTCCTTTATGGATCCTTTAGATAGGAAGCTTGAATCTTATCTAAGGAAAGCCTATTTATATTTAGGTCCTCTTCTCAGACCTGCAATTTCTTTGGCTGATATTGTGGCTGCATCAACCTTCTGGTTGGAGAATTTAGCGCAACAAGAATTGGATTCTGACATATCTAGCATTATTCGCTTACTGCAATATGCTAATCATTTTATTTTGTGATGCCATTTTTTATATTATCAAAATTGACGTTAGATCCATGTCTTTAGCTATATTAGCTAGAAGAGCTTTGTGGCTTAAATCTTGGAATACTGATATGGCATCTAAATCTAGATTACTATCTCTTTCTTTCCAAGGTAATAATTTATTTGGTTCTCAGTTGGATTCTATTATTTCAACTGTTACTGGGGGAAAGGGAGTTTTTCTGCCTCAGGATAAAAAACCTAAGGGTAAATCTAAGGCTTCTAACCATTTTCGTTCCTTTCGTCAAAATAAGGAACAAAAACTCAATCCTTCCCCCAAGGAATCTGTTTCCAATTGGAAGCCTTCCTCAAATTGGAATAAATCCAAGCCATTTAAGAAACCAAAGTCAGCCCCTAAGTCTGCATGAAGGTGCGGCCCTCATTCCAGCTCAGCTGGTAAGGGGCAGATTAAGGTTTTTCAAGGATATTTGGATAAATTCTGTCCAAAACCAATGGATTCAGAGCATTGTCTCTCAAGGGCATCAAATAGGATTCAGTGTAAGACCTCCTGTGAGAAGATTTTTTCTCTCACGTATCCCAGCAAATCCAGTAAAAGCTCAGGCTTTTCTGAAGTGTGTTTTAGACCTGGAGTCTTCAGGGGTAATCATGCCAGTTCCTTTTCAGGAACAAGGTTTGGGGTTTTATTCAAATCTATTCATTGTCCCAAAGAAGGAAAATTTATTCAGACCAGTTCTGGATCTGAAAATTTTGAATCGTTATGTAAAAGTACCAACTTTCAAGATTGTGACTATAAGGACTATTCTGCCTTTTGTTCAGCGAGGACATTATATGTCCTCAATAGACTTGCAGGATGCATACCTTCATATTCCGATTCTTCCAGAACATTATCAGTTCCTGAGATTCTCTTTTCTAGACAAGCATTACCAATTTGTTGCTCTTCCATTTGGCCTAGCAACAGCTCCAAAAATCTTTTCAAAGGTTCTAGGTGCCCTACTCTCTGTAATCAGAGAACAGGGTATTACAGTGTTTCCTTATTTGGACGATATCTTGGTACTAGCTCAGTCTTTACGTTCTGCAGAATCTCACAAGAATCAACTAGTGTTGTTTCTTCAAAAACATGGTTGGAGGATCAATTTACCAAAAAAGTTTCTTGATTCCTCAGACAAGGGTCACCTTTTTAGGCTTCCAGATAGAGACAGAGTCATGTAAACTGAATCTAACAGACAAGAGACGTTTAAAATTGGTTGCAGCCTGCCGGCACCTTCAGTCTCAGTCATTCCCTTCAGTGGCTATGTGCATGGAAGTTTTAGGTCTCATGACTGCAGCATGGGACGCAATCCCCTTTGCTCGTTTTCACATGAGACCTCTACAGCTTTGTATGCTGAACCAATGGTGCAGGGATTAAACAAAGATATCACAATTAATATCTTTAAATCCCAATGTACGACACTCTCTGACGTGGTGGATTGATCACCATTGTTTAGTTCAAGGGGCTTCTTTTGTTCGGCCAACCTGGACTGTGATCACAACAGATGCAAGTCTTTCAGGTTGGGGAGCTGTTTGGGGATCTCTGACAGCACAAGGGGTTTGGAAATCTCAAGAGGCGAGATTACCAATAAATATTTTAGAACTCCGTGCAATTCTCAGAGCTCTTCAGTTTTGGCCTCTCTTGAAGAGAGAACCATTCATTTGTTTTCAGACAGACAATATCACAACAGTGGCATATGTCAATCATCAGGGTGGGACTCACAGTCCCCAAGCTATGAAAGAAGCATCTTGGATACTTGCTTTGGCGGAATCCAGCTCCTGTCTAATCTCTGTGGTGCATATCCCAGGTGTAGACAATTGGGAAGCGGATTATCTCAGCCGTCAGACTTTACATCCAGGGGAGTGGTCTCTCCATCCAGATTTGTTTTCTCAGATTGTTCAGATGTGGGATCTTCCAGAGATAGATCTCATGGCCTCTCATCTAAACAAGAAAATTCCCAGATACCTGTCCAGGTCCAGGGATGTTCAGGCGGAAGCAGTGGATGCGCTGACACTTCCTTGGTGTTCTCATCCTGCATACATTTTCCCGCCTCTAGTTCTCCTTCCAAGAGTGATCTCCAAAATCATCATGGAACAATCATTTGTGTTGCTGGTGGCTCCAGCATGGCCACACAGGTTTTGGTATGCGGATCTGGTTCGGATGTCCAGTTGTCAGCCTTGGCCACTTCCGTTAAGGCCGGACCTACTGTCTCAAGGTCCGTTTTTCCATCAGGATCTCAAATCATTAAATTTGAAGGTATGGAAATTGAACGCTTAGTACTAAGTCATAGAGGTTTCTCTGACTCTCTGATTAATACTATGTTACAAGCTCGTAAATCTGTCTCTAGAAAGATTTATTATAGGGTTTGGAAGACTTACATTTCATGGTGTTCTTCTCATAAATTCTCTTGGCATTCTTTTAGAATTCCTAGAATTTTACAGTTTCTTCAGGATGGTTTGGATAAGGGTTTGTCTGCAAGTTTCTTGAAGGGACAAATCTCTGCTCTTTCTATTTTATTTTACAAAAAGATTGCTATACTTCCTGATATTCACTGTTTTGTACAGGCTTTAGTTCGTATTAAGCCTGTCATTAAATCAATTTCTCCTCCTTGGAGTCTTAGCTTTACAGGCTCCTCCATTTGAGCCTATGCATTCTTTGGACATTAAACTACTTTCTTGGAAAGTGTTGTTCCTTTTGGCTATCTCTTCTGCTAGAAGAGTTTCTGAGCTATCTGCTCTTTCTTGTTAGTCTCCTTTTCTGATTCTTCATCAGGATAAGGCAGTTTTGCGGACTTCTTTTAAATTTTTACCTAAGTTGTGAATTCTAACAACATTAGTAGAGAAATTGTTGTCCCTTCCTTGTGTCCTAATTCTAAGCATTCTTTGGAAAGATCCTTACATTCTTTGGATGTGGTAAGAGCTTTGAAATATTATGTGGAAGCTACTAAAGATTTCAGGAAGACCTCCAGTCTATTTGTTTTATTTTCTGGTCCTAGGAAAGGTCAGAAGGCTTCTGCTATTTCCTAGGCTTCTTGGTTAAAACTTTTGATTTATCAAGCTTATTTGGAGTCGGGTCAGGCCCCGCCTCAGAGAATTACAGCTCATTGTACTAGATCAGTCTCCACTTCGTGGGCCTTTAAGAATGAAGCTTCAGTTGATCAGATTTGCAAAGCAGCAACTTGGTCCTCTTTGCATACACTTACTAAATTCTACCGTTTTTATGTATTTGCTTCTTCAGAAGCAGTTTTTGGTAGAAAAGTTCTTCAGGCAGCTGTTTCAGTTTGATTCTTCTGCTTTTGATTTTAGTTTTTTCCTTTATTTATGAGAATAAACTTATTTTTTTGGGTTGTGGATTAATTTTTTCAGTGGAAATTGGCTGTTTTTATTTTTATCCCTCCCTCTCTAGTGACTCTTGCGTGGAGTTCCACATCTTGGGTATTGCTATCCCATACGTCACTAGCTAATGGACTCTTGCCAATTACATGAAAGAAAACATACTTTATGTAAGAACTTACCTGATAAATTCATTTCTTTCATATTGGCAAGAGTCCATGAGGCCCACCCTTTTTATGGTGGTTATGATTTTTTGTATAAAGCACAATTATTTCCAAATTTCTTTTGTTGATGCTTTCTACTCCTTTCTTTATCACCCCACTGCTTGGCTATTCGTTAAACTGAATTGTGGGTGTGGTGAGGGGTGTATTTATAGGCAGTTTGAGGTTTGGGACACTTTGCCCCTCCTGGTAGGATTGTATATCCCATACGTCACTAGCTCATGGACTCTTGCCAATATGAAAGAAATTAATTTATCAGGTAAGTTCTTACATAAATTATGTTTTCCTTTCCTCAGACACCCCTGCTCTAATTATTGGTGACTTCAACATCCCTCTTGACAATCCCACTGCCTCCTTAGCAAAACAACTTCTGCAACTCACTTCCTCTTTCAGTTTGTCCCAATAGACTGATCTCCCACTCACAAAGACGGTCACTCCCTTGACCTGATCTTTAGCTATCGATGCACTATCTTCACAACTTCACAAACTTCCCTTTTCCTCTTTCTGACCACCATCTCCTCACTTGCAACATATCATCCCTCCCTACAACTCTCGCTCCTCCTACTCCTCACACCAAACCTCACAGAAGCATTATTTCATTAGATCAGCAACAGCTTGCTAAGTCCCTCGAACCTCTCCTCTCATCCTTCTCCTCCTTTTCCTGTCCTGACCAATCTATCTGCCACTATAATTCCACCCTTACATCCATCCTTGACAATCTGGCCCCTCTTACCATAGCTCAGATATCACACACTCATCCTCAGCCCTGGCATACTCCTCTGACACGGTACCTACGCAGATGTTTCCGTACTGCTAAGCAGCACTGGAGAAAATCTCAGAGTTCGGGTGATTTTCTTCATTGCAAATTTATCTTGAACTCCTACTACTCTGCCCTTAATCTCTATAAGCAACATTACTTCTCTACTCTTCTCTGCCCACCCCCACCTCCTAATACAAATTCTCTGTCAGCTCAAGACTTTGCCAGCCATTTCAATAACAAAATTGACTCCATCAGAAAGAAATCAGCTCTCAACATAATTCCATTCTCTCACCCCCTCAAACGCTTGCAACCAACCACAACCCACATAGCCATAAACTTAGCTCTTTCTCCCCTGTTACTGAGGAAGAAGTTTCAGGCACTTATACTGTGCTCTCACCTCACTACCTGTCCCCTTGACCCTATCC
Source organism: Bombina bombina (assembly GCF_027579735.1). NCBI lineage: Eukaryota > Metazoa > Chordata > Amphibia > Anura > Bombinatoridae > Bombina > Bombina bombina. The sequence continues at coordinate 1,425,385,524 of NC_069499.1, read as the reverse complement.
CCTCACAGCTACTCCCCTCCCTCTCTTCTACCTATACTCACACACATCTTCAACCTCTCCCTCAACAGAGGTATATTTCCTTCTTCTCTGAAACATGCACTGGTTAAACCTGTCCTCAAAAAACCTTCCCTTGATCCAACCTCCCCATCCAACTACCACCCTATTTCCCTCTTGCCTCAAAGCTTCCCGAAAAACTAGTATATGCACGCCTATCCCATTTCCTTACATTAAACTCTCTCCTTGACCCACTGCAATCTGGATTTCGTTCCCATCACTCCACAGAGACAGCAATCGTTAAGGTTACCAACGACCTACTTACAGCAAAATCAAAAGGCCACTTCTCTCTGTTTATCCTCATTGATCTGTCCACAGCCTTTGATACTGTTGACCACCCTCTTTTGCTCCAAACCCTCCAATCCTAGGCATCTGTGACACAGCCCTCTCGTGGTTCTCTTCCTACCTGTCACACCGTACCTTAAGTACAGCCTTCTCTGGGGCCTCCTCTGCCCCGTCCCCACTTTCTCTCGGGGTACTGCAAGGCTCTGTCCTCGGTTCCCTACTCTTCTCAATCTACACGCCATCATTAGTTTCCCTAATAAAGTCGCATGGTTTCCAATATCATTTGTATGCCGACGACACCCAAATCTACTTCTCTGCACCAGACCTATCTCCTTCCTTGCTAACCCGTGTCACTAACTGTCTTTCTCACATCTCTTCCTGGATGTCCTCTCACTACCTCAAGCTAAATCTCTCCAAAACTGAGCTCCTTATTTTTCCCCCTTCTTCCAAAATCTCCACCCCTAATCTCTCTATAACTGTCGACAACTCCATCATTACCACTACCCCACATGCCAGATGACTCAGATCTTTCTTTCACTCCTCACATTCAGTCCTTGGCTAAAGCCTGCCGCTTACACCTTAAAAACATCTCTAAAATTAGACATTTCCTTACACAAGACACAACCAAGATTTTAATCCACTCTCACATCCTTTCCCGCCTTGATTACTGCAACTCTGTCATCTCTGGTCTCCCCAGCTGCCGCCTAGCTCCTTTACAATCCATAATGAATGCCTCTGCCAAGCTCATCTTCCTTACACGTCGCTCTTCATCTGCTGTACCTCTCTGCCAATCGCTTCACTGGCTTCCTCTTACCTCTAGGATTAAACACAAAATTCTCACTCTGACATACAAAGCCCTCAACTGCACTGCTCCCCCTTATATATTACACCTTGTCTCCAGATACTCTCCCTCCCTTCCACTTCGCTCTGCTCATGACCTCCTCCTCTCCTCCTATCTTGTTATCTCTTCACACTCCCGTTTACAGGACTTCTCCAGACTGGCTCCTATCTTATGGAACTCTCTGCATCGCTCCACAAGACTCTACCCTAGTTTTAAAAGCTTCAAGTGCTCCCTGAAGACTCTACTATTCAGGGATGCATACAACCTACACTAACCTTCCTATCTTCACTGCTAACCCCTTAAACCCCATAGCATGTAAGCCTATGAGCCCAGCTGTTAGTAGTCCACCTTCATAATAGCCGACTACAACAGTGCAACTCTCGGCAGGACCCTCTACCCATTTGATCCCTGTAATTGTTTTTTATATACCACCTATGTTCATAGCGCTGCGGAACCTGTTAGCGCTCTACAAATACCTGATAATAATACAGCTTTGTGTTTGTTGTTGTCAAAATGGGTTAGTTCATTGTTCTACATGTGTTACTAGCTGCCAGTAGGGTGAAAACACTTGTACCTTGCTTGCACCAAGAGGTTAAACAGTTCCTGCATATCTTACTGGAATACACGTTGTCTGTTTTTGCTAAAGGCAGATAAGATGGCCAAATCACTGGTCAGTTGTGAGAATGATATATTGTGGGGTTGGGACAGAGCATCTCTATGATTCTGGGGAGGGACATTAATCCATCTTTTGCGTTTTACCTCCTTACTGGTACCTTTTGGATAGGAGTTTTACTCTTTCTCAGGCTTAGGCAAGTATTGTCATTTTCTCTAGCAATGCCTTTATATGCATCATTGTGCTAAATACCTATTAGAACCAAATATGTTATCCTAAGTACATGCGAGAAAATATGATTTTTGCAAATTAAACTCTTCATGTTTAGATTTAGCATTACCTCTTTGTGTTTTTGTTGTTACCACTGTGCACAAACTGTAGTGATGGTGATCTTCCAGCAGATCTCACGTGTAGATCACATTCGCCTAGATTACGAGTTTTGCGCTATAGAGGGTGCGAAACGAACGCAACAAAAGTTGCGTTATTTCACCCTCCATAGCGCTGTCATTACAAGTTTCTAAAAAGCCTCCTTGTGCGTGCGATATGGTGACGTTAAGCTCCATACCGCACAAAATCCAAGGGCAGTTTTGACGTGCTTGTGCACACTTTCCACGTAGACATCAATGGGGAGAAGGTGTTAGAAAAAAACTAACACCTGCGATCGCGGAATGAAAAGCTCCGTAACACAACCCTATTAATGTCTATGAGGAAAAAAAAGTTACATTTAAACCTAACACCCTAACATAAACCCAAAGTCTAAATACCCCTAATCTGCTGCCCCCGACATCGCCAACACCTTAATTAAGTTATTAACCCCTAATTTGCCGCTCCCGATATCTCCGCCACTATAATAAAGTTATTAACCCCTATTCCCCCGCACCCCAACATCGCTGCCACTATAATAAAGCTATTACCCCCTTTTCCGTCGCTCCCCGATATCACCGCCACTAAATAAAATTATTAACCCCTAAACCTCTGGCCTCCCACATCACCGCCACTAAATAAACCTATTAACCCCTAAACCGCCAGCCCCCCACATCGCAAAAAACTAAATTAAACTATTAACCCCTAAACTTAACAACCCCCTAACTTTAAATTAAAATTACAATATCCCTATCTTTAAATAAACAATTAACCAAATTTACGGCTGGATTACGAGTTGTGCGATAGGGTAAAAAAGCAGCGTTAAGAGGTCCTAACGCTGCTTTTTTACACCCGCTGGTATTACAAGTTTTGAAGGTTTAGGGTCACCGCACATCTTCTTTGGCCTTACCGCAAAACGACTTATGTAAACTTCGTAAAGTCTTTTTTCTATGGGACTTCCATAGCGCTGATAATACGAGTCTGTCCTGGGAGGCCAAAAAGTGAGCGGTACACCCTCTACCTCCAAGAGTCCTAACGCATTTTAAAGTCTTTAGTTATGAGTTTTACACTACAACGCTGTAGCATAAAACTCATAACTAAAGTGCTAAAAAGTACACTAACACCCACTATACTAAATGTATTAACCCCTAAATCTAACACCCCCTAACTTAAATATAATTAAAATAAATCTAAATAAAATTACTATAATTAACTACATTATTCCTATTTAAAACTAAATACTTACCTATAAAATAAACCCTAAGCTAGCTACAATATAACTAATAGTTACATTGTATCTATCTTAGGGTTTATTTTTATTTTACAGGCAAGTTTGTATTTATTTTAACTAGGTAGAATAGTTACTAAATAGTTATTAACTATTTAATAACTACCTAGCTAAAATAAATACAAAAGTACCTGTAGAATAAAACCTAACCTAAGTTACAATAATACCTAACACTACACTATAATTAAATAAATTAACTAAATTAAATACAATTACCTAAATTAAATTAGCTGAAGTACAAAAAAAACACACTAAATTACAGAAAATAATAAACAAATTACAGATATTTAAACTAATTACACCTAATCTAATAGCCCTATCAAAATAAAAAAAGCCCCCCAAAATAAAAAAACCCTAGCCTAAACTAAACTACCAATAGCCCTTAAAAGGGCCTTTTGTGGGGCATTGCCCCAAAGTAATCAGCTCTTTTACCTGAAAAAAAAATACCAACAACCCCCCAACAGTAAAACCCACCACCCATACAACCAACCCCCCAAATAAAATACTATCTAAAAAAGCCTAATCTCCCCATTGCTCCCCATTTGGATGGGCACTGCCCTTAAAAGGGCAGTTAGCTCTTTTGCAAGCCCAAACCCTAACCTAAAAATAAAACCCACCCAATACACCCTTAAAAAAACCTAACACTAACCCCCTGAGGATCGACTTACCGGGAGAAGTTTTCATCCAAGCCGGGCGAAGTGGTCCTCCAGACGGGCAGAAGTCTTCATCCAGACGGCATCTTCTATCTTCATCCATCCGGCGCGGAGCGGGGTCCATCTTCAAGACATCCGACGCGGAGCATCCTCTTCATCCGACGACTAAAGATGAATGAAGGTACCCTTAAAAGGGCATTTAGCTGTATTGCAGCCTAAAGTCCCTAATATAAAAAATCCTAACACTAACCCCCGAAGATTCACCCCCCGAAGATTCACTTACCGGGAGAAGTCATCCAAGCGGCAAGATGTCCTCAACGAAGCCGGCAGAAGTGGTCCTCCAGACGGGCAGAAGTGGTCCTCCAGACGGGCAGAAGTCTTCATCCAGACGGCATCTTCTATCTTCATCCTTCCAACACGGAGCGGGTCCATCTTAAAGACATCCGACGCGGAGCATGCTCTTCTTCCGACGGCTTCTTTGTAATGAATATCACTTTAAGTGACGTCATCCAAGATGGCGTCCCTTAGATTCCGATTGGCTGATAGAATTCAATTGTTCTATTGTTCCAATCAGCCAATAGAATGCAAGCTCAATCCTACTGGCTGGTATTTTATTTGGGGGGTTGGTTGTGTGGGTGGTGGGTTTTACTGTTGGGGGGGTTGTTTGTATTTTTTTTTTTCAGGTAAAAGAGCTGATTACTTTGGGGCAATGCCCCGCAAAAGGCCCTTTTAAGGGCTATTGGTAGTTTAGTTTAGGCTAGGGTTTTTTTTTATTTTGGGTGGGCTATTAGATTAGGCATAATTAGTTTAAATATCTTGTAATTTGTTTATTATTTTCTGTAATTTATTGTTTTGTTTTCTTTGTACTTTAGCTAATTTAATTTAATTGATTTAATTGTTGTTAATTTAGTTAATTTATTTAATTATAGTGTAGTGTTAGGTGTTATTGTAACTTAGGTTAGGTTTTATTTTACAGGTACTTTTGTATTTATTTTAGCTAGGTAGTTATTAAATAGTTAATAACTTTTTAATAACTATTCTACCTAGTTAAAATAAATACAAACTTGCCTGTAAAATAAAAATAAATCCTAAGCGAGCTACAATGTAACTATTAGTTATATTGTAGCTAGCTTAGGGTTTATTTTATAAGTAAGTATTTAGTTTTAAATAGGAATAATTTAGTTAATGATAGTAATTTTCTTTAGATTTATTTAAATTATATTGAAGTTAGGGGGTGTTAGGGTTAGGGTTAGACTTAGGTTTAGGGGTTAAAACATTTAGTATAGAGGCGTCGATGTTGGGGGCGGCACATTAGGGGTTAATAAATATAAGCAGGTGGCATCAATGTTATGGATGGCAGATTAGGGGTTAATAATATTTAACTAATGTTTGCGAGGCGGGAGTGCGGCGGTTTAGGGGTTAATATGTTTATTATAGTGGCGGCAATGTTGGGGCGGCAGATTAGGGGTTAATAAGTGTAGGTAGGTGGTGGCGACATTGGGGGCGGCAGATTAGGGGTTGATAAATATAATGTAGGTGTCGGCGATGTTGGGGGCAGCAGATTAGGGGTTCATAAGTATAATGTAGGTTGCGGCGGTGTCCGGAGTGGCAGATTAGGGGTTAATAAGAATAATGTAGGTGTCTGCGATGTTGGGGGCGGCAGATTAGGGGTTAATAAGTGTAAGATTAGGGGTGTTTAGACTCGGGTTCATGTTAGGGTGTTAGGTGTAGACATAAATTTGATTTCCCCATAGGAATCAATGGGGCTGCGTTACTGAGTTTTACACTGCTTTTTTGCAGGTGTTAGACTTTTTCTCAGCCGGATCTCCCCGTTGATTCCTATGGAGAAATCGTGCACGAGCCGGATCTCCCCGTTGATTCCTATGGAGAAATCGTGCACGACCAACTCACTGCTCACTTAAGCAGTGCTCACTTCTTGCCTTCTAACGCCGGGTTTGTAAAAACCTGTACTACCAGCGCTGCAGGTAAGTGAGCGGTGAGAGAAAACTGTTCGTTAGCACCGCACAGCCTCTAACGCAAAACTCGTTTTGTAACCATTAGTTATATTGTAGCTAGCTTAGGGTTTATTTTATAGGTAAGTATTTAGTTTTAAATAGGAATAATTTAGTTAATGATAGGAATATTTATTTAGATTTATTTTAATTATATTTAAGTTAGGGTTAGACAGATTTAGGGGTTAATACATTTAGTATAGTGGCGGCGACGTTGGGGGCTGCAAATTTAGGGGTTAATAAATGTAGGTAGGTAGCGGCGATGTTAGGGACAGCAGATTAGGGGTTAATAATATTTAACTAATGTTTGCGAGGCGGGAGCGCAGCGGTTTAGGGGTTAATATGTTTATTATAGTGGCAGCAATGTTGGGGCGGCAGATTAGGGGTTAATAAGTGTAGGTAGGTGGTGGCGACATTGGGGGCGGCAGATTAGGGGTTGATAAATATAATGTAGGTGTCGGCGATGTTGGGGGCAGCAGATTAGGGGTTCATAAGTATAATGTAGGTTGCGGCGGTGTCCGGAGTGGCAGATTAGGGGTTAATAAGAATAATGTAGGTGTCGGCGATGTTGGGGGCGGCAGATTAGGGGTTAATAAGTGTAAGATTAGGGGTGTTTAGACTCGGGTTCATGTTAGGGTGTTAGGTGTAGACATAAATTTGATTATATTGTAGCTAGCTTAGGGTTTATTTTATAGGTAAGTATTTAGTTTTAAATAGGAATAATTTAGTTAATGATAGGAATATTTATTTAGATTTATTTTAATTATATTTAAGTTAGGGTTAGGGTTAGACAGATTTAGGGGTTAATACATTTAGTATAGTGGCGGCGACGTTGGGGGCTGCAAATTTAGGGGTTAATAAATGTAGGTAGGTAGCGGCGATGTTAGGGACGGCAGATTAGGGGTTAATAATATTTAACTAATCTTTGCAAGGCGGGAGCGCAGCGGTTTAGGGGTTAATATGTTTATTATAGTGGAGGCGACATTGGGGGCAGCAGATTAGGGGTTCATAAATATAATGTAGGTGGCGGCGGTGTCCGGAGCGGCAGATTAGGGGTTAAAAAATGTATTATAGTGTTTAAGATGCGGGAGGGCCTCGGTTTAGGGGTTAATAGGTAGTTTATGGGTGTTTTAGCACTTTAGTTATGAGTTTTATGCTACAGCGTTGTAGTGTAAAACTCATAACTACTGACTTTAAAATGCGTTAGGACTCTTGGAGGTAGAGGGTGTATCGCTCACTTTTTGGCCTCCCAGGACAGACTCATAATATCAGCGCTATGGAAGTCCCATAGAAAAAAAACTTTACGAAGTTTACGTAAGTCGTTTTGCGGTAAGGCCAAAGAAGTGTGCGGTGACACTAAACCTTCAAGACTCGTAATACCAAGGGGCGTAAAAAAGCAGCGTTAGGACGCTGCTTTTTTTCCCTAACGCACAACTTGTAATCTAGCCGTAACTTATCAAAAATAAAAACAATTACACCTAATTTAATAGCCCTACAAAAATAAAAAGCCCCCCCCCACCCAAAAAAAACCCTAGCCTACAATAAACTACCAATAGCCCTTAAAAGGGCCTTTTATAGGGCATTGCCCTACAAAAATCAGCTTTATTACCTGGAAAAAAATACAACAGTAAAAACAGTAACTACTGGTCTCAGATAGCAGAATGGATTGTGTCGGTATAGGCTGGAACGCAAGCATTTTAGCCTCACCGCACAACTTGTAATACTGGCGCTTTGGAAATCCCACGCATAAACGTAATATTTTTGAGTGCGGGATTGACGTTGCATTATAGGCTAAAATGCTTGCGGTATAGCTATACCGACACGACTCATATTGGCTGGGTTACTGTTTTTATGCTGAAATGGCCATTTTTTCAGCGTTAAAACTCGTAATCTAGGTGATTATTAGTTGTGCAATATCCCACTGTGCTCACGGGCACTGGTAGAATGTCTACAAAAATTGTGTAAATGTGTTTAGCACAAAGTATATTTAGTTATATCTTAATATTATTTGTAAGTTTATGTGACCTTTTAATCTTAAAAGGGACAATGCAGTCAAAAAGGACAATGGAGTCAATATATTTCTTAGTTTCATCTTAATTCACCTTCCAGTCCTGATTTTTTTTTTGTCATACTTGCTGAGGCGGGTCCCTCTTTACCAGGCAGTGAAGATTAATTTCCGATTAATATAAACAGGTTTTAGATAGCATATTTTTTTCAGGCATAAACAAGTGTGACATGTTTACATTTCATATGCATGATAAAAAAGATTTGAGTTCAAAGTCCCTTTAATAAAAACAAATGTGAAGAACTTAATCATGGCTGTTTCGTAGCTCATTATTTAGACGTCTTCCTGGTGTTTACTTTATTACCAGTTGATTTTTTTTAGATCTAAGATTTTAGTTGTTAAACAAATATGTTAAGTTAAAATATATTATATCCAGATGATTTCTTTACTACAGCAAACTAAGTTTCAAATTAATTGTACGCTGCAACGGCAACACTTAAAGAGATATAAAACCCAAAAAATGCTCTCTTGTGATTCAGACTGAGCATACAAATTTAAAAAAAAGTTTCTAATTTACTTCTATTATCAAATTTGCTTTGTTCCCGTGGTATTCTTTGTTGAAGAGATACCTAGGTAGGAGCACTACATGGCAGGAAATAGTGTTGCCATATAGTGCTCTTGCAAATGGATAATGTTCTTGCAAAACTGCTGCCATATAGGGCTCCAGACTTAGACAGGCTCCTGAGTTTACGTCACTGAGAGTACATTAGAGTGTCATTTAAAATAGCATGCCCTATCTGAATCATGAAAGCAACATTTTGGTTTCATATCCCTTTAAAGGGACGTAAAATAAAAAAATGAAACTTTTGTGATTCAGATAGAGCTTGTCAAATGTATGTTTTCTTGGTATCCTTTAATGAAAACCTTGCCTAGGTAGGCTCATGAGCAGCAATGCACTAAGGGATGTTAGCTTGTGATTGGTTGCTACACACACACATTCCTTTTATCAATGGCTCGCCAGATGTGTTTAGCTTTATCCTATTGCTGCCCTTTGAAGGGGTAAACACATAGTTATACAAAATCAATAGTGCAATAATAATATGTTCTAATAGCTGAGATATTCTTCTTTAGTGGCACAGATCTCAGAGACTTAGCATGTCCAGGAAGACACCGCAAACAGGAATCACAATGGTGCAGTACGTTGTAAAAGGGGAAGGCACTAAGTGGAAAATACTCACAGGGAGCTCAAGTGCCGACAAAAGCAGATTTATTCCAAAGAATGAGTTAAAAACTGGATACAGATACATATTCCCAAATCAAGAATTCCAAAATCCAAACATTCTAAAATCCAAACTTTTTCACTTATGTTTTAAAAAAATTAAATTATCAAAAATTACTATTTCCCCCACCTGTAAGTCACAAAAGTATTACAAATTGATATAAAACTACTTTTAGTAACATGTATAAGCTGTATTATGAAATGTAAATATTGCCTAAATGACATTAGATATTGTTGTTTACATCTGGTTCCAGATGCAAATATTCCAAAATCCAAACTATTCCGAAATCCAAACCTTTTCCGGTCCGGATAAAGGGTTTTCTACCTAAAAGTTCAATTAAAGCTCACATGAATAAAGTGCTCAGCGCATTTCAGTGACTGTCACCTTTCTCAAGAGCAAATACAACTTCAATATAAGAGCTATACATCCCACTACTATATATTTTTAAACTCATTATTTGGAATAAAGCTACTGCTTTTGTCAAAGCTTGGGCTCCTATCTTCCTCTTTGGTGCCTTCCCCAACCTACCCATTGTCATTCCTGTTAGCAGTATCTTGCTGGAGATTCAAAGTCAGTTTGGAATCGATGTAACTGTTCCCCTTGAATCCTGCACCACCAAAAAAGAATACCTGTGTTTTGTGGTTTAGGGAGAGATCGAGGAAGGCAGTGGTCTTCGATATTAGGGAGTACCATATTGTATACTTTATATATTTCAGTATGTCCTGTGATATATATATATATATATATATATATATATATATATATATATATACAGTATATATATATATATATATAAAACATGAGAGTATTTTCTTTTCACACTTTTATGTCCCTTTAAATTAATATCAGAGACAATGTACCATATCTCTGAACTTGCACGTAGTGGCTGATCAAAAGCCTGATTTGGACTGGACGGTTTTAAGGCTTGTGTCTATTCATGTGCAGTAAGCTCAGCTTTCTGAGTTAGAATTACAACCGTATTCCGGGAGGAAGAGTGTTATCCCTGTTTACCCTTCAAACTCTTCTTTCCAAGAATTTAACCTGCATAATATTTTAGATATCACAATGTTTCTATATGATAGTTTTTACATGCTCATTATTTTTTTAAATACCATTTTATTACTGATCATTTTATGTTATGGTTATTTCGGAATAGGATTGTCATGCATGCGTGAAATCAGATCCTTGTTTATCCTATTCTTTGGGCTGTTACAGCTTTTTATTATTTTTTTATTAAATTGGATTCCACAAATGTATCTCAGTATGATGCTGCTTAATTGACAAGTGGTTATGACTCAATATTTCAGGGTGGTAAATAATGTGAAAAATGCTACTTTACAGAAAAAAAGTAGTAAAAGCCTAGAACATTGTTTCTCAACCGCTGTCCTCAAATACCCTCAGCAATAGAAAAAAAATGACAAATATGAAAAGGAGGGGCAGTGTGTTAAAGGGACACTAAAGTCAAAATTAAACTTTCATTATTTAGATAGAGCATACAATTTTAAACAACTTTCCAATTTACTTCCATTAACAAAATGTGCACAGTCTTTTTATATTTAAACTTTTTGAGTCACCAGCTCCTACTGAACATGTGCAAGAATTCACAGAATAAACATATGCATTTGTGATTGGTTGATGGCTGTCACATGGTACTTGTATGCATTTTTGATTGGCTGATGGCTGTCACATGGTACGGGGGGTGAAAATAGACATAACTTTTAAAATTGTCAGAAAAAAATCTACTACTCAGTTGAAGTTCAGGCTAAGGGCTGCATGTACTAAGCCGTCAATTAATCCGACATTGTAGACGTGGATAAACTCGCTGTTACTCACCGCGGGTGAAATGGTGTCCGCTGTCACTATGTACTAAAAATCCACCCAGAAATAGACACGTCTAGCCCGCCGCGAGCAGTAGCGGATTACTGATAAATTTGACGCCTCACTCACCGCAACTAAGCTAATGTACTTAAATATCAGTAGAAGTCAATCATTAGCGCAATAATTGCGATATGTAGCAACTAAAAAATTTAAATGTTTAAAATATAATATATATTTCGATTTATGTATTTTTTTTATTGTTTGTAAACAAAAAATATTAATAAAATGTTCAATAATAAAATATTATTACGTTTATGTTGAAAGGTTTAATAAAGTCAATTTTTTTAATGAACCATTTGTGTAAACATCATGAAATTTGTGACAAATGTATAATTTACTCCTATTGTAAAATACTAATTATATTTCTAACTTCATAAAAAAAAAAGAATGAAAGATTAACAATAGAACTAAGAATTATTGTTAATAGGAGTAAATTATCAATTTTTCATAAATTGTTTCTATGTTTATAGTTACTCAAAAATAAAATTGTGTTTCGTAACTAATTCAGTGTTACATATGTGTATATATAATTTATTTTTGTTTACAGTACGTTTTTAAAAATTAAAGATATATTTTTTTTAGTATTCTTTGTAAGTTTGTAATAAAACTATTTTTATTGCATTATTTTTTGACAAATGTTTTGGCTTTCTTTATTTTCAATTTGTAGCTAGTGATGTCGCGAACCTAAAAATTTGCGAACGGGCGAACTGGGCGAACCGCCATAGACTTCAATAGGCAGGCGAATTTTAAAACCATAGGGACTCTTTATGGCCACAATAGCCACAATAGTGATGAAAAAGTTGTTTCAAGGGGACTAACACCTGGACTGTGGCATGCCGGAGGGGGATCCATGGCAAAACTCCCATGGAAAATTAGATAGTTGATGTAGAGTCTGTTTTTAAGCCATAAAGGGCATAAATCACCTAACATTCCTAAATTGTTTGGAATAACGTGCTTTAAAACATCAGGTATGATGTTGTATCGATCAGGTAGTGTAAGGGTTACGCCCGCTTCACAGTGACAGACCAAACTCCCCGTTTAAAGGGACAGTCTACACCATCATTTTTATTGTTTTAAAAGATAGATAATCCCTTTATTACCCATTTCCCAGTTTTGCATAACTAACACATTTATAATAATATACTTTTAACCTCTGTGATTATCTTGTATCTAAGCCTCTGCAAACAAGCAGACTGATGTTTCACAGTCAAAAAAGTTTTTTTTTTTTTAAATTTACACTACTGTTACACCAGATATGAGTGGTGGCACTGGGCAAGTGGGCACAGTATACGCAGTGAGCCTGGCACACACGCTGGCAGGCAGGCAACTGCAATTAGATTACACTAGCAGACTGATGTTTCACAGTCAAAAAAGTAGTTTTTTTTTAAATTTACACTACTGTTACACCAGATATGAGTGGTGGCACTGGGCAAGTGGGCCTGGCACACACGCTGGCAGGCAGGCAACTGCAATTAGATTACACTAGCAGACTGATGTTTCACAGTCAAAAATTTTTTTTTTTTAAATTTACACTACTGTTTCAACAGATATGAGTGGTGGCACTGGGCAAGTGGGCCTGGCACACACGCTGGCAGGCAACTGCAATTAGATTACACAAGCAGACTGATGTTTCACAGTCAAAAATGTTTTTTTTTTTTTAAATTTACACTACTGTTACACCAGATATGAGTGGTGGCACTGGGCAAGTGGGCACAGTATACGCTGTGAGCCTGGCACACACGCTGGCAGGCAGGCAACTGCAATTAGATTACACTAGCAGACTGATGTTTCACAGTCAAAAATGTTTTTTTTTTTTTAAATTTACACTACTGTTACACCAGATATGAGTGGTGGCACTGGGCAAGTGGGCCTGGCACACACGCTGGCAGGCAGGCAGCTGCAATTAGATTACACAAGCAGACTGATGTTTCACAGTCAAAAAAGTTTTTTTTTTTTAAATTTACACTACTGTTACACCAGATATGAGTGGTGGAACTGGGTAAGTGGGCACAGTATACGCTGTGAGCCTGGCACACACGCTGGCAGGCAGGCAACTGCAATTAGATTACACTAGCAGACTGATGTTTCATAGTCAAAAAAGTTTTTTTTTTTAAATTTACACTACTGTTACACCAGATATGAGTGGTGGCACTGGGCAAGTGGGCCTGGCACACACACTGGCAAGCAGGCAACTGCAATTAGATTACACAAGCAGACTGATGTTTCACAGTCAAAAAAGTTTTTGTTTTTTTAAATTTACACTACTGTTACACCAGATATGAGTGGTGGAACTGGGCAAGTGGGCACAGTATACGCTGTGAGCCTGACACACACGCTGGCAGGCAGGCAACTGCAATTAGATTACACTAGCAGACTGATGTTTCACAGTCAAAAATGTTTTTTTTTTTTAAATTTACACTACTGTTACACCAGATATGAGTGGTGGCACTGGGCAAGTGGGCCTGGCACACACGCTGGCAGGCAGGCAACTGCAATTAGATTACACAAGCAGACTGATGTTTCACAGTCAAAAAAGTTTTTTTTTTTTTAAATTTACACTACTGTTACATCAGATATGAGTGGTGGAACTGGGCAAGTGGGCACAGTATACGCTGTGAGCCTGACACACACTCTGGCAGGCAGGCAACTGCAATTAGATTACACAGGGAAAAAAAAAACGACTGATCTTCTAGCCCTAAAAAGGGCTTTTTGGGGTGCTGTCCTTACAGCAGAGATCAGATAAGTCCTTCAGGACTGTAGTGGACACTGAATACACTAGCCTAGCTATGAAGTTCCCTATTAAATCAGCAGCAACTACACTGTCCCTCCTCTCACTAAGAAAGCAGCTTCCGAATGAATCTAAAATGGCTGCTGTCCAGGAGCTGGGAGGGTCTGGGAGGGAGGGTCTGCTGCTGATTGGCTGGAATGTGTCTGCAGACTATGAGATACAGGGTCAAAGTTTACTCAATGATGACGAATAGGGGGCGGATCGAACATCGCATATGTTCGCCTGCCGTTGCGAACGTGAACAAGCTATGTTCGCCGGGAACTATTCGCCGGCGAACAATTCGAGACATCACTATTTGTAGCACAACTATTGTCACTATTTGCTTCCTACAAAAAGCTTATTGGATTAATGTTACATAAATATATATATATACAATGACAATGTTTAATCTATATGAGCCACCAGAACTTCAAATACTATTGAAGGGAAAGCCAACGGCTAGATTACGAGTTTTGCGTTATGAGTAAAAAAGCAGCGTTAAGCCTCATAACGCTGCTTTTTTACTACCGCTGGTATTATGAGTCTTGCAGATTTAGGGGCACCGCACACTTTTTTGGCCTTACCGCAAATCAACTTACGCAATTTGCGTATAGTCTTTTTTATATGGGACTTTCATAGCGCCGGTATTACGAGCTTCTCCTGGGAGGCCAAAAAGTGAGCAGTACAGCCTATCCCGTCAAGATTCGTACCACATTTTAAAGTCAGTAGTTATGAGTAACATTTATTAACCCCTAATCTGCCGCCCTCAACGTCGTCACCACTATATTACATTTATTAACCCCTAAATCTAAGTCTAACCCTAACACCCCCTAACTTAAATATAATTAAAATAAATCTAAAGAAAATTTACTATCATTACCTAAATAATTCCTATTTAAAACTAAATACTTACCTATAACATAAACCCTAAGCTAGCTACAATATAACTAATAGTTACATTGTAGCTAGCTTAGGGTTTATTTTTATTTTACAGGCAAGTTTGTATTTATTTTAACTAGGTAGAATAGTTACTAAATAGTTATTAACTATTTAATAACTACCTAGCTAAAATAAATACAAATTGACCTGTAAAATAAAACATAACCTGTCTTACACTAACACCTAACCTTACACTACAATTAAATAAATTCCCTAAATTAAATACAATTAGCTAAATTCAAAACAATTGGCTAAATTACAAATAAAAAACAAAGACTAAATTACAGAAAATAAAAAACAAATTACAAGATCTTTAAACTAATTACACCTAATCAGTGACGTGCAGTGAGGTCAGAGGCTGGTGAGGCACTAGATATGATACGACAGAGAAACACATGTACAGAGGGCCGCAAGCACCCCCAACAGGGCAGGTTTAAATGATAGCTAATCCAGTGCACAGGTGACATAATCAGGTAATGGGTGAGAGCAAGTTAGTAACCACTGAGTTACTGATCAGCTGATTTCTTCACCTGTGCACTGATTCAGCTATAATGAAAACCTGGCCTGTTGGGGGTACTTGAGGACCATTGTTGAGAAACACTGCACTAAAGCACCAGCTCATCTGAAATTTATTGATTACCTGGAGAATAAAGCACACATACTCTGCTCACTGACACCCACACACACTCTACTCACATACACACTCACACAATTCTGTGGCACAGTGTCAGTTACTAAGCAATTAGAATGATACACAATCTCTTCTCTACTCACTACTGTATTGTAAAAATAGAAATAATTTACCATACAAATTTTACACAAAGGACAAGTTATCAATACTGCCAACACTGCTGCTGCTGCAATATGGTGTTCAAGAAACGCATGTGCACATCCCACTTAGGTATGCTCTTCAACAAAGGACACCAAAGGATACTAAAAGAATGAAGTACATAATAATAAAAGTAAAATAGAAAGTTTATTTTTTTTTGTGTGCAATTTCTATCTGAATGATGGAAATGTAATTATGACTTTCATGTTCCTTTCAAAAACTAATTTAATTTGCTGACATGGGACCAGTAACAGTTGATGCTAATTCTCAAAATATAAATAACTAGAAAAGTCTATTAAAATAGCATGCTCTACCTCAATCATGAAAGTTTAATTTTAAATGTCTCCCTTTGACTATGTGTTTAACCAGTTACTTTACAGTGGCATTATTTCTAAAAACATTTAACTGCAATAATTACATATATTTTTTAAATGACTCATTATGTCCTTTTAATTAATATAAACTTGTATAAAAGCAGCACATATTAAAAACACAATGCATCAGCTTTCAATTGATTTGTGAATTACAAGTGAACAGCAGTCTTTAAATAAATGGAGACACAGAGAAAAATAAAAATAGATACTGCATCCTCTGACTGAACAGACATAACATTTATGGAGTTTGTACCTAATTAAATCAAATAATCATGAAAAAGGGAGGCTTAGCAATATTCAATGTCAAAAACTTTAATTTAAATAATGTGGACACTGCACACTTAACTTCAAACTCTAGGTTTAAAATTATGGATTTAAATTTGAATTGACCCTTTGACTTCCTGTCAGTATTGGGTTATGCTCACTTACTGTCCCCCCTGTTAATGAGCTGTATCTGAACACAATTTGTGAATCACAAGAGATGTAGATGTACTCTTCTGCTTGGTGTCATCTGTTCTTAGGTTACCTCAGCTTCCAGTTGTGTCACATGACCCTGCTCATTGCATCCTCCTTCTGATTAATCTATATATCCTTCACTTGCTAGGAGGCATCAAGAGGGGTGCCTCCTATTGGTCCCAATTTTTGCTGCTAATATATTGACAGAACACAGGTGGCGCTACAGCACAGCTTTTCCTTTGACCCATGTACTGTAATAGAGAGAAGCGTTCCTGTACCTGCCTCTCCATAGCATTACATGGGGGGAAATATTTTTTTTGGACCTTTTTTTTGTTTTAATTAAAATTTAATTAAGCTATGGCCACAAATGGCAGGGTAGGCACTGCCTCCCCTGCCTCTTATGAGTGCACGTTCCTGCACCTAATCTAATAGCCCTATCAAAATAAAAAAAGCCCACCCAAAATAAAAAAAACCTAGCCTAAACTAATCTACCAATAGCCCTTTTGTGGGGCATTGCCCAAAAGAAATCAGCTCTTTTACCTGTAAAAAAAAATACAAACAACCCCCCAACAGTAAAACCCACCACCCACACAACCAACCCCCCAAATAAAACCCTAACTAAAAAACCTAAGCTCCCTATTGTCCTGAAAAGGGCATTTGGATGGGCATTGCCCTTAAAAGGGCATTTAGCTCTATTGCGGCCTAAAGCCCTAACCTAAAAATAAAACCCACCCAATACACTCTTAAAAAATCCTAACACTAACCCCGAAAATCCACTTACCAGGAGAAGCCTTCATCCAAGCGGCAAGATGTCCTCAATGAAGCCGGCAGAAGTGGTCCTCCAGACGGGCAGAAGTGGTCCTCCAGATGGGCAGAAGTCTTCACCCAGACAACATCTTCTATCTTCATCCTTCCGACGTGGAGCGGCTCCATTTTCAAGACATCCGGCGTGGAGCATCCTCTTCGATCGACGTCTTCTTGCTGAATGAAGGTTCCTTTAAATGACGTCATCCAAGATGGCATCCCTTAGATTCCGATTGGCTGATAAAATTCTATCAGCCAATCAGAATTAAGGTTGAAAAAATCCTATTGGCTGATGCATTTTATTGGCTGATTGGCTGTTTGTATTTTGTTTACAGGTAAAAGAGCTGATTTCTTTGGGGCAATGCCCCGCAAAAGGCCCTTTTAAGGGCTATTGATGGTTTAGTTTAGGCTTTTTTTATTTTGGGTGGGCTTTTTTATTTTGATAGGGCTATTTGATTATGTGTAATTAGTTTAAAGATCTTGTAATTTGTTTTTTTATTTTACAGGTAAGTATTTAGTTTTAAATAGGAATAATTTAGGTAATAATTGTAGGTTTTATTTATATTTATTTTAATTATATTTAAGTTAGTGTGTGTTAGGGTTAGGGTTAGACTTAGGTTTAGGGATTAATAAATATAATATAGTGGTGGCGACGTTGAGGGTGGCAGATTAGGGGTTAATAAATGTAGGTAGGTGGCGGCGATGTTAGGGGCGGCAGATTAGGGGTTAATAATATTTAACTAGTGTTTGCGATGCGGGAGTACAGCGTTTTAGGGGTTAATATGTTTAATATAGTGGTGGCGACATTATGTAGGTATCAGCGATGTTGGAGGCCGCAGATTAGGGGTTTATAAGTATAATGTAGGTTATGGCGATGTCCGGAGCGGCAGATTAGGGGTTAATAAGTATAATGTAGGTGTCGGGGTGGCAGATTAGGGGTTAATAAGTGTAAAATTAGGGGTGTTTAGACTCAGGGTTCATGTTATGGTGCTAGGTGTAAACATAACTTTATTTTCCCTATAGGAATCAATGGGGCTGCGTTACTGAGCTTTATGCTGCTTTTTAGCAGGTGTTAGACTTTTTCTCAGCCAGCTCTCCCCATTGATGTCTATGGGGAAATCGTGCACGAGCACGTACAACCAGCTCACCACTGACTTAAGCAGCGCTGGTATTGGAGTGCGGTATGGAGCACAATTTTGCTCTACACTGACTTCTTACCTTTTAACGCCGGGTTTGTAAAAACCTGTAATACCAGCGCTGTAGGGAAGTGAGCGGTGAGAATAACGTGCAAATTAGTACCGCACCCCTCATAACGCAAAACCCGTAATCTGGCCGTAAATTAATAAAAATAATGATAAATAACAGTAAACCCTCAATGATTTTTTCATTTGAATATGGCCCAACCTAGGAGCTGTAAAAATTTTAGATTATAATAAAACTAAGAAAATTACCTTGTTAAAGTCTTTAGAAAAGTTGTTTTAAAATACAAGTCCTATCTGAAACAAGAAACTTTAACTTTTGAATGGACTATCGATTTGTAAATCTACAATTCAATGAGACAGTACAATGGATTAACACCAGCTATTGAGGGATTAAATTAAACAAATCACATTATGTAAAAGATTTATAGAAGCTATAGACAGTAGTGTGATGTCACAAAGACAATATATTGTCCACCAATTATTATTTTTTTTACTTTTATCATAAACTGGATTTATAATTACTATTTAACCATTGATAATTTAATAGCAACAACTTGATGTAGGTATATGTTTATCCACAGTGATTTTTAATACCTTTAAAGGGCCATAATACCCAAATGTTTAAACACTTTAAAGTGACGCAGCATAGCTGTTAAAAGCTGACTAGAAAATATCACCTGAACATCTCTATGTAAAAAAGAAAGATATTTTACCTCAAAAGTTCCTCAGTAGCCACATCCCATTGTAAAGGATTTCTAAGCAGCCTATTAGTATGTCTGTCCTGGGACAGCTAAGGGGATGAGCCTCGTGCACTCTCATATTATTTCCCTATTCAGGTTAAAGGTAACTTACTATTAAATCTCAGGAGAGTTAAGTCAAATCTCATGAGATCACAGTAAAAGAGTTCATGACCTCAGCACTGCTGATGCTGATTGGCTGCAGTTCATTTCTTCATTTATTATTTTATTTTTTACCTGCAGCTGGGAGCAGCTGAGTATAACTTTTTACACAGAACTTACTCTGCTGAGCTGAGGAAACTGTGAGGTAAAATATCTTCCTTTTTTACGTAGAGATGCTCAGGTGATAGTTTCCTGTCAGCTTTTTACAGTTATACTGCATCAGTTTCAAGTGATTTAGCATATGAGTATTATGTCCCTTTAAGTATAAATTTAATTTTTTATATTTTTGGTTTTAGTTGTAATACCAATATTTGTTAGCTTTTATTGTCTGTTGATAAGAAACATGATCAATTTTTGTCTTTAAGATGTTCTCTTACATCATATTATATTTTAAATAAAAAAAATAAAGAAACGGAATCTTTGTATGATCTCTCGGTCAGAAAGGCCGTGCAAACCAACCCGTGGAAGGAATACACGGGGGACACGAACTCTACTTCTTCTAACCAATTGATTAGCGACATTTCCAGTATTCTGTCTTCTAGACCAGATTTGCATCACACGGAGAAGAAACAAATACAGAAGTGTCTCCATAGCTGCTGAAATCAACAATGTAAGTGCAATGCTGATATTACTGCCTTTTATATATGTCTAGACTGGCGTCTACATTGACTTTCCTATGGTTTTGTACCTTGCCCGCCACCTAAAAGGTGGCGAGGCAAAAATAATGAGGTGGGAGCGGAAAATGTAGCGAGCGGATAAATAGATTTTTTAGTACATTAGTTTATGGCGAGTTGGTGGTCAAATGTGTCTATTTACAGTGAAAAATGGAGAGGAAGCGAGGTTTGGCGGATAAGTACGCTCACAATTTTAAATATGTGGGTTTAAACATAGTTGACGGCTTTGTACATATCAGTGTGCGAGTTTCGACGCAAACATTTTTGCGGGTAGCTCGCTGACTGCTTAGTACATGGAGCCCTAAGTGCTATTGCATTGTCTTGTTATCTTGCATTTTTGATTATGCAAATCTACTGTGTTATTTGGTCCTTTAAACTCACAATTCGGAACAGTCTTACAAATTGCAGGAAAATTTAAAGCTTTGTAGCACTCTAACATAAAAGCTTACTCTAAATCCCTACACGGGATAACCTTATTCATATCTCAGCCATGTCTGAATTCTCATACTATAACTGTCAACAAACTTTCTCATGGAAGGCATCATACCTACTTGCATTTCAGAATCTTCTACCTTTCTTCATCAATTTATGTCCTCTTGTTCTAGCATGTATAATTTAACAATACTTGCATGCCCATTAAACTATATATATTTTTAAGTGATTGTATCACCCATCTTCTCATTTCTCTGCCATTACTCATATGTTAAAGGGACAGCCTAGTCAAAATTAGACTTTCATGATTCAGACAGGGTATGCAATTTTTAACAACTTTCCAATTTACTTTTATCATCAAATTTGCTTTGTTCTCTTGGTATTCTTTGTTGAAAGCTAAACCTAGGTAGGCTCATATGCTAATTTCTAAGCCTTTGAGGCTGCCTTTTATCTCAAATGTTAGCAGTTTTTCACAGCTAGAGGGCGTTAGTTCACGTGTGTCATATAGATAACATTGTGCTCACGCCCGTGGAGTTACTTATGAGAGGGCACTAATTGGCTAAAATGCAAGTTTGTCAAAAGAACTGAAATAAGGGGCAATTTGCAGAGGCTTAGATACAAGGAAAAGTAAAAAGTGTATTAATATAACTCTGTTGTTATGCAAAACTGTGGAATGGGTAATAAAGGGATTATCTAATATTTTAAACAATAGCAATTCTGGAGTAGACTGTCCCTTTAAGGTAAAAGTTCCCAGATTTCTAGTTAAATTTTGAATATTGAACATTTTTAGTGAATAGGGCACAAGTTAACTTACAAATGTATCTTCATTGATACTAATCTTCTAATGCTGTTTGGGTGTTATGAAGTAATTGCAAGCTTTCATGGTTTGTTTGCTTTATTACAAATTCTAGTCAGAGTGCTAAAACCTCAGTCCCCAAGTACCTCTACTAGGTTACTAGCTCATCGCTAGCACATTTCTTGTGATTGACTTGTTTGTGCTCAGATAGTGAAATCTTTTATGTAAACAGTTCTGTCATGAAAGAGCTGCTGTATTTCCAATAGTTGATTATTTTTGTGACCTTAAAAACGTTAAGAAAAAGCTCTTTAAACTGAAATGAATACGGTTGTATTACTTGTTTTCTTCTTACTAATGCCCATTGGCAGAGAATGACAACTCCTACAGCTATAATGGTGGAAAGGGAGATGTCTCTACAAGAATGAAAAAAACACCATATTTTTTAGGTCAAGAACATCAGTTTAAAAAATCTAGTGTTAGATGTAAAAGAGAAAATAACGTCAACAGTGTCCTTTTAAATAAAATAAAATGCCAAATTGTAGAAGAAATGCAGACATCACTTAAACGAACACACAATGCAGTACAATTGCATAATTAACAAATGCATAATAAAAAGACAATGCAAGAACATTTACTCTGAATTTCAAATAAGCAGTAGACTTTTTCTGACAAATTTTATTTTTTTTCTCCCATTTTCCGGCCCCCTGTATCATGTGACAGACATCAGCCAATCACACACTAGTATATGTATACCCTGTGAGCTTGTGCACATGCTCAGTATAATTTTTTTTTCTTTTTTTTTTTAAAAAGTTTTATTAAGTTTCAAAAATTGTTTACCACATGACATAATATTTAAAATAATAAACTTTGTTCACGTACATTGAAATGTCATAGATAAACAGAGGTTTGTGTGCAGAATTAAAGTAAATCTGGACAATTCCTGGGTAAAACAAATAGAATATAAACAGTTAAAGTTGTTCTCTGACATTTTAATTTACGACTTTGTGGTGTGTGTCAATAAATATGATTATAATTGGTTGTATCTTTCATGGTAAACATGAAGACAGTGGGACTTTGAGATATATTAGTAGACAAAGGTGTGGCGAGGACTCTTATGGAAGGATGCAATTTTTTATGCATTTATATATTCATCCAATAGTAAAAATATGGAGTGATAGTCATCAATATTTTTATGTTGGGTGATGTGGTATTTTTCCAACTGTAGTGTATATGTCACAGTGTCTTTCCATTGTTGAATGGAAGGCAGATTTGTTGTCTTCCAGCTTTTAGGTATTTGTTTTTTTTTGCAGAATTAACCATAATTGTTAATAGGGTATGTCTTAGTTTACATTTTATGCTAGGAAATGTATTGAATAGAAGGGTCCATATATCGAATGTGATGGGTAAGGAGAGTACTATGTCTATTTCCCTTTTGATTGATTTCTAATAGGTTTGAGCGATTGGGCAAGATCACCATATATGTGTAGGTGTGCCTATTTCTATACAGCCCCTCCAACAGTTTGGTGGTGTAGATGGGAATAGACTGTGCAGTCGGGCTGGTGTATAGTTCCACCTAAAGAGAAATTTAGAGTTAATTTCTAAGGTATGTATGGAGGAGATGGCTCAGTATGATCTTGTTCCCCAGAAAGTGTGAATATAAAAAGACTGAGCAAAATATGATAATGGAAGTTAATTGGAAAGTGTCTTAAAACTGCTGCTCTTTCTGAATCATAAAAGTTTATTTTGACTTGAATGTCCCTTGAGGTGCAAGTAAAAAGTCTATGATTTATAGTAGACAAATATATACTACATGTAGTCATTCCCATGTCATACTAGCAGTGTTTCCTGTGCCATCAGGCACACTTCCTCAGAGATCGATTCTATAAACAAAAAAGCCTATTAGGGGTTGTCAAGAGCTGGAGTTAAGCAACACTGATCCACTGAAGCTGGGGACCCCCCTCTTACTTCATTAAATACCAATATTGTGAGAATAGATGTTTGAACAGCTTTTCACAATTTAAGAAGCCTTTTTCAAAACTGAACCAATAACAATGTAAAATAGCCCTCTATGACTTATTTCTGATCATATTATTTCCTGTAATTTCTAAGATTACATGGCCTGGGTGTCTTGAAGATCCAACTACTTATAGTGAAATGTGCTATACTGTGCCATTATATCTATGATTTAAAGGGACATAAAAGTGCAACAATGCAATGCCGTCACGTCATATGCAAGAGCATTTTATTATTGTGCTATTGCTAAAACAAGGCATTAAACACACAGTTAAACTCAGCTCTAGAGCAGCATTCCTTGGCCATTCTTGAGATCAACACAGATGGTGATTGGTAACTATGTATATATGCTGCCCCTGACAGCTGTGGTCAACTCAGGACCAGTAGTGCATTGTTAATCATATAGTTCTTTGCAAGGGATAGTGCATAAGATAATTTTATTATTTTATATCCCTTAAAGGGACATGAAAACCAAATTTTTTCTTTCATGATTTAGACAGAGCATACAATTATAAACAACTTTCTAATTTACTTGTATTATCTATTTTGCTTCATTCTCTTGATATTCTTTGCTAAAAAGCATATCTAGATATGCTTAGTAACTGCTGATTGGTAGCTGCACATAGATGCCTCCTCTGATTGGTTCACCGTCTGCATCGCTATTTCTTCATTAAAGTATATCTAAAGAAT
The DNA here is from genome assembly GCF_027579735.1 of Bombina bombina. Classification (NCBI taxonomy): domain Eukaryota; kingdom Metazoa; phylum Chordata; class Amphibia; order Anura; family Bombinatoridae; genus Bombina; species Bombina bombina. Next base: position 1,425,361,377 of record NC_069499.1, on the reverse strand, counting down.
GAAGCAAATTAGGTAATAGAAGTAAATTGGAATGTTGTTTAAAATTATATTCTCTACCTTAATCATGAAAGAAAATATTTGGGTATAGTGTCCCTTTAAATGCCTCTATTATTAGTATTATAATTGCAAGGACAATGTACTCAATAAAGCAGATGATAGAGGTTTATTGTATTCAAAGCTTCAACAGGAACACCCTTTTAAGTGGACTGGACTCTCCCCAACCATTGGAGGGTTGACTTGTCGCTGCCCCTGGTTTAAATAGTTTTTCTATAGCCAATACTGCAATATTAACATTATTTAATATAGAGGGTGGTTTCACCAGAGAAAAACATCTATTTAAAGTGACAAACTGAAGGTTAAAGGACCTATTTGTAAACAATTTAATACATCCAGTAGGGAAACACTTTAAAGGGGAGAACATTTGATAGTACACTTTCATTTTAAAGGAAAAATACTAATTCCAAGTGATTTGCACAAGTACATCAAAATTGGTTAGATGCTAAAAATGAGTATATCAATGTTTTTTTTTTTTTTTACTAGGATGATATTCTAAATGGAAATAAATAATCATGTATCTAAAATACAATGAAACCCGAGATAAAGTATTCTGTACATATATATAAGGCAGAATCCAGACCTTAAGTGCCAACTGTCCCTATTTACAACACACAGAAAAAGTCCAGCACTCGCTCACAAACTCTCAGCTAAGATTAAAAGCAAAACTGGAACAGTCAGTTACCGCATTTGGCCAAATGGGACAAGCCCAGGTACCACGTCAAGGTCTCTTCCAAAAACCTGGGTCCCTAATACAGCCACACAAATGCAGCGATGCACACAAATGCAAGCTCTTAATCAAACAAACTGGGAACAAGTCAGGGTTCACAGACTTATGTAATCACCCTGGGCATATGCAAATAAGGAAAAGGGGACAGCACTCTCAGACTGGACCAGGTACACAACCTATGACCCCTAAACAGGCTCAGCTTTTGGTGCTTTACCACGCTCTTAAAGCTACACCATTTCCAGAGTCACAGGCAGTTAACCACGGGCCTGCCTGGGTGCAGGTCCATAGGGAAAATTACAAAACAGACAATACAACACACAGAAAAAGTCCAGAGCTCTCAGCTAAGATTAAAAGCAAAACTGGAAGAGTCAGTTACCGCATTTGGCCAAATGGGACAAGCCCAGGTACCACGTCAAGGTCTCTTCCAAAAACCTGGGTCCCGGACCGGTCTGAGAGTGCTGTCCCCTTTTCCTTGTTTTGCATATGCCCAGAGTGATTACATAAGTCTGTGAACCCTGACTTGTTCCTAGTTTGTTTAATTAAGAGCTTGCATTTGTGTGTGTCGCTGCATTTGTGTGACTGTATTAGGGACCCAGGTTTTTGGAAGAGACCTTGACGTGGTACCTGGACTTGTCCCATTTGGTCAAATGCTGTAACTGACTCTTCCAGTTTTGCTTTTAATCCTAGCTGAGAGCTTGTGAGCGAGTGCTGGACTTTTTCTGTGTGTTGTATTGTCTGTTTTGTAATTTTCCCTATGGACTTGCATCCAGGCAGGCCAGGGTTAACTGCCTGTGACTGCCTGGAAATAGTGTAACAAACAAAAGACAGTTTGGAGCACCAAAAAGCGAGTGAAAAACAAAAATTTTTATTTTATTTATAACAATAGGGTTACATAACCCCAGGGTAAGAGTGTAAAAACAATATGTTGAAAAACAGAGAACAAATAGGCTGACCGGTTTCGGCGTGTGCCTTAATCCTAGCCTGCTTAAAAGTGTTAGTAAGATTCACAGCTTAAAAACCCACCTCTGTGTTTCAATTGGGTGTGAGAAATTCACACCTCTCTCATGATTAACCAATGTTCAACTTTTTAGACATCACACTGAGGGGCCAGACAGGTCAGAAAATTAGGACTGAAACATATCGAAAACCGATTTCAGGCAACTCCCTCTTACATGCAACCAGCTGCCATCCAAAGAAGGTTTTTAAAGGGGTAGCAAGAGGGCAGTTTATCCGCTTAAGAAGAAATTGTACTAGTCAGCGCATATACGAAGAACAAGCGGATGAGCTCACGACTAGGTTGTTAGAAAGAGGTTACCAAAAGTCGATAGTTAATAAGGAAAGAAATTTGGTTAGTAGAATGGATAGGGCCAAGTTACTTGAACAATCTAAAAGAAGGCCAATAAACTACAAAGGGAACAGGAAGCAGCCTAGGAGAGAGTGGGAACAACTTAAAGAGGGTAACAAAATTATGTTCATAACTGAGTACTCACGACAGTACCAACAGATATGCCAGATAATCAAAAATAACTATCAACTACTCTCGGCTGATGATGCATTAAAAGATACAGTGGCTGAGGGCATACGATTCGCTTACAAAAGGAATCGTACGATTGGCAACTTAATAGCCCCCACTAGACTGAAGCAGGAAGTGACCAGTGGCTCAACCTGGCTGAGACTAAATGGTACATTTAGATGCAATTATCTTTCCTGCAAGGCATGTGAAAGAGTGGTAGTGGGAGATTCTTTTAGGTCTCTGGTCACAGGTGAAACTTTCCAGAAGAGACTGTGCTTAAACTGCCGGTCAAATTTCGTGGTATATCTAATATCATGCACACATTGTGCCCTCCAATATGTAGGTCTAACGACCAGGGAGGCACGTGTTAGAATTAAGGAACATCTGGCTGATATAAGAGCAGGTGAATTAACAACGCCACTGATCAATCACTTTTCCGTGATACACCAAAAAGATCCCAGGTACTTTTCATGGACCATCATAGAGAAGGTCCCTGTACAAAATAGAGGACTGGATAGAACACGAAAACTGGGAGAAAGGGAGGCCTTCTGGATTTTTAGGTTGAGAACCAGGTCTCCAGAGGGCCTAAATTCTGAATTCGATTTAATTAATTTTTGGTAGCTGTAGCAATTCCCTTACAATATCATACTACACAAATAATTTCCAACTGGCACTTAAAACAATTTAAAAAGTTTATAAATATAAACCACATTAATTATAAATGTACACAACAAAAGATAACCTTATTTAAATACATATCTCAATACTTGATATCCAACCAGTTGTAGATCAATGCCCACACGATTGTGAATAGATAACAGTGGGCACAAGCTTTTCAGAGTTTCGTTCACAAAGTAGATCCATTATAGTTATCTTGGGGATAGAAAATATCTGTTTTAAATTCCATACTACTGCCAACCTCAAGTGCACATAACCCACCACCCCCCCCCCCCCCCCCTCCCCCCCTCCACCAAATTCCGCTACCACCCCCTCCCCTCCCCTTTAGCGAAACAGATGCACACTAAACAGATGGAGCTTTTCAGCCGCATCGATTAGGGTTAGACATACATTTATAGAGTGAGGACTCTACGCTAGGTGAGGTTACTTTGGAGAACCTTTTAACTATAGGTCAGGGGTACCGCTAACACACCACCTCCACACATAGTATTAAAGTGGATGGTGGATTAGTGATGTAGAAGCGATGGGACATGCAAGCTTATAGGGCGGAATGGGAGGCGTGATTCATACGTCACACATGTAAACAAATACACACGCCAGGGGTGCCTCTAACACACCTCCTCCACACATATTACTAAAGTGGATGGCGGACTAGTGCTGTGGAAGTGATGGGGCATGCAAGCCTATAGGGCGGAACTGGAGGTGTGATCCATACGTCACACATGTAAATAATTACACACGCAACCTCGAACAGTTGCAATCAAATCCCCCTGTCTTGCTATGAAAGTGTGTACACAAAGGGCTAGTGGGCATTATCAGACCCAGGCAGTCTCAGGTCCCACAATTTTAACTTTTCCTTTTTGTATTCTAAAATGCTGTAACGTTCAAGATAAGTAAGACATTAGACAGCATTACATACATGAAGATATGTTGGTATAAAAATGGGAAAAGATAAAAACAAATTTAGCTTATATAAGCTACATTTCTAATTAAAAGCAACAATAATTTATTTCAGCAGTAATCTAGATGTGACGATGGGCACTTTTGTGCGGTCTGTGTGAAGGCAAAGGAAAGTTTACAGTTAAAACTTTAAGAGGGCTGCACAGACTTCGCCACACCTAATAACACTAGTGAAGTCAGTAGGTAACACAGGTGTCTGATAAACTAGGAAGTTGAACATTGGTTAATCATGAGAGAGGTGTGAATTTCTCACACCCAATTGAAACACAGAGGTGGGTTTTTAAGCTGTGAATCTTACTAACACTTTTAAGCAGGCTAGGATTAAGGCACACGCCGAAACCGGTCAGCCTATTTGTTCTCTGTTTTTCAACATATTGTTTTTACACTCTTACCCTGGGGTTATGTAACCCTATTGTTATAAATAAAATAAAAATTTTTGTTTTTCACTCGCTTTTTGGTGCTCCAAACTGTCTTTTGTTTGTGAGACTTGAATTGTTTGGCCATTGTGAGCACACTCAGCGAGTCCAAACACCATTCAATTCCCTTATTGCGGAGGTTTAACTATTTCCAGCTTGGATACTCACCAGCACCACAAGAATATCAACAACACCACTTGGATACAAGAGAAAGATCAACCTAAACAGGACTGTGGTGAGTTTCTTTGTAATATAATCAAAAGTGATATTACTTGACTGCATTGGAGAGTTTCATTAACATATACACATAACATATTCGTTTGGATTTGGCTATAGTCGGGGGAGATTGGGGTGACCCGCTGACATAGCAAGTTTGTGAACTTTGTTTGCTCTATCAAGCTGGCTGTGCAATTGTGATTTATTGTTATTTTTGCATATGAAATAGCACACTACGTACACACCCAACTAAGCATTCCCCACTCTTCACTGACTGGAAATAGTGTAGCTTTAAGAGAGTGCTATAGCACCAAAAGCAGAGCCTGTTTAGGGGCCATGGGATGTGTACCCAGTCCGGTCTGAGAGCGATGTCCCCTTTTCCTTGTTTTGTGTGTGTATATATATATATATATATATATTTAGTTATGTAATTAGTATATAATAGAAATAACATTATAATTAGCAGAACAGAGTTAATATACTCATGCAAACTTGTTAAAACATTAATGAAGTCAGCTATAGAGCAGCAATGCACTACTGGGAGGTAGCTAAACACGTGTGGTGACTCAATGACAAGAGGCATGTGTGTAGCCACCAATCAGCAGCTAGCCCCCAGTAAGGGTTTGGAATATTGGTAATTAGGTAAATTGTGTTATTTACACATTGTAAATGTCTTTTTATTATTTAGTAGGATAGAATAGAATGGTAATTTTTTTTATATTTGTGCTATTATTTATCAATGATGGGAAGGATGGTATTTGAGTGGAGCAGATGAAATTCCAGAGCACACTAATACCTTATGAATTTTTATTGTGGGGATTAAAGTTGAGTGGTATCGATTTTATGTGGAGCGATCAGTCAAAATCACACAATTCCTAAACCACATTTAATTTTTATTTTTTAGTCAATATACACCTAAGGGGGCGTGTACATGGCAGCATGAGATCGATGACGCCAATGTTTTGGGGCAAATCTTATGTTGACAGTGGATCACGCTATTGTTTAGGGGGCGGCTCTCAATTGAGGCATGGAGATGCAGTGTCATTGTGACGTAGCTATCATGCACAAATGAATGCCTTGTTTTTGTGTCATAAGGTCAAGGGTATGGGTATGGGCATGCACACAGGAATTTCATAGATACAGGATTCAATATATAAAAAGTGCGGTCAAGTTTATGATTCATCTGAGGAAATTACTTTATACCAAGAAAAGCGTTGTCTTGACACCAAGAAATGCGTTCTGGTTCTGAATTACATTTTTATTAAACGTTGTTTTTCTATCATACCACAGTTGGTTTTTAACAATCTTTTTTAGAAATACTCCCATATTATTTGGATTTTTGGCATTCGAGAGTTTGCCGTATCCTGGAGACTTTGGCCATTATAGAGATCTGGGAGCCTGATGTACAGGATTGACGGTAATACCAGAGTATTATGTATGGTGATGTGTTGAAGCACCTACAGATTATATTACACCATTTGGGTGCACAGTTTTTATTTTTATTTTCTAGATTCTTTGCACTCATCACCAGGTGTACTTTTGGAAAGAGGTGGTTGCCTTATATAATAAGGATTTTGCTGTTTGGTGACTTTATATGTTGAAGCATTCTGTGGAGATTGTATGACAATAATCCAAGGGAAATATAAGTTTGAATGGAGGTTGGATTTCCCTGTGTAATTCATAGTGGTGCATCCAGGGTGGAACTTTTGCTTCATATATTATATGATCTTTGTGCATAGTTAAAGCCCTCTCTGCCCATTTACCTCTCATTGTCCAGAGGAGAGAACAAAAAAGAGATGTGCAAGGGGGGAATTTTAGTTTCTTCAGAAATTTTCGTTTTGTTAAAGGGATACTAAACTCAAATGTTTTCTTTCATGATTCAGATAGAACATGCAATTTTAAGCAACTTTCTAATTTATTATAATTTTTTCTTTGTTCTCTTGCTATCTTTATTTGAAAAGCAAGAATGTAGCCACCAATAAGCAAGCACTAATCTTTCTTTATAACAGGCACTGCCAGGCAGTGACACAAGCATTATAGTAATATTATATTACATAATATATTATATTAGCAACAATAGCAAATGTCTCTCAGTGAGGAGGCACAGTCACACAGGTACTTCTCGCACACTGATACACACTGATCTGAGGCTGAAATTATAAGGCACTAACTTATCATTTCCTCTTTGATTTCCCTCTGACATTTTTGTTATCTTCTTTCATTCTTCCAAAAATGAGAGGACAACCATGTTCTTTTATGACAGCTCTCACTTTTGAGAGTTGGGAGTGCTACAGAAATGATTGGGACTCCTTGTATTCTCTAAGCTTTTCTTTCAACTCTACGCGTCTAACCCACAGACTTTTAAGCACATATAGTTCAACAAAACTATAACCCTACAGTAGTTCAACTAATCCACTGTTTAATCAGAAATCTTTTCTATCTGTGAAATCATCAGGCATTGAGCTTGGTGCTCTTTTTGCTATCATGAGAAGCCAGTGTTTTTATAGCATATATCTCAATTTATTCCAATGGCAAATATGTTTTGTAATGAAGTACACATATTACGATCTTTTTTAGTAAAGCACAGTAATTCTTGTCTATTAGTTTTGCTCTTAAACATGCTGTTGTAGAGTTTCTTTTGGAAAGCGCAGAAGACACCCACTGTGACCTTTTCTACTTCCCTCCAAAAGCAGCTTCTGTACATTATCGGCTAGATTTAGAGTTTTGTCGGTAACGACCCGCGGAGCTAACGCTGGTTTTTTTCCCCCCGCACCTTTTAAATACCGCTGGTATTTAGAGTTCACAGAAGGGCTGCGTTAGGCTCCAAAAAAGGAGCGTATAGCATAATTTACCGCCACTGCAACTCTCAATACCAGCGGTGCTTACGGATGAGGCCAGCTTAAAAAACGTGCTTGTGCACGATTCCCCCATAGAAAACAATGGGGCAGTTTGAGCTGAAAAAAAACAGTGTTCAGCTCCTAACGCAGCCCCATTGTTTCCTATAGGGAAACACTTCCTAAGTCTGCACCTAACACCCTAACATGTACCCTGAGTCTAAACACCCCTAATCTTACACTTATTAACCCCTAATCTGCCGCCCCTGCTATTGCTGACACCTGCATATTTTTTAACCCCTAATCTGCTGCTCCGTACACCGCCGCAACCTACATTATACCTATGTACCCCTAATCTGCTGCCCATAACACCGCCGACCCCTATATTATATATATTAACCCCTAATCTGCCCCCCCCCAACGTCACCGTCAGCTACCTACAATAATTAACCCCTAATCTGCCGACCGGACCTCACCGCTACTATAATAAATGTATTAACCCCTAATCCGCCTCACTCCCGCCTCAATAACCCTATAATAAATAGTATTAACCCCTAATCTGCCCTCCCTAACATCACCGACACCTAACTTCAAGTATTAACCCCTAATCTGCCGACCGGACCTCACCGCTACTATAATAAATTTATTAACCCCTAAAGCTAAGTCTAACCCTAACACTAACACCCCCCCAAGTTAAATATAATTTAAATCTAACAAAATAAATGAACTCTTATTAAATAAATTATTCCTATTTAAAGCTAAATACTTACCTGTAAAATAAATCCTAATATAGCTACAATATAAATTATAATTATATTGTAGCTATTTTAGGATTAATATTTATTTTACAGGCAACTTTGTATTTATTTTAACCAGGTACAATAGCTATTAAATAGTTAATAACTATTTAATAGCTAAAATAGTTAAAATAATTACAAAATTACCTGTAAAATAAATCCTAACCTAAGTTACAATTAAACCTAACACTACACTATCAATAAATAAATTAAATACAATGCCTACAATTATCTACAATTAAACCTAACACTACACTATCAATAAATTAATTAAATACAATACCTACAAATAAATACAATTAAATAAACTAAAGTACAAAAAATAAAAAAAGAACTAAGTTACAAAAAATAAAAAAATATTTACAAACATTATAAAAATATTACAACAATTTTAAGATAATTACACCTACTCTAAGCCCCCTAATAAAATAACAAAGCCCCCCAAAATAAAAAAATGCCCTACCCTATTCTAAAATACAAATAGAAAAGCTCTTTTACCTTACCAGCCCTTAAAAGGGCCTTTTGCGGGGCATGCCCCAAAGAATTCAGCTCTTTTGCCTGTAAAAAACCCCATACAATACCCCCCAACATTACAACCCACCACCCACATACCCCTAATCTAACCCAAACCCCCCTTAAATAAACCTAACACTAAGCCCCTGAAGATCTTCCTACCTTATCTTCACCAAGCCGGGTATCACCGATCGGTCCAGGCTCCGAAATCTTCATCCAAGCCCAAGCGGGGGCTGAAGACGTCCATCCTCCGGCTGAAGTCTTGATCCAAGCGGCGGCTGAAGAGATCCATCATCGGGGCTGAAGTCTTCATCCTATCCGGGCAGAAGAGGAGATCCGGACTGGTAGACATCTTCATCCAAGCGGCATCTTCTATCTTCTTCCATCCGTCGACGAGCGGCTCCATCTTCAAGACCTCCGGCGCGGATCCATCCTCTTCTTCCGACGTCCAAACACAGAATGAAGGTTCCTTTAAGGGACATCATCCAAGATGGCTTCCCTCGAATTCCGATTGGCTGATAGGATTCTATCAGCCAATCGGAATTAAGGTAGGAAAATTCTGATTGGCTGATGGAATCAGCCAATCAGATTCAAGTTCAATCCGATTGGCTGATTGGATCAGCCAATCAGATTGAGCTCACATTCTATTGGCTGATAGGAACAGCCAATAGAATGCGAGCTCAATCTGATTGGCTGATTGGATCAGCCAATCGGATTGAACTTGAATCTGATTGGCTGATTCCATCAGCCAATCAGAATTTTCCTACCTTAATTCCGATTGGCTGATAGAATCCTATCAGCCAATCGGAATTCGAGGGACGCCATCTTGGATGATGTCATTTAAAGGAACCGTCATTCGGCGAGTAGGCGTCGGTAGAAGAGGATGGATCCGCGCCGGAGGTCTTGAAGATGGAGCCGCTCGTCGACGGATGGAAGAAGATAGAAGATGCCGCTTGGATGAAGATGTCTACCGGTCCGGATCTCCTCTTCTGCCCGGATAGGATGAAGACTTCAGCCCCGATGATGGACCTCTTCAGCCGCCGCTTGGATCAAGACTTCAGCTGGAGGATGGACGTCTTCAGCCCCCGCTTGGGCTTGGATGAAGATTTCGGAGCCTGGACCGATCGGTGATACCCGGCGTGGTGAAGATAAGGTAGGAAGATCTTCAGGGGTTTAGTGTTAGGTTTATTTAAGGGGGGGTTGGGTTAGATTAGGGGTATGTGGGTGGTGGGTTGTAATGTTGGGGGGTATTGTATGTTTTTTTTTACAGGCAAAAGAGCTGAATTTCTTTGGGGCATGCCCCGCAAAAGGCCCTTTTAAGGGCTGGTAAGGTAAAAGAGCTTTTCTATTTGTATTTTAGAATAGGGTAGGGCATTTTTTTATTTTGGGGGGCTTTGTTATTTTATTAGGGGGCTTAGAGTAGGTGTAATTAGCTTAAAATTGCTGTAATATTTTTATAATGTTTGTAAATATTTTTTTATTTTTTGTAACTTAGTTCTTTTTTTATTTTTTGTTCTTTAGTTAGTTTATTTAATTGTATTTATTTGTAGGTATTGTATTTAATTAATTTATTGATAGTGTAGTGTTAGGTTTAATTGTAGATAATTGTAGGTATTTTATTTAATTTATTTATTGATAGTGTAGTGTTAGGTTTAATTGTAACTTAGGTTAGGATTTATTTTACAGGTAATTTTGTAATTATTTTAACTAGGTAACTATTAAATAGTTAATAACTATTTAATAGCTATTGTACCTGGTTAAAATAAATACAAAGTTGCCTGTAAAATAAATATTAATCCTAAAATAGCTACAATATAATTATAATTTATATTGTAGCTTTATTAGGATTTATTTTACAGGTAAGTATTTAGCTTTAAATAGGAATTATTTATTTAATAAGAGTTAATTTATTTCGTTAGATTTAAATTATATTTAACGTAGGGGGGTGTTAGTGTTAGGGTTAGACTTAGCTTTAGGGGTTAATACATTTATTATAGTAGCGGTGAGGTCCGGTCGGCAGATTAGGGGTTAATACTTGAAGTTAGGTGTCGGTGATGTTAGGGATGGCAGATTAGGGGTTAATACTATTTATTATAGGGTTATTGAGGCGGGAGTGAGGCGGATTAGGGGTTAATACATTTATTATAGTAGCGGTGAGGTCCGGTCGGCAGATTAGGGGTTAATAATTGTAGGTAGGTGGAGGCGACATTGGGGGCGGCAGATTAGGGGTTAATAAATATAATATAGGGGTCGGCGGTGTTAGGGGCAGCAGATTAGGGGTTCATTGGGATAACGTAGGTGGCGGCGGTGTGCGGTCGGCAGATTATGGGTTAACATTTTTTAATAGAGTGGCGGAGATGTGGGGGGACCTCGGTTTAGGGGTACATAGGTAGTTTATGGGTCTTAGTGTACTTTAGAGCACAGTAGTTAAGAGCTTTATGAACCGGCGTTAGCCCAGAAAGCTCTTAACTGGCTTTTCTCTGCGGCTGGAGTTTTGTCGTTAGATTTCTAACGCTCACTTCAGCCAAGACTCTAAATACCGGCGTTAGAAAGATCCCATTGAAAAGATAGGATACGCAAATGGCGTAGGGGGATCTGCGGTATGGAAAAGTCGCGGCTGCAAAGTGAGCGTTAGCCCTTTACCTACACGACTCTAAATACCAGCGGTAGCCCAAAACCAGCGTTAGGAGCCTCTAACGCTGGTTTTGACGGCTAATGCCAAACTCTAAATCTAGGCGTAAATTAGTATATGCTCCAGAAAAGCTTGCAAACAGGGGTCAAGTCAGGCGGGAACGCATGGGAACGGAGTTCCTGCACTATTTTTGCAGGAGGAACTAAGTTCCCTCTGGACAGAGAACAGAAATGCTTTAGTAAACACTGTTGTTGCTGGTGGGAGGAGTTGGAGCACAGTCTTTTTAGAGGGATAGTGAGATCCTCTAGTAATGGGCAGTAACACTACCTACAATACACTAAATGCAAACCGGTCAGCGGTCCTGCTGTGTTATCACCCCGCACTGTGTAGAAAACATGGTGCTTACATTTCTGTGTGGTTTGCTCCCCTCAGCAGAAATAGGACATTATGTATGGATTACATACAAATAAATACAGTGTTTGTGTGTGTGTGTGTATATATATATATATATATATATATATATATATATATATATATATATATAATATTAATTGTGAAGGGGTGGAAGTCTTGGTGAGTTCCCACACATTTTTGCAAGACTTGACCCCTGCTTGCAAACAATCCAGAGCAAATAGGATTGTTAATTTGGAGGACGTTGTAGTCAAATTTGAATTGCATCAGTGTATCAGGAAAAGTTGTTTTAGTAAAAGCTATCTCTGTTTAATGATAGTTTTTAATGTGCAGTAGAACTACAGATCATTTTTTTTTGTAGGCCCAGTGCCCCTGCATCACCCAGAGGCTGCTTTACTAAAAGCATTTTAGCTAATACATTTGTATTGCAAAACTGCTACTAATAAAACATGTCCCTTTAAATGTCACAGGTAGGGTTACTACCCCACTGATGCTTTTAAGATTCAGGTCACTGTAGATATAGAATAAATACAGAAGTTAAGCTGCTGTTATTGTGAAACTTGAAGTGCAGGGAAACCTAGTTTAAAATGCATCATCATATTAAAAGGCATAAAGCTCAAAATCGAAATGCACACAAATTCATTTAAGTTTTGAACAGAATAATTTTTGCAGTACAAATGTATTAGAAAAAAATGTTTTTAGTAAAGGTTTTCACTTTCACTTATTTACTTATAGGTTTTTCTGTGCATGGAACATATGTTAATATGCTTTGAAACACAGTGCCAGCTCAGAAAACTAGCGGTGGCATTTGTGTATCAGCATCACACAAGTAATATAGTATAGAAAAATATATATATAATATCTACACTGTCCAGGCATGTTTGAATGTAAGTGCACAAGACATATATTATCAGTGCACTGCTACTAATAAAACATGTCCCTTTAAATGTCAGAGGTAGGGTTACTACCCCACTGATGCTTTTAAGATTCAGGTCACTGTAGATATAGAATAAATACAGAAGTTAAGCTGCTGTTATTGTGAAACTTGAAGTGCAGGGAAACCTAGTTTAAAATGCATCATCATATTAAAAGGCATAAAGCTCAAAATCGAAATGCACACAAATTCATTTAAGTTTTGAACAGAATAATTTTTGCAGTACAAATGTATTAGAAAAAAATGTTTTTAGTAAAGGTTTTCACTTTCACTTATTTACTTATAGGTTTTTCTGTGCATGGAACATATGTTAATATGCTTTGAAACACAGTGCCAGCTCAGAAAACTAGCGGTGGCATTTGTGTATCAGCATCACACAAGTAATATAGTATAGAAAAATATATATATAATATCTACACTGTCCAGGCATGTTTGAATGTAAGTGCACAAGACATATATTATCAGTGCACTGAGCATATGTATATATGATATATACATATGCTCAGTGCACTGATACCAAGCAAACAGTTATATCCTTTACTAGAAGCATATTTTGCTAATACACATGTATTGCAAAATTACTTCAAACATGAAATGTTTCCTGAGCATTTTTAAGTTTCATGTCTATTTAAATAAATCCCAGTAGTTTTGTTTTCTGAGTTACGTTACATAATTATGTACACTAATTGTTATTATGAGTATTTTTTTCCCATAATTATGGCAAGTCAAACAAGTTATTTTAACTCCATATTACATCATATATTTACTATTTAAGGATTCTCAAAACAAGTCGCAAGGGCCGATTTAACAATGTGCGGATGGACATTATCCGCTGTAGCGGATTATGTCTGCCACACATCGATAAATGCCGACAGCATACGCTGTAGACATTTATCATTGCACAAGCATTTTTAATGAAATGCTTGTGCAATATGACCCCCTGCACATTCACGGCCAATCGGCTGCTAGCAGGGGTTGTCAATCAACCCGATCGTTTCCGCCGCCTCAGAGGTGGCAGACGAGATAAGGAGCAGCGGTCTTAAGACCGCTGCTTCTTAACTCCTGTTTCCAGCGAGCCTGAAGGTGCGCACGGAAACAGATGCATTGGGGCCAAATGACACTTTGATAAATCGGCCCCATAGTGTCACACGTTTTCATAAAACCTCTACATTATCCTAATAACTTATTTATGTATCTATCCAGGAATGTACTGTTGTGCCCGCTAATATATTGTGCCATGATTTGCTCTTTTACAATGAACTCATGTGATAGCTAACTGTACTTTATGCTAAGTTAGAAGGGAAGTGGTTAATGTGCTTCTGTTTTTCTCTTGCTGCACAGGCCTGGGTGCATGTGGCTGTGGGAGCTGGTGGGAGGGTTTAAAGGGGCAGAAAGAACAGCATGTACTCGGGATGTATAGAAACAGGAAGGGGGCAGGCCAAGCCGCCCCTCCCATCTACACACACACACGTTCTTGCAGCTCATATATAGATCCAGCTAAAGCTGGTTCCCTGCTCGGTCCTGTTATTGTACTATTTCCGTGTACTTTATAGGTTTGTTGTTGGAAACTGAGGAATTTAAGAGGGAATGAAATGTATTCTATATATTGTGTGTGTGATGAAAGCCATTACCATCTGTCTCAGGAATTTTACAGGATAATATGTACCATAAGAGTTCTACATTTGGTAAACACCTAACATATAGTGACTTACAGAGCTTGGCAGTTTGCTGTGGAGAGCTAATAGGTCTTCAAAAAGTTATCATTAGTTTCAACAAACTTAACCGGTGTTTATACATTTAAGGGACAACAAACACTTTGAGAGTCTAATATAAAATGGTTAAAGCGACATTAAACACTAAATACATTATTTAACCCTTTGAGTGCTAAGCACTTTCCCACCTGGGTGCTAAGGTTTTTTTAAAGGTTTTTTTTATTTTAATTTTTAAAAATATATATATTTTTTTCTTTTTTTTTTTAAATTTCAGATCCCCAAGTTTTACACTGTTGGAAAGGTTAGGCGATTACCTTTCCAACGGTGGGTCTTGGGGGGTCTGTAGCTGCTTAGATGCCTGAGATACAGGCTCCTAAGCAGCATGCCCCCTGCTCCTATATTTAACATTGTTAATGTTAAATAAAGTTGCACGGTGAAGTCATCACGTCACCGTGCGTAAAGTGAAGCCCCGGCGATGCCTGTCACTATGCAGGCTCGATCGCCGGGTTAGGAGCCGGTGGGAGCCCCCAGATCTCCCTCAAAGTGGGAGAATGCTAGTGACGGCTCTGAGCCGTCATTAGCACCTGGCAGAGACAATTTGTGACGTCATTAGCACTCAAGGGGTTAAGCATAGTACTGAGATTATTCCCCACCTCCCTCTTGTCATGGGTGCTGCCATGTTGAAATCTAGCTTTCACTTAATTTCAGTGCTAACCTATTTGTACATGTGTAGCGACTCTCCTCCAGATACCTGCAGTGTAACCCAGGTTCCAAAATAATAGCACTCATTATTAGAGGGAGTTGCATTAAATGTATTTAGTGTTTAGTGTCCCTTTAAGGCCTAGATTACAAGTGGAGCGATACATTTTTATCGCTCTTGACTGCTAACTCGGTGAAGCTCCTGTGTAAACGCTGGTATTACAAGTTGAAAGTAAAAATGTAGTGAACTAGCGAAAAACTCAGGTGCACTAACATCTGGAGGTCAGATTTCGCAATCATGCTATTGACTTCTATGGGGCGGGTCAAAAAAAGCCTTTTTTTAATCGTTCTTTCTCGCTAACCCAAAGGTGCATTAAGAATATTTCACACCTACGTTCTTTACTTAGAAGAATTTTTTTTTAAAATATATATTTATATATATATATATATATATATATATATATATATATATATATATAAAAATAAAATATATTGTAAAAATAGTAAACTGTTGTAATTAGGTGTTTACTATCCTATTAAATTCAGTTTATTTGCCAAAGAGGATCCTCACCGCTTGTCTCTCATTAACTGGTAGATAGTTACAAAGTGGCATAAACAGGTTTGGATGAATAGGTATTGGTAAGCGCTAAAAAAGCTTAAAAGGCTCCAAGAGGTAGATGTAGTTTATTACAATATAAACACTCCTATAAGTGACATATATACAAGGTTAAAATACAATGCATGGATCCATGTCTCACAAAATTAAAAAATACAACGAATAAAAAAATATATACCATAAGATAAAAGACGAGAAATAGCTCCTATATTGCTATAACTTATAGTGGGTAGAATAGTATTATTCTATATGTAGGGCGGTATATACAAATATTGGTTGGATTGCTGCAGGCTCACTATAGATTAGCTAAAATTAATACATCCAAAATTCAAATACAAACTTCAAATTCAGTAGTTTCACACAGATGGATGTAAGTGCTTCACAAAAAAGATTCAAACAGGTGTAAGATAAATAAATAAGATAAACACGATGAAAACTAGATAAATGTAAAGCCTGATAGAGAAAAAATGGGACCCACTCCAGTGGGGGATGTAAAGTGTCCAAGTGCCAATGAAAAGAATACAGTCACAATTTTAGTTCCATACAAAAGTCTATCACAAAAGTCCTCCTGGTGTCGTGAAGATGTGTTGTTGGGTATTGAGTGTGTGAAAAAATATTCCAAAATTTGAAAAAATGTGAAAAAACAGAAAAAATAAAAAATAAAAAATATATATAAAAAGATATATATTTAAAATAGTGGAAAATATTGAAAAATAATGAAAAATACTAGTGGTAAAAAACGTGTAAGATGATCACCACCAAAGAAGGGACACACCTTGTGCCAGGAATAAAAACAGATCCAAACTCACATATGCATATTTGAAAGCTGAATGTCCATAATCATATAAACATATAAACAATTAAAAACCTGAAAATAAGAAAGAGAGAAGAAAAATAGTGCAACGCTGTATACGAAGAACAATATGGGTAATTAAAAACAAGCTCACCAGTATGCCAACGCGTTTCAGCCTAAACTAGGCCTTTCTCAAGACTAAACAGGCATAAACAGGTTTAACAGACATTAATATAGCAATAGATAAAGATAAAGTAATAGTTTAAAAAAATATATACATTATATTTACAGAGATAATGCTAGTGATACACAAATGTAGCAGTATATGCACATATATTTTGAGATTTAACAGCACGGTACATAACAATAGCTAAAAGTAATGTATAGGTGAAATATAGATTCACAAAACACTAGTATATAGAAATAGCAACAGATACATATAGTTACAATGGCATAGATCAGTGATTCTCAACCCAAGTGACCTCAAGGCCTGCTAAATTTTTGCCGGACGTGTCTATGGCCTGGTAAACATATTTGGTATCACTTACCTGCAGTGTCCAGGTTTAGTCCCGTCTGCTCCTTGACCCGCGCTGTCCTTCCACTGAATTTCGGCTACATGCGCACATGTGCAATGACACTCTGGCAGGGGAATTTTTAGAGAGCGGGGTGTCTCCTTTTTTTAATATGCTTGTTGTGACAGTGGTTTTGATACTTAATAAGAGGCTATACATTTTGGGAAACGGAAGCGGCGCACTTCTCGTGTGCTTAGTGGGATCTCTCTACCCTTGATTTACTTTTGGTTAATTTTAACCTCTGCATTGCCAGTACAATATATATACTTATTATAGGGAAAGATCAAATGTAATCAACTCCCGCTATAGAAGGAGTTTGGCCACTCAGGATACGTGTAGTTATACTCCACATTTCTTCTCACTATCCAGCTCAAGTAATTTTAACCTAGTATGCATGCTGGTATGACTGAATTTACTATTTATTAAAGATGAGATGAATGATTTAGAATTGATATTGACACTAATAAAGCAATTTAATTTGGGATAAAGACATCTCTTTATGAAGCGCTACCTCTATTTTGCAACCCATATTTTGTTGTGACTCTGACAGACCTGCCTGATATTCCTTATGTGTGGAGCAGTGGCGTCACTAGGGTTGGTGTCACACGGTGCGATAAGTCATGGTGTCACCCCCCCCCCCCCCAAAAAAAAGCAGACACACACAAAAACACAGGCAAACACACATACAAACACTCAGACACACTTAAAAACATACTCAGATGCACACACAAACACTCGGAAACACACTCAGACACACACACAAAAATACACACACAAAAACACTGAGACACACAAAAACTCAGACACACACATACAAAATATGTAAACTGCACTGCATTAATTATGAAGCTCATGCCTAGAGCTACTCCCTGGCTCAGCAGAACATCAAATGAAAGATAAACAGAGCACTCTAAAATAAATCACTGAAGAAAAGGTTTAGGCGCGCAAACTATGAAAATTCTGCTCTCTGACTCTGTTCCAAGTCTGTCAGTGCACAGCCCTGGGCCGCATGTCACTGAGCAGTGAGTACAGATAGGCAGGCAGGTTTAGGCTAGCAGCACAACTTTGCAAGCCCCACGGCACACCCACAACATTCATAGTGAAATTGGGCAGGGGAGGAGCAAAGTACAATCAAGCAAAAGCAGCCAGGAAAACTATTTGTTGAAATTGCAGCACTTGCTCAAGGGGCAAAAAAATTGTGTGTCTACAACTTCCCCAGTCCCACTAATGTTCACAAATGCCCGCCTCTAATCAAATAATCTATGTATCTCAACATTGTATATCTTTGAATTTCAATAAAATTAAAAAAAAAAAAATAATTTTTTTTTTTGGTGTCACCCCCTGGAGGGTGTCACCCAGGTGCGGCCCGCACCCCCCTAGTGACGCCACTGGTGTGGAGCGGTGGGCCTGTCACATCGTTCAGCGGGGGCATGTAAGGTCACAGCCCAGTACCAGGCCACGGCCTAGCTGTTTAGAAACCAGGCCTTAGATTCAGTAAAACCTGCATGTGAAACTAAAATCTCGCAGATAAAAATCACTGTCAATCAAAAATTGTGGAATTCAAAGTGATTTGTACCTTCCCCTTGTTATGTTATAGCAGCAAGTGGTGTGTTAAGCTCCACTGTGAACAAACTAATTAATACATAAAATCCTCTAAAACACTACACTCTAATATATGCAAAAAAGAAAACTTGAAAACAGTTAAAGAAAACTAAAGAAAAATGAGACAACATTGTCAGCTTTGAATTAATTAGATAAGGTGATATAAAGAGGCCGAATTATACATCTGGGGTTTGTTGTTTTTGCTTGTTCAGAGAAGAATTGCCTGGTATTTCAGGGCTGGACTGTCATTGGTCAGGATCAGACTGATATGCTAAACTATATGTCTTCTCTGTGAAAGGCATAGTGTGCGAAAAGAGACTGCACTCTGAGAGGCATTGGCCTTATAAACAAGCAAGGAAGTTTTTCCAGCTTTTGTGCTTTCTCAGTTGAGTGTGTCTCTCTATTTTCTTTTTGTATGCAAACTGCTCTTGGGTCTCCCTAAGAGTAAAAGGGGAAACCAGGACTGCTTGCAAACATGCCCTAGAGAGATGCAACTGCACCTCACTGACAAGGCCCAAAGGGGCTGAAACGTACGTCAGGGGTTTATTGTTTTCTCTTGTTCAGAATTGCCTGTATTTCGGGGCTGAGCTGTGATTGGGCAGGATCAGACTGATATGCTACAGGATATTTCTTCTCTGTGAAAGGCACAGTGTGCTAAAAGAGACTGCACTCTGAGTGGCACTGGCCTTAAGAACAAGCAAGTTTTTCTAGCTTTTGTTCTGTCTCAGATGAGTGCATCTCTCTATTTTCTTTTTTCTAAGGTGATATAATGCACATAGGCAACAGAGTCGTCATGAATTTCCTTTGCTCGGCAGAGATGAAAAACCCTGACCATGTGTATAGAACACCCTGGAATGCCCATGGCCAGTCCTGCGATACACCTTTTGTTTTACCCACTGAGACTACTTTCCCATAACAAAACATATACAGTGTGTAATTTTGTTACAAAACATTTACATCACATTTACCTGTTTCTTAAATGATACAACTGTAATTATTATTGTGTGATATTTTATAGTGTTACCTTAAGCAACTATATATCTGTTAATGGCAGTGACAGCCTAACATCTGAGTGTCTCAAGCACGAGGGCAGCTCTGAAGTAATAGTAACTAATATACTATGACTGTCAGTATGATGTGCAGCAGCCTGTGGTGCTGTTACTGACTAATATATTACAGTTACATTGCTTTTTAGGTAAAGGATTAAATAAATAGTCCTCCTCACATTTTACCCCCCTCCTGAAGTTTAACCCTAAACACCCTCACCAGATTCACTCCACCAATGTTAACCCTAATTGAAGCGGACCTGACACATTGCTGTTAACCTTACCACATTGCTCCCCACTGCAAATGAACATAATGGCCCCTATCAGGTCCGCCAGACCTCGCTGAATACGGCAAGCAATAAGCTCACCATATTCAGCATTGCACCAGCAGCTCACAAGAGCTGCTGGTGCAACGCCGCCCCCTGCAGACTCGCGGGGCTGTCAATCAACCCGATCGAACTCGATCGAGTTGATTTCCGGCGATGTCTGTCCACCTGCTCAGAGCAGGAGGACAGGTTATGGAGCAGCAGTCTTTGTGACCGCTGCTTCATAACTGCTGTTTCTGGCGAGTCTGCAGGCTCGCCAGAAACACGGGGCATCAAGCTCCGTTCGGAGCTTGATAGATAGGCCCCAATGGCTGAACACTCTATAGCTACTTAACACAATGCAAACACTCCTTAACTTTGTTTTCATGGCATTTCCAAAGTAAATATTCACAAACACGTGCATACACACACAGTTATACACATACGCACACACACATCTATCTATTGCTGCAATATATATAACCCCCCAAACACAGATTTCTTAATACAATACTTCCTCAAACACAATACTAAGTGCTGAAAGCCAACAGAGCTAAAGGCAGTAGCTAGGTAAATAAATGAAAGGTTCACAGTTACCTCTAAAAAGTAAGCTCCATGGGCAGTCTCTTATTATACCCCCTAGAATGTAAGCTCATTGGGCAAAATCTCTCATTATATACCTGTATAATACTTCTAAAACAACTGTAAGCATCTTACAAATATAGCCACAAAAAAGTGCTGCCTCCCTCCAACCTGCCGCCCTTGGCAAGTGCCTTGTTTGCATAGGCCAAAATACGCCCCTGCCCCTGCCCCTGCATAAACCTTTATTCACAAGCCCCACAATCTACCTAATCTCCATGATGCCCCTTAACAGTCCCCCAACACCTAAGCCCCCAAATTTCCAAAAACAAAAAACTAGTTGTAAAAAATGTAACTGAGGTCAAGCAACAGGTCCAGTGTCCAGGAGTTCCCCCTATATATAATCTCAATGTTGATAAATGAGTGATGATATTAACCAATCAGAATTGATAATTGAGGGTCTTGTTTTCAAACCTAAACCACTCATTATTTTGATTGATTATTGTATGTGAGATCAGTTTTAATTTATGCAAAACGTATGGCTGTAACTCTGAAGCCATATGATTGTTTGTTTTTTGTTTTTTAATTTTCCCTAAATAAAATCATGGGAAATGTGTGGCATTAACATATTAATATTTAAGGTCATTTCTAGCCTCAATAAAAAAACAAAGTAGTGATTATGCTTTTGTTTTTTATGTATAAACATGGAGACGTTGTAATTCACTAAGCACCATCTAACCAGCTATTTTTTTTAAAAGTTGGATGAGGTTGGTTATAACATATGGAATTTAAAACAGGACAATACTGCACTTTCAATACAAAGCTTATATGTAACACAAGTCAGAAATTGATGCGACAAAACATTTGTGATTTAAAAAGATTTACAACTGGCTTTCAGGTAGATTACAAGTTGTGCGTTTGTCTTTTAATGCTAAAAAACTGGTCATTTCAGTGTTAAAACAGTAACGCAGCCATTACGAGTCTTGTCGGTATAGCTGTACCGCAAGCCTTTTAGACTGTAACGCAACGTTAGTCCCGCACTCGTAAAAATTATGTTTTTTTCATGGAAATTCCATAGCGCAGCCATTACGAGTTTTGCGTTGAGGCTAAAAAGATTGCATTATCGACTATACGTATCGACAAGATCCGTATCGCCATCTGAGAGCAGTAGTTATGAGTTTTACGCAACAAAACTGTTATACAAAACTCATAACTATAGTGTTACAAAGTACACTAACACCCATAAACTACCTATTAACCTCTAAACCGAGGCCCTACCTCATCACAATCACTAAATGAAACTTATTAACCCCTAATCTGCCGCTCCCGACATCGCCGCCACTAATAAAATGTATTAGCCCCTATTCCGCTGCTTCCCGACATCGACACCACTATAAAAAGTTATTAACCCCTAAACCGCCGCCCCTCCCATATCGCAAACATTTAAATATTATTAACCCATAATCTGCCGTCCCCCCACATCGCCCCCACTATACTAAAGCTATTAACTCCTACACCGCCATCACTATAATAAACTTATTATCCCCTAAACCGCAAGTCCCCCACAACGAAATATACTAAATTAAACTATTAACCCCTAAACTATAAACCCCCCACATCGCAATAAACTAATTTAAACTAGTAACCCCTAAACCTAACGCCCCCCCCCCCCCAACTTTATATTAAAATTACAATTTCCCTATCTTAAATTAAATTAAAACTTACCTGTCAAATAAAAAAAATAAGTTTAAACTAACAATTAAACTAATATAACTATTAAACTAAAATTAAACTAACTACCAATTAAAGGGACACTATAACCAAACATTTTCTTTCATGATTAAGGTAGAGAATATAATTTTAAACAAAATTCCAATTTACTTCTATTACCTAATTTGCTTCATTCTTTAGATATACTTTAATGAAGAAATAGCAATGCACACGGTGAACCAATCACAGGAGGCATCTATGTGCAGTTACCAATCAGCAGCTACTAAGCATATCTAGATATGCTTTGCAGCAAAGAATATCAAGAGAATGAAGCAAAATAGATAATAGAAGTAAATTAGAAAATTGTTTAAAATTGTATGCTCTTTCTAAATCATGAAAGAAACAATTTGGGTTTCATGTCCCTTTAAAGAAAACTAAAATACATATTAAAGAAATCCTAACACTACTATAAAAATGACAAAGTATCTAATTACAAAAAATAAAAAATACTAAATTACAAAAAAATAACAAACACTAAATTATGAAAAATAACAAACGAAATTATCAAAAATAAAAACAATTACACCTAATGTAATAGCCCTATAAAAACAAAAAAGCCCACCCAAAATAAAAAAAAACCCTAGCCTACAATAAACTACCAATAGTCCTTAAAAGGGCCTTTTCTAAGGCATTGCCCTAAGTTAAACAGCTCTTTTATCTGTAAAAAAATACAAAGACCCCCCAACAGTAAAACCCACCACCCAACCAACCCCCCAAAATAAAAAAAACCTAACTCTAACAAAAACCTAAGCTACCTATTGCCCTGAAAAGGGCATTTGTATGGGCATTGTCCTTAAAAGAGCATTTAGCTCTTTTGCATTGCCCTGAAAAGGGCATTTAGCTCTTTTCAGAAAAGCACAAACCCTAAACTAAAAAAAAACAAACAAACAAAAAAAAAAAAACACAAAAAAGTTTAAAAAATCCTAACACTAACCCCCAAAGATCCACTTACAGTTTCTGAAGTCCGGACATCCAGGCGGCGAGGTCTTCATCCATCCAGGTGGCGTCCTCTATCTTTATCCAGACATCATCTTCTATCTTCATCCCGGCGGCATCTTCTATTTTCATCCCAGTGGCGTGGAGTGGGTTTATCCTAAAGATATCTGGCGCGGAGCATCCTCTTTATACAGTCACCGCCGTATACTGAATCTTCAATGCAAAGGAGCCTTTTCAAAATGGGCTACTGAAATCCTATTGGCTATATATTTTTATTTTGGGGGTTTGGGGTGGGGGTTTGTAATGTTAGTGGCTCTTTGTATTTTTTTTTCAGGTAAAAGAGCTGTTTAAGTTAGGGCAATGCCCTACAAAAGGTCCTTATAAAGGCTATTGGTAGTTTATTATAGATTAGTTTTCTTTTATTTTGGGGTGTTTTTTTTTTTAAATGGGTATTAGAATATGAATAATTGTTATTATTTTGGATAATTCATTTGTTATTTTGTGTAATGTTTTTTTTTCATTTTGGGGTGGGTTTTTCTTTTTAGAATAGCCATTTTTTTATTTTTAATGGGCAGCAAAAGGGCTGAATGCCTTTTTTAGGGCAATGCCCATACAAATGCCATTTTCAGGGCAATGGGTAGATTAGGTTTTACTTTTTTTTTATTTTGTGGGTTTGGGGGGTGGGGGGTTGTATACTGTTAGGGGGTGTTTGTTTTTCTTTTGTAGAAAAACAGCTGATATCTTTAGGGCAATGCCCTACAAAAGGCCTTTTTAATGGCCCACATAATGACCTTTTAAGGGTCCCTGAAAGTTTATTATAGATTACGGTTTTTTGTTTTGGGGTGTTTTTTTGTGTGTTTTTTTTAAAGGGTATTAGAAAAGGAATCATTTTTATTGGTTTGGATAATTTTGTTTGTTATATTTTGTAAGGGTAGGTTTTAGTGTAAGGCAGCTTAGGTTTTATTTCACAGGTAAGTTTGTATTTCTAATAACTAGGTAGTTAGTAAATAGTTAATAACTATTTACTAACTAGTCTACCTAGTTAAAATAAATACAAACTTACCTGTGAAAAAAAAACCTAAGATAGCTACAATATAACTATTAGTTATATTGTAGCTAACTTAGGTTTTATTTCACAGGAAGGTTTGTATTTAGTTTTAAATAGGTATTATTTAGTTAATAATGGTAACTTTAATTTAGCTCTATTTTAATTATGTTAAAGTTAGGGGGTGTTAGGGTTACGGTTAGGGTTACGCTTAAATTTAGGGGTTAATAGTTTAATTTAGGTTGTTGCGATGTGGGGGGCTGTCGGTTTAGGGGTTAATAGGTTTATTTAGTGGTAGTGATGTGGGAGGCCAGAAGTTTAGGGGTTAATAACTTTATTTAGTGGCAGAGATGTCAGCGAGCAGCAGAATAGGGGTAATAGATTTATTATAGTGTGGGCGATGTTGGGGTGCAGGGGAATAGGTGTCAATTACTTTAGTATACTGGCGGTGATATCGGGAGCGGCAGATTAGGGGTTAATAACATTATATAGGTGTCGGCGATGTCGGGGGCAGCAGATTAGGGGTGTTTAGACATGGGGTTTATGTTAGGTGTTAGGTTTAAAGGGACAGTCAACACCAGAATTTTTGTTGTTTAAAAAGAAAGATAATCCCTTTATTACCCATTCCCCAGTTTTGCATAACTAACACAGTTATAATAATACACGTTTTACCTCTGTAATTATCTTTTATCTAAGCTTCTGCTGACTGCCCCCTTATTTCAGTTCTTTTGACAGACATGCAGTTTAGCCAATCAGTGCTCAGTCCTAGGTCACTTTACGTGCCTGAGCTCAATGTTATCTATATGAAACATGTGAACTAATGCCCTCTAGTGGTCAAAATGTATTCAGATTAGAGGTAGTCTTCAAGGTCTAATAAATTAGCATATGAACCTCCTAGTTTTAGCTTTCAACTAAGAATACCAAGAGAACAAAGCAAAATTGGTGATAAAAGTAAATTGGGAAGTTGTTTAAAATTGCATGCCCTATTTAAAACATGAAAGTTTTTTTTGGACTTGACTGTCCCTTTAAACGTAATTTTTTTTCCCCCATAGACATCAATGGGGCTGCGTTACCAAGCTTTTCATTCCGTGATTGCAGGTGTCTTTTTCTAACCCGTTCTCCCCATTGATGTCTATGGGGAAAGCGTGCACGAGCACGTCAAAACAGCACTTGTATTTAGTGCAGTATGGAGCTTAACACAACCATATCGCACGCACAAGGCGGCTGTTTCAAAACTTGTAATGGCAGCCTTTTGTTGTGTTCGTTAAATACCGTCTAACGCGCATAATAATCTACCTGTTTGTAAATTGACTTAAAGGGACAGTAAAGTCCAAATTAAACTTTTATGATTCGGATAGGGCATGTAATTATAAACAACTTTCCAATTTACTTTTATAATCAAATTTGCTTTGTTATCTTGGTATTCTTAGATGAAAGCTAAACTTTAATAGGCTCATATGCTAATTTATAACTTATTGAAGGCCGCCTCTTATCTGAATGCATTTGACAGTTTTTCACATCTATATGGCATTAGTTCATGTGTCCCATACTGTATAGATAACATTGGTGTCATGCCCGTGAAGTTGTTTAAGACACTAATTGCCTGAAATGCAGGTCTGTCAAAAGATCTGAGATAAGGGGGCAGTCTGCAGAGGCTTAGATACAAGGTAATCACAGTGTATTAATAAAACAGTGTTGGTTATGCAAAACTGGTTATGTAAACACCACAAATGTTATTGTTTAAAAAGATAGATAATCCCTTTATTTACCATAATGGGATTATCTATCTTTTTAAACAATAACATTTTTGGTGTTTACTATCCCTTTAAAAGCCAGCATTCAGTTGAAACTCATATGAAACAGCTTTTAATTTGACATTTAACATTGTTTTAATGTTTCTTTTACTATTATGATTAGATTAATATAATAATAATAATAATAATTAATATTGTTTTAATGTAAACTAATGTTTTTTTAATAGCAATATTTTTTTAACTGTCTCTTCTTGTCCATATTGGTCTAGTAACAAACCATAAGGCTGAGTGGATTTGACAAGATGGAAGTGTTTTGTTGATTAGCTGACTTGTAAATGTATTATGAAGTATAATGTTAGAGGCACTGTGCTATATAATGAGGCCTTAACCGGTTAAACCACCGGGTGCTACACCTCTAAATATAAGTACAAATTGCAAATAGCGTCAGACCACATACTGTGTGACAAAGACAAAAAGGTTACAAGTGCACTAACAGTTCCCTTCAGAATATAATTGTATTTAAAACAGAAACTTTTAATAATACATTCTAAAAAGTTTATACCAATACTATAAGAACTATTATAAATACACACACACCTTGAAACCTGCACAAGTAAGCACACAAAAGAGTAAGGTGCTTACAGCAGCATCAGTTGTGGTATGCTAAAAAGGCAGGTTCAAAGAAAAAATAAAAGGAAAATTGATAACTACGCGTTTCAGCCTGTACACTGCTCCCCTATAGATGAGAAACTGCTAAAGACCTACAAAAAAGATTCCTAGGGAGAGGTTATTCTAAGAAAAGCTTGTCTAGGGCTTATCAAAGGGCTATGAACACAGATAAAATAAACTTTGCTAGTTCCTAAAGATAAATCTGGTTAAATTGAGAACATTAGATTTATCTTCTCATATAATAAATACTCACTAGAAGTGAGGGGGATATTTGAAAAGTATTGTTATATCTTAAAATTTGATGATTATTTGGGAGGGACTTTACCAAATAGGCCCACAAGGACCTTTTAAAGAGCACGCAATATTAAAGACTCTCTGATGAGCAGTCATTTTGATCAATTAGCTAAAAGAAAACCACTATTTAGGGGTTTCATAGCATGTGGCTCATGCTCCACTTGCCAACATATCAGTGATGTGCGGTGAGGTCAGAGGCTGGTGAGGCAGTGGCTAGGAATCGGATACGCCTTCATTATTTAGATATCCTTTGTTGAAGAAATAGCAATGCACATGGGTGAGCCAATTGCATGAGGTATGTATATGCAGCCACCAATCAGTAGCTACTGAGCATATTAAGATATGATTTTCAACAAAGGATATCTGATTTTCTTCATTCTTTTGATATCCTTTGTTGAAAATCATATCTAAATATGCGCAGTAGCTACTGAGCATATTTAGATATGATTTTCAACCAAGGATATCAAAAGAATGAAGAAAATCAGATATCCTTTGTTGAAAATCATATCTAAATATGTGCAGTAGCTAATGAGCATATTTAGATATGATTTCCAACAAAGGATATCTGATTTTCTTCATTCTTTTGATATCCTTTGTTGAAAATCATATCTAAATATGCACAGTAGCTAATGAGCATATTTAGATATGATTTTCAACAAAGGATATCTGATTTTCTTCATTCTTTTGATATCCTTTGTTGAAAATAATATCTAAGTATGCGCAGTATCTAATGAGCATATTTAGATATGATTTCAACAAAGGATATCAAAAGAATGCAGATAATCAGATATTAGATGTAAATTGGAAAGTTATTTAACACTATGTCCCTAAAGTTTTCAGGAAAAGCTTATAGAAGCAGAAGCAGCTACTTCAATGTCTTAGGACAGCATAGCTTGGGAGGTTTGTTCAGCACAGCAAGCATATCATAATAGTTTACCTCCCAACATTTCCAGGAAAGGAAGCAGGTGAGGGAGACTTGTGCACAGCCACAGAGAGAGTGTGTGGGTGTCTTGTAGGTGGGGCTAAAATTCCCACGCTTTACAGGCCTGACTGTTTATGTTTTGACGTTTTGATCTCAACTGCACTCATGGCTGCTGCACTGCACTGACTGCAGCCTTATTTTACAAAATATACAACTTAGCCACCCGACCCGGTCCCACGTTCAGAACGTCTTACTCTTACTATTTTTTTTAGTAACTGTTTTTGTCAGTGCTAGCCGCTATTATACTGTGTATTTTTCAAACCAATTTATAAGTTATGACATTTATTAAAATAACCGCATTAAACGAGGTTAATAAATCTCATAACTTATAAATTGGTGTGAAAAACACCACAGTATAACTATAGCTGCCACTGACAAAAACAGTTACTAAAAAATAGTAAAAGTAAGACGTTCTGAAGTCTGTCTGAACTTGTCACGACGAGTACATTTTGCTGCTGCAGTGCTGCTGCCTAACTGCCAAGTTTGCCAACAATCATCTGCCAATGCCTTAACCAATTCCAATAACCATACCACAATTCCTGTGTTATACATAACACAATTTACATGACAGATTTACATGACAATTTTGCATGACAGAGAGAGTAAGTGTGTGTGTGTGCATGACAGAGAGAGTAAGTTGGTGTGTGTGCTGTGCATGACAGAGAGAGAGAGAAAGTGTCAGTGAGTGTGTTTGTGACAGAGAGAGAGAGAGTAACAGAGATCCAGCTAGAATGTAGTAGTCATTCAATTTATTTTATAGGCATGGCTGGAAATTTCCATTTTACACTAGTCCAATGTTTATAAAAAATTGCAGAGACAGGACACATACACACACACACAAATATACAGTGATACTCTGATACACACACTCATACTCATACACACACACACTCACTCATACACACAGATATACACTGAAACACACACACACACTCATACCCACACACTCACTCATACACACACAGATATACACTGATACACACACATATATACACTGATACACGCATACACACACACACAGATATACATTGATACACACACAGATATACACTGATACACACACATATATACACTGATACACGCATACACACACACACAGATATACATTGATACACACACAGATATACACTGATACACACACATATATACACTGATACACACGCATACACACACACACAGATATACTCTGATACACACACATATATACACTGATACACACGCATACACACACAGATATACATTGATACACACACAGATATACACTGATACACACACGCATACGCACACACACTCATACCCACACACACTTACTCATACACACACACAGATATACACTGATACACACACAGATATACACTGATACACGCATACACACACACACAGATATACATTGATACACACACAGATATACACTGATACACACACATATATACACTGATACACACGCATACACACACACACAGATATACACTGATACACACACATATATACACTGATACACACGCATACACACACACACACAGATATACATTGATACACACACAGATATACACTGATACACACACGCATACGCACACACACTCATACCCACACACACTTACTCATACACACACACAGATATACACTGATACACACACAGATATACACTGATACACACGCATACACACACACATAGATATACACTGATACACACGCATACACACACTCACTCATACACACACAGAGAGCCAGAAGGTGAAGGAAGTTAATGAAAACAGCTCTTTTACTTTTTTTAAATCCAGTAGCTGTCAATGAGTGTCCACGCCAAGATACTATGGTGATAGAGAGAGTCTGTGACATTGTGTCTGGGCACTCTGTGTCAGTTACTGAATTTAAAAAAAGTAAAACAGCTGTTCTCATTATTGAGAATATGAGGTAGGATGTTCCTTGGAAGTTCATAAGTTAGTGAAAGAGTTCAGTCATTTAACTCCTTACTTATTTCACTCATTAGTAATATGATAAAAAAAAAACAAAGTGTGATTGACTGGACCTGACAACCTCAGAACTATGATCTTATTTTTAGGTAGAGGGTGAATGGAGGCTTCAGAGCATTTGGCATATGATTCAGGTGCCCATTAGTGCACAGTTCAGAGGTTCCTGATCTGTGCACTGATTGGCATCTCAATGCCAAATGCTCTGAAGTCTACAAGGGTATAATTTGATCACATTTTGGAACTACTTCAAATGTCCTGCATTCAATAAATATATACTTGTATATGTATTTATTTATGCAGAACACATTTTATTTAGAAAAAAGGTATATGATACATTTTGATATGTGTGCTAAACTTAATATAAATAAAATGTGCTGCATAATAAATATATTGGGGGGGGGGGGACATTTTTCAGATTGAAAGGGGGACAAAATAAATCATGAAAGTAAATTTTTAT
Source organism: Bombina bombina (assembly GCF_027579735.1). Lineage (NCBI taxonomy): Eukaryota > Metazoa > Chordata > Amphibia > Anura > Bombinatoridae > Bombina > Bombina bombina. The sequence goes on along the minus strand of NC_069499.1, from coordinate 1,425,330,885 downwards.
TTTTGTGTTTTATTAAGCATTGCATGCATGCTGCTGTGCCACTAGAAGAACTGTTCAAGGCTAGAAGATTTAGAACTGTTTGTTTTTTGGAATGCCCCTTTAAAACATATATTTTGCCTAATGCCTATATATATATATAGTTAGTTATTATTTACAGTGTTTATGGTGAGATGGATTAGGAATATAGTTTTGCTAATTTAAACATTTCTTTTCATAGCCTCACTGTCCTAAATCAGTTGCAGATTGATTTCTAACGATTAACAGGGGCCATTGCTGGGCACAGTTTGTTGGGTCCTGGTGTACAAATTTCAAAAAGTAAGGGAGATCTATTTATGTTTGCAATGCAACCCAACTCATACAAAAATGTCCTTTTTTTTTAACCTTTTTAAGCTTAAGCCTATAAGTGTGGGTGACTGACTGGGAGGCAGACGGCAGTTCATCCTTTAAGGCTAGCTTGGATATTTCAATGGCCCTCTCCGGCAGCATTCAGCTCCTTCACTTACCTTTGTCGTTGTCGTTGTCGTCGTCGCATCGGGCTGCCTGACTCAAATCCACACCGGCCGCATCAACCTGACCACCAATGCGGCTGCGCAACAATTTCCCGCCCGGCAACTCAGCCTAGAGACTCAGACATACTGATGCCTGATTGGCTGAGCGGCCGGGCAGGCAGGGCTCAGGGCTCCCGAGGCTAGCCTCCGGTGGGAGCAGTTATGGGCTGCATTAGAGACTGCTGCATTAGTTTTTATTCCCCACTGGGTGGCAGTCTTTAAAGCAGCCCATAACATAATTACATTCATATTGCGCAATGGAAGGACAGCTGGCCTCATACCTTCTTGCGCAATATGAATGCAATGTAGTAAGTAAAGTTAAATTAAATAAACAATAAAAAGCATAATTTGGTGGAGGGGTGGGGGGGTAGGGGGGGTCACCTTTCATATGTAAAAAAAAAAAAAAGAAGAAAAAAAAACAACATTTTTTTTTTTTTTTTAAATGAAAAAATAGATGTAATTCCCACATTGGCCAGGGGAGGCGCTGCCTCCCCTGCCTCTAATGAATGCAGCCAGGGGAGGCGCTGCCTCCCCTGCCTCTAATGAATGCACGTCACTGCAACATATGGTAAAAAAAAACTGAAAACACTGACCGTTTGGTAACAAACTTCCATATAAAGCTATATCAACTGTGATTGTAATATTTATTATGTTAGTATATCCACTCGTACCTTGGCTGTAAGAATAACTGAACATCTGTGTAACATTTGTAATGCTAAAAAAGCTTTGGCAAAAGGAAATCAAATAACCACTGTTGGCAAACACTTCTTAACACACCACAATGCCAACCTGAAAGCCCTAAAATGCTGGGGTTTGGATTTTATTAAATGTGGTATTAGAGGTGGAGATGTTCAATCATCGCTTTTACAGAGCGAAACCAAATGGATATTTCTTATGAATAGTGTCCCCCCTCATGGAATGAACCATAATAACAATTATAGGGTACACCTATGAGTAAAACATTGTAATGTGGGGGTACACAGTTGTGTGTTTTTCATGGTGCTACATCTTTATTCTTGTTTTGAACTTTGGTGGGTTTAACCCCTTAATGACCAAGGACGTGCCAGGCACGTCCTACAAAAAATGTTTGTTAACGATCAAGGACGTGCCTGGCACGTCCACTTGGGTTTCAAGTGCTGGAAGCAATCGTGATCACTTCCAGCCGCTTTCATGGTATTGCAGCGATGCCTCGATATTGAGGCATCGTGCAATACCCTTTGTTAAGTAACCGATGCAGAGAGGGCCACTCGGTGGCCCTCTCTGCATCAGCCAGCGATGGTGCCGATCGTTGGTGGTGTGGGAGGGATAGCAGGGAGGCGAGTGGGCAGGCCATCACTGAATGAGGTGGGAGGAGGGCGTGAGGAGGTGTGAGAGGGGTGGGAGGGTTGTGTGAGAGGAGCGGCTATGCTACAAGTATTTAGTGAGTGGGAAGGAGGGAGAGGGTGGATATATGTCTCGGGAAAAGGATCTGGGAGTGGGAGGGAGGAGGGGAATAAGTTGGGGCAGCTACACTACGAACAACGTTATTTTTTTTTTAATATAAACCTTTATTTTTATACTGGCAGACTTTCTGTCAGTACTTAAGATGGGGGTGACCTTTGGGGGGTGGGGGAGGAAAGAGAGCTGTTTGAGAGGGGTCAGGGAGAGATCAGGGGTGGGATGTGTCAGGTGGGAGGCTGATCTCTACACTAAAGCTAAAATTATCCCTACAAGCTACCTAATTAACCCCTTCACTGCTGGGCATAATACAAGTGTGGTGCGCAGCAGCATTTAGCAGCCTTCTAATTACCAAAAAGCAATACCAAAGTCATATATGTCTGCTATTTCTGAACAAAGGGGATCCCAGAGAAGCATTTACAACCACTTATGCCATAATTGCATGTTTGTGAATAATTTCAGTGAGAAACCTAAAGTTTGTAAAAAAAAGTTAACGTTTTTTTTTTATTTGATCCCATTTGGCAGAGAAATTGTGGCATGAAATATACCAAAATGGGGCTAGATCAATATTTTGGGTTGTCTACTAAAAAAATAATATATATATGTGAAAGGTCATTCAGGGATTCCTGACAGATATTAGTGTTGCAATGTAACTATCGCTAATTTTGAGGGGAAAAAATGGTTTGGAAATAGCAAAGTGCTACTTGTATTTATTGCCCTATAACTTGTAAAAAAAGCAAAGAATATGTAAACATTGGGTATTTCTAAACTCAGGACAAAATTTAGAAACTATTTAGCATGGGCGTTTTTTGGTGGTTGTAGATGTGTAACAGATTTTGGGGGTCAAAGTTTTAAAAAGTGTGTTTTTTTATTTTGTCATCATATTTTATAATTTTTTTATAGTAAATTATATGATATGATGAAAATAATGGTATCTTTAGAAAGTCCATTTAATGGCAAGAAAAACGGTATAAAATGTGTGTGGGTACAGTAAATGAATAAGAGGAAAATTACAGCTAAACACAAAATAAAAAAATGGTCTGATCACTAAGGGGTTAAGATTTAATATATGAAATGATGGCCAGAAGTAGTTAACACTGGAAAAGTTATTTATAACATATGTGCCTATTTTGTGAGTTAAGTTCTAATGAATTTACACAAACATCTAAAACCATATTAACATGTAAATGTAGTAGGCGCCATAGGGATTGTCTATAAAGTGATCATGTGAACAATACGGTAACATCCATCTAAATAATAGACAACCCACAATTTCACTTATAAGAAAATAATGTAGATGTAGGCGCTACCAAGATTGGCTAATACATAGGTATCTATTTATCAAGTCGTCAACCGCAAATACGCTGGAATTCCGCAGCGTATTTGTGGCGAGCCTGATCCGCCTTAGTTATCAAACCCTACAAACCGTCAAAAGTAGAATTTTGTGACATAACATACGATCCGCCGGACTCAGTCCGACACAGATCGATGCTTACGTCACTACAGATGTTCCAAACACAAGTTCGGCACAATCTGACTACTTTTGGCTGATCCAATCAGCCAATGGGATTGAGCTTGCATGTTATTGGCTGATTGGATCAGCCAATAGGATTGAACTTCAATCCTATTGGCTAATTGCATCAGCCAATAGGATTTTTTCTACCTTAATTCCGATTGGCTGATAGAATTCTATCAGCCAATCGGAATTGAAGGGACGCCATCTTGGATGATGTCACTTAAAGGAACCTTCATTCTTCAGTCACCATCAAAAGAAGAGGATGCTCCACGTCGATGTCTTGAAGATGGAGCCGCTCCGCGCCGGATGGATGAAGATAGAAGATGCCGCCTGGATAAAGACTTCTGCCCATCTGGACGACCACTTCTGCCCGTCTGGAGGACCACTTCTGCCGGCTTCGTGGAGGACTTCGGCCCAGTTGGGTGAAGACTTCTCAAGGTAGGGTGATCTTCAAGGGGTTAGTGTTAGGTTTTTTTAAGGGGGGATTGGGTGGGTTTTAGAGTAGGGTTGGTTGTGTGGTTGGTGGGTTTTAATGTTGGGGGGGTTGTAATTTTTTATTTACAGGTAAAAGAGATGATTACTTTGGGGCAATGCCCCGCAAAAGGCCCTTTTAAGGGCTATTTGTAATTTAGTGTAGGGTAGGGCTTTTTTTTATTTTGGGGGGGCTTTTTTATTTTGTTAGGGGGATTAGATTAGGTGTAATTAGTTTAAAAATCTTGTAATTATTTTATTATTTTCTATAATTTAATGTTTGTTTTTTGTACTTTAGATATTTTTTTAATTGTATTTAATTGTATTTAGTTTAGGGAATTTATTTAATTATAGTGTAGTGTTAGGTGTAATTGTAACTTAGGTTAGGTTTTATTTTACAGGTATATTTGTATTCATTTTAACTAGGAAGTTATTAAATAGTTAATAACTATTTAATAACTATTCTACCTAGTTAAAATAAATACAAAGTTGCCTGTAAAATAAATGTAAACCCTAAGATAGCTACAATGTAACTATTAGTTATATTGTAGCTAGCTTAGGGTTTATTTTATAGGTAAGTATTTAGTTTTAAATAGGAATAATTTATTTAATGCTACTAATATTTATTTCGATTTATTTAAATTATATTTAAGTTAGGGGGTGTTAGGGTTAGGGTTAGACTTAGGTTTAGGGGTTAATAAATTTAATATAGTGGCAGCGACGTTGGGGGCGGCAGATTAGGGGTTAATAAATGTAGGTAGGTGGCGGCGGTGTAGGGGGGGCAGATTAGGGGTTAATATATATAATGTAGGTGGCGGCGGTGTAGGGGGGGCAGATTAGGGGTTAATAAATATAATGTAGGTGGCGGTGGTGTAGGGGGGGGCAGATTAGGGGTTAATAAATATAATGTAGGTGGCGGCGGTGTAGGGGGCAGCAGATTAGGGGTTAATAAGTATAATATAGGTGGCGGTGGGCTCCGGGAGCGGCGGTTTAGGGGTTAATACGTTTAGTTGCGGCGGGGTCCGGCAGCAGCGGTTTAGGTGTTAATACATTTATTAGAGTTGCGGTGGGGTCCGGGAGTGGCGGTTTTGGGGTTAATACATTTATTAAAGTTGCGGCGGGGTCCGGGAGCGGCAGTTTAGGGGGTAAACAGTATAGTATAGTGTGGTTGTTTAGTGACAGGATACCAAGAAAGCTGTAAAAAAGCCGAAGAGCAGCGAGATCGATGACTGTTAGTTAACAACAGTCCGCTGCTCATCGCACCGTACTTGGTGCACGGCTTTTTGACAGCTTTCTTGATAATTTTGGAGAACGTATTCAGCTCCGAGGCAGCGATGTTAGGAGATCTTAGGCGATGCGTATTGGTGCCGGCGAATGCAAGTCAGTTGACGCTTTGATAAATAGATGCCATAGTCAAATGACCGTGTTATTCTTACGAAAACAGTTTTCAATCAAGTAGTCATATACTATTAATAACATTCAACACCATCCATAAGAAAGTAATGACAAAGTAGGCGATGATTAGATTGATCCTATAAGGTCACATGACGATGACAACACATTTGGTAATTTCAACACAATGCCTTAAAAAGTCAACAAAAGGGAGCAGAAACAGTAACATATAGGACATCACCATTTGGGATATTTCAGCTGACATGAAAAATGCTATGAAGCTGAGGAAAATACTTATGTACCTATTTTCCTTCCATGTTCCCATTTACCACCTAAAAATAAAACATGATAAATTATCTATCTGTCCTTTGTCTATTGCTTTATTTACAGATCAATAATGAATGAGCAATGCCAATATGGATTTCATACAGAGCAAGTTTAGTAATGTATTACTTATCTCAACACTCTTCTAATGTAGCATTTACCATATGCTTTGTAACCTTATATGGTTTGGTTTTAATTTAAAACTCATGGTTTCATTGTTCTGTGTTTCCATATCTCTAATATTAGAAGCAAAAATAACAGCACATGATGTTTGGCAGAGTTAAAATGAATAGCTGAAAAAATACATCTTTTATTTACGACTAAATCTTGTATATACACATGTGAAAGCATTTTCTGGGTGGGAAATGGTAGCATAACAGCTGGAGGCCATTAGCTCCTTTAGACCAATAACTGGAGACCAGTCCCTAACAAAGATAAAGATCCTAAAGATCCTAACAAGTAAAACATTGGTTAATTGGTTAAAGCTTGTAGTTATACCTTGGCTAGGGATGTATATTACCATGATTTGTGATTATTTCATTAATCCTGATCATTGACTTGTTTCAACCAATGCTGATGAAGCATTTGTGTATCTAAATTTTGAGCACCCTTCTATGCCAGCTTGTTTAGTGCACTTAGAGGACAAGTCTTTACCCTCCCCCCACTGAGTATATAGGGCCAGATTACGAGTGGAGTGCTAACAGTTAAGCAAGCGATAAGGGGTTTATTGTGGGTTTATACGCACGTCAGGTTTTCGCTCGTATTACAAGTTGAAAGTAAATGTGATCGCTTGAGCGCAATTGAAGCTAACTCACGTTGGGTTAAAGCATCCTCAGAGCACTGGTTAACTGTTTTTTGAAGCAAAAAAGTGTCAGAAACACATAAAAAATACATGAGTGTACAGTTACACTTATAATAACACCATCTAATAAAATATTACATGTGCTCGATAAACTATTCCCCATAGAAGTAAAAAAAATGGGAAAAAACTCACACGCAAACCTGTTCACATATTCTCAAGTGCGCTAACCCGACATGAAAATATTAATATTTCACATTCAAATGTTATTCACATAGAAGAATGTGTTCTATTTATTCATTAAAGGGACAGTCAACACCAGAATTTTTGTTGTTTTAAAAGATAGATAATCCTTTAATTACCCATTCCCCAGTTTTGCAAAACCAACAGTTATAATAATACACATTTTACCTTGTATATAAGCCTATGCAGAATGCCTCCGTATTTCAGTTCTTTTGACAGACTTGCATTTTAGCCAATCAGTGCTCACTCCTCTGTAAATTCCCGTGCATGAGCTCAATGTTATCTATATGAAACACATGATCTAACGCCCTCTAGTGGGGAAAAACTGTAGAGGCGGCCTTCAAGGTCTAAGAAATTAGCATATGAACCTCCTAGGTTTAGCTTTCAACTAAGAATACCAAGAGAACAAAGCAAAATTGGTGATAAAAGTAAATTGGAAAGTTGTTTTAAATGACATGCCCTATTTGAATCATAAAAGTTTTTCTAGACTTGACTGTCCCTTTAATAGATATTTCTACATATATTTGATGGTATTTTGGTACAATATATATATATATATATATATATATATATATATATATATATATATATATATACCTATTATATATATATATATATATATATACACAGTCATATGCAAAAGTTTAAGCACCCCTGACAATTTCCATGCTTTCCTTTATAAGTAATTGTGTGTTTGGATCAGCAATTTAATGTTGATCTATAAAATAACTGAAGGACACAGTAATATTTCAGTAGTGAAATGAGGTTTATTGGATTAACAGAAAATGTGCAATATGCATCAAAACGAAATTAGACAGGTGCATAAATTTGAGCACCCTTGTCATTTTGTTCATTTGAATACCTGTAACTACCTAGCACTGATTAATCGGAACACACAATTGGTTTGGTGAGCCCATTAAGTCTTGAACTTCATAGGCAGGTGCATCCAATCATGAGAAAAGGTATTTAAGGTGGCCAATTGCAAGTTGTTGTTCTCTTTGACTCTCCTCTGAAGAGTGGCAACATGGGGGCCTCAAAACAACTCTCAAATGACCTGAAAACAAAGATTGTTCAACATTATGGTTTAGGGGAAGGCTACAAAAAGCTATCACAGAGATTTAAGCTGTCAGTGTCCACTGTGAGGAACATAGTGAGGAAATGGAAGACCACAGTCACAGTTCTTGTTAAGGCCAGAAGTAAAATATCGGAAAGGCAAAGGATGGTGAGAACGGTCAAAAACAGCCCTCAGACCACCTCCAAAGACCTACAACATCATCTTGCTGCAGATGGTGTCACTGTGCATCGTTCAACAATTCAGCGCACTTTGCACAAGGAGAAGCTGTATGGGAGAGTGATGCGGAAGAAGCCTTTTCTGCACACACGCCACAAACAGAGTAGCTTGAGGTATGCAAACACACATTTGGACAAGCCAGCTTCATTTTGCTGTGGACTGATGAAACAAAGATTGAGTTATTTGGTCATAACAAGGGGCATTATGCATGGCGGCAAAATTACACAGCGTTCCAAGACAAACACTTGCTAGCCACAGTAACATTTGGTGGATGTTACATTGGGGCTGTGCTGGTACTGTGAATCTTGTTAAAGTTGATGGTCGCATGGATTCCACTCAATATCAGCAGATACTTGAGAATAATGTTGAGGAATCAGTTACAAAGTTGAAGTTACGCCGGGGCTGGATATATCAACATAACAACGACCCAAAACACTGCTCAGAATCTACTCTGGAATTTATGCAGAGGAACAAGTACAATGTTCTGGAATTGCCATCCCAGTCCCCAGACCTGAATATCATTGAAAATCTGCACGCAAACAATATTTAGTGCTCCACATGTAATCTATCCCTGAGTGTTTACTGTGCCTTTAAAACACAAACGTGCTTAATAAATATTTCATTAAGTCTAAAAAAATTAATGAGCGAATGTAAAATATTAAAGGGACAGTCTAGGCCAAAATAAACTTTCACGATTCAGATAGGACATGTAATTTTAAACAATTTTCCAATTTACTTTTATCACCAATTTTGCTTTGTTCTCTTGGTATTCTTAGTTGAAAGCTTAACCTAGGAGGTTCATATGCTAATTTCTTAGACCTTGAAGGCCACCTCTTTTCAGAATGCATTTTAACAGTTTTTCACCACTAGAGGGTGTTAGTTCATGTTTTTCATATAGATAACACTGTGCTCGTGCACGTGAAGTTATCTGGGAGCAGGCACTGATTGGCTAAACTGCAAGTCTGTAAAAAGAACTGAAATAAAGGGGCAGTTTGCAGAGTCTTAGATACAAGATAATCACAGAGGTTAAAAGTATATTAATATAACTGTGTTGGTTATGCAAAACTGGGGAATGGGTAATAAAGGGATTATCTAATTTTTAAAACAATAAAAATTCTGGTGTAGACTGTCCCTTTAAGTAAATACCTTATCTTTCAATGAAATTGGGAAGTCCACTTGACTTAGGCAATACCTTTATTTAGAAGATCTGTAAGGTGTTGCACTGGTTCTAAATACATTTTATTTCCTTACCGAAAGGATTTAATGCGATTGTGCTGATCATTTTGACTTTTTTCACAGTTGTAGAATAACATAGCCAAGTCTAACGTTTTTTTTTAAAGAAAAATAACATTGTTTTAACTGCAATTATTTCTCAGTAGCCAAAATCCACCTACCATTTGCCTTATTTGCAGGAACCAATCTGAGCTTTAGTTTGCAGACAACAACGCTAACCATAGTCATAATGTTAGTATAGAGCCCTCAGGGCTCCCTAACAGTCCACATCTTGAGGATATCTGAACTAGAGCACAGGTAAAATAATCAGCTGATTTGTAAACCTAGTTATTTTACCTGATCTCATTGAGGGTAATCCTCAAAACGTGACCTATTGGGGAGGCCAGGGACAGGTTTGAAAACCAGTGGTATAGAGTGAATTGTTTTGCAATTGTTATTAGTTAAATCCAATTAGTGACAGCTATGTAGAAAAGTTAGCCTTTATAAGTTAGCAGGATGCATTTGAAGGTCCGACGAGTTGCAAATCTACACATTTCAGAGTGTGTGCAAAATTATAATGAAAGTACTGTCCCTTTAAGAAAATCTCGCTAACGGATCTGGTCAAGTGGAAGGATTTATTTCCTTTATTTTAAGTGTATTTTTGGCCAATGTTCATGCAGCAGATATTTCCTCTCATGATGAATAAATACAGAGCTCTGGAAAGATAGCTGTTTACAGTTTGGTTTTATGATTGTGTGGGATAACTGTTAGTTATTGTGCACAGGACTCAGACTGTATGGAGACAGGAAACAGAGGGAATTATTGGTCACTCATTAAATAGCATGTACACATTCTTACATGGATTTACAAACCTGTATGGCACAAAATAGTGGTATTAAAGGGACGTTAAACACCTCTTGCTTTTTTGTACAATTTGGGCTTTGTGCCATGCTCCCTAGACAGGTCAAAAAGAAAAATATATAGCCTAGGTTTTCAAAATGCTGGAAATTGCCTAAACCACTTATTTGATTTGCAGCAATTAAAGGTTACAGTATTTTCTTTTCCGCCTCACTAGGGAGCGTAGGATAGGCACATTTTCACACAAAGGCAAGAGGCATTTTATATCCTTTTAAACATACACTTGAGATACCATTATAACGGCTAGATTTAGAGTTTGGCGGTAGCCGTGAAAACCAGCGTTAGAGGCTCCTAATGCTGGTTTTAGGCTACCGCCGGTATTTGGAGTCACTGAAAATAGGGTCTAACGCTCACTTGTCAGCCGCGACTTTTCCATACCGCAGATCCCCTTACGTCAATTGCGTATCCTATCTTTTCAATGGGATCTTTCTAACGCCGGTATTTAGAGTCGTTTCTGAAGTGAGCGTTAGAGCTCTAACGACAAAACTCCAGCCGCCTGAAAAAAGCAGGAGTTAAGAGCTTTCTGGGCTAACGCCGGCTCATAAAGCTCTTAACTACTGTACCCTAAAGTACACTAACACCCATAAACTACCTATGTACCCCTAAACTGAGGTCCCCCCACATCGCCGCCACTCGATTAAAATTTTTTAACCCCTAATCTGCCGACCGCCACCTACGTTATACTTATGTACCCCTAATCTGCTGCCCCTAACCCCGCCGACCCCTGTATTACATTTATTAACCCCTAACCTGCCCCCCACAACGTCGCCTCCAGCTACCTACAATAATTAACCCCTAATCTGCCGACCGCAAAGCGCCGCCACCTACGTTATCCTTATGTACCCCTAATCTGCTGCCCCTAACACCGACGACCCCTATATTATATTTATTAACCCCTAATCTGCCCCCCTCAATGTCGCCGACACCTGCCTACACTTATTAACCCCTAATCTGCCGAGCGGACCGCACCGCTACTATAATAAAGTTATTAACCCCTAACCCGCCTCACTAACCCTATCATAAATAGTATTAACCCCTAATCTGCCCTCCCTAACATCGCCGACACCTAACTTCAATTATTAACCCCTAATCTGCCGACTGGAGCTCACCGCTATTCTAATAAATGTATTAACCCCTAAAGCTAAGTCTAACACTAACACTAACACCCCCCTAACTTAAATATAATTTACATCTAACGAAATAAATTAACTCTTATTAAATAACTTATTCCTATTTAAAGCTAAATACTTACCTGTAAAATACATCCTAATATAGCTACATTATAAATTATAATTATATTATAGCTATTTTAGGATTTATATTTATTTTACAGGCAACTTTGTAAGTATTTTAACCAGGTACAATAGCTATTAAATAGTTAAGAACTATTTAATAGTTACCTAGTTAAAATAATAACAAATTTACCTGTAAAATAAATCCTAACCTAAGTTATAATTAAACCTAACACTACCCTATCAATAAATTAATTAAATAAACTACCTACAATTACCTACAATTAACCTAACACTACACTATCAATAAATAAATTAAATACAATTGCTACAAATAACTACAATTACATAAACTAACTAAAGTACAAAAAAACATACAATACCCCCCCCAACATTACAACCCACCACCCACATACCCCTAATCTAACCCAAACCCCCCTTAAATAAACCTAACACTAAGCCCCTGAAGATCTTCCTACCTTGTCTTCACCATCCAGGTATCACCGATCCGTCCTGGCATCCGGTGCTGAAGAGGTCCAGAAGAGGCTCCAAAGTCTTCCTCCTATCCGGCAAGAAGAGGACATCCGGACCGGCAAACATCTTCTCCAAGCGGCATCTTCGATCTTCTTGCATCCGGTGCAGAGCGGGTCCATCTTGAAGCAGCCGACGCGGATCCATCCTCTTCTTCCGTTGTCTCCCGACGAATGACGGTTCCTTTAAGGGACGTCATCCAAGATGGCGTCCCTTGCATTCTATTGGCTGATCGGAACAGCCAATAGAATGCGAGCTCAATCTGATTGGCTGATTCCATCAGCCAATCAGAATATTCCTACCTTAATTCCGATTGGCTGATAGAATCCTATCAGCCAATCGGAATTCAAGGGACGCCATCTTGGATGACGTCCCTTAAAGGAACCGTCATTCGTCGGGAGACAACGGAAGAAGAGGATGGATCCACGTCGGCTGCTTCAAGATGGACCCGCTCCGCACCGGATGGAAGAAGATCGAAGATGCCGCTTGGAGAAGATGTTTGCCGGTCCGGATGTCCTCTTCTTGCCGGATAGGAGGAAGACTTTGGAGCCTCTTCTGGACCTCTTCAGCACCGGATGCCAGGACAGATCGGTGATACCTGGATGGTGAAGACAAGGTAGGAAGATCTTCAGGGGCTTAGTGTTAGGTTTATTTAAGGGGGGGTTTGGGTTAGATTAGGGGTATGTGGGTGGTGGGTTGTAATGTTGGGGGGGGGTATTGTATGTTTTTTTTTACAGGCAAAAGAGCTGATTTTCTTGGGGCATGCCCCGCAAAGGGCCCTGTTCAGGGCTGGTAAGGTAAAAGAGCTTTTAAATTGATTAATTTAGAATAGGGTAGGGCATTTTGTTATTTTGGGGGTCTTTGTTATTTTATTAGGGGGCTTAGAGTAGGTGTAATTAGTTTAAAATTGTTGTAATATTTTTCTTATGTTTGTAAATATTTTTTTATTTTTTGTAACTTAGTTCTTTTTTATTTTTTGTACTTTAGTTAGTTTATGTAATTGTAGTTATTTGTAGCAATTGTATTTAATTTATTTATTGATAGTGTAGTGTTAGGTTAATTGTAGGTAATTGTAGGTAGTTTATTTAATTAATTTATTGATAGGGTAGTGTTAGGTTTAATTATAACTTAGGTTAGGATTTATTTTACAGGTAATTTTGTAATTATTTTAACTAGGTAACTATTAAATAGTTCTTAACTATTTAATAGCTATTGTACCTGGTTAAAATAAATACAAAGTTACCTGTAAAATAAATATTAATCCTAAAATAGTTACAATGTAATTATAATTTATATTGTAGCTATATTAGGATGTATTTTACAGGTAAGTATTTAGCTTTAAATAGGAATAAGTTATTTAATAAGAGTTAATTAATTTCGTTAGATTTAAATTATATTTAATTTAGGGGGGTGTTAGTGTTAGTGTTAGACTTAGCTTTAGGGGTTAATACATTTATTAGAATAGCGGTGAGGTCCGGTCGGCAGATTAGGGGTTAATAATTGAAGTTAGGTGTCGGCGATGTTAGGGAGGGCAGATTAGGGGTTAATACTATTTATGATAGGGTTAGTGAGGCGGATTAGGGGTTAATTACTTTATTATAGTAGCGCTCAGGTCCGCTCAGCAGATTAGGGGTTAATTATTGTAAGTAGCTGGCGGCGACGTTGTGGGGGGCAGGTTAGGGGTTAATAAATATAATATAGGGGTCGGCGGTGTTAGGGGCAGCAGATTAGGGGTACATAGGGATAATGTAAGTTGCGGCGGTGTACGGAGCGGCAGATTAGGGGTTAATAATAATATGCAGGGGTCAGCGATAGCGGGGGCGGCAGATTAGGGGTTAATAAGTGTAAGGGTAGGGGTGTTTAGACTCGGGGTACATGTTAGAGTGTTAGGTGCAGACGTAGGAAGTGTTTCCCCATAGGAAACAATGGGGCTGCGTTAGGAGCTGAACGCTGCTTTTTTGCAGGTGTTAGGTTTTTTTTCAGCTCAAACAGCCCCATTGTTTCCTATGGGAGAATCGTGCACGAGCACGTTTTTGAGGCTGGCCGCGTCCGTAAGCAACTCTGGTATCGAGAGTTGCATTTGCGGTAAAAATGCTCTACGCTCCTTTTTTGGAGCCTAACGCAGCATTTTATTGAAATCTCGATACCAGAGTTAATTTTATGGTGCGGCCAGAAAAAAGCCCGCGGAGCGTTAACAGCCCTTCTACCGCCAAACTCCAAATCTAGGCCTAAGTGTTTTTGCTATGTTTCTCCATTTACAAAAACTCTTATAAATGATAAGTTTTAGTGTATGTCACATGCTGCTGCTGATAAATCTATAGACTATGTGCAGAATTTATATTCCACGTTTAAAGGGACAAAAATGGGGGACCGGAATTGAAGGATCCCTCATTCCTCCCAGAAGGTAGTACCCCCAAACAAGTGGTATCTCTAGGTGCCTGATCAAATTGCGACAACATACTAGAAGGTCGACTTGATCCCCTGCACCCTGCTTGATCGGTACCCCTTTTCAGGTCCGAAACAGAGTTCCAGAAGTCTGGCAAGGCCGGTGTTTATTCCATCTCCTTGACAAAATATGCATTGTCATGTATAATGTAGATTATTTTAAGTATTGCAGATATCTTAAAAGGGGTTTAATGGTTGCTCACTATTATTTTAAACATAAATGTATATTTGAAAATATAAGTTTATCTTTCAAATAATAGAAAACATCATTAAATAAACTTTTAGTATATAGATATATACAATATGCATTGTACATGACCATGCATTTAAATTAAACATTTAATTTAAGAAGCTAAAGCCCTACACATAAAATTTACATTTTTTAAATTATGCATTGTTATGTAGAATGCATATTGTTGAAATATATGCATATCAATTAAAATATAATTAATGTTGCTTGTTGTTTTTATTATTTGTAATTAAAGACAGTATAATCAACATTATAGATCTACACAACTGCATGCCTGTTATGAAAAAATATAATTTTATGCTACTGACTACTGCAACATAAATATATATTAACATATATATCTATGTTATCACTAATAAACACAACAATCTAACATAAATACATTTTAATGTATATGCATTGCTTAAATCATTGTGCAATATATCAATGCAAGACCTGACTACATTGTATCTACAATGTTTGAAATAAAATGCATAGTCATGTATAATGCATATTAGTTTAAGTGTTGGATATATAAATTAAAATATAGACATTCTTCCTTGATGCATTTATTATTGTAAATATAAATATATTTTTAAAATAGATATCAAAGACAGTGGGATTATAATTATAGTATTACATAACTGCATGTCTGTTATGTAGTAATACAATTGTAATACTAATGGCTTTTGTAGCATAAATATAATTTTTTAAATAACATAATTTATGTAAGAACTTACCTGATAAATTAATTTCTTTCATATTGGCAAGAGTGCATGAGCTAGTGACGTATGGGATATACAATCCTACCAGGAGGGGCAAAGTTTCCCAAACCTCAAAATGCCTATAAATACACCCCTCACCACACCCACAATTCAGTTTAACGAATAGCCGAGTAGTGGGGTGATAGAAAAAAGGAGTAAAATGCATAAAAAAAGGAATTGGAAATATAATTGTGCTTTATACAAAAAAAAACATAAAAAGGGTGGGTCTCATGGACTCTTGCCAATATGAAAGAAATGAATTTATCAGGTAAGTTCTTATATAAATTATGTTTTCTTTCATGTAATTGGCAAGAGTCCATGAGCTAGTGACATATGGGATAGAAATACCCAAGATGTGGAACTCCACACAAGATTCACTAGAGAGGGAAGGATAATATAAAAACAGCCATTTTCCGCTGAAAAAATTAAATCCACAACCAAAAAAATAACGGCTAGATTAACAGGTCCTAACGCTGCTTTTTCACTACCGCTGCCGAGTCTTGCAGGTATAAGTGTACCGCACACTTGTTTGGCCTTACCGCAAACCGACTTACGTAAACTTTGTAAACCATATATTCTATGGGACTTCCATAGCGCCGGTATTATGAGTCTGTACTGGGAAGCCAAAAAAGTGAGCGGTACAGCCTCTGCCGACAAGATCTGTAACGCATTCTAAAGTCAGTAGTTATGAGTTTTACACTACAAAGCTGTAGCATAAAACTCATAACTAAAGTGCTAAAAAGTACACTAACACCCATAAACTACATATTAACCCCTAAACCGAGGCCCTCCCACATCGCAAACACAAAATAAAATTATTAACCCCATATCTGCCGCTCCTGACATCGCTGTCACTATAATAAACATATTAACCCATAAGCCACTGCACTCCCGCCTCGCAAACACTAGTTAAAGGGACATAATACTCATATGCTAAATCATTTGAAACTGATTCAGTATAACTGTAAAAAGCTGACAGAAAAATTTCACCTGAGCATCTCTATGTAAAAAAGGAAGATATTTTACCTCACAATTGCCTAAATTCAGCAAAGTTCTGTGTAAAAAGTTATACTCAGCTGCTCCCAGCTGCAGTTTAAAAAAAATAAAAAATGAAGAAATGAACAGCAACCAATCAGTATCAGCAGTGCTGAGGTCATGAACTCTTTTATTGTGATCTCATGAGATTTGACTTAACTCTCATGAGATTTCATTGTAAACTTCCCTAATCTGAATAGGGAAATAATATGAGAGTGCACAAGGCTCATCCTTTCAGCTGTCCCAGGACAGACATACTAATATGCTGCTTAGAAATCCTTTACAATGGGATGTGGCTACTGAGGAACTTTTGAGGTAAAATATCTTTCTTTTTTACATAGAGATGTTCAGGTGATATTTTCTAGTCAGCTTTTTACAGCTATGCTTTATCACTTTCAAGTGTTTAAACATTTGGGTATTATGGCCCTTTAAATAATATTAAACCCTGAACCTTCCACCCCTAACATCGCCACCACCTACATTATATTTATTAACCCCTAATCTGCCGCCCCCAATGCCGCTGCCACTATATTAAATTTATTAACCCCTAAACCTAAGTCTAACCCTAACCCTAACACCCCTAATTTAAATATAATGTAAATAAATCTAAATAAAATTGCTATCAATAACTACATTATTCCTATTTAAAACTAAATACTTACCAATAAAATAAACCCTAAGCTAGCTACAATATAACTAATAGTTACATTGTATCTTGCTTATGGTTTATTTTTATTTTACAGGCAAGTTTGTATTTATGTTAACTAGGTAGAATAGTTATTAAATAGGTATTAACTATTTAATAACTACCTAGTTAAAATAAATACAAATTGACCTGTAAAATAAAACCTAACCTAAGTTACAATAACACCTAACACTACACTATTATTAAATCAATTCCCTACATTAAATACAATTAAATAAATTTAATTAAATTAGCTAAATCACAAAACCCCCCCACTAAATTACAGAAAGTTAAAAACAAATTACAGATCTTTAAACTAATTACACCTAATCTAATAGCCCTATCAAAATAAAAAAATCCCTAGTCTAAACTAAACTACCAATAGCCCTTAAAACGACCTTTTGCTGGGCATTGCCCCAAAGAAATCAGCTCTTTTTCCTGTAAAAAAAATACAAACACCCCCCCAACAGTAAAACCCACCACCCACACAACCAACCCCCAAAATAAAATACTAACTAAAAAAACCTAAGCTCCCCATTGCCCTGAAAAGGGCATTTGAATGGGCATTGCCCTTAAAAGGACATTTAGCTCTATTGCAGGCCCAAAGCCCTAACCTAAAAAATAAACCCACCCAATATACCCTTAAAAAAATCTTAACACTAACCCCCGAAGATTCACTTACCGGGAGAAGTCTTCATCCAAGCGGCAAGATGTCCTCAACAAAGCCGGCAGAAGTGGTCCTCCAGACGGGCAGAAGTCTTCATCCAGACAGCATCTTCTATCTTCATCCTTCTGGCGCGGAGCGGGTTCATCTTCAAGACATCCGACGTGGAGAATCCTCTTCTTCCGACCGACTAACGACAAATGAAGGTACCTTTAAATGACGTCATCCAAGATGGTGTCCCTTAGATTCCGATTGGCTGATAGAATCGGAATTAAGGTAGAACAAATCCTATTGGCTGATTGGATCAGCCAATAGTATTGAGCTTGCATTCCATTGGCTGATTGGAACAGCCAATAGAATGTGAGCTCAATCCTATTGGCTGATTGGATTTTTCTACCTTAATTCCGATTGGCTGATAGAATTCTATCAGCCAATCGGAATCTAAGGGATGCCATCTTGGATGACGTCATTTAAAGGTACCTTCATTCATCGTTAGTCCGTCAGAAGAAGAGGATGCTCCGCGTTGGATGTCTTGAAGATGGACCCACTCTGCGCCGGAAGGATGAAGATAGAAGATGCCGTCTGGATGAAGACTTCTGTCGGTCTAGATGACCACTTGTGCCCGTCTGGAGGACCACTTCTGCTGGCTTCGTTGAGGACATCTTGCCGCTTGGATGAAGACTTCTCCCGGTAAGTGAATCTTCGGGGGTTAGTGTTTGGATTTTTTTTAGGGTGTATTGGGTGGGTTTATTTTTTAGGTTAGGGCTTTGGGCCTGCAATAGAGCTAAATGCCCAGGGGAAATGGGGAGCTTAGGTTTTTTGTTAGTATTTTATTTGGGGGGTTGGTTGTGTGGGGGGTGGGTTTTACTGTTGGGTGGTGTTTGTATTTTTTTTTACAGGAAAAAGAGCTGATTTCTTTGGGGCAATGCCCCGCAAAAGGCCCTTTTAAGGGCTATTGGTAGTTTAGTTTATGCTAGGGGGGGTTTATTTTGGGGGGGCTTTTTTATTTTGATAGGGCTATTAGATTAGGTGTAATTAGTTTAAAGATCTGTAATTTGTTTTTATTTTCTGTAATTTAGTGTTTTTTTGTGATTTAGCTAATTTAATTTAATTTATTTAATTGTATTTAATTTAGTTAATTTATTTAATTGTAGTGTAGTGTTAGGTGTTATTGTAACTTAGGTTAGGTTTTATTTTACAGGTAAATTTGTATTTATTTTAGATAGGTAGTTATTAAATAGTTAATAACTATTTAGTAACTATTCTACCTAGTTAAAATAAATACAAACTTGGCTGTAAAATAAAAATAAACCCTAAGCTAGCTACAATGTTATATAATAGTTATATTGTAGCTAGTTTAGGGTTTATTTTATAGATAAGTATATAGTTTTAAATAGGAATAATTTAGTTAATGATAGTAATTTTATTTAGATTTATTTAAATTATATTTTAGTTAGGGGGTGTTAAGGTTAGAGTTAGACTTAGATTTAGGGGTTAATACATTTAATATAGTGGCGGCGACGTTGGGGGCAGCAGATTAGGGGTTAATAAGTATAGGTAGATTGCGGCGATGTTAGGGGCAGCAGATTAGGGGTTAATAAATATAATGTAGTTGTCGGCGATGTTGGGGGCGGCAGATTAGGGGTTAATAAGTGTAAGATTAGGGGTGTTTAAACTCGGGGTTCATGTTAGGGTGTTAGGTGTAAACATAAAATGTGTTTCCCCATAGGAATCAATGGGGCTGCGCTACTGAGTTTTACGCTGCTTTATTGCAGGTGTTAGACTTTTTCTCAGCCGGCTCTCCCCATTGATGTCTATGGGGAAATCGTGCACAAGCACGTACGACCAGCTCACCACTGACTTAAGCAGCGCTGGTATTGAAGTGCCGTATGGAGCTCACTTTTGCTCTACGCTCACTTCTTGCCTTTTAACGCTGGGTTTGTAAAAACCTGTAATACCAGCGCTGCAGGTAAGTGAGCGGTGAGAAAAAAATGCTTGTTAGCAACGCACAGCTCATAACGCAAAACTCATAATCTGGTCATAAGTTTTTCTCATAAATGAAAGAAAAAAACTTAAAACATAAGCATAGGAATCAAACTGAAACAGCTGCCTGAAAAACTTTTCTACCAAAAACTGCTTCCGAAGAGGCAAATACATCAAAACGGTAGAATTTAGTAAATGTATGCAAAGAAGACCAAGTTGCTGCTTTGCAAATCTGATCAACTGAAGCTTCATTCTTAAAAGCTCACAAAGTGGAGACTGATCTAGTAGAATGAGCTGTGATTCTCTGAGGAGAGGTCTGACCCGACTCCAAATAAGCCTTATGAATCAAAAGCTTTAACCAAGATGCCAAGGAAATGGCAGAAGCTTTCTGACCTTTCCTAGAACCAGAAAAGACAACAAATAGACTAGAAGTCTTCCTGAAATCTTTAGTAGCATCGACATAATATTTCAAAGCTCTTACAACATTCAGAGAGAGAATATAAGGATCTTTATAAAGAATTCTTAGGATTAGGACACAAGAGGGGACAACAATTTTCCTATTAATGTTGTTAGAATTTAAAACTTTAGGTAAAAATGTAAATGAAGTCCGCAATACTGCCTTATCTTGATGAAAAATAAGAAAAAGTGACTCACAAGAAAGAGCAGATAATTCAGAAAGTCTTCTAGCAGAAGAGATAGCCAAAAGGAACAACACTTTCCAAGAAAGTAGTTTAATATCCAAAGAATGCATAGGCTCAAAAGGAGAAGCCTGTAAAGCTTTCAAAACCAAATTAAGACTCCAAGGAGGAGAGATTGATTTAATGATAGGCTTGATACGGACCAAAGCCTGAACAAAACAGTGAATATCAGGAAGCTTAGTAACTTTTCTGTGAAATAAAACAGAAAGAGCAGAGATTTGTCTCTTCAAGTAACTTGCAGATAAACCTTTATCCAAACCATCCTGAAGAAACTGTAAAATTCTAGGAATCCTAAAAGAATACCCAGGAGAATTTATGAGAAGAACACCATGAAATAGAAGTCTTCCAAACTCTATAATAAAATCTTCCTAGAAACAGCCTGTAACATAGTATCAATCACTGAGTCAGAGAAGCCTCTAAGATTAAGGACTAAGCGTTCAATTTCCATACCTTCAAATTTAGCAATTTGAGATCTTGAAGGAAAAACGGTCCTTGAGACTGAAGGACTTGTCTTAAAGGAAGTGGCCAAGGTTGACAACTAAACATCCGGACAAGGTCCACATACCAGAACCTGTGAGGCCATCCTGGAGCTACCAGAAACACAAATGTATGTTCCATGATGATTTTGGAAATCACTCTTGGAACAAGAACTAGAGGTGGAAAGATATAAGCAGGTTGGTAAAACCAAGGAACTGCTAACGCATCCACTGACTCCGCCTGAGGATCCCTGGATCTGGATAGGTACCTGGGTTTCTTGTTTAGATGAGAAGCCATCAGATCTATTTCTGGAAGACCCCACATCTGAACAATCTGAAAAAAACACATCTGGATGGAGAGACCACTCCCCCGGATGTAAAGTCTGACGGCTGAGATAATCCGCTTCCCAATTGTCTATACCTGGGATATGTACCCCAGAAATTAGACAAGAACTGGATTCCGCCCAAGTAAGTATCCGAGATACTTCTTTCCTAGCTAGGGGACTGCGAGTCCCACCCTGATGATTGACATATGCCACAGTTGTGACATTGTCTATCTGAAAACAAATGAATGGTTCTCTCTTCAACAGAGGCCAAACCTGAAGAGCCTTGAAAATATCACAGATTTCCAAAATATTGATTGGTAACCTCGCCTCTTGAGATTTCCAAACCCCTTGTGTTGTCAGAGTTCCCCAGACATATCCCCAACCTGAAAGACTTGCATCTGTTGTGATTACAGACCAGGTTGGACGAACAAAAGAGGCCCCTTGAATTATACGGTGGTGGTCTAACCACCAAGTGAGAGAAATTTTAACATTGGGATTTAAGGATATTAATTGTGATATCTATGTATAATACCTGCACCATTGCTTCAGCATATAAAGCTGGAGAGGTCTCATATGAAAACGAGGAAAGGGGATCGCGTCCGATGCTGCAGTCATGAGACCTAAAACTTCCATAGATTTTGGACAGAATCTGCCCAAATATTTTGGAAAAATTTTAATCTGCCCCTCACCATCTGAGCTGGAATGAGGGCCGCGCCTTCATGCAGCCTTGGGGGCTGACTTTGGTTTCTTAAAAGGCTTGGATTTATTCCAACTTGAAGAGGGTACCCAATTGGAACCCGATTCTTTGGGGGAAGGATTGGCTTCCTGATCCTTATTCTGTTGAAAAGAACAAAAACGATTAGAAGCCTTAGATTTACCCTTAGATCTTTTATCCTGAGGTAAAAAAAACTCCCTCCACCCCAGTAGCAGTTGAAAGAATTGAATCCAACTGAGAACCAAATAAATTGTTTCCTTGGAAAGAAAGAGATAGTAATTAGGGATGGGCTAATGTGTAAATTTCCGAATTTCGAATGTTTATAAATTCGAATGTTGATAAGAACGAATATTCTTAAAAATTCTATAATCGAATGCTATTTACAGTTTTCGAATGTCATTTTCGAATTTGAATGTTTATAATTATATTGAATGTCCACATTCGAAATTTCGAATTTAACATTCTATTTAACAAAAACTATTCAGAAGTTCAATAGTTCATGTGGTAGGGAGGGAATCTAGTAAATTGATACATAATAGATACAAATATATAATTTCGAATGTCTCTATATAGAATATTGCATAATTTGAATATTACATTTAAAGAAAGCATTAGAAATACTATTACAAACATATAAATTCACATTTTTCGAATTTGAATATTGCATAATTCGAATATTACATTTAAAGAAAGCATTAGAAATACTATTACAAATATAAATTCAAATTTTTCGAAAATAATATTTTCGAATGTAATCGTAAAATTCGAAACCGAACATTTGAAAATCGAATGTTAGAATGTTATGTAAACATTCGAAATTCGATTCGAAAGAACGAATGTGTTAAAATTTGTTTCATTTTTCGAATGCTGCGAAACATTCGCTCATCCCTAATAGTAATCTAGACTTAGATACCATGTCAGCATTCCAATATTTAAGCCACAAAGCTCATCTAGCTAAGATAGTTAAAGACATAGATTTAACATCAATTTTGATAATATCAAAAATAGCATCACAGATAAAATGATTAGCATGTTGAAGCAAGCGAGCAATGCTTGACAAATCAGGATCTGTTTCCTGTTGTGCTAAACTTTCCAACCAAAAAGTTGATGCAGCTGCAACATCAGCCATAGAAATGGCAGGCCTGAAAAGATAGCCAGAATATAAATAAGCTTTCCTTAGATAAGATTCAAGTTTCCTATCTAAAGGGTCTTTAAAGGAAGTACTATCTTCCATAGGGATATTAGTACATTTGGCAAGAGTAGAGATAGCCCCATCAACTTTGGGGATTTTTTCCCAAAACTCCAATCTAATTGCTGGCAAGGGATACAACTTTTTAAACCTAGCAGAAGGAATACAAATAAGTACCAGGCCTATTCCATTCCTTTGAAATCATATCAGAAATAGCATCAGGAACTGGAAAAACCTCTGGAGTAACCACAGGAGGTATATAAACAGAATTTAAACGTTTACTAGTTTTAATATCAAGAGGACTAGCTTCCTCAATATCCAAAGTAATCAACACCTCTTTTAACAAGGAACGAATATACTCCATCTTAAAGAGATAAGTAGCTTTGTCAGTGTCAATCTCTGAGGTAGGTTCTTCTGAATCAAATAGATCCTCATCAGAGGAGGATAAATCAGTATGTTGTCGGTCATTTGAAATTTCATCAACTTTATGAGAAGTTTTAAAAGACCTTTTACGTTTATTAAAATGTAGAATAGCAGACAAAGCCTTTTGAATCGCATCAGCAATAAAATCTTTTACTGTATATTCACAGGGATATCATGTACATTAGATGATGAAGGAACAACAGGCATTGTAGTAATGTAATTCCCTATTCAATGTCATTCACTAGAAAGTAAACCAGTCTCTGGTGCTTCAAATCTTGCTGCCAATAACAGTGGTATAAATATCACATGAGTGTGAACTGCCAAATGCCAGGTAGTGTCCACAAATAGTAAACAGCACGCAAGGTAAGTTGTATATACAGTTCCGTGTAGCAATCAGCTGTACTCTATGAGGTACACTTCACACACTTACCACTTTCCAACTGAAATCACCAACACTCACTAGACTTCCAAGGCTGGAACATATGCCATGTCAAGGATAAAGACGTACTATGTGAACCACAGCTCCGGTGTGGGATTATTTACTCAATAAGCCTTTGTCCCATGCGGCTACTTCCAATGCTGGTATTTTCGAGCATGGCGTGTGACGTCACTGGTCACGATGGGGGTGTGTGAGTTGAGCTCCAATCCGCTCTCACTGCTTTCACTGCTTTTTTTCTCCTTTCCACCATGTGTTGTATGCTCATTCAGGCAGACAATTAAGTGCTCCAGGTGAGGTTAATAAGACCCTGGTAAGAAAGGACTCCTTGTAGTCTGGGATCAATAAAAAACAAAGAAGAAGGTCGGATCTCTTGACAAGTAGTAAATCAAAAACGATTTTATTAAATTCAACTGGATAAAATTCCAAAACCACCAGCACAAAAAACACAGGAGACAGCTGGCCTTACTAGTTTCGGCGTTGTGCCGTAATCATAGACCTGATCAGACCTGATTTACTACTTGTCAAGAGATCCGACCTTCTTCTTTGTTTTTTAACAGGCATTGTACTAGTACTGATGGATACATTCTCTGCATGTAAAAGTTTATCATGACAACTGTTACATACTACCGCTGGAGATATAATCTCTACTAATTTACAACAGATACACTTATCTTTGGTAGAACTGTTATCAGGCAGCAGAAATCCAACAGTGGTTTCTGAGACAGGATCAGATCGAGACATCTTGCAAATGTAAGAGAAAAAACAACATATAAAGCAAAATTATAAATTTCCTTATACGGCAGTTTCAGGAATGGGAAAAAACAGCATAGCCCTCTGAGCATAGAGAAAAGCAAGAGGCATATAGGAAGTGGAGTTTAAATAATTAAATTATTTTGCGCCAAGTATGACACGCAATGCAAAATGAATTTTTTTGGCACTAACAACATCTGGAAATGATGCCAAGAATAACGCAATAAATAATAGCATGGGAACCTGGGAAAAGATTTCCAGCGAGGAAAACTATAGAATTCAATAAGTGATACTCCCTTCACATCTCTTTGACATTTACTGTACTCTGAGAGGAATCAGGCTTCAAAATGCTGAGAAGCGCATATCACAGAAGAAAATCAAGCACAAACTTACTTCACCACCTCCATAGGAGGCAAAGTTTGTAAAACTGAATTGTGGGCGTGGTGAGGGGTGTATTTATAGGCATTTTGAGGTTTGGGAAACTTTGCCCCTCCTTGTAGGATTGTATATCCCATACGTCACTAGCTCATGGACTCTTGCCAATTACATGAAAGAAATATATGTTTACAATAAAAAACACAACAAGAAAAAATAAATACATATTATGTTATATACAATAGTTATAAGAATATGCATTATACATAAGAATGCACAATAGTTTAAAAATGGTAGATAAATGCACTATTGACCCCTAAGTAGCCCTAACCTAATCACCTAATCAACCCTCATATAGGTGGGGTTAGGAGATTAAGGCCTAATAAATTGTAACCATCAATAATCACCTAATTAACGCCCATACAGGTAATGGGGGTGGTTAGGAGATTAAGGCTTAATAAATACTAACTAACAATAATCACCTAATCAACCCCCATACAGGTAAGGGGGTTAGTTAGCATATTAAGGCCTACTAAATACTAACTAACAATAATCCTCTAATCAACACCCATACAGGTATGGGGGTGGTAAGGAGATTAAGGCCTAAACCCCCTAATGCAAAAAAGAACTACACTAACACCTATCCCCCTCTAAACTAATCCCCCTCTAAATTAACCCCCTACATTACAAAATAAAAAAAACTAAATTGAAATAAAATAAAAAAAATTTAAGTCACAAAAAATAATAAACTACAGTATCCAAAAACAAAACAAAACACCATTATACCTAACACTAATCTACATGCCCCATTGAAAGCCCCCACCCAAAAAAAAACCTAAACCTTAACACTAAAATAAATTACAATAGTCCTTAAAAAGGCCTTTTGTAGGGCATTGTCCTAAAGTGATATCATCTCTTTTACATTGAAAAAATTCATTGCAATCCCCCACTCTACAATACAAGTAACCCCCACAAAATCTACCTTAAAAACCTATCCTAGAAAGGAAAAGTAAAAATAAAAGAGCCTGTTCTTAAAAAACAACAAGAAAAAAATACCCCAAAAAAGCCCTAACTAACCCCAAAAGTTGTACTCACCGTTGGGAAATCCGACTCCTCTTGATCCAAGGTTAGACCCTTTTTATCCTGGTTCATGGCCCCGGGGCCCATCTTTACCGCAGCGGACTTCAGCGGCCTCTTCCGCTGCCTCTGCTCCACTCTCTTCTTCCACATTGGGGCCCTTTTTGTCCCGTTTTCTGGCTCCGGGGGCCCATCTTTATGGAGGCAGACTTCAGAGGCCTTTTTTCCGCCGCCTCCACTCCGCATCTTCTTTTCTTTGGTTGTCTTCTATGATGACTCCTCTTAGGAGTGGTTGCCGCTGCACACTGAAATTCCAGAAGCACATAACCCCAATATATAGGGGTACCACTTAAATTCGATTGGCTGATTTTAAATCAGTCAATCACTATTGGCTGATTTAAATCAGGTCAGCCAATAGCAAGAATGTTTTTAAATTTAAATTCTAATTATCCTTTTCTATTGAATGATTAGAATTTGAATATAAAAAGATTCTTGCTATTGGCTGATTTAAATCAGACAACAGGGATTGACTGATTTAAAATCAGACAATCGGAATTAAGTGGTACCCCTTTATATTAGGGTTCAGTGCTTCCGCGAAGATGGGCTCCCAGCACCAGGAACCTGGACAAAAAGGGCCCGATGTGGAAGAAGCATGTGGAGCGAAGGCGGCGAAAGAGGCTGCTGAAGTCCACCTCCGCTGCCACGAAGATGGGCCCCTGGCGCCAGGAACTGGGACTAAGAGGGCCCAATGTCGGATAAAGAGGAGCTGGATTTCTCAACGGTGAGTACAACTTTTGGGGTTAGTTAGAGCTTTTTTTGGGGGGGGGGTTATTTTTTAGAATAGTCTTTTTTTATTTTAACTTTTCTTTTCTAGGATATTTTTTTAAGGTGATTTTGTTATTTTGGGGAGTTACTTGTATTGTAGAGGGGGGTTTTCTAATTTTTTTTTAAATATAAAAGGCCTGAATTACTTTAGGGCAAAGCCCTACAAAAGGCCCTTTTAAGGGCTATTGTAACTTATTTTAGTGTTTTTGTTTTGGGTGGGTTTTTTATTTTATGGGGCATGTAGTTTAGTGTTAGGTATAATGGTGTTTTTTTGGGGGGGATACTGTAGTTTATTATTTTTTGTAACTTAGAGTTTTTATTTTATTTATTTTGTAACTTTGGGGTTTTAGTTTAGAGGGGAGTTAGTTTAGAGGGGAAAGGTTAGGTGTTATTGTAGTGCAACTTTGTGCATATGTCTGATTAGCTGCCAATCAATGACAATGTTCAGCTCAGGATTGACAGTATGTTTCTGCTCCAGCTCTGTCTTTAAGTATGTGTTTAACCTCTTTCCAGGGTGTAAATGCAGGTGCCTGTCAAAGGAATTATACAATAATAATACATTTAATACAGCATATCTTCAACATTAGAAATTATTTTGTGAATATGTTTGCGCTTTCACTGCTGTGGACCAGGTTCGATTCCCAGCCAGGAAAAATATTTATTTTAGAATGTTAGCTCACAAGCCCATCCGTCCTGTTGATGCTCTTATGTAAAGAAGGTTTAAAGATTGTAGTGACTCAAGGGCAGGGTCCGTTATCCTTTATGATTTATATAAATGTCATTGGATTAATTGTAGTCCACTATTGTATATTTAAAGTTACAGTGCTGTGTAATATATTGACACATTCTAAAGAAACTATAATAATAAGAATATTTAAAAAATCTTTCTATTTCAGTACATTATTTTAATTTAATCTTACTTTTTATCAAGCTCTGCTGTTTATTGAACCATTTTATTTAAAGGGATAGAAAGGTCAAAAATTAAATGTGCATTGGTGAATTTTATTTGCAATATAAGCAATTTTGCAATATACTTCCAATAGAAAAAAATGCTTCTAATAAAAGTTATGACTGTTTTTCTGCTGCATATGTGCATATCCTGTGAGGGCCCCTGCATCAGTATTTAAACACCACACCTTCTCAGAGAGTCAGCAGTAGCCTGTATGACACAAACGAAGGGATAGATACAAGTGGAATATCGCTTGCATGCAGGCAATATTAGTGCTCCACTTTGTAATTCCAGCACACGATAATGCATGCTGGTATTACAAATTAATCGCAAAATAAACACAAGCTTGCGTTCGCATTGCTAGGAATCATAGTGCTCACAAGAGTGCGCTTCCATAGGCTCCTATGGGAGCCTCGTTCTGATGCCATCACAGATGGCATCAGAACTTCAGTGCCAGCGAAGGGTGTAAGTAGCGCAGCGATGTGCAGCATTTTTAAATATATGTGAATATACACATATTAACACATAAATATATAAGCATATACATATATATTTACTGGGAATATACAGTCCCCATAGACCGCAATGTAAAGGCACTTTTCAGTGCCGTTTTTTTTACCCCACAGCCGCCAACTTTAAAGCCACAAAACTGCCCAGTGCAGTTTTTTTTTATAAAGTAAAAGCTAGATTTTTTTTTTAATAAAAATCTATAAAGCATTTGGGGCACTTTTAAAAGTTTAACCAGAGATTGGATCTCTGGTTAATTTTCGGAGTGCTAATGGCTGGTTAATTATTGTGCTCCCGCAAAATTGGCCATTTGTGGGAGCACAATAATTTAACGCTCCACTTGTACTCTAGTCCTAAGTCTTTAAAATCAATACACATCACTGCCAGCTCTCTGCCCAGGCATGGTGATTAAATAATGATGCACGGCCTTCACAGGATAGGCACATATGCCACTGAAAAACAGAAACATTTTTGCTAATGGAAGTTTATTGCATAAATGCGTATATTTCAAATTGTAATGCGCCCATGCACATTTCATGTTTAAAGTTTTTCTCACTTTAATTCAGACCATCACTGGAAATGTTAAAAATGAAACAATGAAGCAATATTTGTGGCTCAATCACAGCAAATAATTTTGTGTTGTACAATAAACATAAAGGTTTTAGACTTTATATCATCTGGTTTCCCTGCTAAAATAAACTTTGCTATTAATTTTTCAACATGTTCCAGAAATGTATTTTCCTTTTAAGGAATCAATATCCTCTGAATCTGTTACCCAGGCAGGTTTAACCAGGCTGTCTGGAGTGGGAACGAAGAGACCCTGATAATTTATTGTTATATAGAATACAAATAGACAAAGTAAGTGAGAGATGAAACTGCTTAGCTGTATCAAAACAAAGCCCTAATCAGTAGCCCTACAGACAAATACATGTGTCACTGGCAGATAACAGTTACAGACCCTGCGTCCATCCCAGATAGGAAACACGTGTTCCTGTAAGAACTTATCAAAAACTCTGTCTACTTGGAGTGGTTTTAAGTGGTCTTGTTGTTGTCTGCAACCAGAGATTCATTAATCTTAGACTGAGCAAAACTCTCACACATAGTTATATGCACGTGCACACGTCTCAGGTCAGAAAACAGAATGCTCCAGAAATACCTCATCTGAATGTGTTTATATGTCCTAATGTAATCTCACAGGAAATAACAACTCAGGGCAGGAACAATTTGTCTTTGCTGCATAAATATCAGCACAGTGTTAGCCAGTAATAAAAAAAAATATGGCATTTTTGATGTAATGGTGTTATCTTTTTTTTTTTTTTACCTGATTAAAGGAACATTGTATGAAAAATTAATGATCTGATTAATTAAAGGTAAGGTAATGCTCGAAAGCTGCAAGAACTGCATGTCTGCTCAGAACCAGCAGTTCTCTGCGCCTCACGGGCACTACTTTAAAGGGACACTAAAGTCAAAATTCAATTTCATGATTCAGAAAGAGCATACAGTTTTTCCTTATATTACAAAATATTGCATTTTTTTTATATGCACACTTCCTGAAGCACCAGCTCCTACTTACCAGGTGCACAAGTTCACAATGTACAAGTATACTAGTCTCTGATTGGCTGATGTCTGTCACATGATACAGAGGGTCAGCAAACAGGGAAAAAGAAATTTGTTAAAAAACTCTACTGTTAATTTGAAATTCAGTGTTATTACATTGTCTTTTTATTATGTAATTGTTAATAATGTCATTCTACTATATGTAAAGTACCTTAAACTATGTAAACTAAGGCCTAGATTTGGAGTTTGGCGTTAGCCGTGAAAACCACCGTTAGAGGCTCCTAACGCTGGTTTTAGGCTACCTCCGGTATTTGGAGTCATTAAAAAAAGGGTCTAACGCTCACTTTTCAGCCGCAACTTTTCCATACCGCAGATCCCCTTAAGTAAATTGCGTATCCTATCTTTTCAATGGGATTTTTCTAACTCCGGTATTTAGAGTCGTGTCTGAAGTGAGCGTTAGAATTCTAACGACAAAACTCCAGCCGCAGAAAAAAGTCAGTAGTTAAGAGCTTTCTGGGCTAACGCCGGTTCATAAAGCTCTTAACTACTGTACTCTAAAGTACACTAACACCCATAAACTACCTATGTACCCCTAAACTGAGGTCCCCCCACATCGCCGCCACTCGATTAAATTTTTTTAACCCCTAATCTGCCGACCGCCACCTACGTTATACTTATGTACCCCTAATCTGCTGCCCCTAACACCGCCGACCCCTATATTATATTTATTAACCCCTAACCTGCCCCCCACAACGTCGCAGCCAGCTACCTACAATAATTAACCCCTAATCTGCCGACCGCAAAGCGCCGCCACCTACGTTATACTTATGTACCCCTAATCTGCTGCCCCTAACACCGCCGACCCCTATATTATATTTATTAACCCCTAATCTGCCCCCCTCAACGTCGCCTCCACCTGCCTACACTTATTAACCCCTAATCTGCCGAGCGGACCGCACCGCTATTATTATAAAGTTATTAACCCCTAATCCGCCTCACTAACCCTATAATAAATAGTATTAACCCCTAATCTGCCCTCCCTAACATCGCCGACACCTAACTTCAAACATTAACCCCTAATCTGCCGACTGGAGCTCACCGCTATTCTAATAAATGTATTAACCCCTAAAGCTAAGTCTAACCCTAACACTAACACCCCCTAAATTAAATATAATTTTAATCTAACGAAATTAATTAACTCTTATTAAATAAATTATTCCTATTTAAAGCTAAATACTTACCTGTAAAATAAATCCTAATATAGCTACAATATAATTTATAATTATATTATAGCTATTTTAGGATTAATATTTATTTTACAGGTAACTTTGTATTTATTTTAACCAGGTACAATAGCTATTAAATAGTTAAGAACTATTTAATAGCTAAAATAGTTAAAATAATTACAAATTTACCTGTAAAATAAATCCTAACCTATGTTACAATTAAACCTAACACTACACTATCAATAAATTAATTAAATAAAATACCTACAATTACCTACAATTAAACCTAACACTACACTATCAATAAATAAATTAAATACAATACCTACAAATAACTACAATGAAATAAACTAACTAAAGTACAAAAAATAAAAAAGAAATAAGTTACAAAAAATAAAAAAATATTTACAAACATAAGAAAAATATTACAACAATTTTAACCTAATTACACCTACTCTAAGCCCCCTAATAAAATAACAAAGCCCCCCAAAATAAAAAAATGCCCTACCCTATTCTAAATTACTAAAGTTCAAAGCTCTTTTACCATACCAGCCCTGAACAGGACCCTTTGCGGGGCATGCCCCAAGAAGTTCAGCTCTTTTGCCTGTAAAAAAAAACATACAATACCCCCCCCAACATTACAACCCACCACCCACATACCTCTAATCTAACCCAAACCCCCCTTAAATAAACCTAACACTAAGCCCCTGAAGATCATCCTACCTTGTCTTCACCTCACCGGGTATCACACCGATCCGTCCTGGCTCCGATATCTTCATCCAACC
Organism: Bombina bombina; assembly: GCF_027579735.1. NCBI lineage: Eukaryota > Metazoa > Chordata > Amphibia > Anura > Bombinatoridae > Bombina > Bombina bombina. The sequence goes on along the minus strand of NC_069499.1, from coordinate 1,425,298,849 downwards.
CAAGCGGGGGCTAGACATCCACTGAAGAAGTCCAGAAGAGGGTCCAAAGTCTTCATCCTATCCGGGAAGAAGAGTAGATCCGGACCGGCAACCATCATCTTCCAAGCGGCATCTTCTATCTTCATCCGATGAGGACCGGCTCCATCCTGAAGACCTCCACCGCGGACCCATCTTCATCCGGCGACGTCCAACTGAAGAATGACGGTTCCTTTAAGGGACGTCATCCAAGATGGCGTCCCTCGAATTCCGATTGGCTGATAGGATTCTATCAGCCAATCGGAATTAAGGTAGGAATATTCTGATTGGCTGATGGAATCAGCCAATCAGAATCAAGATCAATCCGATTGGCTGATCCAATCAGCCAATCAGATTGAGCTCGCATTCTATTGGCTGATCGGAACAGCCAATAGAATGCGAGCTCACTCTGATTGGCTGATTGGATCAGCCAATCGGATTGAACTTGATTCTGATTGGCTGATTACATTTATTAGAATAGCGGTGAGCTCCAGTCGGCAGATTAGGGGTTAATAATTGAAGTTAGGTGTCGGCGATGTTAGGGAGGGCAGATTAGGGGTTAATACTATTTATTATAGGGTTAGTGAGGCGGATTAGGGGTTAATAACTTTATTATAGTAGCGCTCAGGTCCGCTCGGCAGATTAGGGGTTAATAAGTGTAGGCAGGTGGAGGCGACGTTGTGGGGGGCAGATTAGGGGTTAATAAATATAATATAGGGGTCGGCGATGTTAGGGCAGCAGATTAGGGGTACATAGGGATAATGTAAGTAGCGGCGGTTTACGGAGCGGCAGATTAGGGGTTAATAATAATATGCAGGGGTCAGCGATAGCGGGGGCGGCAGATTAGGGGTTAATAAGTGTAAGGTTAGGGGTGTTTAGACTCGGGGTACATGTTAGAGTGTTAGGTGCAGACGTAGGAAGTGTTTCCGCATAGCAAACAATGGGGCTGCGTTAGGAGCTGAACGCGGCTTTTTTGCAGGTGTTAGGTTTTTTTTCAGCTCAAACAGCCCCATTGTTTCCTATGGGGGAATCGTGCACGAGCACGTTTTTGAGACTCTCTGGTATCGAGAGTTGAAGCTGCGTTAAATATGCTCTACGCTCCTTTTTTGGAGCCTAACACAGCCTTTATGTGGACTCTCAATACCAGAGTTATTTTTATGGTGCGGCCAGAAAAAAGCCAGCGTTAGCTTTTCGGGTCGTTACCGACAAAACTCTAAATCTAGCCGTATGTGTTTAACCCCTTCATGGGGGTTACATAGACTTACATGATTGTTAGTGCTAACGTTGCAAGCTCTTAAAGGGACACTCAAGTTAAAATAAACTTATGATTCAGAAAGAGCATGCAGCTTTAGGACACTTTTCAATTTACTTTCATTATCATGTGCACAAACTCACAGGGTATACTTATACTAGTCTGTTATTGGCTGATGTCTGTCACATGGTACAAGGGGCCAGAAAATGGCTGAAAAAAATAAATTATTTTTATTGCATTTTCTTTTTCTTAGGCACTTGATAATTATGCAATTCTACTGCATTTAGTGATCCTTTAACCCCCTAAGGACCACGATGCTGCTGTCCTGGGTCTCTCTCTATCACGATCTTGCTAACAGTAGCGAGATTGCGCTATTTCTGCATGCCCCACGATTTAGTCTAAAATGCTCGGTCCTTAAAGGATTACTAAGTTTTGGTTTTGCTCTTCAAATTGGAACAAAGATTTAGCATTGCAATTATCTAAACAATGTAGTGTACCTTTTTTGTTTTAGAAACAAAGCTCCCTTTATCAGTACAGTAATGATATATTTTATCCTCATTACATCACGTAATCCAGCCCTCAAATATGGTCTAACATACTTGCCAATCGGATGGCGAGTATGTGCATAAAATTAAAATACATTATCGTTATTCCAGGCATGCGCAATAGGATCAGGTTAGTCTCGCATGCGCATATAGCGGCACAGAAGCCGATATGACTGACAATAGACTCAATAAAACGCATGCGATGACGTATGCAATGATGTTGCGCTAACTCACACATGCGCATTGAGTCTTGCAGTCGCCATCTTCCAACTGCAGTTGTCAGCCCGGATTGGAAATCCGTAACGGCGGAACCCTCAGTGGGTTTGGAAATAGTTACATTTTCGAAAATAGATATTTATAAAACGATACGTATTTAATACATGAGACACATTGAAAAAGGCTTTATTTATAGTTAAACTATTATAATATCAGGATTCTATTTTTCACTACAGTGTCCCTTTATGGGGTTAATAAATTACAACACTACAATGCCCATTTAAAAATCCAGATTCTCAACCCCTTACTTTATCTACTATTATCAAAAAAGCCTTTACTGGCTTGATAAATACAAACTGGTAGTGGCAATATGCTCCTCCTGGTGAGCGAGTAAATATACTACATTTAGGGTAACCTAAGGCAATTTAAAAATCTTTGACAAAGCCGCTTATGGCGAAACATATTAGGGACTCTAGGGTATTTGTGAGGATTCCTAGGAGCTTCTGCGTTCTAGATTGCTTTAGGTTACCTTAAATGTAGTATATTTACTCGCTCACCTGGTGGAGCATATTGCCGCTACCAGTTTGTATTTATCAAGTTACTTGGGGCTATTGTAAAACTACATTCCGCTAACCTGATGTGCACTTAATATTGTATTACCAAGATTCCATTACCTCTAGGATCTATGAATTGTGCTCCAAGATATTCCATAAAGACGTATTTATACGCAATATTAAAGCCTCTTTCTCCTGGCACTAATATCATTGTGTATCTTGTGAATCCACTTTATACACTGTACCAGTTAATCATGGTACTCCTAGGATTTATTTACAAATATAAACGTTTCCATTATTTATATTAGTGCAAGCTAACCACTAGCTTTTACCTGAGTGTTATGCAAGTATACTGGGTGGTATTATGAGTGTGTTTTATTACATGTATAAGAGGACCCGTTGTTTTATATAAAACATATCAGAGGTTATTTAACTACAGCTAACCGCCTACATACCGTCTTTGCTGGTATTCTATCGAGAACTCCAATCTGACGTCACTTCCGGTGATTCCATACATCTGATTGGTCTGTGTCTCAGTGAGTGACAAGATTCACAACCAATCAGAAAGGTACTAGAATTGCCTATCTTCACTGTCTATTTTGCCTCCACCTAGGGGGTTCAAGGGTTTACTTGGGGTGTATGCCAGAGGTTTGGCAGTGCGCCCCCCAGACAGAGGCAAAAACAGAGAGTAAAAATAGAGGTCACCGGAAGTGACGTCAGATTGGAGTTTTTAAGGATCCGGCAACTGCTGAACTAGCTCCAAGCTTTTATTGCATAAAACTAGTGGTAACTTACTCTACAATTAATATACATTACACTACTCAAGGTACCTATGTGTGTTTTTAATGTATACTATCAGATTTTATTTATGACTTAATAAAAGTTGTTTTAGTATTATTTGAACCCACATTTTTTATATTCTATGACAAGTTGTATACTTTAATCAGCTGTTCATCTGAATTATTTTCCTCTTAACCCTAAGAGTGCTATAAGTGTATTCTTCATAAGAGTTGGTCTCTTCCCTCTCTTAATACTTTCGTACTGTAACCACTTGTGTTGATGAATATTTAGTTTAATATTATGTTGTAATATGTATGTTTAATGTATTTAATTGTATTATTCTTTAATACAAAAGACAGAAACAAATACATAATAAACACATATAATATAACAATATACATTAAAACAAATAGGCCTAGATTTGGAGTTTGGCGTTAGCCGTGAAAACCAGCGTTAGAGGCTCCTAACGCTGGTTTTAGGCTACCGCCGGTATTTGGAGTCACTCAAAATAGGGTCTAATGCTCACTTTTCAGCCGCGACTTTTCCATACCGCAGATCCCCTTACGTCAATTGCGTATCCTATCTTTTCAATGGGATTTTTCTAACTCCGGTATTTAGAGTCGTGTCTGAAGTGAGCGTTAGACATCTAACGACAAAACTCCAGCCGCAGGAAAAAAGTCAGTAGTTAAGAGCTTTCTGGGCTAACGCCGGTTTATAAAGCTCTTAACTACTGTACTCTAAAGTACACTAACACCCATAAACTACCTATGTACCCCTAAACCGAGGTCCCCCCACATCGCCGACACTCGAATAAAATTTTTTAACCCCTAATCTGCCGACCGCCACCTACGTTATCCTTATGTACCCCTAATCTGCTGCCCCTAACACCGCCGACCCCTGTATTATATTTATTAACCCCTAACCTGCCCCCCACAACGTCGCCTCCACCTACCTACACTTATTAACCCCTAATCTGCTGACCGCAAAGCGCCGCCACCTACGTTATCCTTATGTACCCCTAATCTGCTGCCCCTAACACCGCCGACCCCTATATTATATTTATTAACCCCTAATCTGCCCCCCTCAACGTCGCCTCCACCTGCCTACACTTATTAACCCCTAATCTGCCGAGCGGACCTGAGCGCTACTATAATAAAGTTATTAACCCCTAATCCGCCTCACTAACCCTATAATAAATAGTATTAACCCCTAATCTGCCCTCCCTAACATCGCCGACACCTAACTTCAATTATTAACCCCTAATCTGCCGACCGGAGCTCACCGCTATTCTAATAAATGTATTAACCCCTAAAGCTAAGTCTAACCCTAACACTAACACCCCCCTAACTTAAATATAATTTAAATCTAACGAAATTAATTATCTCTTATTAAATAAATTATTCCTATTCAAAGCTAAATACTTACCTGTAAAATAAATCCTAATATAGCTACAATATAAATTATAATTATATTATAGCTATTTTAGGATTAATATTTATTTTACAGGTAACTTTGTATTTATTTTAACCAGGTACAATAGCTATTAAATAGTTAAGAACTATTTAATAGCTAAAATAGTTAAAATAATTACAAATTTACCTGTAAAAGAAATCCTAACCTAAGTTACAATTAAACCTAACACTATACTATCAATAAATTAATTAAATAAACTACCTACAATTACCTACAATTAACCTAACACTACACTATCAATAAATTAATTAAATACAATTGCTACAAATAAATACAATTAAATAAACTTGCTAAAGTACAAAAAATAAAAAAGAACTAAGTTACAAAAAATAAAAAAATATTTACAAACATAAGAAAAATATTACAACAATTTTAAACTAATTACACCTACTCTAAGCCCCCTAATAAAATAACAAAGCCCCCCAAAATAAAAAAATGCCCTACCCTATTCTAAATTACTAAAGTTCAAAGCTCTTTTACCTTACCAGCCCTGAACAGGGCCCTTTGCGGGGCATGCCCCAAGAAGTTCAGCTCTTTTGCCTGTAAAAGAAAAAATACAATACCCAAGCCCCCCAACATTACAACCCACCACCCACATACCCCTAATCTAACCCAAACCCCCCTTAAATAAACCTAACACTAAGCCCCTGAAGATCTTCCTACCTTATCTTCACCTCACCGGGTTCAACGATCTGTCCAGAAGAGCTCCTCCGATGTCCTGATCCAAGCCCAAGCGGGGGGCTGAAGAGGTCCATGATCCGGATGAAGTCTTCTATCAACGGCATCTTCAATCTTCTTTCTGATCGGAACAGCCAATAGATTGCGAGCTCAATCTGATTGGCTGATTGAATCAGCCAATCGGATTGAACTTGAATCTGATTGGCTGATTCCATCAGCCAATCAGAATATTCCTACCTTAATTCCGATTGGCTGATAGAATCCTATCAGCCAATCGGAATTCGAGGGACGCCATCTTGGATGACGTCCCTTAAAGGAACCGTCATTCGTCTTTAGTCCGTCGGCCCAGCAGGATGTTCCGCGTCGGAGGTCTGCAAGATGGATCCGGAAGAAAGAAGATTGAAGATGCCGTTGATAGAAGACTTCATCCGGATCATGGACCTCTTCAGCTCCCGCTTGGATGAAGACTTCAGCCGGATCATGGACCTCTTCAGCCCCCCGCTTGGGCTTGGATCAGGACATCGGAGGAGCTCTTCAGGACGGATCGGTGAACCTGGTATGGTGAAGATAAGGAAGGAAGATCTTCAGGGGCTTAGTGTTAGGTTTATTTAAGGGGGGTTTGGGTTAGATTAGGGGTATGTGGGTGGTGGGTTGTAATGTTGGGGGGCTTGGGTATTGTATTTTTTCTTTTACAGGCAAAAGAGCTGAACTTCTTGGGGCATGCCCCGCAAAGGGCCCTGTTCAGGGCTGGTAAGGTAAAAGAGCTTTGAACTTTAGTTATTTAGAATAGGGTAGGGCATTTTTTTATTTTGGGGGGCTTTGTTATTTTATTAGGGGGCTTAGAGTAGGTGTAATTAGTTTAAAATTGTTGTAATATTTTTCTTATGTTTGTAAATATTTTTTTATTTTTTGTAACTTAGTTATTTTTTATTTTTTGTACTTTAGCAAGTTTATTTAATTGTATTTATTTGTAGCAATTGTATTTAATTAATTTATTGATAGTGTAGTGTTAGGTTAATTGTAGGTAATTGTAGGTAGTTTATTTAATTAATTTATTGATAGTATAGTGTTAGGTTTAATTGTAACTTAGGTTAGGATTTCTTTAACAGGTAAATTTGTAATTATTTTAACTATTTTAGCTATTAAATAGTTCTTAACTATTTAATAGCTATTGTACCTGGTTAAAATAAATACAAAGTTACCTGTAAAATAAATATAAATCCTAAAATAGCTATAATATAATTATAATTTATATTGTAGCTATATTAGGATTTATTTTACAGGTAAGTATTTAGCTTTAAATAGGAATAATTTATTTAATAAGAGATAATTAATTTCGTTAGATTTAAATTATATTTAACTTAGGGGGGTGTTAGTGTTAGGGTTAGACTTAGCTTTAGGGGTTAATACATTTATTAGAATAGCGGTGAGCTCCGGTCGGCAGATTAGGGGTTAATAATTGAAGTTAGGTGTCGGCGATGTTAGGGAGGGCAGATTAGGGGTTAATACTATTTATTATAGGGTTAGTGAGGCGGATTAGGGGTTAATAACTTTATTATAGTAGCGCTCAGGTCCGCTCGGCAGATTAGGGGTTAATAAGTGTAGGCAGGTGGAGGCGACGTTGTGGGGGGCAGATTAGGGGTTAATAAATATAATATAGGGGTCGGCGATGTTAGGGCAGCAGATTAGGGGTACATAGGGATAATGTAAGTAGCGGCGGTTTACGGAGCGGCAGATTAGGGGTTAAAAATAATATGCAGGGGTCAGCAATAGCGGGGGCGGCAGATTAGGGGTTAATAAGTGTAAGGTTAGGGGTGTTTAGACTCGGGGTACATGTTAGAGTGTTAAGTGCAGACGTAGGAAGGGTTACCGCATAGCAAACAATGGGGCTGCGTTAGGAGCTGAACGCGGCTTTTTTGCAGGTGTTAGGTTTTTTTTCAGCTCAAACAGCCCCATTGTTTCCTATGGGGGAATCGTGCACGAGCACGTTTTTGAGGCTGGCCGCGTCCGTAAGCAACTCTGGTATCGAGAGTTGAAGCTGCGTTAAAAATGCTCTACGCTCCTTTTTTGGAGCCTAACGCAGCCTTTATGTGGACTCTCAATACCAGAGTTATTTTTATGGTGCGGCCAGAAAAAAGCCGGCGTTAGTTTTTCGGGTCGTTACCGACAAAACTCCAAATCTAGCCGATAGACAATATTTAATTGATCAAGGTAGCAATATTATTCTCAGGCAGTCAAGTAGTTACAACTTGCAGGTTGAAAAATGACAAAAACAAAAACGATTAACTGTACTCGAAATTGCTATTCAAGATCTTAAAGTTATAAGACAATACAATAAAATTAAATCAAAAAGACATTGCAATCCAAAAAAGATGCTCTATTTCGTTAGATTATGAAACTTTTGGCATTAATGATCCCAGATTATTAGGACATTGCCTATTATTGGCTGCTACCTTATTGACTCACCATTCATGTCCGGCACAGGAGCTTCTGGGAGTGACTTTGCCTATATGTGTAACCCCCTTGCAGTGTTTTTTTTTTTTTTTGCAAAAACCAAATAAGATAGTGGAAGGTTGTATCTGGCACGCATTGAAGTTGGAAATATCACCAATGTGTGAAGTGGTCTTAAGGTGTTCCTGTTTGTGGAGTTTGGCTTTTCCTGGGACCTAGAGATTATAATACAAGTGTAAGGACTGCGAGGTAGATCTCCCACAGATATAAGGAATGTAGGCTGTCAGTGGGCTGTATTCTACTTTATAATATCTCAAAGGAAAATAAATAATAAAAGAGAGAAGCTCACATCTAGGTAACAACCAAAGGCAGAACAAGCTATTACTGCCTATTTGATGAGTGTCTCTCTGTTGATATGTATGATTAATCTGAGCTTTGGACAACCAGACATGGAACTATTGTCATGGGTCAGCAACATTGGTTCTCCAGATGTTTTAGAACTACAGTTCCCATGATGCTTAGGCAGCTTAAAGACACTTAAACATGCTATGCTCCTCACTGGCAAATGCCTTATAATGCCAAGATGCACGTCTGGGGATACCATGTCATGGGGTTTGTGTGGTGTTTAAAGTGAATGTAAATTTTGATGCTAAAGTGCCCAGTTTTTAAAAATTTGATTAAAAACAGGGGCACTTTAATTCATCAAAAGTTATATTTCACTCGTGTTGTGAAAAATACCTTTTAATCTTGACAGCCGCTTCAGCTTCCTCCGCCCGTCACAAAGCCTCTTCCTGGGTCTAAAATGAGGAATCTGGCTTCCTCCAATCACGGCGTTGAATCAGACACTGATTCCCCCGAGGGGGAAGCTGTGATTGGAGGATGACCGATCCATCATTTCTGACGTAAAAAATGGCTTGCAATGACCAGGGGAAGCTGGAGCGGCTGTCAAGTTTAAAAGGTAAGTATTTTTTCACAACACAAGTGAAATGTAAATTTTGATAAATTAAAGTGCCCCTGTTTTTAATCGAATTTTTAAAAAACGTTATCATCAAAATTTACATTCACTTTAAGATTTTTGACCCAGTTTGATGCAATGAAGGTCTTTTAACTCATAGCCTGGACAGTGCTCCTGGCTTTTTGGATTTGGTATTTAAGACTGAACAGGGCTGTCTTTTTTAGTTGAATCAGATGGATGCTACAGAAAGGCTTTTTCTGTGCCACATTTCAGCTAAAAGACAAAGGCCCTGATTTTCAAAGGTTCTTTAGCTTGGAGAGAAATTGCAGTTCAGACATCAGTGGGGCTGAACTCACTGGATATTCAAAATAAAAAGCTGAACTCTCCAGCACTGCAAGATCTCTTATTTCTATATATGAAGGAGAGACAAGCCCAGTGTAATACAGCAGTGCATGATATGATAGTTTTGTTATACTCCTGTTACTTTAATAATGTTGGATCATACTTTGTATATTTCTGCTTTTATATACAAATTACATTGCACCTTGAATTTGCTGCATTGCAAACAAAACTGACTGCTTCAGAAAGTGTGACTGAGAGGGTATTTCCCTGGGTTGAACAGGGGAGTTCCCAGGATATGTCTGAAGTTTTCTCACAGCAGTCTTGTGAAATGTTCTAAGCATTTTAAACTAGTAGGTCTCACTGATTTGTCTCACCAGCTGTATGCAGGTGAAGTTTGCTCAAAATTCACAATACACTTATTTTAACTTGCAGAAAAGTAATTTATACTAAAATATAGACAAAAGCAAGTTAAATTGTAGTGAAAACTTTTCAGTTTAATTTAGAATTGATTCAAACAGAGCTTTTATAACAGCCCCAGGGATTCTTTCCCATGTGAAATTTTGTATCCTAGAGAGCTTCATTACTTTTTATGGAAGGCATCTCTCTGGAATTTCATGGTTCCTCCCCTTTTCTTAGAAAATTCAGTGAGTTCTGCCTCTGTAAAGTCTCCTCTATAAACAGAATTTGCAAAATCCCAATCCTAAATACACTGCTGTACAGAAAATTAAATACAAAATAGAAAATTTTAAAGGGACAGTCTAGGCCAAAATAAACTTTCATGATTCAGATAGGGCATGTAATTTTAAACAATTTTCCAATTTACTTTTATCACCAATCTTGCTTTGTTCTCTTGGTATTCTTAGTTGAAAGCTTAACCTAGGAGGTTCATATGCTAATTTCTTAGACCTTGAAGGCCACCTCTTTTCAGAATACATTTTAACAGTTTTTCACCACTAGAGGGTGTTAGTTCATGTGTTTCATATAGATAACACTGTGCTCGTGCACGTGAAGTTATCTGGGAGCAGACACTGATTGGCTAAACTGCAAGTCTGTCAAAAGAACTGAAATAAAGGGGCAGTTTGCAAAGGCTTAGATACAAGATAATCACAGAGGTTAAAGTATATTAATATAACTGTGTTGGTTATGCAAAACTGGGGAATGGGTAATAAAGGGGTTATCTATCTTTTAAAACAATAAAAATTCTGTTGTAGACTGTCCCTTTAATTGTAATAACATTTTTTTCTGAAGTGTAAATAATATAAAATAGAAAGCACAAGGTGTAAATGCAACAGAACTTGCATGTCTTGAAGTGCAATATTGCTCTGGGCTTGTCTCTCCTTTACATACAGGGCCTGATATTCAAAACCTCGCTGCTCAGGTGTGATATTCTAAGCAGTCTCGTCGGTACGGTGAGGCCCTTAAAAAATATCTGCCAGGACAACTCTACTTTCTGTAAAATATTAAAAACCCTGATTTTATCTACAATTTATGAGTAAACTAGGTGAATGCGAACTGTTAGCCATCACTTAAATTATCTAAATATTTAAATAATTTATTTTTTATTTTATTATTATCTTAAAACAATGGGATGAAAATGTTGCATTTAGTTATACAAGAAAATCCTTTATATTTTGCTTCTCAACAAATGCCAACAATCTCTTTCAATTTTAGATTGTGTTTTAAGGTAAATATTTGTGGTGCACTAAGGTTCCAAAGTCAAACTATATAGATGTAACAAAACATTGTACTACTTTATTTAGCTTCCCAGAGCCAGTGGTGGTTCTGTAGGGGCAGTGTTATGCATCACCATTCAATACTGTAGCGTCTAAGATTCAAAGGTGCCAGCTGCCCTTTGGGGGCGGGACTATGCACCACCAATCCTTTTTTTGCTCTAGTCAGTCTTTAAAAATATAAACCTTTCATTGACATTTAATTCAAGGTCTTTTATAATTTTCTATTCCCTTATTAATTATTGTTCAGTATGAAACATTATATATTTGCTTCTGAGTAAATTTCAACAAGTTCTTATCAGCCAATTAGCTAGCTACCTTCTGTTTCTATGTTCCTGTTTCTCACTCTTTAAAGCTAATCACAGGTAAAACGTGAGAGAATTCTGACAATTTATAGTAACTGGGTATTGTTACATTACTAAGCAACATACCCCAAAGTGCAATTTTTCCCTTCTAAGTAACTAATTATGACGTCTACATGAAATTAGTCTTACTGTGGGGTTACTGACACTACAAACTATATAGATGTGACAACACATTGTGCCACTTTAGCTTCCCATAGCCAGTGGTGGCTATTTGGGGATGGTGCTAGGCACCAGCTTTCATCATTGTGGTGCCCAAAATTCAAAGTTGCCAGCTGCCCTGAATTTTCAAAGGTAGTTTCTTTGTGCATGTCCAGTGTTTGAGACAATGTAAGAAGAACAATAATAGGAAAAGGGGGATTTAGAAAAAAATAAAGATGATCTTTCCCCTCAGATTTGTCTGCTTCATTTTTTTATTCTTAAAAGACACAAAATCCAAAAATTCTTTATTAATTAAGACAGAACATAAACATTTTTTTAAAAAAGTTTTTAATTTATTTCTTATCAAAGTTGCCTATTCTGATTGGTATTCCTTGTGTTGAACAGAATACCTAGGTAGGTCTGCAGCATTGCATGGCAGCAAACACTGCTGCCCTCTAGTGATCTTGCAAATGTATAACGTTGTTAAAAGCATTCTTGCAATACTGCTGCCGTATAATGCTCCAAGCACAGTTATGCTCCTGAGCCTTACAACCGGCTTTTCAACAAAAGATACCAAGAGAACAAAGAAAATTTGACAATAGAAGTAAACTGGAGAATTTGGGTTTCATTTTCCTTTAGCAATTTTTATTTTAGAACATAGTGTTTACATAATACTTTTAAATGCACAAAATAAAATAGTGGACATCTTTGAAACATTAAAGGGACATTAAACACTAAATAAATCATTGATAGAATAATGTATTTAGAGGAAATATTAGCCTGAGAATAATATATACATGATTTTTTAAAATTACAGTTTTTTTTTAAATATTGAAAATATAAGGGTAAAAGTTTAATGTCCATAAAGCAGTGGGCACTGCCATATTGTAACTTAAGTTTCTTTTTCTGCTAAGGCCAATTAGGGACAGTTATAAATGGCTTACTAGAGTGTGTAACCAATGGCTGTGAGGATTACAGCTGTGTCTGCACTTCCACTTTTACTAAGAATTTGGAAAGCCCACAATATTCAGAATTCATTTACAGAAAAATGGAACAAAATAAATAATGAAAATATATTACAAAGTTGCTTACATACAATGAAACATTTTATATTACTATCTAAAAGTGTTTAAAGCCCCTTTAAAGCACTGCGTGCAGGATTGTAGCATCTGTATCCATCATTCGCATGCAAATGATAAAGGTCTGAAGGCAAACGTATAGAGAGAGCTGATAAACTGTGTTATCGGCAGGAGGCAGACAGGAGGGTTCTGAGTACACATCAAGTGCCGTATTTAAAGCTGAAGTATTGTCACGAAAGCATGAAAAATATTATTGACTGCTTTTCAGTGACAAGAGTCAGTGAGTCACAGGGGTTGTTCTATATAGCAAAATCTGGGGGTGCAAAAATATCAAGGACAATGGACATATATACTGATATATAGTAATATACCATATATATTCTAATATAATATTCTCTGCAATGATAGAAACCACTTCAGTTAAAAATCTTTCTCCACTGTAGTGAAAAGGCAGTAAAACATAATAAAATAACATAAATCTGAAAATAACCTCGCCATATGATAAATTATTCACCAGTATATGAATTTATAGACAGGGGATTGTGGTCATGCATTGGATCATTGTGCAACCTTCCCTCATGATTAATATTTGCATGCCTAATTTGGGGCCAGATTACAAGTGGTGCGCTAATTAATGCTCCTGCTTAAGAGTTAACTGCGATAGAAGTAAGCTTTTTGCGCAACTTCGGTTGTGCACATATTATGGGGCCTATTTATGAAAGGGCTGTCGGACTTGATCCGATATTGTGGATCAGGTCCGACAGACCTCGCTGAATGCGGAGAGCAATACGCTCTCCGCTTTCAGCATTGCACCAGCAGCTCTTGTGAACTGCTGGTGCAACGCCGCCCCTGCAGATTCGCGGCCAATCGGCCGCTAGCAGGGGGGTGTCAATCAACCCGATCGGATTGAATTGCGGCGATGTGTGTCCGCCTCCTCATAGCAGGCGGACAGGTTATGGAGCAGCGGTCTTTAGACCGCTGCTTCATAACTGGTGTTTCTGGCGAGCCTGAAGGCTCGCCATTAACACGGGGCTTCAAGCTCCATACGGAGCTTGATAGATAGGCCCCTATGAGTTAAAACTGCTTTCACTCTAGCGCAAAAAACAAATCTAGAATATCACGCGCACAATAACCTATTCCCCTATATAAGTCAATGGAACTAAAAACACCCAACTCGATGCAAGACGTTTGCAAATTCTCATGAAAATATAAATATTTCACATTCCAATGTTCTTAATATAGAAGAATATCTTCTATTTATTCATAAATACATATTTCTAAATATATCTGATTTTGTTTGGTACAATATATTTTTATACCTATATACTATATACAGTATATATATATATATATATATATATACTGTATGTATAGATATATACAGAATATATAGGAATATCTATTTATGAATACTTAGAACATATTCTGCAATGTGCAGAACATTGGAATGTGAAATATTTACAGTAAATACATAGTTAAAACCTGTATTAAAAATTAATATTGCATAAATATGTTTTTTTCATGTTTTAATCTACTTAACTGCAAAGAGCTCCAATGCACTAAGTCTATATATGTGTACATATGTATTTTTGTGTTTATATGTGTATATATGTCTGTAAATACATATATACACATATAAATACATATATACACATATAAATACATATGTACACACATATAAATACATATATACACATATAAATACATATATACACATATAAATACATATGTACACATATAAATACATATATGCACATATAAATACATATGTACACATATAAATACATATATACACATATAAATACATATATACACATATAAATACATATATGCACATGTAAATACATATATACACATATAAATACATATATGCACATATAAATACATATGTACACATATAAATACATATATACACATATAAATACATATATACACATATAAATACATATATACACATATAAATACATATATGCACATCTAAATACATATATACACATATAAATACATATATGCACATATAAATACATATATGCACATATAAATACATATGTACACACATATAAACATGTAAACATACATAGACATCTTCAGACATGTATATAGGCTTTTTTTTTCTAACTCCTGAAAGTGTAACAGTTAACCAGATCTCTGAGGACACTATAAACATTCTAGCATAAATCACAATTGTTCTCAAGTTTCAACTTGTAATACGAGCTGAAAACCCGGCGCGCAAACACCCGAGAAATACCCCTTATCACTCGAGCGTAACTGTTAGTGCTCCATTCGTAATCTGGCCCTTATTCCTTTTTTTCAATAAATATTATTTTTAACTTTATGTGAGTGCTGTTTGACCATCGGTGCAGATGTGTAGATTCACTGTGGATTGGTTTATTGATGCTTGAGGTGGATGCCTCACCATTTCTGATGCATAATTCAAATATTGAATTTACATTTAAAGGGATGTGACAAATTTTATTGTATAATTCAGATAGAGCATGTGATTTTAAACAGCTTTCTAATTTACTTCTATTATCACATTTTCTTAGTTCTCTTGGGATCTTTTGTTGAAAAGCAGGGGCGTAAGATTAGGAACCGGACCATTTCTGGAGCACTATATAGCAGCAGATTTGCAAGAATGTTATCCATTTCCAAGAGCACTAAGTGGCAGAACTATTTTCTACAATGTGGTATAGATGACTACCTAGGTATCTCTTCAACACAGAATATAATGGGAACAAAGTAAATTTGATAATAGAAGTAAATTGGAAACTTTTTAAAAATTGTATGCTCTGTCTGAATCACAAAATATATATTATTTTGGGGGTTTCATATCCCTTTAAGTTGAATCTGTCAGGAAATGTTTGTTTCTGCACAACTGACACTGCTGTACTGCTGGCTGATTTAGTCCAGATTACGAATCACGCACAATTGATAATGCACTGTGCATTATTTTGAGCACAGCCTAGAGCAAACAATAACACATATCCATTATATATGTAAGTTTGTTTTACACGATTGTTTTTGCAACAGCACCTTTAATGCCAAAACAATGAGGGCTAATTGTAAAATTTATCAGTGTGATTTTAAAAATATATATTTGCTTTGTATTAATTGTATTTCTTATTTTTTAAATAAATATAAAGGTACGTTATCTAAACGGAGAGTTTTGCATAATTAATTACCTGGATGATTTTGGGATGTGGGGGGGATAAAAACAGTTTCCCAGTGGTAATTTTAGTGTGGGGCTGTGTGTGGGAGATATGGCATTATGCATAGATAAGTGAGGATACCATTAGTCCGGTGACATGTCTGGGAAGTCGTGTGACATGTCCGAGTGTGGCTTAGAGGTGCTCAGTCAGTCCCTTAACCCCTTAATGCTGTTGTTTACATTGTAAGGGGTTAACTAGCAGGGCCCTTGCCGACAAAGGCAGATGCCACCTGGAGTGAGGGAAGTAATATTTGGAGGTCGCTGTTTTTTTGACGAGACCCGCGCTATTACAGTGTTAAAACCCCTTAAAGGAACATTTTACACTAGGGTCTAGATTACAAGTGGAGCACTAAATTATTGCGTGCCTGCAATAATTAATCATCCATTACAAGTGGCTGGTTTTTGCTACCACAATTTTATAAATATGCCGCAAATGGCACCAAAATACTGTCTAGTGTAGTTTATTAAAAAATAAAGATGGCAGCATATTTAATTTGTAATACAATTACTGTACTAGGCAGTATTTTGGGGATAAAGTTGGTGGGAGTGGGGTGCTCCCAGTAATTATATATGTATGTATATGCTAATATACACATATATTTATGTGTTAATATGTGTATATACACATATAAACACATAAATATATATATCTATAGATCAACATATACATGTATACCTATAAACACATAAATATATATATCTATATATCAGCATGTACATGTATACCTATAAACACATAAATATATATATATCTATATATCAGCATGTACATGTATACTTATAAACACATAAATATATATATATATCTATATATCAGCATATACATGTATACCTATAAACACATAAATATATATATCTATATATCAGCATATACATGTATACCTATAAACACATAAATATATATATCTATATATCAGCATATACATGTATACCTATAAACACATAAATATATATATCTATATATCAGCATATACATGTATATTTATATTTGCTGCCGTCGCTGCTCAACTTACTCCCTTTGCTGGTGCTGAAGTTCTGATGCCGCCTCTGATGGTTTTAGAACGAAGCTCCCATAGGAGCCTATGGAAGTGAGCTGTAGTGAGCGCATTGCTGAAAACATAAAATACCAGCGGTGGTATTACACAGTGGAGCGCAAATATCGCTTTCAGCAAAGCGATATTTAGCACTCCACTTGTAGATTTATCTTTGCATAAATGTTTTGTAGATGATCCATTTATATCTGGGGGTGTTTTTGAAAAAATGTATAGTTTTGCTTATTTTTAAATAACATTGTGCTGATATTCTGACTTCTAATTAAGCCCCAAGTTTAAAAAGTAGTCAGTTGTCTACCTACTCCAGCTTGCTCCTGTTTGTGTAAAGGGTATTTTCATATGCAAGGGGGGGGGGGGTACGCTCTCAGCCCCTTTCAGTGGGTGTCCCAGCCTAACCTCATAAACAGTGCTAAACTGGGAGCTTCTAAATAAGGTTTTAAAAGGTTTCATACTGGATTTTCAGATCACTATCTGTGCATATTCTGTTTTATAGTAGAGTTATATGAAAATTGGTGTATACTGTCCCTTTAAGGACACACAACATAAGGCCACATCTGTATCATTAATGGATTAAAACCAGGACAAATTATTATCCAATATATTTTTCTGTTTTCTAAAATGTAATGGATTTTAAAATCCAGTTTTACTGAATGCAAATGCAACAAACAATAAATAAATAATAAACGGCTAGATTATGAGTTTTGCGGTAAGAGCTGCTCGGTGCTAACTTGCAAGTTATTGCCACCGCTCACCTCCCTATAGCGCTGCTATTACAGGTTTGTAAAAACCCGGCATTAGCAGGCAATAAGTGAGCGTAGAGCAAAACTGATCTCCATACCGCACTCCAATACCAGCGCTGTTGTGAGCTGGTTTTACGTGCTCGTACACGATTTCCCCATAGACATCAATGGGGAGAGTCGGCTGAAAAAAAGCCTAACACCTGCAATAAAGGAGCGTCAAAGCTCTGTAACGCAACCCCATTGATTCCTATGGGGAAACAAAATTTATGTTTACACCTAACACCCTAACATAAACCCCAAGCAGTGACGTGCAGTGAGGTCAGAGGCAGGTGAGGCAATGGCTAGGATATGCCTTCATTCTTTAGATATCCTTTGTTGAAGAAATAGCAATGTACATGGGTGAGCCAATCACATGAGGTATCTATTGTGCAGCCACCAATCAGCAGCTACTGAGCATATTTAGATATGATTTTCAACAAAGGATATCAAGAGAATGAAGGAAATGAGATATTAGATGTAAATTGGACAGAGGGGGTGGGAGAGACAGGGAGAGAGATATAGAGAGACAGAGGGGAGAGAGAGACACAAATAGAGACAGAGGGGAGAGAGACAGAGAAAGAGACCATGGGGGAGAATGAGACATGTAAGGAGAGAGACAGAGGGGGTGGGAGAGACAGGGAGAGAGAGATGGATAGAGAGAGACAGAGGGGGAGAGGGAGAGAAATAGAGAGATGGGGGAGAGAGAGAGAGAGAGAGAGACAGAGGGGGAGGGAGAAAGGGAGAGACAGAGGGGGAGAGGGAGAGAAATAGAGAGATGGGGGAGAGAGAGAGAGAGAGACAGAGGGGGAGGGAGAAAGGGAGAGACAGAGGGGGAGGGAGAGAGAGAGAAAGAGAGAGACAGAGGGGAGAAAAATGGAGAGAGAGACAGAGAGGATAGAGAGAGAGACAGAGGGGATAGAGAGAGAGACAGAGGGGATAGAGAGAGAGACAGAGGGGATAGAGAGAGACAGAGGGGATAGAGAGAGAGACAGAGGGGATAGAGAGAGAGAGACAGAGGGGATAGAGAATGAGACAGAGGGATAAGGAGACAGAGGGGGAGGGATAGAGAGAGAGGAGAGAGAGAGGGAGGGGGAGAGGGGAGAGAGAGACAGACAGAGGGGATAGAGAGAGACAGAGGGGATAAAGAGAGACAGAGGGAGAGGGATAAAGAGACAAAGGGGGAGGGATAGGAGACAGAGGGGGAGGGATAGGAGACAGAGGGGGAAGGATAGGAGACAGAGGGGGAAGGATAGGAGACATAGGGGGAGGAATAGGAGACAGAGGGGGAGGAATTGGAGACAGAGGGGGAGGGAGAGAGAGACAGAGGGGAGAGAGAGACAGAGGGGAGAGAGACAGAGGGGAGAGAGAGAGACAGAGGGGAGAGAGAGAGAGACAGAATGGAGAGAGACAGAGGGGAGAGAGAGAGAGGGGGGAGAGAGACAGAGGGGAGAGAGAGAGACACACAGAGGGGAGAGAGAGAGACACAGAGGGGAGAGAGAGAGACACAGAGGGGAGATAGAGAGACACAGAGGGGAGAGAGAGACACACAGAGGGGAGAGAGAGAGAGAGAGAGAGAGAGACAGAGGGGAGAGAGAGAGAGACAGAGGGGTGAGAGAGAGAGAGAGAGAGGGGGGAGAGAGAGAGAGTGACAGAGGAGGAGAAAGAGAGAGAGACAGAGGGGATAGAGAGACAGAGGGGATAGAGAGACAGAGGGAGAGGGATAGTGAGACAGAGGGATAGGAGACAGAGGGGGAGGGATAGAGAGACAGAGGGGGAGGGATAGAGAGACAGAGGGGGAGGGGAGAGAGACAGAGGGGGAGGGGAGGGAGAGACAGAGGGAGAGGGGGGAGAGAGAGACAGGGGAGAAGGGGGGAGAGAGAGACAGGGAGGGAGAGGGAGAGAGACAGGGAGGGAGGGGGATAGAGACAGGAAGGGAGGGGGAGAGAGACAGGGAGGGAGGGGGAGAGGAGAGACAGGGAGGGAGGGGGATAGAGACAGGAAGGGAGGGGGAGAGAGACAGGGAGGGAGGGGGAGAGGAGAGACAGGGAGGGAGGGGGAGAGGAGAGACAGGGAGGGAGGGGGAGAGGAGAGACAGGGAGGGAGGGGGAGAGGAGAGACAGGGAGGGAGGGGGAGAGAGACAGGGAGGGAGGGGGAGAGAGACAGGGAGGGAGGGGGGAGAGAGACAGGGAGGGAGGGGGGAGAGAGACAGGGAGGGAGGGGGGGAGAGACACAGGGAAGGAGGGGGAGAGATACAGGGAGAGAGGGGGAGAGAGACAGGGAGGGAGGGAGGGAGGGAGGAGGAGAGAGACAGGGAGGGAGGGAGGGGGAGAGAGACAGGGAGGGAGGGAGGGAGGGGGAGAGAGACAGGGAGGGAGGGGGAGAGAGACAGGGAGGGAGGGGGAGAGGGACAGGGAGGGAGGGAGGGAGGGGGGGAGAGAGACAGGGAGGGAGGGGGGAGAGAGACAGGGAGACAGGGAGGGAGGGGGAGAGACAGGGAGGGAGGGAGGGGGAGAGAGACAGGGAGGGAGGGGGAGAGAGACAGGGAGGGTGGGGGAGAGAGACAGGGAGGGAGGGGGAGAGAGACAGGGAGGGAGGGGGAGAGACACAGGGAGAGGGGGAGACACAGGAAGAGGGGGAGAGACACAGGGAGGGGGGGGGGAGAGACACAGGGGAGAGAGAGAGAGACAGAGGGGAGAGAGACAGAGGGGAGAGAGACAGAGGGGAGAGAGAGAGAGGGGGGAGAGAGAAAGAGACACAGAGGGGAGAGAGAGAGACACAGAGGGGAGAGAGAGAGACACAGAGGGGAGATAGAGAGACACAGAGGGGAGAGAGAGAGACACAGAGGGGAGAGAGAGAGAGACAGAGGGGAGAGAGAGACAGAGGGGTGAGAGAGAGAGAGAGAGAGAGAGAGAGAGAGGGGGGAGAGAGAGAGTGACAG
Organism: Bombina bombina; assembly: GCF_027579735.1. Taxonomy (NCBI): domain Eukaryota; kingdom Metazoa; phylum Chordata; class Amphibia; order Anura; family Bombinatoridae; genus Bombina; species Bombina bombina. The sequence goes on along the minus strand of NC_069499.1, from coordinate 1,425,278,298 downwards.
AGGGGATAGAGAGACAGAGGGGATAGAGAGGGAGAGGGAGAGGGATAGTGAGACAGAGGGAGAGGGATAGGAGACAGAGGGGGAGGGATAGAGAGACAGAGGGGGAGGGATAGAGAGACAGAGGGGGAGGGGAGAGAGACAGAGGGGGAGGGGAGGGAGAGACAGAGGGAGAGGGGGGAGAGAGAGACAGGGAAGAAGGGGGGAGAGAGAGACAGGGAGGGAGGGGTAGAGAGACAGGGAGGGAGGGGGATAGAGACAGGAAGGGAGGGGGAGAGAGACAGGGAGGGAGGGGGAGAGGAGAGACAGGGAGGGAGGGGGAGAGGAGAGACAGGGAGGGAGGGGGAGAGGAGAGACAGGGAGGGAGGGGGAGAGAGACATGGAGGGAGGGGGAGAGGAGAGACAGGGAGGGAGGGGGAGAGAGACAGGGAGGGAGGGGGGAGAGACACAGGGAAGGAGGGGGAGAGATACAGGGAGAGAGGGGGAGAGAGACAGGGAGGGAGGGAGGGAGGAGGAGAGAGACAGGGAGGGAGGGAGGGGGAGAGAGACAGGGAGGGAGGGAGGGAGGGAGGGGGAGAGGGACAGGGAGGGAGGGAGGGAGGGGGGGAGAGAGACAGGGAGGGAGGGAGGGGGAGAGAGACAGGGAGACAGGGAGGGAGGGGGAGAGACAGGGAGGGAGGGGGGGGGGAGAGAGACAGGGAGGGAGGGGGAGAGAGACAGGGAGGGTGGGGGAGAGAGACAGGGAGGGTGGGGGAGAGAGACAGGGAGGGAGGGGGATAGAGACAGGAAGGGAGGGGGAGAGAGACAGGGAGGGAGGGGGAGAGGAGAGACAGGGAGGGAGGGGGAGAGGAGAGACAGGGATAGTGAGACAGAGGGAGAGGGATAGGAGACAGAGGGGGAGGGATAGAGAGACAGAGGGGGAGGGATAGAGAGACAGAGGGGGAGGGGAGAGAGACAGAGGGGGAGGGGAGGGAGAGACAGAGGGAGAGGGGGGAGAGAGAGACAGGGAAGAAGGGGGGAGAGAGAGACAGGGAGGGAGGGGTAGAGAGACAGGGAGGGAGGGGGATAGAGACAGGAAGGGAGGGGGAGAGAGACAGGGAGGGAGGGGGAGAGGAGAGACAGGGAGGGAGGGGGAGAGGAGAGACAGGGAGGGAGGGGGAGAGGAGAGACAGGGAGGGAGGGGGAGAGAGACATGGAGGGAGGTGGAGAGAGACAGGGAGGGAGGGGGGAGAGAGACAGGGAGGGAGGGGGGGAGAGAGACAGGGAGGGAGGGGGAGAGAGACAGGGAGGGAGGGGGGGAGAGACACAGGGAAGGAGGGGGAGAGATACAGGGAGAGAGGGGGAGAGAGACAGGGAGGGAGGGAGGGAGGAGGAGAGAGACAGGGAGGGAGGGAGGGGGAGAGAGACAGGGAGGGAGGGAGGGAGGGAGGGGGAGAGGGACAGGGAGGGAGGGAGGGAGGGGGGGAGAGAGACAGGGAGGGAGGGAGGGGGAGAGAGACAGGGAGGGAGGGAGGGGGGAGAGACAGGGAGGGAGGGAGGGGGAGAGAGACAGGGAGGGAGGGGGAGAGAGACAGGGAGGGTGGGGGAGAGAGACAGGGAGGGTGGGGGAGAGAGACAGGGAGGGAGGGGGATAGAGACAGGAAGGGAGGGGGAGAGAGACAGGGAGGGAGGGGGAGAGGAGAGACAGGGAGGGAGGGGGAGAGGAGAGACAGGGAGGGAGGGGGAGAGGAGAGACAGGGAGGGAGGGGGAGAGAGACAGGGAGGGAGGGGGAGAGAGACAGGGAGGGAGGGGGAGAGAGACAGGGAGGGAGGGGGGGAGAGAGACAGGGAGGGAGGGGGAGAGAGATAGGGAGGGAGGGGGATAGAGACAGGAAGGGAGGGGGAGAGAGACAGGGAGGGAGGGGAGAGGAGAGACAGGGAGGGAGGGGGAGAGGAGAGACAGGGAGGGAGGGGGAGAGAGACAGGGAGGGAGGGGGAGAGAGACAGGGAGGGAGGGGGAGAGAGACAGGGAGGGAGGGGGGGAGAGAGACAGGGAGGGAGGGGGGAGAGAGACAGGGAGGGAGGGGGGAGAGACACAGGGAAGGAGGGGGAGAGATACAGGGAGAGAGGGGGAGAGAGACAGGGAGGGAGGGAGGGAGGAGGAGAGAGACAGGGAGGGAGGGAGGGGGAGAGAGACAGGGTGGGAGGGAGGGAGGGGGAGAGAGACAGGGAGGGAGGGGGAGAGAGACAGGGAGGGAGGGAGGGAGGGGGAGAGGGACAGGGAGGGAGGGAGGGGGGGAGAGAGACAGGGAGGGAGGGAGGGAGGGAGGGGGAGAGAGACAGGGAGACAGGGAGGGAGGGGGAGAGACAGGGAGGGAGGGAGGGGGAAAGAGACAGGGAGGGAGGGGGAGAGAGACAGGGAGGGTGGGGGAGAGAGACAGGGAGGGTGGGGGAGAGAGACAGGGAGGGAGGGGGAGAGAGACAGGGAGGGAGGGGGAGAGACACAGGGAGAGGGGGAGACACAGGAAGTGGGTGAGAGACACAGGGAGGGGGGGGGAGAGACACAGGGGAGAGAGAGAGACAGAGGGGAGAGAGACACAGGGGAGAGAGAGAGAGGGGGGAGAGAGACAGAGGGGAGAGAGAGAGAGACACAGAGGGGAGAGAGAGAGACACAGAGGGGAGAGAGAGAGACACAGAGGGGAGATAGAGAGACACAGAGGGGAGAGAGAGAGAGACACAGAGGGGGAGAGAGAGAGAGAGAGAGACAGAGGGGAAAGAGAGAGAGACAGAGGGGTGAGAGAGAGAGAGAGAGAGAGAGGGGGGAGAGAGAGAGTGACAGAGGGGGAGAAAGAGAGAGAGACAGAGGGGATAGAGAGACAGAGGGAGAGGGATAGTGAGACAGAGGGAGAGGGATAGGAGACAGAGGGGGAGGGATAGAGAGACAGAGGGGGAGGGATAGAGAGACAGAGGGGGAGGGGAGAGAGACAGAGGGGGAGGGGAGGGAGAGACAGAGGGAGAGGGGGAGAGAGAGATAGGGGAGAAGGGGGGAGAGAGAGACAGGGAGGGAGGGGGAGAGAGACAGGGAGGGAGGGGGATAGAGACAGGGAGGGAGGGGGAGAGAGACAGGGAGGGAGGGGGAGAGGAGAGACAGGGAGGGAGGGGGAGAGGAGAGACAGGGAGGGAGGGGGAGAGGAGAGACAGGGAGGGAGGGGGAGAGAGACAGGGAGGGAGGGGGAGAGAGACAGGGAGGGAGGGGGAGAGAGACAGGGAGGGAGGGGGGGAGAGAGACAGGGAGGGAGGGGGGAGAGAGACAGGGAGGGAGGGAGGGGGAGAGAGACAGGGAGGGAGGGAGGGAGGGAGGGGGAGAGAGACAGGGAGGGAGGGGGAGAGAGACAGGGAGGGAGGGAGGGAGGGAGGGGGAGAGAGACAGGGAGGGAGGGAGGGAGGGAGGGGGGGAGAGAGACAGGGAGGGAGGGAGGGAGGGAGGGGGAGAGAGACAGGGAGACAGGGAGGGAGGGGGAGAGACAGGGAGGGAGGGAGGGGGAGAGAGACAGGGAGGGAGGGGGAGAGAGACAGGGAGGGTGGGGGAGAGAGACAGGGAGGGTGGGGGAGAGAGACAGGGAGGGAGGGGGAGAGACACAGGGAGAGGGGGAGACACAGGAAGAGGGGGAGAGACACAGGGAGGGGGGGGAGAGACACAGGGGAGGGGGGGAGAGAGAGAGAGGGGGGAGAGAGACAGAGACACAGAGGGGAGAGAGAGAGACACAGAGGGGAGAGAGAGAGACACAGAGGGGAGATAGAGAGACACAGAGGGGAGAGAGAGAGACACAGAGGGGAGAGAGAGAGAGACAGAGGGGAGAGAGAGAGAGACAGAGGGGTGAGAGAGAGAGAGAGAGAGAGGGGGGGAGAGAGAGAGTGACAGAGGGGATAGAGAGACAGAGGGGATAGAGAGACAGAGGGAGAGGGATAGTGAGACAGAGGGAGAGGGATAGGAGACAGAGGGGGAGGGATAGAGAGACAGAGGGGGAGGGATAGAGAGACAGAGGGGGAGGGGAGAGAGACAGAGGGGGAGGGGAGGGAGAGACAGAGGGAGAGGGGGGAGAGAGAGACAGGGGAGAAGGGGGGAGAGAGAGACAGGGAGGGAGGGGGAGAGAGACAGGGAGGGAGGGGGATAGAGACAGGAAGGGAGGGGGGGAGAGACAGGGAGGGAGGGGGAGAGGAGAGACAGGGAGGGAGGGGGAGAGGAGAGACAGGGAGGGAGGGGGAGAGGAGAGACAGGGAGGGAGGGGGAGAGAGACATGGAGGGAGGGGGAGAGAGACAGGGAGGGAGGGGGAGAGAGACAGGGAGGGAGGGGGGGAGAGAGACAGGGAGGGAGGGGGGGAGAGACACAGGGAAGGAGGGGGAGAGATACAGGGAGAGAGGGGGGAGAGAGACAGGGAGGGAGGGAGGGAGGAGGAGAGAGACAGGGAGGGAGGGAGGGGGAGAGAGACAGGGAGGGAGGGAGGGAGGGGGAGAGAGACAGGGAGGGAGGGGGAGAGAGACAGGGAGGGAGGGAGGGAGGGGGAGAGGGACAGGGAGGGAGGGAGGGAGGGAGGGAGGGGGGGAGAGAGACAGGGAGACAGGGAGGGAGGGGGAGAGACAGGGAGACAGGGAGGGAGGGGGAGAGACAGGGAGGGAGGGAGGGGGAGAGAGACAGGGAGGGAGGGGGAGAGAGACAGGGAGGGTGGGGGAGAGAGACAGGGAGGGTGGGGGAGAGAGACAGGGAGGGAGGGGGATAGAGACAGGAAGGGAGGGGGAGAGAGACAGGGAGGGAGGGGGAGAGGAGAGACAGGGAGGGAGGGGGAGAGGAGAGACAGGGAGGGAGGGGGAGAGGAGAGACAGGGAGGGAGGGGGAGAGAGACAGGGAGGGAGGGGGAGAGAGACAGGGAGGGAGGGGGAGAGAGACAGGGAGGGAGGGGGGAGAGTGACAGGGAGGGAGGGGGGAGAGAGACAGGGAGGGAGGGGGAGAGAGACAGGGAGGGAGGGGGATAGAGACAGGAAGGGAGGGGGAGAGAGACAGGGAGGGAGTGGGAGAGGAGAGACAGGGAGGGAGGGGGAGAGGAGAGACAGGGAGGGAGGGGGAGAGAGACAGGGAGGGAGGGGGAGAGAGACAGGGAGGGAGGGGGAGAGAGACAGGGAGGGAGGGGGGAAGAGAGACAGGGAGGGAGGGGGGAGAGAGACAGGGAGGGAGGGGGGAGAGACACAGGGAAGGAGGGGGAGAGATACAGGGAGAGAGGGGGAGAGAGACAGGGAGGGAGGGAGGGAGGAGGAGAGAGACAGGGAGGGAGGGAGGGGGAGAGAGACAGGGAGGGAGGGAGGGAGGGAGGGGGAGAGAGACAGGGAGGGAGGGGGAGAGAGACAGGGAGGGAGGGAGGGAGGGAGGGGGAGAGGGACAGGGAGGGAGGGAGGGGGGAGAGAGACAGGGAGGGAGGGAGGGAGGGAGGGGGAGAGAGACAGGGAGGGAGGGGGAGAGACAGGGAGGGAGGGAGGGGGAGAGAGACAGGGAGGGAGGGGGAGAGAGACAGGGAGGGTGGGGGAGAGAGACAGGGAGGGTGGGGGAGAGAGACAGGGAGGGAGGGGGAGAGAGACAGGGAGGGAGGGGGAGAGACACAGGGAGAGGGGGAGACACAGGAAGAGGGTGAGAGACACAGGGAGGGGGGGGAGAGACACAGGGGAGAGAGAGAGAGACAGAGGGGAGAGAGACACAGGGGAGAGAGAGAGAGGGGGGAGAGAGACAGAGGGGAGAGAGAGAGAGACACAGAGGGGAGAGAGAGAGACACAGAGGGGAGAGAGAGAGACACAGAGGGGAGATAGAGAGACACAGAGGGGAGAGAGAGAGACACAGAGGGGGAGAGAGAGAGAGAGAGAGACAGAGGGGAAAGAGAGAGAGACAGAGGGGTGAGAGAGAGAGAGAGAGAGAGAGAGGGGGGAGAGAGAGTGACAGAGGGGGAGAAAGAGAGAGAGACAGAGGGGATAGAGAGACAGAGGGGATAGAGAGACAGAGGGAGAGGGATAGTGAGACAGAGGGAGAGGGATAGGAGACAGAGGGGGAGGGATAGAGAGACAGAGGGGGAGGGATAGAGAGACAGAGGGGGAGGGGAGAGAGACAGAGGGGGAGGGGAGGGAGAGACAGAGGGAGAGGGGGAGAGAGAGACAGGGGAGAAGGGGGGAGAGAGAGACAGGGAGGGAGGGGGAGAGAGACAGGGAGGGAGGGGGATAGAGACAGGGAGGGAGGGGGAGAGAGACAGGGAGGGAGGGGGAGAGGAGAGACAGGGAGGGAGGGGGAGAGGAGAGACAGGGAGGGAGGGGGAGAGGAGAGACAGGGAGGGAGGGGGAGAGAGACAGGGAGGGAGGGGGAGAGAGACAGGGAGGGAGGGGGAGAGAGACAGGGTGGGAGGGGGGAGAGAGACAGGGAGGGAGGGGGGAGAGAGACAGGGAGGGAGGGAGGGAGGGAGGGGGAGAGAGACAGGGAGGGAGGGAGGGAGGGGGAGAGAGACAGGGAGGGAGGGGGAGAGAGACAGGGAGGGAGGGAGGGAGGGAGGGGGAGAGAGACAGGGAGGGAGGGAGGGAGGGAGGGGGGGAGAGAGACAGGGAGGGAGGGAGGGGGAGAGAGACAGGGAGACAGGGAGGGAGGGGGAGAGACAGGGAGGGAGGGAGGGGGAGAGAGACAGAGAGGGAGGGGGAGAGAGACAGGGAGGGTGGGGGAGAGAGACAGGGAGGGTGGGGGAGAGAGACATGGAGGGAGGGGGAGAGAGACAGGGAGGGAGGGGGAGAGACACAGGGAGAGGGGGAGACACAGGAAGAGGGGAGAGACACAGGGAGGGGGGGGAGAGACACAGGGGAGGGGGGAGAGACACAGGGGAGGGGGGAAAGACACAGGGGAGGGGGAGACAGTATTGTTGTTATGGTGGTGAGACTCACTCAGGTGTTCATTTTGTTCCACGTTGCCCATAGCCTCATATTTAATTTATCTATTTTTAATAAGAAGCCCCCATCTTGCTTCACAGAAAGCTATCTCAGTGCAGTCAAATACGTTGTTTAAAATAAATCTCATATCAGTAACAGTAACTTACTTCACCACTTACTAGCACTAAGCACGGCAGCTGCATGGCCGCTGCCAGCACCGGGAATGCATCATCTATTCCCTGAGCACCCACTGGTTGCATTGATCAGGATCTCCTATCTGTGCACAAATAACATGTGCTGTCTGCATATACAGCGCTTATTGATTGTTGCTATAACGATACCTGTATTTACTAGAGTGGACGTGGTATATTGGTATTCCGTAAAATAGTGCTGCTGCTTTTATTTGCAGTGCCGCAGCTCTCAGCCTCTCACTTCACTGACCTGACACTGACCGTTGGGCGGCATCCGCACTGACTGGACTGGGTGTTTGGGCAACTGGGCACTGGGCAGCATCTGAGTTCCGGTCCGGAATTGTCCACTGACAAGTGAAAGCCTCAGCCTGGTGTGGTGGTCCAATGGCGGGCTAAGGGCTGAAGAGAGTGAGAGACCAATCACACCACATGACAGTAGGTGTACGTGAGTCATTTACGCGCTCTCTCCACCCGACAGATAGACCTCGGCTTGACGTGACGTCACTCAAGCAAAAGAGTACTCAGTGCTGATTGATTGGCTGGGGCCGGCTCAGAGGCTTTTAGAAAGCAGCCTCTTAGGAGCGATATGGGCCGCAAACTAAGAGACTTAACCACTTGGTGGCAGTCTCTGTGCGGCCCATATGAAACTTCCTCTAAGACATCAATATTGCGCAAAGGGAGTTGAGCTTAACGGCTCACAGTCTCACCTTCCTTGCGCAATATTGATGCGTATGAATTACAAATAGTATATTTAATCATTCATTGCAGCTATGTTGGCGGTGGTGGAGGGGGGGGGGTAGGGGTATTTAGTTGGGATAACAAACACATTTTTTATAAAAAATGGAAAAAAAAAAATTTTTATTAAAGATTATGACAAAAAGCTGTAGTTACACACATAGGACAGGTGAGGCGCTGCCTCACCTGCCTCCTATGACTGCACGTCACTGACCCCAAGTCTAAACACCCCTAATCTGCCGCCCCCGACACCTACATTACACTTAATAACCCCTAATCTGCCGCCCCCAATGTCGCTGCCACCTACATACATTTATTAACCTCTAATCTGCCGCCTCCAATGTCGCCGCCACCTACATTACAGTTATTAACCCCTAATCTGCCGCCCCGACATTGCCACCACCTACATTACACTTATTAACCCCTAATCTGCCACCCCCAATGTCGCCACCACCTACATTACACTTATTAACCCCTAATCTGCCGCCCCCAACATCGGCGCCACTATACTAAAGTTATTAACCCCTAACCCTAAGTCTAACTCTAACCCTAACACCCACTAACTTTAACATAATTAAAATAAATCTAAATAAAAATGACTATTATTACCTAAATAATTCCTATTTAAAACTAAATACTTACCTATAAAATAAACCCTAAGCTTCCTACAATATAACTAATAGATACTTTGTAGCTAACTTAGGTTTTATTTTTATTTCACAGCTAAGTTTGTATTTATTTTAACTAGGTAGACTAGTTAGTAAATAGTTATTAACTATTTACTAGCTACCTAGCTAAAATAAATACAAATTTGCCTGTAAAATAAAACCTAACCTGAGTTACACTAACACCTAACCTTAATTAAATACAATGAACTAAATTACAAAAAACAAACAAACACTAAATTACACAAAATAAAAAATAAATGATCAAATATTAAACTAATTACACCTAATCTAATAGCTCTATCAAAATAAAAAAAAACTTAAAAATACCTAACACTAACCCTCTTAGATCCCCTTACAGTTTTTGAAGACTTTCATCCAAGCGGCAAGAAGTCCTCAACGAAGCCGGGAGAAGTCTTCATCCAAGAGGGCTGAAGTCTTCATCCAAGCTGGCAGAAGTCTTCATCTAGACGGCATCTTCTATTTTCATCCATCCGGCGCTAAGCGGCTCCATCTTTAAGACATCCAGTGCGGAGCATCCTCTTCTTTCCACGGCGACTGAAGAATGAAGGTTCCTTTAAGGGACGTCATCCAAGATGGCGTCTCTTGAATTCCGATTGGCTGATAAAATTATATCAGCCAAAAGGAATTAAAGGTAAAAAAATCCTATTGGCTGATTGGATCCAATCAGCCAATAGGATTGAGCTTGCATTCTATTGGCTGTTCCAATCCAAGGTTTTTATTTGGGGGACTTGGTTGTGTGGGTGGTGGGTTTTACTGTTGGGGAGTTGTTTGTATTTTTTTTACAGGTAAAAGAGCTGATTTCTTTGGGGCAATGCCCCGCAAAAGGCCCTTTTAAGGGCTATTGGCAGTTTAGTTTAGGCTAGGGTTTTTTTATTTTGGGGTGACTTTTTTTATTTTGATAGGGCTATTAGATTAGGGGCCCGATCCGATATGCAGCGTCGCCTGCAAAAGCCGGCGATGCCAGATTTTGCGCGATTTTGGTATTACATATACGGCGTAGCATACAAGTTACGGCCGTATATTTCACCCGTCGCTCGCAATTTTTACTCCCATAGGATAACATGGGACCGCGTCGTAAGTCGGTATCCAATATCCAGGCGAAAATGGAGAAATCTTACTCCATTTTCACCTCGCCATAAAATGCAGCCGTAGCAGACCTTGCGCTGAGTATGGGAGCACCGTAACTCCCTAAAATGCCTGCAAAAATAAAATAACACCTAACGCATGTGCAATGTCTATCTACCTGTCAACCATAATCCCCCACAGCAATAACTAATAAACTGTATTAACCCCTAAACCGCCATAGCCCACACCGCAATAAACCTATCCTAGTATTAACCCCTAAACTGCCGTAGCCCACATAGCCTATTAAATGTATTAACCCCTAATCTGCCGCCGCCAGCGTCGCCGCCACTATAATAAAGTTATTAACCACTAAACCTAAGTCTAACCCTAACAACCCCCTAACTTAATTATTATTTAAATAAATCTAAATAATATTACTATTATTAACTAAAGTATTCCTATTTAAAACTAAATACTTACCTATAAAATAAACCCTAAGATAGCTACAATATAATGAATAATTACATTGTAGCTATTTTAAGATTTATTTTTATTTTACAGGCAACTTTGTATTTATTTTAACTAGGTACAATAGCTATTAAATAGTTAATAACTATTTAATAGCTACCTAGTTAAAATAATTACAAATATACCTGTAAAATAAAACCTAACCTAAGTTACAATTACACCTAACACTACACTATCATTCAATTAATTAATTAAATTAACTACAATTAGCTAAAATTAAATACAATTAAATTAAATAAACTATAGTACAAACCCCCCCCACTAAATTACAGAAAATAAAAAAAATTACAAGAAGTTTAAACTAATTACACCTAATCAAAGACCCCCAAAATAATAAAATTCCCTACCCTATACTAAATTACAAATAGCCCTTAAAAGGGCTTTTTGCGGGGCATTGCCCCAAAGTTATCAGCTCTTTTACCTGTAAAAAAAGAAATACCCCCCCAACATTACAACCCACACACCCCTACTCTAAAACCCACCCAATCCCCCTTAATAAAACCTAACACCTTGAAGATCACCCTACCTTGAGCATTCTTCACCCAGCCGGGCACAAGTGGTCATCCAATCAGGGCAGAAGTCTTCACTATATAATCCAAAAATAATGTTGTGTCATAATAAGGAAAGTGATCATTTATATCAAATGGACAATGATAAGTGACATGTGTAATACAGTTGTCCATAAGTTAGCATGTGTTAAAATTATAAAACCTCTAAATTAGGATTAGTTATGTACTAGTGAGCTAGAATTACTATAATTTGGTAGCCCTATACATTTGTGTGTGTGTGATAAATAATGTGTGAATGGTGATATAAAAAGAAATATAGGAAAATATAAAGAGGAATATACGAAAAAAAATATATATAATGTTGCCTAATAATGTGCACTTGGTGTCTAGCTGAGGTAATGTGAATAGATATAGATATAGAAGATATAAAAGTGATAAATGGGAATGGGAGTTGAAGATTCCACAATGTCGAGCCTTAGGTAATAACTATTGGTGATACAAAACGTACGCAATATAAGTGATGATAACAAATCGACAAGATAAATGGTGAGATTGTGATATATGATACAATCGTGAAAATTATTACGTGTGAGAGTATCAAGTGATTGACCTACAATACAGTAAGAATTAATTGCACGAATGACGCAATACTTTTTGATGTCCATATACTAACTCTTGAAGCGACATCTACATTCCTTTAAAAGTTGATGATAGTGATAACATCTCTCCTGATTCATCTTAGTTATATCAAATTGGTGTATCTTTATAAAGATAATCTGAAGAGCAGTAACTCTAGTTACCACCAACTCTAAAAATCATGAGTAGTATGTGAAAAAGCCACATCCTAACTCTGCTTAGTATCTTGCAGTGATGGAGAGGAGAAGATTTTTTGGAAATTTCTTTGGTGGTAAAATGAATACGGTATTATAAAGATTACTCTAATAGTTGACCTAGATGGCAAGTCGCTCTTATGAATAAATGCCACACAATAGGCTAATTCCAATGGCTGTCATCATTAGGCAGGTCCAGATCTCATATTAGGTATGGACCTCATATTGATAATACAAATCTCATTTAGTCATACAGCCATCTATAGGATACTAGAGGGAATCATATGACTCCAACTAAAATTGTCATTGAGATCAAAAGATAAGGGAGCGGGGTATATCCATCAACCCTCACTAAAAAGTTGCTTGAGAATAATCAGAAAGACGCAATATCAAGGTTCTCATTAAGCCCATCTGGTTGAAGTGTTTGTAATTTTTTTTTTATTTTTTTTTTAATTTTATTTATAATGTAAGCAGATAAATTAAATACATTCCAAAAATCCAGACAAGAACAGAAATCAAAACAACGTATATGTTTGTTATAATTTCTTAGGCAATCATTTCTTGCCTTTTGACTTCCATCTGCTATTTTATCATTTTATATAACCAAAAAACCCTATTTTCTCGATTACTTACTAAATAATATAAAACAATCCAATTAGACATTTAGTAAATGAGACCAACTGGGTTAAATTAAAATAACTCTAACAAAAACCCATAAGGAAAGGAGAAAAAAAAAGAAAAAAGAAAAAAAAAAAAAAAGAAAAAACCCCGCACCAGAGAAAGGGAACAGGGGAAGGGGAGATTTCCTTCTCCCTCCTACTCCACCCCTACTACCAGATGTTAAGTTGTACCAGTTCTGAATTTCTAAAGGGGAAAATCATATGCTCTATTTCATTGTCTGAGTGGCTTTTAATGAAGACTGACCATTTCTTAAAGAATATTTTAATATCCTTCTCACTATTTATATTAGTATCTCTTTGCTCTAACATGCATTGTTTTTTGAGGCAATTTTTGACCTCTAATATTGTGGGAGCCCTATGACTCTTCCAGCATTTGATAATTAGATACCTGGCTCCAATATTGAGAGTACTACTAGTTTTTCTTGAGGGTGTTGCTCTTCGCTTTGCTTTATGCAAAAAATAACTTGTGTGAGTGTAGGACCCAGAGGGGAGGCCTTCAATGTGTTACTAAACCAAAACATATGTTTTAAATCAGCTGCTTCTAAAGAGCACTTTGGGCATTTATCAAAGTTGCCATTGTGCAATTTGTATCCCTTCTGTGGCGTAAAATATGCTCTATGCAGTAACTTTGTATGAGCTTCTCTCCAGGTTGCTGAAAGTGTTACCTGGGATACTTTTCTTATGGATTTTTGAAGAAATTTTGTGTCTATCCTACATGGAGCAATTAGCCTGTTCCACTCTGCTGTTAACTGATCTAGAAAAGAGGCTCCCTTAATGTTATTTAAGGATATATAGCAAAAAGTTATGGACATGTGACCACTCTTCACTAAAGCCAACCAACCTTCCATCTTACCCATGTCCCAGTTCCAACCTGTCTTTCTAACCAATTCTAAAATAAAATGCCGTAATTGAAGATATGCAAAAAATTCGTTGTTTTCTAGCCTAAACTCATTTTTTAATTCCTCAAACGTTTTTACACACTGCGTATATTTATTAATGAGTTGCTGACACCTCTTCAGGTCCTTAGTGTGCCATTTATCAAAAATTGCCAACTCAAGACCCGGAGGAAAATCGGGACTCCCCTTGATGGGCAAATATTGTGAAACATTACAATTAATTTTCAAGAGATTCCCGATCCTCCACCATGCTCTAATAGGATTTGAAATCGCTTTAAGCTTTTTAATTTCTGGTGGCAATGTTTTGGGCTCATAATGCGCCAATCCTATGGGAAAAAATGGGTAACAAATGTTTTCATCTAGTAAGTTGTTGGTCACATAATTTTTAACATGGAACCAATCTGTCACTGTACGTGCTAGAAAGACTAAGTTATATAACCTGATATCCGGGAGGGCGAGCCCTCCAAATTCTTTGCCTACTGAGAGCTTAGGTATTGATACTCTAGATCTTTTCCCTTGCCAGATAAAATTTCTGACGGCTGAGTTAAGTAATCTAATATCTTTTTCAAACAGAAGTATTGGAGTGTTCTGTATAACATATAAGAGTTTTGGCAGAAGGACCATTTTGTATAACGCTATTCTCCCAGAAAGTGAAATGGGTAAATTCTGCCACATTTTTAATCTTTCTAATATAATTGACAAAATTGGTGTCACATTTAGTTTATAGAGATCTGATGGATTAACTGGGATAGTAATTCCTAAATATTTGAATGAATCTTTCACCTCCTTAAAGGGACATTCCCATATTGAGTCTTTTTTTTTCCTCTTTAGCCATAATATCTCCAATTTGGAAGCATTTATTTTGTATCCGGAGAAGGACCCAAACCTATCTATTATACTAAGAAGTTTAGGAACGTTTCTCTGTGTATTTGATAAATAAAGAAGTACATCGTCCGCGTATAACGCAATTTTCGATTCATGTTTGGTTATTGTAATCCCTTGGAGAGAGTGCCTTACTTTCATTGCCAGTGACTCAATGGCTATATCAAAAAGAAGAGGAGATAGGGGGCAACCCTGCCGCGTACCCCTCCGAATTTCAATTTCTGATGACAAAGAATTATTGATTATTAATTTTGTAGAGGGGTTTTTATATAAATTTTCTATAAACCGAGGGAAATTATCTGTAAATTTAAATTTTTCAAGAGATGTAAATATGTGGTTAAAATAAACCGAATCAAAAGCCTTTTCGGCGTCAAATGCGACTATTGCCAGATCTGAGTCACCCCCTATTGCCTGCCCCCTACCTGACTTCAAGAAAAGATATTCTGTTATTGTTAATACTTCTCTAATTTTGGAGGCAGAATTACGATGCTTAAGAAACCCTGCTTGGTCTTTGTGGATAATATGATTAAGACAGCTTTGTATTCTATTTGCTAAAATTGAAGCTAAAATTTTATATTCTGTATTTAAGAGAGCTATGGGCCGATAGGACTCTTTTTGGGTTGGGTCTTTCCCCCCTTTAAGCAATAATGTTGTGTATGAGGCTGTGAAACTGGGTGGAATAGTTTTGCCATTGACATAGAAATCGTTATACTGATTGCACAGATGAGGGCTTATGTCTGGAGCAAGAATCTTATATAGTTCATTAGGGAGCCCATCTGGGCCTGCCGCTTTATTTAATGACAATTCAGAAATCGTTTTTCTAATTTCTTCCTCTGTGATCGGATTATTTAACTTAATGTTTAATTCCTCTGGAACTTCCGGACATTTAAGCTCTTTCCAGAACTCTCTGGACTGCTTTAAATCAGCGGTTCTTAAGGAGTAAAGATCTTTATAGTATTTTGTAAAGATCTCTGATATGTGCTCGGGTTTTGTCAGCATATGCCCTTCCTGTTGTATTTTATCAATCATTGAGGGCTTTTTTTCCCCTTTAACCAGTCTGGCTAGTAATTTGCCCGATTTATTACCAAACCGGTAAATTTTTGCCTGAAATCTGAGATCTTTTTGAGTTTCTATAAGCAATGCTAAGTCATCACTTTCTTTTTTAGCTTTAGTGTATTTGGCCCAGTAAAAGGGTGTCTTATGGAGAAGATAACTGTTGTATGAATTTATGAGAAAATTAGTAGCTTCCTTCTCCCTGTTCTTCAATTTTTTAGATAATTTTGCAGCATATGCTGTTATTTCTCCTCTAATAACTGCCTTTGCGGCACCCCAAAATATTTCTGGCCTATCGGTGTAATCTGAGTTAAATTGAACGTATTCTATAAATTTATCACTCAAATGTTTTTTAAATTTAAAATCATTTGCCAAGTAGTAAGGAAACCTGAATCTCTTTATTACTTTTTTTAAATTGCTTAATTGTATCTCAAGAGTAATAGGAGCGTGATCAGAGATAGCTATTGATGTTATTCCTGCTTTAGTATTATAGAAACAGAGTCTCTCATCTATTAAGAATAAATCTATTCTAGATAATGTTTTAAATGCTCTAGAGATACAGGTATAATCTCGTTCATCTGGGTTTTGGGCCCGCCAAATATCTTTGACTTTTGGAAAAGTTTCTTAAATATTTTTGTTTCTAGATTATCCTTTTTAGATTTTACTTTTTTATTATTACTTCTCAGTCTATCTAATGGGGATTGTGGGGACATATTAAAGTCCCCTCCTAGGATCAGATAACCTTCTGACAGAGAAAGTGCCAGGGATTGTATTTGATTCCAAAACTCATGGTCAAGTTCATTAGGTGCATATATGTTAAATAATGTATAAATTTGCTTGGCAATCCGAATTTTCAATATTAAAAATCTCCCCTCTGGGTCACTCCTTACCTGTATTATATCAAAATCTACCCTTTTACCTAGTAGTATTGCTACCCCTCTTTTCCTTCTGATACTGGGTGAAGCAACTACCTCTTTTATCCAAGAACCTTTCAGTTTCATCATTTCTTCAATATTTAAATGAGTTTCTTGCAGAAACATTATATCTGCTTGAAGCTTACGCATATGAGAGATTATGGCTTTCCTCTTTATAGGGGTTGAGATGCCTCCCACGTTCCACAAAATCATTTTTAACTTATCTTGTGACTTTGTCATCTTAGGCTAAATAGTTTATTCAATTTTAAAACAACGCATGGAGGGAGAGGAAGGAAGAGTGAGGGAGAGGAAAGGGAGAAAAAAACAAACAAAAAAAAACAAAAAAAACCCTAATTTCTTCAATTGAATGGGTGAGGGGGGGGACTAACCCCTCCTCTGTCTCCCTAACTGGGAGGGAACTCCATTTTACTACTATATGCATATTATTATTTTGCAACACCTGTCGTAACAACAGAATAATAATAAAATAAAAATATATTGCTCTTATCTGAGAGCGTCTTATAATCACAGCCTTTAACCTGGAGAATCTAACTCTGTGAAGAAATTCTCGGCATCTTTTGCGCTATCAAAAAAATGAATATTATCTCCCATAATAACTTTCAGTTTAGATGGGTATATTATCATTGCCTTGTAACCTTTTTGAATAAGTTTTGTACAGATGGGTGCTAATTCTCTTCTCTTTGTGGAAGTTTCCACTGAAAAATCCTGAAACAAAAAAATCTTAACTCCTTCTATACTAATAGGTTGCTTCTTCCTGTAATTTTGCAATATTTTAATTTTGTCTAAGTAGTTCAAAAAGCGTACTATAACTGGCCTAGGTCTGCTGATTTTATTATTATCTGCCGATGGGGGACCAATTCTATGAGCCCTTTCAATTATTACCTGTGTATCTGGCATTTCTAAAAGATGGCTTAAAGTTTCTGTTATAAATTGAGATAGATTTTCATATTTTTTTCCTTCGGGTAAGCCTATAATCCTAATATTATTCCTTCGGGCCCTATTTTCTAGGTCTTCCAGTTTTAACTGCATTTTTTGGATTTTTATAGCTGCATCTTCTAACTTAGAATCTTGTACTACTGTGAGATCCTCTATATCTGATACTCTTTGTTCTACCTCTTGTAACCTGTTCGAAAACTGTCTAATTTCCTGTGATAGTAAGACAAAGGCCTAGATTTAGAGTTTTGTCGGTAACGACCCGCGTAGCTAACGCCAGCTTTTTTCTGGCCGCACCATAAAAATAACTCTGGTATTGAGAGTCCACAAAAAGGCTGCGTTAGGCTCCAAAAAAGGAGCGTAGAGCATTTTTAACGCAGCTTCAACTCTCGATACCAGAGTTGCTTACGCAAGCGGCCAGCCTCAAAAACGTGCTCGTGCACGATTCCCCCATAGGAAACAATGGGGCTGTTTGAGCTGAAAAAAAACCTAACACCTGCAAAAAAGCCGCGTTCAGCTCCTAACGCAGCCCCATTGTTTGCTATGGGGAAACACTTCCTACGTCTGCACCTAACACCCTAACATGTACCCCGAGTCTAAACACCCCTAGCCTTACACTTATTAACCCCTAATCTGCCGCCCCCGCTATCGCTGACCCCTGCATATTATTTTTAACCCCTAATCTGCCGCTCCGTAAACCGCCGCTACTTACATTATCCTTATGTACCCCTAATCTGCTGCCCCTAACACCGCCGACCCCTATATTATATTTATTAACCCCTAATCTGCCCCCCTCAACGTCGCCTCCACCTGCCTACACTTATTAACCCCTAATCTGCCGAGCGGACCTGAGCGATACTATAATAAAGTTATTAACCCCTAATCCGCATCACTAACCCTATAATAAATAGTATTAACCCCTAATCTGCCCTCCCTAACATCGCCGACACCTAACTTCAAACATTAACCCCTAATCTGCCGACCGGAGCTCACCGCTACTATAATAAATGTATTAACCCCTAAAGCTAAGTCTAACCCTAACACTAACAACCCCCTCAGTTAAATATAATTTTAATCTAACGAAATTAATTAACTCTTATTAAATAAATTATTCCTATTTAAAGCTAAATACTTACCTGTAAAATAAATCCTAATATAGCTACAATATAAATTATAATTACATTGTAGCTATTTTAGGATTCATATTTATTTTACAGGAAACTTTGTAATTATTTTAACCAGGTACAATAGCTATTAAATAGTTAAGAACTATTTAATAGTTACCTAGTTAAAATAATAACAAAATTACCTGTAAAATAAATCCTAACCTAAGTTACAATTAAACCTAACACTACACTATCAATAAATTAATTAAATAAAATACCTATAATTATCTACAATTAAACCTACCACTACACTATCAATAAATAAATTAAATACAATACCTACAAATAACTACAATGAAATAAACTATCTAAAGTACAAAAAATAAAAAAGAACTAAGTTACAAAAAATAAAAAAATATTTACAAACATAAGAAAAATATTACAACAATTTTAAACTAATTACACCTACTCTAAGCCCCCTAATAAAATAACAAAGACCCCCAAAATAACAAAATGCCCTACCCTATTCTAAATTACTACATTTCAAAGCTCTTTTACCTTACCAGCCCTGAACAGGGCCCTTTGCGGGGCATGCCCCAAGAAATTCAGCTCTTTTGCCTGTAAAAAAAAACATACAATACCCCCCCCCAACATTACAACCCACCACCCACATACCCCTAATCTAACCCAAACCCCCCTTAAATAAACCTAACACTAAGCCCCTGAAGATCTTCCTACCTTGTCTTCACCCTACCAGGTTCACCGATCCGTCCTGAAGGGCTCCTCCGATGTCCTGATCCAAGCCCAAGCGGGGGGCTGAAGAGGTCCATGATCCGGCTGAAGTCTTCATCCAAGCGGGAGCTGAAGAGGTCCATGATCCGGATGAAGTCTTCTATCAACGGCATCTTCAATCTTCTTTCTTCCGGATCCATCTTGCAGACCTCCGACGCGGAACATCCTCTTCTCCCGACGCCTACTAGCCGAATGATGGTTCCTTTAAGGGACGTCATCCAAGATGGCGTCCCTCGAATTCCGATTGGCTGATAGGATTCTATCAGCCAATCGGAATTAAAGTAGGAATATTCTGATTGGCTGATGGAATCAGCCAATCAGAATCAAGTTCAATCCGATTGGCTGATTCGATCAGCCAATCAGATTGAGCTTGCATTCTATTGGCTGCGTCGGGAGAAGAGGATGTTCCGCGTCAGTTTTTAAGGTTTCAAATTTTGGGGTCAAGGCTTCTGAAATATTTGTAACTAAGTCTTGCATATTGAGCGAATCCTTTGTTAAATTTTGATTTGTTACATTATGAGCATCTGCCATAGAGTCGGGGGCTCCCTTTGTTTTTTTATCTCTTCTACTTGCCATGCTTGGGGAAAGATTCTTAGAGGAGGTGTTAAGAAACTTATCCATGTGATTCGTGCGCGTGAGGAAAAAGAAATTATTTTATTATAGGGAGCTGCCCTAAGTGATAAATAGTGAATTAAAGTTATGAACATGATTCTGTGTATTTAAGGATAATTGGGGGATTGGTGAGATTAATGGGTGAAGCCAAAACTAATTAATTAATTATGTGACTATTCGTGCCTATGTGTACTAGGTGAAATAAAAAATTGGAAAAGGATGAAGGAGAGAGAAAAAAAAAAAGATCCCCCTTATATAAAGAAAAAAATCATGTACAACTAGAGATTGTGTAACAAATTTTAACACTTTAACATTGAGTCTCAACTCCTGTAGCAGAAATATCCTTTTTTAACTCCTAATGCCTCAAATCCCCTAGTTTATTACTCAGGTAAAAAAGTTAACAGCGAGACTTACTACTTGTAAAGTATATTATTCCCTTTTTCCTTTTCTCTTTCTATTTGGTAGCCTAGTTACCAATGTCTATTTGAAAAGCTTAGGTTAAATGGCCCTTTATAAGAAATAGTATTATTTCTGATATTACATTTAAAAACCTATTATTCAAATCCTGTATAGAAATTAGTAACTGTTTTAATAGCAGGAATGAAAACCTTTTGTTGCTGTGCCATCATTGGCTTATTACATCAGGATTGTTTTTTTGCATCATCTGAATGCACGTTTAGTATAAAGGACATTTTTGTATCTTGTGCATTTGACGCAACGGTCTATGGATAACGTCTTTACTACTATTTCCCAGGTTTGCACGACCAGCATTATGTTAATATATCTTACTTGTAGGGCTTGTTCTAGCCCTAGCAAATGAGATAGGGTTAGCAATGCAAAAAGACATTTTTTGTAACAAATAATAATCCAGCAGGTATATCTTTTGGCCTCCGTTATTACATACCGTCTCTTAATAGAGACAGTCCATCAACAATATTTTAAAACAGTTATCAAGACTCAGAACATGCAAAAACAATTCACAGAATCTGATTCACTTTAAATTCAGGCCCATATAACGTTTACATATAATGCCAGGAATAAGCAAGAACCAAGATAGCACCAAGGAAGAGTTCTTTTCCCTTGTTGTGATTCAGTTCCAAGTTATCTGATTTTATATTTAGGACTTTTTGCTATTAATGTGCCTGGGTTGTTACTTCCATGCTCCACTTTTTTTAACACGTATCTTATATTAATACAGGGAAGTGCAGATGGTTACTGTTCATTGTAACTATTTTTCGCAACTTTGTATTTCATTTTTCCTTTAAGTCAATTCTTTTATTCTCTCCTGCTTCCGTTCTTTTCACTTGTATTTATTTTAGCTTTTAGGGTTGAACTTTTATTCCTTCTTTCTCTTCCCTTTTCCTCCTTTATTGTATTCCCAAGTCTCCTTTTTCCCTTCTTCCTTCCCTTTCCTTTTGTCTATGCACACAAATTGTAGCGAAGCATTTTGCACCCATAAAAGGAATTTTAACGTGCAGTTCTTTAGGCTCTTTTCCTTTTTTCTTTCCCTCCTTCTCCTTAAGTTCTGGTTATATCTCTTTACCTTTGTCCCCTGCCTTTGCACAAATTTTTTTTTTAACAAAGTTCCAGTATATAACACCACTTGTGAACTAATTTCAAATTGTGTACTCACCCTCCGGCGCTCTTCTGTGGTCACCAGGCCCAGGTATGTCCTTTTTATTTCGGCCCTTTTTCAATTTAGTGGTGGGCGGCAGAGATCCGGTGTGGAGTAGACCGTTAAACAACAATCTCCTTACCCCGACTCCTCCCACGCAGCACCGGTGGGGGAGGAGGGAGCTCCGGTAAGTTTTCTGTGTTAGGTTCTTTACCGGGATATGTGTATGTAACCTTGACAGTTACCTTCTTGCTGCGGATCACAGCATCGCCGCCGCCATCCGGTCCCACTCAAACTCTCGATTCGTCCTGCACGCCTGGTCTCCCTCTCCCGCGCAGCACCGGTGGGGGAGAAGGGAGTCCGTTAGATATCCTGTGTTGAATTCTCGAGCGGCGGCAGGTATGTTTTAAATTATGTAATTGCCTCCTTGTAGTAATACCGGACAGGTATGCCGTAACCCCGACCCACTCGGAGCTTTGGCCCAGTTAGAAAACAAAGTCACCCTCTCCCTCGCAACTTCGGTGAGGGAGAGGGGGGAGGCAATCCTCAATCTCTCTCTGTTTTCCAAAGTACTTTCAAACGTACGGCGATGGGCCACAGTAGCCACTCTCAGCGACCACGGCAGTCAGTCCTTAGTTTTTGCGCCGGAGGGAAAGACCGCTTAATCAATAACTCAAGAGGGGGGGACAAGGCATTGAGAACAATACATTCAGTATAATTTAAAGCTTCAAACCGTGCAGATGGTTACGTTGAAGAAAGTGTTAGATGCTGCACCTTTAATTTTACTTTCATCTAGCTTTACCAAGAGTGGTTTGCTCTATTTTCGGTCCCCTTCAAGCTAGGGGTTTGCAGTACCAGTGGGTTGTAATTTCCACTATGTGTTCCAGCAGCATATGTCCTTTGCTGACCCGGTAGCAGCCCCTTTTCTCGGGGCTTGGCGCGTGAAGAATACCGCCAGGTGCATTAGGGCTGGAGCTCGACCGCTCAGCCACCTGTGCTAAGTTCCTCCTCCGGAACCTCCTGTGTTTGTAATTTTTTAATCCAATAAGTCTCTCTTTTCCTGAGAGTCAGAAAGGCGTTAGGGAATTATCTGGAAATCGCCTCTATTGTTGTAATTCTCATAGGGTTTTTCTGTTTTTTATGATAAATCAGACAATGTCTAGAGACACTGTGAGATTTAGAGTACTTTTTGATATTATGTGAGTTTTCCCCCCATCTTTTTTTGATCTTACGACAGGTACGTCCAAAATATTGAACCCCACATTTGCAGCTCAGAAGGTATATGACGAAAGATGTTTCACTCAAGCCAAAATTATTGGCGAAAGGTTTCTTGAGAAAGGTTACCCACAGGATTTAATAGATCGAGAAATCCATACGGTGAGGAATGAGGATAGGTCCTGCTATTTTAACAAGAAACAAATACATCAAGAAGCATTCAAAGAATGCAATCCACCATTATTCATTACCAAATATAACTCTAATCATCATCTAATTACCAAAATTCTGAACAAACACTGGCCAGTTTTAACAAACGACCCTACGCTTAAGAAAATAATAGGAAAAAAGCCTAAAGTGGTGTTCAGGAGAGCACCAACTTTAAAAACGGCCTTAGCTCCCAGCAAGGCCGTTAGGGACAAGTATATCACCACCAACGGTGGTTGTACTAATCCATTGGGGGTAGTTTTTTCAAAGAGCTCTACAATTTCCAAAATAAAATATCTAAATGTTGTAGGAAACGCTGTGGGATGTGTAGTTTCATATCCCATAGGGCCTCCACTTTTACATCACATACCACCGGTGAGATTTTTAACATAAAGGATTTTATGACATGTGAAACATCTTTCGTCATATACCTTCTGAGCTGCAAATGTGGGGTTCAATATGTTGGACGTACCTGTCGTCAGATCAAAAAAAGATGGGGGGAACACTCACATAATATCAAAAAGTACTCTAAATCTCACAGTGTCTCTAGACATTGTCTGATTTATCATAAAAAACAGAAAAACCCTATGAGAATTACACCAATAGAGGCGATTTCCAGATCATTCCCTAACGCCTTTCTGACTCTCAGGAAAAGAGAAACTTATTGGATTAAAAAATTACAAACACTTCAGCCAGATGGGCTTAATGAGAACCTTGATATGGCGGCTTTCTGATTATTCTCAAGCAACTTTTTAGTGAGGGTTGATGGATATACCCCCCCTCCCTTATCTTTTGATCTCAATGACAATTTTAGTTGGAGTCATATGATTCCCTCTAGTATCCTATAGATGGCTGTATGACTAAATGAGATTTGTATTATCAACATGAGGTCCATACCTAATATGAGATCTGGACCTGCCTAATGATGACAGCCATTGGAATTAGCCTATTGTGTGGCATTTATTCATAAGAGCGACTTGCCATCTAGGTCAACTATTAGAGTAATCTTTATAATACCGTATTAATTTTACCACCAAAGAAATTTCCAAAAAATCTTCTCCTCTCCATCACTGCAAGATACTGAGAAGAGTTAGGATGGGGCTTTTTCACATACTACTCATGATTTTTAGAGTTGGTGTAACTAGAGTTACTGCTCTTCGGATTATCTTTATAAAGATACACCAATTTGATATAACTAAGATGGATCAGGAGAGATGTTATCACTATCATCAACTTTTAAAGGAATGTAGATGTCGCTTCAAGAGTTAGTATATGGACATCAAGAGATTGTTCCAAAAGTATTGCGTCATTGGTGCAATTAATTCTTACTGTATTGTAGGTCAATCACTTGATACTCTCACACGTAATGCTTTTCACGATTGTATCATATATCACAATCTCACCATTTATCTTGTCGATTTGTTATCATCACTTATATTGCGTACGTTTTGTAACACCAATAGTGATTACCTAAGGCTCGACATTGTGGAACCTTCAACTCCCATTCCCATTTATCACTTTTATATCTTCTATATCTATATCTATTCACATTACCTCAGCTAGACACCAAGTTCACATTATTAGGCAACATTATATATATATTTTTTCGTATATTCCTCTTTATATTTTCCTATATTTCTTTTTATATCACCATTCACACATTATTTATCACACATATTTTCACACACACACAAATGTATAGGGCTACCAAATTATAGTAATTCTAGCTCACTAGTACATAACTAATCCTAATTTAGAGGTTTTATAATTTTAACACATGCTAACTTATGGACAACTGTATTACACATGTCACTTATCATTGTCCATTTGATATAAATGGTCACTTTCCTTATTATGACACAACATTATTTTTGGATTATATAGTTTAGGTTTTTCCCTATCCATCTTTCACTATCACATCTACTTCCATAATTGCATTGCTTCATTTAAAGGATTGTGAGCGAATAAGAACACCATAAATGGTTCAATTATACACTGTACTATTTATTAGCATATGACATAATATGAAGTAAACAGTTTATTATATATCACTTTTTATGGTGTTGGTATACCGCAAATTTGTACTTACAAATCATCTTTTAACCACTAGATTGGTTTTATTCTGGAATCGGCAGATTATACAATCACACTTTATTCCCATCTGCCAATAAGTAGAGGAATTAACAAGAAATATTCTGCATCACCGCCCCTGAATGGCTACAAGACGCACTCCCTCTAGAGAACATGTACACACTTAGATGCCGAGCGTAATGGGTCTTGTTTGGATTAGTATGACCTCTTTTCCTAATATGAAGGCGTATTGGAACAGGCTTACACACCTTCCATACCTATAGACCAATAAATATGGGGCTAACAAGAAATACGTCCCACGATCGCCCCTTATTGGCCTTTACATATATTCCCCTCAGTGAATATGCACAGACTGATAAGGCTAGTGAAATGGGATACGATTGGATTAGAAACATATCCCTTTTACGATACAAAGCCTGATTGGAGCGGGCCCACACTCCCCCTAAACGAGTAAGGATGATTGGAGGAAGCTCCGACATCGACCTGTTTGGTCAAATGACATAGTGTAGAGAGGATGACGCTTGAGATGGCGTTGATGTTTTAAACATTTTTGGAACAAACTCGTGATCGAGCTAACTGATGCCCCTTTATTTTAGAAATCTGTTAACGAAATAATTACACGTTGAAAAGACGTCTATCCCTTGAAGGTATTTAAGTATAACATTCGCATTACCATAAAGAGCAAGACATTTTTTCACATACAGCTCACGACATTACATTGGGTTTTTTACACTGACTCAACATGACTTACTTTTTGTCACGCTTTTTACTACAATATTAATAATGGTTTATATATTAGGTTATTTTTACCTTCTAAAATCACACATCAACATTTTATTACTTTCTATCATTATGTTTTAGGGACACACGTTTAATTGATATAGATGGTCTAAACATATAGTTAATATAATTTGTGCTCCTTGTGTATTCCCTGATAACACGGTCCTTTGGTATTAGCAGCCTCTGTATTAGGTGTATTTTTATTTGTTTTTAATTATTTTCATGTGTCAATGGAACTTTTATATTTATCAGATTGTTTAATGATGTATATGTATGAACCTATTTGTTTTATGGTTACTATAGCAATGAATTGTGACAGGGCTGTTACACTTGTTGTTTTATGCTAATTATGTGCACACTTGGGTCCACCTGCTGACCCTAATGCCAATTAAGGTTACCTTAGCAATTGATTGTTAGTGATCACACACTGGTTGAAATCTTCATTGACTGCCCTATCAGATAACCTTAAGGTTTTTTATGTTTGGTATATAGCAAGTGTATATTTTAATGTTTTATTATAGTCTGATAAAACAGCCCATAGGGGGCTGAGAAACGCGCTGCTGTGTTATTAAAGATTTTATAATTTTTATATACACTTGCTTGTGTGGTATTTTACCCAATATTTAGTTGTGGTGCACTATTGCACTATCCTCTCTTGTACATTTCATCTTTGCTGGAAGTTGGGGACTACCTGCTGTGGATTGTCTACTGGGCGACTTGTGGTTCCAGCTTGCTGGTATTGCACCTGGAGGTGCTTTGTATCTTGTGAGTATACTCATTTGGTTACATCCTCCCTGTGCTCAAACGTTACTGGGCCATGTTGGTTTGCCTTTTTTTCTTTTAGGCATATCACCTTAGGCTTTTCAAGGAATTCCCACCGGATCTCTATGGAGGATTACCAGTGAGCTGGACTACTGTAAAGCTCCAGCCTGCCTCAATAGCACCATCTGGGTGCTGCATGTTTGTGAGTATATATTGCCATTCGTCTTTACATCTATCTATTTTGGTGGTACTGGGCCATGGTGGTGCCTCTGTTTTTCTCCTTTCTCATATTATTTAGATTTATTTAAATAATAATTAAGTTAGGGGGGTGTTAGGGTTAGACTTAGGTTTAGGGGTTAATAACTTTATTATAGTGGCGGCGACGTTGGCGGCGGCAGATTAGGGGTTAATAGATTTAATAGGCTATGTGGGCTATGGCAGTTTAGGGGTTAATACTAGGATAGGTTTATTGCCGTGTGGGCTATGGTGGTTTAGGGGTTAATAATAAGGCTTATTGCGTTGTGGGAGGTTGTCGGTCTAGGGGTTAATACATTTATTATTAGGAGTGAGAGGGGGGATTGTGGATATAGGGGTATACGTGTCGGGCTTATTTTTGGGAGGCGTGTTAGACAGTTATGGGAGATTTGAATTTTTTGTTACTTTTCTTAGGCGCCGGCAGTTTCTAAAGTGTCGTAAGTCACTAGCGACTCCAGAAATTTGTAGTTACGCTTATTTCTGGACTTCGCTAGTTTATCCGATTTACGGCACTTTAGGAACTGCCGGCGGGGTATATGTAATACCCCGATGTGCGAGGTGAAATTATGGGCGGCGCGGGTTCCCTTGCTTGCGCCGAAACCTACGCCGTATATCGGATCGCACCCTAGGTATTCGTTTAAATATTTGAAAATTTCTTTTTTATTTTGTGTAATTTAGTGTTTGTTTTTTTTGTAATTTAGTTAATTGTATTTAATTAATGTAGTTTATTTAATTGCAGAGTAAGGTTAGGTGTTAGTGTAATAGTGTATCTACTAACTATTCTACCTAGTTAAAATAAATACAAACTTGCCTGTAAAATAAAAATAAACCCTAAGCTAGATACAATGTAACTATTAGTTATATTGTAGCTAGCTTAGGTTTTATTTCACAGTTAAGTATTTAGTTTTAAATAGGAATTATTTAGATATTAATAGTAGGTTTTATTTAGATTTATTTTAATTACATTAAAGTTAGGGGGTGTTGGGGTTAGACTTAGGGTTAGGTTTAGGGGTTAATAACTTTAGTATAGTGTGGGCGATTTTGGGGGCAGCAGATTAGGGGTTAATAACAGTAATGTAGGTTGCGGCAATGTTAGGGACAGCAGATTAGGGGTTAATAATATTTAACTAGTGTTTACAATGCTGGAGTATGGCGGTTTAGGGGTTAATATGTTTATTATAGTGGCGGCGACGTTGGTGGCGGCAGATTAGGGGTTAATAGATTTAATAGGCTATGTGGGCTATGGCAGTTTAGGGGTTAATACTAGGATAGGTTTATTGCGGTGTGGGCTATGGCGGTTTAGGGGTTAATAATTAGGCTTATTGCTTTGTGGGGGGTTTTCGGTCTAAGGGTTAATACATTTATTATTAGGAGTAAGAGGGGGGATTGCGGATATAGGGGTATACGTGTCGGGCTTATTTTTGGGAGGCGTGTTAGACAGTTACGGGAGATTTAAAATTTTTGTTACTTTTCTTAGGCGCCGGCAGTTTCTAAAGTGCCGTAAGTCACTAGCGACTCCAGAAATTTGTAGTTACGCTTATTTCTGGACATCACTAGTTTATCCGACTTACGGCACTTTAGGAACTGCCGGCAGGGTATATGTAATACCCCGATGTGCGAGGTGGAATTATAGGCGGCGCGGGTTCCCTCGCTTGCGCCGAAACCTACGCCGTATATCGGATCGCGCCCTAGGTATTTGTTTAAATATTTGATCATTTCTTTTTTATTTGTGTAATTTAGTGTTTGGTTTTTTTGTAATTTAGTTAATTGTATTTAATTAATGTAATATATTTAATTGTAGTGTAAGGTTAGGTGTTAGTGTAATAGTGTATCTACTAACTATTCTACCTAGTTAAAATAAATACAAACTTGCCTGTGGAATAAAAATAAAACCTGAGCTAGATACAATGTAACTATTAGTTATATTGTAGCTAGCTTAGGTTTTATTTCACAGTTAAGTATTTAGTTTTAAATAGGAATTATTTAGTTATTAATAGTAGGTTTTATTTAGATTTATTTTAATTACATTAAAGTTAGGGGGTGTTGGGGTTAGATTTAGGGTTAGGTTTAGGGGTTAATAACTTTAGTATAGTGGGGGCGATTTTGGGGGCAGCAGATTAGGGGTTAATAACAGTAATGTAGGTTGCGGCGATGTTAGGGACAGCAGATTAGGGGTTAATAATATTTAACTAGTGTTTACGATGCCGGAGCATGGCGGTTTAGGGGTTAATATGTTTATTATAGTGGCGGCGATGTCCGGAGCGGCAGATTAGGGGTTAATAATTTTATTTTAGTGTTTGTGATGCGGGAGGGCCTCGATTTAGGGGTTAATGGGTAGTTTATGGGTGTTAGTGTACTTTTTAGCACTTTAGTTATGACTTTTTTGTTACAGCATTGTAGCATAAAACCCATAACTACTGACTTTCAGTTTATTGTATGGATCTTGTAGTTATAGGCTGTACGCTCACTTTTTGGCCTCCCAGGCAGACACGTAATACCGGCGCAAAGGAAGTCCCATTGAAAAAGGACTTTTGGAAAGCTGCGGTAGTTACGTTGCGTTACGTCCAAAAAAGTGTGCGGTGCAGCTAAACCTGCAGTACTCATAATACCAGCGGTAGTGAAAAAGAGCCTTAACGCTGCTTTTTCACTCATACTGCAAAACTTGTAATCTAGCCGAAAGAAAGCGACATACAAAGAAAACACACGCATACAACACATACAAAGTTTATTACTGCGTCACGTTAGAAACAAAATACACATTTTGGCATCAAACTTCATCACATAAGTAGCTTATCAGGCTCCTTTCACTGTGGCATAAAACACTTCACCTGTCACAAAGAGGGTTGCCACCTCAGCCATGTTTTCCTGGACAGTTATTAGTTATACATGTTGCAGGGTGCGCAGAAGAGAACATGCATTGCGCCCCTTGGCAGCACCCAAATAGTTACCCTATTCATGTTCCTCGCTGGACACCCTGCAGCATGCGTAACTCATATGTGTCCAGGAAAACATTACCAGGGTGGTAAATCTAGGCACATATCATCATGGCATATTTTCCTTGTACTATTTCACTGTGCCCTATATCTGGCACAGGTTTCTGACACTTTTCACAGTGATATACACTATCCATATGACACACTTTATATCAGTTCTCACAGACTAGCCAGATTCTCTACAGGTGAGTGAGCAGCTGACCAGCCCAGGCAGAGAATTACAGTCTGACCTGTTAGGGGTACTTAAGGGTATAAATGAGAAACACTGATTTCTGTGACACACTAAATGTTCACCTTAGTTGCATCAGGGCAATAACTAATAAAATAATGTACCACAGGCTGAGAAACAAGGACTTAAAGGGACAGTAAAGTAAAAATTAAAAGTTTAGGATTCAGATGCAGCATGCAATGTTTAATAACAGTACAATTTAATATCCATTTTGTTTTGTTCTTTTGGTATAATTTTTTGAAGATCAAACCTAGGTAGCAGGAGTAGCAATGCACTGCTGTGAGCTAGCTGAACACATTTTGTGAGACATATGGTGCAGTTACTGATAACATGCTAGCTCACCGCTAGTGCATTGCTACTCCTGAGCCTACCTAAATATGCTTTTTCACTGAGGATATCAAGAAAACAAAGCAAATAAGATAATAGAAATACATTGAAAAGTTTTAGGTTTTTTTTTGTATTGCATGCTCTATCTTAATCATGAAACTATAATTGTGACTTCTTCACTGTTTAACTATTTGTCCCTTAAATGCATCTCCTATAAAATAAACCAGCCAGCAGTCTTTCCCAGGAGATGCTGTGCTGCTACACGCTTCTGGTTCTATGATACTATTTGTTTGATTCCTCTTGTGCTGCATGCTCTGCAGTTCTTTGTACAGATGTTGAGATAGTGTGTGCTTGCTGAGATCACATGCTGTGCAGACGTGCGAGCCTTAGGGAACGAGATGGAGTAAAACTAGGGAGGGAACGTGTTACTCACAGGACAGGCTCAGACTGGCTTTAGAAAGATGTTTTTTAGTTACACTTAACATTTCACAACTTCTCAAAATGAAAAAACAGAACAAGAATCTTCAGCAGACTACAGTAAATATTTCACAATCGCTCTTGGAATGGATGATTTTATTCTAATTAAAATAATTTGCCATAATCTAAAAAATAAATATAATCTACGTCAGTCTTTTGATGTGTGGGAACAAAAAAAAAGTTTTTATAGTGTGAAATTGTCAGCAATCTATTTACAATTTAATTAATAGACTTATACCACAAACCTTTATTTAGACTTATTGAGGTCACAGAAAAGTTGTTTTGTTCGTGGTTTTTGCACATAATGTATCTTTCATTTAATCTCAGATAACAAACAATTGTGAATTATTATTGATTTGGGAGTTAAGGAAAATACTTTCATTAATGGGTAACATTATTAAAAGGACATTAAAGGGACATGAAACCCACATTTTTTTCTTTCACGATTCAGATTCAGCATGTGATTTTAAACAACTTTACACTTTACTTCTATTATCTATTTTTTTTGTTCTTTTGGTATTTTTTTATGGAAAAGAATACCTAGGTAGGCTCAGTAGCTGCTGATTGGCACCCCTGCATTTCTGTCAGATAATGCACCACTTCACCCAGAAAATTGTTGCAATTACAAATGTTCGCTCATGTTTATTTCTTTTGTTTGTAGTGGTATGACACAAAAAAGTGGAGAAAAAAAGCCAAATCTGACACATTCCACGCAAAACTCAAAAAATGGAATGGACAAAATTATTGGCACCCTTAAATGTAATATTTGGGAGCACACCCCTTGGAAAAAATAACTGAAATCAATCGCTTCCTGTAACCATCAATTAGTTTCTTACACCTCTCTACTGGAATTTTGGACCACTCTTCTTTCGCCAACTGCTCCAGGTCTCTCAGATTGGAAGGGTTTCTTTTTCCAACTTCTGCTTTGAGATCTCTCCACAGGTGCTCTATAGGATTAAGATCTAGGCTCACTGCTGGCCAGCTCAGTACTCTCCAATGCTTTGTCTTAAACCATTTCTGGGTGCTTTTGATGTGTGCTTTGGGTCATTGTCCTGCTGTAAGACCTATGATCTCTGAAAGAGACCCAATTTTGAATTTGTGTGGAAGTTGATCAAGGTTCTTTATCCTCCGTTCGAACAATCCTTTGTTGCAATCTTTGATCAATTTTTCTCTTTCGTCCACGTCCAGGCTGATTAGCTACAGTGCCATGGGCTGTAAACTTCTTGGCAATGTTGTGCACAGTGGGCTCTGGAACATTAAGATCTCAGTCTGGAGATGGATTTCTAACCTTGAGATTGTCCATGTTTTTCCACAATTTTTGTTCTCAAATCCTCAGACAATTCTTTGCTGCTCTTTCTCTTCTCCATGCTCAGTGTGGCACACAGAGACACACAACAGAAAGGTTGAGTACAATTTTCACCATTTTAACTGGTTGCCGGTTTGATTTCTATATTATCAGCACCTGTAAATTAATACAGGTGAGTTTAATTACAAATTACAGGAGTATTACAAACTTGGAATGCAATTATTTCTTACAATTTTGAGAAGGTGCCAATAATTTTGTCCAGTCCATTTTTTGAGTTTTGCATGGAATGTGTCAGATTTGGCTTTTTTTCTCCACTTTTTATGTCATACCAATACAAAAAAAAAAAAAAAATAAAGATGAGAAAGCCTTAACATTTGTAATTGCAACAATTTTCTGGGCGAAGTGGTGCATTATTTCACAGAAATACAGGGGTGCCAATATTATATATATGCCTCATGCTATTGGTTTACCCATTGCGTTAACTAGCTCCCAGTAGTGCATTAATGCTTCTTCAACAAAGGATACCAAGTGAATGAAGCAAATTAGATAAAAGAAGTAAATATTAAAGTTGTTTTAAATTGTATGTTTTATCTGAATTGTAAAATAAAACATTGGGGTTTCTTGGCCCTTTAAAGTGCTGTGTACAATCACAACAGCATGATTACTGCTTATCATGCCACTGTTTCCCCTCCTGTGCCAATCATCTCTCTTCGGAGACATTTTATTATTTTAACCCCTTACTGGAGCCAGTTGGTAAAACTCTGCATCTTCACACTGGGCAACACCATCTTGGAGCTTGGCATTCTTGCACTCTGTGATACAAGTAGTGCACAGATCAATTGTGTTGCTGACTCTTTGGCAGTTGTATTGTGCACTTTGGGTTAGTATAAAACAGAAGAGGAACTTTACATTTTTGCAGTGACTGCATTGCTCTATATTATGTGTGTGGTCTTTTTTACACATGTTATGTACTATTTTAAACTGTATATAAAACCTGCAAAAGTGTACATCTCCCACTGTGTATTGTGTGTGCTAACCTGGTTCATAAGATACAGCTGTTAAAAAAGCCAAGAAAATCTGTGCATGTTTACTGCTTCTGTCACAGACTGCAAAAATATATCTCCAAGATGGTGGCACCCAGTATAAAGATCTTCACCAACCACCCCTGTAAATGGTTAAAATAATAGAACGACTCTGAAGAGAGTTGCAGGAACAGGAAGAAAAGCCTATAGCATAGTGAGTAGTAGACATATTCTGATTCGGACAAATCTATATTCATACACATGAATACACACAACCTACATGAATAAACAAATGAATGTATTAACAAAACTCATTAATACGTTCGTTTATTTGTTATTTTTTTCTATGAAAAAATTGCAATGAACCCACTACTAAGCCCTATGCTATAAACCCTAAACTGTTACAACCCCCCCATAGGAATATAAAATCCCTACACTATTAACCTCTAAACCTCCACAACCCCATCGCAATACACACCCTATACTATTAACCCCTAAACCACAATAAACCCCCTACACTATTTAACCTCTATGCTATTAACCGCTAAACCACCAAAACCCCCATGTAATGCTCGTGGGATATTCCACTATCAGACTGAACTCGGACAGTAGTCTTCTTATCCAGGCATCAATCAGGAAAGATAGGGAATATCCCAGAGCAGTGAAAGTATGCAAGATGAAGTAAGCGGCACTCACCACAGGCAGGATAGTCTGCAGCGGCAACAGGCAGGGAATCAGCAGAAAGCAGTTCAGGGGTAAACCACTTGAATGGTCAGACAGGCAGGTTTTGGCAACAGTATGGCAATCCAGTACTTTAAGGATCAAGCAAGCAGAGTAGTCATACAGGCAGAGTTCATCAACAGTGAGGCAATCCAATACTTTAGGGGTTAAGGAAGCAGAATAGTCAGACAGACAGAGTTTATCAACAGTGAGGCAATCCAGTACTTTAGGGGTTAAGCAAGCAGAGTAGTCAGACAGGCAGAATTCAATAGCAGTGAGACAATCCAGTACTTTAGGGGTTAAGCAAGCAGAGTAGTCAGATAGGCAGACTTCAATAACGATATGGCAATCCAGAATACAGTAAGCTATCACACCCAGGAGCACAGGAGTAATGCGAGTAAAGTACTGCTCCAGCCCCTATCTTGGAGGCATCAACCTCTAAAGTGAACTGTAGGTCAGGGTCAGGATGGCGGAGCACAGGAGCAGAACAGAAAGCCTTTTTTAGACGAGAGAAGGCATGTATGGCCTCAGGGGGCCAATGTTTACAGTCCTTGTTCCGTTTTGTCAATTTAGTGAGTGGAGCGACTGTTTGAGAAAAGGTCTTTATAAACTTGCGGTAATAATTGGAGAACCCCAAGAATCTCTGTAATTCCTTTAATGAAGTAGGTTGAGGCCATTCTAAAACTGCGGTGAGTTTAGCAGGATCCATGGCAAAACCTTCTTTTGAGATGACATAACCAAGGAACTGGATCTGAACTTGGTCAAACTCACATTTTTCTAGTTTGGCTACCAAAGAATTGTCTTTGAGACATTGAAGTACCTGTCTCATGTGCTTATGATGCTCCTCCAAAGTGGAAGAGAAAATAAGGATGTCATCCAGGTAGACAATGACAGTGAGATTAAGGAGGTCACGGAAGACATCGTTGACAAATGCCTGGAAGACTGCAGAGGCATTACACAGCCAAAAGGGCATTACAAGGTATTCGCAATGCCCTGATCTTGTGTTGAAGGCGGTCTTCCATTCATGGCCTGGGAAGATACAAATCAGATTGTATGCCCCACGTAAATCCAGCTTAGTGAAGAAGCGAACATTCTGGAGTGAGTCATACAGTTCAGTGATCAATGAAATTGCATAGCAATGCTTGATAGTTATGTTGTTCAAGGCCCTGTAGTCAATACAGGGTCTGAGCCCACCATTCTTCTTACTGACAAAAAAGAATCCTGCCCCAGCAGGAGAGGATGAAGGGCGAATGAAACCTTTAGCTTGGTTCTCTTGGATGTACTCCTCCATGGACTTGGTTTCAGCTTTGGAGAGTGGATAAGTCCTCCCTTAAGGAAGTGGGGCTCCGGGAAAGAGGTCAATTTTGCAGTCATAAGGATGGTGGGGTGGCAGCACGTCAGCTGCTTTCTTCTCAAACACATCTGCGGAGTCTGCATATACTGAGGGAAGGTTTGAAGGAGTCTGTATACTGGCTATGTGGATGCAGAGCTGAGGGGTGACTTTAGCAAGGCAGGAGTGGAAAGAGGAGGTACCCCAGGAGGCCAGTTGTCCTTCAGCCCAGTTGAACTGTGGATTGTGTATACGAAGCCAAGGAAGACCAAGGATGACAGGCTGTGCTGGGGAATGAATGACCTCGAACTGCAGCTGTTTGGTATGAAGGACTCCCACAGTCAGGGTCAGGGATGCTGACTCAAAATGGATCAACCCTGAACCAAGGGGGGTGCCATCCAGAGTAGTTAATTTGAGACAATGTCTTTTCTGCAGAAGAGGCAAGCCAGCTTGAATCATAAAATGGTGATCCAGAATGTTTGCCGCTGCCCCTGAATCAATGAAGGCTTGAGTGTGGACAGTATTCTGAAGGAAGGCAGGGCCACCACTAGAAGTTTTGGGGCCCCTGACTTAACCATTGATCAGGCCCCCCCCCCCCTCCTTTGACATGTGCAATTTCTGACAAAGTGACTAAAACGTATATGCACTTTATTCTTAAGTGTCAATTTAAACTTGTAAATGTTGTAAAGGTAGTAACATACACTGAAACACACACACACACTCACACATAAGGATTCACATATAGACACTCTAGCAAACACGCAAAGAAACTCAGACACAGACACCCAAACAGACACTTAGCACTTGTTTACATTGACCTGACAAGTAATGAGGTAAACTACAGTTTTGTAAAAAAAGTAGATTTAGAAAACAAAATATGGAGTTCTGATTATCTTTTTGTAAAGGAAGATGCCAACTAAATGATGACAACAGCATGCAGTGGCTGAAAGGAAGGGCCCTGAACTGCCTAAACAATAATTTAAAGGTTAAATGGTAGATTGGTGACTTCCGGGAAGGTCTCATTATTCTCAAAGTCTGTAGAAAGATGTGAATAATCAGTAGTAACGTCAAAATGTCCTAAAAAGGAACAGACAATGGACACACACACACACACACAAACTCAAACTTGAACATACACCCAAGGAAACACTAACAGAGACAGCCTCAGAAAACACACAAAGACATACACACACACACAGAGACACCCACAGAAAACACAGAAAGACATACATACACACCCTCACAGAGACACCCACAGAAAATACACACCCTCACAGAGACATCCACAGAAAACACAGACATACATACACACACACACCCTCACAGAGACATCCACAGAAAACACAGACATACACACCCACCCTCACAGAGGCATCCAGAGAAAATACACAAAGACAAACACACGCCCACTCTCACAGAGACACCCATAGAAAAAGCTCAAAGACATATGCACACACCCTCACAGACATCCACAGAAAATGCACAAAGATATACACACCCACCCTCACAGAGATACCAACAGAAAAAAATACATACACACTCATAGAGACACAAACCAAAGCACAAAGACATAAACACAGACACCCACAGAAATACTCACAGGAGGAAACATTTATGCACCTTGCATCCCCTAAATCAACAGTGTGTGACATGCATGATAAAAAAATTGCATTAATGATCTGGGTAGATGGCTAGATGAAGAAAAGCACTTTTAAAAGGTTGACATATGTTTGTTTGATATTTTCCCCAACCAAGAGCACCACTTCAAATATAGGCCTCTAGTTATCAATGTCTGTCGGACCTGATCCGACAGTGCGAATCAGGTCCGACAGACATTGCTGAATATGGCTAGCAATACGCTTGCCATATTCAGCATTGCACCAGCAGCTCATAAGAGCTGCTGGTGCAACGCCGCTCCTGCAGACTTGCGGCCAATCGGCCGCCAGCAGGGGGGTGTCAATCAACCCAATCGTACTCGATCAGGTTGAATTGTGGTGATGTGTGTCCGCCTGCTCAGGTCTTTGTGACAGCTGCTTCATAACTGCTGTTTCTGGTGAGCCTGCAGGCTCGCCAGAAACACGGGGCACCAAACGCCATTCGGAGTTTGATACATATGCCCCATAGTGTACAAATGTTCCCATCTGTCAGCTGTACTTGTGGATTTTGAAAAAGCTGTACTCTATATGGTCTTGGTGGAACCATAAGCTGTGGTACTCATATCATTAGATCTGGTTAAATGCAGGATTTAAGCTTGTTGGTATGCATTTCAAAATTAAGTCAGCTGTAGAGTAAACTGAACAGTTTTAAGTTAACCTGTCTCATTTCCAACACTGAGCAATCTTAGTCTGAGAGTATAACATGTTATGCAGATGTAAAAATCTTAGATAAAATGCCTCCTTGTATCTGGAAAGTCCTTGCATAAAGGGGCAGTAAACTGGAATGTTATACATATCATTTGTGTATTGAGGAAGAAACATTTCTGCGTGGTTTTAAATATAGAATTTCTACAGCATTGTCAAGTAATCATAAATACACTGCTGCTAAAATCCCGATAAGTGAGTTCATCTTTGATGCGTTCATGCAGACCCCTCCTAAAGGCTGCCTTGAGAGCACTGCCATCCCAAGTGGTTTCAAGTGTCAAGGTGCGAAATTCGATGGCGAATTGTGCCATGGTTCTATTGCCCTGGTGGAGATCTAGGAGAGAAAATTCTGCAGCAGAAGTACAGCCAGATGACCCAAACACAGAAGAAAATGCAGAAATGAATGCATCAGCATCATTCAGGAGTGGAGCGTGGGGAGAGAATAAAAATAAAACAATGGAGATTTTCCACTGTTGCAAAAAACTTCTTTTTAGTTTATTTTATTTCCAAAACAGGATCACAAGAGACACAACGTTTTGGGGCCAATGCCCCTTAATCATGTGATGACACACCTTGTTAAACCCTTATATCCTAAATAGCAACTTGCTAAACATTTATAGCTCCATCTTGTGACTATATACGTTGTGCTAAATAAAAACACAGCTATGAAGCCTCATAGGAAAACATATAAAAAAAATACAGTATACATGCACAATGTTACTCATATTGTACAAATATCACTCAAATATAGGATAATTGTATAAGAAATTATTTATAAAAAAAAAAAAATGTACAGAGAATCTTACATAAAATTCTTGATAAAGAAGAATTTAAGATGAAGACAGCTGTTCATCACACCAGCATAAATATGAACTTATTTCAGTATAGTATTGGGGTACCTAAATATGTGAAAAAGAAAAAAAGAGACATTATTTTACAGTGTAGTGCAAGGATAAAATGTAACAGATAATAGGAAACAATTTTACAGGCAAGGAGATCAACATGGCTTAAATTCTCAATAATAAAATTTTTTAATAGATGGAATTTTTTAATAGATAGAATGTTAATAGAATACTGATCAATTGATTTCCCAGTTCATCCCCTTCGGTTCCAAAGTATCCAACTTAAAAATCCAAAATGTTTTACGTTGTTTAAGTAATAGATCCCTATTACCACTCCTTCTAGGGGTCTTTACTTGTTCAATAACTTAGAAACCGAAGTTGGCTGATCTGATGGCCAGCCACAAAAATTGATGAGCAACTGGGGCTGTGATTACTTTACACCTTATGTTACTCTTATGTTCGGTGATGTGATCCCGAATACGCCTAGTGGACTCACCCACATAGGCCCGCCCACATGGGCACTTAATCAGATACACCATATAATTGGTATTACACGTAAAGTAATCCTTATATTTGAATTTATAACCAGTGTGAGGATGTAAAAAAATATGGGCTCTTAATTATTTTTGATACAGCAAGGCTCTGTCTAGAAAAATCAGAAACAAATGTGATTCTTTTATTACTACATTTAGGTGGTTTAGGTTTTAGTAGTATTTCTCTCTGAGTGGGCAATATCTCCTTGATAATGTTGGAGATTAAATCATTCTCATATCCTCTCTGCAGGAATTTATCACCCATCTCTAATAATCTAGTGTGAGGCTTAGTAAGCTACAATTAATTTTACCCTAAGCATCTGGTTATATGGAAAAGATTTAATCAAAGAGGGATGGTAGGCACTCTTATAACAAAGGCGGCTATTCCTATCAGTTTCTTTCTTGAATATGTCAGTCTTGAAGCCACAATCATCCTTGATGACAGTAAAATCGAGGAAATCAATCGTCACCTCGCTGCTTGTCAATTTGAACTTAATGTTAATTGTAGAATTATTCAGATCAGCAACAAAAGACTCAAGGACTCCAACGTCGCCTAACCAAGCCCCAAAAATGTTGTCAATGTAGCGCCACCAGGTGGTGCCACACTGACGAAACAAAGGATGTTCAAGAACAAATTTTTCTTCAAATGAGTTCATGTATATATTTGCATAATTTGGGGCGACATTGGAGCCCATTGCAGTCACCTGCAGCTGGAGGTAGAACCAATCCTCAAATAAAAAAAATATTATTATATAAAATGACCTCAAGTAACTGTAAAATGAAAAAAAATCTTAGAATTAGAGTAGGAACCTGCAGTGTAAAGCATTACTTATAGCACCTAAGCCACTTGAATGAGAGATTGAAGTGTATAGACTTGTAACATCAAGACTGAAAAGGATACACTTATCAGTCTGTAGTAAATTTTTCAACTTCACCAAAAAATCATTTGAATCTTTGATAAAAGTACACGACTGCTCCACCAGGGGTCTTAATATTTTATCCAAATATATAGCCACATTGGAAAAACAGAGTTAGTTCCAGCCACAATAGGGCGACCCGGAGGAGCAGTCATGGACTTATGAATCTTTAGTAAAAGTTATAGAACTGGTGTTTTGGGTCTTTGACTAGTAAAAAAGTAGCAGTTTTGGGGATTAATAATAGCATTATTTAACACACTTTTCACTATGATTTGTATCTCCTTACTTATTTTAAGCAACGGATTACCTGATATAGTGCTATATACATTATTCATACTCAATTGTTGATAAACTTCATTCTTATAATCACATTTGTTCAGAACCTCTGTGGCTCCACCCTTATCAGCTGGCTTTAAAATAAGCTCATTGTTGGTTTTAAGGCTTTTAATAGCTGCTTTATCGGTAGATGTAAATTTGACAGCTTTAGTTTTGCCCTTACGTTTCTTATGCTTAGTTCGTATTTGTACGTATTTGTAATTTATCTGACAGTACCAATTTTTCGAATGTCTCCACACTATGATGTGTATTTTGTGGATTAAATGAACTTTTATTGCGTAAACCCAGATCTTTAATGTCAAGAGACTTATTCATAGATGATGTACGTTTCATGTTATCAATGCATGTAGGCAAATTAAC
This sequence comes from Bombina bombina, assembly GCF_027579735.1. Taxonomy (NCBI): domain Eukaryota; kingdom Metazoa; phylum Chordata; class Amphibia; order Anura; family Bombinatoridae; genus Bombina; species Bombina bombina. The sequence continues at coordinate 1,425,238,263 of NC_069499.1, read as the reverse complement.
AGTATTAACGTTTTTGTTAACCTTAAGGTGTAAAGGCTGCTTCTTTAAATCAATGTGTGAAGTGTCACCCAATAATGAATTAGCATGCCAAAATGTTAAACTAATATTGCGGAAAAAAGAATAAACATCCTTTCTTAGGTCAAGAAATCACAGTCAGTGAGAGGACAAACCTTTCTGTAAGATTGCAGATTCACTCTCACTCACGGATAGCCTGAAATATGAAAAATCAGATGAGTCTGAACTGTTGTTCGATGATCCACCTTGTCGTTGTTCACGCCTTCTCCTAAACCCGGAAGTGACGTTGTGCTCCCTTCCTTGAGGGTCAAATATCCAACTATAGACCCTATTGGATGAATAATCCTGTACGTCTCTATAGAACTTTACCCTTTTGCGCTCTTCTATAGTTTTGCTCAAATCTGCCAACATGACTCGATTATCTGAAATAAGTTTGTCAAATACTTCTGTGGATGCATTGAAGATTCCTTCAATGAGTCGATGTCTTTCTGGAGGTACTCCACAGTAAGTACTATTATGTCGAACGAGCACTTATTCAGAATGTGCTTGAATTTACGACAATATTCCTGATTGTCCTTAAGTAGAGTAGGTTGTGTGTTCATACGGAGACCCCGGGGAATCCGTTTCACTCGATAATATTCGGCTAGCGTAGTGGCATGAAGATCATAGGCAAGAAGTCGTTTAGAAAGCTTGTCATGTTGCGTACCTGCCAGATCAGCTGGAGCTGCATGTAAAAAACTTTCGGGAACCCCGCACCAAAGTAGTAATCCTTGAGGCTTCAAACGAGGGGATGTAATGGTCTGAGATCCTGGGACTTCCTCATTGATCGACATAATGGGATCAGTAAGGTGCACGGACACAGGCAGTGTAATGTTCAATCAAGAAACAAAATAGCATTCAGCATACAAGACCCAAAAGGGAGAACCGCCAACAGCTACTGCCAAGTTCTTAATATATATCAAAATAAAACAAATGAAGATTCTCCTCAGTTGCAAAAAACTTCTTAGTTTTTTTTATTTCCAAAACAGGATCAAAAGATAAAATTGCACTCACCTGGTTAAATAGGTATCTACCTGGGAATTTAACCCTTACATCCTAAATAGCAACTTGCTAAACATTTATAGCGCCATCTTGTGACCATATGCGTTGTGCTAAATAAAAAACACAGCTATGAAGCCTCATAGGAAAACATATAAAAAAACACAATATAGATGCACAATGTCACTCATATTGTACAAATATCCCTCAAATATAGCATATATGAAAAAATTACAAAAAGTTACAGTTGGTAATCGTATAAGAAATTATTTATGCAAAAAAATTGTACAGAGAATCTTACATAAAATTGTTGACAAAGAAATAAACGCATCAGCATCATTCAGGAGTGGAGCGTTCTGTTCCAAAAGGGGAGAGACCCAGACTAGGGCCTTGTCTTTCAGTAAGGAGACTGAAAGGTGTGAGGATCGTTACGGAATTGCAGCCTCCACTGGTTAAGACTGTGTGGTATGGGTTCCCAACATCTGTCCTTGAAGATAAACTGCTCTTGCTACCTCATTTGACTCCATGGCCCAAGTATAATGTAATGCTCTTGGGATATTCCACTATCAGACCGAACTCGACCAGTAGTCTTCTTATCCTGGCGTCGAGCCGGAATGATAGGGAATATCCCAGAACAGAGAAAGTACGCAAGATGAGGTAAGCGGTACTCACCACAGGCAGGATAGTCTGCGGCGGCAACAGGCAGGGAATCAGTGGAAGGCAGTTCAGGGGTTAACCACTTGAATGGTCAGACAGTCAGGTTTTGGCAACAGTATGGCAATCCAGTACTTTAAGGATTAAGCAAGCAGAGTAGTCAGACAGGCAGAGTTTATCAACAGTGAGGCAATCCAATACTTTAGGGGTTAAGCAAGCAGACTAGTCAGACAGGCAGAGTTCATCAACAGTGAGGCAATCCAGTACTTTAGGGGTTAAGCAAGCAGACTAGTCACACAGGCAGAGTTCATCAATAGAGAGGCAATCTAGTATTTTAGGGGTTAAGCATGCAGAGTAGTCAAACAGGCAGAGTTATACAGTAAGCTAACACACCCAGGAGCACACACCTATACTTGGGCAGTGATAGGTAGCAAGTGAGTAACTTACAGCAGAGGGAGTGTGTGGCGATGATGTCACCACCGCACGCAAACAGGAGCCAACTTCCCCCTAAGCAACGAGCAGAACAGCAGGCACTGCGGCATGGTGTGACACCCCATCACAATAATCCCTATACACTATTAACCCCATAAAGTTCCACAACCCCCATTATCAATAAACCCCCTACCCTATTAACCCTTAAACGGCCACAACCCCATGTTGAAATATAAACCCCCTACACTATTAACCCCTAAGCCACTACATTCCGATTACAATAAATCCCCTATACTATTTAAACCCTAAACTGCCACATCCCCCATTGAAATAAAAGCCTACTCTATTAACCTCTAAGCCGCCACAACCCCACAACCCTGCCACAACCACATCGCAAAATACACTACACTAACTACACTATAAATGCCTAAACTACCATAAGCGTCATTGCAATAAACCCCCTATATTATTTAACCCTATGGTATTAACTCCTCAACCACCAAAACCCCGTTGCAAAACACCCCTACACAATTAATCCCTAAACCACCACAACCACCACTGCAATACACCCCATACTGTATTTAACCACTGCGATATTAACCCTAAACCACCACAACACCATCACAATAAACCCACTACTTTATTAACCCCCAAACCCCCACAACCCCCATCAAAACACACCCTCTACATTATTAATAGAGTAGGGGGTTTATTAGTTTTTGGCGGTTTAGTGGTTAATAGCATAGGTGTTAAATAGTGTAGGGGGTTAATTGCAGTGGCGATTGTGGCAGTTTAGGGGTTAATAGTGTAGGGGGTTTATTGTGGTGCAGGTTGTGACAGTTTTAAGGGCTAATAGTGTAGGGGGTTTATTGCGATATGGGTTGTTGCAGTTTAGGGGCTAAAAGTAGGGGTTTATTGTGAGGGGGGTTGTGTGGGTTTTAGGGGTTTATAGAATATGGGGTTAAATAGAGTAGGGGCTTTATTGTGATGGTGGCTTTGTCAGTTTAGCGTTTAATAGTTTTGAGGTTTATTGCAATGAGGTTGTGGTGGTTTAGGGGTTAATAGAGTAGGGGCTTTATTGGGATGGGGGTTGTGGTGGTTAAAGGTTTAATAGCACAGGGGTTAAATAGTGTAGGGGGGGTTATTGTGATGGGGTTGTGGCAGTTTAGAGGTTAATAGATTAATTGGGTTATTGCGATGGGGGTTGTGGCAGTTAAGGGGTTAATAGTGTAGAAAGTTTATATTATGATGGGGTTGTTGTGGTTTATGGTTAATAGCATTGGAGTTAAACAGTACCTGGGGTTTACTGTAATGGGGTTGAGGCGATTTAGGGGTTAATAGTGTAGAGGATTTATATTGCAATGGGGTTGTGAAGGTTTAGGTGTGAATAGTGTAGGGGGTTTATTGTGATGCGTATTGTAGTGGTTTAGGGGTTAATAGCATGGGGATTTAGTGTTTTTAATACTGGCATTTTATTTTGTTTTAACAAATTTCGGAAACAACGAATGTTTTAAATTGAAATTCATCCAAAGCAAGGGTTTAAAATTTCAGATAACCTGCAAGGGTTTAAAATTTCAGAACAAACAATTCTCCCAAACCGAAAATATTTTCCGATACACATGTCTAGTAATTAGTAACCATTTTGTTTAAGTTGTGTACTGCAGTTTAATGTCCCTTTAGAATGGTGTGTGTCTCACTGAAAAAAAACCTTATAAAGAAACATCTTACAACCTTATACTTGATAGTTGGAACAGACTAGTTAGTTATTGACAGAATCCCTTAGTCCACAAAGAAGCATTCCCCAGAACATCATTAATTCCAGAACAAGAGGTCAAGAAATGATGTTCCAGCAGTGATGGATCTGGGCTGCTGGATTGGGTGTAAGTACCACCATTATTAATGGTATACCCCATCCCTCAAAGGCGTTCTGTAAATCTGCTCCTGCCTGTAACAGTATGAAATCTTACACATACTGATGAGACATCAGAATACAACTATTCCAATAATGTGACTAAAAATAGCAAAATCTTAACATAAAGAATTTTTATTTTTTTTGCATTTATCAAAGGGGGCTGTTAGTAAAGGGATATGTAAGGCTAATAAAATATGCATCAAAGGTAAGAGAATATTTATAATTGAATAGGACTAACCAGTGGCAGTTCGGTCTGGGATTCATTACTAACAGAGGTGTATTGCTTTTTTATTACATAGCTTGTGGTCTATGCAGGGCAAGAAAAGAGAAAGGGGAAGGAAAACGATGGAATTTAAGAAAATAAATAAGGGCTGGAATAGTTAGTGGAAGGTGACTCCCCCCCCCCCCCCCCACCACACACACACTCAAGTACTCATTACACCAATAAAGGGACATTGAAGGTACAGTATGCACCAATGTTCATAAGACTGCATCTAATAAACTCTACTATAAAGAATAATATGCACAGATACTAATATAAAAATCCAGTATAAAACCTTTTAAAAATGTATTTAGAAGCTCCCAGTTTAGCGCTGTTGATGAGGTAAGACTGGGACACCCAATGAAAAGGGCTGATAAAGCACGAACAGCAGAAACTCACCCCCTCCCCTGCATATGAAAAGACCCATTACACAACCATGTGTCTGTAGACATCAGTATACATCTAAAACTTCGGGGCTTGGTTAGGAGTCTGAAAATCAGCACAATGTTATTTAAAAATAAACAAAACTATTTCCAGATGTGCTATATAAATTAATCATCTACAAAACATTTATGTAAAGAAAAATCTAGTGTACAATGTCCCTTTAAACTGCTGGGTAAATTAGCAGGGTTACTATTCACTGCTTCTGTCACAGGATGTACCAAGATGGCGGCTCCCAGTATAGAAAGGCAGAGCTTTACAAACTGGCTTCTGTAATAGGTTAAAATAAGAGAATAGATTTGAAAAGAGCTGCAGGTATAGGAGGAAAAACAAGAAGCATGGGGAGTAGTAACCATGTTACTGTAGTTGTGCCAGCAAGTTAATGTCCCTTTAAGTTTGTGGTTAACTTTTGTAGCCTCATATTTTTATGGTATAGAACTATCCTTGTTTCCAGTCTAAATAAATAATATAAACCCCCTACTAATTAAAAGCACCATGAAAATCAGAATTAAACCTTCATGGTTCGGTTGGAACATTCCATTTTAAAAGACTTTTCAATTTAGTTGACTTTAACTATGTGTTTAACCCCTTTGCATAATAAAATGCTTCAACACATTAGAACCTTTCCTTTTTGCACTTTTATGTCCTCTATTGCTATGTGTTACCTAATACAGGATTACATAATTTTAAATACCAGATGCAGATATTTGTATGATGCAGATAATTGTTTAAGAAAACAAGGAAGCAACAGAGCTCATTTAGTTTAGTAATGGCAGCCAATAGGATGCTGGCACATCATCACAAGATGTCTTTATATTGGTAAATTAGAAGGTTTTTTTTAAAAATTGTTTTCTCACATATTAACACATGGAAATACTAATATTCTGAATACTTTCAAAATCATAGCCCTCTGAAAATTATTGTATTGTCATAAACAGCCCTTTATGGTAGCTGTTTGGTTTTTCAGCAGCTATACTGGGTCTAAACCATGAATTTAGTAAATCTTCAAAAAAGAGGCAAATACCTGTTAAACAACAAATAGTAAAGATTGTAAATATTAGAAACTAGCAAGAGAAAAATCTTTGGTATGCAGTGTTTTTTTTAAGTAGGAGATGTTTTCATTTTGAAGAACATTCTAATCCTGTGAGGTAATATTTCCAACCTCTCATCATTTTGTCCTATACCTTTGCTTGTTTCAGATATTATTGGATTATATACATTTACTTTATATCTTGCTTTACTTAATTAAAATATTTTATTTTATACACAATCCCTTCTTTTACTCTGTGTCTGGTAAGGATAAGGCCAGTGATTGGAGCATACGCACATACTGTATGTCCCATCTGCTTATTTGCTGACCAGCTATATCCTCACCTGGATCTGCATAAGAGTATACATTTGTGACTTTAATTTAACCCTTTTGTGGGTGTTTAACAGAGTAAATTGAAGAAATTTTGTTTGATACTATAATGTCCCTTTAATGGTGAATGTTGTAGGAAAATCATCAAATAAGCTAACTAATTTTAATCTCCTCCAATCCATTAGAAGAGACATGTAAAGTGTCTCATCTGGTTTTCATATTCAAGCCATTCTAGTCAATTACAAAACCACATGAACACCCAGTTCTAGTGAAGATTACCAATGGCTTTGCACATTTTTATGGCAACAATGCTGTGCATTGAGACAACAATTCAACATTTTAACCATTAATAACACACTTCTTTTCAACAGGAAGATACAAAAATAGATGTGGCGCTAGAAAGCTGGGTATATTATGGGGGTAATGGATAGCGAAATAAATAAGATAACTATACAGTGAGTGCAGAATTATTAGGCAAGTTGTATTTTTGAGGATTAATTTTATTATTGAACAACAACCATGTTCTCAATGAACCCAAAAAACTCATTAATATCAAAGCTGAATAGTTTTGGAAGTAGTTTTTAGTTTGTTTTTAGTTATAGCTATTTTAGGGGGATATCTGTGTGTGCAGGTGACTATTACTTTGCATAATTATTAGGCAACTTAACAAAAAACAAATATATACCCATTTCAATTATTTATTTTTACCAGTGAAACCAATATAACATCTCAACATTCACAAATATACATTTCTGACATTCAAAAACAAAACAAAAACAAATCAGTGACCAATATAGCCACCTTTCTTTGCAAGGACACTCAAAAGCCTGCCATCCATGGATTCTGTCAGTGTTTTGATCTGTTCACCATCAACATTGCGTGCAGCAGCAACCACAGCCTCCCAGACACTGTTCAAAGAGGTGTACTGTTTTCCCTCCTTGTGACATCTTGATAAAGGCCTTTGAAGGGCTGAAACGCGTAGATGTTTCTATGAACTTGGATTTCTGCAACACTAAAGACACCCGTTGATGCACCAGAGCGCTCTGTGTTTTCGAAACTCCCACATTGGGATTGTCAGAGAGGAAACCCCTCAGCTGATTGGGTGATTGTGACCACGTGACGGTTTTCAATACGTCACACGCCAAAGGTCTCCTATCGATCAAGGAGGTAAAGGACCCGGACGCCTAAACCAGGTGATTCTCGTTCCCGGTCGGGACTTAGATAGAAAGTCCATCCGGATGTTTGGTCTGCAATTTTAAAGGTAAAGAACCGGAACTTTAATAATACTATCTACACTGCCATTCACCTGATAAAATTGGTTTTGAAATCAACTGATTACCTAACTGCCTTTTACTACGGACAATTTCCTGGCCTGTTTATCTGTTCCATCCTGAAAGTGATTGATACAATTACTAAGACTACAGGGAGTGCAGAATTATTAGGCAAATGAGTATTTTGACCACATCATCCTTTTTATGCATGTTGTCTTACTCCAAGCTGTATAGGCTCGAAAGCCTACTACCAATTAAGCATATTAGGTGATGTGCATCTCTGTAATGAGAAGGGGTGTGGTCTAATGACATCAACACCCTATATCAGGTGTGCATAATTATTAGGCAACTTCCTTTCCTTTGGCAAAATGGGTCAAAAGAAGGACTTGACAGGCTCAGAAAAGTCAAAAATAGTGAGATATCTTGCAGAGGGATGCAGCACTCTTAAAATTGCAAAGCTTCTGAAGCGTGATCATCGAACAATCAAGCGTTTCATTCAAAATAGTCAACAGGGTCGCAAGAAGCGTGTGGAAAAACCAAGGTGCAAAATAACTGCCCATGAACTGAGAAAAGTCAAGGGTGCAGCTGCCAAGATGCCACTTGCCACCAGTTTGGCCATATTTCAGAGCTGCAACATCACTGGAGTGCCCAAAAGCACAGGGTGTGCAATACTCAGAGACATGGCCAAGGTAAGAAAGGCTGAAAGACGACCACCACTGAACAAGACACACAAGCTGAAACGTCAAGACTGGGCCAAGAAATATCTCAAGACTGATTTTTCTAAGGTTTTATGGACTGATGAAATGAGAGTGATTCTTGATGGACCAGATGGATGGGCCCGTGGCTGGATTGGTAAAGGGCAGAGAGCTCCAGTCCGACTCAGACGCCAGCAAGGTGGAGGTGGAGTACTGGTTTGGGCTGGTATCATCAAAGATGAGCTTGTGGGGCCTTTTCAGGTTGAGGATGGAGTCAAGCTCAACTCCCAGTCCTACTGCCAGTTTCTGGAAGACACCTTCTTCAAGCAGTGGTACAGGAAGAAGTCTGCATCCTTCAAGAAAAACATGATTTTCATGCAGGACAATGCTCCATCACACGCGTCCAAGTATTCCACAGCGTGGCTGGCAAGAAAGGGTATAAAAGAAGAAAATCTAATGACATGGCCTCCTTGTTCACCTGATCTGAACCCCATTGAGAACCTGTGGTCCATCATCAAATGTGAGATTTACAAGGAGGGAAAACAGTACACCTCTCTGAACAGTGTCTGGGAGGCTGTGGTTGCTGCTGCACGCAATGTTGATGGTGAACAGATCAAAACACTGACAGAATCCATGGATGGCAGGCTTTTGAGTGTCCTTGCAAAGAAAGGTGGCTATATTGGTCACTGATTTGTTTTTGTTTTGTTTTTGAATGTCAGAAATGTATATTTGTGAATGTTGAGATGTTATATTGGTTTCACTGGTAAAAATAAATAATTGAAATGGGTATATATTTGTTTTTTGTTAAGTTGCCTAATAATTATGCACAGTAATAGTCACCTGCACACACAGATATCCCCCTAAAATAGCTATAACTAAAAACAAACTAAAAACTACTTCCAAAACTCTTCAGCTTTGATATTAATGAGTTTTTTGGGTTCATTGAGAACATGGTTGTTGTTCAATAATAAAATTAATCCTCAAAAATACAACTTGCCTAATAATTCTGCACTCCCTGTAGACCTTTTGAGCCACTGCTCACTTTGGCCTAGATTTGGAGTTCGGCGGTAGCCGTCAAAACCAGCGTTAGAGGCTCCTAACGCTGGTTTTGGCCGCCCGCTGGTATTTGGAGTCAGTGATTAAAGGGTCTAACGCTCACTTTTCAGCCGCGACTTTTCCATACCGCAGATCCCCCTACGCCATTTGCGTATCCTATCTTTTCAATGGGATCTTTCTAACGCTGGTATTTAGAGTCGTTTCTGAAGTGAGCGTTAGAGCTCTAACGACAAAATTCCAGCCGCCTGAAAATAGCAGGAGTTAAGAGCTTTCTGGCTAACGCCGGTTCATAAAGCTCTTAACTACTGTACCCTAAAGTACACTAACACCCATAAACTACCTATGTACCCCTAAACCGAGCTCCCCCCACATCGCCGCCACTCGATTAAAATTTTTAACCCCTAATCTGCCGACCGCCACCTACGTTATACTTATGTACCCCTAATCTGCTGCCCCTAACCCCGCCGACCCCTGTATTACATTTATTAACCCCTAACCTGCCCCCCACAACATCGCCGCCAGCTACTTAAAATAATTAACCCCTAATCTTCCGACCGCAAAGCGCCGCCACCTACGTTATCCCTATGTACCCCTAATCTGCTACCCCTAACACCGCCGACCCCTATATTATATTTATTAACCCCTAATCTGCCCCCCTCAACGTCGCCGACACCTGCCTACACTTATTAACCCCTAATCTGCCGAGCGGACCTGAGCGCTACTATAATAAAGTTATTAACCCCTAACCCGCCTCACTAACCCTATCATAAATAGTATTAACCCCTAATCTGCCCTCCCTAACATCGCCGACACCTACCTTCAATTATTAACCCCTAATCTGACGACCGGAGCTCACCGCTATTCTAATAAATTGATTAACCCCTAAAGCTAAGTCTAACCCTAACACTAACACCCCCTATATAATTTACATCTAACGAAATTAATTAACTCTTATTAAATAAATTATTCCTATTTAAAGCTAAATACTTACCTGTAAAATAAATCCTAATATAGCTACAATATAAATTATAATTATATTATAGCTATTTTAGGATTAATATTTATTTTACAGGCAACTTTTTAATTATTTTAACCAGGTACAATAGCTATTAAATAGTTAAGAACTATTTAATAGTTACCTAGTTAAAATAATAACAAATTTACCTGTAAAATAAATCCTAACCTAAGATATAATTAAACCTAACACTACCCTATCAATAAATTAATTAAATAAACTACCTACAATTACCTACAATTAACCTAACACTACACTATCAATAAATTAATTAAACACAATTCCTACAAATAAATACAATTAAATAAACTAGCTAAAGTACAAAAAATAAAAAAGAACTAAGTTACAAAAAATAATAAAATATTTACAAACATAAGAAAAATATTACAACAATTTTAAACTAATTACACCTACTCTAAGCCCCCTAATAAAATAACAAAGCCCCCCAAAGTAAAAAATTCCCTACCCTATTCTAAATTAAAAAAGTTACAAGCTCTTTTACCTTACCAGCCCTGAACAGGGCCCTTTGCGGGGCATGCCCCAAGGATTTCAGCTCTTTTGCCTGTAAAAAAAAACATACCATACCCCCCCCCCAACATTACAACCCACCACCCACATACCCCTAATCTAACCCAAACCCCCCTTAAATAAACCTAACACTAAGCCCCTGAAGATCTTCCTACCTTGTCTTCACCATACCAGGTTCACCGATCCGTCCTGGCTCCAACATCTTCATCCAACCCAAGCGGGGGTTGGCGATCCATCATCCGGTGCTGAAGAGGTCCAGAAGAGGCTCCAAAGTCTTCCTCCTATCCGGCAAGAAGAGGACATCCGGACCGGCAAACATCTTCTCCAAGTGGCATCTTCAATCTTCTTCCATCCGGTGCGGAGCGGGTCCATCTTGAAGCAGGCGACGCGGATCCATCCTCTTCTTCCGTTGTCTCCCGACGAATGACGGTTCCTTTAAGGGACGTCATCCAAGATGGCGTCCCTCGAATTCCGATTGGCTGATAGGATTCTATCAGCCAATCGGAATTAAGGTAGGAATTTTCTGATTGGCTGATGGAATCAGCCAATCAGAATCAAGTTCAATCCGATTGGCTGATCCAATCAGCCAATCAGATTGAGCTCGCATTCTATTGGCTGATCGGAACAGGTTAATTGTAGGTAATTGTAGGTAGTTTATTTAATTAATTTATTGATAGGGTAGTGTTAGGTTTAATTATATCTTAGGTTAGGATTTATTTTACAGGTAAATTTGTTATTATTTTAACTAGGTAACTATTAAATAGTTCTTAACTATTTAATAGCTATTGTACCTGGTTAAAATAATTAAAAAGTTGCCTGTAAAATAAATATTAATCCTAAAATAGCTATAATATAATTATAATTTATATTGTAGCTATATTAGGATTTATTTTACAGGTAAGTATTTAGCTTTAAATAGGAATCATTTATTTAATAAGAGTTAATTAATTTCGTTAGATGTAAATTATATTTAACTTAGGGGGGTGTTAGTATTAGGGTTAGACTTAGCTTTAGGGGTTAATACATTTATTATAGTAGCGGTGAGGTCCGCTCGGCAGATTAGGGGTTAATAATTGAAGGTAGGTGTCGGCGATGTTAGGGAGGGCAGATTAGGGGTTAATACTATTTATGATAGGGTTAGTGAGGCGGATTAGGGGTTAATAACTTTATTATAGTAGCGCTCAGGTCCGCTCGGCAGATTAGGAGTTAATAAGTGTAGGCAGGTGTCGGTGACGTTGAGGGGGGCAGATTAGGGGTTAATAAATATAATATAGGGGTCGGCGATGTTAGGGCAGCAGATTAGGGGTACATAGGGATAACGTAGGTTGCGGCAATTTACGGAGCAGCAGATTAGGGGTTAAAAAAAATATGCAGGTGTCAGCGATAGCGGGGGCGGCAGATTAGGGGTTAATAAGTGTAAGGTTAGGGGTGTTTCGACTTGCGGTACATGTTAGAGTGTTAGGTGCAGACGTAGGAAGTGTTTCCCCATAGGAAACAATGGGGCTGCGTTAGGAGCTGAACGCTGCTTTTTTGCAGGTGTTAGGTTTTTTTTCAGCTCAAACAGCCCCATTGTTTCCTATGGGAGAATCGTGCACGAGCACGTTTTTGAGGCCGGCCGCGTCCGTAAGCAACTCTGGTATCGAGAGTTGCATTTGCGGTAAAAATGCTCTACGCTCCTTTTTTGGAGCCTAACGCAGCATTTGTTTGAACTCTCGATACCAGAGTTAAATTTATGGTGCGGCCAGAAAAAAGCCCGCGGAGCGTTAACAGCCCTTTTACCGCCGAACTCCAAATCTAGGCCTTTGTATTTTTTATCCGCTATATTGACTTTTAAACTTGGCTTATTGTGGCTGTTTTTAAGTGTTTTTCTTGTTAATTCTAACCACCGGTGGTTTATTGAACTGTCTTTTATGTATGCATTTATATTTATTGTGTCCAGTTATTAAATTTATAATATATATATTTTTTGAAAGTTAAGAATTTATTCTATTTTTTATTAAGTCTATTTCAAATAAATTATCATATCAGTATTTAGACTTGATCAATTTATTTTATTTCATTTTATTCCTGATAAATTATCTTATCAGTATTTAGACTGTATCAGCTTATTTTATTTTATATAGAGTTGTGCACACTTATATAGTTATCTTATTTATTTCGCTATCCATTACCCCCCTTAATATATCCAGCTTTCTAGCGCCACATCTATTTTTGTATCTTCCTGTGTTCCACTTAAATTGCTTTCCGAGTGCAATTCTTTTTTGATGTGTGCTGGTATATAATTTTAAGTGTGAAGAGGTTTATAATATTGTTTTGTGTACCTCTTTTCAACAGCACTGGTCCATTGAAACCCCATTTTGTGTTTCAGGGGGCTTAGCTCGTCAGTCACTATACATAATGTCAGTCTCGGTTGTGATGAGAGTGGTAAGTGACGTCACCGTATGGGGGCGTGCCTTAGGGCCGTTATTGTCTATGTTGCAGTTACCAAGTTAGATGTGTTGTGCAAGCTGTATACTTCTATGCTCTGCAACAAAATAGCGTTGTACCTTCTATGCTGTGTCCTGCATCTCATGACATGGTGTCAGAAGTACTTGCCTGCACTTCTGTTTCCTGATTAATGACAATGTCAAAGTTTACCCCACCTGAGCCTTTTGATTTCTCTCAGCCTGCAGCTTGGCCCACATGGCGTCAGCGGTTTCAACGCTTCAGGATTGCTTCCAAGCTGGACAAGGAGAGTGGTGAAGTACAAGTTAATTCTCTTTTATACTCTATGGGGAAACATGTGGAGCCAGTGTTCAATGCCTTTACTTTCCAAGAAGGGGAAGAATTTGAATTTGAAATAGTTATGAATAAACTCAGTGCCCACTTTGTGCCCAAAAGAAATGTGATTCATGACAGGGCTTGTTTTCACAAACGTGCTCAGCGTGTGGGAGAATCTGTGGAGTCATTTGTGTGCAGCCTGTATGAACTAGCTGAATTCTGTGAGTTTGGTGTTGCTAAAGAGGAGCAAATCAGAGACAGAATAGTCATAGGAATTGCAGATGCTGAAGTCTCACTGAAGCTACAGTTGGAGGCTGATTTAACATTGGATGGGGCTATTAGGATGGCTCGCCAGAGTGAATTGGTGGAAAAGCAAAGTGCTTATCTGAGGTCTGAGAGTATTGTGGATGAAGTGCAGCAGTTCAGGAGAGCTGCAGGTGAAAGGCACAGTGTGAGCGGTACACCAAGGGCAACAGATAGGCCCAGAAGTGGATGGGCGCAGCATGCTCGCTGCACGTGGTGTAACCGTACCCATGATCAGAGTGTTGTATGCCCTGCTAAAGACAAAAGATGTAGAAAATGTAACCGAATGGGCCATTTTGAAGTGGTGTGTAAAACTGAATACATTAAAGAGATGCAGGTGGATAGTGACCAGGAGGGTCAAGAAGTGTCCTTTGTTGGGTCTGTTGTTGAACGGTCTGGTTCAGATGAAGATTGGCGGGTTACTCTTACTGTAATGGGAGCCAAAGTTGCCTTTAAGATTGACACAGGAGCAGATATCACTGTTATGTCCCTTGCAGCATTCTTGAAACTGCCTCGTAGGCCTCAGCTGGCGAAAGTTACAACAAAAGTTCATAGTCCTGGTGGCCGCATTGATTGTGCGGGGAAATTTCTTGCCAGCTGCGAGTACAAGCAGAGGAAATTCACCATGTGGGTACATGTGATTAGAGGTCAGTGTGTTAACAACCTATTGAGCAGGAAAGCAGCCTGTGGTTTGGGCCTGGTCGCCAGAGTGAATGAGATTTCAGAAGACATGTTTGGTGAATTGGGCCTATTAAATTGCAACCCAGTTCGAATATCACTTAAAGGTGACGCAGTTCCATACAGCATTACCACTCCTCGTAGAATTCCGTTCCCACTCATGCCTCAAGTGGAGAAGGAACTTCTGTGTATGAAGAATATGGAAGTCATTGAAAAGGTTGTTAAAGCAACTGACTGGTGTGCCCCCATTGTGCCTGTTGAGAAGAAAAACGGGAAGATACGCATCTGCGTAGACTTGAAAAGGCTGAATGATGCGGTGAAGAGAGAGAGATATGTGCTGCTGACACTTGAAGACATAGCTCCGAAATTGGCTGGGGCGAAGTTCTTCTCTACACTGGATGCTTCCAGTGGTTTCTGGCAGATACCTCTAGATCCAAAGTACCATAAACTGACTACCTTTATTACACCAGTAGGACAGTTTTGATTCTGCAGACTCCCCTTCAGGATATCCTCTGCTCCTGAAATCTTTCAAAGAGAGATTAGTTCTCTCCTAAGGGACCACGAGGGCATGGCAGTCGTCATGGATGACATTTTGGTGTATGGGTGTACATTGGAAGAACATGATCAGCGATTGAGCTGTGTGCTGCAGACCATTAGAGAGTCCGGGCTGAAATTAAATAAGGAGAAATGCCATTTAAGGAAAGCAGAGTTATGTTACTTTGGGCATATCATCAATGGGGATGGCATCAAGCCGGACCCTGAGAAAATCCGTGCTATTGAACAGATGAAAAGTCCTTCTGATGTACATGAGCTGAGACAAATATTGGGCCTTGTAAATTATGTGGGCAGGTTCCTTCCAGATTTATCCACAATACTACACCCTATCACAGAGTTGCTAAAGAAAGATGCTACCTGGGTCTGGGGACCTTCACAGGAAGAATCTTTTGTGCAGGTCAAGTCCCTGCTGGGGTTTGCCCCACTGTTGGGGTTCTACAACCCTTCCAAAAAGACTGTGGTTAGTGCTGATGCGAGCAGTTATGGGTTAGGGGCCGCCCTCCTGCAGTTGAATGAGAATGAACTACAGCCCATCGCCTACTGTTCCTGTACACTGACGGCTGCTGAGTCAAAATACGCTCAAATTGAGAAAGAGTGTCTGGCTGCAGTTTGGGCCTGTGAGCGCTTCCAGCGTTACCTAGTGGGTTTAGAGAAATTTAGTCTGGAGACTGACCATAAACCACTAGTCCCTCTAATCAACTCCTATGATATTGACAAAACACCCCTAAGATGCAAGAGACTTCTGATGAGGCTGCTCAGGTTCAACGTTCAGGTAGTGCATGTGCCAGGGAAACAACTGGTAGTGGCAGATACACTTTCCAGGCTCCCGCTGGCTGCTGCTGAAGAATCTTCAACGGAATCAGATGTGAAAGTGTATGTAGATTCAGTTCTGGCATCCAAATCCCTTTCGTCAGGGAAGCTAGAGCAAATAAGAAAGGAGATATATTTAGATACTGTCCTTCAAGAAGTTATTAAGTACATAAAAGAAGGTTGGCCCAAGAGTCGGGCAGCCTGGATGTCTTTGAGTTCTTACCAGTCTGAAAGGTCGCAGCTCACGGAACTGGATGTGTCGGTGGTGTTCCAGGACTGCATTGTTATTCCTGTTAGCATGCGGCAGGAGGTGTTAAGCAGGATTCATGATGGCCACTTGGGCAGGTCACTTGGGCATTACAAAGTGCAAGCCATGTGTCAAAATGTGACTTTTGCCGGCAACACCGGCTTACTCAGAGAAGGGAGCCTTTGATTTCTACTCCGCTGCCTGCAAGTCCATGGCAGAGAAAAAGTACCTAGTCATGATTGACTACTATTCCAGGTATTTGGAGATTGCACCCTTGAATGAGATCACAAGTCAAGCCATTGTCACTTGTATTATGAGCTTGTTCGCCCGGTGGGGCATACCAATTGAGTTAGTGAGTGATAATGGAATGCAGTTTGCTTCCACAGAGTTCAGTTCTTTCAGCAGTGAATATGATTTTGTCCATTCTACGTCGAGTCCACATTACCCCTAGGCCAATGGAATGGCTGAAAGGGCAGTTCAAACAAGAAAGTTCATTTTGAAGCAATCTGAGCCGTACCTAGCCCTCTTGCCCTATAGGGTGACTCCCATTCAAGCCACGGGTTTTAGCCTGGCACAGCTGATGCTAGGACATCAGATTCGCACCACTTTACACACTGTGGGTGTCTTCCAGCCAACTAGCTCTGTTCCTCGGGACGAGGTCCTTAGGAGGGATGAAGAGGCTAAAAGGGGCTATTGTTTCTTCTACGACAGGAAACACTCTGTGAGGCCCTTGCAGGAGCTGAATGTGGGGGCAGAGTGTCAGAGTTAAACTGGATTATGAGAAGAAATGGAAGACGACTGCTACGGTAATTGGATGCTCTTATGTAGTCCTTACTGATGGAGGGACAGTCACACGTCAAAATCGAAAACATCTTCAGCCAGTACCTGAGAGTTTGGGACTGGATGCCTCAGTACCACTGCCGGTGGGAACCCCTGTTTTAAGATGGGTGCCTTCCCCTCAGCAAGATCACAGCGGGTATACTTCTTTGCTTCCAGCAGACTCTCAATCACCTTCTTCTGTTTCAGAGGACAGTTCATGTAAAATGACATCAAGTGGAAGAGTGGTGAAACTTCCAGCCCAATATCGGGATTTGCACTAGTTAGAGCAGTGACCGGACGTATGGGCAGAATGATCCCACGGTCACTGTGGACTAGGGTAGTCTACTCCGATGTTCAAGTCATGATTGTATTTCATGTTGTTTATATATATCTTCTCTTTAACTTGTTATTTGTTGTATACTAAACAAAACTTTTTTCTATATGCTTCTTGTATACCTTGTTATTTGATGTATTCAAAGAAAAAAAATGTATGCTTTGTCCTTTGAAAAGGTGGAAGATGTGATGAGAGTGGGAAGTGACGTCACCAGATGGGGGAGTGGTTTAGGGCCGTTATTGTCTATGTCGCAGTTACCAAGTTAGATGTGTTGTGCAAGCTGTATACTTCTATGCTCTGCAATAAAATAGCGTTGTACCTTCTATGCTGTGTCCTGCATCTCATGACACCGGTACCACAAAGTACAGAGTAAATGGACCAGAGCTCCTGGATATACATCAGGATGCGACCCAACCAAAGCATAGAGATGTAATAATAAGCTTAATAAAAGTTAGTAGACGAAGATGTATCAGTAGGAAGGGCCACAAATGTAATAAGTCAGACAAAGGTCACATATAGTCGAGCAGGCCAAGAAACAGGAAGGCTAGAAAGTTGCAGGGCCAGATTCAGGCAGCATGTCTGATCCAGGGAAGCAGACCAAAGTATAAGATGGCCAGACAGTTGCAGGGTCAGGTACAGGCAGTAGGTCAGATCTGATAAAGCAGGCCAAAGCACAGAATGCAGGAATAGACTGGGTGATGGAATCAGGACCAGTGTAGAAGGTGCAGTACCAGCAGTTTATTTATGTATTTGTTGTTTATCGGTCTGTCTGCAGCACGTGCATATAAACATACACACATATATATGAGTGTGTAGGGCTTGTTTGAAGCTGTAGATATATTCACATTATGCTGTCTGTAAACTGTTGGCTTGTTGATAGAGCTGTGTCTGCCTAGCCCAGTGTCCAATTTACTGTGCACCTAAGCTATGGGTTGTTGCATTCACTCCCTACTATAGCTGTGGGCTGCCCTACATGCACATTAGAAGGGGCCACATGATAACCAAGGATCCACTAACATTTCTTTTGGTATTATCAAATATTGCATGTTAAAAGGGGTTGGTTGATACACGTGGGCCACTGGGTAGTACTTGCCACCTGTGCAAAACGTTGCTGGTCCTCCTATGGCAGGAGGGCTAGACAGTTGCAGGGTTAGGCTCAAGCAGTAGATCAGATCTGGTAAATCAGGTATGGACAGAATCAGCAAACTGTAGTCAAATTCAGGCTAGAATCAGCAAGAAGAATTCATGCAGGAAAAGCATGCGTGGGAACTCAGACTCCAGTACACAGGCAGATGAAGAATAATTAGGACAGGACACACCTTGTAATTACAAGATATTTCTGTTGTGTGCTATGGAATAACATATCAACCAAGTCTAAATGTTCATCGTAATTAACATTTTGTTTGCTTTAATTGTTTTTTAATAACCAAACTCCACCCACCATAAGCCTTATTTGGAGGAACTAATCTGGGCTTGACTCTGCAGACACATTCACTATGTTAGTATAAAGTGTATTGTTTTGCAGTTGTTATCGGTTAAAGCTAATCAGGGAAATTTATGAAGCAGGATAAGCCTTAATAAGTCAGCAGGGTACATTTCAAGTTCTGAGAATTAGAAAAACCTAATTTTTTTTATCGCTAAATCATGTGAAAAGGGGCAAAATAAACCATGAAAGTATTTGTTAAAAAGTTGTTTTACTATACATAAATGAACATTTTATAAAAAAATCGCAAGTTGTTCCCTCAAATCTCACATTTAAACTATGAAGATTGTTCACATAAAACCCCAATATTTTCTTTCATGTTAAGATAGAGCATACAATTTCAAACAACTTGCTAATTTACTTCTATTGTCAAATGTTCTTAATTTTCTTGTTATCCTTTCTTGAAAAGCAGGATGGTATGTTCAGGAGTGTGCACGTCTGCAGCACTATATGGCAGCAGTTTTGCAACAATGTTATACATTAGCAAGAACACTATTTCCTGTCATGTAGTGTTTAAAACATGTGCACTCTACCTATCTAGATGTCTCTTCATTAAAGAATAACAAAGAGAACAAAGCAAATTTGATAATAGAAGTCAATTGGAAACCTTTTTAAAATTGGATGCTCTGTCTTACAGGGACATAATACACATATGCTAAATCACTTGAAACTGATACAATATAACTGTAAAAAGCTGACAGGAAAATATCACCTGAGCATCTCTATGTAAAAAAGGAAGATATTTTACCTCACAATCTCCTCAGCTCACCAGAGTAAGTTCTGTGTAAAAAGTTATACTCAGCTAATCCCAGCTGCAGGTCAAAAAAATAAAAAATGAAGAAATGAACAGCAGCCAATTAGCATCAGCAGTGCTGAGGTCATGAACTCTTTTACTGTGGTCTCATCAGTTTTCACTTAACTCTCATTAGGTTTCATTGTTACACTGAATAGGGAAATAACATGAGAGTGTACGAGGCTCATCCTTTCAGCTGTCCCGGGACAGACATAATGATTTGCTGCTTAGAATTCCTTTACAATGGGATGTGGCTACTGAGGAACTTTTGAGGTAAAATATCTTTCTTTTTTACATAGAGTTGTTCAGGTGATATTTTCTAGTCAGCTTTTTACAGCTATGCTGCATCACTTTCAAGTGTTTAAACATTTCTGTATTATGGCCCTTTAATTATGAAAGAAAAATTTTGGGTTTCATATCCCTTTAAATACAAACATCAGTATACTCATTTATGATTGCAGTGTAGTGTTTGGATGGTTTAACATAAGAATTAATAGGAATCATGAATTAAAAAATAATTCATCCATCAGGATTAAAAGAATTAGCTGCAACATTATACTTCCACTTTGATCTTGTATCTTATGCTTCTGGGAAAACCACTACACAAACCACTGTGATGTGCCTGTTTTTTGCATCTTTAGCCAGCTTCCTTTGATACTTTATATTTAAGTTGTGTGATTTTACTAATTCATACAACGTTTTGAATGGATTGGAAAATAGCTGAAGAAAACGTATAACAGTTCAGATTCAGAGTTGCTTGTCAAATAAAGATACCAAGAGAAAGATGAAAAATTAATAATAGGAGTAAATGAGAAAGTTGCTTAAAATTGCATGCTCTATCCAAATCATGATAGAAAAAAAATTTGGTTTAATATCCCTTTAAGTGAGTTGCCCAATATGTAATATCTCGCACGTCAAACAAGAATCACTAGCAATGGGGAAAAATAACAATTTCAACCATGATACTTCAGAAACATGCTTGTAAAGTGCTTTATGTAAAATGTAATTATAAAATGTCATCATGTCTGTTATGGTTAAGTATTCTTGCTGGATGGAACAAAAGGGGTTTTCAGGGGTTGGCCATGGTTGTTCTGGAGATATCTAGAGGCTTGGTCAATAATTTTCTTACTCTTATGCCCAGCATGCAGAATTCATAAAGACAGGAAAGTTCTTTGCCCGTAGGAGAGTGACTATTATAGGGTCATTCCGATCAAACTTTAAATGCACATAGGTAAATTACATCTTTGGATAGAAACATATTTGCAATATAAATGTATTGGCAAAATATGTTTCTAGTAAAAAGTTATCACTGTTTTAGTGTTAACATTTTTCTCTGCACGTGCATGTGAAGCATAGTGAGATATTCTCAGTGCACCAGCATTTTAAATACAGCTGCTCAGAACACAAGTGGGGCCTGCATGATGTCAGCAATTAACAAATCGAGTCATTACCAGATAGTACAAGCTCCTTAGGTTCTCCGAGCAAGTGCTGTGTTTAAAATGCTGGTGCACTGTGCATACTTAAATACACTTTTGAAACAGCTATGGTGTTATTAGAAGCATTTTTGCTAATGAACGTATATTACAAAAATGCTTCTATTCAAAACTCAAATGCATCCATGCGGATTCAAATTTTGGCTGGAATGTCCCTTTAAGCCTAATAATAACTGTGACCCTAAACACAAACACATAATACACATGGCATACCCTATTGGCGCAGTAAAGGGGCACAAAACACTTTGAGATTGAAATAAAAAATGTTTTATTATGTGTAGTAAAAATACTTTTATTATTTTAAAACTATATATATTTTGACCACTTTTCCTATAGCATTGGTAGGTTTTCCAATTCTGAGTATGGGAAGTACCTCTTACAATCTTCATAAGCCTAACCTGCTACAAATCTTTCTCTTATTGGCCAAGTCGAAAGTGATAAGATAAAACAATGCAAAGCAAAAAGTTTTGCTAACTAAATTACAGTGCCTAATAATAATAAATCTGGATTGGCTTTCCAAATACAGGACGTGATGAGGGGAGTTTACTATTGAAAAACACTTGCAGCAACCAAGATGTTATTGTATTCAAAAAGTTTCCCATTAGGAAGGTAAGTTAATTTATTGCAAGACTACAGAAAAGTCTTGAAACATTTTTAATTGCAAGGTGTTTTATGTTCCTTTAAAGCTTTATTTTTTGGCTTTTTACTGTTGAAGTAACATTTCTCCCTTTAGAAACTAGCACAGTGTTTCTGTTTAACTTAAATCCAAACAACAACATGTTATCACCATCTGCATTACTCATATTATGCAAATGACATGGGTAAGGTTCTCTACCTTGGCATTTGTCTTTAGAGAGGAATGTGCCAATTCAGAAACCAATTCAATGTGTCTAAAAACTCTTCTCAAGGCCCTTTAACCTGGGAATCTTTTGCTGAAGCACTAATTACTATTATTATTATTATTATTATTATTATTATTATCATCAGTGCTTAAAGGGATATAAAACCCAACATTTTTCTTTCATGAAGCAAATAGAACATACAATTTAAAACAACTCTCCTTGTTAGATCATAGCAGCACTGTGTGTAGTTCCCTAAGTGTGCTAGTTCATAAGTGTAGAGAGAGTTATAACAACGGAGTTAGACAAAGGAGTGGACAACAGAAAGAAGTACTTTCAAATTCAAACAATTAAATGCAAACATGCTACACTTTCTAATATCTGCTTTAACCTTTTCCTCCCTTCTCCTTAAAGTCACAGCTCTTCCTTTTACAAACAGCACTCAGAACATTTATATTTCTCCTTCCCTTCTACCTTCCCCCCTCTACAACACACATGAACTTTATTCCTATCTCACATCCCTCAGCCAGCCATGCTTTACTAATCAAAAACTTAAATACTCACATAAGACACATTCTCATCTCCTTTCACTCACCATCTTTCTTCTTCTTGCAGCTGGGGATGTCTCGCCTAACCCAGGTCCACCCCAAATGACACCTCATACACCTTGCACACGAAACCCTCTAAATCTCATTAACTGCACCTCTATTAGTACACCCCAATTCTCGTGTGCCCTTTGGAATGCACGCTCGGTATGCAATAAGCTTACATCTTTTCACAACCTATTTATTTCACGTTCACTTAACCTGTTAGCCCTCACTGAAACTTGGCTCTCCTCCTCTAACACAACTGCTGTAGCCTCTCTGTCCTATGGCGGCCTGCACTTCAGTCACACTCCCAGGCCTGGAGACAAACAAGGAGGAGGAGTAGGAATTCTCCTGTCTCCACACAGTACCTTTCACTGCATTCCTTCACCCCCCTCTCTTTCCTTCTCATCTTTTGAAGTTCACGCTATCCGCCTCTTCTCCCCTATAGCTCTTCGTGTTGCAGTTATCTATCGGCCCCCTGGCCCAGCATCACAATTTCTGGACCACTTTGAAGCCTGGCTTCCACATTTTCTCTCTTCTAATGTCCCTTCTCTCATCTTAGGGGACTTTAACATACCCCTTGATAAGCCTAACACGCCTGCTGCCTCTAAACTTCTATCCCTTACCACCTCTTTAGGCCTGTCCCAGTGGACAACATCTCCAACACACTGTGAAGGCAACTCCATAGACCTGGTCTTCACAAATCTCTGTGCCGTTTCCAACTCTCTTAACTTCCCCTTTCCTCTCTCTGACCACCATCTATTAACATTCTCTCTCACTCTACCTGCTACATCTTTGCAAGCCCCCAAAAAACTGCTACCTCACAGGAATTTAAATGACTTGGATCTCACAGACTTTTCCACTCAACTGAGTCCTCTCCTCTCTGACATTTCATCCCTCTCTTGCCCAACCCTCGTGAGTCTACAGTATAATTCGGCACTAAAATCAACACTTGACAAAACTGCACCCTACACTCTTCGACGTACATCAATCACTCGACGGCAACCGTGGCACACTAAACAGACCAGATATCTTCAGCGATGCTCACGGGCCGCTGAACGGCAGTGGAGGAAATCACGCACCTTTGCTGATTTCCAACATTATAAATTCACCCTTAAGTCCTACAACTCTGCGCTCAGCCTGGCAAAACAAGTCTATTTCTCCTCCCTCGTGTCATCTCACGCATCCAACCCCAGAAAACTGTTCTCAACCTTTAACTCCCTTCTACGTCCGCCTGCCCCCCCGCCCACTACCAACCTCACTGCTCAAATTATTGCTGATCACTTCAAAAATAAAATTAACACCATTAGAAAAGAGATCTGCACCTCGCACCCCGCAAACCCAGCGATCCTACCCACCCCTTCTATTAACAAAAATCTATGCTATTTCCCTCCTGTTACAGAGGAAGAAGTCTCTGCACTCCTATCCTCGGCTCATCTCACAACCTGCCCACTTGACCCTATTCCTTCACGACTTATTCCCCTTCTCTCTGCTTCACTAACCCCTACCCTAACTTATCTCTTTAACCAATCCCTCACTGCTGGCACATTTCCTGACACATTCAAGCATGCGACAATCATACCAATCCTAAAAAAGCCCTCGCTTGACCCCTCCACGCCTTCTAACTATCGACCAGTCTCCTTACTTCCCTTTGCTTCAAAATTATTGGAACGACTAGTCTATAATCGGCTAACTCAATTTCTCACAACTAACTCCTTACTTGATCCACTACAATCTGGTTTCCGCCCTAAACACTCAACAGAAACCGCTCTTGCTAAAGTAACAAATGACCTGTTATCAGCCAAAGCAAAAGGCCATTACTCATTACTAATTCTTCTTGACCTGTCCGCAGCTTTTGACACAGTTGACCATCCTCTCCTCCTAAAAATACTACATTCATTTGGCATCCGAGACACAGCCCTCTCCTGGTTTGCATCATATCTTTCAAACCGCTCGTTTTCAGTTTCCTTTAACAACACATCTTGTGATCCTATGCCTCTCTCAGTTGGAGTACCGCAAGGCTCTGTCTTGGGTCCCTTGCTTTTCTCTCTTTATACATCCTGCCTTGGAAAACTTATAGCCTCCTTTGGATTCCAGTACCACCTATATGCTGATGATACCCAAATCTATCTTTCCTCTCCTGATATCTCTCCCTCTTTACTCAACCAGATTTCTGACTGCCTCTCTGCAATTTTCTCTTGGATGTCTTCACACTACCTCCAACTCAATCTGTCCAAAACTGAGCTGCTTCTTATTCCCCCCTCTTCGAGACATCCGACACCTGACATTTCTCTGATGGTTGGAGACTCTATTCTCAACACCTCACCCCAGGTCCGCTGCCTTGGGGTCACACTAGACTCAGAACTCACATTCAACCCACATATACAAACGCTTACCAAATCCTGCCGGTCACGCCTACGCAACATTTCCAGAATTCGTCCCTTCCTTACTCAAAATACTACAAAAATACTTATTCATTCCCTCATCCTGTCACGCATTGATTATTGCAATCTACTCTTAAATGGCCTTCCAAAACACCGCCTCTCCTCCCTCCAATCTATTATGAATGCTTCTGCTAGACTCATCCACCTAAGTCGACGATCTACATCAGCTGCTCCGCTCTGCCAGTCTCTACACTGGCTCCCCATACACTCCAGAATACAGTTTAAAGTATTAACCCTAACTTACAAAGCACTCAACAGTCTAACTCCCAACTATATCTCCTCTCTCATCGTGAAATACTCCCCATCCCGTCCTCTTCGATCAAACTCTGACCTACGTCTCTACACTCCTGTTATCTCTACATCCCACTCCCGCCTCCAAGACTTCGCACGTGCTGCTCCTGTCCTCTGGAACTCTCTACCCCGCTCCATCAGACTGTCTCCAACCTTGTATAGCTTCAGAAGATCCTTGAAAACCCACCTATTCAGAGAGGCTTACCATCTCTCCTCCATCCCACATCCGAACCAAACTAATACATGTACATGAACTGCCTGACTCACTGCTGCAAATACAACCGATGTAACAAGCTACCCCAACCTTATGTCTCTGCACCCTAAACCTTTAGACTGTGAGCTCTCCGGAGCAGGGCCCTCTTCATCCTGTGCTAGATTTGTTTAGTCTTGTTATGTTTTGTATTGTATCACAGATCTTTGTCATTGTATACCCCCATCATTGTACCCAGCGCTACGGAATTTGGCGGCGCTATACAAATAAATGATAATAATAATAATAATAATATTATCAAATTTTCTTTGTTTTCTTGTCCTTTGTTAAAAAACAGGAAGGTAAGTTCAGGAGTGTGCGTGTTTCTGCAACATAATATGGCAGCAGTTTTGCTACAATTTTATACATTAGCAAGAGCCCTAGATAGCAGCACTTTTCCCTGTTATGTAGTGCTCTAGAAATGTTCACTCTACCTATCTAGATATCTCTTCAACATAAAATAACAAAAGAACGCAGCAAATTTGTTAGTAGAAGTAAATTGGAAACTTTTTTTAAAACTGTATTCTCTATCTGTACCATGAAAGAAAAATGTTGGGTTTCATGTCCCTTTAAAAAACAATCCACTATCCATGTTATCTAATTTTCTAATGTTATTGTTAGAGGAGATTGAGCATTTGTTTAAGGCGCCATCAGATCTTTATTTGTTGTTTTGTGTTTAAAGGGACAGTATACTGTAAAATTGTTTTTCTTTAAAGGGACACAAAACCCAATTTTTTTTTTCTTTCATGTTTCAGATAGCACATGCAATTTTAAGCAACTTTCTAATTTACTTCTATTATCAATTTTTCTTCGTTCTCTATCTATCTTTATTTGAAAAAGCAGGAATGCAAGGTTAGGAGCCATCCCATTTTGGTTCAGCACCTGGGTAGAGCTTGCTGATTGGTTTCCTACATTTAGCCACCAATTATGCTCTATCTGAATCATGAAAGAAAAAATGTGGGTTTAGTATCACTTTAATGTATTTTCAATTACTTATCCCAGCTGCAGAGTATAACATGTATGAGAAATTGCATTTTCAGATTTATTTGTGTATATGAAGTAGCTGGATTTGTGCTTTTAAACCACAACCTATTGAAATGGGTTGAGCTTGCAGGTAATATCAGATCTCATTATGTTATCACTTTGTGTACACACACTAGCTTCCTTATCTTATATTTGTCTGTTAAACCAAAGTTCCTTACATAGAGAGGGCAATGGAAAATTAGCGTTTTACTAGTTAACTAGTTTGCCCCCCACTGGAGTGTAATTTCTTCTGCTGGCTGTGTTTACATTGCCTTTCAATAGCATAGACTCCAGTATAGAAACTTCCAGTATAGGTGGGGATACCACAGGCTAAATCAGCTATTTCAAATGCTAAAATAAGGATAAAGGAGCTACTTGTAAACCATTTAATACATTCCAGCAGGTAAAATGGATAATTGGGAACAATTTAAACGGGAGAAACAAATTGGGTAAACTGTCCCTTTAACTGCTGTTGCTATGTAGGGTTACATTCTGTATAACTACTTTATCAGTTATAAATAGAAGTCAAACATGGCCCAACCTAAGCAGAACTTGTTTATAAGAACTATAATGAGGAGTCTCCCAGTGTAGCCAACTGGTGAGGTGTTTAATTTGTATACACCGGCCCAGCCCGCCCTCTCCAACCCCTCCAGCCCAGCCATGCCCCCTCCAGCGAGAATTATAAAAAAAAAATCAGAGTTCTGAATATCTTTATGGAGAGAAAAAAAGTGACTATCAACTTTAAAAATATATATTTTTTTATTAGTTTTTCGCATAAATGGCTAAAATGAACTTAACTGGCTAAATATGATTATTTTGTGTTCTATGTGAAGTGTGAAAGAGATACTTAAATATACAGTTTTAGTAGCAAAATGTTACATTATAGATCCCCAACAATCTATTTTAATGATGATTCCAAACTGCCCTGCAGAGTAATATATTTCTGGTTCTCCCTGCAGCAAAAGGGGTTAATTTTAAAGCACAGACGCTTTACTTGTACCCATGTGGTCTCTCCCCCCGGCCTTATCGTTTGGCACTCATGGAATTTAGAGGTGTTGCTGCTGATGCCGAGCAAGGCTTTCCCCCGGGGTGCGGTAACACCATTTCCTGCAGCCGTACCCTGAGTCTGGTGAGCCAGGGCTGGGTGATGAGGACTCATGTGAACGTTTCACGCATCTTCAGTACTGGTGTTCACTTGTCAGGCCCTGAAACCAACAGACCGGAAACAGCGCAGCCCATCACTCTGCGAAGCATGATGGGATTGGGTGCCGTGGTTTCCAGTGCGCATTGCTGGGATTTGTAGTTTGGGCCATAATTCCAGATACTACTTATCATAGTATTCTATGGAGTTCTGGAGCAATACTGCGCCTGCCAGTGATGGCAGCCCTGACTCGTCGACTCTGTGTGCAGTGCTGCTTGCTGCTGGCGGCTCTGATCGCTGCTCTTTCTCCACTGCAGCTGAGCAGCCTCTGCCGGCTGGCGGCCCACCAGGATTTTTCCCGGTATCCCTGCAGCCCAATCCGGCCCTGTCTCCAGGAACAATGTATGGGAGGAGACAGTCAAATAAGAGGGAGTATAATAATTGCCAATGCTAAAGACCTACTAATGACATTAAAAATCATTTACCTTTATTTGTCCAGGGTGGCGAGCACTCACTCAGATGCATACAGCTAGCTTAAAGGGAAAGGAACATTTTCTTTCATGTTTCAGATAGAACATACAATTTCAACAACTGTCCAATTTACTTCTATTATCAAATTTGCTTCTTTCACTTGTTATCCTTTTTGGAAGAACAACACTGCACTACTGGCAGCTAGCTGAACACATCTAGTTAGCTAATCACAAGAGACAAATGTGTGCAGGCACCAATTAGCATCAGCTCCCACTAGTGTAGGATTTGTGTGTATTCTTTTTCAACAACGGATACCAAGAGAACAAAGCACATTTGAAAATAGAAGTGAATTTAAAAGTGTCTTAAAATGACATGGTCTATCTGAATCCTGCAAGTTTCATTTTGACTTTCCTATCCCTTTAAGAGCATGAAATAAAGTGTCAGATTCAGCCATTAACCAAATGGTGAAAGGGGCCACATCAAGGCTTCTTCTTTCTTGAGCCCCTAAACTACAGCCATATATCCTAGCTTTTAACCAAATACACTGAAATACAAGCAAGGGTTTCACAGTCATTTATAATTCTCCCTAGACATACACAAAGCATGTAATTAGATTCACTGTCATCTAGAGCTGTGTGTTCTACCAGTGGCACGGGGTATGTAACCACTTTGGTTTGAGAGTGCAGTCCACTTCCGTGTTTTGTGAATGTCTGAGTATTGCAAAGCGTTGTGACACCCTTGTTTGTATCTCAGTATGTTTGTTTGGAATCTAGTATTTATGGCTATAGGTTAGGGACCCAGGTAAGGAGATGCCGTGGCTCGGCACCTGGACCTTACTTTTCAATTTATGCTTTAAATCCAGCTATATGCATCTAAGTGAGTGCTGACCATTCAGTGTATTGAGTTTTATATCTAGATCCCTATGGATTGTGCACCTATTCTTGTCTAGGGTTAACTCCCTAGCGGCTAGATTTGGAGTTTTGTCGGTAACGACCCGAAAATCTAACGCCAGCTTTTTTCTGGCCGCACCATAAAAATAACTCTGGTATTGAGAGTCCACATAAAGGCTGCGTTAGGCTCCAAAAAAGGAGCGTAGAGCATATTTAACGCAGCTTCAACTCTCGATACCAGAGTTGCTTACGCAAGCGGCCAGCCTCAAAAACGTGCTTGTGCACGATTCTCCCATAGAAAACAATGGGGCTGTTTGAGCTGAAAAAAAAACTAACACCTGCAAAAAAGCCGCGTTCAGCTCCTAACGCAGCCCCATTGTTTGCTATGCGGAAACACTTCCTACGTCTGCACCTAACACTCTAACGTGTACCCCGAGTCTAAACACCCCTAACCTTACACTTACAGGGAGTGCAGAATTATTAGGCAAATGAGTATTTTGACCACATCATCCTCTTTATGCATGTTGTCTTACTCCAAGCTGTATAGGCTCGAAAGCCTACTACCAATTAAGCATATTAGGTGATGTGCATCTCTGTAATGAGAAGGGGTGTGGTCTAATGACATCAACACCCTATATCAGGTGTGCATAATTATTAGGCAACTTCCTTTCCTTTGGCAAAATGGGTCAAAAGAAGGACTTGACAGGCTCAGAAAAGTTAAAAATAGTGAGATATCTTGCAGAGGGATGCAGCACTCTTAAAATTGCAAAGCTTCTGAAGCGTGATCATCGAACAATCAAGCGTTTCATTCAAAATAGTCAACAGGGTCGCAAGAAGCGTGTGGAAAAACCAAGGCGCAAAATAACTGCCCATGAACTGAGAAAAGTCAAGCGTGCAGCTGCCAAGATGCCACTTGCCACCAGTTTGGCCATATTTCAGAGCTGCAACATCACTGGAGTGCCCAAAAGCACAAGGTGTGCAATACTCAGAGACATGGCCAAGGTAAGAAAGGCTGAAAGACGACCACCACTGAACAAGACACACAAGCTGAAACGTCAAGACTGGGCCAAGAAATATCTCAAGACTGATTTTTCTAAGGTTTTATGGACTGATGAAATGAGAGTGAGTCTTGATGGGCCATATGGATGGGCCCGTGGCTGGATTGGTAAAGGGCAGAGAGCTCCAGTCCGACTCAGACGCCAGCAAGCTGGAGGTGGAGTACTGGTTTGGGCTGGTATCATCAAAGATGAGCTTGTGGGGCCTTTTCGGGTTGAGGATGGAGTCAAGCTCAACTCCCAGTCCTACTGCCAGTTTCTGGAAGACACCTTCTTCAAGCAGTGGTACAGGAAGAAGTCTGCATCCTTCAAGAAAAACATGATTTTCATGCAGGACAATGCTCCATCACACGCGTCCAAGTACTCCACAGCGTGGCTGGCAAGAAAGGGTATAAAAGAAGAAAATCTAATGACATGACCTCCTTGTTCACCTGATCTGAACCCCATTGAGAACCTGTGGTCCATCATCAAATGTGAGATTTACAAGGAGGGAAAACAGTACACCTCTCTGAACAGTGTCTGGGAGGCTGTGGTTGCTGCTGCACGCAATGTTGATGGTGAACAGATCAAAACACTGACAGAATCCATGGATGGCAGGCTTTTGAGTGTCCTTGCAAAGAAAGGTGGCTATATTGGTCACTGATTTGTTTTTGTTTCGTTTTTGAATGTCAGAAATGTATATTTGTGAATGTTGAGATGTTATATTGGTTTCATTGGTAAAAATAAATAATTGAAATGGGTATATATTTGTTTTTTGTTAAGTTGCCTAATAATTATGCACAGTAATAGTCACCTGCACACACAGATATCCCCCTAAAATAGCTATAACTAAAAACAAACTAAAAACTACTTCCAAAACTATTCAGCTTTGATATTAATGAGTTTTTTGGGTTCATTGAGAACATGGTTGTTGTTCAATAATAAAATGAATCCTCAAAAATACAACTTGCCTAATAATTCTGCACTCCCTGTATTAACCCCTATTCTGCTGCCCCTGCTATCGCTGACCCCTGCATATTATTATTAACCCCTAATCTGCCGCTCCGTAAACCGCTGCTACTTACATTATCCCTATGTACCCCTAATCTGCTGCCCTAACATCGCCGACCCCTATATTATATTTATTAACCCCTAATCTGCCCCCCACAACGTCGCCTCCACCTGCCTACACTTATTAACCCCTAATCTGCCGACCGGACCGCACCGCTATTATTATAAAGTTATTAACCCCCAATCCGCCTCACTAACCCTATAATAAATAGTATTAACCCCTAATCTGCCCTCCCTAACATCGCCGACACCTAACTTCAAACATTAACCCCTAATCTGCCGACTGGAGCTCACCGCTATTCTAATAAATGTATTAACCCCTAAAGCTAAGTCTAACCCTAACACTAACACCCCCCTAAGTTAAATATAATTTAAATCTAACGAAATTAATTAACTCTTATTAAATAAATTATTCCTATTTAAAGCTAAATACTTACCTGTAAAATAAATCCTAATATAGCTACAATATAAATTATAATTATATTATAGCTATTTTAGGATTTATATTTATTTTACAGGTAACTTTGTATTTATTTTAACCAGGTACAATAGCTATTAAATAGTTAAGAACTATTTAATAGCTAAAATAGTTAAAATTATTACAAAATTACCTGTAAAATAAATCCTAACCTAAGTTACAATTAAACCTAACACTACACTAGCAATAAATTAATTAAATAAACTACCTACAATTACCTACAATTAACCTAACACTACACTATCAATAAATTAATTAAATACAATTCCTACAAATAAATACAATTAAATAAACTAGCTAAAGTACAAAAATAAAAAAGAACTAAGTTACAAAAAATAAAAAAATATTTACAAACATAAGAAAAATATTACAACAATTTTAAACTAATTACACCTACTCTAAGCCCCCTAATAAAATAACAAAGCCCCCCAAAATAAAAAAATGCCCTACCCTATTCTAAATTACTAAAGTTCAAAGCTCTTTTACCTTACCAGCCCTGAACAGGGCCCTTTGCGGGGCATGCCCCAAGAAATTCAGCTCTTTTGCCTGTAAAAAAAACCATACAATACCCCCCCAACCTTACAACCCACCACCCACATACCCCTAATCTAACCCAAACCCCCCTTAAATAAACCTAACACTAAGCCCCTGAAGATCATCCTACCTTGTCTTCACCTCACCGGGTATCACACCGATCCGTCCAGAAGAGCTCCTCCGATGTCCTGATCCAAGCCCAAGCGGGGGGCTGAAGAGGTCCATGATTCGGCAGAAGTCTTCATCCAAGCGGGGCAGAAGAGGTCTTCCATCCGATTGAAGTCTTCATCCAAGCGGCATCCATCTGGAGCGAAGCAGCAGCATCCTGAAGACCTCCGACGCGGAACATCCATCCTGGCCGACGACTGAACGCCGAATGACGGTTCCTTTAAATGACGTCAGCCATTTAGAATCAAGTTCAATCCGATTGGCTGATCCAATCAGCCAATCAGATTGAGCTTGCATTGTATTGGCTGTTCCGATCAGCCAATAGAATGCAAGCTCAATCTGATTGGCTGATCGGATCAGCCAATCGGATTGAACTTGATTCTGATTGGCTGACTCCATCAGCCAATCAGAATATTCCTACCTTAATTCCGATTGGCTGATAGAATCCTATCAGCCAATCGGAATTCGAGGGACGCCATCTTGGATGACGTCATTTAAAGGAACCGTCATTCGTCGTTCAGTCGTCGGCCAGGATGGATGTTCCGCGTCGGAGGTCTTCAGGATGCTGCCGCTTCGCTCCGGATGGATGCCGCTTGGATGAAGACTTCAATCGGATGGAAGACCTCTTCTGCCCCGCTTGGATGAAGACTTCAGCCGGATCATGGACCTCTTCAGCCCCCCGCTTGGGCTTGGATCAGGACATCGGAGGAGCTCTTCTGGACGGATCGGTGTGATACCCGGTGAGGTGAAGGCAAGGTAGGATGATCTTCAGGGGCTTAGTGTTAGGTTTATTTAAGGGGGGTTTGGGTTAGATTAGGGGTATGTGGGTGGTGGGTTGTAATGTTGGGGGGGGGGTATTGTATGTTTTTTTTTACAGGCAAAAGAGCTGAATTTCTTGGGGCATGCCCCGCAAAGGGCCCTGTTCAGGGCTTGTAAGGTAAAAGAGCTTTGAACTTTAGTAATTTAGAATCGGGTAGGGCATTTTTTTTTATTTTGGGGGGCTTTGTTATTTTATTAGGGGGCTTAGAGTAGGTGTAATTAGTTTAAAATTGTTGTAATATTTTTCTTATGTTTGTAAATATTTTTTTATTTTTTGTAACTTAGTTCTTTTTTATTTTTTGTACTTTAGCTAGTTTATTTAATTGTATTTATTTGTAGGAATTGTATTTAATTAATTTATTGATAGTGTAGTGTTAGGTTAATTGTAGGTAATTGTAGGTATTTTATTTAATTAATTTATTGATAGTGTAGTGTTAGGTTTAATTGTAACTTAGGTTAGGATTTATTTTACAGGTAATTTTGTAATTATTTTAACTATTTTAGCTATTAAATAGTTCTTAACTATTTAATAGCTATTGTACCTGGTTAAAATAAATACAAAGTTGCCTGTAAAATAAATATAAATCCTAAAATAGCTA
This sequence comes from Bombina bombina, assembly GCF_027579735.1. Classification (NCBI taxonomy): domain Eukaryota; kingdom Metazoa; phylum Chordata; class Amphibia; order Anura; family Bombinatoridae; genus Bombina; species Bombina bombina. The sequence goes on along the minus strand of NC_069499.1, from coordinate 1,425,204,670 downwards.
TAATATAATTATAATTTATATTGTAGCTATATTAGGATTTATTTTACAGGTAAGTATTTAGCTTTAAATAGGAATCATTTATTTAATAAGAGTTAATTAATTTCGTTAGATTTAAATTATATTTAATTTAGGGGGGTGTTAGTGTTAGGGTTAGACTTAGCTTTAGGGGTTAATACATTTATTAGAATAGCGGTGAGCTCCAGTCGGCAGATTAGGGGTTAATGTTTGAAGTTAGGTGTCGGCGATGTTATGGAGGGCAGATTAGGGGTTAATACTATTTATTATAGGGTTAGTGAGGCGGATTAGGGGTTAATAACTTTATAATAATAGCGGTGCGGTCCGGTCGGCAGATTAAGGGTTAATAAGTGTAGGCAGGTGGAGGCGACGTTGAGGGGGGCAGATTAGGGGTTAATAAATATAATATAGGGGTCGGCGGTGTTAGGGGCAGCAGATTAGGGGTACATAAGGATAACGTAGGTGGCGGCGCTTTGCGGTCGGCAGATTAGGGGTTAATTATTGTAGGTAGCTGGCTGCGACGTTGTGGGGGGCAGGTTAGGGGTTAATAAATATAATATAGGGGTCGGCGGTGTTAGGGGCAGCAGATTAGGGGTACATAAGGATAACGTAGGTGGTGGCGCTTTGCGGTCGGCAGATTAGGGGTTAATTATTGTAGGTAGCTGGCTGCGACGTTGTGGGGGGCAGGTTAGGGATTAATAAATATAATATAGGGGTCGGCGGTGTTAGGGGCAGCAGATTAGGGGTACATAAGTATAACGTAGGTGGCGGTCGGCAGATTAGGGGTTAAAAAAAATTAATCGAGTGGCGGCGATGTGGGGGGACCTCGGTTTAGGGGTACATAGGTAGTTTATGGGTGTTAGTGTAGTGTAGTAGTTAAGAGCTTTATGAACCGGCGTTAGCCCAGAAAGCTCTTAACTACTGACTTTTTTCCTGCGGCTGGAGTTTTGTCGTTAGATGTCTAACGCTCACTTCAGACACGACTCTAAATACCGGAGTTAGAAAGATCCCATTGAAAAGATAGGATACGCAATTGACGTAAGGGGATCTGCGGTATGGAAAAGTCGCGGCTGAAAAGTGAGCGTTAGACCCTATTTTGAGTGACTCCAAATACCGGAGGTAGCCTAAAACCAGCGTTAGGAGCCTCTAACGCTGGTTTTCACGGCTAACGCCAAACTCCAAATCTAGGCCTATGTTATTAATGTAAACCCAGCTAAGTGTTGCCAGCCCCATGGGATGTGTACACACACCTGTTTGAAACTACATTTCAGTTCTGCGCTTTGTATGAATAGCACATCATTTTTTAAATATGAAAACTGATTTTTTTGCAATGTAGTGATTCCTTTCAGCTGTATATATATATATATATATATATACATACATACATACATACATACATACATACATACATATATACATACATACATACATACATACATACATATATACATACATACATACATACATACATACATACATACATATATACATACATACATACATACATATATACATACATACATACATACATACATACATATATACATACATACATACATACATATATACATACATACATACATACATACATATATACATACATACATACATACATACATTCACGCATAAATTAATTATTTATATTTACATTCAAATGTCTAAATGTCTTTTTTAACCCCTTAACGACTGAGGACGTGCAGGGTACGTCCTCAGAAAAAAGGCAGTTAATGCCTGAGAACGTACCCTGCACGTCCTCAGTGTGGAAAGCAGCTGGAAGCGATCCTGCTCGCTTCCAGCTGCTTTCCGGTTATTGCAGTGATGCCTCGATATGGAGGCATCCTGCAATAACCCTGCATGGCCATCCGATGCAGAGAGAGCCACTCTGTGGCCCTCTCTGCACCGGACATCGGTGGCCGGTAACGTTGGTGGGTGGGAGCTGACTTGGGAGGCGGGTGGGCGGCCATCGATGGGCCGTATAAGGTGGAGGGGGGCGGGATCGGGGCCGGAGCTGACGGGGGCGCGCACGGGCGCGCGCGCGTGCACAGAGGGTGGCGGGCGGGCGCGTGCACGGGGCGGGAGCGGGTGGGAACCGCTATACTACAGAAAATTAGATTGTAACTGTGGGGGAAAAGGGACAAATTAAAAAACAAATAAACTTCAGTAAAAGGGATCTTGGAGGGGTGGGGGGTTGTTCTTGGGTGTGGGGGGAGCTACACTACAGAAAAAGGGATTTTTCTTAAAAAAAAAGCACATTTTTGTTCTAAACTGGGTACTGGCAGACAGCTGCCAGTACCCAAGATGGCGCCCATTAAGGCAGAGGGGGAGGGTTAGAGAGCTGTTTGGTGGGGGATCTGTGAGGTTGGGGGCTAAGGGGGGATCCTACACAGCAGCATATGTAAATATGCTAAAAAAAAAAACTCAAAAAAGCCCAAATATACCTTTTATTTTAGTACTGGCAGAGTTTCTGCCAGTACTTAAGATGGCGGGGACAATTGTGGGGTGGGGGAGGGAAGAGAGCTATTTGGGAGGCATCAGGGGGTCTGATGTTTCAGGTGGGAGGCTGAGCTCTACACTAAAGCTAAAATTAAGCCTGCAAGTTCCCTACAAGCTACATAATTAACCCCTTCACTGCTAGACATAATACACGCGCAGCAGCATTTAGCGGCCTTCTAATTACCAAAAAGCATCGCCAAAGCCATATATGTCTGCTATTTCTGAACAAAGGGGATCCCAGAGAAACATTTACAACCATTTGTGCCATAATTGCATAAGCTGTTTGTAAATGATTTCAGTGAGAAACCTAAAATTGTGAAAAAGTTAACGTTTTTTTTTTATTTGATTGCATTTGGCGGTGAAATGGTGGCATGAAATATACCAAAATGGGCCTAGATCAATAGTTGGGGTTGTCTACTACACTACACTAAAGCTAAAATTACCCCAAAATGCTCCCTACATGCTCCCTAATTAACCCCTTCATTGCTGGGCATAATACACGTGTGGTGCGCAGTGGCATTTAGCGGCCTTCTAATTACCAAAAAGCAATGCTAAAGCCATATATGTCTGCTATTTCTGAACAAAGGGGATCCCAGAGAAGAATTTACAACCATTTATGCCATAATTGCACAAGCGGTTTGCAAATAATTTCAGTGAGAAACCAAAAGTTTGTAAAAAATTTGTAAAAAAGTGAACGATTTTTTGTATTTGATCGCATTTGGTGGTAAAATGGTGCCATGAAATATACCAAAATGGGCCTAGATCAATACTTTGGGTTGTCTACTAAAAAAAAATATATACATGTCAATGGATATTCAGAGATTCCTGAAAGATATTAGTGTTCTAATGTAACTAGCACTAATTTTGAAAAAAAATGGTTTGGAAATAGCAAAGTGCTACTTGTATTTATGGCCCTATAAGTTACAAAAAAAGCAAAGAACATGTAAACATTTGGTATTTCTAAACTCAGGATAAAATTTTGAAACTATTTAGCATGGGTGTTTTTTGGTGGTTGTAGATATGTAACAGATTTTGGGGGTCAAAGTTAGAAAAAATGTGTTTTTTTCGATTTTTTCCTCATATTTTATATTTTTTTTTATAGTAAATGATAAGATATGATGAAAATAATGGTATCTTTAGAAAGTCCATTTAATGGCGAGAAAAACGGTATATAATATGTGTGGGTACAGTAAATGAGTAAGAGGAAAATTACAGCTAAACACAAACACCGCAGAAATGTAAAAATAGCCTTGGTCCCAAACGGACAGAAAATGGAAAAGTGCTGTGGTCATTAAGGGGTTAAAGGGACATAAAACCCACAATTTTTCTTTCATTTTTCAGATAGAACATATAATTTTGAATAACTTTCCAATTTACTTCTAATATAAAAAACTTTGTTTTCTTGTTGTCCTTTGTTGAAAAGCAGGGATGTACGCTTAGGAGCGTGTATGTGTCTGCAGCACTATATGGCAGCAGTTTTGCAGCATTGTTATACATTAGCAAGAGCACTAGATAGCATGTGCACGCTTCCAAACTAGGTATCTCTTTCAACTAAGAATAACAAGAGAACAAAGCAAATTTTATGAGAAAAGTAAATTAGAAAGTTGTTTAAAATGACATGCCCTATTTGAATCATGAAAGTTTAATTTGGACTTTACTATCCCTTTGAGTGCAAACATAAACATTACACCCTCTATTTCTTCTTAAATGAGACGTTAAACTTAAAATCAAATTCCCTATAAATGGGTAAATTATACAAAGTGGGAAAAATGTTGTGAAGTATGTTTATTATTTAATTTACCTACTTTTAATGTAATTTAAACCTAAAAATTGTATTTTTTTTTACAGCCCCCAGAGAAGCTGGAGTGTTTTCTGTGGAAATCAGGACTCTGGCTACATGGTGCACAGTGATTGTTTTTATGTGCAGGAGCTAATTTACTTTGTCCCTAAGTGGCTGCAACTGGTCCTTGAACTTTTAAAACACTAAGGGCCAGTTTACGAATGGAGCACAAACGTTTGCATGTGAGGGATGAGGGGTTGTTTGTGCTCGTCAGGCTTATCACTCGTAGTACGAGTTGAACATAAACTCGATCATTTAGCGAAATCACGATTTATGCTAGAATGATTACAGTGGCTTCAAAGCTCTGGTTAAATGTTTCACAAAACTAAAAAGTTGCACAAAACACATCAAAATACATTATAGTTACACGACCGAAACCGGTCAGACTTCTCAGTTCTGTTTTACCCTTCACTATAGCCTGTTGCTCTTTTATGTTTTACTGGATTTTAGAATAAAATTTGGCTTTTATTTTATTCTATTGGAGTTGCCTGGACTGCTTCTTTCCTGGATTATTTTTTCTATACTCATAATAACACTATCTAATAAAAATTATTCAAAAACATATTGCACACAAACGTTATAAGGCTAAAAGATAACATTAAGATACATTCATATACATGTCTAAAGATGTATATGTATATATATATATATATATATATATATATATATATATATATATATATATATATATAGTAATATGCAGAGAGGAACCAGCACACACTTTCAGCTATTCATCTTCCGGGGGGGTCTTCAAAAAGTATACATAAAAAACAGGCAATGGAAAGGCACTCACCGTAGTTAATATAACACTTTATTTGCAAATAAAGTGTTATATTAACTACGGTGAGTGCCTTCCAATTGCCTGTTTTTTTTATATATATATATATATATATATATATATATATATATATATATATATATATATACATACATACATATGTATTTAAAGGGATAGTCTACACCAGAATTTATATTGTTTAAAAAGATTGATAATCCCTTTATTACCCATTCTCAAGTTTTGCATAACCAACACAGTTATATAAATATACTTTTTACCTCAGTGATTATCTCGTATCTAAGCCCGCTTATTTTAGTTCTTTTGACAGACATCCATTTTAGCCAATCAGAGCTGGCTTACTGGAACTCCACGTGCGTGAGCACAGTGTTATCTATATGAAACACAGGAACTAACACTCTCTAGTGGTGAAAAACTGTCAAAATGCCTTGAGAGAAGAGGCGGCCTTCAAGGGCTTAGAAATTAGCATATGAACCTCCTAGGTTTAGATTTCAGCTAAGAATACCAAGAGAACAAAGCAAAATTAGTGATAAAAGTAAATTGGAAAATTGTTTAAAATTACATTCTCTATCTGAATCATGAAAGTTTATTTTGGACTAGACTGTCCCTTTAAATGTGTATATATGTATTTACAGTCATATATACACATATAAACACATAAATACATATGTATACTGTACATATATAGATATATTTATATAAATTTAATTTAATAATCACTGAATTGGAATTTGTAGCTATCCCTTGAAAGTATTGTATACCTTTAAAGTGAATGTAAATTTTGATGCTAAAGTGCCCGGTTTTTAAAACTTTGATTAAAAACAGGGGCACTTTAATTCATCAATATTTTCAGTTCACTCCTGTTGTGAAAATAAACTTACTTTTTAATCTTCACAGCAGCTCCAGCTTCCTCCACCTGTTTCAAAGCCTCTTCCTGGGTCTAAAATGAGGTATCTGGCTTCCTCCAATCACAGCAGTGAATCAGACACTGAATCCCCCGGGGGGGAATCTGTGATTGGAGGATGACCTATCAATCATTTCTGACATCAGAAATGGCTTGTGAGACCGGAGGAAGCAGCAGCTGCTGTGAAGTTTAAAAGGTAAGTTTTTTGTCACAACAGGAGTGAAATGTAAATTTTGATGAATTAAAGTGCCCCTGTTTTTAATCAAAGTTTAAAAAACCGGGCACTTAAACATCAAAATTTACATTCACTTTAAGTTTGGTGGTCAGTGTATAATCTTTTTCCTTCACAGCCTGCAGCCTTGGCAGCAATTTTTAACATTGGAAACATGCTTACTGTCAGTTTTCAGCAGAATTCCATGGTTAAAGCTGTGTTGTGCTGACAGGCAGGGGAATAAAATCACAGCTGTTGCTTTAGTTGTTTACAAGATGAGAACAGATGACACAGCTGACTATAGAAAGATGATAATTTTGGCTACTGTCATTTTTTTGTCAGATTCTCAGTGATGCAGACCTGACAATTTATAATTCATATTGTGTTCTGATTAGCATATCTGATGACATCATATAAAGTGATGTCACATAAAGACGTCTATTGCAATAAACAAATCAGCTATACACTGCTTTTTCAATTATTAATGGCAAAAGATTTCATTTGTTTATAATATTTTTATTTTTCCCTATTGGTTACTATTTTTCTACAATTTGCAACCAATTTTCCTTTATACTTTTATTAAAGAAAAAAAAATACATGATCTCACATGTTCCATCATTTAATGCTGAATGTATAAATTGATGGATATGATGGAAATCACATAAGAAATTAATATAAATGACAATTTCTATCATGTCTCTTTTCTTAGTGTGAAGATAGCTATTTAAAGTGAGATCTGGAGAATACCCTTAATATAGTGTGTTACAATGTATCACAATGTATCTAGTGCTTTAGCACTGTAGGATATTTTATGGATAAATGCAGACCCTCTAATAACATGTACCCTTTGTAATATTTCCTTACATCAGACTTCTGATTTGAGCTAGTTAAGTTTATGGCCTTTTAAGAGTTGGCTGGAACTCATTATCCCATTAGGGTCTATATTTATGTAGGGTCTGTTTGTGACAGTAAAATAGTCAGATACTAGAAATGATCACACATTCACTTTAATGTAACCAGACAAATACTTTTGCATGTGGTAGTCAAAGAATCATCACTTGAATCACTGATCTCCAGTAAACAAAGAGTTAAACAATGCTTTAGCGCAATCCCAGTATCAGTTCCTTTAAAACAGGGTTTCACAACTCCAGTCTGCCAAACGCACAGGCTAGATGTAACACTTATTGCTTTTGTGTAAAGCTGTGTATATCTCATACTCCATGGTGATGCCAAAACATAAGCTCTGTAACCTGCAAATGTGGCAAATTTCCTAAACCAGCTACCTAGTTTGCAGCAGGGCCGGCCTGGGAATAAAAAGCAGCCCTGGAAAAATATGAAGATCAGCCCTATTTTCCGTTGAGTCGGTGGAATGCACATGCCCCATTTTTCTCAAAGGGAATTACTGGGACACTCCTTCCCCAATATTTTTTTCAGAATTAAATTAAATTACTTTGTATTAAATAAGAATGTCAAATTGATGTTATATAGGCACCTACAACCCAATTTCACCCCTTTAAATTGTAACTTTCCAGCCGAGGCTGCTGCAGCCCACCAGGAAATCACCTGATATCCTGGTAGGCCAATCCGGCCCTGGTTTACAGGCTTAAAGTGCAAGAACGATTTTATTTACACAACAGCACTTGGTGTTAAATATTTCTTACAGGGATACATTTGATAAGCATAGTATTGAGGTGAATCCCCACCTCCATCTAGTCATGGGTGCCGCCATGCTAAAAACTTTCACTACATTCCAGTGCTGACCTTTTTGCTTGTGAGACATATATGATGTGTTTGCCTATGTGCAAACACATGCAGTGAAACCTAGGTTTTAAATTGGTGGCACGCATAATTAGAGATGCATGAAATTTAGGTTTCTTAATAGAAAATCATAGTTTAAATGTTAGTGAAGAACACTATTTGATCTTCAGCTATTAGTGCACTTACAGGCAGGGCCAACCTTAGCATTTGCGAGGCCCTGGGCAAGATAAATTTGTGGGGCCCCTTAATCCCCTCCCATGTATGGCCTGCCCCTTGTAAGGCCCACCCTGTGCCAGCATTCAGTGATTCCTATATAAAGAATAACACAAAATATTATTTCTCATGATACCATAAACACATAAATACAACATATACATTGCATCATATCATAAATTCACCTGTGACATTGTGGAGCCCCCCAAAGAGCAGGGCCCTGGGCGGGTGCTACTCTTGCACTGCCCAAAAGTGCAGGCCTGCCTACGGGTTAGAGCTCAAGCTATAACCGACATGAGTTTTTCAGCACCCCCTCACGATAGAAGTCTATAATATGAGGGATTTAACACTTGAGCGCTATTACTTTTAACTTGTGATACGAGCATACAAATAAATATTGATTTAACTTGAGCGTTAGTGCACAATAGCGCTAACATTTTTGCGCTCCACTTCTAATCTAGGACTGAATGTTTTAAATTTAATTTATAGTAAAAAGCTGCATTGCTTTGTAGCCCAGTGACATGAACCTTTTGAGCATTGTTTATCTTATGTCCTTTGCTGTCACCATTCAGGATTCTGCATGATGCACTTCAGCTGCTTAAAAAAAGATCTCAATGTTTAGATGTAAATTGCAGCAAAATAAATTATAAAGGATCTTAAAAAGTTTTTTTAAGTTTTAAAAATGTAATTACAAATGAAATTGTGTCCCTTTTAACATAGCAAATCTTTATGTTTGACTAAGCATCAAGATCTAATTGTAGTCATGCTACTTATCACCACAAACAATCAGAGGTTTTTTGGCATTACTGATTGGTTAATAATATAATAAACAATATCTAATGAATCTGTCTTAAGTGACCATGCTATGTGCCACCTCTGCATAAGAGGACAAGAGGTCAACTCTGCATCTCAGTTACTCCTGGAATATTCTTGGCTTCCCGGGAATGTGCTACGTGTAGAGCGTGTCTCTGTGTGCCCTGTTATAACAACAACTTGTTTATTCATTTCTAAGGACCTCTTCCTCAAGGACAAACGTGCTACCCATTTATTCATCCAGCTTGGGCTGGGCATGTTATGTAGGTGAGAGGTACTACCATTCATATGATCCAAACTTTCATTTCCTACCAGCTGCTTCTGGTGATTAAGGAGTTTCTTTGGCTCAAGGTTACAGCATAAAAAATAGTTACATTGCATGTAAACCTATTTTTTTTTCAACTGTGTAGATCAGTGAAATACTTTAAAATAAACATTTTAGAAACATGCAAATGAAAGGAACCTGAACGTAAAAATAAAATACACATAGAGTATACAATTTTAAAATACATATTCAAAGTCAATTGTCAAAGGTGAATACATGTGTGCATACACATACACACAAGTTCACACACACATGTATATAACAACTTGTCATATATCACATCCCTTTAGATCACTTTTATTAATAATATAGATAGATAGATGATAGATAGATAGATAGATAGATAGATAGATAGATAGATAGATAGACAGAAAGATAGATAGATATTGTTATTGTTAATCTTTAGGTGGCGAGAGGCCATCCAGGAAGAAATGCTAGATAAGCAGTCGCTGACATAAGAAAGGACATAAGGAGAGAGAGCAGGGCTGGAGAGGTAGTTCTGAGTATTATTAGCATAGAGGTAATATTTGAAGCCATATCTGTTGATAAGTTTACCCAGTGAAGAAGTATAGAGAAGAGTAGAGGACCCAGGACAGAGCCATCAAATGAGACAGAAAAGGACCTGTTAGAGAGATACAGGATCAAATAGAGTGCAGTGTCACAGAGACCAAGAGAGTTGGGAGTCTGTAGGAGGGGGTGGTTAAAAGTGTCAAAGGCAGCAGAGAGGTCAAGAACGATAAGTATAGAGTAGTGGCCATTATTTTTAGCAGCAAGAAGATTGTTAGTAGCCTTGGTGAGGGCAGTCTCAGTTGAGTGTTGGGGCAGAGGCCAGATTGCAGGAGGTCAAGCAAGGAACTGGAGGACAGGATGTGGGTTAGGTGGTCGAAAACTATTTTTTCCAGGAGTTTTGAAGCTAACGGAAGCAGTGATATGGGGCATTAGTTTGCAGGAGAATTAAGGTCGAGGGAGGGTTTTTTGAGGGTGGGGGTGACCTTTGCATGTTTGAAAGAAGATGGGATTGAACCAGTAGAAAGGGATGCATTGAAGATGTGAGTAAGAGCTGGAGTGAGGGTGGAAGACATAGCCTGTGATCTGCCGAAAAATAACTAACTACTAAGGATTTGATTCCAGACATATGGCTATAGGCAGCCTAGCTATGCAGGAGTTACACACTTGCAAATTAGATTGTAGGCGGGAGAACAAATGGCTGGGAATGCACACCGAAGTTATACAGGAAAGCAGATTACAAAATAGTAATAATTTCAAACATAACACATACCAAAATATTACAGTTTAAAGGGATGTGGACAAGCAGGGTAGAAATGGGAGAAATGGGAGCAGAAGAAATGCATACCTGTAGAGAGATGAGGTGAGGTAGGACTAGGGTTGCCACCTCAGCCATGTTTTCCTGGACACTTATGAGTTACACATGCTGTAGGGTGTGCAGGGAAGAACATGAATAGCGCTGTCCAGGGTCACTATTTTTGTGCTGTCCAGCAGCACAATGCATGTTCCCCTCTGCACTCCCTGCAACATGTGTAACTCATAAGTGTCCAGGAAAATATATATTTCAAATGAAGTCAGAGCTAGATTGACCTACCAGGGTACAAGGAGATTTTTAGGTGGGCCGCAGGGCCACATCAGTTGGGGAGGTCACGTAACGAGCCTTGTGCACATGCAAAGCACATCTATTTTTTTAAAGCCACTCCTCTCCTGGCAGCAATGCAGCAGGTGGTGGGGGGGGCAGATGGGATTAGTGGGCGCATCCGCACTGCTGCCTGTCTGGATGGGAAATGAAGAAGTCACAGGCCCCAAAGAGGGAGGCCACTGAATGGCCATCGGGCCTAATCTGCACTGTCCTCTGTACACAATGTAGCTAAGCAATACTGTGGCTTTTGCTTCCCTCCATTTTTAGGGTCATGGAGGTGGGGGGGGGGCGGCTCCTTACATGGGCACTCCCTGAAGCTGTAGTCTCGCTGGGGCAGTGACAGTGTAAAGAGGAGAAGGAGGCATCAGGGAAGGTCATGGGGCAATACATTATGTGAGTTTAGAAGTGCCTAACACTTAAACCCTGTGTAATTTCTACAATATAGAAAAGCACACCGCAGCATTTAAGGTTCATAGTTAATGCAAGCCAACTATATAAATATATATATATATATATATATATATATACACATTCAGATATACCCATACATTTACAAAATGCAATGATTGAATGGTGTTATAAAAATGTTGTTGTCAATCAGTACTATGTACTTGTCATTTATGGCGCTTGTTTAAATAAAATAAAAAAGGGGGGGGGGGGGGTAGTGAGCTGCTCTGCCTTAAATTTCCTGGGCCTGTTTTCAGACCCAGTCCGTCCCTGGATGTCGTTTAAGACTTTGTGAAGAGCACACTATTTTCTTTGGCTTAGCGCAGGACTTGAGTTTTGCAGTTGTCTATAAGGTAAGGGATTTAGTGAATACGCGCCATCCGACCTCCAGATGTCTGTGCTCCCAAGGATTTGTAATATGGAAGTAAAAATGGAAGTGCTATGGATTGCGTTACAGCGATATTAGCTCACCATGTGGTAGCTTTTTTACACTCCACTTGTAATCTAGCCCTCTGTGTTTAGCCCCCGCATACACAGGTAAAGTTCTGCTCGGGATTCACAAGCATTGCTGCTCCAGTGCAGAACACAGAGGTGAGTCAATCAGTCACATTCAGCCACCAGTTACTGGCTGCTTCCTGGTTAGGTTCCTGAATAGGACTTTTGAGAAGCAGAGGAGACTCAAGAAATGAGTAAGTAGGAGCAAAATGTAAAGCACTTGAGGGCTACATTGTGGCCCCAGGCCATAGGCTAGATATTCTCAGAGACAGACATAGACATGAATAGAACGTTTGTCATTTAGGCAATATAAAACACCCAGAAGATGAAATGCTGGCAGTGTGTACAAACATTCAGGCTCTATCATCTGAAACTCACAATTAGAAGCCAAATGTTAATTTCACTTATTGTTAATGCACAGGATTGACACGGATACGGCACAGTGGGGACATTGGCAGTACATGGGAAGACATTTAGCCTGTCAAGACGTGTTAGATGATAGACAGTACATGAGGAATGAGGTAGTCAGGAGGAAAGAGACAGGGCATGAGAGAAAATAGACAATCAGGACCCAACAGAAAAGAGACAGAGCACAAGAGGAAATATACATTCAGGTTTTGGGAAGAAAGAGAGAAATGAAACAGTTAGGGTCTGAGAGAAAAAAGGCAGTCAGGACACAGAGAAAAATAGATATTTAAAGCACATAAGGGAACAGAAAACCAGGGGATGGTTAAAAGGACACAATTAGGGCACATACAAAATAAACAACCAGGTCAAGCAAGGAAAGAGACAGTCAGGAATTAGGAGGAAAGAGACAGTCAGGAATTAGGAGGAAAGAGACAGTCAGGGGATAAGAGGAAAGATACATTTGTGATGTGGGAGGAAAGAGACAGTCAGGGCATGAGAAAAAAGAGACAGTAAGGCCACACGGAAAGGGACAGGACTCAGGAAGAAAGAGACAGTCGGGGCATAAAGGGATAGTGACAGACAACAGGAGGAAAATGGAAAGAGAGTAACATTTATGAAGAAACTCTCCCTTAAACCGTGTTTATATATATATTTACAATTTGTGAGCCAGGATCAAAAAGTAGAATTAGTTTCTCACAGGTTTTTATATACAGGGAAGTTTTATCTCCAGTGTTGCCCAAAGGGAGACAGAGAGATAAGTCCAATAGGGGTAAATCAGTCCAGTAAATACAGGAAAAGAGAGGCAACTGCAAAACAACCTATTTAAAAGGTACAAGAGGTGAAGGAGAGATAGGAGCTTGGCAACAGGTAGAAAAGGGAAGAACGGGAGAGTGCAAGTAGAGATTTAAAGGGACAGTATACACTCATTTTCATATAACTGCATGTAATAGACACTACTATAAAGAATAAGATCCACAGATACTGATATAAAAATCCAATATAAAACTGTTTAAAAACTTACTTAGAAGCTCTCAATTTAGCTCTGCTGAAAAGGTAGCTGGAAAGCCCACTGCAAGTGGCAAATAAGACCCTCCCCCCTCCCCCTTCTTTTGCATATGAAAAGACCCTTTGCACAAACAGGAGCAAGCTGGAGTAGGTAGCTGACGGTATTCACATAAAACTTTGGGGCTTGGTTAGGAGTCTGAAAATCAGAGCAATGTTATTTAAAATAAGCAAAACTATACATTTAAAAAAAAAAAAACTTTATGGGCTATAAAAATAGTTAATCTACAAAACATTTATGCAAAGAAAAAATGAGTGTATAATGGCCCTTTAATTTGTGCACAGGGGAGCAAGTCAGAGAGAAGCAGGATAATAAAGTAGACAGTGAGAGGAGGGGGAGGGGGAGCTGTAGATTAATTCAAACAACTCTAACATTAAGCAGGTGTACATGGAGTTTGTGCTCTGACTTAGATATATTCTGGAACATAACATTCCTACATCCAAAGGCTGCAGATATCATCTTGTTTTAGAAACTGCTGTTCTCTGCAGTCCCAGACTCCGGATACAGAAACTCAGCCAAAACAGTAAATGAGGAGCAGCCAAAAATGACAGTATCACGCAGCATGCGTGTGAACACTCCAAAGCAGCCAATCAAAGACTGAATAATTTTTCAGTCAGCCAATAGGAATTCCCCTTAATCTGGCCCAGCATCCTGGATTATTGTCATGAAATTTCTGGCTGACTACATTTTATATCCTTTTTTGGGTAGCCTACAAGTCACTGTGAGGTTACTGCTCATGTTCTAATTAAGAAGTAAGAGGAGAGATGAACACACCTGCTCTCTGTCCAGTTTATGTATGATTGAGACATGTCTGTCTCTGTAGCATTTAATTTCTAATAAATATATATAATATATATAATTAATATGGCTATAATGCACTTCAGAAATAGAACAATTTTGAAACAGATGATAAGAAGTATTGGGCTAGATTACAAGTGAGGGGCAAACGGTTTTGTGCAAGCGATATCGTGTGTTCACTAGCCTTTTTCATTGCGCTTATATTACAAGTTAAGCGAAATTGCGATTGTGCTAGAGCAATCGCCATTTACGCTTCAATCCTTACCGCAATCTCAGAGCTGTGGTTAACTGTTTTCCGAAACAAAAATGTTGCACAAAACAATTCAAAAATACATTACAAAGTACAGTTACACTCATATTAACACTATCTAATAAAAAATTATTACAAAAAATATTACACAAAAAAGTTATAAAGGCTTAAAGATATGAGATCTCGGGTGTTAAAAAAAAAAAAGGCAGGCAAATGGCTTTAACATTAAGACACATACCTATACATTGCTAAAGATGTATTTGCAATGTGTATGTATATATATATATATATATATATATATATATATGTGTACATATATATTATTGTATTTATTTGTGTATATATGTATTGAGCTATGCTGTTTGCGCGATGGGTGTTAGGTTATTGTTTCCTCCATTTTTTTCCTCCATTTACTTTTATGGGGAATGGGAAAATGCGATGGTTTTTGCGCGATCTTGGGTGTGAGATTTAAAAAAAAAAATAATTCTCTATTGGGGAATACATGCATGTGCATGTGAAAACTTAAGATAGGATTTTTGCGATATTCGAGTTAACGCTAGCGCAAAATAAAACATTTTTTTGAACTTGTAATATGAACCCAACTAGACTAGAGCAAAAAGCTTAACTCTAGCGGAGTTTTCACAAGCGAAAAAAAAAAATACTGCGCCACTTGTAATCTAGCTCATTGTAACTAACAATCTGGTGTTAGGGTGAGTCTGAAAAAAAATATATAACGTGGGATGATGATGTCATACACATGCCCAAAATTATTTAATATCCAGGTGGAAAATGCTTTTCCACTGCTTTATGGCCCCATAATCACACTGTGGTTCAGTCAGATCTGTTTTTATTCATCTACCTCTCTAATCAGAAAGCAATGACAGCAACATGGCTGCTGTTGGTGGAATATTGTCTAATGTTCAGACAGTCTATAATAAGGGAAACCTAATTACACAGCAGCATCTGATATGATCCTATACCATAGCAGACTCTGACACTGAACTGCTATAATATCTGTTTATCTATCTATTATCTATCTATCTATCTATCTATCTATCTATCTATCTATCTATCTATCTATCACCATTTTATGGCTCCATAATCAGACTGTGGTACAGTCAGATCTGTTTTTATTCATCTACCTCTCTAATCAGAAAGCAATGACAGCAACATGGCTGCTGTTGGTGGAATATTGTCTAATGTTCAGACAGTCTATAATGAGGGAAACCTAATTACACAGCAGCATCTGATATGATCCTATACCATAGCAGACTCTGACACTGAACTGCTATAATATCTGTTTATCTATCTATTATCTATCTATCTATCTATCTATCTATCTGTCTGTCTGTCTGTCTATCTATCAATCTATCGCTCTATCTTTCTGTCTGTCTGTTTGTTAAGAAGTAGCGGTACTCTTAGATGGTGGTTTAAAATCATCCCAGACAAGATCGCCATTGACCTAGCGTGAGCAGGGGGCAGCACTGTGCTGCGATCCAAAATGGACAGGTTTGTGGAAGCGAACCTTGTCTATACAAGCTTTGTTAAATGGGGCTCTATATGTCTATCTTTCTGTCTATTTAACTAGCAACACGTGGTGAACATTACACTGGAGAGAGTATTGTAATATGTGCAGTAGATAGTGACATAGCAGTGCTACATACAAGTGGTGAGCATCACACTGGAGAGCATATTGTACCTTGTGCAGCAGATAGTAACATAGCAGTGCTAAATACATGTGGTGAGCAGCAGATTGAATGAGAGAACAGCACCTCCTATTTAAACTGAGAAAACAAAGCACTTTTTAAAACGTCAGAGTAATTTACATAATTTATTAAACTCTGCGTACAGCTTTGATGTTTATTTGTTATAAGACATCTGCAGTACACACACACACATATATATGAATATATGTGTGTGTGTATATATACTGTACATACACATATGCAAAATTGCACAATTAGAAGGTGGGTAATACAAGTATGCACTCTGTGATGTCATCTGGGCAATATCATCTTCCAGTTAATTTGTATAAGGTAATTTGGGGAGACAAGCTAAGAGGAGCACAACGACTAAGGTTATAGTATATATGTTTAAAGAGTTTCTGATGCTAATGAAGCTGTTTTTTTGTTTGTTTTTTTCTGTATTTCTTGTGATACATTTGTGGTAGGGACCATTAATTTGTGGTATGGCAAGTGCTTTGATTTCTATGACATCCAAAAATAATACATCCTACTGTTGTGATAAATTAAATTTACTTTTATATACTTATCAATCTCAATTTTACAATTAGACCTTGACTAAAATGTGTCCACCACTAAAATGCATGGTGTCTATGTGAGACAGAGTGAAAGGGGGGGCTGTGTGTGTGTGTGTGTGGGGGGGGGGGCTGTGTGTGTGGGGACTATGTGTGTGTGGGGGGACTATGTGTGTGTGGGGGGCTGTGTGTGGGTGTGTGTTTGTGTGTGAAAGTGTGTTTGTCTATGAGAATGTGTGTGTGTGTGTGGGGGGGGGCTGTCTGCCTGTGTGTGGGGGGGCTGT
Source organism: Bombina bombina (assembly GCF_027579735.1). NCBI lineage: Eukaryota > Metazoa > Chordata > Amphibia > Anura > Bombinatoridae > Bombina > Bombina bombina. The sequence goes on along the minus strand of NC_069499.1, from coordinate 1,425,187,652 downwards.
CTGTCTGTGTGTGTGGGGGGGGCTGCCTGTGTGTGTGTGTGGCTGTCTGTGTGTGTGGGGGGGGGCTGTCTGTGTGTGTGGGGGACTGTGTGTGTGTGTGGGGGGGCTGTCTGTGTGTGTGGGGGGGCTGTCTGTGTGTGTGTGGGGCGCTGTCTGTGTGTGGGGGGCTGTGTGTGTGTGGGGGGGCTGTCTGTGTGTGTGTGGGGGCTGTCTGTGTGTGTGTGGGGGTGCTGTCTGTGAGTGTGTAGGGGGGCTCTGTGTGTGTGTGGGGGGGCTGTCTGTGTGTGTGTGGGGGCTGTGTGTGTGGGGGCTGTGTGTGTGTGGGCTGTCTGTGTGTGTGTGGGCTGTCTGTGTGTGTGGGGGCTGTGTGTCTTGGGGCTGTGTGTGTGGGAGCTGTGTGTGTGTGGGCTGTGTGTGTGGGTTATGTGTGTGTGTGGACTGGGTGTGTGGGGGTTGTGTGTGTGGGGGCAGTGTGTGTGGGCTGTGCGTGGGGGGGCTGTGTGTGTGGGGGGGCTGTGTGTGTGTGGGGGGGGGGGGCTGTGTGTGTGGGGGCTGTGTGTGTGTGTTGGGGGGCTGTGTGTGGGGGGGCTGTGTGTGGGGGGGGCTATGTGTGTGTGGGGGGCTGTGTGTGGGTGTGTGTTTGTGAGTGAAAGTGTGTTTGTCTATGAGAATGTGTGTGTGTGTGGGGGGGGGGCTGTCTGTATGTGTGTGTCTGTGTGTGTGGGGGGGGCTGTCTGTGTGTGTGTGGGGGGCTGTCTGTGTGTGTGTGGGGACTGTCTGTGTGTGTGTGGGGGCTGTCTGTGTGTGTGGGGGGGCTGTGTGTGTGGGGGGGCTGCCTGTGTGTGTGGGGGGGGCTTTCTGTGTGTGTAGGGTGGCTCTCTCTCTGTGTATGTGGGGGGGCTGTCTGTGTGTGTGGGGGGGCTGTGTGTGTGGGCTGTGCGTGGGGGGGCTGTGTGTGTGGGGGGGCTGTGTGTGTGTGGGGGGGGGGCTGTGTGTGTGGGGGCTGTGTGTGTGTGTTGGGGGGCTGTGTGTGGGGGGGCTGTGTGTGGGGGGGGCTATGTGTGTGTGGGGGGCTGTGTGTGGGTGTGTGTTTGTGAGTGAAAGTGTGTTTGTCTATGAGAATGTGTGTGTGTGTGTGGGGGGGCTGTCTGTATGTGTGTGTCTGTGTGTGTGGGGGGGGCTGTCTGTGTGTGTGTGGGGGGCTGTCTGTGTGTGTGTGGGGACTGTCTGTGTGTGTGTGGGGGCTGTCTGTGTGTGTGGGGGGGCTGTGTGTGTGGGGGGGCTGCCTGTGTGTGTGGGGGGGGCTTTCTGTGTGTGTAGGGTGGCTCTCTCTCTGTGTATGTGGGGGGGCTGTCTGTGTGTGTGGGGGGGGCTGTGTGTGTGGGGGCTGTCTGTGTGTGTGTGTGGGGGCTGTCTGTGTGTGGGGGCTGTCTGTGTGTCTGGGGGCTGTGTGTGTTGGGGCTGTGTGTGTGGGGGCTTTGTGTTTGGGGGCAGTGTGTGTGGGCTGTGCGTGGGGGGCTGTGTGTGTGTGGGTGGGCTGTGTGTGTGTGGGGGGACTGTGTGTGTGTGTGTGGGGCTGTGTGTGTGTGTGTGTTGGGGGGCTATGTGTGTGGGGGGCTGTATGTGTGTATGGGGGGGCTGTGTGTGTGTGGGGGGCTATGTGTGTGTGGGGGGCTGTGTGTGGGTGTGTGTTTGTGGGGGGGGGCTATCTGTGTGTGTGTGTGTGTATGTAAGTGTATATAAGTATCTCTGTGTGTGTGTGTATTATATCTGTGCACTGTGTTTGTGTGGTACAGTGCATTGCCCCATTTCTTTTAAGTATTTTTTTGTTCTGGGTAGAGGCCCGTGCTGTCATTCTGCCTAGGGACCTGCACTTGCTGAGGTGGCCCTGGCATCTCTGTAATTGTCTTGTTATCATAAGAAAACGCATAAAAATAAGGCCCAGTTCAACTCAACTGTTCCTAATTGTCAGCATAATTCTTCATTATATACATAAACCATTGTTCCAATGATACAAATGGTATATTGCAATATATACGATGTTATAGTGCTCCACTTTAGTGGATTTATGTTTTTTTTTATTTAAAATGTTGTGCATTACCTTAAATGATTTTTCTCCCATTTTTTTATTTGTAAAAATGGTGGGGGCGGAGATTGGGTGGGGTTGGGGGCGGAGATTGGGCAGAGTTGGGGGTGGAGATTTGGCGGGTTGGGGTGGAGATTGGGCGGGGATATAGGGGGGCTCCATTTTGTCATCCTGCCTTGGGCCCCGCAATGGCTAAGGCTGGCCCTACAGCTAAAGTTACTCTAGAAGATGTATGATATCAAGCTATAAATCCTTAAAAAAGCCAGACAGGTAAATCATAATGCAACGTATTTCGGAGTCAGCAGTCACAAATCAAGTCGCACCGGACCCTTCTGATATCTATCTAGGAAAGAGTTTGAAAGTGTTGCCTGTTGATAACCGCTGGGACCCCAGAGTGATGGACATTTATTACCTTTTTATTTTGCAAATACTTTGCTTTTTAAGGAATCTTTCGGCTAGATTACGAGTCTTGCGTTAGGCTTAAAAAGCAGCGTTGGCCGGTCCCAACGCTGCTTTTTAACGCCCGCTGGTATTACGAGTCTTGCAGGTACAGGTGTACCGCTCACTTTTTTAGCTAGACTTGGAAATACCGCAAATCCACTTACGTAAATTGCGTATCCTATCTTTTAATGGGACTTGCCTAGCCCCGGTATTACGAGTCTGCCAAAAAGTGAGCAGTAGACCCTCTCCTGTCAACACTGGCACCGCATTTTAAAGTCAGTAGTTAAGAGTTTTACACTACAATGCCGTAGCATAAAACTCTTAACTAAAGTGCTAAAATGAAAAATGTCATTTTAGTGTTTGTGATGTGGGAGTGCCGCCCGCATCGCAAACACTAAAATTAAAATTTTAACCCCTAATCTGCCGAACCGGACATCGCCACCACTATAATAAATATATTAACCCCTACATCGCCGCACTCCCGCCTCGCAAACATTAGTTAAATATTATTAACCCCTAATCTGGCGTCCCTAACATCACCAACACCTACCTACATTTATTAACCCCTAATCTGCCGCCCCCAACGTCGCCGCCACTATACTAAAGTTATTAACCCCTAAATCTAAGTCTAACCCTAACCCCCCCTAACTTAAATATAATTTAAATAAATCTAAATAAAATTCATATCATTAACTAAATAATTCCTTTTTAAAACTAAATACTTACACATAAAATAAACCCTAAGCTAGCTGCAATATAACTAATAGTTACATTGTATATAGCTTAGGGTTTATTTTTATTTTACAGGCAAGTTTGTATTTATTTTAACTAGGTACAATAGTTATTAAATAGTTATTAACTCTTTAATAACTACCTAGCTAAAATAAATACAAAGTTACCTGTAAAATAAAACCTAACCTAAATTACAATAACACCTAACACTACACTATAATTAAATTAATTCCCCAAATTAAATACAATGATATAAAATTATCTAAAGTACAAAAAAACAAACACTAAATTACAGAAAATAATAAACAAATTACAAGATTTTTAAATTAATTACACCTAATCTAATCCCCCTAACAAAATAAAAAAGCCCCCACAAAATAATTTAAATTAATTAATTTTACAGGTAATCAGCTCTCTTACCTGTACAAGAAATTACAAATCCCCCCCAACAATAAAACCCACTACCCACACAACCAACCCTACTCTAAAACCCACCCAATACCCCCTTAAAAAAAACGGTCACTAACCCCTTGAAGAACACCTTACCGGGAGAAGTCTTCACCCAACCAGTCCTCAACAAAGCCGGGAGAAGTCTTCATCCAAGCCAGGCGAAGTGGTCCTGCAGATGGGCAGAAATCTTCATGCAGACGGCATCTTCTATCTTCATCCATCCGGCACGGAGCAGGTCCATCTTCAAGACATCCGACGCGGAGCATCCTCTTCAATCGACGGCTAACACAGAATGAAGGTACCTTTAAGTGAAGTCATCCCTTCAATTCCGATTGGCTGATAGAATTCTATCAGCCAATCGGAATTAAGGTAGAAAAAATCCTATTGGCTGATGCAATCAGCCAATAGGTTTGAAGTTCAATCCTATTGGCTGATCCAATCAGCCAATAGAATATGAGCTCAATCCTATTGGCTGATTGGATCAGCCAATAGGAACCTTCATTCTGTGTTAGCCGTTGATTAAAGAGGATGCTCCGCGTCGGATATCTTGAAGATGGACCCGCTCCGCGCCGGATGGATGAAGATAGAAGATGCCGTCTGGATGAAGGCTTCTGCCCATCTGGAGGACCACTTCGCCCAGTTTGGATGAAGACTTCTCCCGGCTTCGTTGAGGACTTCCCGGTTGGGTGAAGACTTCTCCCGGTAAGGTGATCTTCAAGGGGTTAGTGTTAGTTTTTTTTAAGGGGGTATTGGTTGGGTTTTAGAGTAGGGTTGGTTGTGTGGGTGGTGGGTTTTAATTTTGGGGGGATTTGTAATTTTTTTTACAGGTAAGAGAGCTGATTACTTTGGGGCAATGCCCCGCAAAAGGCCCTTTTAAGGGCTATTTGTAATTATAGTGTAGTGTTAGTTGTAATTGTAACTTAGGTTAGGTTGTATGTTACAGGTAAATTTGCATTTATTTTAGCTAGGTAGTTAGTAAATAGTTATTAACTATTTAGTAACTATTCTACCTAGTTAAAATAAATATAAACTTGCCTGTAAAATAAAAATAAACCCTAAGCTAGATACAATGTAACTATTAGTTATATTGTAGCTAGCTTAGGGTTTATTTTATAGGTAAGTATTTAGTTTTAAATAGGAATAATTTAGTTAATTATATTAATTTTATTTAGATTTCTTTTAATTATATTTAAGTTAGGGGGTGTTAGGTTTAGGGTTAGACTTAGGTTTAGGGATTAATAACTTTAATATAGTGACGACTACATTGGGGGCGGCAGATTAGGGGTTAATAAATGTAGGTAGGTGGTGTCGATGTTAGGGCTGGCAGATTAGGGGTTAATAATATTTAGTAATGTTTGCGATGCGGGAGTGCGGCGATTTAGGGGTTAATATGTTTATTATAGTGGCGGCGACATTGGGGAAGGCAGATTAGGGGTTAATAAATATAATGTAGGTGTCGGCGATGTTGGGGGCAGCAGATTAGGGGTTCATAAGTATAATGTAGGTGGCAGCGGTGTCCGGAGCGGCAGATTAGGGGTTAATAATATAATGTAGGTTGCAGCAATGTCGGGGGCGAAATATTAGGGGTTAATAATATAATGTAGGTTGCAGCGATGTCGGGGGCGGAAGATTAAGGGTTCATAAGTGTAAGATTAGGGGTGTCTAGACTCGGGTTCATGTTAGGGTGTTAGGTGTAGACATAAATTTTATTTCCCCATAGGAATCAATGGGGCTACGTTAAGGAGCTATACGCTGCTTTTTTGCAGGTGTTAGACTTTTTTTCAGCCGGCTCTCCCCGTTGATTCCTATGGGGAAATCGTGCACAAGCACGTTACACCAGCTCACCGCTAACGTAAGCAGCGCTGGTATTGGAGTGCGGTAATGAGCTAAATTTTGCTCAACGCTCACTTCTTGTCTGGGTTGTAAAAACCCGTAATACCAGCGCTGTCTGTAAGTGAGCGGTGAGCATAAACTGCTCGTTAGCACTGCATAGCCTCTAACGCCAAATTCGTAATCTAGCCGTTTGTTTTTTAACACATTTGTATTTTTGTTATTAAATATTGGAACCCCCTACAACCAATACAGTCTTGGATCCATTTGTACTGAGCGCGTCACTTAGAACTATAGTAGTTTAAAATCATGTGACTAGTTTTCCTATTGTGCTTAAAGTGATATTCTCATACAGTTTAACACTATGAAATTTTCTCTCCATTTTCTTTGAGGTACGAAGAAGATCACCTTTTGAATATTATCCCATGACCTTATTGTGTACAGTGTTGTATGGTATAATTTCCTTCTTCTTTCATCAAGCTATAAATGCCTTACTGTAAAGGTCCCAGCCTCCTTGTAGGGCTGTGACAAGAAGTAAAATACCCTGCACAAATCAAGTTTTTAAAAAAATCAATAAAAGGTAAAATCTATTTAAAATGATAATATGAATTGCAATGGTTTGTATTAAGTATATTAGGTCACTGCTTAGTACTTTATTAATAAAACATTGAAACAGACTGTTTTATATTCCGTTACATCTCCCTTACCTACATTTACCACTCTTGTTGTCCTCAACAAAATGCAGGAAATATAAAAAGTGTACTATGCTGCATATTTATAGCTCTTCACAACTTTAAGATTTAGGGTTCCTACAATAATGTTTGGGGAACATAAAGGGACATTGTAACTAGATTTTTCTTTGCATAACTGCATTGTAGATGATACATTTATATAGCCCATCTGGGGGGTGTTTTTGTAACAATCTATAGTTTTGCTTATTTTTAAATAACATTGTACTGATTTTCAGACTCCTAACCGAGCTCCAAAGTTATAGATGTATACTGATGTCTTGTGTAATGGGTCTTATCATATGCAGGGGGGGGGGGGGGGGGTCTGCTATTCTTGCTTTCTCAGCCCATTTTAGTAGGTGTCCCAGCCTAACCTCATCAACTGTGCTAAATTGGGAGCTTCTAAGTAAGGTTTTATACTGGATTTTTATATCAGTATCTGTGCATATTCTTCTTTACAGTAATGTCTATTACATGCAGTTATATGAAAATTGGTGTATACTGTCCCTTTAACACCAAACACATTTTCACTGCCACATCTTTTTAATATCTAGTTTAATACATTCACTATTTCTTAACCCTCAATTCTTCATTCTGTCCCTCTATACTCATTCTTTTCTATTGCATTCTCTCTTTTTTTTGTACTTTCCTTCACCTAAAGCTGTTCTTTCTTCCGTTCCTTTCTGTCCCCCTGTCCTCCTGTATGTCAGTTGTCACTGTTTTACATCTTGTTTCTAGAATCAGCTTTTACACATCAAACAATAAAACTAAGATATTTTCCTTTATTTGAGAAACCAACACATTATACAGTGCTGTACAGTATGTGAGAAATATTTTATAGGATCAGCATTAATGGCTGTTTAAGTGACTGCTGCATCTCATAACCTTGCCATGTGCTGTGACTCAGAAGGAGGAAGTTGTGATTCACAGACACAACATGTCCTATATGCAGCTGCGGTAACAATGGGATGTGCTGCAACACGCAGTCTGTGAATGCTCCGCGCATGGACAACTGGCCTGACCAATCAGCAGACTAGTGGCTCCAGTAAACAATCAATCAAGAGAGAGATAAACACGAACTGGTTCCCAGCATCCTCCCCCTTGTGAAATAGACACACATGAATATGTTTACTGTAAATAATTGTATTATCTTTTTGATAGTGTTCCCTGCCTGCCTCAAATCTAAACTTTGTTACATAAGCAATTAATCATGTAAGTATTCGGTTTAATGCTTGTCCCTGGGCCTCTGTGACCAAAAAAAGTTATTTTACTTGGTGTAAATTACCAAAACTCCAAAGGTGATATAAAGAAACCATGGATGTATCATGGCTCATGCCAAATAAGCCTATGGCAAGGACAGCACGTTTTGAAGGGGGCAGCAAATACGCTCAAAATGTTTTAATTATTCGTTTTAATTAATAACTCCTGTTTGCCTAGTTATGGCGCATGACCACTTTGTGCACTCCTGGTTTAAATCTGCAAAATATATAAGGCAAAAACATGATATACCAGTATAAATATATATATATATATATATATATATATATATATATACATACATACAGTATATACACACACATAAAAACATACTTATATAAACTTTTGGGCCCTTCCCAGTCAAATATCTTGAAACATGCAATATCATTTTTATTCATTTTTAATGTATTTTAATGAGCTTTTAATGGAAATACTTTAAATGTCTATGTTCTTCACATAAAAATAATGTTATTTTTATTTTTAAATATATATTTATATACATATCTGTATAATATATATATATATATATATATATATATATATATATATATATATATATATATATATATATATATATACACAGTATCTCACAAAACTGAGTACACCCCTCACATTTCTGTAAATATTTTATTATATCTTTTCATGTGACAACACTGAAGAAATTACACTTTGCTACAATGTACAATGTCCCCTCAAAATAACTCAACTCACAGCCATTAATGTCTTTACCGTTGGCAACAAAAGTGAGTTGCCATTGGAGTCCTCTTCCACTTCTCCATGGCGACATCACAGAGCTGGTGAATGTTAGAGACCTTGCGCTCCCCCACCTTCGGTTTAAGGAGGCCCCACAGATGCTCAATAGGGTTTAGGTCTGGAGACATGCTTGGCCAGTCCATCACCTTTACCCTCAGCTTCTTTAGTAAGGCAGTGGTGGTCTTGGAGGTGTGTTTGGGGTCGTTATCATGTTGGAATACTGCCCTGCGGCCCAGTCTCTAAAGGGATGGAATCATGCTCTGCTTCAGTATATCACAGTACATGTTGGCATTCATGGTTCCCTCAATGAACTGTAACTACCCAGTGCCGGCAGCACTCATGCAGGCCCAGACCATGTCACTCCCACCACCATGCATGACTGTAGGCAAGACACACTTGTCTTTGTACTCCTCACCTGGTTGCCACCACACCTACTTGACTCCATCTGAACCAAATAAGTTTATCTTGGTCTCATCTGACCACATTGCAAGCTTCCAGTAATCCATGTCCTTAGTCTGCTTGTCTTCAGCAAACTGTTTGCAGGCTTTCTTGTGCATCATCTTTAGAAGAGGCTTCCTTCTGGGACGACAGCCATGCAGACCAATTTGATGCAGTATGCGGCGTATGGTCTGAGCACTGACAGGCTGACCCCCCACCCTTTCAACCTCCGCAGCAATGCTGGCAGCACTCATACATCTATTTCCCAAAGACAACCTCTGGATATGACGCTGAGCATGTGCACTCAACTTGTTTGGTCGACCATGGCGAGGCCTGTTCTGGGTAGAACCTGTCCTGTGAAACCGCTGTATGGTCTTGCCCACCATGCTGCAGCTCAGTTTCAGTGTCTTGGCAATCTTCTTATAGCCTAGGTCATCTTTATGTAGAGCAATAATTCTTTTTTCAGATCCTCAGAGAGTTCTTTGCCATGAGGTGCCATGTTGAACTTCCAGTGACCAGTATGAGAGAGTGTGACAGCAATAACACCAAATTTAACACACTTGCTCCCCATTCACACCTGAGACCTCGTAACACTAACGAGTCACATGACGCCGGGGAGGGAAAATAGCTAATTGGCCCCAATTTTGACATTTCCAGTAAGGGGTGTACTCACTTTTGTTGCCAACGGTTTAGACATTATTGGCTGTGAGTTTAGTTATTTTGAGGGGACAGCAAATTTACACTGTTATACAGGCTGTACACTCACTAGTTTACATTGTAGCAAAGTGTAATTTCTTTAGTCTTGTCACATGAAAAGATTTAATAAAATATTTACAAAAATGTGAGGGGTGTACTCGTTTTTGTGAGATATATATATGTGTGTATATATCTATAGCTGTATAAATTCATATAGCAATATATAGTTATATATTTTACAAAAAATCACATATATATATATATATATATATATACGGTATATATTATATAAAGGACATTTTCGTCTATGTGAAGAACATAGGAATGTAAAGTATTCCTAACTCACTTTGGGGTTAGCGCAGTTGGCCTAAAGTGGTGTTGGGTTGGTGTGTGGTGTCAATTTATATATAATTTCTATGGGAAGAAGAAATCCTGAAGTTAGCACACTTCAGTCTTTCCCTTGCACGCTAACTTCTAACTTTCCCCTTATAATATGCACGCTAAGCTAATCAGCAAACAGAGTATCAAAATTCTGACCAATTTGTTCTCGCTAGGCTTTAGAAAATGTAAAGTGTTAGAGAGATTTCCACAGTAATCTATTTGATAACAGCAAATTTTATTGCATGCAAATTCTTACTCACATTTTTTTTTGCAAAGCTACATGCGGAGAGCGCTTTTTATGCAATTAGGAAGAAATGTTGAAAAATAGATTTATGTAAAGGGACATAGGAGTGCGAAAAAAATTCTAATGATTATCCTGCACTGTGTGATTAGCCCTTGCAAATGGGTTACACACCTAGTTAAAGTTCTACAGCAACTTTGCCAATGTATCATGGGGCTTTCACAGGGTTTATGCAGATATTTAGGAGTGTACCATAATAAAATGCTTTACCAATACAGAATGTTCTATTTGGCACTAATATGTCCCTTAAATGAGTGTAAACTTACAGTATATGAGAACGCAGCATTAAATTGATGCCCAATGATTTCCTAAAATACTGAACATTCTTTGTTATAAAGCTCCAAAATATTGTACATTGCATTACAAGGTTGTTACATGTTAGTGAGCCTTACTTGTGTTAACATCAGCTCGAGCCTTTGTTTCTTTGTGTCCCCCAGGAAAGAGTACAGCTGTCTGTGTTAGATATTGGCTGTGCACCGTCTCTTGGTATTACCAGGATAGAACGTAAGCATTCTGGCTTAATGTTTAGTGTACAATACCCTCACAGGTTCTCCAGGCCTAGAACATGGTCATCTAACATCACTATGTTTGTTCTTGGAACATACTCACATCTGTTTTCCTTTGGTTCTAAGGATAGGAAGGAAAAAGCCTTTAGGTTTGACTTTTATTACTGCTGACATCAGACAATACCAGAACCTCTTGTTTTTAAAGACTATCATGGCTGCAGGGGTTTATTTTAGCCCATGCCAAGTAGCCCTGTATCAAGGGCAGCATGATTTTATGGGGCAGCAAATTTTGAAACCTTCCCAATCTTATAGTCTCCAATAAGATAGAAATGGTTTATAACTGTTCCAACAGATGCTCATAGGAAGGGTTCGTCACTATTGCTTTGTTGTGTGTCTGGCAGGAATGATTGAAAATATACAATATATGAGGGAAATATGATCTTAAATTGATAGAGATGGGGAGTACATAGTATGCAAAGATATAATACTCCTCATATTGACATATGACCACAGGATTTTGTACAGCTGAGCCTGATTGTTAATGATGCTGACATGGGCTTATAATATCAGATCATTGTGGTTTACTGGGAAAATATGTGTGTCTGGTTTTGCCCTTACTGATACTAGAGCAGGCTTACATCCTCAGCTCCCACATGTGTTGCATGTGTGGTTATAAGTCCTGTGGCTCTTACCCTTACCTTATGGTGTTTCTAATGATAGGGTGAAGATATCTGAGTTTGATCTCTGCCAAAGTAGTGCAAGTTTATATTGTCTCTCCTTGCTGTCTTCTGAGTATAGGGGATAGGAGGTTGGCCTCTACTGATAATGGTTTGGGAACATTATTAGATCTTCCTTCACGTGGCAGCACTTGTAAGCTTATGGTGTGCTCCTATAACAAAACCTTTATAGATGTTGGAACATGAGTGTATTCTATTCCCCTGAGTCTCTCAGAATAGGTTGAGAATCAGAGCCTCAGTAATATAGAAAACTACTCAGGCCCACAGCCCTCTGGATAGTGTCCTGCAAAGCTTAAATTTGATTGATCCTGGATTAGGCTCATAGTCTTGTAATCACTGTTTACTGAGGTTCCCTTGCCTCCAACACAGAGTAGCTAAAGCATATTCTGTACTCACCACCTTCTCACAGTGGTAAAACAGTGGGGTGCAAACAGGCATTTAGAAACATTTTATTAAATGCTGCAAGCAAACAATTAATTGTATTAATAAAAAAATAAAAAATAAAATAATGTTTAATGTGTCTTTAATTACGACCTAAGGAAACGAGGAAACTCTCACATGCTTGTCTTTAATATGGAATTTTAGTACAATAGAAAGTCAATACTGAATACTGCAAATAATGTGTTGCTTTGGCAGTACGAGTTTACTGTCATTGGTGGTGATATTGTCATTGGTTCCCTATAGCTCCGTAACTTATAAAGTGCTCCCCGTGTAGCTGATGAGAGCATAAAGCTATGTCAGATGTCTCTTTCTCAAGACAAGGTATTTGTCTGTTATAATTGTGAACATTTCTGCATGCACAGGGATACCTTAAAGCCCATGAGACTCAGCATTAAAACTGTGTATAACAATAAGGAGGTGCAGAGCATCTCCATTTCCCTTCCCCTTGCTTGACCATCTCTATTTTCTTTCTCCTACTCTCTTTACTTTCATTTCCGTATCTCCCTGTATCAATCACCATATTTCCCCCATCTCTCTTCCTGTTAAACTGTATGACCCCCCTCCACTCTTTCCCTTCATCCTTCTGCTTCTTATTTCTTATGATTCCCATCTCTCCCTCTTACTCAGTTTCTCGCTTCATCATCCCCCCTTATGCTTCTGTCACAAAGAGGGAAAGTCCATGCTAAATAAAGACATTTATTGTTTTTTTTCTATTTTTTACAGCTGTGCTCATCCCCCTGTATCTCACTTTCACTTTCTCTCTTTCATCTACCATCATCTCACCCTCTTCTCTCTTACCTATTTACATAGCTTTTCATCATCTCCCACTTATCCTTACACTTTCTCTGCCCCTTTATTCTCTTGATGTAGTGGCAGTTCCAGTGTTTTTGTGTAAGGGTGCTAGGATATGTTATGTACTTATCATTAATGCAGCCCCCTCAAACTTAAAAAAAAACTAACTTCACTGTATTTGCAAGGTAATGCCTTATATACATGTCCAGTGATCTACACACAGCAATGAGAGAGAAATTATATTAAATAAATAAAGGTATCAAAATGAAGTAAAAGGTTTCCCCACCCACATGGGTGTCTGGAATTATGCTTTATATCCAGTTGATAGATAGATAGATAGATAGACAGACAGACAAATTGATACACAGACAGACAGATAGATAGATAGATAGATAGATAGATAGATTATTCAAATAGATAGAATCAAATAGATAGATAGATAGATGATATATAGATAGATAGATAGATGATAGATAGATAGATTATTCAAATAGATAGATGATAGATAGATAGATTATTCAAATAGATAGAATCAAATAGATAGATAGATAGATGATATATATATATAGATAGATGATAGATAGATATATGAAAGATAAATGATAGATAGCTAGATAGATAGATAGATAGATAGATAGATAGATAGATAGATAGATGAAAGATAAATGATAGATAGATAGATAGATAGATAGATAGATAGATAGATAGATTATGTATTGATAGATAGATAGATAGATAGATAGATTATATATAGATAGATAGATAGATAGATAGATAGATAGATAGATAGATAGATAGATAGATACGAAATTAAGTGATAAAATAAAAACAAAAAAACAGTGGGTGAACAATTTTCATGACCCATGAGTGCATACTGAACAAAATAAAAGAAAATGTTGTTTCATTACTTTTTGTCGGTATACATGTCTTATAATTATTTAGTATTATTATTTGTATAGCTTAACATTATTATTGACAAGGAATATATTTAATTTTTGACCAACCCCCCCCCCCCTCCCCGCCACAAAAAGAATTCCTGTGAATGACCATGCTGTGTGGTCAGCATTTTGCACTTTCACATTTTATGGAACTACCATTGTTCTCATCCTACCATCTCTGATGCATTCTCTCTTGGCTTTTGTATTTAATCAATTCCTCAGTACTTTTCTCTCAGTAAACTGAAAGTCCCAGCTAAGCTATTATTCCACTAATTCACTATTTTTTGTTTTGTTTTATGTAAACTTCAAATCCTTGATATTTATTTTTACACGTAATACATTGGCAACAACAGAAGGGCCTGTAATGCAAAGCAATTTCCTTCCTTAAAATAATGAACTACAGACCGTTAAACATTCAGATATATTTTGCCTCCTAGGGCCACCCATTCTAAGGTTTATATATTTCAACCATAATTTTTAGATACTTTTTCGTTTGTGTTATAAGAAAGAGAATATTCTTCATAGCGAAACTAGTGAGCTGTTTTGCAGAGTCAAGATTTTGTTGCTCATTGCAGAAGAATGCAAATAGCCTGAGACAGTGTGTTCATCGCTGAATCATTCTCTCATAATTGCTAGAATCAAAGCTGTGCACTCAGGCAGTGTATGAGCCTTCACGTGAAAATGGCAGTTATCCAATCAGGCTTCAGCTGATCTTCGTGCACCAGCCAATCATAACACTTTTCAAAAGAGTGGAAAATCTGCATATTTCTCACAAGCGATTGCCAAAATAGTAAGATGCTAAAGCTTTCACAAGCTGTCTTTTCCTTTTTGGTATGAGGAATTTATAACCTATTTCCCCTTATTGTTGCGTATGGGCGCAGTACATCCCAGTTTCCTTTATTAAATTATGTTAACCCATTAAACTCATAAGATATTTTAGATTTAACTACCCTTTTACTCAACCTGTTTTTTCCTCCCTGCTGTTCCACCTAAAACCCTGTTTAATTCTATGGGCTAGATTACAAGTGGCGTGCGTGTGCAATATTAAAAGTTGAACATAAACACAACCGCTTGAGGGCAAACTAATTTGCGGGTTATCATGACTGAAGACCTCACGTAAAGGGTTAGCGCAGTTGGTTTAACTCCTGTCGGATTAATGTTCAAGCCATAAGTGTTAGTTTTTTTCAGTTTGAATTCTATGGGGAGAAAAAGTTAGAACGGTTGCAATATCTTAAGTCCTGAAGATTGCGCACATCGGGCTTCACTTGCACGCAAAAAAAAAAATACTTTCAACTTGAAATACACACGCTAACCCATGTGCGTAAAATGTCATGGATTAACTTTTACTAAAGCCCTTATGACTTATGTTTCCCTCTATCTTCTGAACATTAGTAGACTTTATTGCATATAGCATCCACCTGTATTAATAATATATATATATATTTTTTTTCTAGAGTATATTTCTTTGCCTGGGAATAATAAAGTTATACTTATTCCCTTGGTATCCTTTCTTGAAAAGCAGGGATTTAAGTTCAGTAGTGTGCACGTGTCTGGAGCACTATATTACAACAGTTTTGCAAGAATCTTATCCATTTGCAAGAGCCGCAGATAGCAGCACTATTTCCTGCTATGTAGCGCACCAGACACCTACCTATGTATCTCTTAAATAGTAGTAAATTGGAATCACAAAAGAACATTTTTTGGGTTTAATATCCCTTTAAATGACATCACTACCTATCTATCCTTCTAACTACAGATGTGCACTATGTAACTATAAATCAAATCAAATACATTTTTCTAATCTCTAATACAGTAAACCTTAGAGTCTCTTTTCCCAACTACATTATGAATTACAATAATTAACCATATAGGAAAAAATTGCAAATGTTACTTATTTAAAATGAAAGCAAATTGTACATTTTTATATAGAGAAACCATGAACCTGTTAAGCATCTAAGCAACATTTCTTTTTAATTAGCATTATTATTGCCATTTTCTGTAGCCATTAGCTGGGGATATTAGCTGAGCTTCTGTGTACCCATTCTAAATTAGATTATGAGTGGAGCCCAAATTTGCGCTTATTTGAGCACAATACTTGCACTCCACATGTAATACCAGCGCACACAATTGTGCACTGGTGTTTGAAGTGAGGCGCAATGCGAACACTAGAGTGCGCTTCCATATGCTCCAATGGGAGCCTCGTTCTCATGCCGATACACACAGCAGAGAACCTAGTGCAACGAAGGGGGTAAGTTGTGCAGCGATGGGCAGCAAATAATAAATATATATGTTTATGAATATATTCAAATGTAATGTATTTATGTGTTTATATGTGTATATACACATATTAACACATAAATATCTATGTGTATATAAGCATATACACATATATTTACAGTGAATACACAGTCCCCATAGGGGCATATTTATCAATGTGCGAGCGGACATGATACGAAGTAGCGTATCATGTCCACCGCACATCGATAAATGCCGACAGCATACGCTGTCCCCTGCAGATTCACGGCCGCTATCAGGGGGTGTCAATCAACCTGATCGTATTCGATATCGTATTCAGTGCCGTTTTTTCTAACACCCCACATCCCCTCAATTTAACCCTTTAAAACTGCTTCGTGAAGTTATATTTAATAAAAAAAACTTGTTACTATTTTTTTTATTTTATAAAGCAACAGTACACTGTATTTTGTGGGCAATTGGGGGACATTTTAAAAATTAACCAGAGGTCTGACCTCTAGTTAATTTTCGGAGCGATAATTGCTACAGCGAGCTCGTGTTAGCATTAATCAGTCACCTGTAATGGCTGGTTATTTAACATGCGTGCGTAAACTGACAAATTTGGCCATTTACAGGCGCACATTAAATTAGCGCTTCACTTGTACTCTAGCCCTCTGATTGCCTTCTGACATGACATTTATTAATGATATTATATTTACTACCATAGCATGACTGTCATGCATCTATTCTTTTCATTCTACAAAATATGACTATAAAGTTAAAATAATACTCTGAATGATGATTGTGTTGAGGGAAAATATGTCATATTCTGATTATGAATGGTGTTAAATATTCTGGCATATTTACCCTATGGCTGATAAATAGGGTTGCAACTTATTGTGTTGCATTGGTATTTGGTAGTCAAGGTTAAAAAAGGCAACTCGGTTCTTCATCTGTGCAAATTAACTTTGTCTAAGGATCGGTGATAGAAGTGACTTAGCAAGAGGGGGAGGGAAGTGAAGGGAAAGATGAGAAGTGACTCGGTAACAAGAGAGAGTGAAAGAAAGAGACAGAGAACAAGGTATCACATAATATGGGGAGGGATAGTCAAGAAGCTACAGCAGAAGAAAACAAGAAACAAGACACATGAGCGAAAGAAGACGAGACAGGGAAATAGGAAAATTGTGGGAGAGAGGGAGAAAAAATGTAGAGAGAGAGAGAGGGAGAAACACAGAGAGAGAGAGAAAAAGTGAGAAATAGAAAGATGTTGAGAGAGGGAGAGGGGAGAAAGAAACAGGGAAATAAAGAAAGAAAGAGAGAGGCAGAAATGGAGAGGAAGGGAAAGAAACACAGGGAGAAGACAGCAATGGAGAGAAAAAATGAGTAAGAGACAGAGAAGGAGAGAGGCAGAGAGACAACGAGAGAGAGAAAGAAGGACAGGACTGGAAGACCCCCACCATATCACATAATCCCTTTGGCAATACTAATTTTGAATATGTCATACCAATAAAGTTTAGAGAGCAGGAGAGTAGGGGAAAGACAGAAAGAGGAAGAGAGAAAAAGTGAGAGAGGGTGGGAGAGGGAAAGAGAAAAGAAGAAAGAGAGGGAGGAAAAGAGAGAGAGGAACAGAGAGAGAGAGAGAGAGAGAGAGAGAGGAATAATTGTTGTGTTTATTAACATGTAACCGCATAAAACAGCACAATGATAATGTAAATCTAAACAAAAAGAGATAAATCAATGTAAAATAAATAATATGCTGCCAAAGACAAAAAAGGCACAACTAGAATTCAAGGGCAAAATCACTATTTGTTAGGCTGCACCCATATTGTACTTGTTAGTAGAGGTCATGACTGAGGAACCTGAAAAATCGAAAAATCCTTGTCCCCAAGCAAGGTATTGGAGGTCTTATTGTGCCACAAAGGTATTTTAAAAGCTTAAAGGGACATTATACACTCATTTTTCTTTGCATATATGTTTTGTAGATGATCTATTTATATAGCCCATAAAGTTTTTTTGTTTTTTTTTAAATATATAATTTTGCTTATTTTTAAACAATTTTTAGACTCTTAACCAAGCCCCAAAGTTTTATGTGAATACCGTCAGCTACCTTCTCCAGCTTGCTCCTGTTTGTGTAAAGGGTCTTTTCATATGCAAAAGAAGGGGGAGGGGGGAGTGTCTTATTTCCCACTTGCAGTGGGCTTTTCAGCTACCTTTTCAATTAAGCTAAACTGAGAGCTTCTAAGTAAGTTTTTAAACAGTTTTATACTGGATTTTTATATCAGTATCTGTGTATCTTATTCTTTATAGTAGTGTCTATTACATGCAGTTATATGAAAATGAGTGTATACTTTCCCTTTAAGTGCAATTTTGCCAGTTCAATTAGGAGAAACCTGTGAAAAGCCATGAAAGGCACTAGACATAAGAAATCTGATGAATTGATGCCTATGTCCCATCATCCTTTAGTTTGATGTATTGTTTTGAATTACATATACTTTTTTTGTTAGCACATAATGTTATCATCGGTATTAAAGTACACTCCGGTGCTGCAAGAATATATGCATATTTACTAAACTTCAGATTTCTTGCTATTTGTGCTAGAATTGCTATGTACATAAACCTACAATACAAATGTATGCTAATGAGTTAAACTGCTCTTATTTCCCTATTACTAGCTACAAATCTGTGTTAATCTTCATAAAGCCGTTCAACACAAAGGTAATGTCATCTCTGATGCAGCAATACACTGCTTCTTCTAAGATGAGCGTGACTGTTGATTTGTGGCAACTCACATATGCAGGCCCGGATTGGCTCACTGTGTTCACCTTCATTACAGCAGTGCATTGCTGATCTGAATCTGACTTTAAAGGGACAGTCTAGTCAAAATGAAACTTTTATGATTCAGAGAGGGAATGCAATTTTAAATAACTTTCCAATTTACTTTTATCAACAAATTTGCTTTGCTCTCTTAGTATTCTTTGTGGAAAGCTAAACCTAGGTAGGCTCATATGCAAATTTATAAGTCAATGAACTGCCACCTATCTCAGTGCATTTAGACAGTTTTTGACAGTAACACACTGCTAGTTCACTTCTGTCATATAGATAACATTGTGCTCACTCCCGTGGAGTCAGCACTTATTGGCTAAAATGCAAGTCTGTCAAAAGAACTGAGATAAGGAGGCAGTCTACAGAGGATTAGAAACCAGGTAATCACAGAGGTAAAAAAAAGTATTAATATAACAGTGTTTGTTATGCAAAACTGGGGAATGGGTAATAAAGGGATTATAAATCCTTTTAAGCAATAAAAATTCTGGAGCAGACTATCCCTTTAACTATGGACTCAATTCTCTAAAATTCACCAGTATGGAGAGAAATATCACACAGACTTACAAAAGAGTAGCTGTCACTCATCTCCATAAAAAAGGAGGGCTGAACTAGGAAGTCCCAGCAAGTGACGTGCCGTCCCCCTAAGAAAGTAATAAAGCTCTCTGTAAAGGAAAATCCTGGAGGGGAAAGTGAATATGACAGGGAGCACCCAGCACTACCATCTTTTTTAGCAAATACAAATCAAATTGCATTTTTTCAGTATACTTGCATTTGCTTCTAGTTTTGCATATGTCTTTTTTTATTAGTACATTCAACGCATTGTGTATTTTCAAACCAACTCCATTTTGTGAAAGCTGCAAGGCAAGCCTAACATATTTAGAAAATAAGATGAAACCTATGAGAAAAATTCAGACATGCCCAATGAACAGTTTTTTGTTCTCTAGCCAAGACTATGGGGTCCATTTATCATTGTGCGGACGGACATGATCCGCTATAGTGAACCATGCCCACCGCACATCAATTTATTGATTTTGTGAACTGCTGGTGCAATACCGCCCCCTGCAGATTCGCAGCCAATCGGCCGATAGCTGGGGTATCAATCAACCCGATCGTATTCGTTGATTCGCATAGATTTTTACTTTGTACATTACATAAGAACTGTGATGCATAAATTAAATAAAAAAATGTCTGCATACCAATTTAATGTATATTATTAATATTATTATTATTCTATATTTTCAATACACTTTATACATATTTATAGTTGTCTTTCCTTTCCATATGGAAATGTACATTACATCCTTTAGGGCTCAATTCTAAAAAAGTCTCTGGGCTGGTGAGATTATTTAAGAATGCTCACCAGTCCTTCTATTTCCCTGCTGGAATTCTATAAAGCCACTTTTTACCCTGAAAACAGAATGTCTCACTAAGGGGCATATAGTGCATTTTCATATGGAAAAGAAATACATACATTACAAAAGAGCATAATGCAATTGGTAATTTAAAAATCATACAAAACAAATAATTGAACCATTCACACAAAAAATACAAATATAGTAGATTTGCATAATCAACAAATGCAAGATAACAAGAAAATGCAATTGCACTTAATCTGAACTTCAAATGAGTAGTAGTTTTGTTCTGACAATTTTAAAAGTTATGTCTTTTTCCACTCCCCCTATACCATGTGACAGCCATCTGCCAATCACAAATGCATACAAGTACCATGTGACAGCCATCAGCAAATCACAAATGCATACACGTTTTATTCTGTGAATTCTTGCACATGCTCAGTAGGAGCTGGTGACTAAAAAAGTTTAAATATAAAAAGACTGTGCACCATTTGTTAATGGAAGTAAATTGGAAAGTTGTTTAAAATTACTGCTCTATCTGAATCATGAGAGTTTAAGTTTGACTTGAGTGTCCCTTTAAGCTTAATATTCAAGTTTTAAAACACGCTGGTTTCCCCCTGTACGTCGCCCTCCATTGCAAATGTTTACCTAGCTGAGAGAGCTCTCATTCACCAAGATTACAAGTTTTGCGTTACGGTGCGATACGGCTATACCGCTGAAAAATTGGCCATTGTGCATGGAATAGCAGGTCTCCCATATTACAAGTCACAGCGGTATAGCATTTTAGCCTGTAACGCAACTCTCCATTCCACACTCAAAAAATGACTTTTGTAGTGAGTGATTTCCATATTACAGGTTGTGCGGTCCAGCTTGCATTATAGTCTATACCGCCGTGATCCATTCCACGATCTGAGACCAGTAGTTATAGATTTTACGAAACAAAAATGTTTCACAAAACTGATAACTAAAATGTTACAAAGTACACTAACACCAATAAACTACCTATTAACCCCTAAACCGCCACCCCAGCATCGCAAATACTATAATAAACATTACAAGATTAAAAAACCTAACACTACAGAAAAAAATAAATAAAATCTAACATTACCAAAAAATAAAAACACAAAAATTACGTAAAATAAAAAAACACTAAGATTACAAAAAATAATAAATGAAATTATCAAAAAAAATTACACCTAATCTAATATCCCTATAAAAACAAAAAGCCACCCCAAAATAAAAACACCCTCTAACCTAACAATAAACTACCAATAGCCCTTAAAAGGGCCTTTTGTAGGGCATTGCCCTAAGTTAAACAGCTCTTTTACCTTAAAAAAATTGCAAAGCCCCCCTAAAAGTAAATAGGTTTATTATAATAGTAGTGATGTGGGGGAGGTGGTTTAGGGGTTAATATGTTTATTTAGTGTCTGCGATGTCGGGATGGCAGATTAGGGGTTAATAACTATTTATTTGCTTATCGCACCATACCGCACAACAAGAGAAGGTTTTTCAGTAACTTGTAATGGCAGCGCTATGGAAAGTGCGATAACGGTATTTTTTTGCGTTATTTACACACCCAGTATAGCGCAAAACTTGTAATCTTAGCGATTATTTGTATGGGAGGCATTTCGCTACTCGCAGGGACAGCCCCTTTTTTATAGAATTCCGTGAGGGCTGCCCCTGGGAGTATTGGTGTAGAAAACCAAGTCTAGAATTGCGAACATTATAGAACCGACCGTTTAGTGAAATACACAGCTGTTAATATGAAATTTGCCTGTAGAGAAAGACCTTGTAATACTGACAGATTTTTTTTTTTAGTGAACCTCGTCTGAGCAGAGCAGTGTTAGAGAATCAGGCCCTATCTGTTTATGTGTGCGCATTTTCTCATTACAGCTTTATGCTATTTTAAAGTGAAAGTTAAGTTAGAGCTTTTGCTATTCATATTTCGAAATATCATTGAAATTTAACGTTAGTTTCATTCATGCTTTTTTTATTCCCTTTGTCTAAATACATTTTATTACTTGCCGAGTTTGTTCTATCAGCTATCCGTTCCTCCACCCGCGATAAAAAAAGTAATTATTTGGCTGTGACGAAACCTTCGGTATCTAACCGATTGGTTCCCCCATTGGCCTCTCCAGCATCCAGAATAACGCCCACAGCTTCTAATGCGCATGCGGCTAACAGTGAATCTCTTCTGTCTCAGAGAAGCGCATTCACAGTAGCCGCATGCGCATTAAAGAAGGGAATCCTGTTTACATCACAAAAGTTACGTGTATCGCAGCGTATATCGTCCAATTGCGCATGCACAAACATTTTTCATTGTCGGTTACGAGCGCGCATCTTGACGTAAATTACGTCAGGTCAGTTGAAGATTCAAGCTTGCATAAACCAGGAAGATGGCGAGGGAGCGGAGGAAGGCAATGTTTTATGCGATCAGTAAAAATAAAATTATTTAGTCACACTTTGATTTGTTTAAAAAAATAAGTTAGCGACTTGCTTAATTGAATTGAGGTTTAACTGTAGGTAGATTCATTAGCACAAAAATTTACTTTCACTTTAATATACGTGTATATAATAACATGCTCTTTTAATGTGTGATTTTTTCAGACCAGTTATTACTTTATCTGTTGTAAATAACCATATTTATTCAGTAGAAATGATAATTAAACACAACTAATATTTTGGATCAGTGCTAAGGGTTATAACAGGCACATCACATACTGAGATTCAGAGTATCAGTATCCATGCACTGCTGCAGAGCTTCTAATAACTGTAAGACAGGGAGAGGACTTAAAAATAACTAACGAGTCAGTCGGCAGCGGTCCAGCCAATAGCTGAAGATGTGATGTCACAGCTGCCCAAACCAGTTCCCAGTTTGTCCTCTTACCTTTGCTCTACTTCTGTTGTTCTGTTATTTGTGTCAGGAGAAGTTGAACAATGTAGAATGAAGCATTTATAAATAGTATTATGTGTAGTAACAGAACTTTGTATTATATTTTTATTATTTATTTTGACCCCATTTCCTTTAACTTAAGTCTGAAAATAAAGACTTTTCCAGCACTGACAACTGAAAGAGCACATAGCAGGATTTACAAGCCTAACCCCACCCCATAACGGTCCTTACTTGGTTTCAGCAGAGAAACAATGCAAGTTTTTCTAACATAATGACTGTGGCCAGCCTTGTTTACAGAAACCAGTCCTGATCGGCTCCTCTAAATAATGCAAGTGGTGAGTGCAATCTGTGTGTTGAAAAACAATTGACATTAGTAAGGTGTTAATGCACAATGTTGTTAAAGTGTTAATTAATTCCAAGACTACAAAACAAAATTGTAATTACAAGGCTGCTGAGATACATCATATCTCAAACCATTTAATAATTGTCACTAGACATGTGCACAGTGGAAAAATTTGTTTCGGTTCGTTTTGGCCCGATTCAGATTTTTTTGAATTTCATGGCCATTCGAATGTAACGAATAAATCCAAACTAATTCAGATTTATTCATTACAAATGCATTTGGATTAGTTTAGTTTCGTTGCTAGGGTTATTCGATTTGAATCTCTGAATTTGCCTAATTCATCTGAAATTCGATTCGCAACGAAACAAAATGCACATGTCTAAAATATGTCACCCTAATCCGGACCTTAACATTCCCCCCAAACTCTAATATGTAAACCTGACACCTAGCCACAACTCCTAACCCTAATCTTGCAAAATATTCCCCAATCAAAGGCCCTTTGACAAAGCAGATGCGAAACGCGTGTCAGGCGTTCGCACTGCCTCTCTTCTCTCCTCTATTTGAGTTAATTTGTTGGCCTTAATTGGCAATTTTTGTAGAACTTTATCCGATTATATATACTTACAGGGGGACCTTTTTTGGGAACGATAGTGTAGATCCTGAGGACTCTCCCTTCTAGTTTATGGTAATATTCCCTCATGGTTAATCCAGTGTTCGTTTGTACCGGAACCTCCCCTGCCCAATTTTGGGTTACTTAATTCTGCAAGCCTCCTTAGACACATATTTCATATTTATATAGGTTTATCCTGCATGCTTTACCTGTAGTGTTTGTTCTATTTTTAATTATTTTTTAATATTGGGTGGCATGGTCCACAGACTCCACATCTATTTTTACTTATATTTATTAAATGTTAAGTTTTAACTTCACCTGCACTCCACTCCGCAAACATTGTATATAACTACCCTTATAAAGTGTGCCAGTAAATGCTTCTCCTCTCTCTCTCTTGTTTTTCTCAAATTATACCATAAGGCATTAGGCACTACCCTCCTTTATATACATAGGCTTATTTAAGGGGTTCGAGGTTAGTTATCATTACCCCACCTTCCCAAGAGGTATCTAGGGGTTTCTTCTTACTATTAGTATTCACTATTATGAACCTGCTCTCTAGTAGTCACTATTAGTAACCTGCTCTCTAGTAGTCACTATTAGTAACCTGCTGTCTAGTAATCACTATTAGCAACCTGCTCTCTAGTAGTCACTATTAGTAACCTGCTGTCTAGTAATCACTATTAGTAACCTGCTCTCTAATATTCACTTTTAGTAACCTGCAGTGCTGTCTAGTAGTCACTATTAGTAACCTGCTCTCTAGTAGTCACTATAAGTAACCCGCAGTGCTGTCTAGTAGTCACTATTAGTGAAATGCTCTCTAGTAGTCACTATTAGTAACCTGCTGTCCAGTAATCACTATTAATAACCTGCTCTCTAGTAGTCACTATTAGTAACCTGCAGTGATGTCTAGTAGTCACTGTTAGTAACCTGCTCTCTAGTAGTCACTATTAGTAACCTGCTGTCTAGTATTCACTATTAGTAGCCTGCAGTGCTGTCTAGTAGTCACTAGTAGTAACCTGCAGTGTTCTCTAGTAGTCACTATTAGTAATCTGCTCTCTAGTAGTCACTATTAATAACCTGCTGTCTAGTATTCACTATTAGTAACCTGCTCTCTAGTAGTCACTATTAGTAACCTGCAGTGTTCTCTAGTAGTCACTATTAGTAACCTGCTATCTAGTAGTCACTATTAGTAACATGCAGTGCTCTCTAGTAGTCACTATTAGTAACCTGCTCTCTAGTAGTCACTATTAGTATAACCTACTGTCTAGTATTAAATATTAGTAACCTGCTCTCTAGTATTCACTATTAGTATCCTGCTCTCTAGTAGTCACTATTAGTAACCTGCAGTGCTGTCTAGTAGTCACTATTAGTTAACTGCAGTGCTCTCTAGTAGTCACTATTAGTAAACTGCTCTCTAGTAGTCACTATTAGTAACCTGCTGTCTAGTAGTCACTATTAGTAACCTGCAGTGCTCTAGTAGTCACTATTAGCAACCTGCTCTCTAGTATTCACTATTAATAACCTGCTGTCTAGTATTCACTATTAGTAATCTGCTGTCTAGTAGTCACTATCAGTATTCTGCCAGCCAATAGTCACTATCAGTATCTTGCTAGCCAGTAGTCATTATCAGTAACCTGCTGGCTAGTAGTCACTATCAGTACCCTGCTAGCCAGAGGTCACTATCGGTACCATGCTAGCCAGTAGTCGCTATCAGTATCCTGCTAGCCAGTAGTTGCTATCAGTATTCTGATAGCCCACGGTCTCTATCAGTATTCTGATAGCCAGTAGTCGCTATCAGTATTCTGCTAGGCAGTAGTTGCTATCAGTACCCTGCTAGCCAGTATTCACTATCAGTAACCTGCTTTCTAGTAATTATTATCCTGCTGGGCAGTAATTGCTAAAACTAGTAACCGGCTGGATAGTACTCATTATTAGTAAACTATTGGGCAGTAGTCACTATTGATAGCCTGCTGGCTAGTAATTGCTATTAGTAACCTGGGCCTCCATCACATATAGAGCGTCGTCCACAAAAGCCGGCAACGCCATATTTGACGCAATTTTGGTATTACATATACGGCGTAGCATACAAGTTACGCCCGTATATTTCACCCGCCGCTCGCAATTTTTACTCCCATAGGCTAAAATGGGACCACGTCGTAAATCGGTATCCAATATCCAGCGCAATGCCTTACGTGGTGAAAATAGAGAAATCTTACTCCATTTTTACCTCGCCAAAAAAAGGCAGCCATAGCAGGCATTGCGCTGAGTATTAGAGCACCGTAACTCGTGAAAATGCCTGCAAAAATAAACTAACACCTAACGCATGCGCAATGTCTATCTACCTGTCAACCGCTATCCCCCACCGCAATAACTAATAAAGTCTATTAACCCCTAAACCACCATAGCCCACATAGCCTATTAAATGTATTAACCCTTAATCTGCCGCCCCCAACGTCGCCGCCACTATAATAAAGTTATTAACCCCTAAACCTAAGTCTAAACCTAACACCCCCTAACTTAAATATTATTTTTAATATTTACTATTATTACCTAAATTATTCCTATTTAAAACTAAATACCTATAAAATAAACCCTAAGATAGCTACAATATAATTAATAATTACATTGAAGCTATTTTATGATTTATTTTTATTTTACAGGCAAGTTTGTATTTATTTTAACTAGGTACAATAGCTATTAAATAGTTAATAACTATTTAATAGCTACCTAGTTAAAAAAAACTACAAATTTACCTGTAAAATAAATCCTAACCTAAGTTACAATTACACCTAACACTACACTATCATTAAATAAATTAAATTAATTAACTACAATTACCTAAAATTAAATACAATTAAATAAAATAAACTATAGTACAAACCCCCCCCCACTAAATTACAGAAAATAAAAAAAAATTACAAGAAGTTTAAACTAATTACACCTAATCTAAGCCCCCTAATAAAATAAAAAAGCCCCCAAAATAATAAAATTCCCTACCCTATACTAA
Organism: Bombina bombina; assembly: GCF_027579735.1. Taxonomy (NCBI): domain Eukaryota; kingdom Metazoa; phylum Chordata; class Amphibia; order Anura; family Bombinatoridae; genus Bombina; species Bombina bombina. The sequence continues at coordinate 1,425,160,885 of NC_069499.1, read as the reverse complement.
ATTACAAATAGCCCTTAAAAGGGCTTTTTGCGGGGCATTGCCCCAAAGTAATCAGCTCTTTTACCTGTAAAAAAGAAATACAACCCCCCAACATTGAAACCCACCGCCCACACACCCAGCCTTACTCTTAATCCCACCCAATCCCCCCTTAAAAAAACCTAACACTAACCCCTTGAAGACCACCCTACCTTGAGCCGTCTTCACCCAGCCAGGCAGAAGTCTTCATCCGATCCGGGCAGAAGAGGTCCTCCAGCCGGGCAGAAGTCTTCATCCAAGCGGCATCTTCTATCTTCTTCCATCCAACGAGGAGCGGCTCCATCTTGAAGACATCCGACACGGAGCATCCTTCCTGGCCGATGACTAACTGACGAATGAAGGTTCCTTTAAATGACGTCATCCAAGATGGCATCCCTTCAATTCCAATTGGCTGATAGAATTCTATCAGCCAATCGGAATTAAGGTAGGAAAAATCCTATTGGCTGATGCAATCAGCCAATCTGATTGAAGTTCAATCCGATTGGCTGATCCAATCAGCCAATAGGATTGACCTCGCATTCTATTGGCTGTTCCGATCAGCCAATAGAATGTGAGCTCAATCCTATTGGCTGATTGCATCAGCCAATAGGATTTTTCCTACCTTAATTCCGGGGGTCTATCCGATAAAAATCATCGCCCGCAAAAGCTGGCAACGCCAATATTTGCGCGGGTTTGGTATCCTATATACGGCGTAACCTAGAAGTTACTCGTGTATATTTCTGCCGTCGCCCGTAGCTTTTTGGGCCATAGGCAGGTATACCAAACCCGCGCAGTTTGGTATCCAATATACAGCGTAAGGACTTACGTGGCGAAAATGGAGAAATCTTACTCCATTTTCACCTCGCCACAAGCAGCCGTAAGAAGCCTTACGCTGACTATTGGAGCCCCGTAACTCCCTAAACTGGCTGCTAAAATAAACCTAACACCTAACGCATGCGCAATGTCTATCTCCCTGTCAACCGCGATCTGCTAAAATAAACCTAACAACTAACGCATGCGCAATGTCTATCTCCCTGTCAACCGCGATCCCCCGCCGCAATCCCTAATAAAGTATTTAACCCCTAAACCGTCGCCATCTACATAAACTAACCCCCTACTGTGAGCCCCTAAAACCGCCACCATCTAACTGATCTATCCCCTAATGTGAACCCCTTACACCGCCGCCATCTATATTAAAATTATTAACCCCTAATTTAATCTACCTACCCCGCCGCCAGCTATATTATCTATATTAACCCTAAGTATATTATAGTTAATATAGTATTTATATAAACTATATTAACTCTATCTAACCCTAACACCCCTAACTAAATTCTTATTAAATAAATCTAATTCATATTATAAACTAAAATATTCCTATTTAAATCTAAATACTTACCTATAAAATAAACCCTAAGATAGCTACAATGTAATTAATAATTACATTATAGCTATGTTAGGGTTTATATTTATTTTACAGGTAAATTGTTAATTATTTTAACTAGGTATAATAGCTATTAAATAGTTATTACCTATTTAATAGCTACCTAGTTAAAATAATTACCCAATTACCTGTAAAATAAATCCTAACCTTAGTTACAAATACACCTACACTATCAATAAATTAAATAAACTACAAATATCTATCTAAAAATACAATTAAATAAACTAAACTAAATTACAAAAAATAAAAAAAATTTACAAGATTTTTAAGCTAATTACACCTATTCTAAGCCCCCTAATAAAATAATAATCCCCCAAAATAAAAAAATTCCCTACCCTATTCTAAATTAAAAATAGTTCAAAGCTCTTTTACCTTACCAGCCCTTAAAAGGGCCTTTTGTGGGGGCATGCCCCAAAGAAAACTGCTCTTTTGCCTGAAAAAAAACACAATACCACCCCCCAACATTACAACCCACCACCCACATACCCCTAATCTAACCCAAACCCCCCTTAAATAAACCTAACACTACCCCCCCTGAAGATCTCCCTACCTTGTATTCACCCCTCCGGGCAGAACTCCTCATCCAATCCGGGCGATGTCTTCCAGCAAGCGGCAGTGAAGTCTTCTTCCATCCGGGCGATGTCTTGAAGCAAGCGGCAGAGAGTCTTCTTCCATCGGCGATGTCTTCAAGCAAATCGGCATCTTCAATCTTCTTTCTTCGCTCCTCCGCCGCGGAGCATCCATCCGGCACGACGACTTCCCGACGAATGAGGTTCCTTTAAATGACGTCATCCAAGATGGCGTCCATCGAATTCCGATTGGCTGATAGGATTCTATCAGCCAATCGGAATTAAGGTAGAAAAATCTGATTGGCTGATTGAATCAGACAATCGGATTGAACTTGAATCTGATTGGCTGATTCAATCAGCCAATCAGATTTTTCGACCTTAGGGGGTTATAGATTTAATATAGCTGGCGGCGGTTTAGGGGTTAATAACTTTATTAGGTAGCGGCGGTTTAGGGGTTAATACATTGTTATTGTTAGGATAGTGAGGGGGGATAGCGGATAGAGGGTTAGACGTGTCGGGCTATGTTAGGGAGGCGTGTTAGACATGTCGGGCTATGTTAGGGAGGCGTGTTAGACAGTGCGGGTGATTTAGACTTTAGTCAGGTTTTGTAGGCGAGGGCAGTTTCTAACGTGCCGCAAGTCACTGGCGACGCCAGAAATTTGTACTTGCGCAGATTTCTGGACATCGCTGGTTTATCTGACTTACGGCACGTTAGCATCTGACGGCGCAGTATATGGGATAGCTCGAGTTGCGAGCTGAAACTGCGAGCGACGCGGGTTCCCTCGCTTGCGCCACAAACTACGATTTATATCGGATTGTGCCCCTGATTTGCGGATAGAATTCTATAAGCCAATCGGAAATGAAGGGACGCAATCTTGGATGACGACTTCTGCCCGGCTGGGTGAAGACGGCTCAAGGTAGGGTGGTCTTCAAGGGGTTAGTGTTAGTTTTTTTTAAGTGGGGATTGGGTGGGTTTTAGAGTAAGGTTGGGTGTGTGGGTGGTGGGTTTTAATGTTGGGGGTTGTATTTCTTTTTTACAGGTAAAAGAGCTGATTACTTTGGGGCAATGCCCTGCAAAAAGCCCTTTTACGGGCTATTTGTAATTTAGTATAGGGTAGGGAATTTTATTATTTTGGGGGGCTTTTTTATTTTATTAGGGGGCTTAGATTAGGTGTAATTAGTTTAATCTTCTTTTAAATTTTTTTATTTTCTGTAATTTAGTGTTGTTTTTTTGTACTATAGTTTATTTTATTTAATTGTATTTAATTTTAGGTAATTGTAGTTAATTAATTTAATTTATTTAATGATAGTGTAGTGTTAGGTGTAATTGTAACTTAGGTTAGGATTAATTTTACAGGTAAATTTGTAGTTATTTTAACTAGGTAGCTATTAAATAGTTATTAACTATTTAATAGCTATTGCACCTAGTTAAAATAAATACAAACTTGCCTGTAAAATAAAAATAAATCCTAAAATAGCTACAATGTAATTATTAATTATATTGTAGCTATCTTAGGGTTTATTTTATAGGTAAGTATTTAGTTTTAAATAGGAATAATTTAGTTAATAATAGTAATATTATTTAGATATATTTAAATATTATTTGTTAGGGTTAGGGTTAGACTTAGGTTTAGGTGTTAATAAATTTATTATAGTGGCGGCGACGTTGGCGGCGGCAGATTAGGGGTTAATGCATTTAATAGGCTATGTGGGCTATGGCGGTTTAAGGGTTTATACTTGAATAGGTTAATTGCGTTGTGGGCTATGGCGGTTTAGGGGTTAATTTAGTTATTACTTGTGGTGTAGGTTTGATGGCGGATATAGGGGTTAATAGTTTAAATAGGCATATTGCGTTGTCGGGGGTTGTCAGTCTAGGGGTTAATACATTTAATATTAGTAATGAGAGGGGGGATTGCGGATATAGGGGTTTTACGTGTCGGCTTATTTTTGGGAGGCGTGTTAGACTTTTACGGGAGATTTGTTATTTTCTTTACTTTTCTTAGGCGCCGGCAGTTTCTAAAGTGCCGTAAGTCACTAGCGACTCAAGAAATTTGTATTTACACTCATTTCTGGACTTCGCTAGTTTATCCGACTTACATCACTTAGGAAATGCAGACGCCATATATGTAATACCCCGATGTGCGAGGTGAAATTACGGGCGGCGCAGGTTTCCACGCTTGCGCTGAAACCTGCGCCGTATATTTGATCGCGCCCCTGATGACTAGTCGTCACCATCCATCAGTATCCTGTTTGCCAGTAGTTATATTTTATTTTCCCCTACTCCAGGTAAAGTTCTGTGATTGTTAAAAGTTCTTCTGGATATTGCCTAGAAATGGTAGATATAAAAATGACATTGTACTCAAACTTTTTGTTGACCATATGGATATTATATCATTGAGTAAGCTGTCTCTTTAAAATCTTGACTATTGGAGAGTCAGGAAATACACTGTGCAGCCAGCTATATGTTACGTCACTTCTTGGCACTCAAACAATTAAACAAACAGTGTTACTTAAAAAAACATGTTATGTCAGATTAAAAAAATAAATATCACAAATTACTTTGTATTGTACTTTTCTAAAGTAAATCTTGGCTCTGTATACTAACTGGTAGATTATTTTTTATGCTTAGTAGCTGTATAGAATCATGTTTTTGTGGGCCAAATAAATAAATAAATACTTTTTGAATACAATAGTTTTTGATTATAATGTTATATTGCCGCTGATTGTTTTAAATATTTTTTTCTGTATATATATGAACTTTGTATAAGCAAGGTTGATGGTATTAATTTCAAAATTAGCGATTTTGGGGTGGAGACTAGAGACCTCACCACAGGTAATTGTTTTTACCCGATGAAAACACCTGAGGGTGTATAAAAGGTCAGATGAGACCAAAGACTGCAGCTACGATTACGGCTTCTATTGCCGAAACGCGTCAGTAGCCATTCCAGAAGTGAGCTAGTTTTTTTCACCCGCATTGCCGCTTTGTGTACACACTATCAGAATGTGGATGTTTTAACCATTGAACATTAAAAGTTACTTTTTAAAATCTCACTGAGAGTTCTCCTCTTCTTTGGATGATGAATAAGATTTGGTGACTTGAAACTAAGTGTAGCACGTCAGTGAGGATTTCCCTTGCGCTAACTATTCCCACCCACCTACACAAGGAGATCATGACAGAACGATGATGTCACCCGCCGACATTGAGTGATCCGAACAGGGGATACGCGAAGACCCGTAGGCTCTCAGAGGTAAATTTCTATTTTTACCATTGACGTGGTGAGCGTATTGAGCAGGAGGCCGCCGGAGTATCCCCAGGACCGGTTCAGTGGTTTGGCGAAGGTTCTTGAACTATTCTGTATATTTGCTGTCTGAGGGACAGCATGTGAGGTGGGAGTAAGAACCATTACATAGTTCTTCGCTCTTCAGGCTAATTATTATAGTTGTTCATTAGGTGCCTACACACAGTTTGCTGGTATTATATATATATATATACACACACACACACATTTACAAAGTTTTGTTTAGCACACCTTACAAACAGTTTATATACATCTTTGAGAGTGCTGCCAATGAGACCAAGTAGTTACACAAAACAGAGTACATTGGCATACATCCACTTGCAAATAAACAACAAATTTTTCAATGCTGCAAAAAACATCTAGGGGTAGATTTATCAAATGTCGGGTGGACATGATCCGCTGTAGCATACACTTTCGGCATTTATCAATGCACAAGCATTTCTTGTGAAATGCTTGTGCAATGCCACCCCCTGCACATTTGCGGCCAATTGGCCGCTAGCAGGGGGTGTCAATCATCCTGATCGGATCCTATAGAGATGATTGCAGTCCGCCAACTCAGAGATGGCGGATGAGTTAAGGAGCAGCGGTCTTACGACTGCTGCTTCTTAACTTATGTTTCCAGCGAGCCAGAAGACTTGCGCGGAAACAGCAGCATCCGCTGCATAATAAATCTACCCCCTATTCTTTAATATTAAAATAGGTATCTTAATTACACAATATGGCCATATTCTGCTTAGCCAGTCACCAACTTACAAGGTGTCTCAATGTTGACTGGTCCTAACACCACATTACTTTGCCATTATGGGCTGAATCATTCCTGCTTTTTCTCTTCATGATAGAATAAGACTCCCTGGTTTTATATACACAGATCAATTACATTTTTGTTTATGCAAAGAAAGATATGCAGCAGTACAGAAACGGTTAGACAAGTCCTGGGGAGTCCCAAAACACCATCTGAAACCATACTCAAGTGCAAGTAATGGCAAAAGCATATGTGGAATGACATAGATCCATAAGGATACAGGACATCCACTAATGTGGAGGCCAAATAAGCTGAGCTGAATATATCCTATACCCAAGGATTAAAAATTGCTTGTTTATCCTCAAATATCGAATGCTGTCTAAAACCAGCTGGGAAGTGTAACCAGTGACTCCTAAAGGCAATTATTCATAGCTATACAGGATATCCGCTGAAGTGGAAGACAGAATGTGAGGCTGAAGTCCTGGGGGTCAATTTATCAAACTCCGTACAGAGCTTGATGCCCCGAAGACTTGCCTAAAGACCGCTGCTCCATAACCTGTTCGCCTGCTCTAAGGGGGCGGACAGAAATCAACCCGATCAAATACAATCAGGTTGATTGACACCCCCTGCTAGCGGGCGGCATTGCACCAGCAGTTCACAAGAACTGCTGGTGCAATGATAAATGCTGACAGCGTATGCTGTCAGCATTTATCGATGTGCAGCGGACATTATACTCTACATCGTATCATGTCCACTCGCACATTGATAAATTGACCCCCTGGAGCAGTAGGATTCCTAGGTCGTATATACACAGATTCTTTTCCTACAAGCCATATTTGTAAAACATTATATCTGGCATTCATGTGAGAAGATTTGCACCTTTTCTGGTTTGTTTTTTGGGGCAAAGTCTCAGGACACAATTCAAATATGTTATGAATGTTCCTTAAATGCTGCTATTCTAGAGAGATTATTCAGTATAAGACTGGACAGTCTATTAAAATATGCAAATTAATGTAGTTACTATAATGGCAAGTTACTCTGTATTAAGACAATCTTTCTATGCATAATTATGTAACTTAATTACTGCTAAATAAATCCAGCTAAAGTTAACTTAAAGGGATAGTCTAGTCAAAAATAAACTTTCATGATTCAGATAGAGCATGTAATTTTAAGCAATTTTCTATTTACTCCTATTATCAATTGTTCTCTTGGTATCTTTATTTTAAAAAGCTGGAAAGTAAGCTTAGGAGCCAGCCCATGTTTAGTTCAGCATAAGGGGAGCGCTTGCTTATTGGATGGCTACATTTAGACACCAATCAGCAAGCGCTATCCAGGTGCTGAACCAAAAATGGGCCGGCTTCTAAGTTTATATTCCAGCTTTTTAAAATAAAGATACCAAGAGAAGGAAGAAAAATTGATAATAGGAGTAAATTAGAAAGTTGCTTAAAATGGTATGCTCTATCTGAGTCATGAAAGTTTAATTTTGACTATACTATCCCTTTAAGGTGGACATTTCATGTGTCAGGGAAGATATCTGTGATTACATGCTTTAATTGAAAAAAACAGTAAATTATTGTGTTATTTTATTCTCTAACGGCAAGATTACAAGTCACACGGTATGGTCTTTGTGCACGCAATAATCATACCGCCGATATTACAAGTCTTTAAAAATCACGATTGCGCGCACTGAATCGCCTTTAACGCAGCAATCCTAACCGTGGTCGAAGAGCTGTAGTTTACTGTTTTCCGCAACTAACAAGTTGCACAAAACACACCAAAAAAACCTTACAAAGTGCACTTACACCCATAATCTACACTATTAACCCCTAAACCACCATTCCCCCACAACGCAAACAATAAATACAACTATTAACCCCTAAATCACCATCCCCCACAACGCAAAGTTTCTAAATAAACTATTAACCCCTAAACCGCCATCCCCCCACATTGCACACACTAAGTAAAACTATTAACCCCTAAACTGCCATCCCTACACATCGCAAACACTAAGTAAAACTATTAACCCCTAAACCGCCATCCCCCCACAACGCAAACAATAAATACAACTATTAACCCCTAAATCACCATCCCCCACAACGCAAAGTTTCTAAATAAACTATTAACCCCTAAACTGCCATCCCCCCACATTGCACACACTAAGTAAAACTATTAACCCCATAAACTGCCATCCCTACACATCGCAAACACTAAGTAAAACTATTAACCCCAAAACCGCTGTCTCCCCACATCGCATTGTGGCGGCGCAGAGTTAACCGGCTTCCTTAGGGTTGCTGGGTTACGTGTTCAGTCACTCTTCTGTAAATCCATAGGTTTTTCTCCTCCAGGTAGTTGCACATGGTACAGCAAGCACTACATGGATCCCTACTGGGTATAGAGTACAGATTTGGTATCCTAGAGGGTGGTGTGAGGGTCCAGTTTTTTGTTGAGAGCTTGTTGGAGCAAGGGGCAGCATGCAGCAGGTTGGATCCTTTTGTGCCTCTCTCTGCCGCATGCTGGCCCTAGTCTCCTGAGGACATGGAAGCTTTTATATTTGGGGCCCTGATCTGACTCCCCTTTTGGATGTTTTCTCTTCAATAAAAGTTTAGATGTTTTTCATGCCATAATATATGCTTGTTTATTTTACTGTATTACATTTGTATATACATTTGTTGGTACATTACTACCCCTACCCAATGGGCAAATGTCTTGTATGCCCTATCTTATGTCCAGCCTGTTCAAGCAAGATTATAGATGCTATGGGGCCTATCATTTCTAACAAATTCTTTCAATGCCAAAGGTTGTGTAAAAAGGAAAAGTTATTATCATTATTTGCAAAAAATGTTTAACTACATACAATAAGTTGCTCTGAAGACTTTGTTGGAAAAACAGCATGATGGGCCACATATGGTAGAGGAGACTTCTAAATGGAAAGCCTAAATTACAGCATATACTATTGTTATTGATGTAATTTTCATGACAAGTAGACCCACTAGCTCCATCAATGCAAAATATAACAATACATTAACTTATTATATAACTTAAAAATTATATAATATGTCATCATGGATCATTTAGAAGTATTCACTGGTCAATCTTCAGATTGGAATTATCAACATATTCTCATTAGGCAGTTAATCTTGAATGCACTCAGTGACATAAATGTAGCTCAGTTGAGACTATGCTGTGTGGATGCTAGCTATGGCAGGCTTGCTGTTTGGGAAGAGCGAGAGGGGCAGCAGCCCTGGGCCCTACGCTTTGAGGGGCCCCGCACTATCATCAGGGATGAGGGTATGAGAAGGTGCGATATACATAAAAATTCTGTATTTAGTTTATGGGGAAGTGTTTGTCTAGGGCAGTCTGGGTTTCCATTTGTGTGTTCGGGTTTGAAGTTTAGTCAGGCCTGAACATGCAAATGTCCGGGTTTGGTGGGAAATGTACTGTACTAGTAATGTCCTTCTTACTGAGTGACAGCTCCTACATAATGCTTAGCTGTGGCTTGTGAGTGTGAGTGTGTGTTTGTCAGTGTCTTTGTGTGCGTGTGAGACAATGTGTGTGAGAGTAAATGTGTTTGTGTTTGAGAGTCTGTGTGTGTGAGTGTGAGAAAGAATGTGTGAGTGTATAGGTTAGTGTTTGAGTGTCTGTGTGTGTGTAAGAGAGAGAATATATGTGTGAGAGTGTGTGTGAGAGAGGGTTTGTGTAAGAAAAAGTGTGTGTTTGTGTGAGAGAGAATCTGTGTGAGAGTGTATGCGTTAGTGTTTGAGAGTCTATGTGTGTGAGAGAGTGAGTGTTTGTGTGTAAGTGAGAGTCTGTGTGTGTGAGAGAGAATGTGTGAGTGTATGTGTTAGTGTTTGAGAGTCTGTGTGAGGGAGTGTCTGTGTAAAAGGGAATATTTCTTAGTCTCAGTGCAATATTTCAAAGGGATCCTTTACTATACATCGTCAATGTCATGGCCATCCTGGTTAAAATATATCACCAGCATTGCCACCCATTGAGATGTATAGTAAAATGCCTCTTTGTGATGCTGCCTGTTAACAATGATGAAATAGCAGTGGATCCCTTTGGAATACTTTGCCGCCTCACAGCACTTTTGATTGTCGGGACCTTAGAGCGAACAATATAAAATTATCATCTTATAAGTTGTTTCTATTACAACCCACTGGGAGCAGGGCCGGCCTTAGCCATTGCAGGGCCCAAGGCAAGATGACAAAATGGGGCCCCCTTTCTTCCCGCCTCCAACCTCGCCCAATCTCCGCCTCAAACCCCGCCCACAGCTTTTAAAATAGAAAATTATGGGAGAAAAATAATTTAAGGTAGTCAACGTATTATTTCTACCATAAACAGACCTTTAATGAAAATATATACACAAATGCGGGAAAGGGGCAACAGAATAAACACCCACAAGAAGAGATACCATTCTTAACCTATACATATATGGACAACTGTAAAAAACAGAAACAGAGGCGCCACATGTGTAGATCAATAGATACCAAGACGTGAATCTGGACAAGACACAGGATACTCACAAACGTGAAGGCACTCTCTTGTGCCTGTTAGAGGCAGGCTGGTATTCTAAACAGCAAACCAGCTGGCTGTGTATACGAATCCCCGTTGTGATGTCCTGGAGAGGTGGATGTCCTGCAAGGCAGTCCTTGCCTGGATGGTATCCTAAAGGTTGGAACAAGGGAGAAAGGCTGGAAAGCTTGTTGTGTTTTGTTTATGGGAAAAAACAAATAATCCTGGATTCACATAGGCTCCGATGTGTCCTCTGTGTCTTTGTCTGTACAAGCGTATTTATCACGCCTGGCAGAAATGAGCTCAAGCTGCAATCAGGTTGGTCTTTCACAATCTTCAGTCACCTGACACAACAGTGACTCTAATATCGCTTGAAAAAGGCTGCAGTAGCAGCTGAAACGCGTAGCGTTTAGAACTCTGCTTTTCCAATTCAATTTGACGACGGAGCCTGGGGAAACCATCTGTCCTGATATTAGAGTCACTGTTGTGTCAGGTGACTGAAGATTGTGAAAGACCAACCTGATTGCAGCTTGAGCTCATTTCTGCCAGGCGTGATAAATACGCTTGTACAGACAAAGACACAGAGGACACATCGGAGCCTATGTGAATCCAGGATTATTTGTTTTTTCCCATAAACAAAACACAACAAGCTTTCCAGCCTTTCTCCCTTGTTCCAACCTTTAGGATACCATCCAGGCAAGGACTGCCTTGCAGGACATCCACCTCTCCAGGACATCACGACGGGGATTCGTATACACAGCCAGCTGGTTTGCTGTTTAGAATACCAGCCTGCCTCTAACAGGCACAAGAGAGTGCCTTCACGTTTGTGAGTATCCTGTGTCTTGTCCAGATTCACGTCTTGGTATCTATTGATCTACACATGTGGCGCCTCTGTTTCTGTTTTTTACAGTTGTCCATATAAGAAAATTACATCACTTGTGAAGTGAAGACCGAGAGCTGCCTTTTCCACTTTTCCCTTTCTCAGACGGACTCATTTTGGGACTTTTTATTTGCACCGTTTATATTGGACATCTTCCAGTGTAACGTGTGTATTTTCACATATATACATTTGTATTTGTATTTTTTTATTTTTTTATTTACATATCATAATAATTTTTTAATTAAGTTTATATTTGATTTCAACAATTTATATATTAATTCTATAGCAATTTTGTATTTTAGTTATGCTTTTATTTTTATATGGGTTTATTATTATTATATATTTACACTAGGGCCACCCACACCACCTGTTAAGTAAGCGCCTCCTATAGGTTATCTGTGACACATAGTCACAGAGTTTCCAGTTTGTAGTATTAACCTATACATATAGTTACCTATATCATTTTTATTGTTGTTAAATCAATTGGCATTTAGATACTGCTCCCAAAGAAAGATCATATCATGATAGAGGTGTATGTTCCCTATCCCAAAGTAGTGGAGCTTTTCTAGAGTAATTGTGCTCTTTACCATTGCTTTCCATTCTGCTAAAGATGGGATGTGAGGGGATTTCCAATTTTTGGGGATGAGTTTTTTCGCTGTATTGATCATGATTTGATATAAGTGTCTTCTAATTTTACATGGGATATCCAAGTTTGCATTAAACAAAATCCTTTCTGGGGTGAGACATACTTGTGTGCCAATTGCCAAACATGCTTGTCTATGAACTTCTACCCAGAATGGGCGCAGGCTTTCACAACTCCACCAGACATGGAGCATAGTGCCTTCCAGACCACATCCCCTCCAGCATCTACCATTTGCATTCTGGAACATGTGTTTTAGTTTAGCAGGGGTTAAATACCACCTAGTGAGCAATTTAGTGTTAGTTTCTAGAACTGCTGCTGAATGACCCGATTTGGCTGTAGTCCGAAACCAGGACATCCAAGTCTTGTTGGAGAAGGTAGCATTCAGCTCCCTCTCCCATTTTTGAACATAGGCAGGCCTGGGTGGAAGGGTAGACCTAAGAACAAGCCCATACATCAGTGAGATCACTTTTTTTGGGTGATGTTGTGAAGTGCAAATGTTTTCAAATGGAGTCAACTGCCTCAACATGTCTGCTTTTCTTCTGTGTGAGAGTATATAGTGCCTGGCTTGGTGGTAAAGCAACCATGGTTTAAATTCGTTAAAGCCTTTCTCCACTAATTTCTGCCTAGGTGTTATTTTCCCTCCCTCCACCATCGCACAAACTGGGAGAAAGTCTGACATGCCTAGGGTGTGTGTAGCCTGCTTTGTTATCCCTTTTTGTTCAATGGGGAGTTCTTTATTGAATAAGAGAGTGGTCAAAGGTGAATATGTCGTGGAGATAATGTTCAGCTTGTCGCGCATTGCGATCCAACACAGCCATGTCTCCCTTATATTCGGATAAAGTTCTAGTAATGGCGAAGACAGATTCTGAGGGGCCCAACACATTCTACCTATTTGTGTGACTTTTAACAGTTGCGATTCTAGTTGGATATTTATCTTATAAGAGCCTGGACCCTGCCTACACCACTCCGCCACTTTGTTTAAGGATATTGCCTGCTTATATGCCTGAAGGCAAGGTACCCCCAGGCCTCCTTCTTCTCTACGTGAGTATAAGGTATTTTTTGCTAATCTGGGTGGTTTTCTATGCCATATATACGCATTCATGATATTTTGCAATTTACGGATATCTGTATCTACACCTGGGATTTGGAGGGCTTGCATCACATATAAGGCTTTTGGTAGCAACATCATTTTAGCTGCCGCTATTCTTCCCAACCATGATATATGTTTTGGGAGCCATGCAGAGACTAAAACTTGAAACTCCTCCTGGAGTCGACCGTAATTCAATTTGCGTAGGTTTTCTAAATTTGAGGTGATGTGTATACCTAAATAGCGCAAGGCCTTTACCTGAATTTTAAATGGGAAATTCTGTTTAATGGTGGTAAGGTCTTTTTCGTTTAAATTAATGGGATATATCTCGGACTTCAAGTTATTAACTAAAAAATTCGAAACTGCCCCATATTTCTCCAGTTCAGTCTGTACTGCCCGAAGGGATGTGAGCGGTGACGACAGGGTCATTAGGACATTGTCCGCGAACATGGCCAGCTTGTACTCATGGTCTAAGATATTGATACCCTTGATTTGCAAGTTGTTTCTTATTTTAACAGCCAATGGTTCTAGAGATAGTACAAACAGGAGGGGAGATAGGGGGCAACCCTGCCTCGTGCCATTATGAATTTCAAAGGGATCTGAAAGGGTGCCATTGACTAACACCTGAGCCGAAGGATTGAGGTACAGGGCCTGAATTTGCTGTATTAATTTCATGGGGAATCCAAATTTGTGAAGTGTGGCCAGGAGAAAGGTCCAATCTAAGCGATCAAATGCTTTCTCCGCGTCAGTTGAGAGGTATATTGAGGGTGTATTGGAATGTTTAAGGAAGTCTAGAAGGTTAAGAGTCTTGTTAATATTATCTTTAGCTTCCCTCCCTGGAACAAAACCGACCTGGTCACCATGTACCAGGTCAGGCAGAAATTTATTTATTCTGTTAGCCAAAATCTTGGCAAACAGCTTCATATCTACATTGAGCAATGAAATGGGCCTAAAATTGGCAGGTCTAGCTGGAGGTTTACCGGGCTTTGGGAGTACTGAGATATGGGCTTGTAGCATTGTGTCTAGAAATTGGCTTGAAACTGTGATGTCATTAAATAGATTTAACAAGTGAGGGATAAGTTGTTTGGCAAATGTTTTGTAGTAGCGGTTAGATAGACCGTCAGGTCCAGGGGCTTTATCAGGTTTCATTTCCCGGATGACTTCAATTATTTCTGTGTCTGTGATATGAGCTTCTAGTATCTAAATGTCTGCTTGTTTCAGTTTGGGCAGAGGGATGTCTTTTAGGTATTCTTCACATTTCAGATTATGCATAAGCTGTGATCTTTTAGGGAAGAGATTGTATAATTTGTGGTAAAAAGAGTGGAATGCCTTACCTATCGATTTTGTATCCTCTAAGTTGTTTCCTTTCTCAGAGACAAGGGAATGTATAAAAGTTTTGTTTTTTTGCTTTTTAAGGGCTCTGGCTAGCATTTTGCCCGCTTTGTTACCTTCGGTATAGTATTTTTGTTTTAGAAATAGCTGGAGTCTTTGGGATTCAATCTGGAGAAGATCATTTAGTTTGTTGCGCTTATCATGCAGATTGGCTAATAAGGATGCGTCTGAGGGATTTAGTTTCAATTGAAAATCTGCCTCTGAGACCTCTTGTGCTAACTTTTTATAGATAGTAGACTGCTGCTTCAGTTTCTGGGCTTTCATTTTAATAAATTCCCCCCTAATATAAGCCTTATGTGTTTCCCAGACTATAGCCTTACTAGTTTCGGGGATGCTATTTATTGTAAAGTAGGAGTCTAATTGGTTTGTGCACTTTAGTGCACAACATTTTATATAAAAAAACCATATAAATCCACTAATGTGGAGCACTATAACATTGTATATATTGCAATATACCATTTGTACTATTGGAACAACTGTTACAATTAGGAACAGTTGAGTTGAACTAGGCCTTATTTTTATGTGTTTTCTTATGATAACAAGAACATTACAGAGACGCCAGGGCCGGCCCTAGCAAGTGCAGGTGCCTAGGCAAAAGGACAGTGCAGGGCCTCTACCCAGAACAAAAAATACTTAAAAGAAATGGGGTAATGCACTGTACCACACAAACACACAGATATACTACACACACAGATATACTTATATACACATACATCCGCACACATTTAGACACATACACAGGTACACAGATATACACATATACCCCCCCCACACACACACACAGCCCCCCCCCACACACACAGCCCATACACACACAGCCCCCCCACACACACACAGCCCCCCCACCACACAGCCCACACACACACAGCCCCCCCCCCCACACACACACAGCCCACACACACACAAACAGCCCCCACACACACACAACCAGAAGAAACCCTCTGTAAATGTGGCAAAGAATCGGGCACACATATAGTTAATAGCCCCCCCCCCACACACACAATCAACACACACACTACACACAGTACACACTAGCGGCTAGATTTAGAGTTTTGTCGGTAAGGACCCGAAAAGCTAACGCCGGCTTTTTTCTGGCCGCACCATAAAAATAACTCTGGTATTGAGAGTCCACATAAAGGCTGCGTGAGGCTCCAAAAAAGGAGCGTAGAGCATATTTAACGCAGCTTCAACTCTCAATACCAGAGTTGCTTACGCAAGCGGCCAGCCTCAAAAACGTGCTCGTGCACGATTCCCCCATAGGAAACAATGGGGCTGTTTGAGCTGAAAAAAAACTTAACACCTACAAAAAAGCAGCGTTCAGCTCCTAACGCAGCCCCATTGTTTGCTATGGGGAAACACTTCCTACGTCTGCACCTAACACTTTAACATGTACCCCGAGTCTAAACACCCCTAACCTTACACTTATTAACCCCTAATCTGCCGCCCCCACTATCGCTGACCCCTGCATATTATTATTAACCCCTAATCTGCCGCTCCGTAAACCGCCACTACTTACATTATCCCTATGTACCCCTAATCTGCTGCCCTAACATCGCCGACCCCTATATTATATTTATTAACCCCTAATCTGCCCCCCACAACGTCGCCTCCACCTGCCTACACTTATTAACCCCTAATCTGCCGACAGGACCGCACCGCTATTATTATAAAGTTATTAACCCCTAATCCGCCTCACTAACCCTATAATAAATAGTATTAACCCCTAATCTGCCCTCCCTAACATCGCCGACACCTAACTTCAATTATTAACCCCTAATCTGACGACTGGAGCTCACCGCTATTCTAATAAATGTATTAACCCCTAAAGCTAAGTCTAACCCTAACACTAACACCCCCCTAAGTTAAATATAATTTTAATCTAACAAAATTAATTAACTCTTATTAAATAAATTATTCCTATTTAAAGATAAATACTTACCTGTAAAATAAATCCTAATATAGCTACAACATAAATTATAATTATATTATAGCTATTTTAGGATTTATATTTATTTTACAGGTAACTTTGTATTTATTTTAACCAGGTACAATAGCTATTAAATAGTTAAGAACTATTTAATAGCTAAAATAGTTAAAATAATTACAAATTTACCTGTAAAATAAATCCTAACCTAAGTTACAATTAAATCTAACACTACACTATCAATAAATTAATTAAATACAATACCTACAAATAACTACAATGAAATAAACTAACTAAAGTACAAAAAATAAAAAAGAACTAAGTTACAAAAAATAAAAAAATATTTACAAACATAAGAAAAATATTACAACAATTTTAAACTAATTACACCTACTCTAAGCCCCCCTAATAAAATAACAAAGCCCCCCCAAAATTAAAAAAATGCCCTACCCTATTCTAGATTACTAAAGTTCAAAGCTCTTTTACCTTTCCAGCCCTGAACAGGGCCCTTTGCGGGGCATGCCCCAAGAAGTTCAGCTCTTTTGCCTGTAAAAAAAAAACATACAATACCCCCCCCAACATTACAACCCACCACCCACATACCCCTAATCTAACCCAAACCCCCCTTAAATAAACCTAACACTAAGCCCCTGAAGATCTCCCTACCTTGTCTTCACCTCACCGGGTTCAGCGATCGGTCCAGAAGAGGGTCCGAAGTCTTGATCCAAGCGGAGCAAGAAGAGGTCCATGATCCGGCTGAAGTCTTCATCCAAGCGGGGCAGAAGAGGTCTTCCATCCGATTGAAGTCTTCATCCAAGCGGGATCTTCTATCATCATCCATCCGGAGCAGAGCGGCAGGATCCTGAAGACCTCCGACGCGGAACATCCATCCTGGCCGACGACTGAATGACCAATGACGGTTCCTTTAAATGACGTCATCCAAGATGGCGTCCCTTGAATTCCGATTGGCTGATAGGATTCTATCAGCCAATCGGAATTAAGGTAGGAATATTCTGATTGGCTGATGGAATCAGCCAATCAGAATCAAGTTCAATCCGATTGGCTGATCCAATCAGCCAATCGGATTGAACTTGATTCTGATTGGCTGATTCCATCAGCCAATCAGAATATTCCTACCTTAATTCCGATTGGCTGATAGAATCCTATCAGCCAATCGGAATTCGAGGGACGCCATCTTGGATGACGTCCCTTAAAGGAACCGTCATTCTTCAGTTGGACGTCGCCGGATGAAGATGGGTCCACGGTGGAGGTCTTCAGGATGGAGCCGGTCCTCATCGGATGAAGATAGAAGATGCCGCTTGGAAGAAGATGGTTGCCGGTCCGGATCTACTCTTCTTCCCGGATAGGATGAAGACTTTGGACCCTCTTCTGGACTTCTTCAGCCATCGGATGATGGATGTCTAGCCCCCTCTTGGGTTGGATGAAGATATCGGAGCCAGGACGGATCGGTGTGATACCCGGTGAGGTGAAGACAAGGTAGGAAGATCTTCAGGGGCTTAGTGTTATATTTATTTAAGGGGGGTTTGGGTTAGATTAGGGGTATGTGGGTGGTGGGTTGTAATGTTGGGGGGGGGTATTGTATGTTTTTTTTTACAGGCAAAAGAGCTGAATTCTTTGGGGCATGCCCCGCAAAGGGCCCTGTTCAGGGCTGGTAAGGTAAAAGAGCTTTGAACTTTAGTAATTTAGAATAGGGTAGGGCATTTTTTATTTTGGGGGGCTTTGTTATTTTATTAGGGGGCTTAGAGTAGGTGTAATTAGTTTAAAATTGTTGTAAGATTTTTCTTATGTTTGTAAATATTTTTTTATTTTTTGTAACTTAGTTCTTTTTTATTTTTTGTACTTTAGTTAGTTTATTTCATTGTAGTTATTTTTAGGTATTGTATTTAATTAATGTATTGATAGTGTAGTGTAAGGTTTAATTGTAGGTAATTGTAAGTATTTTATTTAATTAATTTAATGATAGTATAGTGTTAGGTTTAATTGTAACAGGTTAGGATTTATTTTACAGGTAATTTTGTAATTATTTTAACTATTTTAGCTATTAAATAGTTCTTAACTATTTAATAGCTATTGTACCTGGTTAAAATAAATACAAAGTTGCCTGTAAAATAAATATTAATCCTAAAATAGCTATAATATAATTATAATTTATATTGTAGCTATATTAGGATTTATTTTACAGGTGAGTATTTAGCTTTAAATAGGAATAATTTATTTAATAAGAGTTAATTTATTTCGTTAGATTTAAATTATATTTAAGTTAGGGGGGTGTTAGTGTTAGGGTTAGACTTAGCTTTAGGGGTTAATACATTTATTAGAATAGCGGTGAGCTCCAGTCGGCAGATTAGGGGTTAATGTTTGAAGTTAGGTGTCGGCGATGTTAGGGAGGGCAGATTAGGGGTTAATACTATTTATTATAGGGTTAGTGAGGCGGATTAGGGGTTAATAACTTTATTATGATAGCGGTGCGGTCCGCTCGGCAGATTAGGGGTTAATAAGTGTAGGCAGGTGGAGGCGACGTTGTGGGGGGCAGATTAGGGGTTAATAAGAATATTCCTACCTTAATTCCGATTGGCTGATAGAATCCTATCAGCCAATCGGAATTCAAGGGACGCCATCTTGGATGACGTCATTTAAAGGAACCGTCATTGGTCATTCAGTCGTCGGCCAGGATGGATGTTCCGCGTCGGAGGTCTTCAGGATCCTGCCGCTCTGCTCCGGATGGATGATGATAGAAGATCCCGCTTGGATGAAGACTTCAATCGGATGGAAGACCTCTTCTGCCCCGCTTGGATGAAGACTTCAGCCGGATCATGGACCTCTTCTTGCTCCGCTTGGATCAAGACTTCGGACCCTCTTCTGGACCGATCGCTGAACCCGGTGAGGTGAAGACAAGGTAGGGAGATCTTCAGGGGCTTAGTGTTAGGTTTATTTAAGGGGGGTTTGGGTTAGATTAGGGGTATGTGGGTGGTGGGTTGTAATGTTGGGGGGGGTATTGTATGTTTTTTTTTTACAGGCAAAAGAGCTGAACTTCTTGGGGCATGCCCCGCAAAGGGCCCTGTTCAGGGCTGGAAAGGTAAAAGAGCTTTGAACTTTAGTAATCTAGAATAGGGTAGGGCATTTTTTTAATTTTGGGGGGGCTTTGTTATTTTATTAGGGGGGCTTAGAGTAGGTGTAATTAGTTTAAAATTGTTGTAATATTTTTCTTATGTTTGTAAATATTTTTTTATTTTTTGTAACTTAGTTCTTTTTTATTTTTTGTACTTTAGTTAGTTTATTTCATTGTAGTTATTTGTAGGTATTGTATTTAATTAATTTATTGATAGTGTAGTGTTAGATTTAATTGTAACTTAGGTTAGGATTTATTTTACAGGTAAATTTGTAATTATTTTAACTATTTTAGCTATTAAATAGTTCTTAACTATTTAATAGCTATTGTACCTGGTTAAAATAAATACAAAGTTACCTGTAAAATAAATATAAATCCTAAAATAGCTATAATATAATTATAATTTATGTTGTAGCTATATTAGGATTTATTTTACAGGTAAGTATTTATCTTTAAATAGGAATAATTTATTTAATAAGAGTTAATTAATTTCGTTAGATTAAAATTATATTTAACTTAGGGGGGTGTTAGTGTTAGGGTTAGACTTAGCTTTAGGGGTTAATACATTTATTAGAATAGCGGTGAGCTCCAGTCGTCAGATTAGGGGTTAATAATTGAAGTTAGGTGTCGGCGATGTTAGGGAGGGCAGATTAGGGGTTAATACTATTTATTATAGGGTTAGTGAGGCGGATTAGGGGTTAATAACTTTATAATAATAGCGGTGCGGTCCTGTCGGCAGATTAGGGGTTAATAAGTGTAGGCAGGTGGAGGCGACGTTGTGGGGGGCAGATTAGGGGTTAATAAATATAATATAGGGGTCGGCGGTGTTAGGGGCAGCAGATTAGGGGTACATAGCTATAATGTAGGTGGCGGCGGCGTGCGGACGGCAGATTAGGGGTTAATTATTGTAGGTAGCTGGCGGCGACGTTGTGGGGGGCAGATTAGAGGTTAATAAATATAATATAGGGGTCGGCGGTGTTAGGGGCAGCAGATTAGGGGTACATAAGTATAACGTAGGTGGCGGTCGGCAGATTAGGGGTTAAAAAAATTTAATCGAGTGGCGGCGATGTGTGGGGACCTCGGTTTAGGGGTACATAGGTGGTTTATGGGTGTTAGTGTACTTTAGAGTACAGTAGTTAAGAGCTTTATGAACCGGCGTTAGCCCAGAAAGCTCTTAACTACTGACTTTTTTCTGCGGCTGGAGTTTTGTCGTTAGATTTCTAACGCTCACTTCAGACACGACTCTAAATACCGGAGTTAGAAAAATCCCATTGAAAAGATAGGATACGCAATTGACGTAAGGGGATCTGCGGTATGGAAAAGTCGCGGCTGAAAAGTGAGCGTTAGATCCTTTTTTGAGTGACTCCAAATACCGGAGGTAGCCTAAAACCAGCGTTAGGAGCCTCTAACGCTGGTTTTCACGGCTACCGCCAAACTCCAAATCTAGGCCTAGGGTAATAGAAATACTTGAAAACAATTTATTTTCATTATTTTTTTTTAAGATGTTAATGCTTTATTTAGAATACCAAGGTACAGCAGCTACCTGTTGTAATAAGTTTTGATTCATAGCCCCAGCCATTATAGAAATCAGTTAGGTAGTGTACATTGGCATGCCTTCTCATATGTGTGCATGTTATATGCAACTGAAAACAAATCTGGCATTACATTTAAACAAAAAGTACCTTAGTTTCTGCAAGTTACAATAAGAGTAAAGTTTAACTTTGCAGTTACATTCTTTGCTGTAGACATTAGACATTGGTGTCCAATATTCACATAATCTTACAGATGTTAATACCATGAAAACCCAAAGCAAAAATGTATAGAAATGGGAAACAACTGAAATGGTGTAAATTGCTAAAGCTTAGTTGCAGCTACTTACTGTATCTAAGGCAAGCTGGTTAATCTAATATCCATATACCTTGATTTTATTTAGAAATTTAAAACAGACTGGTTATATATAGGGTGACCATATTGCCGCTTTAAAAAGGGACACATATGAAAAATACATATGTCAGGGTTCTTATACTACACATTTCTTTAAACAGCCCTGAAACAGCCCAGACATATGTATTTTTCATGTGTGTCCCTTTTTAAAGCGGCAATATGGTCACCCTAGTTATATATAAACATTTTTTTTTGGACAGTTATACTTTTTTACATTTTAGTGTTTGTAAAAAATTTAAATGAATGATTATCGAAAATGTAATTATAATTAAAAAAATTCATATCAACAAATGCATTCTAAAATTATTTTATAATGCATTTGTTGATATGAAAAAATATTAATATAATAAAATTTTCAAATTTCATTCATTTAAATTTTATTTCCTAACACCGAGCTAAGCTTCTCTTAACCATGATCTCCAAGTGCAGCCCTATTACCCCTTCTCCTTCACACTTCTTGTTAATTACAAGCTTTATGCAGCTCAGTTCCTTTACCAAATAAGTTAACCCCACACACGTTATTTTGGAGATAATTTTTTTCAGGGAGGGACCTTCCAAACAAGTTCCAAGCAGACCCAACTTAATCCAATCCACAGACACAGCCACTCCTCTGCTTAGTAGTGCTTTGTGCTTACCCACTGACTGCTGCACCACCCAGGCCCAGGCCAGCCCCTGACTACTCCTCGGTGAGGTCCCTGGCTTGGCTGGTCCCACACACTTACTCACACTGCTGCAACAGCAACGCCGACTCCCACTCTCTCTGTGCGCCTAACTGGTCTGATTCACGTGGGTCGTGATGAACCTCTCAATGCTCACGCCTCTGGTGCTCCGCCTCCTTCCCTCTCAGCACCAGTTACCACCCTCTTGCAATTGCAAGAGCTGAATGATTGGAGGATAAAAGTGTATATCCTCCATCATTCAGATTCGTGAGTGTCTGTGACTGTCACCTGTGCCTTCGTTCGGCCGCTCCTCACTTTTTTCAGGCTAAAAAGTGCGGAAAAAATTCAAAATGGCGCCAAAAAAAATATTTTTAAAAGAAAATAATTTTTTTTTGTTTCAACCAGGGCGGGGGGCCCCCTGAGCGCGGGGCCCTAGGCAGCCTCCTCGCGCACCTGGCGCTAAGGCGGGCTCTGACTGGGAGTATAATTTATTCTACTGTCTGTATTTACATTGACTGTTAATAGCCTGGACTTAAGTACAGAAACTTTCAGTATAGGTGGGGATAGGACAGGCTAAATCAGATATTTAAAATACCCAAATAAAGGTAAAGGAGCTAATTGTAAACAACTGAATTCACTCCAGCAGGTAAAATGGAAAAAAATTAAAGTGGAGAACATTTTTGGGTAAACTGTCTCTTTAATGTAAAACTAACAGAAACTGTACACCCTGCAAGCAGAGAAAATTAATTCTCCTAGAAAGGAAATGTGGCTTTTATTTAGCTTCTCATAGCAATAAAGATATGGAGGTAATAAACAGCATTAAAGATCACTGTTCTACAGATAAGGTAAAACAATATTATTAGCAGATAAGTGAATCCGATTCTCATTGCTGGTCCCTTAAAACCTTGTAAAATCTATAGAAAAATACATTTAAATGTCCAGAAAGTGTCAGCTAAATGTAAAGGGCCTCCTGTGCTTCTATACAAATATGGTCAAAAATAGGTAACACTGTGCATTCTCTTTTATGTGTTACAGTCAGCCATTAAGGGGTGTTCATCTGTGTGTGTTCCTGGCAGTTAAGGGGTCAAATTACTACTACATACATGTGTTATCCAAGGGGATACAAAAAGGCCGTTAGTTGTGAAATATATAGATGGTGGATTCAAGGGTGGGGCATAAGGTTAATCTTTTAGGCGACATTGTGTGACTTCACCTACCACCTGTGCCCAGTCACCTACCTATAGATTGTCTGGTATTGTTATGAAGCACAACTGGCAACCCTATACATAGGGCTTATTTCAAGCGTATTGAAGTGTATTTTCAAGCATGTTTGTTTTAAACTACCAAAAACTAGAATACGTGAATCCTATTCTTATTTGAGGTATGTTGCGCGTATTTTCAAGCATGTTCGCTTTAATCTGTGTCAAAAATAAATGCAGGGAAAATACGAGGCCGATATTCAGGCAAATTGTAGCAAACTTTCAAACTGTGCTTGAAAAAAAGTAGATCAATGTTTGGAAACCCGGATTGATGGAGGTGCCAATGGGTTATTTTTTTCTAAACCTATACCTTTGCCCCCACTCTTGATTGCTCCATATTTTTCACAATAGAGAAGTAATTTTACCCCTTGGTTGCCAGTAACAAACAAATAAATAATTATTCCAGTAAAACACTTAAACTATAATGATTTGACCACTTTGTTTGCCCCTTACTAGTTACATACTAGCTCCATTAATGCAAAATTGCACTTATTGGCCCCAATTTATCAAAGGTCTTGCAGACCTGATCCGACACTGCGGATCAGGTCCGCAAGACCTCGCTAAATGCGGAGAGCAATACGCTCTCCGCATTTAACATTGCACCTGCAGCTCACAAGAGCTTCTGGTGCAACGCCGCCCCTTGCTGACTCGATCGGGTTGATTTCCGGCGATTCCTGTCCGCCTGCTCAGAGCAGGCGGACAAGATTATGGAGCAGTGGTCTTATGGGAGTCTCGTTCTGATGCCGTCAGAGACGGCACAAAACCTAAGTGCAGCAAAGGGGGTAAGTAGTACAGCGATATACATATATATTTACTGGGAACACACAGTTCCCATAGACCGTGTGGGAAGGCCACTTTTCAGGGCGTTTTCTTTTTTAACACCCCACTCCCGCCAACTTTACCCCCAAAATACTGCCTAGTGCAGTTATTTTATAAAAAATACAAATGCTATCATTTTTCTTTTTTAATAAAATAAACTACACTGTATTTTATGGGCATTTGGGGCACATTTATCAAATTAACCAGAGATCTGATCTCTCGTTAATTTCGTAAGCGCTAATGGCTACCATGAGCTTGTGGTAGCAATAACCAGTCACCTGTAATGGCTGGTTATTTATTGCGTGCCCGCTCCACATCTACGTGTAATTTAGCCCTAAATAAATGCTAGATAGAATGATGCATTCAAACAAAACATCAGTCTGAGAATAACATGTAGATGTATTTTTTTAAGTTTCATTAGCTGTTTAAATATTGACAGTAGCCCGTGTACACGGGCCATTTTTTGCAGTACAGCGGTCTCACCCCTTGCTCTCTCTCTATCGCCCCTCTCTTTTGCTCTCTCTTTCTACCCTCTATTTTGCTCTCTCTCCCCTCTCTTTTACTCTCTCTCCCCTCTCTTTTACTCTCTCTCCCCCCTCTCTTTTGCTCTCTCTCTCCTCCCTCTCTTTTGCTCTCTCTCTCCCCCCTCTCTTTTGCTCTCTCTCCCCCTCTTTTGCGGTCTCTCTCCCTCTCCTTTGCTCTCTCTCTCCCCCTCTTTTGCTGTCTCTCTCCCTTTCTTTTGCTCTCTCTCTTCCCCCCTCTCGTTTGCTCCCTCTCCTCTTGTTTGCTCTCTCTCCTCTCGTTTGCTCTCTCCTCTCTTTTGCTGTCTCTCTCCCTCTCTTTTGCGCTCTCTCCCCCTCTCTTTTGCGCTCTCTCCCCCTCTCTTTTGTGCTCTCTCTCCCCCTCTCTTTTGTGCTCTCTTCCCCCCTCTCTTTTGTGCTCTCTCCCCCCCTCTCTTTTGTGCTCACTCCCCCTCTCTTTTGCACTATTTCCCCCTCTTTTTGTGCTCTCTCCCTCTCTCTTTTGCGCTCTCTCCCACCTCTCTTTTGCGCTCTCTCCCCCCTCTCTTTTGTGCTCTCTCCCCCGCTTTTGTGCTCTCTCCCCCTCTCTTTTGCTGTCTCTCTCCCCCTCTCTTTTGCTGTCTCTCTCCCCCTCTCTTTTGCTGTCTTTCTCCCCCCTCTCTTTTGCTATCTCTCTCCCTCCTCTCTTTTGCTGTCTCTCTCCCCCCTCTCTTTTGCTGTCTCTCTCCCCCATCTCTTTTGCTGTCTCTCTCCCTCCTCTCTTTTGCTGTCTCTCTCCCTCCTCTCTTTTGTTGTCTCTCTCCCTCCTCTCTTTTGCTGTCTCTCTCCCCCCTCTCTTTTGCTGTCTCTCTCCCCCCTCTCTTTTGCTGTCTCTCTCCCTCCTCTCTTTTGCTGTCTCTCTCCCTCCTCTCTTTTGCTGTCTCTCTCACCCCTCTCTTTTGCTGTCTCTCTCCCCCTCTCTTTTGCTGTCTCTCTCCCCTCTCTCTTTTGCTGTCTCTCCCCTTTGCTGTCTCTCTCCCCCTCTCTCTTTTGCTGTCTCTCTTTTGCTGTCTCTCTCTCCCTCTCTCTATCCCCCTCTTCTGCTCTCTCTATCCTTCTGCTCTCTCTATCCCCCCTATTTAGACCTCTCTGTCTCTCGGCACCTGGCCCCGCCGGCGTCACGCCCAGCCCCGCCCATGTCACACCCGGCCCCGTCCACGTCACACCCGCCTGGCCACGTCCAAGTCGCACCCGCCCGGCCACGCTCGGCCACACTAACTCCACCACATGACACCAGGTCAGTAGGAAGGCCAGGTGTGTTTGTCCTCGTGCGCAGTCTCTACTGCGCATGACAGCTTCGGACAAACACACTTGGCCTTTTATTATATAGGATTAGTGTAAAGTTATTGGGGCCGATTTATCAAGCTCTGTATGGAGCATGATGCCTCTATTTCCATGCAAGCTTAAAGACCGCTGCTCCATAACTTGTCTGCCTACTCTGAGGCCGTGGACAGAAATCAACTTGATCGAATACGAATGGGTTGATTGACACCCCCTGCTAGCGGCCGATTAGCCACAAATCTGCAGGGGGCGGCATTGCACCAGCAGTTCACAAGAACAGCGTATGCTGTCGGCATTTATCTATGTGCGGCGGACATGATACGCTACATCGTATCATGTCCGCTCGCACTATGATAAATCTACCCCTTAGTGTCTAGGTTTCCTTCTCTGCTGTGCCGATTAGGGGCAGTTATAAATATGTCACTAGAGTGTTCAGCCAATGGCTGTGTATAATATAACAGTGTTCTGCACTTCCATTTCTAATAGGAACTGAAAAGCTCACAATTTCAGAATGGAATTACAGGAAAAGGGGACACAATAAATATTGAAAGTATATTGCAGTTTATATATACAGTATATATATATATATATATATATATATATATATATATACGATTTATCTTTTTATATTACCAACTCAAAATGTTTAATGTCCCTCTAAGTCTATACTGTGTAAACTCCAGCTATGGACACATATAAATAGCCACCAATCATTAGCCAGCTTCTAGTAATGCATTTCTGCTCCTGAGCCTACCTAGGTATGCTTTGAAAAAAGGATACCAAGAGAAGAAAGTACATTTGATAAGAGAAGTAATATGGCATGAGAATCATGAGAGTTTAACCATGGCTTTCATGTCCTTATTAGATCATTTGCAGACTAATGCATTTTTGTAATCTTTTTAAACTTGTTATATCAAGTGGTGTCGACAACCTAAATAAAAGCTAAAATTGAAAGCAATATAAGACAATGGGGCTAATTTATCAAGCTCCGTACGGAGCTTGATGCCCCTGTTTCCGAGTGAGCCTTCAGGCTCGTCGGAAACAGAAGAAATAAAGCAAGACCGCTGCTCCATAACTTGTCTGCCTGCTCTGAGGCCGCGGACAGAAATTAACCCGATCGAATACGATCAGGTTGATTGACCCCCCCTGCTAGTGGCCGATTGACCGCGAATCTGCAAGGGGCGGCATTGCACCAGCAGTTCACAAAAACTGCTGGTGCAATGATAAATGCCGATGTGCAGCAGAAATACCGGTAATATGCTACATCGTATCATGTCCGCTCGCACTATGGTAAATCTACCCCAATGTATAAACTACCTTTGGTTGGGATACCTCATATTTATTTGACAGCCTTGTTCTGTATGTCCTGCCTTTTAAAACAAATCCTGCTTAGACTTACCCAGGAACTACACAAAGAAACATCAGGAAATTAAAGCAACAGGAAACCCCAAAAGGTTCTTTCATGATTTGGACAGATCATACAATTTTAAACAACTTCCCAATTTAGTTCTATTATCAAATTTGCTTCAGTATCTTGTTATCCTTTGCTGAAGGAACAGCTTTGCACTACTGGCAGCTAGCTGAATAGATTTAGTCATCCAATCACAAAAGACAAATGTGTGCAAGCACCAATCAGCAGCTAGCTCTCACTAGTGTAGGATATATAGGTAGGCTACAGCGAATCATGTCCGTCCGACATTTAATAAATCTACCCCTATAAGTAAATTGCAAAGTTTTTTTTTTTTTTAATATTGTACACTCTATATGAATCATGATAGGACATGCTTGGGTTTTATGTCCCTCTAAAGGGACAGTAAAGTCAAAATTAAACTTTCATGATTCGGGTAGAGCTGTAATTTTAAACAACTTTCCAATTTACTTCTGTTATCAAATTTGCTTAGGTTGCTTGGTAACTTTTATTGAAGAGTACAACTAGGTAGGCTTGTAAGAGCTCAGGAGTGTGCACGTGTCTTTAGTGGCAGCAGTGTTTTGCAACATTGCATAACAAAGCTACAAAAGATGTATCACTAAACGTTGTATTGCCTTTCTCTCAGGCAGCCAGAAGATTAAATCAGAAAAATCTAATTAAGCTTCTCCAGGAGGTGTAACTGAACCTCACAGAGCCCCCCCATTTTAACAGTGCCCATTCTGGCTGCCACAAATGAGCAAGAGTCGTCCTTTCCCCCTGGTTAGTCCCACCATAAGATATGCACTTGTGCAGTCTTCTTGCACATATATGGTGGCAGCTTTCGCTGTATGGTCACACTGTGACGGACATCTTAGAAACCCTGCCACTGTATTTGTAATTGCAAATCCATACACTTTCCTTATACTACAAGTTCTGTTTTGCAGGAGAGCACACAGAGGGCCAGGCAAGATTCAGGTTCAGCACAAACTCCACCAGCCCCCTGTAGCAAAACCTATACTGACTGCAGAGTCAGCTGGGCCCCCTAAATGTACAGGCCCATTCTTGATTGAGTCCTCTAAGACCCCTGTAGTTACATCCCTGTCTGAGCTTCACTATAATCTTTGGCTTGTCAACCTTGATTCACAAGCTTGTTTCCGAGAAAAATTAAACAGGTATCAATTACTAGCAAAAGATTATCTGGAAAAACTCTACACTCACCTGTGTGGTGAAGCCCTGACAAGTAAGATTCAAATTAGCAAGAAAGATTATAACAAAATATAAAAAATAGATTTTTATTGCAGTTTCAGAATAGGATAAGATAAAGCTGATGTAATTGTATCACATGTTTTTTTATCACATAGTAAAGGTAATATCCCGTCATATAACTTAGTCATTTGAATATTGGGTAATTTCCATGTGTGCTTAGAGAAATGATTGTACTATATAACATGTTTAATTATATGTAGTGAAACACTATGCAATGTGATACCCCCTCTCCTCTTTTCCATTACGTTAACTAAATTGTGGGTTTTTCAGTAATGAGAATTGGAATCTCATACTGCAGACTTTACAAGCATAACCCTTGTAAATACCGGCCCTAATTGTCCTCTTAATTAATATATATATATATATATATATATATATATATATATATATATATATATATATACACTGTATATAGGACAGTCTTGTCTACTTCAGATTTGCTCTTTCAAATACAGTAAGTGTGTGAGGGGGGGGGGATTATAGAAGGAAAGAATGAGTTATTATATTCATAAAGTTACCTTATTTCAAAATATTACGCCAACTACAAATAATATGTTGTTCCACAAATGTGAACTATTAATAGTGTAATGATTATCACTCTAAAACACCTTCCAACTTAGTTATTATTGCTGAAATTATCTGTCTATCTATTGATCTATCTTCTATCAATCTAGCTTCTATATATTATCTATCTATCTATCTATCTATCTGTCTGTCTATATGTCTATCTATCTTTCTATCTATCTATCCATCTATCTATGTCTATCTATCTATCTATCTATCTATCTATCTATCTATCTTCTATCTATCTGTCTGTCTGTCATTATGTCTATCTATCTATCTTTCTATCTATCTATCTATCTATATATCTATCTATCTATCCATCTATTCATGTCTATCTATCTATCTATCTTCTATCTATCTATCTATCTATCTATCTATCTATCTATCTATCTATCTGTCTATCTTTATCTATCTATGTTTTTTTCTGCTAATTTTCCATGGTTCAGTCAGGCAAAATGTCCTGTTTGGCAGTGGGAGTTATGTAGTGCCTTTTATAAGTCTATATGAGGCACATGTGCTATGAGAGTGACAGGGTAAGCCACAGACATTTTGCTCAGAAACTATGTGTATGCATCAAGGATATGTGCATATGTGGCTGCTTATTGGCTAGTGCACAAACATTATTTAGGGTTTACTGGAGGTAGGAACTTTAAAAAAGAAATATAGAGAAACAGCAAAAATAACTGTTCTGTATGGAAGGAATGTAAGTGCCATATCAAACACTGCAAACTTTTTAACATTTAAAAACTGAAAAGAAGTTTGTTTTAGTAGTGATGGACTTATGTACTGTATTTGTTCAAAATTAATCTAGCATTAAAGGGACATTAAAGGGACATAAAAAATAAATTTAAATATTGTTTTGACACAATGGGCAATTTAGAGACTTTTCAATTTAGATTTATTATTAAATTTACTTAGTCCTCTTGGTATCCTTTGTTGAAATCAAATGCAGGTAGGCTCAGGAGCAGCAATGCACTACTGGGAGCTAGCAGCTGGTGATAGGTGACTATCAGTGGCATCACCATAAAGTTATTGAAGGGGGGGCACTTGTTGGAGGCAGACCTGTGTTTTGTGGGCGGGGCTGCAGTGGGAGGGGCGGGGCTGAATGTACCATGGACAGGACCAGGAGTGATGTAGGAGTAGCTGGTGGGGCGGGAGCTGGGAAAGTCATTGGAAGAGTGATGGGGAAAAGACAGGGGAAGGACAGTTGGTGGAGGGGGTGCATCGCTGCTCTGGAGCTTAATTTAAAGAAGCATAAAGCCCAAAATTTTTCTTTGACAATTCAGATAGAGCAAATAATTTTAAGCAACTTTCCAATTTACTTATTTAATCACATTTCCGCTACTCTGAGCTAGTTAAGCCAAAGACAAATGGCATATATGTGCAGCCACCAATCAGCAGCTAGCTCCCAGTAGTGCATTGCTGCTCCTGAGCCTAGCTATGTATGCTTTTAAACAAAAGATACCAAGAGCAAATTAAAATAATAGAAGCTAATTAAATAATAGAAGTAATTGGCATAGTTGTTTAAAATTGCATGGTCTGTCTGAATTGTGAAAGACACCCTCCGTCAGGGGTTAAAAACAGTTATATGCAAGCAATAGTGCAATAATAACAGTCATTAGATCATTTTCCTTTTGCACTGTCCCACTAATATGAAATCATAGTATATTCTGCTTGCCAACTGGGATTCTGCAACCTCAAAATACCTTTATTTCCTGTTAATTTTAAACTAAACAGCAGTTACAACAGACCAATTTGCTGCTTGGTCAGTCACTTGTGACTAGTGTCTTCTCCTAATATTTCTCACAGTTCACTATGGTATAAGCTGTCATCCGTGTAACAAGCTGCCCTAAACCTTATGGGCTCGATTTATCATGCCCCTACGGCTGCAAGTTCTCACAAAAACTTGCTCGCCGTAATTTATCAAGCACAGTCACCTGACCGCTGCTTCCCTAAGCTCTTCGCCACCTCTAAGGTGGCGAAATTCAATCTCCGCGGTCGAGTCCACCCGGATTAGATTGACAGCTCATGCCCGCGCGTGATTGGCTGTGTGCGGGCAGGGGGCGGAATTGCACACGAGCGCAAAATTGTGCTTGTGTGCAATGTTGATTACCTTCGGGTAATTTTGCCCCGCCACAGGCGAACTGAGGCATACAGGGGCACGTATACGTGCCCCTGTACGCCTCAGCTTTGATAAATCTAGCCCAATGTCTCTGCGCCTTCAGCTTGTAGACTGTAAGCTCTTCGGAGAAGGACCCTCCTCTTGTACTAGTTTGGTTTAGTCTGTTATGTATTTGCATCTTACCACAAATCTGTGTTGCTGTAAACCCCAAACTCTGTACCTAGTGCTACGGAATTTTGTGGTGCTGTATAAATAAATGATAATAATAATAAAAGGCAGTCTCAAAATAATTTTTACCGGCATGTACAGATAATAGTGATTTTAAAACAGATATTAAAAGGATACTTAACCCAATTTTTTTCTTTTATGATTCAGATAGAGCGTGCAATTTTAGGCAACTTTCTAATTTACTCCTAGGTGCTGAATTATTAAGCTGCGAATGCAGCCATTTCCGCTCCTGAAACATAAGTTAAGAAGCAGCTCTGAGGTGGCGGACAGCAATCACCCCGATCAGATACAATTGGGATGATTGACACCCCCTGCTAGCGGTCAATTGGTTGCGAATCTGCAGGGGCAGCATTACACAAGTATTTCACAAGGAATGTGCAATGATAAATGCCGACAGCGTATGGGGCTATAGCAGATCATGTATGCCCGCACATTGTTAAATCTGCCCCCAGTCATCACATTTCTTCATTGTCTTGCTATCTTTATTTGAAAAGCAAGAACATAAGCTTACGAGACAGCCCATTTTTGGTTCAGCACCTGGGTAGAGCCACCAATCAGCAATCACTATCCAGGGTGCTGAACCAAAAAAGGGCCGGCTCCTAAGCTTAGATTCCTGCTAGTTGCTTAAAATAGCATGTTCTATCTGAATCATGAAATAAAGCATTTGGGTTTAGTATCCCTTTTGTTGCAAGTTTTTTTTTGTCTATGAATAAGGCTATTGTTTAGCTGAAATGAGTTGGACAGCTATTCTTGTATGACTGTTACTTTATTTTTATTTTTTTATATTTGACAAAAAAAAGTATTCTGGATAATAATTAAGAAAGTCTTATTGTCAAAACTCAAATATGTTGTAATTCAGGCATCATTAGATACAAAAATAAGTAGTTTCCAATTTTGAAAGCGAAATCAAACCGTGATTTAGTGAAAACCTGTTGTGTTTAGCAACAATAAAAGTATAAATAGGAAAATCTGGATTTATTGTTCCTTGAAGATAAGATAACGTTTATGAGATTTCTACAAAGTCACATTTTCTTGTTTGTCACAGCTGGAATGAGATATCTGGGTAGGGACACAAAAATATAGGTTTTAAAAGCAGATTATTAACAGGTTATATAATCTACCTGACTATCTACCCTGCCCACTTCTGTTTTAAAACATATTTTTTCTTCCCCTATGTTTAGGTTAGAATTATGCCTAGATAAACTATTTTAAATCCTTTTCAGGGCTGGCTCTATAACTGGACCAAGAGGGACCACAGAACCCAGGCAGCACTTGACAACAGCAGCACATATTCTGGATAATAGTGTTTTAAAGAGACTTTAATCTTATATGATGCCCATCTGTATGTTCTCATGTGAATTTTTCATTTACTGAATTTTAATTTCTAAGACAATTTGCTCTGGTTGGGTTTAGACTGTAGTGAGAGTTGAGGGTCTTGTGTAGGGTTGCCTATGTGCAGCTCATAACTGACCAGGAAATCATGGCTGAGGTGGCAACCCTAGTCATGTGACACTGGAATGGGCAGGGCCGTGTTTATTTGAACTTGAAGAAGATATCCCAAAATATCTTCCATTGACCAAATATGGCTGCTGAAGGACGTTAAAGAGACATACAAGTGCAAAAAGATAATTCTCCATTGAGTTAGAGAATTTTATTAGTACCCTCTTGCTTACATATAACTATGTGCTTAACCCCGGCACATATAGTTAAAGGAATATGAAACCCCAACATTTGCTTAGACAGAGCAAACAATTTTAAAAAGCTTCCAATTTGCTTCTTTTATCAGATTTGCTTAATTCCCATGGTATTCTTTGTTGAAGAGATACCTAGGTAGATGTCTGGAAAAACTGCAAAACTTCCAAACAGTGCTCCAGACATGTGCACACTCCTGAGCTTACGTCCATGCTTTTCAACAAAAGATACCAAGAGATTGAAGAAAATTTTATATTAGAAGTAAATTAGAAATTGTTTACAATTGCATGCTCTATCTGAATCAAATATGTTGGGTTTCATGGTCCTTTAAAGTCAACTCCACATCAGAAATGCACAACTGGGACCTAGCTGAAAACATCTGGTGAGTCAACGATAAGAGGCATGTGTGCATAGCCACCAATCACCAGCAAGCTCCCAGTATTTAATTGCTGCTGCTATGTACATATGCTTGTACATATACCAATGGAACAATATAAATTTGATAATAGAAGATAATACAAAAGTAACATAAAATGATACGCTCGGTCTGAATCATACTTTCATATGTTTGGTAGGTTTAGACTGTCTAGCTAGTGGGGAATCTAGCACACCTGAAGTAAACTTTATCCCAAAGTTTAAAGAGTTGTAGTAGGTGGCGCAAAACAAGTTGCTATTCCCAATGTGTCTTACTGTAAATATGTGTGATAATATGTGGGCTCAATATATGTTAATGTTTTGATGAGTCCTAATTTTATATTCTCTTTTGGAAAAAATGGATGTCGAAACTATTTAAGAAATAAATATGATCCTTTATTTGATTATGGTAAATTTACCCAATAGTAGTGATGCTAAAAGTACAGTTAAACAAAAATTATTACAATTCCTTCAAAGTTTAAAAAATGACACCGGTGTCTCTATGTATAAAAATGTACATAATATATAAAAAATAAATTAAATTAAAATAATAACGTTGAAATCTTATAATTTATACAGTTTTGGGTTTATCACAAGTTGTAATTTCTAACAGAATGTTTGTAGATACAATTTTATAGTGGATAAAACAATAGTTGCTGTATAGTTCATATAGGATACTTTGTTTCAAGTTCAGCTATGCAATTGAGATCTTATCTTAGGCAACTATATATCAAATGTAGAGGTATGTTGGTGCGATTTTTATCACACTATAATATAAGTATACAAATTAGTACCTTGAAGTGTATCTGTTTGATATCACTTTTGTGAGATAATTGTGGTTAAATAAACGCCGCTATGCCAGTGTTTTGATTAAGTTTCAAGATCAAGCTGGTGGCAGTTCTATATGAGCTGCTGGCGGTTAAATAAATGCCGCTTTGGTTTCCTCTTATTAGGTGGGCTTATCTGTTTGCTGCGAGAAAATTCACTTTTATATAAGTGTTTGGGTAGTTGTCGTGGCCGCTCAGTTACCTTATCCTTTGTCGGTCAGTGACCGATCGCGCTCTTAAGGGTTTCTTGGTGGGATCTTCATTGCGGTTAAGTGCTAACCGTTTGCTGATGTTTTTTTAAGTATCTCCGGTTTTTCTATTCTGTGGCTTGTCTGTCGGTCAGTGACCGATCACGATGGTATGGTTGTTGGATAACCTCCTGATGTGGAATTTTTGCGTGCCTTTCCGGTCTGTTGTTCCCAGGTTTCTTAGATGTCGGTCAGTAACCGATCTGGGTGCTGAAATGTGGTTGTTGGGATAAGTAGAAAGTTTGTAGGATAAGTAGAAAAAGGATACTTTCATATCCCTTTAAGCACCATTTTCCTTTAAGCACCATTTTCCTTTAAGCACCATTTTTAGTACTTATTGTAGACAGTGAACCACAATAAAACACCAGGCTCTAATACAAATACTGCTCCAATGTGGGTATTTTTCATGTCTTTAAACCCTAATTTATATAAAAACACATAAACTCTTTGAAGCAAGTTGTTTACCATTACTGTACCATTCCATCTTATTGGATACCCAAAGCCATCTAACACAACTACATGATGATTTAACTTTTGAACAAACAAATCCACTCTTTAGCATGTATTATACATGAGGAGAAACGTAAATGATATGTGAAAGAGATGGCATTGCTGTTTGATGCTTTATAAAGTTTAATGACTATGGATGTCATAAAATCACCATTGCCACGTCATGTAAAAATGTCTTAAATATAGCAAAGGTCTATCAACACCAAAGAACAATTGCTTTGCTCTTGCAGAGAACTGTAAATGTTAACAATACCCATACTCCATTTAGAATGCCACTGAAGTGCTGGCAACATTTTAAAACATTCTGGGAGATTTTTTAAGCACTCTTTTGATTGGTGCAATTTTGAACACCGCCATTTAATTAACATACAGGAGAAATGGGGCAATGCTGCAGATAAATTATTAAATGTCCATTGTACCGTAAAATGTTTTCCTTCTAATGTGTTCCCAATTATCTATTTTATCTGCTGGAGTGTATTAAATTGTTTAC
This sequence comes from Bombina bombina, assembly GCF_027579735.1. Classification (NCBI taxonomy): domain Eukaryota; kingdom Metazoa; phylum Chordata; class Amphibia; order Anura; family Bombinatoridae; genus Bombina; species Bombina bombina. Next base: position 1,425,124,957 of record NC_069499.1, on the reverse strand, counting down.
ACATTGCTCCTTTTTGTTTATTTTCCCATTTTAAAAAGCTGATTTTCCCTTTTGAAACTGACACCTATACTGAAAATATCAGTACGGTAGTATTGTCTGTAGAAAAGTTATGCGAAAAAGAAGAAGAAATCACACTCCCAGTGAGGTAGGAGAGAAAGGTACTAAAATGTTAATTATCAGTTGAATTGACCAAGAATTGTCATTTTGTGTAGTTAGTGATTAGATAAAGAGGCCTTAGTATATAGAATGAAACAATAAGATATAGAGGTCTGCCTCCCTGTAAGTTTAGTCTATTTAAATGGGTTGTGGATTTAATTGACTATTTCATAAACAAAAAAATCAATGTTTCCATGCATGTTTAACTATGTAGCTGATATAACAAGTAATTTGAATCACATTAAGAGGAAACTAATTTGACAGTACAGTGTTCCTTTAACTGTATTTAATTATTCAAATCACTATTCATAGTGCCTTTCTTGTTAGCATAGTTATGTATTTTAGGAGTTAATTTACTTGAGGGCAAACTCTATGAAGTTAAAGGGACATGAAACCCATTTTTTTCCCCTGTGATTCAGAGAAGGCATGCAATTTAAAACAACTTTCCATTTTTCATCAGCTAATTGGTTTTGTTCTTTGGGTATCCATTGTTGAAAAGCATATCTAGATAGGCTCAGGAGCTGCTGATTGGTGGCTGCAAATGCATGCCTCATGTTATTGTCTCACACATGTGCATTGCTGTTTCTTCAACAAAAGATTCTAAGAGAAAGAAGCAAAATAGATAATTTAAGTACATTGGAAAGTTGTTTAAAATTGTATTCTTAATCTAAATCATAAAAGACAAAAATTGGGTTTCATGTCCCTTTAAGCTTTATAAGTAATTTTGTTGTCAGGCTTGAAATGAAGATGAAGAAAATAATTTCTTTGTAACATAACTGGGGTTTACTTTTGCATACTTTTAAAAACTATAAGAATTTTGATTTGAGGTAACACGATCTAAAAACATTTGAAAAAGGGCACAGTTTGCATTTTGGAAACACTTTTGTAACCTTTTAAACAAGACACAACCACTTTGTCTGGAGATAAAACAGAGATGCAAATACGTCACTGTGAAATCTAAGACATGTATACATTTAGATTATCAACATTTTTTTTCTGTGTTAAAGGGACACTAAAGCCCAACATTTTCTTTCATGAATCAGGTAGAGAATACAATTTTAAATAACATTCCAATTTACTTCTATTATCTAATTTGTTTCATTCTTTAGATATCCTTTGTTTAAGAAATAACAATGCACATGGGTGAGCCATCTAGATCTGCTTTTCAGCAATGAATATAAAGAAAATAAAGCAAATTAGATAATTGAAGTAAATTAGAAAGTTGTTTAAAATGATATGCTCTTTCTAAATCATGAAATATTTTTTTGGGGTTTCATGTCCCGTTAGAACGAAACTAAAAATGACAGACTTTTATTTATTTGAACATATCTGCTCAGCAGGAGAACTATAATTTATTATCTGAAATTGATGTTACCCTTTAAATATTTTTTTTTTCCATTGGTGCCTCTACAAGACGGTATTGCATTTGAATAATGGAAGTTTCTGTACTTAAAAAATACTTTTTTGTTTTTGTGCTCGTGCAGCAGGTCACTGTCCATCACCAGGGCTAGTGCAGTATAGTGAACTTGTATCACACAGGCTGGTTTTTATATGCATTATACACTTTATTGTGTTTCTTATTACTTTAATTAATTGTATGTTGTGGTGGTTGTCAAATACAGATATTACTTTATTTTGCAGTGTAACAAGTAAATACAAATATTGCGGATTTAGATGGAGTTTAGAATTAAAAATAAATATCCAATTAAATTCAATAAAATGTGCCTTTTTGTTTGGTATTATTTGTTAGTTCATTTCCATGACAGCATACTGAGATAGGCTCAGGAGCGTGCATGCATCTTCAGCACTATATAGGATGTATGTTTGCAAAAATGTTTTAACAATGTCTAGCGCTCAAAATACATTAAGGCCCCTAAACCTACCTAAATATGCTATATTAGAAAGAAACTAAATTGCAACAAAGGAATCCAAGTGAAAGAACTACATTTTATAACAGGAATAAATTAGAATTTTTTCTATCTAAATCATGAAAGTTTAATTTTGATGTCCTTGTCCCATTAAAGAATATGCATTATTCACTGCATTGTCACATATCTCCATACAAAATAAGGGTTAGATTACAAGGGAGCGGTATTTTGCACTCCCGCTCGTCTGTTACTTGCGCTAGAAGTGTTTTGCGAGTGTCGTGTAACAGGTGTTTTACAAGTTGAAAGTAAAAAGTTTCTACACAAGCGGTAAACCGACGCGCCCAAAAAGCCAAAGTTAGAATACCGCATTAACGTATTCCTCCATAGACGTCAATGGACCAAGAAAAGAGGAAAGAAAACCTAACACCCAACTCACGTGCAAACCCCAATCGTATTTTCTCAAGTGCGCTAACTCAACATGAAAATATTAATATTTCACATTCCAATGTTCTTCACATAGCAGAATATGTTCTATTTATTCACAAATACATATTTCTAAATAAATATAAAAAGTATATATGATTTTTTGGGAAAAATATATATCTACACCTATAAATATAGATGATTATATATAGGTATAGATCACTGGTTTTCAAACCTGTCCTCAGACCTTCCTAACTGGCCAGGTTTTGTGGATATCTGAACTAGAGCACAAGTAAAATTATCAGCTTATTAGTAAACATGGTTATTTCTCCAACATTGGTGTGTCCGGTCCACGGCTTCATCCTTACTTGTGGGATATTCTCTTCCCCTACAGGAAATGGCAAAGAGAGCACCCAGCAAGAGCTGTCCATATAGCTCCCCCTCTGGCTCCGCCCCCCAGTCATTCTCTTTGCCGCTCTGAACAAGTAGCATCTCCACGGGGATGGTAAAGAGTATGTGGTGTTAGTTGTAGTTTTTTATTCTTCTATCAAGAGTTTGTTATTTTAAAATAGTGCCGGTTTGTACTATTTACTCTAAAACAGAAAAAGATGAAGAGTTCTGTTTAAAGAGGAGTATGATTTTAGCAGCAGTAACTAAAATCAATTGCTGTTCCCACGCAGGACTGTTGAGCCCAGAGAACTTCAGTTGGGGGGAACAGTTTGCAGACTTTTCTGCTCAAGGTATGATCAGTCATATTTCTAACAAGACATGTTAATGCTAGAAGACTGTCAGTTTTCCCTTAAGGGGTAAGTAAGCCATTTTCTTAGACTCATAACAGATTAAGGCTTACAAATGGGCTCTACACTGGTTGACACTATTGGGGGCTAAATCGATTGTTTTTTTTTTTTTTAGAATCAAAGTTTTTTATTGAGGAATACCAGATATACAAGGGTAACATACAATAAACATTATACATAGAATTGAAACACGTCACCTCTGAGGCTTTGTCAAGCCATTAACCTCTAACATAACATGAAGTAATCACATTCTGGCATTACCTCTTTTTTGTTTTGTTTCCTATGTAACAACACGGCAAGAAGAAAAAAAAAAAACATTCACATTTTAAATATCCATAGCAACTTGTACATCCTATAGTATGGTAGACTAAATATAACATAAAGATGTATTTGGATTCTATATAAATAAAAAAGGGATACAAGAAAAACTTATAACAATATATTAACAATTGCGGATAAATACCGCTTATTTGTTCACTTACAGTAAGGGTGAACAGTAGCTAAAGGTGAGGTAATATTACCCCCTAGGAATTCACATTAACCCGGGGGGGGGGGGGGGGGGGAGGTAGTACAAATAAACAAATATAGACAATGCAGACCAATTATTCTCTTTTCTCTGACATGACACTAGATATACTTTTATAAATCCTATTATCCCACATACACTACACTCAAATATTAGCTGGGCTGTATTAGACTTATTACTTGCTAAAATCTGTACCCACACACTAGAATAGCAGCACTATATTAGTATAGAGTTAATCCAAACATCCAACCTTCAATAACATAAGTCTTTCTTACAATATCATAGGCTTAGATGAGATAGTTCCCATGGTTAATACAGAATATCTGCATAATGTACAAAGATAAATGGTAAAGTAACCTGTATGTTATCTCAAAAGATCTCCCATCTCCCCCGCCGGCTGAGGGGGATGGAATGTACAATGGGTCAACATGTGAGGGGTAAACAGCTATACGATCATGTACATTTCTATGTTCTCTAATACTCAGCATAAATTGTAAATGTTGAACGTCTAAACACAAATCCTCCAGCTCACATTGACTGAGTAAAACCTAGCATGAGGAAATATCTTCATAGAATATACACAAGTGGAGAAAACAAAGCTCAAACTGGTGCTAAATTGAACACAATGCCCCTCCACTATAATAGAAAGTTTAAGTAATAAACTGTTCATGAGCTGACTACCTATACTATAAGATTATCTTATTGAATAGCCTCCTGAAAGAGGGCATGGGATACTATACTATACAGAGAGTGGCAAGGTTGTGCATGTCAACCAAGTGCTAGATGAAGTATAGTGTGTTAGTTTTCAATAGATAACTGTAGGATAGCAATTTATAAATGCAAACTAACAAAAGTGTCCCACCTTTCCCACTGACACGTATATTACCTCTTATGTGTACTGGGCATATACAATGCATAGTTTTATAGCCCTGAAGTAACAGTGTGCATAAGCAAACAATATATAATAGCATGTAGCATGACATTCAGCACAAGGCTACAAGTAACAACTGTAACCTAGACTTGTTTAGGTCAAGTCTGGTAGCCATAGCTTTTTGCAGATTGATCTATCACATAAGCATCAAATATTCCTGAGTACACAGATAAGTGCCCGTATTAACATATGATAAGATTATGATTACTGTCTGGCAGGACTGTAAGTTAGTGTAGCTGAACTGAACTCTATTAAGGGACTTACAGTAATAACAATACGTATATGTATCGGATATATCAGGAGCATTACTTATAACACACTAAGAGGGAAGTTAACGCAAATGTATGCTAAGCTCACATACAGTTTAGTTGCAAAACCCTACTTGAACGGTAGCATTAAAAGACAAGTAATATAAAGTAGTGTGGTAACAAGCATGTAGTGTGGATTTATACGCAATTAGCTAACCAAAAATTTAGTAGGATCTGGTCTGATCATTGTAGGTCTATATCTGAGCAGTATAGTTAAGGTTCAGACCAATATCCTACCTAGTGGAGTGAGATGTAGCTAGTGCCAAAGGATTTTGAGGGAGCAACGTTGGCACATCAATATATATATAAGACGACTAAACCTATTACAAAAAAAATGCATAAAAAACGTTAATAACAGAAACTCCTGCCTGTGTATGCACCTGCAAAGATAATTATTATCAGACTGTTGAACTGTATAGCTTCCAACCCACTAAGACCATATAGTGATGAACTGTAATGAATTGTCAAACAAAATGGAGTAAATCATTAAATGAACAGCAGACCTAAATGGAAAGATAGCTCAATATAGGAAGTAAACATCTCATATATAGTAAGTTATACTGGGCATTCACCCTATGCCACAAACTAGGGTCTGCGTGCTCAGGTTCTGCGCCCCATCTGGACTCTTACATGACAGTCTGAGATGGTAGAGAGCAACATCTGAATCAACAGGCTGAAAACGGTACAGACACAGACAACAAAATTAGTCCGCTGAAAAAAAGAAACTAGCAGGCTCACTAATGACTTGTATATGGCATTACCACACACTGGCTATGTAATTTTCGTAGCTCCTCAAAACAAATACATTTCTTCCTAGAGAGTCGTCATCGGAGGGCATATATGGGACAAACAAATTCAACACAGTCCTGCCCATAGGAATCATATGTGAGAGCGACAATTCTATTATCCGATCCCTAAGCGCTTGGTTACAGATGCAGGGGTGTAGCAGAAATAGCCAACACCACTCCCCACGTATTGAAATCTTGCAAACGGTTGTAGGGCTAGTAGGAGGGTCATTAGTGCCGAATATAAACTAAGCCTTCCTGGCCTGTACTGTCTCATTAGATCGCCAGCCTGGTTCTCTAATTTAGGTACCATATGGATATCATACTCTCGATCAGGCTGAATGTAAACTAACTCCGCACTTGATACTTCTGAGGTCTCCTGCCATTTATGAGGAAACTCGCTGTCAACGTCGTTCTCCTTCTCTCGGCTGATGATAATGTAGGGGTATTTTACCTCTAGTGCCACACCTCGTTCCTGCCGAGGCACTTCTATAGTATCATGAGTGCTCACAGATTTATGCGCTGTCGAGTTGAGCTGAGTAGAGTCGGTAGTTGCTTTTAGCTCCTTAAGAAGCTCTCTGTGCTGGCTATCAAGAGTGGATAGCAGATTGCAAAGCATGTTAGCAATCTGTCGCTCCATATTAGGAGTTAAGATGGCCGCCTCCGGCTTAAACGTTCCAGTTCACTTTTCAGCGCAGGCGACTTCTTGTCACCCCGGAAAGCAATGTAGGATCCGACGTGTCTTAGAATATAACCTGTAGTATACCGGTTAAAGAGGAGAGAGGTGATCTCTGTGTATACTCATGATAGACGGCTTAGTTTTCCAAAATGGCAAATTGCGTCCCATAGAAATCACATCTAGCTGTCAAGCCGTCCTGTTTAGCTTTGTCAATCGAAACTGCTTAAAGTCTCCATTCTCCCAGAGCTTACTCCAAATGGATTTCATGCAAAAGTTTGTTAAATTAGCTCATAATTGGTATGTTATTTGGGCAGGAGTCAGGAGCTCAGGAGAAACACATCTTGTTGCTTTGGCCGCTGGCTCCGCCCCCCCTAAATCGATTGTTTTATTTCATATTTTAATGGCATTTAGAGTGTTTTGTGCAATTAAAAGCACTTTTGGGAACGTTTTTATCGCCTGGCATTTAGTTAGACTACTATTTCAGTCAGAAAGGCCCCTTCACTCTGGTATGCAGAGGAAGGAGGCCCCGTTTTCGCGCCTCAATTGCGCAGTTTACTTCCATGGCAGTGCATGCAGCTTCATGTGAGGGGTCCTGTGGCATACTAAAACGGACTCTGGAAGGTTTATTTCATTGCTGAATAACTCTCAGGGAAGGTAAAAAGCCGCAGCAAGGCTGTGGCTGTGATTGTAGTGTACTAAAATTGTCTAATTGAACAAATAGCTCCGGTTTGCTCATTTTAAGGGTTAAAGTCTTGAAACTTGGTGTGCAATACTTTCAAGGCATTAGGACTCTGGGATAAAAATCTTGTTAAAATCGGGCATTGCCTTCATGGTTTTTCAATATATCAGAAATAAAGTGTGCCTGTTTATTATTTATGTTTAAATAGTTTTTATTAACAAATTTTTTGTTCATAAGCCATACAGAAAGAAAGAGAATATCCCCCCTCCCCTCCAAACATCTTTCCAAAGGGACAAAGAGTAACATGTTAAAGGGCAACAACTTTAACACATTTAAATCATATTCCCCCACCATTTTCCTATATAACTAAAAAGTTGGGTGTTTTGAGCTCTGGGAGACAAATCAAGACACAGGTACTCTCAGTTGGCCCTTTACCAACAATTTCAGTAGTAGAAGAGGTGTCGCTAAGTTGACTGCATGTGGGGTTATCATCCAACAATTAAATAAATATAATACGTTGCAATATAGAAGTCTGCGAATAAACTTTTAAGGTAATGCAAATAATACAGGTAATTTTCCCCTCAGACGTCCCCCTTTCCTGTAATCCTGTTCTTAGAAGAGAGGAAAAAAAAAACAACAAAAAAACAACGAGAAACTCTGGGGGGGGGGGGAGGGGGGAGGGAGGGGGGTTAGCACAGGGTGAGAGGGGGGGGGAAGAGAAGGAGGGGAAAGGGAGGGAGGGGAGAAAAGGGGCAGCTTCTCTACCCCCCAGCGATCCTCCCAGATCTACTGAAATCATTCAGATTCAGTGTTCAGAGGTTGGATTGTGCATCTTGTCCTCTACTGTGAGATGTCGAGTTACTAATCCAATAATACCATATCTTCTGGAATGAAGATCTATTATTTAGTGTGTCTGCTGCAGTTTCATACATAGTGTAGGTATAGCTGATTTTGTTGTGTATTTCCGACCATGGGGGTGACCCTACCTTCCAATATTTTGCTATACAGACCCTTGCCACTGTACAAAGGATTCTGATGAATGTGTTGATGTGTTTGTGAAATCTATCTATTTGTTCGTGTAACAGTGCCTGTTGAATCGTGAGTGTGAACTCCTCATCTAGTAGTTCACCAATTAGTGCAGAAAGCCTTTGCCATGTCTTACGTATCTCCCCACAGTCCCACCACATATGTCTATAGGTCCCCATCTCACCGCATCCTCTATAGCACAAGTTGCTACCATTTGGTCGCATTCGGGCCGTCCTCATTGGAGTTAAATACCATCTAAATATAGTTTTCATCACGTTTTCTTTTAAATCCATACTAATTAAACCCCTGTCAGCTTCCTGGATCAATCTCTCCCATTCTTGTAAGTCTTTAACCATGTCTAGATCCTGCTCCCATGCTAACATCATCCTGGGTTTAGCTCTGTTCGGTGGTGTCTGCAGTGCTATGTATATTCTAGATATATTGTGTTTGGTTCTAGTGAGGCTTGCACCGCAAATCTCTAACACCGTGGATTGCCCCCCCTTTGAGTTTTTCAAGAAGGAGTGTAAAGCCGAGTGTAATTGGAGGTAGACATACCAGTGGAGTTTTGTGGGAGTAAGTCGTGATTGCAGCTGATTGAAAGATAATAATTGTCCCTTCTGCATCACATCTGCCACCCTGTAGAGCCCCTTGTTCTCCCATTTGGCGACTATTGTACGGGAGTCTTCCGTCAGAAGACATCTGATTGGTGTCAGTAGGGAAAATTCAGGGAATAAGTCTGGTCGTTTGAGTGTCTGTCTCCAAGTCGTTGTGATCAGGTCTGAGGTGCATGTTTTAGTGTGTTCCCTATCTGAGGTAGAGTATTGCATGTCCCATAAAATTGAGTCTCTGTCTTCCCAGCCTCCCAACTCCCTTTCCAAGAACACCCAAGTGGCTTCCTCCTCTCTCCTCAGGAGGCAGGTGTCTTGGGCCAGTCTAGCAGCCCTATAGTATTCCATTAAGTCTGGGGCACCTACTCCTCCCGCTGCCCTGCTTCTGCATACCACTTGCCTCGCTATTCTAGCCGTTTTTGGTCCCCTTATGTAAGCTAGTATTTCCGTTTGTAGTTTAGTGATATCAATTTTAACCAATTTAATGGGCAGAGCTCTAAAGAGATATAAAAGGCGTGGGAGTATGTTCATTTTTACTGACGCTACTCTCCCCATCCAGGAAAACCCGCACGTCCGCCATTTCAAAAGGTCTTTTCTAACCTGATTGAGGAGTGGGGTATAGTTATATTTGTATAAAAGTTGCATCTGTACTGGAAGATTAATACCCAGGTATTTGATTGTTTTGGCGACCCAGCGAAATTCAAAATTAAGTTCAATAATTTTACGAGTGTGTGGAGGAATAGCCACCGGAAGGAGCTCACTCTTTTCCATATTTATTTTGTAACCCGAGATATTTGAAAAGTCATGTAATAATTTATGTAAGTTGGGGAGTGATAAGAGAGGTTTAGTCAGGGTGAGCAGAATGTCATCCGCGAATAAGGATATTTTGTACTCAGATCGTGCCACCCGGACTCCCGATATATCCGGGTGGTTCCGAATTCTGGCCGCCAGTGGCTCAATGCAGAGGGCAAATAATAGGGGCGACAGAAGACACCCCTGCCTAGTTCCATTTAATATTGGGAAAAGAATGGATCTGTATCCCCCCGTAACAACCTGGGCTCGCGGATTTGAATATATTGCCTGCAACGCCCTCATAAAGGTGTCGTTGAAACCTAGTTCTTCCATGACCGTGAACATATATTTCCAATCTATCCTATCAAACGCCTTCTCCGCATCTAAAGATAGAATTAGAGAAGGCGTCTGTGTCTTTTCTAAGTGGTGAATTAAATTAATCACCCGTCTTAAATTATCTGGGGCCTCCCTATTCTGTATGAACCCCACCTGATCAGGGTGAATCAAGTGTGGCATAATCAGTTTAAGGCGATTGGCTAATATTTTAGTGAAAATCTTGAGGTCTTGGTTGATTAATGATATTGGTCGGTAGTTTTGACACGTCTTGTGGTCCTTATCTGGCTTGGGAATAACCACTATCTTTGCATCTAACAACTCTTGAGGAATTGGGTTACCTTCCATGATAAAGTTACAAAACTTGGTTAAATGTGGTACGAGGGAGTTTTTAAAAAGTTTGTAGTATTCACCTGGGAAACCGTCGGGCCCTGCTGCTTTCCCTGGTTTTAAGTCTTTGATAGCTTTAGATATCTCTGCAGGAGATATCGGAGCGTTAAGGGTAGTCTTTTGTTCCGTCGTCAACGGGGTCAGTCCACAGTCATTTAAAAAATTTCTCGTTTTGTTCAGCGTCTCTGTGTTGTGAGTCACCTTTTCACCGTCATATAACTTGCCATAAAAGTTTGCAAAGGTGTCCACTATTTCCTTAGGATGTGAGGTCAAGGTTCCCTCTTCTGTTTCTATCAGAGGTATAGCTGACGCCCTACATTTCTCCCTAATTTTGTGTGCCATATATCTATCTGGCTTATTTGCGTAGATAAAGTAATGCGATTTGAGCCGGTGTGCTGCTCTTGCCGCATGCGAGTTTAGGATTGTGGTTAGGGATTGTCTTTTGCCCTGGAGTGCTTGTAGGGTCGCTGGGCTCTTAGTCAGTTTATGTTGTCTTTCTAGTATTTCGATTTCTTTATGAAGTTGGTCTGTGTGTACTCTATGTTTCATGGTAATTTTAGTTTTGAGCTGGATCAGTAATCCTCTAATTACAGCCTTATGGGCTGCCCATGTATACATTGGGTTTGTGGTTGTTTCTGTATTGATAGACCAGAATTCTGTCATAGCACGTACTATGTCGTTGTGATTTTGCTTGTTTTTTAGTAGAGTAGTGTCGTATGTCCAAGTTCTGCTTCTGTTAATGTCCCTCAGTCCGTCTAGATCAATAGAGATTATAGAGTGGTCCGACCACACGCAAGCATGTATAGCCGAACCACGCAACATGGGTTGTAGTATCTGACTCAGGTAGATGTAATCAAGCCTTACATAAGAGTTATGTGCAGCTGAATAGAAGGTAGTGTCGGTGGTTTTCCCGTATAATGTGTACCATGTGTCCGTCAGGATATGTGGTGTAAACGAGTCTTGTATAGCTTTGACAATACGATTATGTCTGTGTTGTTTAGGAGTCAGTGTCTTAACATGTGAGGATTGGATAGGAGTCATAGTAATGTTAAAATCTCCTGCTAATAAGATTTTTGTTTGTGACCAATCTGTCAGTAAATGGGCAATGTGGGTGAAAAATGTATGTTGGTTGTCATTGGGGGCGTAAACGTTGCACAAGGTAACCTCGTTATCTAGAATGCGTCCCTGTACTATCAAATATCTACCCTCAGGATCAGCCAGTGTGTTGTTGTGGTGGAATTCCACAGAAGAGTGGATCAGTATAGATACCCCCCGTGTCTTGTTAGGAGCCGTAGCGTGATTGTGTGTAGGGAACTGTTTATTCCAATATTTCGGTATATTGTCCTTTACAAAGTGTGTTTCCTGTAGAAATACCAATTTGGCACCTAATGCCCTATATTGATTCATTGCTAACCTACGCTTAATGTCCGTATTGAGGCCCCGGACATTATGAGAAATCAATTTAATCTTTGTATTCATAGGTGAGTGTATTGGATTGTGTTTCTTTGTGATATGGGGTATATGTGAGCAAACAATCAATGAGGTGGATCATCTTACCCCAATGCTTCTGGTCTATTGTGGTAAACTGCAGCTTGTGGTTCTTTATCTCCAGAGGATCGCTGGGAGGAGGGGAGAGAAAGGTATAGGGTAAATAACAAGATAACAAACATATAACATTTAACCAGTCCCCAACAGAGGGACAATTTAACAGCATCTGAAAACAGTCCTGAAGCCAAGCGAAAACCGCCCGGTCTCGAGTATGGGGAGGACAATTACCAGCCCCCTAAAAAAATAAAAAAAATAAAATTAAACAATAAAAAAAATAAAAAAACCATTGGTAGAACAAGCACTAGTGTAAAGCATATCCATCTCAAAGCCAACCAGGGATATCAATGAGATCAATAGTGGTTGGATATAAAGCCTGGGACAGGCAGACCCCTAGTATCATTCCTGCATGATGACCAGTGGAATTTAAGTCAAACTTTCGTGTAGCAACAGGGGACCACATCTAGGTCTACAGTCTCTAGGTCCCCTATCGGCCAGAGATGAGAGGGAATCCGGGAAAGAAGAAGAGGACTCACGACACTCCGTCTTGTAGTTCATTTGTTTTTTGCTTCTTGTAACTGACCTTCTGCCAGGTCCTTTGGGTGTTAGATCTTATTGAGTCACTCTTCCTTGCTAGTGATGGATCCTGGTCTGGAATAGATGGGGGGTCCAGGCCTAATATACCACACACCTCTGGGATATCCTCCTGATGTTTGATGTTTATTGTTTTGGAGTCCTTAGTGATGTTTAGAACAAAAGGGAACCCCCATCTATAGGGAATTTGTTGTTTGCGAAGTATACTGGTTAGTGGTCTCAGAGAGCCTCTACGTTGCAGGGTACGTAAGCTTAAGTCCTGGAAAAATTGAATAACATTTCCCTGAAATTTATAAGTCGGGTTCTTTCTAGAGGCCTGTAGTATCTTTTCTTTGTCGGGAAAGAAGGTCATCCGGACTATCACGTCCCTTGGGGGTATACCATTTTTAGTTTTGGCTTTGAGAGCTCTATGTGCTCTTTCCACATGGAATGTGTAGTCGGGGGGTGAACCTGTTATCAAGTTAAAGAGTTGCGTAACATATGGCAGAATTTCCTTGGGTGTGATATCTTCTGGTATCCCCTTTAATCTTATATTGTTCCTTCTGCTCCTGTTCTCTAAGTCCTCCATTTTGTCTTGCATTTCCTGTAGGAGCTGTTGTTGATTGGAAACTGTTTGTGTTATTTCATCTACATTTTCCACCATTGAGTCCTTCTGGTCTTCCAAAATATCAATTCTATTTCCCATATCTGTGAGGTCTGATTTGATTTCGGCTAAGCTGGATGTTACTGAGGTGTGTATGGAATCTATCGTCCCCCATAATTTTTCAAAATTATCCGTTAAATCTTTCTTAGATACTAGGGAATGTAGATCTGCTTTGGTAATTGGAGATTGGTCTTCAAAGGTTGGTGGTAGAGATTGGTCTGAATCATCTCCTGTCTCTAGGTCTTTGTTAGTTTTGCATATGTGTGAGGTTTTAAAAAAGGATGATACTGTAGAAGGGGTACTTGGGTTTGTTAGTTTCTCACCTTTTCCTCCTCTTCTTGTAGCCATTGTTGCTGTTCAATCAGATCCCAGGGACAGAAGAAATTAGGAAAATTAATTGAGTCAAAAAGATTCCTCTCTCTTCTCCAGCTCAAAGCGTAGTGGAAAAAAAAAGGAAAAATGGTGCCAGTGGATTGAGGCAATTTTAAGTATTATAGATGTGTGGTTCCAAGATTCCCTCTCCTAGGAGTTATCAGCGCTGTTCTACCGCTTCTTCTTATATATAATACATGTGGAGGCTGGTGTCCCCCTACTTCAGCTGCAGATACTACATATCACCGGGGTATGCTGCAGGCTTGTTATCAGTACAGTCTCTGAAAATGCAACTTAACAAAATGTCAGGCACAGTGGAGAAAAAGTGCCAGATTGCATGTAATGCTCTTCTCCAGTTAGGTGTGGGCTAAGCCTTTTGTTAGAGGTGTATGTGTTATGCAAAATAATTCAATACAGTTCCACCAACTGAACAGATAGAGACTGCAAATATGTGGTTATTGAGAGCCTCTATGCACCAATTTATCTGTCTGTAAATCAGTTATTGTTTCTCAGCCTCAGCCCCTTACAGGTCACTCATACTTACTACCCTTTTGTGTAGCTCCGGATAGTAATATTTTATGGAGCATACAGGTGAAACGTTACTGGGGGAGCCTGATGTTTATAATCTTGTGGGTCCCAGGGGACCAGGCCGGTAGATTACTTGTCCCAGAAAACAGTCCCAACAATTCCCAGGGGTTTAAGCGTTATTATTCGCTCTTTAGGGGTTTATAACGCCTGGGTCTGTATCCTCCAAGCCTGCCAGGGCTCCCCAACCTCTAGCGGCACTTAGTTAGGCGTGTGTGAAGTGGAGTATAGGCCCTGTGTCCCCTCGGTGTTTCAGCCTCCTCCCTGGGACCCTCTTACCACTCAATGTGTGTTGCCGCCTCCTTATTCACTGGGGTTGTGTGTGTCTGACCTCCTCCGCCACCCGGCTGATATCAGATGGTGATGACCGGACCTTCTATGTCACCTCCGGCCCACTCCGAGGAACGGAGCTTGAAGATGCGGGCGGGGAAGTTCCCAGGCAAGATGGCGGATCTTCGCGCCAAACTCCAGCACAAGCGCGGTCTCTCTCCCTGCAGCCGTATCACACAGAACCCGTCGGGAATCGGGTAAGCCCAGCTCGTTTTGTCGCCTGTTTATTATTTAAAGGGACAGTAACGCTTTCTTTAAAAACGCTTTTATTGCATTATTAGCCTGCCAAATTCTGTCTAACATGTCTATACCTTCAGATGGCTTATGTTCTGTGTGTATGAAAGCCAAGGTGGTTCCCCCAATTAATGTATGCGCAAATTGTGTCATAGCGTCCAAACAAAGTATGGACAGTACTGCCACATTGAATAAGATTGCCCAAGATGATTCTTCTAATGAAGGTAGTGGGGATAGTTCTTCATCCTCTCCTTCTGTGTCAACACCAGTTTTGCCCGCGCAGGCGATACCTAGTACATCTAGCACGCCAATGCTTGTTACTATGCAACAATTAACAGCAGTAATGGATAATTCTATAGCAAATCTGTTATCCAAACTGCCATCCTACCCTAGAAAGCGTGACAGCTCAGTTTTAAATACAGAAGATGAGCAGGTTGGCGCTGAGGACAATTTATCAGTTATACCCTCACATCAATCTGAATTGGCAGTGAGGGAGGGCCTGTCTGAGTGGGAAATTTCTGATTCAGGAAAAGTTTCTCAGCAGGCAGACACTGATGTTGTAACATTTAAATTTAAGTTAGAACATCTCCGCGCCCTGCTTAAGGAGGTCCTAACTACTCTTGATGACTGTGATTATTTGGTAATTGCAGAGAAATTGTGCAAGATGGATAAATTCTTAGAGGTCCCAGTGCACGCTGATGCCTTTCCGATACCCAAGCGGGTGGCGGATATAGTGACTAAGGAGTGGGAAAAGCCAGGTATACCTTTTGTTCCACCTCCTATATTCAAGAAAATGTTCCCCATTGTTGACCCCAGAAGGGACGCATGGCAAACGGTTCCTAAGGTTGAGGGGGCAGTGTCAACGTTAGCTAAGCGCACAACTATTCCTATTGAGGACAGTTGCGCTTTTAAAGATCCTATGGATAAAAAATTGGAAGGATTGCTAAAAAAGATATTTGTTCAGCAAGGTTTCCTGCTCCAACCAATCTCGTGCATTATTCCTGTCACCACGGCAGTGTATTTTTGGTTCGAGGAACTAGAAAATTCGCTCCAAAAAGAGACTCCATATGATGAAGTCATGGACAGAATTCACGCACTAAAGTTGGCTAATTCCTTTATTTTGGATGCCGCTTTCCAATTGGCTAAGTTAGCGGCAAAAAATTCAGGGTTTGCAATAGTGGCGCGCAGAGCGCTTTGGCTAAAATCCTGGTTGGCGGATGTGTCGTCCAAGAATAAATTGCTTAATATTCCTTTCAAGGGTAAGACCCTTTTCTGGCCGGAATTGAAAGAGATTTTTTCAGACATTACTGGTGGAAAGGGACATGCCCTCCCACAGGATAGGCCTTTCAAGGCTAAGAACAAATCTAATTTTCGTTCCTTTCGCAATTTAAGGGACGGACCGAATCCTAACTCTGCGGCCTCCAGACAAGAAGGCAACTCTTCCCAGCCTAAGCCAGCATGGAAACCATTGCAAGGCTGGAACAAGGGTAAACAAGCCAAGAAGCCTGCTGCTGCTACCAAGACAAGGCTTAGGCAAGAGACGTTCTGGATCCCTGGGCACTAGAAATAGTCTCTCAGGGGTATCTTCTAGAGTTCAAGGAACTTCCTCCAAGGGGAAGGTTCCACATGTCTCGCTTATCTTCAGACCAGATAAAAAGACAGGCATTCTTACATTGCGTAGGAGACCTATTAAAAATGGGAGTGATAAACCCAGATCCAACAGCGGAACAAGGTCTGGGTTTTTACTCAAACCTGTTTGTAGTTCCCAAAAAAGAGGGAACTTTCAGGCCAATTCTGGATCTAAAAATTCTAAACAAATTCCTCAGAGTTCCATCATTCAAAATGGAAACCATTCGGACTATTTTACCAACAATCTAGGAGGGTCAATATATGACTACCGTGGACTTAAAGGATGCGTACCTGCATATTCCTATCCACAAAGATCATCATCAGTTCCTGAGGTTCGCCTTTATGGACAAACATTTCCAGTTCGTGGCTCTTCCGTTCGGTTTAGCCACTGCTCCCAGAATCTTCACAAAGGTGCTAGGGTCCCTTCTAGCAGTTCTAAACGACCGAGGGGAATTGCTGTAGCACCTTACCTAGACAACATTCTAATCCAAGCGTCATCTCTTTCCAAAGCAAAGGCTCATACAGACATTGTTCTAGCCTTTCTCAGATCTCACGGGTGGAAGGTGAACGTAGAAAAGAGTTCCCTGTCCCCGTCAACAAGAGTTCCCTATTTGGGAACAATAATAGATTCTTTAGAAATGAAGATCTTCCTGACAGAGGTCAGAAAGTCAAAGCTTCTAAACGCTTGTCAAGTTCTTCACTCTATTCTTCAGCCTTCCATAGCTCAGTGCATGGAAGTAGTAGGATTGATGGTTGCAGCAATGGACATAGTTCCTTTTGCTCAAATTAATCTAAGACCATTACAACTGTGCATGCTCAATCAGTGGAATGGGGACTATGCAGACTTGTCTCCCCAGATTCAAGTAGACCAGGTAACCAGGGATTCTCTCCGCTGGTGGTTGTCTCACGATCACCTGTCTCAGGGAATGAGTTTCCGCAGACCAGAGTGGGTCATTGTCATGACCGACGCCAGTCTCTTAGGCTGGGGTGCGGTCTGGGACTCTCTGAAAGCTCAAGGTCTATGGTCTCGAGAAGAGTCTCTTCTTCCGATAAACATTTTAGAACTAAGAGCGATATTCAATGCGCTCCTGGCGTGGCCTCACCTAGCGAAGGCCAAATTCATACGGTTCCAGTCGGACAACATGACGACTGTAGCGTACATCAATCATCAGGGGGGAACAAAGAGTTCCTTAGCGATGAGAGAGGTATCCAAGATCATCAAATGGGCGGAGGATCACTCCTGCCACCTATCTGCAATTCACATCCCAGCTAACTCAACTATGGGGCATTCCAGATATGGATCTGATGGCGTCTCGCCAGAACGCAAAGGTTCCTCGATACGGGTCCAGATCCAGGGATCCCAAGGCGACACTGGTGGATGCATTAGTGGCGCCTTGGTCGTTCAACCTAGCTTATGTATTTCCACCTTTCCCTCTCCTTCCCAGGCTTGTAGCCAATATCAAACAGGAGCAGGCCTCTGTGATTCTAATAGCCCCTGCGTGGCCACGCAGGACTTGGTATGCAGACCTGGTGAATATGTCATCGGCTCCACCATGGAAGCTACCTTTGAGGCAGGATCTTCTAGTACAAGGTCCATTCGAACATCCAAATCTAGTCTCTCTCCAACTGACTGCTTGGAAATTGAATGCTTGATTCTATCTAAGTGTGGGTTTTCAGATACAGTCATAGATACTCTGGTTCAAGCCAGAAAACCTGTAACCAGGAAGATTTACCATAAGATATGGCAAAAATATATCCGTTGGTGTGAATCCAAGGGATTCCCTTGGAGTAAAATTAAAATTCCTAGGATACTTTCCTTTCTCCAAGAAGGTCTGGATAAAGGTTTGTCAGCTAGTTCCTTAAAAGGACAGATATCTGCTCTGTCTGTTTTGTTACACAAACGTCTGGCAGCAGTGCCAGATGTACAGGCATTTGTACAGGCGTTAGTTAGAATCAAGCCTGTTTACAGACCCATGACTCCTCCTTGGAGTTTAAATTTAGTTCTTTCAGTTCTTCAGGGGGTTCCGTTTGAACCCATGCATTCCATAGATATTAAGTTACTATCTTGGAAAGTTCTGTTTTTGGTTGCTATTTCTTCTGCTAGAAGAGTTTCTGAATTATCTGCTTTGCAGTGTACTTCTCCCTATCTGGTATTCCATACAGATAAGGTAGTTTTACGTACCAAGCCTGGTTTTCTTCCAAAGGTCGTTTCCAACAGGAATATTAACCAGGAAATTGTTGTTCCTTCTCTGTGTCCGAATCCAGTTTCAAAGAAGGAATGCTTGTTACACAATCTAGATGTGGTCCGTGCTTTAAAGTTCTATTTAGAAGCAACAAAGGATTTCAGACAGACATCATCCTTGTTTGTTGTGTATTCTGGTAAGAGGAGAGGGAAGAAAGCTACTGCTACCTCTCTCTCTTTTTGGCTGAAAAGCATCATCCGATTGGCTTATGAGACTGCCGGACGGCAGCCTCCTGAACGAATTACAGCTCATTCTACTAGAGCTGTGGCTTCCACATGGGCCTTCAAGAACGAGGCTTCTGTTGATCAGATCTGTAAGGCAGCGACTTGGTCTTCCCTGCATACTTTTGCCAAATTTTACAAATTCGATACTTATGCTTCTTCGGAGGCTATTTTTGGGAGAAAGGTTTTGCAAGCCGTGGTTCCTTCCGTTTAGGTAACCTGGTTTGCTCCCTCCCTTCATCCGTGTCCTAAAGCTTTGGTATTGGTTCCCACAAGTAAGGATGAAGCCGTGGACCGGACACACCAATGTTGGAGAAAACAGAATATATGTTTACCTGATAAATTTCTTTCTCCAACGGTGTGTCCGGTCCACGGCCCGCCCTGGTTTTTAATCAGGTTTGAAAAATGTCTTTCTTTATACACTACAGTCACCACGGCACCCTATAGTTTCTCCTTTTTCTCCTAACCGTCGGTCGAATGACTGGGGGGCGGAGCCAGAGGGGGAGCTATATGGACAGCTCTTGCTGGGTGCTCTCTTTGCCATTTCCTGTAGGGGAAGAGAATATCCCACAAGTAAGGATGAAGCCGTGGACCGGACACACCATTGGAGAAAGAAATTTATCAGGTAAACATAAATTCTGTGTTTACCTGCTCTCACCCAAGGTAATCCTGAAAATGTGGCCTGTTAGTGAGGCCTGATACAGGTTGAAAACAAATTTTATAATTTTATATATATAAATATCTACATAAAAATACTAAGAACATATTCTGCTATGTGCAGAACATTGGAATGTCAAATAATTACAGTTAAATACACAGAATAACACTTTATTAAATATGAAAAAGCATTAATATGCTTTTTCATGTTTTCATCTACTTAACTGCAAAGGGCTCTAATGAACTTCTATATATGTGTACATATGTATTTATGTGTTTATATGTGTATATAAGTCTTTAAATACATATATACACACATATAAATACATAAATACACAGATAAATATATATAAATATTTATACATACATCTTTAGACATCTATATGTATGTATCTCTTTGCCCTTTGCCTGCCTTTTTTTCTAACACCTGAGACCTCATATCTTTAAGCCCTTTTTGTGCAATATTTGTTTTGAATAATTTTTTATGTGTTTTATGACTTTTTTTGTCTTGCATAACAGTGAACCAGAACTCTGCGGTCACGGTAATCATTCTAGCGTAAATCAGGATTGTAAGCTTGACATCCTCTCTACCTGTAGGCCACTTTGTATTTAAAGTGATTGTCCTCAAGGGCAGGGCATTCCTCTCCTTTTGTATAACTCAATTATTGCTCCTACAACTGTATTGTACCCCTGCTGTACTTGCCTGTTTGTGTATGTAATGCATCCCTGTAATGTTTCATTATTACTTGTAAAGCGCTGTGTAATCTGTTGGCGCTTTATAAATAGCCGCTTGATGCTACGCCCTCTTATGTCCTTTGCATCTGTGACCGCATTTTCAGATGTTTTTTATTTTTTTGTGATGCATAATAAATTTTGAATTTTTATACTCAGCGGGACCATCCTTTCACTCTTTTCTACAGGTGCTTTATAAATACCTGATAATAATAATAATAAGTGCGCTTGTGCGTTTGCATTTATTTTCAACTTGTAATACGAGCGCAAACAGCAGCAATAAACAGGGCGCCACTCATAACATGGCCCTAAATGTTTTAAAATTATTTAAAACTTGTCATTTTGTTAGAAAACTATGCATTGTTTTGCAGTCCCAGGTCATACTCCTTAAAAAGCATATTAAATGGTGTTTAACTTACTTCCTTTACTACAGCCAATTAAAGACTTATACAAACAAGCTCCTGCACATACCAGCCAATCAATGTGCAGCATGCCATGTAGGAATGTCAAGGTTATGCATTCTATGAAATACACTACAGTCTCTCTGGGTGAGTGGAAACATTACTACGTTCAGAGTTAAAACAAAAGAAAAGCAATAAAATAACTAACAAAAGTGCATTGCATTTTTTTTTTTAATTATGCATAATTCGACATTTTATGACAAATTCAATTATGACTATGTCCATTTCAGTGCTTTGTGTATGTTTGCATGGGATAGAGAATATGATGAGACAGAGCTATATTTGTACGTTCCTGCTGACACGTTTTATATGAATACTGTTACCATTGTAGTTGCTCATTTCTCATCTCATTCCAGCTAAGGCTCTAATATTTTTTGGATACTGAAAAACAAGTTGTATTTTTGAAGGCGTTCACTCAGCAAGAATAGCATAATCCTCTTTGGGAAGCTGTTTACAGATATGGTGGGCTGCAGCTGTCTTTAGGAATTCACTGGCCCATCTGAAAGAGGGTATATATCAGGGAGAAGCAGTTCTGAGAACTTGTTTACAACAGTGAAACCAAAGCCAAGCTCATCTCCCTACAAGGAAAAGAAGCCCTTACTCATAGCCAGATCCCAGGGCTACGTGAGCATTTTCTTTTTATACAGACAGTGGGATCATGGCATCTTTAAAACCATGCACTCTTTTTGGTGGGCTGATCAAAGGTAGAAAAACAAGAGATCACGTATCCATCAAACACAACAACCTTCTCCTATGTCCGAAAGCTATTTTTATCCTTGCCTTGTCATACAGAACAAAAAAATATATTTATTATAGAGATATTGCCATTTTTAATTTTATTTAAAATGAATTGTCCTTACAAATGTTATTTTTTTTTATTGTGATGTCATTGCTCATCAACAAAGCTGCCCGAGCCAGTGATCGTCTACCTGTTGCACACAAACAAGCACTTTTTGTTTTGCATAATTATCACTGTTTTATTAATATACTTTTTATGTCTGTGATTACTTTGTATCTAAGCCTATGCAGACTGCCCCCTTATTTCAGTTCTTTTGACAGACTTCCATTGTAGCCAATCAGTGCCCTCTGCTAAGTAACTCCACAGGCATGAGCACAATGTTATCTATATGGCACACATAAACTAACACCCTCTAGCTGTGAAAACTGTGAAACGCATTCAGAAAAGAGGTGGCCTTCAAGGGCTTAGAAATTAGCATATGAACCTACCTAGGTTTAGCTTTGAACTAAGAATAACAAGAGAACAAAGCAAATTTAATGATTAAAACTAAATTGGAATGTTGTTTAAAATGACATGTCCTATCTGAATCATGAAAGTTTAATTCTGACTACTGTCCCTATAATGTAACCTTTTTTTGTGTAAAATAACAAGACTGTGTTGCTAGAACTTCTTCACTTTTTTCACTTCAGGGTTAAGAATCATCCGATTTTTTCTTTTGTTGTTTTCGTCTCTACTTATTTAAAGGTACATTAAATTCTAAGTACATTTTAGAAGCATAGTATTGGGTTTATTCCCACTCCCTCTAGTCATGGGTGCTGCCATGTTGAAATCTTTCAGTACATTTCAGTGCTGATGTGCTTGCACATGTAACTCACATTCAGATACCTGCAGTGTAACTTAGGTTCCAAAGTGGGGGTACCCATAATTAGAGGGAGGTGCATGAAATGTGTTATGTTTAGCGTCCACTTAAAGAGATATTAAACACTAAATAAATGCTAGATAATCAAACCACAGAACCGGCAGTGCTCAGGATACCTCTCTCACCAGCAGGATGTTTGCACCGTCTAATCAGCCATCTTCACGCTGTTAACTGCAGCACACTTGTGTCCCTCTGCTCTCTGTGCACGGTCCTCCGTTGATGACGTCATCCACCGGGGCCACTCACGAGCGCTCCATCCGACGCTCCACAGCAAAAAAACACCAAACAACAGGCACAGGAAGGCACCTGGTCTCCTACTTTCCCAAATGCTAGATAGAATGATACATTCAAAGAAATGATTAGTCTGAAAATAGCATGTATCTGTTTAAAGGGACAGGAAACCCCAACATTTTCTTTCATGATTTGGATAAAACAATTTTAAACAACTTTTCAATTTACTTCCATTATAAAATGTGCTTCCTTATCTTGTTATCCTTTGCTCCAGGGAGTAACTACCAAACTCCCATAACTACCAAACTCCCATATAATAATGAGAAAGTAAAGAATTGAAGCTCACCAATATGCCAAAAAGTGATTCACTTTATTGTAGAGACAGCAGGGTCCAAATACCACGACGTTTCAGGGCATACTGCCCCGAAACGTCGTGGTATTTGGACCCTGCTGTCTCTACAATAAAGTGAATCACTTTTTGGCATATTGGTGAGCTTCAATTCTTTACTTTTATCCTTTGCTGAAGGAACAGTGTTGCACTACTGGCAGCTACATGAACACATCTAGTTAGC
This sequence comes from Bombina bombina, assembly GCF_027579735.1. Lineage (NCBI taxonomy): Eukaryota > Metazoa > Chordata > Amphibia > Anura > Bombinatoridae > Bombina > Bombina bombina. The sequence continues at coordinate 1,425,101,949 of NC_069499.1, read as the reverse complement.
CAATCACAAGAAACAAATATGTGCAGGCACCAATTAGCAGCAGCTCCCACTAGTGTAGGATATATGCATATTTTTTCCAACAAGGGATACCAAGAGAACAAAGCACATTTGAATTTAGAAGTGTATTTAAAAGTGTCTTAAAATTGCATACTCTATCTGAATCATGCAAGTTTAATTTTGACTTTCCTATCCCTTTAAATATTGACAACATAAGTGTAAAGTGTTACTGTCTATAAAAATAATTGGAGCTATCATGTTGTAACTTAGGTTACCTTCTCTGCTGTGGTTAATTAGGGACAGTTATAAATAGGTCACTAGAGTGTGCAGGCAATGACTTTGTGGAAAATAACAGTGTCCTGCACTTCCATTTCTAACAGGAACTGGAAAGCTCACAATTTCATAGTGGAATTACAGGAAAAGGGGACAAAATAAATAATGAAAGTTTATTGCAGTTTATTTATAGATATGATTTATCATTTTATATTGCCATCTCAATAAGTCCCTTTAATATAAAGCCAGGCATAGTAGCAAATGCAATGTTTAGAATATGATATATCATTGTGTTAAAAAAATATGCAAAGTAATATTTTTAACATTTTTAGATTCACTTTCATATGTATGGTAGAACTTTTTTAGTTTATTGTCCCTTCAAAAGTACAATATAATAATTTTTACATATCTATACTATAATTGCGTTTGTAATGTCCGTCGCTGTCGGCAGTTGCGCACGCATCCTCAAAGGAATGTTGGCAGCGCGAGGCAGCCAACAGAATGTTGGCTGCGCGCACCTCCAAAAGAATACACCTGGATGAAGCAAGCTGCATCCAGGTGGATTCCGAAAATGGCAGGGTTTCGGAATCCACCGGGATGTAGCGAAGGCAAACGGAGCATTACAAAAAAAATTAAAAAATGCCCGTAATAAGTATGAAAAAAATACCTAACCGCATGCAATAAGTATTACAAAAAAAATAACCGCCCGCAATAAGTATTAAAAAAAAAACAACTAACCGCCCGTAAGAAGTATTAAGAAAAAAATAAGCTACCCGCCCGCACGAAGTATTAAGAAAAAAACAACTACCTAACAAAATTATTAACCCCTAAATCCGCAAACCCCAACATCGCAAACTACCTAATTAATCTATTAACCCCTAAACCGCCAACCCCTCACAATGCATTAAACCTATTTTACCTATTATCTCCTACACTGCCAACCCCCACAACGTAAAAATGAATTTAATGACTAAGCCCCCTAACCTAACCAAACACCCCCTAAATTAACCCCTTAATTACAATAAAAATAAAATACATTACAATAAAAAAATACAAAAAAAAATTACATTAGATTAATCTAATTACAAAAAATAAAAAAGGCTAACATTACAAAAATATAATAAACACAATATCCAAAATAAAAAAATTAAACCTAATCCCTTTGAAAATAAAAACACCCCCTAATCTAATGCTAAACTACCAATAGCCCTTAAAAGGGCTTTTTGTAGGGCATTGCCCTAAGTTAAACAGCTCTTTTACATTAAAAATAAACAAAGTCCCCCCAGCCACCAAACCCCCCAAAATAAAAAAAACTAACACTAATAAACCTAATCTACCCATTGCCCTGAAAAGGGCATTTGTATGGGCCTTGCCGTTAAAAGGGCATTCAGCTCTTTTTAACTGCCTTTAAAAGGGCATTCAGCTCTTTTTCAAAGTGCCCAAAAAGTAAAAAAACTAACACTAAAGCCCCAAAAAGGTACTCACGGTTTCAGAAGTCCGGCAGAGAAGGTCTTCTTCCAGACGGGTCCATCATCTTCATCCACAGCGAAGTCGGCGCTGAGCGGAGGACCGGAGCGGTCTTCCCAGAAGTGGCAATCCTTGATGGCAGTCATGGGGGGGTTTTACTGTTAGGGGGGACTTTGTTTATTTTTAATATAAAAGAGCTGTTTAACTTAGGGCAATGGCCTACAAAAATCCCTTTTATGGGCTATTGGTAGCTTAGCATTAGATTAGGGGGTGTTTTAATTTTGGGGGGCTTTTTTATTTTCATAGGGATTAGGTTTAATTTTTTTTTATTTTGGAAAATGTGTTTATTGTTTTCTTTATTTCTATTTGTTATTTTTTGTAGCTTGGGGGGGGGGGTTGTATTTACATTTTCTTATCAAAATTTGCATTTTTTGCAGCTGTCCCTAAAAAAATGTAAAAAAGTTGCAGATGAAACGGTCAGTAATGCCGAGAAATGCGTAGTATGGATTGTATGTGAGCCTGAACACAATTCCATACGTTTTTATACATTTTTACATTTTCATTAAAGTTATTTTGGCCACATATAATAGTATGGAGTCTATAAACTTGATGTGGAGGTACAAGCAACGCTGTTAGGCAGCAGGTTTCAATATTCAGCAGGGAGCCGTTGAACAGTGAGTTGAGACACTGTGATATTTAAGCACACATGATACAGCACACAAGAGCACTAACACCTTCTGTAGGGTGTACATCAGACATACTCAAACTTGGCCCTCCAGAGGTTTTGGAACTACATTTCCCATGATGTTCAGCCAGCATATTAGCTGGCTGAGCATCATGGGAAATGTAGTTCCAAAACCTCTGGAAGGCCAAGTTTGATGATGTTTGGTCTACATGGTGGAGGTCTTTGTTGATTGATCTACACTAGGAGGTTCCTTTTCCTTTTGTCTTATATCTTTAGTGGTCCCTTGATGTGAAGGTCATGAAAGGAGCTGCCGACTTACCTGGTTTCAATGATTGGAAGTTTGATGAGAGCCTGACATTTTTGCTTGATGGACTCTCTGCACATTTCCATATATATAAACTGGTATATGTATCTATTAACTGCAGGTGATACTGTTTTGTGTTACAGTGTTGTGCTGTATATTTTGTATCTGACTACACTGGCGCCCTCTAGTTATAATTTCACCTACTTGCGTAAGTGTTATTGTATGTTTTTTTAGCATGTTTATTTTTTCTCCTTTGCCGTGGTCAATTAGTGATAGATATAAACGAGACCTTTCACATATCATGCAAACACTGTGCAGCCTATTGGAGGGTCCTGAAGTCTACAGGATGAATTCCGGGGTCTCTGGGGCAGTAGAAACGTAATTTTTAAGGTAAGTGACATGTAACACAATAATTAAAAATACATTGCAATTTTTGTTTTATTATGCATTATTAAACCTTTATGGGGAATTAAAAGGACAATGAATCCCACATTTTTCTCTTTCATGATTCAGATAGAGCATGCCATTAAAAAAAATCTAATTCTACTATCATATTTGCTTCATTCTCTTGTTTTTGTTTGTTGATGGAACAGCAAGGCATTATGGGAACAAGCTAAACTCATACCTCCCAACAGTCCATTTTGTATCCTCCCATAACCCTGCCCCTCCCCCTTATGACCTTGCCCAAAAATTACTTCTGGTGCATTGCCCACAAGCTCTTAACCTCCTATAGCCTGGAAATCATCTGACAAATGTTGGGAGTTATATGAACACACCAGGTGAGACAATGACAAGAGACATCCACCAATCAGCAGCTACCTCCAAGTAGTGAATTGCCGCTCCTGAGCTTACCTGGTTGTCTTTTACAGCAAAGGATACTAAGAGAACAAAAGAAAATTAGATAATAAATGAAAATTGTTTAAAATTGCACGCTCTACTGTCCCTTTAATTGTATCATTTACATTGTTTAAACCTAGAAAATAATGTTATATAATTCTGCACATAGTGCAGAATTATATAACATTATCTTAGCCAAACTTTATGCAACATAATATTGTCTGTGAAATTTTATTAAAAAAAGAGGGTTTTTCAGACCGCCGCTCTTGCTCTACCGAGCGGGTCTGGTTTTCCCTCTGAGCGCATCTGGGCAGCTGTCTAGTCACAACCCGGCCCTATTGCGCCATTACACTCAATACAGCTCGCTCCTGCTCTGTCTGATAGTGGGAGCGAGCTGCATTGAGTGTAATGGCGCGATCGGGCTGGGCTGTGACTAAACAGATGCCGAGATGCGCTCAGGGGGAAAACCAGACCCGCTCAGTAGAGCAAGAGTGGTGGTCTGAAAAACCCTCTTTTTTTAATCAAATTTCACGGGCAATATTATGTTGCATAAAGTTTGGCTAAGATAATGTTATATAATTCTGCACTATGTGCAGAATTATATAACATTATTTTCTAGGTTTACTGCCCCTTTAAGCAAGTTTCAGACATGATTTTAAGAAACACTTAAAAAAAAGGAGTTTATTTATTTATGAGACTATATGCATGCTTGGAAAGAGGAATTCAGTGCATAATAGACACTTACACAGAAAAACAATTAGTTATTTGGATTAATTGCTTGTCACACACAAAAAAAAAAAATATGTTTTTTCCGATATTCATCCAGGGTATCATTTGGAGTTTGTTAACAAAAATCCATTCATCTGCTATTTCCTATGGTCTTCACAGCAGCAGAGGATCAGCTGGAGAGCAGCTTAAAAGCAAATGCTACTGCTACAAGCCAGCAGCAGCACAAAAGTTGTTGCTTTTTTTTCATGGGGTCAGAACTGGCTAAGAACAAAAGTGAAACTTGACTGACACAGGAATCAATCAACTGACAAGTACATTGCTAAACTGTATTTGAATAGTGTAAATTTGTACTTTTGAAAAACCTTTCTTACCTGCAGAAATTTATTTTTTGCCTTTAGTGTAATGGTTCTAACCACACAAAAGAATCAACTACATTTTATTTTTTCATTAAAGAGGTCACATATGCCACAAATATGGAAAAAAAACTTTTGTCCAAAAATGAATGCACATGTTAGTAATTTTTGACTGCATTTCTGTACCTAGAGGTACATTTAAAATAGAACTTGAGCTAACTTTGTGGTTGATCACAATCCTTTAAAAAAGCTTATCAAATTAATTATCTACAAAAAAAAACAAACAAAAAAAAGCTGTTTTTGTTTTCTGATTTGTGTTTTTCACATTATCAGTTTCAGGGAAAGGAAGGTGCAGTTTACAGACAACGTGACAAGAGACAATGGCATTTTCCATGATCAACATATCCAGCAAACATAAAATAGAATGCAACCCCAGATATGCAGTGAATGTTTTCCCAGTTCAGTAGTGTGTAATTAAATTACCTTCCTACGCTAGCTTTGAAGATGAATATTATTAATGTATCTTCAAGGAACAAAAACGTAGCTATTCATATTTTGTGCACACTTAGACCCTTTAATTAATCATAAAGTGATAGATTAATAAGATGTGATGGTAGCCAAGTGCACATGAAACCCAATAACTTTCGAATTTGCTTCTGATATCAAATTTGCTTCATTCTCTTTGTATCCATTGAGGAAGAAGCAGCAATGCAGAAACCAATCAGCAGCTAGCTCCTAATAGTGCATTTCTGCCCCTGAGCCTACCTAGGTACACTTTCAACAAAGGAAACCAAGGGAACAAAGCAAATTAGATATTAAAAGTAAACTGGAAAGTTATTAAAATGACATGTTCTCTCTAATGCATGACTTTACTGTCCCCTTAAGTATTGTCTAGCCCATCTAGGCTGTCTACTCCTCTGGCCTTGGATCTCTGAAGAAATTATGTTTGTGCATCATTTTAAAAACCGTGACTCATTGGTCTCAGTGACTCAGGTGGATGTTTATGAAGGTGAGGAGCAAATTCCTCTTGCCCCCACCAATCTGCACACCTATTCCTTGTGCTGATTTAGATACAATTCTTTATTGCCATGTTGTATATTTGTGTGTATATATATATATATATATATATATATATATATATATATATATATATATACTTCTGTTATTATTACAATTGTTATTGATAAAGCCGATAAATAAGGAACAGTTAAGAAATTCCAAATAATAAAAAAAAGGGACAGGGACATATTTAGGTTTTGTGCTGCCCTAGGCACTGAGAAAAATGTTGCCCCTAAACTCCCATATAGGAGTTCATATTTGCCTTATATATGTTTATCGGAAATGTACTGAGCAGTTAAACGGACAGTAAACACTTTCGCCTAGATTACGAGTTCTGCGTTAGCTTTAAAAAGCAGCGTTAAGGGGTCCTAATGCTGCTTTTTAACGCCCGCTGGTATTACGAGTCAGGCAGGTACAGGTGTACCGCTCACTTTTTTTCCGCAACTTTTCCATACCGCAAATCCCCTTACGTCAATTGCGTATCCTATCTTTTTAATGGGATTTTCCTAACGCTGGTATTACAAGTCTTGGAAGAAGTGAGCGGTACAGCCTTTAACTCCAAGACTCCTACCGCATTTAAAAGTCAGAAGTTAAGAGTTTTATGGGCTAACGCCGGAACATAAAGCTCTTAACTACAGTGCTACAAAGTACACTAACACCCATAAACTACCTATGAACCCCTAAACCGAGGCCCCCTTACATCGCAAACAATATAATAAAATTATTTAACCCCTAATCTGCTGACCGGACATCGCCGCCACCTACATTATACCTATGAACCCCTAATCTGCTGCCCTTAACATCGCCAACACCTACATTATATTTATTAACCCCTAATCTACCCCCCCAACGTTGCCGCCACCTACCTACAATTATTAACCCCTAATCTGCCGACCGGACATCGTTGCAACTTTAATAAATGTATTAACCCCTAAACCGCCGCACTCCCGCCTCGCAAACACTATAATAAATTGTATTAACCCCTAATCTGCCCTCCCTAACATCGCCGCCACCTACCTACAATTATTAACCCCTAATCTCCCGCCCCCAACGTCGCCGCTACTATAATAAAGTTATTAACCCCTAAACCTAAGTCTAACCCTAACCCTAACATCCTCCTAACTTAAATATAATTTAAATAAAACAAAATAAAATTACTATAATTAAATAAATTAATCCTATTTAAAACTAAATACTTACCTATAAAATAAACCCTAATATAGCTATGATATAACTAATAGTTACATTGTAGCTATTTTAGGATTTATATTTATTTTACAGGCAACTTTGTATTTATTTTAACTAGGTACAATAGCTATTAAATAGTTAATAACTATTTAATAGCTACCTAGTTAAAATAATTACAAAATTACCTGTAAAATAAATCCTAACCTAAGTTACAAATACACCTAACACTACACTATCAATAAATTAATTAAATAAATTAATTACAATTATCTAACATAAAATACAATTAAATAAGCTAAACTATATTACAAAAAAACAAACACTAAATTACAAAAAATAAAAAAATATTACAAGAATTTTAATCTAATTATACCTAATCTAAGCCCCTAATAAAATAAAAAAGCCCCCCAAAATAATAAAATTCCCTATCCTAAACTAAATTACAAGCTCTTTTACCAGCCCTTAAAAGGGCTTTTTGTGGGGCATTGCCCCAAAGTAATCAGCTCTTTTACCTGTAAAAAAAAAAAGAAATACAATACCCCCCAACATTACAACCCACCACCCACACACCCCTACTCTAAAACCCACCCGATCCCCCCTTAAAAAAACCTAACACTACCCTATTGAAGATCACCCTACCTTGAGCCGTCTTCAGCCAGCCGGGCACTGATGGGACAGAAGAGGACATCCGGACCGGCACAAGTCTTCATCCGTTCCGGCCAGAAGTCTTCATCCGATCGGGGCAGAAGAGGTCCTCCATCCAGCAGAAGTCTTCATCCAAGCGGCATCTTCTATCTTCAATCAATCGGAGCGGAGCGGGTCCATCTTCTATCCAGCCGACCCAGAGCCATCCTCTTCTTCTGATGTCCTAACGAAGAATGACGGTAACTTTAAATGAAATCATCCAAGATGGCGTCCCTCGAATAGGATTCTATCAGCCAATCGGAATTAAGGTAGGAAAATTCTGATTGCTTGATTTAATCAGCCAATAGAATGTGAGGTAAATGCTATTGGCTGATTCAATCAGCCAATCGGATTGAACTTCAATCCGATTGGCTGATTAAATCAACCAATCAGAATTTTCCTACCTTAATTCCGATTGGCTGATAGAATCCTATCAGCCAATCGGAATTCGAGGGACACCATCTTGGATGACGTCATTTAAAGGAACCGTCATTCTTCGTTAGGACATTGGAAGAAGAAGATGGCTCCTCGTCGGCTGGATAGAAGATGGACCCGCTTCACTCCGATTGATTGAAGATAGAAGATGCTGCTTGGATGAAGACTTCTGCTGGATGGAGGACCTCTTCTGCCCCGATTGGATGAAGACTTCTGGCCGGATCAGATGAAGACTTGTGCCAGTCCGGATGTTCTCTTCTGTCCCATCGGTGCCCGGCTGGCTGAAGACGGCTCAAGGTAGGGTGATCTTCAATGGGGTAGTGTTAGGTTTTTTTAAGTGGGGATCGGGTGGATTTTAGAGTAGGGGTGTGTGGGTGGTGGGTTGTAATATTGGGGGGTATTATATTTCTTTTTTTACAGGTAAAAGAGCTGATTACTTTGGAGCAATGCCCCGCAAAAAGCCCTTTTAAGGGCTGGTAAAAGAGCTGATTACTTTGTAATTTAGTTTAGGATAGGGAATTGTATTATTTTGGGGGGCTTTTTTATTTTATTAGGGGGCTTAGATTAGGTGATTAGGTGTAATTAGATTAAAATTCTTGTAATATTTTTTTATTTTTTGTAATTTAGTGGGGTTTTTTTGTAATATAGTTTAGTTTATTTAATTGTATTTTATGTTAGATAATTGTAGTTAATTTTTTAAATTAATTTATTGATAGTGTAGTGTTAGGTATATTTGTAACTTAGGTTAGGATTTATTTTGTAATTATTTTAACTAAGTAGCTATTAAATAGTTATTAACTATTTAATAGCTATTGTACCTAGTTAAAATAAATACAAAGTTGCCTGTAAAATAAATATAAATCCTAAAATAGCTACAATGTAACTATTAGTTATATTGTAGCTATATTAGGGTTTATTTTATAGGTAAGTATTTACGTTTTATTTGAATTATATTTAAGTTAGGGGGTGTTAGGGTTAGGGTTAGACTTAGGTTTAGGTGTTAATAACTTTATTATAGTAGCGGCGACGTTGGGGGCGGGAGATTAGGGGTTAATAATTGAGGTAGGTGGCGGCAATGTTAGGGAGGGCAGATTAGGGGTTAATAAAATTTATTATAGTGTTTGCGAGGCGGGAGTGCAGTGGTTTAGGGGTCAATACATTTATTATAGTGGCGGCGATGTCCGGTGGGCAGATTAGGGGTCAATAATTGTAGTTAGATGGCGGCGACGTTGGGGGCGGCAGATTAGGGGTTAATAAATATAATGTAGGTGTCGGCAATGTTAGGGGCAGCAGATTAGGGGTTCATAGGGATAATGTAGGTGGCGGCGGTGTCCGGAGCGGCAGATTAGGGGTTAATAGTATAATGCAGGTGGCGACGTGTTTAGACTCGGGGTTCATGTTAGGGTGTAGGTGTAGACTTAGAAAGTATTTTCCCATAGGAATCAATGGGGCTGCATTAAGAGCTGAACGCTGCTTTTTTGCAGGTGTTAGTTTTTTTTCAGCCAGCTCAGCCCCATTGCTTCCTATGGGGAAATCGTGCACAAGCACGTTTTTCCAGCTTACCAATACCGTAAGCAACGCTGGTATTACAGGTAGAAGTGGAGCTAAATTTTGCTAAACGCTCACTTTTCTGAGGCTAACGCAGCCATTCAGAAAACTTGTAATACCAGCGTTGTCTTAAGGGTGCGCTGGAAAAAAAAGGAGCGTTAGCACCGCAAGTTTTTACGGACAAAACTTGTAATCTAGCCGTTTGTAATTACAAGACATTTCTGTTGTGTTGTTATAGAATAATACACCCAACAAAACAAATTAACATCATTTTTACTGAAACTAGTTTTTAATAAACAATCTCCACCCACCATTTGCCTTATGTGGAGAAGCCAATTGGGGCTTTAGTCCACAGACAAAAAGGCTAGCCACAGTCATAAAGTTAGTATAAATTAAATTGTGGTTGCAGTTGTTATCTTGCCTGGAGGGCAAGGCAAGGCATGCTAAAAATAAGAAGTTCTTCAAAATGTGCTGCCCATCTAAAGTTCTGCTGCCCTAGGCACAGACCTAGTTGGCCTATGCCAATATAGAGCCCTGCAGATGGACCATCAGACACACATACAAGAATATATAGCACTTAATGGTTTGTCCTTTGGGACGGGTTCCTTTCAGGTTATATACTATACTTTTGTAGTCTGGCAGCCAATTCCCTTTCAAGAAACATCCATCCCTAAAACACAAGGCAGTTATCATATTTTCTTTAAAGGGACACTGAACCCAATTTTTTTCCAATTTTTTTCAAATTTTAAGCAACGTTTTAATTTACTCTTATTATCAAATTGTCTTCCTTCTCTTGATATCTTTATTTGAAATGCAAGAATGTACGTTTAGATGCCGGCCCATTTTTTGGTAAACAACCTGGGTTATTCTTGCTGATTGGTGGATAAATTCATCCACCAATAAAAAGTGCTGTCCAGAGTTCTAAACCAAAAAAAAGCTTAGATGCCTTCTTTTTCAAATAAAGATAGCAAGAGAAAGAAAAAAATTGATAATAGGAGTAAATTAGAAAATTGCTTAAAATTGCATGCTCTATCTGAATCACATAAGAAAAAATTTGGGTTCAGTATCTTTTTAAATAATTATATCAAAGGAAAGATAGAAAAGAGACATTATAAATAGCACTAATTAGAAAGACAAATTATAATCATGTCTACTCCTTATAGTGAGGAGAGATAGATGTAAACATTCTTGCTCATAGTGTTTAGGGGGTTCAACTCTACTTTATGACAAGGTTCAAAGGGACAATCTATACATTTCAGGAGCATTTATCAGTAAATGTATATTTAATTTAGTAAAAGGTTTGTCGCTGAAGATATCTTCTTTTGAAAGAGTTTTTACTGCCTGCTCACTTCCGTGAATTATTCCCATATTGACATTCAAATGACTGCAGGTATGCTACAGCAGTGCTTTTCCTCAAGGCACAGTTAGTTTATTGCCAATGATCAGTAGAGGACTTTTGCTGCAAACATCATGTGACATTAGAACTTAGGTTTGGTAATGTCTGCTTGCTTACCTAGCTGTAGCCAGTGGATAATTTTGCAAGAAAACAAGTCATCTGTTTTCTTCTTGTTTAACACTATCTGTTTCTTTGTATATTTACTTTGATTTAAGATATATATATATACACACACACACACACACACACACACACTGTATATTACTAAAGAAGCACTGTTGTATATCCCTTTAAGCATGTTTTGTTTGGTAAGATATGCTACACAATGCATGCTACTTATGGTTAAAATAAATTTCACTGGATTTGAGAATAGTGAATAATGGACAGGCTTTATATTGCAAAACAGTCAAGATTTATTCAAGCCTGTTTGAATAACTACAGGGAGTGCAGAATTATTAGGCAAATGAGTATTTTGACCACATCATCCTCTTTATGCATGTTGTCTTACTCCAAGCTGTATAGGCTCGAAAGCCTACTACCAATTAAGCATATTAGGTGATGTGCATCTCTGTAATGAGAAGGGGTGTGGTCTAATGACATCAACACCCTATATCAGGTGTGCATAATTATTAGGCAACTTCCTTTCCTTTGGCAAAATGGGTCAAAAGAAGGACTTGACAGGCTCAGAAAAGTCAAAAATAGTGAGATATCTTGCAGAGGGATGCAGCATTGCAAAGCTTCTGAAGCGTGATCATCGAACAATCAAGCGTTTCATTCAAAATAGTCAACAGGGTCGCAAGAAGCGTGTGGAAAAACCAAGGCGCAAAATAACTGCCCATGAACTGAGAAAAGTCAAGCGTGCAGCTGCCAAGATGCCACTTGCCACCAGTTTGGCCATATTTCAGAGCTGCAACATCACTGGAGTGCCCAAAAGCACAAGGTGTGCAATACTCAGAGACATGGCCAAGGTAAGAAAGGCTGAAAGACGACCACCACTGAACAAGACACACAAGCTGAAACGTCAAGACTGGGCCAAGAAATATCTCAAGACTGATTTTTCTAAGGTTTTATGGACTGATGAAATGAGAGTGAGTCTTGATGGGCCAGATGGATGGGCCCGTGGCTGGATTGGTAAAGGGCCGAGAGCTCCGCCAGCAAGGTGGAGGTGGAGTACTGGCTTGGGCTGGTATCATCAAAGATGAGCTTGTGGGGCCTTTTCGGGTTGAGGATGGAGTCAAGCTCAACTCCCAGTCCTACTGCCAGTTTCTGGAAGACACCTTCTTCAAGCAGTGGTACAGGAAGAAGTCTGCATCCTTCAAGAAAAACATGATTTTCATGCAGGACAATGCTCCATCACATGCGTCCAAGTACTCCACAGCGTGGCTGGCAAGAAAGGGTATAAAAGAAGAAAATCTAATGACATGGCCTCCTTGTTCACCTGATCTGAACCCCATTGAGAACTTGTGGTCCATCATCAAATGTGAGATTTACAAGGAGGGAAAACAGTACACCTCTCTGAACAGTGTCTGGGAGGCTGTGGTTGCTGCTGCACGCAATGTTGATGGTGAACAGATCAAAACACTGACAGAATCCATGGATGGCAGGCTTTTGAGTGTCCTTGCAAAGAAAGGTGGCTATATTGGTCACTGATTTGTTTTTGTTTTGTTTTTGAATGTCAGAAATGTATATTTGTGAATGTTGAGATGTTATATTGGTTTCACTGGTAAAAATAAATAATTGAAATGGGTATATATTTGTTTTTTGTTAAGTTGCCTAATAATTATGCACAGTAATAGTCACCTGCACACACAGATATCCCCCTAAAATAGCTATAACTAAAAACAAACTAAAAACTACTTCCAAAACTATTCAGCTTTGATATTAATGAGTTTTTTGGGTTCATTGAGAACATGGTTGTTGTTCAATAATAAAATTAATCCTCAAAAATACAACTTGCCTAATAATTCTGCACTCCCTGTAATAAAAAAAAATCTCACTGCAACTTAAAATGTTTGCAATTTAAAGAGATTTGTACCCACAACTCATCAAGTCCATGAGTTACAAGGTTTCTCCATTAGAAATTGATGGAGCGGGGGGCGTGTCCAAGCAGCGGCTCTAACCGGCCACATTTCTCTTGTGCTCCAGGTGACAAAGTGATAAACCGCTGGTTATCATTATCATTCTACAGCACACAGAACAAATTGCAACTGGTTTTGTAATTATTAGTATACGCAACTTCTACTCAGCTCTTATTTGGCTGTATTTATGAACCAGGAGCCAGATTTGGACGATTGAGGCCTGTTGCGGCGGCATTCTAACAGGCAGCGCTTCCCCCCTGGGAAACTGGGGTTATTTGACCGGAGCTGGGCGCAGTTAAAAGACTTACCAACTACTCAACATTGTGTGGACATCGGACACAGAAATATCTCACAACGTACCCTATCGCCCATAAGCGACATTATAACAGCTAATAACAGCCATGTGGTGCAACAACATATTTGAAAATATGGATCATTCTTTTAAAAAGCTAGAGGATATCTTTCAAGCCTTGATCGACAAAGCACCCACAGAAAAAGACCTACAAACTCTAGCAGATAAAATTGAGCTGATGAGAAACAATTATATACCAATGCTACATCAGCCAGCAGGCAAGCCAGATGCGCAATTACAATCGGAGGAGCGCACACAACAACACACATCAGGAGCAGTGTCAGTGCAAGCACACAAGCTTAGCATTAGAGAAGAGTTTGACCGGCATTTGAATAAAGATTCATACCTTTTATATACTCTACCAAAAAACAAAGGGGAAAAGCAACGTCAAATATCTTAAAATGGCGTCTACAGCCAAATTAAATAAATGCTTGACAATGATTCCCTCAGATGCCATGACAACTGCTAAAGCGAAGGAGAGAACTGTACATCTATACACACCACCGGCATCAAAGATCATCAGCCGATCGCAATGGTCACTGAGATTGGATTATCATACTGAACCGACGCAACAGCTCTGGGAGCTTGAGGGGGACTTCTGGAGGGTAAGGAAAGTGGAGTATATAGATTTTTGTGCAGACAGCTTGACTTCGGCTAACAGTTTAGATTTCAATCGGCAAGCTAGCCCATCTAATACATTGCCGGTCCAAAAATTAAGTGATAGCTCACCAAAAACTCAGACAACCTACATTATAAAGAATCCAAGAGGTCTACAGAACAGTTTCTTCCGCCATCTCGAAAGGTCTCTTCAACATTTGGACTCTGGTTCACTAATCCAGGAAGATACAATGGAGAACTTATCAGGGAGGAGGCTAATTAAGCTGATATCTTTCTCGGGTGGATAGAGTGCAAGTAATACACTTTACATATTATGACTTCAGACATTATAAAGGACTTAATGCTGATATTGTTTTCATGTTTTCTATAATGTTTTGTTATTAACAGGAAATTAAGATTGGTTCTGCTGTTGTTGTTTTTTTATTATTTTCTCAATTGGTCTATTGTTTGTTGTGTTTGATTTTGTAATCCTTTTCAAAATAAGCTCTGTAGAAATGATACCCACATCATTAGAACACAAGATAGCTTTAGAGTGCTTTGAACATGTGAACTACTCCTTCCTCCATGAATGGAATGTAAGCATTTACTATACCTAGCTTCGCTTAGTTGGATACATCCCAATAATAGTCTCTTTTCATGGTGTGTAGCCGAGCTGAAAGGCTCTATGACACAAAGGTGGAAAAATTTACTTAAAGTGATTTATCTCATAGTGTGTTGTGTCTAGGAATGAATTGATAAGTCTGCAACCTGGCTGATGGAGACTTCAAATCTTAAGGTTGTCTCCAATATTTATGAGGTTAAAGGGACACTGAACCCAAATTTTTTATTTCATGATTCAGATAGGGCATGAAATTTTAAGCAACTTTCTAATTTACTCCTATTATCAATTTTTCTTCGTTCTCTTGTTATCTTTATTTTAAAAGCAGGAATGTAAATCTTAGCAGCCAGCCAATTATAGGTTCAGTACCATGGATAACGCTTGCTTATTGGAGTCTTACATTTACCCACCAATAAGCAAGCATAACCCAGGTTATCAACCAAAAATGGGCCGGCTCCTATGCATCACATTCCTGCTTTTTAAATTAAGATAGCAAGAGAACAAAGAAAAATTGATAATAGGCGTGAATTAGAAAGTTGCTTAAAATGACATGCTCTATCTGAATCATGAAAGAAAAAATGTGGGTTTAGTGTCCCTTTAATAAATACAGGCAAATAGACTTATTCACATTATAAATATCTATTATTGCTTTACTTCTATAGTATTGCCCAAACCTTGCATTGTCATGTTATATATTTGTTAAGGGAGTATCTTTTACACACATTTATTTTAAGCCCTCCTCATATATTTCATACATAACAGACAGGATCCACAAATTTTGCCATAAAATTGGAGTTCGCCCTGTGGCTTGCAGCCGGAGTTGCAGGTGAGATTTGTATTTAGCTAACAGTCACAGATCCTTTATCATAAATGCTAATATCTGAGGACTTAGAATTTTATTGATATTGAATTTAAGGAAGTTTAATTGACACACACATATACCCTAAGTATTATAAAATTGCACAATGTTATAGTACTAATCTTTAGTTAAAACAACACATTAGTTGTTTATTAGATAGCCTCACGTGCATACTACCAGGCTCAATTATTAGCAACTTATAATAATAATTTCAGGAGATATACGAAACTTACTCTAATAATCACTAACAAAATACTTTGAGTTAGTACCTATATATATTAGAATCTATTAATTCATATAAATTATGCCTACTCATATTCCCACCTATACTAAAAGTTGTCTGTGCAGCTGGTCTGTTTTCAACGCATTGTAGTGCTGTATTTGCTGTGCTCAGTTTCGGTCTTTGCTCCCTAGCCATTAGGAAGCAAATTTTGTTTTGTTTAAAAAAAAAGAAGGAAAAAAGAGGATTGTATTTCAACCTACATAAGTCAGCTTTCCAGATAGGATGCAAATATTTGATGTACCACTTATACCTTTTTGTAGTGATGTCGCGAATAGTTTGCTGGCGAATAGTTCCCGGCGAACATAGCTTGTTCACGTTCGCCGTGGCGGGCGAACATATGCGATGTTCAATCTGCCCCCTATTCGTCATCATTGAGTAAAACTTTGACCCTGTACCTCACAGTCAGCAGACACATTCCAGCCAATCAGCAGCAGACCCTCCCTCCCAGACCCTCCTACCTCCTGGACAGCATCCATTTTAGATTCATTCGGAAGCTGCATTCTTAGTGAGAGGAGGTACAGTGTAGCTGCTTCTGATTTAATAAGGAAATCGATAGCTAGGCTGGTGTATTCAGTGTCCACTACAGTCCTGAAGGACTCATCTGATCTCTGCTGTAAGGACGGCACCCCAAAAAGCCCTTTTTAGGCCTAGAACATCAGTCTGCTTTTTTTTTTTTTCTGTGTAATGTAATTGCAGTTGCCTGCCTGCCAGCGTGTGTGTCAGCCTCACAGCGTATACTGTGCCACTTGCCCAGTGCCACCACTCATATCTGGTGTAACAGTAGTGTACATTTAAAAAAAAAAAAACACTTTTTTGACTGTGTTAAATAATAGCAATCAGTTTCCTTCACACATGTGCGTTTCAGTGCCTGCCAGGGCACAGTGTCACCCCAGTGCAACTCATATCTGGTGTAACAGTAGTGTACATTTTAAAAAAACAACACTTTTTTGACTGTGTTAAATAATAGCAGTCAGTTTCCTTCACACGTGTGCGTTTCAGTGCCTGCCAGGGCACAGTGTCACCCCAGTGCAACTCATATCTGGTGTAACAGTAGTGTACATTTTAAAAAAACAACATTTTTTTGACTGTGTTAAATAATAGCAGTCAGTTTCCTTCACACGTGTGCTTTTTAGTGCCTGCCAGGGCACAGTGTCACCCCAGTGCAACTCATATCTGGTGTAACAGTAGTGTACATTTTAAAAAAACAACACTTTTTTGACTGTGTTAAATAATAGCAGTCAGTTTCCTTCACACGTGTGCGTTTCAGTGCCTGCCAGGGCACAGTGTCACCCCAGTGCAACTCATATCTGGTGTAACAGTAGTGTACATTTAAAAAAAACAACACTTTTTTGACTGTGTTAAATAATAGCAGTCAGTTTCCTTCACACGTGTGCGTTTCAGTGCCTGCCAGGGCACAGTGTCACCCTAGTGCAACTCATATCTGGTGTAACAGTAGTGCACATTTTAAAAAAACAAAACTTTTTTGACTGTGTTAAATAATAGCAGACAGTTTCCTTCATACGTGTGTGTTTCAGTGCCTGCCAGGGCACAGTGTCACCCCTGTGCAACTCATATCTGGTGTAACATTAGTGTACATTTTAAAAAAACAACACTTTTTTGACTGTGTTAAATAATAGCAGTCAGTTTCCTTCACACGTGTGCGTTTCAGTGCCTGCCAGGGCACAGTGTCACCCCAGTGCAACTCATATCTGGTGTAACAGTAGTGTACATTTTAAAAAAACAACACTTTCTTGACTGTGTTAAATAATAGCAGTCAGTTTCCTTCACACGTGTGCGTTTCAGTGCCTGCCAGGGCACAGTGTCACCCCAGTGCAACTCATATCTGGTGTAACAGTAGTGTACATTTTTAAAAAAAAAACACTTTTTTGACTGTGTTAAATAATAGCAGTCAGTTTCCTACACACATGTGCGTTTTAGTGCCTGCCAGGGCACAGTGTCACCCTAGTGCAACTCATATCTGGTGTAACAGTAGTGTACATTTAAAAAAAACAAAACTTTTTTGACTGTGTTAAATAATAGCAGACAGTTTCCTTCACACGTGTGCGTTTCAGTGCCTGCCAGGGCACAGTGTCACCCCAGTGCAACTCATATCTGGTGTAACATTAGTGTACATTTTAAAAAAACAACACTTTTTTGACTGTGTTAAATAATAGCAGTCAGTTTCCTTCACACGTGTGCGTTTCAGTGCCTGCCAGGGCACAGTGTCACCCCAGTGCAACTAATATCTGGTGTAACAGTAGTGTATATTTTTAAAAAAAAACACTTTTTTGACTGTGTTAAAAAATAGCAGTCAGTTTCCTTCACACGTGTGCGTTTTAGTGCCTGCCAGGGCACAGTGTCACCCCAGTGCAACTAATATCTGGTGTAACAGTAGTGTATATTTTAAAAAAACAACACTTTTTTGACTGTGTTAAATAATAGCAGTCAGTTTCCTTCACACGTGTGCGTTTCAGTGCCTGCCAGGGCACAGTGTCACCCCAGTGCAACTCATATCTGGTGTAACAGTAGTGTACATTTTAAAAAAACAACACTTTTTTCACTGTGTTAAATAATAGCAGTCAGTTTCCTTCACACGTGTGCGTTTCAGTGCCTGCCAGGGCACAGTGTCACCCCAGTGCAACTCATATCTGGTGTAACATTAGTGTACATTTTAAAAAAACAACACTTTTTTGACTGTGTTAAATAATAGCAGTCAGTTTCCTTCACACGTGTGCGTTTCAGTGCCTGCCAGGGCACGGTGTCACCCCAGTGCAACTCATATCTGGTGTAACAGTAGTGTACATTTTAAAAAAACAACACTTTTTTGACTGTGTTAAATAATAGCAGTCAGTTTCCTTCACACGTGTGCGTTTCAGTGCCTGCCAGGGCACAGTGTCACCCCAGTGCAACTCATATCTGGTGTAACAGTAGTGTATATTTTAAAAAACAACAACACTTTTTTGACTGTGTTAAGTAATAGCAGTCAGTTTCCTTCACACGTGTGTGTTTCAGTGCCTGCCAGGGCACAGTGTCACCCCAGTGCAACTCATATCTGGTGTAACAGTAGTGTACATTTTAAAAAAACAACACTTTTTTGACTGTGTTAAATAATAGCAGTCAGTTTCCTTCACACGTGTGCGTTTCAGTGCCTGCCAGGGCACAGTGTCACCCCAGTGCAACTCATATCTGGTGTAACAGTAATGTACATTTAAAAAAACAACACTTTTTTGACTGTGTTAAATAATTCAGTGCCTGCCAGGGCACAGTGTCACCCCAGTGCAACTCATATCTGGTGTAACAGTAGTGTACATTTTAAAAAAACAACACTTTTTTACTGTGTTAAATAATAGCAGTCAGTTTCCTTCACACGTGTGCGTTTCAGTGCCTGCCAGGGCACAGTGTCACCCCAGTGCAACTCATATCTGGTGTAACAGTAGTGTACATTTAAAAAAAAAAATACAATTTTGACTGTAATAGATTGAATAGCAGTTAGTTGTCTGCAAGCATGTGTGTCAGGCCTACAGCGTCTACTCTGCCAACTTCTGCCAGTGCACAGTGCCACTCATATCTGTTGTCACAGTAGCTTGCACGCATAGTACCACTAATCGAAAAAAAAATGACAGGCAGAGGCAGGCCACCCCGCAGGGGCCGTCGTGTTCGTCGTGCTGTGATTCCCTTTGGCCCTAGAATAATGCCCAGTGTTCAGAGGCCATGTACCCCGAACTCGAACAGTTCTGAGGACATAGTTGACTTTCTAACACAGGACACCCAATCTTCTACAGCTTCCGCTCTGAACCTTGATGCACCATCAGATGGGGAGACAGAGAGGAGGAGGAGACGAGTTGGAAGCAGGGGGACTGGCACAGTCAGACAGCATGCATCGGCACCCGGGGTCAGCCAGACAGCACGCCAATCAACACATGCTGTTGCCACCACCAGAATGCCGTCATTGCAGAGCTCAGCAGTGTGGCATTTTTTTGTGTGTGTCTGCCTCTGACAACAGCGATGCCATTTGCAACCTGTGCTAAAAGAAACTGAGTTGTGGGAAGTCCAACACCCACCTAGGTACAACTGCTTTGCGAAGGCACATGATCGCACATCACAAATACCTATGGGATCAACACATGAGTACAAGCAGCACACAAACTTAAAGCCGCCATCCTCCTCCTGGTCCAGCATCTTCAGCCACATCAACCACTGCTGTCCTCCTTGCCCCCTCTCAACCATCCGCCACTCCGTGTCTCACCTTGAGCAGTTCCTGCTCATCTGCCCACAGTCAGGTGTCTGTCAAGGACATGTTTGAGCGTATGAAGCCAATGTCACAAAGTCACCCCCTTGCCCGGCATCTGACAGCTGGCTTGTCTGAACTCTTAGCCCGCCAGCTTTTACCATACAAGCTGGTGGAGTCTGAGGCGTTCCTAAAATTTGTAGCTATTGGGACACCGCAGTGGAAGGTACCCGGCCGACATTTCTTTGCACAAAAGGCAATCCCCAACCTGTACTCGATTGTGCAAAAGGAAGTAATGGCATGTCTGGCACACAGTGTTGGGGCAAGGGTCCATCTGACCACTGATACCTGGTCTGCAAAGCATGGTCAGGGCAGGTATATCATATACACTGCGCATTGGGTAAACCTGCTGACGGCTGCCAAGCATGGAATGCGTGGCTCTGCAGAGGAGTAGGTGACACCGCCACGACTTGCAGGCAGGCCTGCTGCCACCTCCTCTACTCCTCCTACTCCATCCTCTTCCATAACCTCCTCGGCTGAGTCCTCTTCTGCTGCTGCGTCTTGCTCCACATCAACGGCACGCCCCCAGCTCCGCAGGTACTATTCCACATCCCGGATACGGCAGTGTCACGCCGTCTTGGGGTTGACTTGCCTGAAAGCAGAGAGTCACACCGGACCAGCACTCCTGTCCGCCCTGAACGCACAGATGGATCAGTGGCTGACTCCGCACCAACTGGAGATCGGCAAAGTGGTTAGTGACAACGGAAGAAATTTGGTGGCGGCATTGAATTTGGGCAAGTTGACACATGTGCCGTGCATGGCACATGTGTGTAATCTGATCGTACAATGCTTTGTGCATAAGTACCCAGGCTTACAGGACGTCCTGAAGCAGGCCAGGAAGGTGTGTTGCCATTTCAGGCGTTCCTACACGGCCATGGCGCACTTTTCAGATATCCAGCGGCGAAACAACATGCCAGTGAGGCGCTTGATTTGCGACAGCCCGACATGTTGGAATTCAACACTCCTAATGTTCGACCGCCTACTCCAACAAGAAAAAGCCATTAACAACTATTTGCATGACCTGGGTGCTAGGACAGCCTCTGCAGAGCTGGGATTTTTTTTGCCACGTTACTGGACGCTCATGCGCAATACCTGTAGGCTCATGTGTCCTTTTGAGGAGGTGACAAACCTAGTCAGTCGCACCGAAGGCACCATCAGCGACATCGTACCATTTGTTTTCTTCCTGGAGCATGCCCTGCGAAGAGTGCTGGATCAGGCCGTCGATGAGCGTGAAGAGGAAGAGTTGTGGTCACCATCACCACCAGAAACAGCCTTATCAGCATCACTTGCTGGACCTGCGGCAATGCTGGAAGAGGATTGTGAGGAAGAGGAGTCAGAGGAGGAATGTGGCTTTGAGGAGGAAGACCAACCACAACAGGCATCCCAGGGTGCTTGTTGTCACCTATCTGGTACCCGTGGTGTTGTACGTGGCTGGGGGGAAGAACATACCTTCAGTGAGATCACTGAGGACGAGGAACGGGACATGAGTAGCTCTGCATCCAGCCTTGTGCAAATGGGGTCTTTCATGCTGTCGTGCCTGTTGAGGGACCCTCGTATAAAAAGGCTGAAGGAGAACGACCTGTACTGGGTGTCCACGCTACTAGACCCCCGGTATAAGCATAAAGTGCCTGAAATGTTACCGAATTACCACAAGTCGGAAAGGATGCAGCAGTTCCAAAATAAATTAAAAAGTATGCTTTACACAGCGTATAAGGGTGATGTCACAGCACAACGGGAATCTAACAGGGGAAGAGGTGAAAGTAATCCTCCTCCTCCCACCACCACGCCGGCAAGGACAGGACGCTTTACAGACGTGTTGTTGATGGAGGACATGCGGAGCTATTTAAGTCCTACGCATCGCCACAGCCCTTCGGGGTCCACCCTCAGAGAACGACTCGACCGACAGGTAGCAGACTACCTCGCCTTAACTGCAGATATCAACACTCTGAGGAGCGATGAACCCCTTGACTACTGGGTGTGCAGGCTTGACCTGTGGCCTGAGCTATCCCAATTTGCGATAGAACTTCTGGCCTGCCCCGCTTCAAGTGTCCTGTCAGAAAGGACCTTCAGTGCAGCAGGAGGTATTGTCACTGAGAAGAGAAGTCGCCTAGGTCAAAAAAGTCTAGATTACCTCACCTTTATTAAGATGAATGAGCGATGGATCCCGAAGGGACTGACAGTGGGCGATACATTCGACTAAAAAAGGCCTGATGAGATGAGCTGCCTTGGGCTAAAAATGGTCCACACGCTGCTGTATTTTATCTCTGAATGCCGGATGACTTGCGTGACTTATCCGCCACCAACTAGGGTTCAAGCCGCAATGTTTAGGGCACTTTCTGCCTGGGAAACAAACATCAATTTTGCTACAGCAGCGGCTGCAACAATACCTAATTTTTCTGGCCTCTGGTGCTTCACTGTGGCTTCAAAAACCAAACAAAAAAAAAGGCACATAACAGGGATTAAACTGATAGGAATAGTACTACTTAACACACCACTCCTATCTGGTGGCACATTAGATTACACGCGCATTGCCCCAAATTTGAAGTAGGAGGTCCGACCAAACATCTTTTTCCATCTCCCGGTTCCTAAAATCGATGCCATATACACGTCCCCTGATAGGGGACGTAACAGGGATTAAACTGATAAGAATAGAACTACTTAACACACCACTCCTATCTGGTGGCATATTAGATTGCACACGCAGTGCCCCAAATTTGAAGTAGGAGGACCGACCAAGCATCTTTTTCCATCTCCCGGTTCCTAAAATCGATGCCATATACACGTCCCCTGATAGGGGACGTAACAGGGATTAAACTGATAAGAATAGAACTACTTAACACACCACTCCTATCTGGTGGCACATTAGATTGCACGCGCAGTGCCCCAAATTTGAAGTAGGAGGACCAACCAAGCATCTTTTTCCATCTCCCGGTTCCTAAAATCGATGCCATATACACGTCCCCTGATAGGGGACGTAACAGGGATTAAACTGATAAGAATAGTACTACTTAACACACCACTCCTATCTGGTGGCACATTAGATTGCACACAAAGTGCCCCAAATTTGAAGTAGGAGGACCGACCAAGCATCTTTTTCCATCTCCCGGTTGCTAAAATCGATGCCATATACACGTCCCCTGATAGGGGACGTAACAGGGATTAAACTGATAGGAATAGTACTACTTAACACACCTTATAATAATGCAGAGAGAGGCAACGCAGAGAGAGGAGTCTGAAGAAGAGGAGTCAGAGGAGGAAGGTGGCTTTGAGGAGGTGGAAGACCAAACACAGCAGGCGTCCCAGGGGGCTTGTTGTCACCTTTCGGGGACCCTTGGTGTTGTACCTGGCTGGGTGGAGGAAGAGACCTTCAATGACATCAGTGAGGACAAGGAACGGGACATGGCTAGCTTGGTATCCAACCTTGTGCAAATGGGGAGTTTGCGGTTGTGCAAATGGGCTGTTTGCGGTTGTTTGCGGTGCGTTAAATGGGGAGTTTGGTCTGTCACTGTGAAGCGGGCGTAACCCTTACACTACCTGATCGATACAACATCATACCTGATGTTTTAAAGCACGTTATTCCAAACAATTTAGGAATGTTAGGTGATTTATGCCCTTTATGGATTAAAACCAGACTCTGCATCAACTATGTAATTTTCCATGGGAGTTTTGACATGGATCCCCCTCCGGCATGCCACAGTCCAGGTGTTAGTCCCCTTGAAACAACTTTTCCATCACTATTGTGGCCAGAAAGAGTCCCTGTGGGTTTTAAAATTCGCCTGCCTATTGAAGTCTATGGCGGTTCGCCCGGTTCGCCCGTTCGCGAACAGTTGTGGAAGTTTGCGTTCGCCGTTCGCGAACCCAAATTTTTCGGTTCGCGACATCACTACCATTTTGCTTTTTTTTTTGTATTCTTATCACTATATCCTCAATAAAAAAAAAAAAAAAAAAGAAATTGATGGCGCAGGAGCTATGTATTAAACATTTGTTAACAGTGTTTCAAGGGTTTCAAAAGTTGTTGAGGTTGTCAGTACAGATTTTTCGCTTTGTAGATGGTTCTCGTTCCATGTGAGAGATATCATTCATGTTTTAAGAACATTACTCAACTATTGATTTCTCTCGTTTTCAAGTATGTCCTGGGTCCACAAAACATTGCATTGATACAATAGGGTACAATAAAATTAAAAAACAATAATAATACACAGAAGATGCAAACATTTTACATAGAACAGGTAAGAAATATATAATCAACCATGACAGGTGCATTCTGTTTTGAGATGTGTAGAGAGGGATCTCTTAAAGAATATTAGGCTTGGGGAAGGTTTGAAAGTGTGCGGGAGGTCATTCCATAACTGTGGCGCTCGGTAAGAAAAGGAGGATCGAGCTGCTTTCTTTTTGTATTGAGGCAAGCTAAATAATGTGCTGGTACTGGATCGGAGGTTATAGGAGGTGGGAATAGCCGGGGAGAGCATTCTGCTCAGGTAGGGTGGGAGCTTCCCAGAAAGGCTCTTAAACACAAGGCAGGAAAGATGGAGGGTGCGTCTGGATTCCAGCGTCAGCCAGTTTAGTTCTTTTAGCATGTCACAATGGTGGGTCTTGTAGTTACATTGTAGCACAAAGCAGCAGAACGAGTTATATAATGTATTAAGTTTATTAAGGTGAGTTTGCGGTGCAGGTGCGTATACTACGTCCCCATAATCCATTATAGGCATCAGCATTTGCTGTACAATCTTTTCCTTTACTGTAGGGCTGAGGCAAGATTTGTTTCTGTACAGGGCACCTCATTTTGGATAAAGTTTAGATGCAAGTTTTTCGATGTGGAGGCCAAAAGATAGATTAGGGTCTAAGAACATACCCAAGTATTTGAAAGAGTAGACTGCGGTAAGTGTGCAATTGGATTTTGTTTTGATGCGTAGATGGGAATTTTGTAATTTGTGTAATTTAGGCCCAGTTCCAAAGATCATTGTGACAGTTTTGTCAGTGTTTAGGAAGAGTTTGTTTTTTGAGATCCCCTTTTCTACCTCTTTGAACTGGTCTTGGAGCACTGCTTCAAGCTGCGGCAGATCAGATTTGTTTGCATAGATTACCGTGTTGTCTGCGTACATGTGTACAGTTGAGGATTTGCAGACATTAGGCAAATCATTTATAAATAATGTGAATAGTAGGGGGCCGAGAATGGAACCTTGGGGAACACCACAGGTGACTGGGAGAGGGAGGGAGTCACTGTTAGAAACAGAGACATATTGTGATCGATCCGATACATATAATCTAAACCAGGTTAACAGATAATCAGCAATACCAGAGTTTTTTAGTTTGAGTAGTAGTATGTCATGGTCCACTGTGTCAAAAGCCTTAGCAAAATCAGGAAAATAGCTCCAGTTAGGTCTCCTTGTTCCATGCTAGTTTGGATGTCGTTGCAAACTTTTAGGAGGGCAGTTGTAGTGGAGTGATTCAGTCGAAAACCTGATTGATCAGGGGTCAGATAGTTAGAAAGTTAGTAATACTCGCATAATTGCGTATGGACGCATTTTTCTAAGATTTTTGACAATACTGGGAACAATGATATAGGGCGATAGTTAGAAACCAAGGTTAACTCCCCACTTTTATGAATAGGCACTACTCTTGCAGTTTTCCTGAGTTTGGGTATGTATCCAGACACCAAGGATTGGTTAATTAGGGTTGTGACAGGCTTAGCAATTGCCGGTGCACTGAGCTTCAACAGCATTGCTGGGATTTGATCAGGTCCAGACTGGTTTTTCATTTTTAGATTATTAAGGTGTTTCTTAACAACATTGATGGGTACAGGTCTAAAATTGAACTTCTCTATATTGGGTCTTTGCTTCTTTGCTGTTTTAGTGGGGCCTGATCCACATTTGTAGCTTCAGGATGCGTGCCATTTATTAGTTTGTCAATCAGGGTGGTGGAGCGTCCGACAAAATAATTGTTAAAGGCATTTGATACTTTTAAGGGGAGTTGCAGGTTTTGGTTATCCACATTGACAGTGGAGGGTTGGGAGTGGATTGGTGGATTTTGTAATTTATTTATGAGTTTCCAAAACTTTCTAGGGTTAGATATGTTATTGTTCAGATTTTCACAGAAATATTGGGCCTTAACCAATTTTGTTTGTTTAGTGCATATATTTCGCCATTGTCTATATACACAGTGATCATTCATAGAGCTTGAACTTTGACCTCAATGAATCCCGAAATTGGTACATTTGAATGAGGTCAGCTGTGATCCAATTCAAGTGTGCTCCTTTTACTCTCACCTTTCGCAATGGGGCATGTAAATCCCAAAATTGTAGGAGTTCAGACTGAAATAATTCAACAGCAGAGTCTAGATCTGGGATTAGGTTTAATCTGTGCCAGGGGAGGTTCTTGATGTCATTTAGAAATGATTGAATATTAAATTTTTTGAAGGACCTGGTGATTTTAACCTTGGGAGAGGATTTAGTAGCCTTTATTTTGCGCACGCAGTACACTAAGCAGTGGTCACTGAAATTGTTAGGGAGAACACCTGCCTCCTGGATTCGGTCGGGACAAGTGGAGAGAATCCAGTCGAGCAGGGTATGATTATAGCTTTTGATGTTTATGCGAGTTGGGGAGGAGATTAATTGCGTTAGCTGCAAAGATTTAAACAGCGAACGACAACTGTTATTTTTTGGATTCAGCCAATCATTGTTAAAATATCCAAAAACCAAAATTTCACTTTTTGGGTTTTGAGCTATGGATTCACTAAGGAGCTGTGCTATGTCCGAAATGGAATGCACAGGGTAGCTAGGTGGGCGGTAGATTCCTGCAACAATGATTGATTTACTGCAAGGGATCTCAATTTTGCCAGAAAGGAAATCAAAGGTGGCAGGAGAGCTAGATTTTTGTATGGGGGTGAACTTTGTGGAATTGTCAACATAAATTACAATGCCGCCTCCTCTCTTTGCTCTGTCAATTCTATGGCATGAATACTCATGTATTGCAATGGCAGAGTCAGGTATTTTTGCAGTTAGCCATGATTCAGAGATCACAATGATTTTTGGCTTGTATTGTAAACACCAAGCTTGCAGTGCATCGATTTTTGGTAGTAATCTGCGGATATTACAGTGCACAAAGGAGAGGCCTTTTTAAGTTGGAAGGCTAGGAATGGAATTTGCTGGGGGACCAGGGTTAGACTCTACATCATTTGCAAGGTCAAGTAACATAAGGAATAGGAATTTGGACATAGTTTTTGTTTGGCTATATAGTGAATGGCATACTTTATAATTTTGTGAGGTGGGGGTAGGAGGGTTATTTTTTATAACTCTCCACCAGCACTGAGCAGATAAGTTACAGCAACAGATAATCAATTCATTTAGAACACAATCTTGTCGTCATAGAGAAGCCCCTCGAAAATCTTATGAGCATCAATAAATCTAGGTCATTGTTAAAAAAGCTAAATATTATATTTTACCAAATATATTACATTTTCTTTTTCTTTTTTCTTTCAAATAAGAAAAACAAATCACTTAGCTATTGCACATTTCACTTGGTGGCTTGGAGAACCATATAAATATGTATTTATTAGCTTGCAGTATCCTTCAGCATTAGAGAATGGGAGTGTGTGGTATTCGAGCTAGGAGCTTATGATGACTAACAAAAGGTACAGTTTATCTTTGTTGTTGTTGAATCGGATAGATTGTGGCATGAAGCCAGGCCTCACTGCAGGCTGACGGATTAGGAACTCAACACCTTCATTCAGATAAAATCATGTTTACAGTTTGAAGACTGGTATTTATTGTGACTATAAACTGCAGTAGGATAGGCTGCATACAATAATATATTTATGTGCACAGTAGTGTAAAGTATCAAAGTATCTATCTATCTATCTATCTATCTATCTATCTAAGTATCTATCTACACAATAGACTTCACACTATTGCAAACTGTGTAGTTAAGGCATAGTAAGTGTCCTCATATACCTTATGCCAAAAAGCACTGAAACAGAACTTGTTAAATACCAACAATGTATTCAGGCTTCCTTGCCTTTTTATAATGTTGCCTTTGGCAGGTATCAACTACAGGAACGGAAACTTGTTACCGGGTATTTCACTGTTAACACTCATGAAACTCCACTGTAAATTTTAACATGCAGTGTTAAAGTATATTGTTCAGCTGGATAGTCTTAATTACACTAGGCTCAGTATATAACCTTTAGTCGGTACAATGCGCTCTCATTTGCACCCCAAGCTTCTAGTATCCATGTATAAAATATTTTATCAAACGTGAACTATACATTGAAGTTGACAATGTGCTATGCCGAGCTCACCTTCGTGTAATATACAACCCAGCCAGGTTACACACTGTTTTCCGGCCCCACTATGCAGGATGGTGGACAGTCTGTAGTTTTCCCCTCACGGACAGCGTTTTCAGTTAGAGACCCGTGACTTTTATTCACCTCCGCAGCAATCTCCAATGCCGCAATTCTTACAAGTACTCCAGCGAATGTGAAGAAATAAATAGTCCAAAGACAGAGCTGTAAATTGTTGCAAAGTATTTAATCGGACAGCAACACATTACAGGTAAACACCACTCCACATACACCTCAGCTACATCCGACGCGTTTCCTGCCGCTAAACCGCACTTCGTCAGGGATATTGACAGCTGTTACGCTACTCCCTTTTATTAGGCTCACCACTCACATACAAATTTAAAGGTAAAGTAACTCTTATACAGCCTTTGGTTCAAAGGAGTAAAAAATAAACAATAACAAAATAAAATATTACGTTTTGAGTGCATTATTGGAAATATCGTTATCTACAATTGTACTCCTAATTTGATCTTAGTTTAGTACCTTGAAAGCATAATTAAATTTTACCAGGTTATCATACATATTTTGAGGACCATAGTATTATGTATATTTTTATATTTATATAAGACATACATAGAACGTATAAAGAATATATTATATATAGTATAGTAATATGGCTTTATGGTAACAAGTTTGAATTAAAGTTTTAATAAAATAGTGGATATATAGGTCTCTTGCCCCACATTCTGTCTAACTCTCATACTTAAGTTATTAATGCAGTAGAAAACTAGCCATTAAAAATAAATATGTTCTCATCTACAATCAACATATTTAAATTGATCCATACCACACACACAAATACAATATAATTCACAATATTAGCTCATTCCCTATCTAATACATTATGGATGGCTAAATACTGTCCAAAATCTTACTAGTTTCCTATATACAGCTTGACATCTGAGTTCATGTTAATACCCAATGGACTTCCTGTCTTTAATGTATATATCCAGTACACCTCGCTTCTATTAAGTGCTTGCACTCTATTACCACCTATATTTTGTTTAGATATGTGATCTATACCCTGAAAGGAAAATAATGTATTAATGTATTCCAATTCCTGTTTATCAAAGTTATCACTCCTTCTATGCAAAGCAAAGTGTTTAGACACTGGTATTTTTGGTATGTCACTTTCTAGGGATAAGAGGTGTTCTCTCACCCTATCTTTGAGCATTTGTGTCGTTCTACCTGTGTATTGGCTATAACACAGTTTGCAAGTAATGAGGTACACTACAAATCTAGAATTACAGTCTATGTGATGGTTTACCCTGTATTCATTGCCAGTGACTGTATAAGAAAAGGTATCACTCCTCTTAATATAGCTACATGACTTCCAGGGTGTACCACCACATCTGAAATTCCCATTCCTTTTTCTTAACCACATCTTATTTTCAACCATTGGTTTGGTTGAAAAAATTCTCTTTAAATTGTTCTCTACTGTTTCTGATCTTCTAGACACACATCTAATACCCTTATCTATAATTGCCTTTACTTTAGGATCATTTTTCGGCAAAGGACTAAACCTTTGAAGAATTCTACAGATATCCATATATTGCCTATTGTATTACGTTGAAAATGTCAACTTATCAGCTTCTCCCCTAGATTTTTATTTTTTAGGTCTATCTTGTAACAGAGTCTTTCTATCCATAACGCTGATCTCTGTCATAGTTTTTTCCAAGTCCTTTCTTTTATATCCCCTATCACTCAGTCTTTCCATTAGATTTTTAGCTTGGACCAGATAACTTTCATTATTGTTACAGTTGCGCTTTAAGCGCATAAATTGGCCCTTGGGAATTCCCTTTATCACACTATAAGGATGACCAGAGTCAGCCCTAAGTATAGTGTTACCTGAAGTTTTCTTCCTGAATGTCTTGGTGTTAATAGACCCCTCAATAGTGTCTCCTTCTAGTGTTAGATCTAAATAATCAATACTTAAATTAGAACGATAGTATGTGAAACTTTTATTATTATTGTCATTAAGGTATCCCATGAATTGTTCTATACTAGATGTACCATTCTTCCAGATGATCAAAAGGTCATCTATAAATCTTGTATAGAACTGGATACTAGTCTGAAATGAATTATTACCTGTAAAAAAAAATTTCATTTCAAAGTACCCAAGATATAAATTTGCGTACGATGGGGCGAATTTCGCCCCCATCGCCGTACCTTGATTTTGCACATAATAACTACCCTCAAATAATAAATAATTATGGGTCAAAAGAAATCTCACTATTTCCACAATATATTCAATAAAACCAGACTCAAAATTAGTATAGATGTGAAGCATTTCCCTTAAGGCAACAGGTCCCTCACTATGCGGTATGCAAGAATACAGGGATACTACATCAACTGTCAAAAACGTTGATTCTGCATCCCATTTATAATCTTCCAATTGTCTTGATGTTTCGTATCTCTCAGGTATCCTGGCAAACTTTTAACAATAGGCTGAAGGAAATCATCTACCCATTTCCCTAGGTATTCTCCAGTAGTGCCTATGGTGGATATTATAGGTCTCCCAGGAGATCTAGATATGGACTTGTGAATCTTCGGTAGATGTTTGAAAACTGATATTGTTGGACTCTCATTAATCAAGCATTCTGCTTGTGCCTGTGTAAGGTAACACTGATGAGTACCTTCATCTAGAAGCATTCTAAGTTCTCTTTTAAATTGCTCTGTTGGATTGTATGTGAGTTTACAATATGTTTCTCTCTCAGACAGTTGTCTTTCTGCTTCTGATACATATGCTGTCCTATCCTGCACTACAATAGTGCCCCCCTTGTCAGATTTCGATATTACCAAATTTTTGTTGTCTTTAATTTGTTTAAGTGCTGTTCTTTCATGATACGACAAGTTATCCCATCTTCTTTTCCTTTTTACACATCTCACTTTCATATTATATAGTTGTGTCAGTTCTTCTTCTACTACTGTGTGAAATACTTCAATAATGTCACCCCTTGCATGTATGGGATAAAAGCTACTAATGTGTCTTATCTTTTATTCAGGACTAGGAATACATAGATTTCTTGAGTCATATCTTAAACTCTCACTATTTAGTATCCTAAGACTATTAGTGTCACACAATTCTTCAAATGTCAAAGAATCTAAATTACCAGAAGCTTCACTACCACACATATCATTAGTGTCAGCCAGTACATTATCACAAATGGATTGTGGTTCCTAATTATAGAAATGTCTCTTTAATGTAATTTTTCACACAAACTTATTTAAATCAATTATAGTGTCAAATAAGTCCATGTCCCTTGTGGGTGAGAAACCCATCCCTTTTGAAAGTGCAGTCTCTTGTACTTTTGTTAATGTAACTGATGATAAATTGACCACACTTAGTTGTTCTTCTCCTTCGTGGCCCGGGTTAGCTTGCTTGGATATTTTGCTTTCTGTTCCTCTTCTTTCTTCTTTTTTATTCTTTTTGGGTCCCCATCTTTTACCTTATCTTCATTACTAGATGTATTTGGTGTAATACCTAGGTCAACCAGAGATCTATGACCTGCGTTCTCTTTAGGTCTTGCTCCCAAGATGTCACTTCTCTCGTTACTACCACTCATAGGTGTCGATGACCTGGGGCTATATGCATAAGAGCTTCCTTCTACACTTGAGAATGTGACTTTTCTCTGGTCTTCTTTTTTAGACAAGTCTCTTTGTGAATCCATTCTTTTTCCTTTATTCTTTTTATTATGATGATTTTTCTTTTTATTATATTGTGTCCCAGTGTTCCAGTTATAGACTATATCCAGATCATAATCTTTGCAGTCCCTTTGATATTTCCCTAGTTTTCTAGCAACTACTTCATTATCAATCCTTTCAGTGGTATGTTTAAGTTGCTTCATATAATCCTCAAATCTCTCATCTTCCTTCAGGTCATCAATTTGCACTCGTAACTCAGCTAGCTCCCACAATGTTTGTTCTCTCTCATGTATTCTCCTTTTTAACAATTGTTTCATTAGAATCACAGAACAATTTGTTAGGTTCTGATTCCTCTCTTTCATGAAATCAGCATCCATTTTTTCTGCTGCTGGATACTTTTTCATTCTGAGACCTCGTGGTACTTTTTCTTCATTGATATACAATTGTAGAAATTCCATCTCCCACCATGTTTTTAATTCTTTTATAGTTAATTTTTCTCTCATAGAAAACAATGCACTCAAATCTACAGGTGTGTGTTTAGGAGTGGTGTCTCCTTTAATTAGTAAATCAAGTTTAGCTATTAGTAATTTCCTCCTGATCCATGGCTAGGATACACTTTATAATTAAAGGGACAGTCTAGTATAAATTAAACTTTCATTATTCAGATAGGACTTGTAATTTTAATCAACTTTCCAATTTACTTTTATCATCAAATTTGCTTTTTTCTCTTGGTATTCTTAGTTTAAACTAAACATAGGTAGGCTTATATGCTAATTTCTAAGCCTTTGAGGGCTGCCTCTTATCACAGGCTTTTTAAATTGCTTTTCAACACAAAGAGACAGAAAGTACACGTGGGCCATATAGATAACACTGTGTTCAGTCACAGAACGTTATTTAAGATCTAGCACAATACAATGCTAAATGCAAAACAATAGATAATAAACAGTCACAGTCATGTGATCAGGGGGCTGGAAGAAGGTTCTTAGATACAGGTAATCACAGAGGTAAAAAGTATATTAATATAACTGTGTTGGTTATGCAAAACTGGGGAATGGGTAATAAAGGGATTATCTATCTTTTAAAACAATAACAATTCTATGGTAGACTGTCCCTTTAAATATCCACACTTCACTGGTACCTAACGCCCACTAGAACGGCTCATATGCATCCACAGGGAAGTATACTCTGCTACAGGGGATGTGGAGAGATAGGGACATATAGACATATGTGGTGGGATTGTAGGGAAATCACTGGGATATGGAGACAACTATCTACATTTCTCAGTCAAATCCTAGATGAAACTATTGATCTCACAATCCAACAGGCTCTCCTACATGAACATATCAGTATATATAATAAGTATATTAACACATTTATTAGGATACTCTGCACAATTACGAGGACATGCATAGCTAGATATTGGAAAACTGGTAGCCCGACCTGGACAGAGATATACAGTAAAATCCAATATACATACACTATGTATGAATTGGCATTGCATATTATGGATAATAAAGAAACAATGAAAGCGGTGTGGTATTACTGGATTAGTAAATGAGTGTTAGATATATAAAGCGGTTAGCAGATCAATACAGCAATAAACACATACACCTCTTGATGTACATATAGCACAAACCAACATGAGAGGTGTTGTCACTTTCCCTCCCCTCCCTTGCTACCCCTCTTTAACCCAATTTTCTAAAATTTCACCTTTCCTCAAGGTTACACTCCTCAATCTAGGTTATCTTTAAATAGAAGTTGTTAACCTAGATTATTTCAAGGGTTGTGTGCTATGTTAATATACGACAATTACAGAGTCAGACACCATGTTGATGCAAATTTTGTGAGAAGCCACATGATATCGGTGAAGAGATATGGACTAGACACCATAGGTGTTGAGAGATCTCAAGACTTGATTTATGCTCTCTAATTGTCAATCCAAACTAGATATCTACAATCTATCAGAAACTCGGACATTGTGATAATGTTTAATCTTTGATTCAATAATATTATACAGATGTTATGAGGTAATCCTTCTCTTGGAAACAGACAATGTTGGAGTGTGATGGAGAGAAAAGTACTATTGTAATTGTTTATTATTATATATTAATAAAAAATATTTAAACATAAATATCCACACTTATACTACCACAGCGATACTTGCAAAAAAGAGAATTTACCACACAATAGACTTCACACTATTGCAAACTGTGTAGTTAAGCCATAGTAAGTGTCCACATATACCTTATGCCAAAAAGCACTGAAACAGAACTTGTTAAATACCAACAATTTATTCGGGCTTTCTTGCCTTTTTATAATGTTGCCTTTGGCAGGTATCAACTACAGGAACGGAAACTTGTTACCGGGTATTTCACTGTTAACACTCATGAAACTCCACTGTAAATTTTAACATGCAGTGTTAAAGTATATTGTTCAGCTGGATAGTCTTAATTACACTAGGCTCAGTATATAACCTTAAGTTGGTACAATGCGCTCTCATTTGCACCCCAAGCTTCTAGTAGTAGAGTGGTGTTTACCTGTAATGTGTTGCTGTCCGATTAAATACTTTGCAACAATTTACAGCTCTGTCTTTGGACTATTTATTTCATCACATTCGCTGGAATAAGTATCTATCTATCTGTGTGTTTAACGAGAAAGGTTTGATAATGATTTTATATGCAGTGTTAGACACCAAACACAAATTTCGGGACAAATAAAAATTTTGAGTGAGCTGGATTCCATGTTATTTATTATATACCAGAAAGGGCATAATACTATGTAATGGTGTAAGGCACTTGTTTCTCAACCGCAGTCCTCAAGTACCCCCAACAGGCCAGGTTTTTATTATAACTGAACCAGTGCACAGGTGGAATAACAAACTGATGGGCGAGAGCAGGTTAGTAACCATGGTGTTACTGGTCAGCAGATTACATCACCTGTGCACTGGTTCAGCTATAATGAAAACCTGGCCTGTTGGGAGTACTTTTGGACCGTGGTTGAGAAACACTGGTGTAAGGCATGATTTTTTTTGGAAAAAAAACTTTTATTTTCACAAAAATTAATGAAAAAGGTTAGGTGAACATACAATATTTGCTGAGACCGTACAGATGTTGCCTATACCTAATCACACTAAGTTCTTTCTCATACTCCTTTTTATTGCAACGCCAGAACCTGACATCTGCCTAATGGTTGACAGATCAATATTCATGCTGCATCTAACGAGCGTGGCTTTTGGGTTATAGTGGACTCACAATCCTTAGCCCTCACAGGCAATCACATCTCACCTCATTGAATTTCCCCTGGAATAATATGCAGAATGTATTATTCTCTCACATAAGAAACAAAATACTAATCCACTCAATATTTTCTTGACTACTGTAACATTCACTGCCCTACTAGTTGCTACTTAAAATGTGTATGTACGTATTCATTCTTACATAGTCCTACAAAAAATTATCTTGCTTTGTATATAAACATTGATAATAACAATATCAAAGTAATAATAAAAACAATGAAAAACTGGAATAAAAATAGCCTTGTCAAAGGGACACTAAACACTAAATACATTTTATGCACTTCCCACTAATCATGAGTGATGCCATTATGGGATCTAGCAGGTTACACTGCAGGTATCAGAAGGAACGTTGCTACACATGTGCAAACACGACAGCACTGGAATGTAGTGAAAGATAGAATTCAACGTGACCCATGAGAAGAGGGAGTCGGGGAATAACCTTAATAAAAAAAAAAGTGTTTAATGCCTCTTTAATGGTCAAAAGGGGTCCTTAAAGGACCCCTAACTACAGTAGAATTGCATAATGAACAAGTACATAATAAAAAGACAATGCAATTGCACTTACTCTAAATTTCAAATAAGCAGTTTTTTCTGACAAATTAATTCCCCCCTATTTGTCGGCACCCTGAATCATGTGACAGCGATCAGCCAATGAAGAAAAGGTAATCAGCTGCACTAGTGGTGTGGTATATAAAAATCCAAAATTTATTATTGCAGTTTAAAAACAAGGTACAGGCAGGCTAAGCAGACAGAACATCCTAACATGTTTCGTGCCAAACACAGCACTTAAAACATGTTAGGATGTTCTGTCTGCTTAGCCTGCCTGTACCTTGTTTTTAAACTGCAATAATAAATTTTGGATTTTTATATACCACACCGCTAGTGCAGCTGATTACCTTTTCTTCAATTGCTGTTTCTGCGGCGGAACCGGACGCATTTTCGGCTTGCACCCCCTGTGGCTCCACACCTATTGCCTTCCCCCTGTGACTTCCGGTGGCATCTACAGCCAGCGTCGGACTGGAGCGGCAGCTTTTCATGGATAGCGATCAGCCAATCACAGACAGTATACGTATACCCTATGAACTTGTGCACATGCTCAGTAGGCGATAGTGCCTCAAAAAGTGTGTATATAAAAAGAATGTGCAAAATTTGATAATAGAAGTACATTTAAAAGTCTCTTAAAACTCTCTCTGAATCATAAAAGTTTAATTTTGACTTTAGTGTCCCTTTAACACATCATTCTACCATCAACCATTTATTTGTGCAAAACCAGGAACAAACTGCAAAATGGCAACATACATAACAAACAAACAAAACTTTGATTTTTTCATATGGATGAGACAATGCCTGTGTTTGGTAAAATAAATAAAAATACTCAGAATTGAACAGATGAAGCTCAGCAGATTGGAGCTTTAAAGAGCTCTCATATAGTTAGAGTAAATATTTGCTTTTCAGCTCAGATTTTTTCTGCTCAGTAAAAGATGGTTCATAATGAAACAATGATAAGTGTTTCTCTGAACCATCTCTTGGTAACGAGTCTTAATTTAGGAAAAATTGTTTAATGTAGGTCACAACCATCTGTCTCCCTGTTTCGATACGCTGATTAGAATAACTCACCTCTGCTCTTATTAACGTGGGCATTATTTCACTTTATTCAGAAGACTATTAACTTTCACATATTGATTTCTTATTGTAGAACAAATGTAGCAGAGCAGATAATACGTCAGAAACTAGGAAATTATTATTCCACCTACGTTCTTTCCTTCACCTTGTAGGACCCCCTGCACTCTCTTTGTCTGTCAAAAGGGCTATTTTATTCCATATATATTCCATGTCCTGTATTAATCTTGGATGCCCCTCCTACAAAAAATGACACTTGTTTTAAGGACAGCCA
The DNA here is from genome assembly GCF_027579735.1 of Bombina bombina. Lineage (NCBI taxonomy): Eukaryota > Metazoa > Chordata > Amphibia > Anura > Bombinatoridae > Bombina > Bombina bombina. The sequence goes on along the minus strand of NC_069499.1, from coordinate 1,425,064,747 downwards.
AAAAGTCTGGTGTATATTTAAAGCTTCAGATGGCTGTATATGATTACATGGTATATAAAATGAAGATGTGCAGTCATGGGAGAAATAAAATAATTTTGTTACTAAAAAAAATTATAATTCTGTAGCAGTACAGTGATACAGCCCTTAAAAGTCTAACCAGGAAGCTACTGTTGCAACATATCACTCTTCACACACTTCACATATTTTGTGGCCTACAAAAATCATATATAATACAGAGCAGCCAATTACCGGATTAGCCCATAAAACTGAATTGCATCTATGTAGATTTTAATTTTGGCTGGAATGTCCCTGACGGTAACATCAAAGCCTTTCATCCTCCTGAGATTAGTCAGTATAGGTAACAATCATATAAAATTCATAGATAAATAAATAGAATACTGATACTAATAAAAATAAAATATGCCTAAACATCAATCAATTGCCACAAAAAACTTTGCACAGGCTAACTTTATCACGAGTTTCATGAGTGAGTTTTGGATTCCCACAATGCAAAAAAATTGTGTTAAGCACATTTTGGGGCTGCTTAATGTTGCCTAACGTACAAAAATGACCCTATAATTTCACTCAATTGCCAACAAATTTTCCACAATACAATATTCCAACAACACACAAACTGACATTTTCTTATACCCGGAATTCTCTCACACTTATTGAACCTGTGCTTGAGTTTCAGTTCAATTACTTCCTTGCTTTTGGCGTAGATTTATTTTCAAAGTTTCAGAAATCCTTCCTACCAAGAGAATCTTCTGGTAATACATAGACCTCATTCTGCTCCATACATGTGTCTTTAAGGTTCCTACCCCCCCCCCCCCCAGGGAAATGTTAAAAAATTGCACTCTCTCACCCCATAAGAAAATAAGAGGTCTCAAATCTGAAATGTTGTGTATGCACGTTATACTTACCTATGTACCCTCTCAAAAATAGGAGTGAGACTCGAATCCCTCCCCTTATAAATTGACCCTAAAAGTGATCATTACATTAGGACTTAAGTGTCAGGAACAAGAATGTGTAAAATGTTTATATATGTACATGTACCTTGTAAAGTGCTCTAGACATCTGTTTTTGTTCCAAGGAGCTTGGATCATCCTGAGCTGAGATATTGCGGTTTTCATAATAATCAGTACAAGCAAAATTTATCATGTGCCATGAAAAAAAATGGTCACCGTGGTTTTGCAATACCAATACATAGAAGTAATTAGTAAAAAAAATTTTTTAGAACAATTGAAAATCATCAACCAACCTATGTTGGACCACTTGATCCATAGACTTAGGCAGTGATAAACTTAGATGGTGCAAAGTTTTCTTTAAATTGAGTAATGTTTTGGCATTTCGTTTGGCTCATTAAGCGCTTTTTCACATTAAAGGGACAGTCAACACCAGAATTTTTGTTGTTTTAAAAGATAAATAATCCCTTAATTACCAATTCCCCAGTTTTTCATAACCAACAAAGTTATAATTATACACGTTTTTACCTTGTATCTAAGCCTCAGCAGACTGCCCCCTTATTTCTGTTCTTTTGACAGACTTGCATTTTAGCCAATCAGAGCTGTCTCCATGGTAAATTCACGTGCATGAGCTCAATGTTATCTATATGAAACATGTGAACTAATACCCTCTAGTAGTGAAAAAAATGCATTTAGATTAGAGGCGGCCTTCAAGGTCTAAGAAATTAGCATATGAACCTCCTAGGTTTAGCTTTCAGCTAAGAATACCAAGAGAACAAAACAGAATTGGTAATAAAAGTAAATTGGAAAGTTGTTTAAAATTACATGCCCTATTTGAAACATGAAAGTTTTTTTTGGACTTGACTGTCCCTTTAAGCAGAATAGAATTGGCTAAAATAGTTAAATGTGTATAATTTTGGGTTTTGCCTAAAGGTCTGATATTTTCTGAGTAAATGGGTGGTGTTGAAATATTGTATTGAGGAAAATGTGGTGGCAATAAAGTGATATTAAAGGCAATTTTAGTATGTTAAACTACATTACGCAGCCCAAAAGATGTGCTTAATGCAATATATTTGCAGTGTGGGGAACCCAAAACAAACTTCTAGAATAGGCTTGGGCAGTGATAAACTTAACTTGTGCAAAGTGTTGTGGCAATTTATTGGCTCAAGTGCTTTTTCCACATTACACAAATTACATTAAACATTTTAGAATTGGCAAAAAATAGGTAAATATGTATAATTTTGACTGTGTTTTACAAAAAGGTCAATTTTGTGCTGTGTGTTGTTGGAATATTTTATTGTGGAAAATTTGGTGGTAATTGAGTGAGATTAAAAGTTATTTTTGTATGTTAAGTAGCCCAAAAAATAAAATGTGCTTAAGATTTACTTGCAGTGCAGGAATACAAAACTCATGAACCTTCTAGAATAGGCTTGGGTGGTGATAAAAGTTAGCCTGTGCAAAGTTTTGTGACAAGTGATGTTTAGGCATATTTTGAATAAACAGTTTAACCCCAGCGCTAAGTATTGGGAATACCTATAGCTTCTTGAAAGGGTACTTATCTACCCCAGAAGAAGTCAGTTAAAAGAATATAATAAGGAGCGCCTAAAATAAGGCTAAGGTAAAAAATGTGTATTAATAATCAACATTTATTCTAAAACATGAAGCTAATGAAATTATATAATTCAAATATTACAATACAACATGGATCCATGTGACACAGTAAGATCAATAAAAACAATAAAAGTTGAAATGATTCCTGAATGGCTAGATGAACCACATTAATGGCATTAGTCTGTTAGTCCAGGAAGAAGAGGGGGGGAGGTGATGATCCTAGAAAAAAAGAAATCCTTGGTTGGTGATATGCAAAAAAATGAAAATATAAAAATGAATTAGAAAATGGTTGAAAATGTGTGAAAAATAAAGTGGAAAAATGTAAAAAAAAAAAAAAAAAAAAAAAAAAAAATGGAACACACAAAAAAAACCATGAAGAATGTGTGAAATTTGTGGGATTCCGCTATCCAAAAAGATGTGTGTGAACAAAGTTCCATTGGAAGGGATAAGTGAAGGGCAAAGTTAATCCTATTTTGGAAAATTCTGGAGTTATCCAAAACTGTTCTATGTGCCATGTTCCATGACCTAAAAACAAAAAATACAATGGTGCAATAAGGCTAAAAACAATTGGAGTGTAGAGAAATAGGCTTACCATATACTGTCAATGTATTTCGGCCTTATCATTTATCATTGATAAAGGCCTATGATAAGGCCGAAATGCGTTGACAGTATATGGTAAGCCTATTTCTCTACACTCCAATTGTTTTTAGGTCACGGAACACAAATTTTCCAAAATTGGATTAACTTTGCCCTTCACTTATCCCTTCCAATGGAACTTTGATCACACACATCTGTTTGGATAGCGGAATTCCACAAATTTCACACATTTATCACATATATTTTGTGTTTTCCATTTTTTCACTTATTTTTTCATCCATTTTTCTAATTCATTTTTATATTTTTGGATTTTTGCATATAACCATTCAAGGATTTATTTTTTTCTAGGATCATCAGCTCCCCCCTTCCCTTCCTGGACTAACAGACTAATGCCATTAACATGGTTCATCTAGCCATTCAGGAACCATTTTTAACTTTTGAGCTCACTGTTACATGGATCCATGTTGTATTGTAATATTTTAATTATATAATTTCATTAGCTTCAGGTTTTAGAATAAATGTTGATTATTAATACACATTTTTTACCTTAGTCTTATTTTAGGTGCTCCTTGTTATATTCTTTTAGGCATATTTTGCACATTAAAGGGATATGAAACCCTATTTTATTTCTTTCATGATTCAGAGAGCATGCAATTTTAAGTAACTTTCTAATTTACTCCTATTATCAATTTTTCTTTGTTCTCTTGGTATCTTTATTTGAAATAAAAAACAGGAATGTAAGCTTAGGATTCGAACCATTTTTGGTTCAGCATCTGGGTAACGTTAGCCGATTGTCTACATTTAGCCACCAATCAGCATCCACTACCCAGATGCTAAACCAAAAATGGGCTGGCTCCTAAGCTTACATTCCTGCTTTTTAAAATAAAAAGATACCAAGAGAATGAATAATAAAAATTGCTTATAGGGGTAAATTAGAAAGTTGCTTAAAATTTGCATGCGTTATCTGAATCCTGAAGAAAAAAAAATTGGGTTTCATGTCGCTTTAAGCAATTTCTACATTAAATATTTTAGGATACAGTTATACTCAGCGGGAACAGATGGCTTTGGTTGGCTTTATACAAAGACTATGCTGAGCAATAATAGTTACTCTTTTGGTAGCTTCTGCAGCTTTGTTAGTCTTGATGGTCTTTATTTTTGTGTTGAATACATCTGTATTTTATGTTTGATCATTGCCATCACTGATTAAAGGGATACTAAACCCACATCTTTTCTTTCATGATTCAGATAGAGCATGCAATTTTAAGCAACTTTCTAATTTACTCCTATTATCAATTTTTCTTTGTTCTCATGTTATCTTGATTTGAAAAAGCAGTAATAAATAGGTTAGTAGCTGGCCCATTTCTAGTTCAGCACCTTGGTAGAGCTTGCTGATTGGTTTGCTACATTTAGCCACAAATCAGCAAGTGCTACCCAGGTTCTGAACAAAAAATGGTCCGGCTCTAAAGCTTACAGTACTGCTTTTTCAAATCAAGATAGCATGAGAACAAAGAAAAATTGATAGTAGGAGTAAATTAGAAAGGTGCTTAAAATCTCATGCTCTATCTGAATCATGAAAGAAAAAAAATTGGGTTTAGTATCCCTTTAAAGTTTAAGTTGACAATTAATAGATGTGATCCAGCAGCCAACGTGTCATTCAAAATTGTGTATTGTTAGTCTGTCAGTACTTATTTTGTGGGAATATAGCTATGGACAATTGCAGAAGATTTTTATTTAGAGGTGCCAATTCTATAAACACATTCTTCTGCACTTTTACTACCCCCAGTTTTAGTTAATTTTGAAGCCCGTCTGGTTAGTGCACCAGAAAGAATCTCTCTATAATAGTGTTGGCTACCATATTTTTCACCCAGTCTAGTTTATGTTTTTTTGGCAACCCACTAAATTAGCAGAGTATGCAAGTACAGATGTATGACTATGTGCTGTAGCAGCAAGGAAGCAAAGTATGTAGTAATTCTCCACCCTGAATTCAGCAGCTTTATAGAAGGAAATAGCTGCCAAGTGGATGAGGTGACAGTAACTTAAGTGGGGGTTATGTAAGGGTACCCATCTCTGGTCAAGTACTTAAGATAACTGGTTAATTCCACTCGCTAGCTGCCAACACCCATTCACAAGAAATGGAAACAGTGGGGATTTTTTTTTTAAATATTTATTTAGAAAAAAAAACTGCCCATAAAGGGAAAATATAGTACAAAATATAAATTCTGAAACAAAATATACAAAATAGTAAATAAAATTCTTTACAAAAAAACAAATATCCTTGGCCTGAGCATACATTCTCCAAGGTTACAGAGAAGATTCAGCAACAGTGCAGAAATACTGTACAAATATATATATATATATATAAGTGCATGCTAGAAGTAGAACGTAATACTTGGGGGGTTGTTTAAGGCAGACATCTCAATAGAAGGTCAATGATTTAACAGATCAGAAGAAATGCCTTCAGGAACTGACAATATTGAATTAGCTACAGATAGCTATCCATTAGAGGAAAGTGCATATAAAACATGGCTTAGATCAGGGGTCAACAACTTTGAGCCCACAGATGTTTTGGAACTACATTTTCCATGATGCCGAGACACTCTAGGCTGTCTGAGCATCATGGGAAATGTAGTTCCAAAACATCTGGGGGCCAAAGTTTGCTGACCCCTGGCTTAAATGGAAAAGCCCTTATTATGTGAAGCAAGAGCACAATTTAACAGTCTCCCTTTTTACCTTCATACAGGTATTTATAAACATAAAAAAAGTTCTGTTTTCAAATAGGAGCAGCTATATTCAGCTTTGCAAACAGGTTCATATATTATAAAAACATACTGTAGAGTAATTAATGCCTGCAGTTTGAAACAAATCAAATGAATAATGAGATCTACATATGGAATAAATGTAGTGGAGCATAGTGGTTGCATTATCAAAAATGTTAAAAAGTGCATATATAAAAAAAAATAGTAATAATAAAAAAAATACATACATACACACACATAAAGTATAACACTGGTTTTCTGAAGTATTCACAATGGAATACAAAATTCTGCTATACATACATACACATACACACACACACACATTCCCCACCCCCCAAAATAACAAATTTGTGTTAGAATTAAAGAGCGTTGTTTGAAATCCATAGTATTGCTTTCTCTTGTTACTTGGAAAATTCTTAAAAATTATGTATACAAATTTTTTTTAGATATATATCTTTAGCAAATGCAGTAAAGATTGGTTTCCGGCCCTTAATTTTGTACTAATCCCTACGTCTTCTTGAAAGCTGCAATGCAATGTTACCGTGTTCTGTAACACCCTATTAGCCAAAGGGTTAAACACTCGTCAGGGGAACTTTACAGATAGGAATGAGCCAGTTGCAGAAAGCAACTTAAATACAGAAGACAGAACTTTTGCTCTTATATTGAAATTTGTAGACAATGAAACAAAATATATATATAAAAGTTACATTTAAAGCAACTTTGATCTTCCAGGTACAAAATATTTTTGTATATGTATCTGTTACTAAACAGAAACAGCAGTTGCTTTCAGTTAACACAGTTTAAGTCTCCTCTGATAACTACTGTTCACACCAACGTAGACCTGAGGTGGGCGACAACGCTGCTTCACTACCATTTTGCATTGTGTTGGCACAGCTGGGTGATCTTTGGAAGGTGCTGGATGGAAAATGTTTAAGAAGTGTTCACCCTCTTGGACAAAAAAAGTCTCACTAGAAAAAAGGCCAAGCAATATGGTTTCAGGACAGTGCTTTAGGAGGTCAAATTCAGAATGGAAGAACCATAAACAAGGCACTTTCTGGCGTTCAATGCACACTATTTTTGTTTACGTCAACCTGAAAAAACAAAAAACAGACAATTTAATATGGTACAAAAAAGGAACGCGATATACAAAGTACATGTACACTGAAGAATGCAACCATCATTTGAATGTATAGTGTCTTATGGCATTTAGATTAGTGATTTACAATTCGGTCATCTGTGTTTTAGCATCTCTCAATGACCGTTCTATAGACTCAAATTCTAAAAGATGGGTGCACATCTTAAATGTCATCTACAAGGTGAAGTTACGGCAGCTAGGAACATACCTCTGTGTAAGTTGGAGGCGGCATGAACTTGAACTCTGGAGCATACATAAAGATAGGACTGTCACATGAAAAGTCAAGCTCATCCAGCAAAGGAGTGGTGGGGCAATCCAGTCGATGATCTTCAGGAACAATATCCAAGTAACTTGGGGGGGCTATAGATAAAAAAAATAAAATAAACAGAAGTAAATACATGAATGCTACATTAGATCAAATAAAACCCAGTAACTCAGCACAAATTCAATCTGAACACACATACCTTCTGGTGTCCCTGGGATGTTCAGTTCTACCCAACTCATTTCAGAGCTTGTCTGGCTAGCCATACTTGACGAACGGCTACTGAATCCTGAAGAACTGGTGCCAATGACTAGAGGTAGGTCAAGAATGATCTTCTTTGCCCCAGGAACACTTACATAGACCTGTTAGAAAATGAAGATAACACAAAGATTAGTTTCTTATACAGTGAAGAGGATTGCAAAGATGTTTAATAAACTTAATAAATTAGATACTGTATTATCAGTTTTAGAAACTATCCAGTCTAAGATGTGTATTGCCAAATAAGGCATCACTGTATATGTTATGCACAGGGTCTAGAATCATGAAATATGCTACAGTACTCAACAAGGGCAAGTAGGTAATAAATGGAAGAACAAGATCTGTAGAAGAGAATTTCTAGTCAGGCAAAATCACAGACACTCACCATTAGAGAGTACTCGACTCTCAAGATGTTGCACCCCAAGATGGATGGTTTGATTTTGGGGACACGGATGCTCTTTCCTCGCCAGGAGTCAGTCATGCCAGAGATTATATGGTTGCCTCTTACACTGCACAACTTCTGTGTAAACACTTTGGTGAGTCCATTAGCCAGGTAAGTATGCTTGGCTACAATGGCTGCTTTGGGGACAACAATACGAGAGCAGGTGTTCTCAAAATCAGCACAGATGCAAATTTCATCTCCTAAAAAAATAAATATATGTGATTAGGAAAACTCTTTCAAAGACTGCAACTATTCTTTAAATATTGACTGGCAGTTTTCTATGTGTAAGTCTTTATGGGAAAAGTCCATTAGTACAACACAAAATTGTGGTACTCAACTCACCTTCACAAAATCCTTTGCGGTTAATGCTGGCGCTCATAGCGATATGTCCATCAGGTATAAACATACAAGTCATCTTCTTTTGTTTTTTCCCAGAAATTGGTGACTAAAAAAAAAACAAAACAAAAAATAAAAACACATTAAAAACACATAGTTTGCATTATGTTACCAATACAACTAATGACTAATTAAAAGGTATATGAAACCCAAAAATGTTTAATTCATGACTCAGCATAGCATTTTAAACAACTTTCCAATTTACTTCTATTATCTAATTTGCTTAATTCTCTTTGTATCCTTTGCTCAAGATGCAGCAACACACTACAGGGAGCTATTTAATGCATTGGGTGAACCAACAACAGGAGGCATATATGTGCAGCCACCAATCAGCAGCTCCTGAGCCTACCTAAGTATCCTTTTCAAGAAAGGATACCAAGAGAACAAAACAAATTAGGTAATAGAAGTAGATTGGAACGTTGTTTAAAATCACATGTTCTATCTGAATCATGAAAGAAGAAAATTTGTTTTTTATGTCCCTGTACCTATAACATACTTCTATTATAATGAATTCATACTGTAGCTAAACATTTAACTTATTTAAAAAATGTGCTACAGATTATGCACACGCCTCATTACTTATGACAAGATAACAAATAGTAGCTTTAGAAAAAGTGTTAAAATGGCACATTGATAAATTAACAAGCATTTAAATTATGGCAAAGGATAATCTACAAGGATGCTGTAATTAAAAACATGGTCTATTACTTCAGTGGCCGCCACAATAACATATGGTAGACTTGAAAAAAAAGAAATATGGAGGCCTGTGATCTTGTTTTGCCCAAAATATCAAGTTGGTGGTTAGTGTGGCAGTCAATATTTTTCAACCAAGCATACACACCAGAATATGTAAAGATGTGATATTTACCATTAAATCTGGAGTGTTCACGTCCACAAAATCCACTACTTCAAAATTCTTCTTGGCCTCCTCAGTTGGATGAGAAGGACGATCAAGAAATACCTTCACCCAGTACTTGACAGAGCCGTACTTTCCTTTGAAAGTGGTTCCCAGAGGCCTGGAATAAGTAAACATACGCAACGTTAGTACATATGGGGACAGTTATGCTATGCAGGTCAGCAGGACGTCAATTTTACAAACAAATAATTTGTACCTACCCCTGGGGGAGCTCAAATCCAAACTTGTACTCATATCGGTTTCCAGGACGTAGAATCACAGACCCATCAGAATCTTTAAGGTAAAATAGAAGAACTACTATTACAAACCACTTTATTTTGATATCTGCATAACTAATTTACATTTTAGCTATTATAAGCATTATATATTTTTTTTTAAGAGCTACTATATAATCTGCATAGTTCTACTCTAGTGGATCTCTGTTAAAACACATAACAAAATATAAAATGCAGATAACTAGGAATTAATGGCTTTGTACCAGGAGCAACTTAAAATCTATGAAATAAAACCAAAACAGTATATTTTATTCTTTTAGGTAGTAAGCAAAAATCTGAATCAATGAAATTTCGAACATCTGCTAATGCAGCTATGACACAGACTTTAGTATCCTCACAATGACCTCATCTTGCAATTGTAACTGCCCTTCCAATGTACAGTAGAAATACACTGTATGTCCAGGTCACAAAACTTCCTTAAACTTTTTGATGTCAGCTCATGAATCTATCATTCTAATAAGACTCATACAAAATAACTTGTTCTTAACAGTGTAAATGACTTGACTATTAACAGTTTACAACAATTCTGCACAGCACAACTTGATAAGCCACTAAATGGTACGGAGGGCTAAATTATGATTATATCATAAAAGACTCAATTGTCCAGAATATATTGAATTGGTATTTTATAAAACACTAACAGCCAAATAAATAATATACACCATCATAAATTTAAAAAATAGTGGTTTGTCATACAGCAGATGTTAAATACACCGTTATGTTAAAATAACTTAAAGGAAGTTTTAAATGTGTGTGTCTTGTACATGAATAATAATCTACATGTGACTATTTCCTGCCATGCAAAGATTTAAAGGGCATCGGGTACCAGCTGACTCGCTCTCACCTGTTGGCTGATCTTCCATATGCAGGACGTCCTCATATCTCAGGTACTCCATCTCCTGCTTGCAATGCTGTGAGGCTTTGTTCCACAACACTTTGGCTACTCCACAGGCCAGTACCCTGACGGCTGTTATACGAGTCACTTCAGCCACTTCCACCAATGCTTTGCCTGTCACCTTCTCCCCACCGCAGTATACCTTCCCAGGTTCAGTAAAGCACACCTCAAAGGACTTGATCTTCTTGAATACAACCATGGTGACAGTGACAGAAGTGCTAGCAAAATTAGGGGTATCTTTTGCAAATAGTAATAAGACTGCTGTATACAAATACACAGCAGTCTAAAGGCAATCCCTGATATGCAGAACAAGATCTGCAGAATATAATGGCACTTCAATAAAAATGAATCTGCAAACTGTAGTTACTTGCATAAATATCTGTATGAAATAAACACTAGATAACTTTATTGTATTTGTAGCTCTAAGGACACTCCAAGACTTGCTGCAACCTGAGAGCTTGTAAACAAGAGCCGGAAGACAGCTTTATAAATGTCCTGGAAACCACGCCCCATATATTGTTCCCGCCCTCCACGTGCAACCCTGCTCGAACTCCGTGTTCACCTCGTGCTCACCTCCCGCATTGGCTGCTTGGGCATTATTAGGAAGTGGTATAGCCAATGAGAATCAATACAGCAGCGCGTGGACACAGCATGGTCGGAGCAACGAAGAAAAATATAGGCGGGGTGAGGAAGGTAGGTGTGGTGAAGTGTTCATCACTCGAGTTGTTTTGTTAGATAGGAGATGGGAATTCTGAGAAACCGTAGACTTATAGTACCTTGTTATGGCGTGTTATTGATAGGAAATCCCCTGTTTGGGTTATTAGCTAGGCATTGTCACAAACTAGTGTAATTGATGATAGTATAAAGTAGGGGTACAATAAATACTGTTTCTGTTAAGTAATAATATACATATAGCTAATCAATTTCCAATGAATAAACTGCTAGCTACGACGAAACTCGTAGGATTATTTTATAACTATATAATTCGTGTCTTTTCTGACAGAAAAATAACAAATTAGAGTAGATTTTCATATACTGCGACATATAAATACAGTAGGACTATTTTTGTGTACTGCTCCATATAAAGTGTTGCATAGTTGAAATACAGCCAACAAGAAACGGTCATTGCTAGAAAGAGCTTCATAATATAATCGCCATAACATCCTAAACATATAATAAAATGTTATCCAAACTATTCAACTTTATAGTAACACATATGGATTACTGCACATTGCTGTCCAATGTGCCTGCATTGCTGTAGAAAGGAAATCATTTATATTGCTTCTATTGTGTACATAACAATAAAAACCCTGCACACCTGAAACAAGTCACACGTGAAAACTACACAAGCTTGCAATTTCGATTCTAACATGAAAAATCCATTTCAACATTTGATGAAAATCTAGGCATCTATCCTCATCATCATATTGCATTTCTATTATGTACTCCTGGCATTCCTGTTGGGACAGGGTTTGCTTGGTTATAGAAAGTCTTATATCCCAGTAAATGGGGATATATTTACTGATAATAGAGTACATTATGTTTTTATCTGAGGGTCATGTATAAAACAGTGCAGTGTAACATTCTAATCCTACAAATAAAGAAAAAACAAACAACTTTTTATTAATAGGAAACCAATTTCTTCTGGGATTATTAAATAAATCATATCTATCTCTTTATCTATCTGTATATGTCTAAATGCAGATAAAATCACTTAGGAAAGGAAAACTTTTACTGAGAGAACGCACCATTTCCATGTTATCAAAATTATACATTTATTTATTAGGTAGGAACATGCTCAATGTTTGACATAAATAAACAGTTTTCTAAGTGTGTTTATAATGTGATTTTTGTTTAATTTGAAATACTTTTTAGTAATAAGAAAATGTATTCCATGTGAGGATATTGTGGCAACCCCACTTTTTTTTTATCTACAATATAACAATTAGTCCAAAACATTTCTTTTCTGTACAATATAGAAGTCAAAGATGGTAAATATATTTATAAACACTCTTAGTTTGCTCTTTTACAGAAATGAAACTGCTGGATATGGACATTTAAATGGCTGTCTAACATGAAAGTGCAATATCATTACCATTACGAGGTGGGTACTTCCTATCTGATTAAAGGGAACATTTGGCAGCTACTCACACTTGAAACTGAAAGGCAAGAAAGAAACATGGTGGATAGCTCCTGAATACGTGATTATTAGTAGTAAATACTTTCCTTTTTGAAGGGGAGAAGTTTTCACATGGTGCCTAGTGGAATAGGATAACAATACCTGTGTTATATTCTTTTGACTTTATTGCAATTCTATATTTTTGAGGTTTTGATCATTTTAATGACATACTGGGTTTTTTCCCCCCCCAAAAGTTTTGCACACTGACTCCATACTTATTACAGATGCTACATTTATTTTATAACCATCCCTTGTACAGCTCATCAATTATTAAAGTATAATCTTCAACTGAAAACCAGAAATGTATACCCACCCAGCACCAAACACAGCGATATTTCTTCTATTAAAGACATTTTTCAAATCCATAGACAAATGCAATATTCACAATCAACTACCACAAAGCAAAGGATTATGCTTATTTTATCTTTAAAATAGTTTGTTTTTGCAAAAATGACTGGAATACATGCACACCATAGTTTACAAAATAACAAATTCATTATGCAGTCCATTTTTTTGGAGCTATGTTTTTAGCTGTTTTCTCAGAGTGCTTTACTGATATAGAGTTTACTCTACATGATTAATGAGTTCCTAAATGCTTCCCCTTCTAGACACACATGTTAAAAGATCTTTGTGACTGCTGTATTTATTTATAACTGTCATCCAATGCAAGTTCACTTCTATTCATGTGTAGGACAACATGCAAGAAGGGTGCGAAATAAGGTCTATTTGTGAAAGTATTGTATAAGTATAGAGGAATGTAAGCTTATAAACATCTCTCCTGTAGATCACCCTATGTAGAGGTGCACCACCATAGTCATTTAACTGAAAGCTGGAATGTAGTTTTTAGTTATGCAATGTCCCTAGCTCTTAAAAAACAATATATGATTAATAAAAATGCTAACATTTCTTGAACCAATAATTTTCTATTTATAAGCCATTTACACAAACAAGTAGCGTGCTATGAGTTTTCCGTGCGTAATGTGGTCTTTCCATTGCGCAGATATTAAAAGTCTTGAAAAATCGCGATTGCGCACGCGTATCCGCCTTTTATGCAACAATCCTTTGTAGTTAACAGTTTGCGCAACATAAAAGTTTCACAAAACACTTCAAAAATACATTACAAAGTACAGTTACACTTATATTAACACTGTCTATTAAAAATTATTTAAAAAAATATTGCACACAAAAGTTCTAAGGGCTCAAAGATAACATAATCTTGGGTGTTCTAAGGGCTCAGTAACATAATCTTGGGTGTTAAAAAAAAGAAAGAAGAAAATAGCAAGGTACTCACATCAGTAACATAATTAGAGAGTTGGTCCATCATAGAAATATATAAAATTTGTTTAAAAAGTAAAGTGTTTATTAGTAATTTAGAAAAATGTCAAAGGATCACATTAATGTAAAACATTAGTGTAAGTCTACTTTTAGTCATATAGTTGTAAAATAGCAATTCCTCTTGAAACATTTGCCGAGTTACTTAAACAAAATGTGTCAAAGTGTATTGTGGGAGTTCATTTCCCTCACACTTACCTGACACATTGCTGCAGGAAGATATTTGAATGCTAATACAATTTGCATCTGTGAATATAACAAATATAATAATTAATACTTCTTTCTTGGGTTTTGGCTTAGAATCCTGTGAAATCATTCTATTGATAATTTGATTTCATTCTACCTTAGAACCCATTGACACTATAATTCTTAAATTCTTATATTATTTTGCAACTCTTGTTTTTCAGGTCTTTAGTCATTTATAGTCTGTAAATTCTCTCCTTGTTGCATAATTTGTTAAGGGAACATTCTCACGGAAAGAGCATTTCTGTTATCCTATAGGAAGCCAACATAAATATAATTTATGCCTCTCTTGAAAGGATCTTCTACACTTTAATACATTGACGCCTCTGGTTGATTAAATTATCAAGTTCTTTTTTTCAATATAAGAGAAGCTATATCAAATTTTAATAAAGGAAAGTTATCTTCTGCTTTGAGTTCTTTTTTAGTATTTGTACAAAATGAGAGAGGACATGGAACACAAACAATTTCTTTAATGATTCAGCTAGAGCATGCAATTTAATCATCTTTTAAAATTACTTCTATTAGCAAATCTTCTTTGTTCTCTTGGTAACTTTTGTTAAAACATGGGTATGTAAACTCAGGAGTGTGCATGTGTCTGGAGTACTATATGGCAGCAGTTTTTCAAGAATGTTATCCATTTGCAAATCACTAGATGGCAGCAGGGCCGTCTTTAATATTGACTGGACCCTGGACACAATTTTTCTTGGGCCCCCACCCCATGCAATCTTGCTCTCCACCCCAACATCCCAAAAAACAACTAAATCAATTTATTTTATAATTTTTTTTAAATTATTAGCCCAGCAGTGGATCATCCACTGCTGGGCTAATCCTTTAAAAAAATTAAATATGTGAAACTGGACTTAAGTAGTACTAATAAGTAAATAAATATATAAATTCCTCCACTGTGGATTCATTTAATATTCTTTTGAATGTGATTCTGGTGTGAGGTTAGCTGGTTAAAGAGATTTAGGGCAGCCAACAGGAGCAAAGCAAGGTAAAGACTGAGGAGGAAGCATGGAGGTGCAGACAAATATAAGTTTACTGACTGGAACAGCAGACCTACTATGAGAAGCTGTAAAATCTGAGACAGAGAGAAAACAAAAACTATAAAAATAAACCTTTCATTAATGTGTGAAGTATCAGCATGACACTATACATCAGCCACAGCAGCACATGTCACTTCTGTGCTAGGAACAAATTCCCTCTCACCCTGCACTAGACAATGCTGCATGGGGAGGGGCGTGTGTGCACTTACTTATTCTTCCCACTGACACCTTTCTACAAAGCATTGTTCCCCTAACCAACTTCAGTTAGTTGATCTTAGGGCCACAGCAGAAAGAGCAGGGCTAAGGGGACCAGCAGACTAGATGCTGTGTGCCCAAGGCTGCATGGATACAGTGTGAGATGAGTCACACAGCCTCAAGACTGAAGAGAGCAGTGTATGCAGCTGCACAGATGCTCAAATCCTCACGTGCCTGCCGCTCCAGCTTTCTGCTGCATGCGCCTACAGTCAGCCCTACCCAGAAACAATCCCCACCACCAGAGCAGTTACCTGGTAACAGTGGTAACCCCAGTAGGACCTTTTCTGATGCAGTGGAATTGGCTGGATTCCGAGTTAGGGCTTTGCATTCAGTGCTGCACAGTGCACATCTAAAACAGCACATGGCAATAGCTTGGCATGACACATGACACCGGCACGGTCTGGCACAGTTTAAAAAAAAAAAAATATATATATATATATAAGCAGAGTACTTTTGATTGTGACAGTATTGAAACTGAATGTGTGTGTTCCCCATGTCACATCAGCAGTCTGGTATCTGGTGTTCCCCATGTCACATCAGCAGACTGGGCCCTGGGCAGCTGCCCCTTTTGCCCTGTGTTAAAGACGGCCCTGGATGGCAGACCTATTTTCTGACCTGTAGGTGCATGGCAAGCCCTTTTTGTCATGCAGGGGGATCGCTGATCAAACATTGTTTTCAGCGATCCACCGCACTACAGTCTGGGAATCGTTGGTGGCCTATTGGGTGGCACTCACAGGCTTCATGGAAGGGCTGGTGACGTTACCACGTACACACATGCTGACATGACAAAGGGGGCAGAATCAGGAAGCTTAGTGTAGCTGCAACTGAGCTGGATGGGGGGAAGTTCTTCAAACTCCTTGCTCTCAGCTTCCTTAGCACCTCCAAGATCCCTCGTTTTGAAACAGAATCCCCTGCTCTTTCAAATGGTGGTGGTCTTGAAGCAGTAATGCAAAGAAGATGTTTAAAAATAAAGTGGGAAAAGGACATTCTGGTATGTCTAGAGACTCCTAATTCACATGTGGCTACCTTTGATGACAATTTAGTAAGGTGATCACAATAACAGCAGTCGTCACTGGGCCATTTTCAATATTATTTACTAAAATCTACGCAAAAATTATACTTTTTTATATTTACAGTTTTTGTAGCAGCTATCTCACATGTCATGAATTATAAATATAATAATGCCATATTGGGAATCTGATAGGCCTGCTGAAAAAAACAATATATATAATTTGTGTGTGTCACTTACTGAATTTGACTTACAATATGGTTTAAATATAGGTAGAAAAAAAGCTCAGCACTGGGGTGAAAAAAGGCTTAGAAGTGAAAAAGTTAATAAAATGGCATTCTCTATATTTACTGATGGAGGCCTAATTTATGTGACAATGTAACTCTAAAAATGATTTAATTTAGTATAGAAACAAGCTTATAAATAAACTCTTTCCTCAGTATTGAGAGATACAAACATAAAATATTTAAATATGGGGCCCAGATGTCTATCTGATGTGGAAGTATAGATTTTGGGGTATGGTCACTTTTTGGTTAATTATGCTATGCCATTGAAAGGACACTCTCTCATGGTAAGCAACAAAAGTTGCTTTATCATGGTGCTCATAGAACATCCATTTCTTAAAAAGTGGGAAGTCTTTATTGCTACTTTACCAAGGGTAACATAAAACATGTTTTATATACATTTAAAAACTTAGATTATTTACAAAAGTAACAAATGAAGGGAAATTGTTGGATTTGAAAGATGTGCAGGGAGTGTACAGAATTTTCAGTTTTTATCTGACACTTGTGAGACATGCTGAGGGAAGACACAGTCTGGAATTGAATAAGGTTATTTTGTGTATTAGTTGATTATTTATTAAAATTTGATCTAAGACTAAAAAACTTTGACACTTGACGTGTTCAGGTTACTGTAATATGCATTTTCAACTTGGTTTTGACTAATGATTTCTCTAGAATGTTTTTTTTTTTTTAAACTTGGATATTTCCATTGCTCAGACTATCACTTTATTACCTCTATTAAATGTTCATGTCTAATGTATTTTTCTGTTGTCTATGAATTATTAATTTTGATGTAAAATGGCATGTTACATTATAGAGCCACCACTGGCAGTTGCTAATGCTCAATAAACTAGACTAGAAATATTTTATTTTCGCTTTGACTGCATATTTTTGCGCCTGTGAATTTGTCACAAAAACACCCTTGAAAAACAGTGCATATAATGTTTTTGAACACTGCTTTTAGTGGCTTGGAATTGGGGTTTATAATACTACCCTATGCTTCAAGTGCTAACATTTAAAACAGTTAAATTCAGTTTTAGTATGTTCTTAAGGGAAATTTCATGCTTCTTTAATCCAAAATCAGTTTTCATATAGATACATAAGCTTCAAAGAGCAACTTTTAGCAAGGTAAGTGGTACCAATCTACAGGCACTGTTTATCTGTCCTCACTTAGGGCCTGATGATCTAAATCTCTCCACTCAGGTGATAAGATCTAAAATTATCTTCCAGCACTGTGAGATCCCTAGTGAAATTCTTTAAAGGCAGATTTTGTTATACTTCTCCAAGGGTTTACCTGCATTTCTGTATGTCAGACAAGCCCCGTGCAATATAGCACTGCATAACATGACAGTTCTGCTGTATTTACACTTTGTGCTTTGTATTTTATATTACTTTACTTATATTGTTTTATTATATTTAAACTTTACACTTTCTATTTTGTATTTTATTTGATATACAGAAGTGTGTTTAGGGTTGTGATTTTGCAAATTCTGATGATATCTTTACAGTTTCTGTGTAACTTTAATAAATTAGGCTTATGTGCATCTTTTACAAATTTCATTGCACTTTGTATTTCTTCTATTTAAAATTAAACTGAAAAATTGCCAGCTTCAGTTTCACAGAGAGCTTCATTATTTTCTATGAGCACGATTCTCTTGTTTGGAGAGAAATTATAGTGAAGACTTCACAAGTGGCTGAACTCACTAAATTCTATAAGAAAATAGTAGAACCTGGAAGTTTTGGAGAGATGACAGGTGAGTTCCATAGAAAGTAATGAGGCTATCTGGGATACAGAATTTAACAGCCGAGAGAGAGAGCTTAACAGGAGGACCCCTGGGTTTTAGTTTACAACAAATACAAATTAAACTGTAATGTTTCCACTACAATTTAACTTCATCTTGCCTAGATTTTAGTATAGATTACTTTTCTGTCAGTTAAAATAAGTGTATTTTGAATTTTGAGAAAACTTCACCTGCATAGAGCTGGCGAGATAATGCAGTGAGACCAGTTTGCTTAAAATGTTTACAGAATTTCACTAGAATTGTGAGAGAGCTTCAGACATGCCCTGGGAACTCCCCCCTACAGCATAGGGAACTGCCCTGTCCCTCCCACTTTCTGAAGCTATGTTTTCATTTACAATAGAGAAAATACAAAGTGCAATGTAAGTTGTAAAAGATACACAGAAATATACAGCGTATGATCCTAACCTGTTAAAGCAACAAAAAAACTTTCAAAACATAATCAGAATTTGTAAAATCACTGCTGGATTTAAATCTAAATGTATTAAAATGATAAAATATAAAGTGTAATTGTTAAAGGGTCAGTATACACTGATTTTCATATAACTGCATGTAATAGATACTACTATAAAGAATAAGATGCACAGATACTGATATAAAAATCCAGTCTAAAATGGTTTAAAAATGTACTTAGAAGCTTTCAGTTTAGCTCTGTTGAAAAGGCAGTTGGAAAGCCCACTGCAAGTGGGAAATAAGACCTTCCCCCCTCCCCCTTCTTTTGCATATGAAAAGACTCTTTACACAAACAGGAGCAAGCTGGAGAAGGTAGCTGACGGTATTCAAATAAAACTTTGGGGCTTGGTTAGGAGTCTGAAAATCAGAGCAATGTTATTTAAAAATAAGCAAAATTATACATTAAAAAAAAAAAAAAACGTTATGGGCTTTATAAATAGATCATCTACAAAACATTTATGCAAAGAAAAAATGAGTGTATAATGTCCCTTTAAATGTCATAATACTGAGAGGACCAATTCTGAAATGTAAAGTAATATAAAATAAAAAGCACAAAGTGTAAGTGTAATCATATCATGCATTGCTGTATTCTACTGGGCTTGTCTCTCCATCAGGTACAGAAATTACAGAGAGCTTGCAGTGCTGGAGTGTTCTGCCCTTTTTCTTTGAGCATTCACTGAGATCTGTCGCTGTGAAGTCCGCACTACAATTTCTCGCCAAGCAGGAGAATCTTTGATCATCAGGCCCCAGGGAGAGATGTAGTAGTGTGAGATTGGGGAGTGGGAAAACAGATAAAAGTAATGGATGTCAACCTTTGAGAATTTGAGCTGAGCCCTGGTGTATATAAACACAAATAATGCTTCCAAATACCTAAAACAATGTTATCATTGACTATTTTCAAAGTGTTTGATAATAGTTGGGTAACAACAATAATTTCACCATTCACATCCTAAATATAACAATGTTAAAGGAATAAAAATACCACAACATCACTAGCTGATAATGGACTAGATTTCCTAAGCCTCCCAGCCTTTTAGTTCTTCTGTTATCATTTTATCTGCAGTTTTTTAATAAAACCCACTCATCTCTACAGTCTATACTGAATGAGTGAATAATAATGCATGCATTTGTGAGACTGGAGGGGATGTTAGTTAATTTAACTCAATAAAGAGAAAGCTATTTTTTTTCTTCAACAAAGGCTTTAAAGCCTCAGTTTGCAGCTCAGCAAATATGTTGATATTCAGATTAGCTGTTGTCTTGTGGTTTAGCACTGGAACATTTTATTGACTCTTGTATAAATGTTCCCCTGACACAAACATTTTCTTAATGCTTCTTTCGTTTACCACCCTCATAAGATAAGCATTATTGTCTATGGGCTAGATTACAAGTGAGGCGCTAATTTAACGTTCGCCCATAAAGGGGCACATTTGCAGGTTTACGGGCACACATTGAATAACCAGTTCCTTTATTTAAATTAAAAATATGAGCATCTTTTTCTTTCTTTTTTTTTTAATAACTGCACAAAGCAGTTATAAAGGGTTAAATGAGGGGATATGGGTTGTTATATTAATATGTGTATATGCACATATAAACACATAAATATATACACTCGCCAACCACTTTATTAAGTACACCTTGCTAGCACTGGGTTGGACCCCCTTTTTCCTTCAGAACTGCCTTAATTCTTCGTGGCATAGATTCAACAAGTTGTTGGAAACAGATTTTGGTCAATATTGACATGATAGCATCACTCACATCCCCCACATCCCAAAGGTGTTCTTTTCGATTGAGATCTGGTGACTGTGGAGGCCATTGGAGTACAGTGAACTCATTGTCATGTTCAAGAAACCAGTTTGAGATGATTTGAACTTTGTGACATGGTGCATTATCCGGCTGGAAGTATCCATTAGAAGATGTGTACACTGTAGTCATAAAGGGATGGACATGGTCAGCAACTATAGTCAGGTAGGCTGTGACGTTTAAACAATGCTCAATTGGTACTAAGGGACCCAAAGTGTGCCAAGAAAATATCCCCCACACCATTACACCACCACCACCAGCCTGAACCGTTGACACAAGGCATGGTGAATCCATGCTTTCATGTTGTTTACGCCAAATTCTGACCCTACCATCTGAATGTCGCAGCTGAAATCGAGACTCATCAGACCAGGCAACGTTTTTCCAATCTTCGATTGTCCAAATTTTATGAAGCTGTGCAAATTGTAGCCTCAGATTCCTGTTCTTAGCTGACAGGAGTGGCACACGGTGTGGTCTTTTGCTGCTGTAGCCCATCTGCTACAAGGTTCAACGTGTTGTGCGTTCAGAGATGGTATTCTGCATACCTTGGTTTTAACGAGTGGTTATTTGAGTTACTGTTGCCTTTCTATCATCTCGAGCCGGTCAGCCCATTCTTCTCTGACCTCTGACATCAACAAAGCATTGTCGTCCATACAACTGCCGTTTACTGGATATTTTCTCTTTTTCTGACAATTCTCTGTAAACCTTAGAGATGGTTGTGCGTGAAAATCCCAGTAGATCAGCAGTTTTTTAAATACTCAGTCCAGCCCGTCTGGCACCAACAACCATGCCACGTTCAAAGTCACTTAAATCCCCTTTCTTCCCAATTCTGATGCTCAGTTTGAACTTCAGCAAATCATGTTCACCAAGTCTAGATACCTAAATGCATTGAGTTGCTGCCATGTGATTGGCTGATTAGCTATTTGTGTTACCAAGCAATTAAACAGGTGTACCTAATAAAGTGGCCGGTGAGTGTATGTATATAGTCATATATACAGTTGCAAGAAAAAGTATGTGAACCCTTTGGAATGATATGGATTTCTGCACAAATTGGTCATAAAATGTGATCTGATCATCATCTAAGTCACAACAATAGACAATCACAGTCTGTTTAAACTAATAACACACAAAGAATGAAATGTTGCCATGTTTTTATTGAACACACCATGTAAACATTCACAGTGCAGGTGGAGAAAGTATGTGAACTTCTAGACTAATGACATCTCCAAGAGCTAATTGGAGTGAGATGTCAGCCAACTGGTGTCCAATCAATGAGATGAGATTGGAGGTGTTGGTTACAGCTGTCCTGCCCTATAAAAAACACCAGTTCTGGGTTTGCTTTTCACAAGAAGCATTGCCTGATGTGAATGATGCTGTCAGGGACACTGTACCTTTAAGCAGTAACGTTCCTTTCTCTCCACCTATTGGTTGCTTTCCTGTTAAAATACTGCAACTTCCTGGCAATCACTGCTTAGTAATTTTCGTTTGACCTACAAACTCTTGAAGACCTGAGCTAAACTTGAATTACACCTGAGAAGGGATAAATCCACTGTTTAACTATTTTCCAGTCTCACAAGGACAAATTCAACTTCATCGTCTGTGGCTGAATACACCAATCAATCTGCAACTCAGTTCATCAAATCCTCAGAAGAGTTATACTAAATTACATCGAACTGATAAGGATATCACAACTCTCACCACTGCTGTCTCTGCCTTGTAAATCAGTCAGTTTGTTTCGTTACCGTATCGGCATCTGTACTACAGCCATATACTGAAGCTGAACCCTCCCCCAACACAGGCTTCCGCCATCACACGCTGCAGGGAAACGCCGGGGACAGAACCTGAGCAACCGTTTGCAGTGTAAGTCAGCCTCATTCAGCAAGGAACAAATAAGGTAACATTACCATCGCTTATTTAATAAAAACGCATTGATGAACTGTTTTGATACCAAGTAATTATTATTCCGGAGAAAAGTAATATCCAACTATATATCCTGCATGATTCAAGTTATTCATTAATACAGCCTTTGATATTCATCACATAACTACAAAAGCCTGAACTTCAGTAACGGAAACTCTGGGATTTATTAATCTGTGCAACTTCATACTTGTTACAGACTTTATATAATAATACTTGCTTGCTTGCAATAATAATTAAACTCACTGCTACAAAGATACCCTTCATATATATAAGGGGATTCTAAAACCTCAGTGACACAAACAACAACCAGGTTTATTACTTCTGTTTTATAAATAAACTGTGTATTACGTACTGTATCCACTAACTCATAGCAAAAGAAGTAATCTGCAGCTGAGCTTCTTAAAGGGATAATTAACCTCCTTACATAATTACTAAGCCATCAATATGGAGCCAGCAGAGCTTCCTCAAGTAGTGTATAACCTCACACAGAAGGTAGATCAATTAGCACAAGCAGTGCATGACTTACAAATTGAAAATCAATCCCTCAGGAACATTATTAGGGATTCCATTTCGACTAGACCCTCACATCATGATTTAACCCCAGAACCACAGATTGCTCTTCCAGAGCCATTCTCTGGGAATCGTAAACTTTACAGACAGTTTAAGAACTCCTGTCAATTGCTATTCAACTTAAAGCCTAGAACATACCCTACTGGGAGGGTTAAAGTTTTGAGTACAATTTCTTTCCTCAGGGGTGAGCCTCGCACCTGGGCAGACAACCTCTGTGAAACAGATGACCCCTTATTGGGAAGCTTAGAGGATTTCTTTACTTCCTTGGATGAATTATACCAAGACACTGACGTTCAACTCACAGCAGAATCCTCTATGAGAAATCTAAAACAAGGTAAGAGACCAGTGGAGGACTACATAACTGATTTTAAATTGTATGCTACAGATTCACAATGGAACCAAGTGGCTCTCAGGAATCAATTTAGGCTTGGTCTGGCTGATAATTTAAAGGATGAGCTAGCTCGGATTGAACTACCCAAATCTCTGAAAGCACTCATGCGTACAGCCACCTTAATGGACCGCAGGTTACGTGAAAGACGCGCTGAGCGTTATGCAATAGATGCTCGTCCTAGACCTTCTACTTTTCTACCACCTAGGGAGGCTCCCTCTACAACTAAACAGTTAGACCAACCCATGGAAATTGGAATAATAAGAGGCCCTTTAACTCCTGAGGAACGACTCAGAAGAAGGGTTAAATCTCTATGGCCTAGATTTAGAGTTCGGCGGTAAAAGGGCTGTTAACGCTCCGCGGGTTTTTTTCTGGCCGCACCATAAATTTAACTCTGGTATCGAGAGTTCAAACAAATGCTGCGTTAGGCTCCAAAAAAGGAGCGTAGAGCATTTTTACCGCAAATGCAACTCTCGATACCAGAGTTGCTTACGGACGCGGCCGGCATCAAAAACGTGCTCGTGCACGATTCTCCCATAGGAAACAATGGGGCTGTTTGAGCTGAAAAAAAACCTAACACCTGCAAAAAAGCAGCGTTCAGCTCCTAACGCAGCCCCATTGTTTCCTATGGGGAAACACCTCCTAAGTCTGCACCTAACACCCTAACATGTACCCCGAGTCTAAACACCCCTAACCTTACACTTATTAACCCCTAATCTGCCGCCCCCGCTATCGCTGACCCCTGCATTACACTTTTAACCCCTAATCTGCCGCTCCGTAAACCGCCGCCACCTACGTTATCCCTATGTACCCCTAATCTGCTGCCCTAACATCGCCGACCCCTATGTTATATTTATTAACCCCTAATCTGCCCCCCACAACGTCGCCGACACCTACCTACACTTATTAACCCCTAATCTGCCGAGCGGACCTGAGCGCTACTATAATAAAGTTATTAACCCCTAATCCGCCTCACTAACCCTATCATAAATAGTATTAACCCCTAATCTGCCCTCCCTAACATCGCCGACACCTACCTTCAATTATTAACCCCTAATCTGCCGACCGGAGCTCACCGCTATTCTAATAAATGTATTAACCCCTAAAGCTAAGTCTAACCCTAACACTAACACCCCCCTAAGTTAAATATAATTTTTATCTAACGAAATAAATTAACTCTTATTAAATAAATAATTCCTATTTAAAGCAAAATACTTACCTGTAAAATAAATCCTAATATAGCTACAATATAAATTATAATTATATTATACCTATTTTAGGATTAATATTTATTTTACAGGCAACTTTGTAATTATTTTAACCAGGTACAATAGCTATTAAATAGTTAAGAACTATTTAATAGTTACCTAGTTAAAATAATTACAAATTTACCTGTAAAATAAATCCTAACCTAAGATATAATTAAACCTAACACTACCCTATCAATAAAATAATTAAATAAACTACCTACAATTACCTACAATTAACCTAACACTACACTATCAATAAATTAATTAAACACAATTGCTACAAATAAATAACATTAAATAAACTATCTAAAGTACAAAAAATAAAAAAGAACTAAGTTACAGAAAATAATAAAATATTTACAAACATAAGAAAAATATTACAACAATTTTAAACTAATTACACCTACTCTAAGCCCCCTAATAAAATAACAAAGCCCCCCAAAATAAAAAATTCCCTACCCTATTCTAAAATACAAATATTACAAGCTCTTTTACCTTACCAGCCCTGAACAGGGCCCTTTGCGGGGCATGCCCCAAGAATTTCAGCTCTTTTGCCTGTAAAAAAAAACATACAATACCCCCCCCCCAACATTACAACCCACCACCCACATACCCCTAATCTAACCCAAACCCCCCTTAAATAAACCTAACACTACCCCCCTGATGATCTTCCTACCTTGTCTTCACCATGCCAGGTTCACCGATCCGTCCTGGCTCCAAGATCATCATCCAACCCAAGCGGGGGCTAGACATCCACTGAAGAAGTCCAGAAGAGGGTCCAAAGTCTTCCTCCTATCCGGCAAGAAGAGGACATCCGGACCGGCAAACATCTTCTCCAAGCGGCATCTTCTATCTTCTTCCATCCGATGACGACCGGCTCCATCTTGAAGACCTCCAGCGCGGATCCATCCTCTTCTTCCGACGACTAGACGACGAATGACGGTTCCTTTAAGGGACGTCATCCAAGATGGCGTCCCTCGAATTCCGATTGGCTGATAGGATTCTATCAGCCAATCGGAATTAAGGTAGGAATTTTCTGATTGGCTGATGGAATCAGCCAATCAGAATATAGTTCAATCCGATTGGCTGATCCAATCAGCCAATCAGATTGAGCTCGCATTCTATTGGCTGTTCCGATCAGCCAATAGAATGCGAGCTCAATCTGATTGGCTGATTGGATCAGCCAATCGGATTGAACTATATTCTGATTGGCTGATTCCATCAGCCAATCAGAAAATTCCTACCTTAATTCCGATTGGCTGATAGAATCCTATCAGCCAATCGGAATTCGAGGGACGCCATCTTGGATGACGTCCCTTAAAGGAACCGTCATTCGTCGTCTAGTCGTCGGAAGAAGAGGATGGATCCGCGCTGGAGGTCTTCAAGATGGAGCCGGTCGTCATCGGATGGAAGAAGATAGAAGATGCCGCTTGGAGAAGATGTTTGCCGGTCCGGATGTCCTCTTCTTGCCGGATAGGAGGAAGACTTTGGACCCTCTTCTGGACTTCTTCAGTGGATGTCTAGCCCCCGCTTGGGTTGGATGAAGATCTTGGAGCCAGGACGGATCGGTGAACCTGGCATGGTGAAGACAAGGTAGGAAGATCATCAGGGGGGTAGTGTTAGGTTTATTTAAGGGGGGTTTGGGTTAGATTAGGGGTATGTGGGTGGTGGGTTGTAATGTTGGGGGGGGGGGTATTGTATGTTTTTTTTTACAGGCAAAAGAGCTGAAATTCTTGGGGCATGCCCCGCAAAGGGCCCTGTTCAGGGCTGGTAAGGTAAAAGAGCTTGTAATATTTGTATTTTAGAATAGGGTAGGGAATTTTTTATTTTGGGGGGCTTTGTTATTTTATTAGGGGGCTTAGAGTAGGTGTAATTAGTTTAAAATTGTTGTAATATTTTTCTTATGTTTGTAAATATTTTATTATTTTCTGTAACTTAGTTCTTTTTTATTTTTTGTACTTTAGATAGTTTATTTAATGTTATTTATTTGTAGCAATTGTGTTTAATTAATTTATTGATAGTGTAGTGTTAGGTTAATTGTAGGTAATTGTAGGTAGTTTATTTAATTATTTTATTGATAGGGTAGTGTTAGGTTTAATTATATCTTAGGTTAGGATTTATTTTACAGGTAAATTTGTAATTATTTTAACTAGGTAACTATTAAATAGTTCTTAACTATTTAATAGCTATTGTACCTGGTTAAAATAATTACAAAGTTGCCTGTAAAATAAATATTAATCCTAAAATAGGTATAATATAATTATAATTTATATTGTAGCTATATTAGGATTTATTTTACAGGTAAGTATTTAGCTTTAAATAGGAATAAGTTATTTAATAAGAGTTAATTTATTTCGTTAGATAAAAATTATATTTAACTTAGGGGGGTGTTAGTGTTAGGGTTAGACTTAGCTTTAGGGGTTAATACATTTATTAGAATAGCGGTGAGCTCCGGTCGGCAGATTAGGGGTTAATAATTGAAGGTAGGTGTCGGCGATGTTAGGGAGGGCAGATTAGGGGTTAATACTATTTATGATAGGGTTAGTGAGGCGGATTAGGGGTTAATAACTTTATTATAGTAGCGCTCAGGTCCGCTCGGCAGATTAGGGGTTAATAAGTGTAGGTAGGTGTCGGCGACGTTGTGGGGGGCAGATTAGGGGTTAATAAATATAACATAGGGGTCGGCGATGTTAGGGGTAGCAGATTAGGGGTACATTGGGATAACGTAGGTGGCGGCGATTTGCGGTCGGAAGATTAGGGGTTAATTATTTTAAGTAGCTTGCGGCGACGTTGTGGGGGGCAAGTTAGGGGTTAATAGATATAATACAGGGGTCGGCGGTGTTAGGGGCAGCAGATTAGGGGTACATAAGTATAACGTAGGTGGCGGTCGGCAGATTAGGGGTTAAAAATTTTAATCGAGTGGCGGCGATGTGGGGGGACCTCGGTTTAGGGGTACATAGGTAGTTTATGGGTGTTAGTGTACTTTAGGGTACAGTAGTTAAGAGCTTTATAAACCGGCGTTAGCCAGAAAGCTCTTAACTCCTGCTATTTTCAGGCGGCTGGAATCTTGTCGTTAGAGCTCTAACGCTCACTGCAGAAACGACTCTAAATACCAGCGTTAGAAAGATCCCATTGAAAAGATAGGCTACGCAAATGGCGTAGGGGGATCTGCGGTATGGAAAAGTCGCGGCTGAAAAGTGAGCGTTAGACCCTTTAATCACTGACTCCAAATACCAGCGGGCGCCCAAAACCAGCGTTAGGAGCCTCTAACGCTGGTTTTGACGGCTACCGCCGAACTCTAAATCTAGGCCTATGTATGTACTGTGCCAAACCTGCACATACAGTACAAGATTGCCCTACACTACAAAAAAATAAACAAAGTAAGTTAAACCCTATCTATACATCAGTCATTAACGCTAACAAATCTGCTTACTGCATTTTATCTCTTTCCCTACAGTGGGACCAAAGCCAGTTGACACTTGATGGAATTATTGATTCTGGAGCCTATGGAAGTATCATTGATGCAGAAACTGTAAAATCAAATAAAATTCCAATCATTCAAAAAGCAAACCCTATCTGTGTCCGTGTCATTGATGGTTCTACAATTACTACTGGTCCAATAACTCACCACACCATACCCATAAAGGTTTCTGTTGCTGGTCATAGTGAATTACTTTCTTTTGATGTATTACCTTCTCCTCATTTCCCTGTTGTTCTAGGCATTAAATGGTTGCAGCACCATAACCCCCAAATAACATGGACTCCCCAACAAGTGTCATTCAACTCGCAATATTGTTTACATCATTGCAATCAAGATAAAATCCTGTTAAAAACTGATACCAATACTCCGGCTTTGCCTGTTGAATATTCTGACTACTCCGATGTTTTCAGTAAAACTGAGTCAGAAACTTTACCACCACATCGTCCGTATGATTGCCCGATAGAACTTCAACCTGGAGCAACTATACCCTACGGACACCTATATCCTCTCAGTCAACCTGAGTTGGATCATTTAAAGACCTACTTGGAAGAAAATCTCAGGAAGGGGTTTATCAGGGCTTCAACCTCACCAGCTGGTGCGGGAATCTTCTTTGTCCGAAATAAAGATTCAAGTCTCAGGCCTATCATCGATTACCGGCAACTGAACAAAGTTACGATAAAAAACCGTTATCCACTCCCTCTAATACCCGAGTTAATTGAGCGTCTCTCGGAAGCCACTATATACTCTAAACTTGATTTAAGAGGAGCGTACAACCTGATAAGAATTAAAGAAGGTCATGAATGGCTTACTGCGTTCAGAACCAGGTATGGGTTGTACGAATATTTGGTCATGCCTTTTGGTTTATGTAATGCTCCCGCCACATTCCAGCATTACATAAATGACGTTTTCCGTGACCTTCTCGACATTTGTGTAGTCGTATACTTAGATGACATTTTAATTTATTCTAAATCTTATACAGATCATGTCGCACATGTGAGGAGTGTCCTCTCCAGGTTACGACAACATAAGCTTTACGCAAAACTAGAAAAATGCATGTTCCACACCGACAGAGTGTCATTCCTCGGCTATAACATTTCACCTTATGGCATAGAAATGCAGAAAGAAAAGGTGGATGCTGTGAAGAATTGGCCTACACCAAAGACCAAAAAAGATCTCCAGAGATTTCTTGGGTTTTCCAACTATTACAGGAAATTTATAAAAAACTTCTCAAAACTTGCAAAACCACTTTCCAGACTTACTAGTTCGTCTGTTGTATTCCATTGGACTCCAGATGCTAACTCAGCTTTCCAAACCTTGAAGAACTGTTTCATTTCTGCACCTATTTTGAGGTTTCCTGACCCAACCTTGTATTATGTTCTAGAAGTAGACTCCTCCGATTACGCCATAGGAGCAATACTATCTCAACAGACGTCACCGGATTGTCCCATTCACCCAATATCTTATTTTTCCAAAGTCATGTCTTCAGCTGAGAGGAACTATCCGATTGGGGACAAAGAGCTGTTAGCAATAAAACTCTCCCTAGAACATTGGAGACACTTACTAGAGGGTACAAAATACCCCATTAAGATTTTTACTGACCACAAAAACCTGCAATACTTACAAAGTAACAAGACTCTTTCTGCGAGACAAGTCAGATGGAGCTTGTATTTCTCTAGATTCTCTTTCAACATCATTTACAGACCAGCTAATAAGAATGGGAAAGCTGATGCTTTGTCACGATTACCAGTAAAACCAGAAAATGAGTACATCAACACTGATGTAATACCAAAAGAAAGATTTATTGGATTAACGTCATCCCTTATGTCACAAATCAAAGAACACACAATCAAAGACAGAAAAGATGTCACATCCGAGCATTCCACTCTTACAACTAAATCCGGGGTTCTATATCATGGTGATAAAATTTATGTACCCCAAGGCATGAGATCGTCCTCATCCGGTAGCTGTGGAACAGCTCCCTTAGGGGGGGGATCATGTCAGGGACACTGTACCTTTAAGCAGTAACGTTCCTTTCTCTCCACCTATTGGTTGCTTTCCTGTTAAAATCCTGCAACTTCCTGGCAATCACTGCTTAGTAATTTTCGTTTGACCTACAAACTCTTGAAGACCTGAGCTAAACTTGAATTACACCTGAGAAGGGATAAATCCACTGTTTAACTATTTTCCAGTCTCACAAGGACAAATTCAACTTTATCGTCTGTGGCTGAATACACCAATCAATCTGCAACTCAATTCATCAAATCCTCAGAAGAGTTATACTAAATTACATCGAACTGATAAGGATATCACAACTCTCACCACTGCTGTCTCTGCCTTGTAAATCAGTCAGTTTGTTTCGTTACCGTATCGGCATCTGTACTACAGCCATATACTGAAGCTGAACCCTCCCCCAACACAGGCTTCCGCCATCACACGCTGCAGGGAAACGCCGGGGACAGAACCTGAGCAACCGTTTGCAGTGTAAGTCAGCCTCATTCAGCAAGGAACAAATAAGGTAACATTACCATCGCTTATTTAATAAAAACGCATTGATGAACTGTTTTGATACCAAGTAATTATTATTCCGGAGAAAAGTAATATCCAACTATATATCCTGCATGATTCAAGTTATTCATTAATACAGCCTTTGATATTCATCACATAACTACAAAAGCCTGAACTTCAGTAACGGAAACTCTGGGATTTATTAATCTGTGCAACTTCATACTTGTTACAGACTTTATATAATAATACTTGCTTGCTTGCAATAATAATTAAACTCACTGCTACAAAGATACCCTTCATATATATAAGGGGATTCTAAAACCTCAGTGACACAAACAACAACCAGGTTTATTACTTCTGTTTTATAAATAAACTGTGTATTACGTACTGTATCCACTAACTCATAGCAAAAGAAATAATCTGCAGCTGAGCTTCTTAAAGGGATAATTAACCTCCTTACAGATGCCTCGCACAAAAGAGCTCTCAGAAGACCTACGATTAAGAATTGTTGACTTGCATAAAGCTGGAAAGGGTTATAAAAGTATCTCCAAAAAAACTTGCTGTTCATCAGTCCACGGTAAGACAAATTGTCTATAAATGGAGAAAGTTCAGCACTGCTGCTACTCTCCCTAGAAGTGGCCGTCCTGTAAAGATGACTGCAAGAGCACAGCGCAGACTGCTCAATGAGGTGAAGAAGAATCCTAGAGTGTCAGCTAAAGACTTACAAAAGTCACTGGCAAATGCTAACATCCCTGTTAGCGAATCTACAATACGTAAAACACTAAACAAGAATGGATTTCATGGAAGGATACCACAGAGGAAGCCACTGCTGTCCAAGCAAAACATCGCTGCACGTTTACAGTTTGCACAAGAGCACCTGGATGTTCCACAGCAGTACTGGAAAAATATTCTGTGGACAGATGAAACCAAAGTTGAGTTGTTTGGAAGAAACACACAACACTATGGCCTAGATTTGGAGTTCGGTGGTAAAAACAGAATTTATGTTTACCTGATAAATTTCTTTCTCCAACGGTGTGTCCGGTCCACGGCGTCATCCTTACTTGTGGGATATTCTCTTCCCCAACAGGAAATGGCAAAGAGCCCAGCAAAGCTGGTCACATGATCCCTCCTAGGCTCCGCCTACCCCAGTCATTCGACCGACGTTAAGGAGGAATATTTGCATAGGAGAAACCATATGGTACCGTGGTGACTGTAGTTAAAGAAAATAAAATATCAGACCTGATTAAAAAAACCAGGGCGGGCCGTGGACCGGACACACCGTTGGAGAAAGAAATTTATCAGGTAAACATAAATTCTGTTTTCTCCAACATAGGTGTGTCCGGTCCACGGCGTCATCCTTACTTGTGGGAACCAATACCAAAGCTTTAGGACACGGATGAAGGGAGGGAGCAAATCAGGTCACCTAAATGGAAGGCACCACGGCTTGCAAAACCTTTCTCCCAAAAATAGCCTCAGAAGAAGCAAAAGTATCAAACTTGTAAAATTTGGTAAAAGTGTGCAGTGAAGACCAAGTCGCTGCCCTACATATCTGATCAACAGAAGCCTCGTTCTTGAAGGCCCATGTGGAAGCCACAGCCCTAGTGGAATGAGCTGTGATTCTTTCGGGAGGCTGCCGTCCGGCAGTCTCGTAAGCCAATCTGATGATGCTTTTAATCCAAAAAGAGAGAGAGGTAGAAGTTGCTTTTTGACCTCTCCTTTTACCTGAATAAACAACAAACAAGGAAGATGTTTGTCTAAAATCCTTTGTAGCATCTAAATAGAATTTTAGAGCGCGAACAACATCCAAATTGTGCAACAAACGTTCCTTCTTTGAAACTGGCTTTGGACACAGAGAAGGTACGATAATCTCCTGGTTAATGTTTTTGTTAGAAACAACTTTTGGAAGAAAACCAGGTTTAGTACGTAAAACCACCTTATCTGCATGGAACACCAGATAAGGAGGAGAACACTGCAGAGCAGATAATTCTGAGACTCTTCTAGCAGAAGAAATCGCAACTAAAAACAAAACTTTCCAAGATAATAACTTAATATCAACGGAATGTAAGGGTTCAAACGGAACCCCCTGAAGAACTGAAAGAACTAAATTGAGACTCCAAGGAGGAGTCAAAGGTTTGTAAACAGGCTTGATTCTAACCAGAGCCTGAACAAAGGCTTGAACATCTGGCACAGCTGCCAGCTTTTTGTGAAGTAATACCGACAAGGCAGAAATCTGTCCCTTCAGGGAACTAGCAGATAATCCTTTGTCCAATCCTTCTTGAAGGAAGGATAGAATCCTAGGAATCTTAACCTTGTCCCAAGGGAATCCTTTAGATTCACACCAACAGATATATTTTTTCCAAATTTTGTGGTAAATCTTTCTAGTCACAGGCTTTCTGGCCTGAACAAGAGTATCGATAACAGAATCTGAGAATCCTCGCTTCGATAAAATCAAGCGTTCAATCTCCAAGCAGTCAGCTGGAGTGAAACCAGATTCGGATGTTCGAACGGACCCTGAACAAGAAGGTCTCGTCTCAAAGGTAGCTTCCAAGGTGGAGCCGATGACATATTCACCAGATCTGCATACCAAGTCCTGCGTGGCCACGCAGGAGCTATCAAGATCACCGACGCCCTCTCCTGCTTGATCCTGGCTATCAGCCTGGGGATGAGAGGAAATGGCGGGAACACATAAGCTAGTTTGAAGGTCCAAGGTGCTACTAGTGCATCCACTAGAGCCGCCTTGGGATCCCTGGATCTGGCCCCGTAGCAAGGAACTTTGAAGTTCTGACGAGAGGCCATCAGATCCATGTCTGGAATGCCCCACAGGTGAGTGACTTGGGCAAAGATTTCCGGATGGAGTTCCCACTCCCCCGGATGCAATGTCTGCCGACTCAGAAAATCCGCTTCCCAATTTTCCACTCCTGGGATGTGGATAGCAGACAGGTGGCAGGAGTGAGACTCCGCCCAAAGAATAATTTTGGTTACTTCTTCCATCGCTAGGGAACTTCTTGTTCCCCCCTGATGGTTGATGTACGCAACAGTCGTCATGTTGTCTGATTGAAACCGTATGAACCTGGTCCTCGCAAGCTGGGGCCAGGCCTGGAGAGCATTGAATATCGCTCTCAGTTCCAGAATATTTATCGGTAGAAGAGATTCTTCCCGAGACCAAAGACCCTGAGCTTTCAGGGATCCCCAGACCGCGCCCCAGCCTATCAGACTGGCGTCGGTCGTGACAATGACCCACTCTGGTCTGTGGAACATCATCCCTTGAGACAGATTGTCCAGGGACAGCCACCAACGGAGTGAGTCTCTGGTCCTCTGATTTACTTGTATCTTCGGAGACAAGTCTGTATAGTCCCCATTCCACTGACTGAGCATGCACAGTTGTAATGGTCTTAGATGAATGCGCGCAAAAGGAACTATGTCCATCGCCGCCACCATCAAACCGATCACTTCCATGCACTGAGCTATGGAAGGAAGAGGAACGGAATGAAGTATCCGACAAGAGTCCAGAAGCTTTGTTTTTCTGGCCTCTGTTAGAAAGATCCTCATTTCTAAGGAGTCTATAATTGTTCCCAAGAAGGGAACCCTTGTTGACGGGGATAGAGAACTCTTTTCCACGTTCACTTTCCAGCCGTGAGATCTGAGAAAGGCCAGGACAATGTCCGTGTGAGCCTTTGCTTGAGGAAGGGACGACACTTGAATCAGAATGTCGTCCAGGTAAGGTACTACTGCAATGCCCCTTGGTCTTAGCACCGCTAGAAGGGACCCTAGTACCTTTGTGAAAATCCTTGGAGCAGTGGCTAATCCGAAAGGAAGCGCCACGAACTGGTAATGTTTGTCCAGGAATGCAAACCTTAGGAACCGATGATGTTCCTTGTGGATAGGAATATGTAGATACGCATCCTTTAAATCCACCGTGGTCATGAATTGACCTTCCTGGATGGAAGGAAGGATAGTTCGAATGGTTTCCATCTTGAACGATGGGACCTTGAGAAATTTGTTTAAGATCTTGAGATCTAGGATTGGTCTGAACGTTCCCTCTTTTTTGGGAACTATGAACAGATTGGAGTAGAACCCCATCCCTTGTTCTCTTAATGGAACAGGATGAATCACTCCCATTTTTAACAGGTCTTCTACACAATGTAAGAACGCCTGTCTTTTTATGTGGTCTGAAGACAACTGCGACCTGTGGAACCTCCCCCTTGGGGGAAGTCCCTTGAATTCCAGAAGATAACCCTGGGAGACTATTTCTAGCGCCCAAGGATCCAGAACATCTCTTGCCCAAGCCTGAGCGAAGAGAGAGAGTCTGCCCCCCACCAGATCCGGTCCCGGATCGGGGGCCAATATTTCATGCTGTCTTGGTAGCAGTGGCAGGTTTCTTGGCCTGCTTTCCCTTGTTCCAGCCTTGCATTGGTCTCCAAGCTGGCTTGGCCTGAGAAGTATTACCCTCTTGCTTAGAGGACGTAGCACCTTGGGCTGGTCCGTTTTTACGAAAGGGACGAAAATTAGGTCTATTTTTTGCCTTGAAAGGCCGATCCTGAGGAAGGGCGTGGCCCTTACCCCCAGTGATATCAGAGATAATCTCTTTCAAGTCAGGACCAAACAACGTTTTCCCCTTGAAAGGAATGTTTAGTAGCTTGTTCTTGGAAGACGCATCAGCCGACCAAGATTTCAACCAAAGCGCTCTGCGCGCCACAATAGCAAACCCAGAGTTCTTAGCCGCTAACTTAGCCAATTGCAAAGAGGCGTCTAGAGTGAAAGAATTAGCCAATTTGAGAGCATTGATTCTGTCCATAATCTCCTCATAAGGAGGAGAGTCACTATCGAGCACCTTAAGCAGTTCATCAAACCAGAAATATGCGGCAGTAGTGACAGGGACAATGCATGAAATGGGTTGTAGAAGGTAACCCTGCTGAACAAACATCTTTTTAAGCAAACCTTCTAATTTTTTATCCATAGGATCTTTGAAAGCACAACTATCCTCTATTGGAATAGTGGTGCGTTTGTTTAAAGTAGAAACCGCTCCCTCGACCTTGGGGACTGACTGCCATAAGTCCTTTCTGGGGTCGACCATAGGAAACAATTTTTTAAATATGGGGGGAGGGACGAAAGGAATACCGGGCCTTTCCCATTCTTTATTAACAATGTCCGCCACCCGCTTGGGTATAGGAAAAGCTTCTGGGAGCCCCGGCACCTCTAGGAACTTGTCCATTTTACATAGTTTCTCTGGGATGACTAAATTTTCACAATCATCCAGAGTGGATAATACCTCCTTAAGCAAAATGCGGAGATGTTCCAATTTAAATTTAAATGTAATCACATCAGATTCAGCCTGCTGAGAAATGTTCCCTAAATCAGTAATTTCTCCCTCAGACAAAACCTCCCTGGCCCCCTCAGATTGGGTTAGGGGCCCTTCAGAGATATTAATATCAGCGTCGTCATGCTCTTCAGTAACTAAAACAGAGCAGCCACGCTTACGCTGACAAGGGTTCATTTTGGCTAAAATGTTTTTGACAGAATTATCCATTACAGCCGTTAATTGTTGCATAGTAAGGAGTATTGGCGCGCTAGATGTACTAGGGGCCTCCTGAGTGGGCAAGACTCGTGTAGACGAAGGAGGGAATGATGCAGTACCATGCTTACTCCCCTCACTTGAGGAATCATCTTGGGCATCATTGTCATTATCACATAAATCACATTTATTTAAATGAATAGGAATTCTGGCTTCCCCACATTCAGAACACAGTCTATCTGGTAGTTCAGACATGTTAAACAGGCATAAACTTGATCAGAAAGTACAAAAAACGTTTTAAAATAAAACCGTTACTGTCACTTTAAATTTTAAACTGAACACACTTTATTACTGCAATTGCGAAAAAACATGAAGGAATTGTTCAAAATTCACCAAATTTTCACCACAGCGTCTTAAAGCCTTGAAAATATTGCACACCAATTTTGGAAGCTTTAACCCTTAAAATAACGGAACCGGAGCCGTTTTAAGCTTTAAACCCCTTTACAGTCCCTGGTATCTGCTTTGCTGAGACCCAACCAAACCCAAAGGGGAATACGATACCAAATGACGCCTTCAGAAGTCTTTTATAAGTATCAGAGCTCCTCTCACATGCGACTGCATGCCATGCCTCTCAAAAACAAGTGCGCAACACCGGCGCGAAAATGAGACTCTGCCTATGCTTGGGGAAAGCCCCTAAAGAATAAGGTGTCTAAAACAGTGCCTGCCGATATTATTATATCAAAATACCCAGATAAAATGATTCCTCAAGGCTAAATATGTGTTAATAATCAATCGATTTAGCCCAGAAAAAGTCTACAGTTTAAATAAGCCCTTGTGAAGCCCTTATTTACAATCGTAATAAACATGGCTTACCGGATCCCATAGGGAAAATGACAGCTTCCAGCATTACATCGTCTTGTTAGAATGTGTCATACCTCAAGCAGCAAGAGACTGCAAACTGTTCCCCCAACTGAAGTTAATTGCTCTCAACAGTCCTGTGTGGAACAGCCATGGATTTTAGTTACGGTTGCTAAAATCATTTTCCTCATACAAACAGAATTCTTCATCTCTTTTCTGTTTCTGAGTAAATAGTACGTACCAGCACTATTTGAAAATAACAAACTCTTGATTGAATAATGAAAAACTACAGTTAAACACTAAAAAACTCTAAGCCATCTCCGTGGAGATGTTGCCTGTACAACGGCAAAGAGAATGACTGGGGTAGGCGGAGCCTAGGAGGGATCATGTGACCAGCTTTGCTGGGCTCTTTGCCATTTCCTGTTGGGGAAGAGAATATCCCACAAGTAAGGATGACGCCGTGGACCGGACACACCTATGTTGGAGAAAGGGCTGTTAACGCTCCGCGGGCTTTTTTCTGGCCGCACCATAAATTTAACTCTGGTATCGAGAGTTTAAACAAATGCTGCGTTAGGCTCCAAAAAAGGAGCGTAGACCATTTTTACCGCAAATGCAACTCTCGATACCAGAGTTGCTTACGGACGCGGCCGGCCTCAAAAACGTGCTCGTGCACGATTCTCCCATAGGAAACAATGGGGCTGTTTGAGCTGAAAAAAAACCTAACACCTGCAAAAAAGCAGAGTTCAGCTCCTAACGCAGCCCCATTGTTTCCTATGGGGAAACACTTCCTACGTCTGCACCTAACACTCTAACATGTACCCCGAGTCTAAACACCCCTAACCTTACACTTATTAACCCCTAATCTGCCGCCCCCGCTATCGCTGACACCTGCATATTTTTTTTAACCCCTAATCTGCCGCTCCGTAAACCGCCGCAACCTACGTTATCCCTATGTACCCCTAATCTGCTGCCCTAACATCGCCGACCCCTATATTATATTTATTAACCCCTAATCTGCCCCCCTCAACGTCGCCGACACCTGCCTACACTTATTAACTCCTAATCTGCCGAGCGGACCTGAGCGCTACTATAATAAAGTTATTAACCCCTAATCCGCCTCACTAACCCTATAATAAATAGTATTAACCCCTAATCTGCCCTCCCTAACATCCCCGACACCTAACTTCAATTATTAACCCCTAATCTGCCGAGCGGACCTCACCGCTACTATAATAAATGTATTAACCCCTAAAGCTAAGTCTAACCCTAATACTAACACCCCCCTAAGTTAAATATAATTTACATCTAACGAAATAAATTAACTCTTATTAAATAACTTATTCCTATTTAAAGCTAAAT
Source organism: Bombina bombina (assembly GCF_027579735.1). NCBI lineage: Eukaryota > Metazoa > Chordata > Amphibia > Anura > Bombinatoridae > Bombina > Bombina bombina. The sequence continues at coordinate 1,425,026,002 of NC_069499.1, read as the reverse complement.
ACTTACCTGTAAAATAAATCCTAATATAGCTACAATATAAATTATAATTATATTATAGCTATTTTAGGATTAATATTTATTTTACAGGCAACTTTTTAATTATTTTAACCAGGTACAATAGCTATTAAATAGTTAAGAACTATTTAATAGTTACCTAGTTAAAATAATAACAAATTTACCTGTAAAATAAATCCTAACCTAAGATATAATTAAACCTAACACTACCCTATCAATAAATTAATTAAATAAACTACCTACAATTACCTACAATTAACCTAACACTACACTATCAATAAATTAATTAAACACAATTGCTACAAATAAATACAATTAAATAAACTAGCTAAAGTACAAAAAATAAAAAAGAACTAAGTTACAAAAAATAATAAAATATTTACAAACATAAGAAAAATATTACAACAATTTTAAACTAATTACACCTACTCTAAGCCCCCTAATAAAATAACAAAGCCCCCCAAAATAAAAAATTCCCTACCCTATTCTAAATTAAAAAAGTTACAAGCTCTTTTACCTTACCAGCCCTGAACAGGGCCCTTTGCGGGGCATGCCCCAAGGATTTCAGCTCTTTTGCCTGTAAAAAAAAAAAACATACCATACCCCCCCCCCCAACATTACAACCCACCACCCACATACCCCTAATCTAACCCAAACCCCCCTTAAATAAACCTAACACTAAGCCCCTGAAGATCTTCCTACCTTGTCTTCACCATACCAGGTTCACCGATCCGTCCTGGCTCCAACATCTTCATCCAACCCAAGCGGGGGTTGGCGATCCATCATCCGGTGCTGAAGAGGTCCAGAAGAGGCTCCAAAGTCTTCCTCCTATCCGGCAAGAAGAGGACATCCGGACCGGGAAACATCTTCTCCAAGCGGCATCTTCAATCTTCTTCCATCCGGTGCGGAGCGGGTCCATCTTGAAGCAGGCAACGCGGATCCATCCTCTTCTTCCGTTGTCTCCCGACGAATGACGGTTCCTTTAAGGGACGTCATCCAAGATGGCGTCCCTCGAATTCCGATTGGCTGATAGGATTCTATCAGCCAATCGGAATTAAGGTAGGAATTTTCTGATTGGCTGATGGAATCAGCCAATCAGAATCAAGTTCAATCCGATTGGCTGATCCAATCAGCCAATCAGATTGAGCTCGCATTCTATTGGCTGTTCCGATCAGCCAATAGAATGTGAGCTCAATCTGATTGGCTGATTGGATCAGCCAATCGGATTGAACTTGATTCTGATTGGCTGATTCCATCAGCCAATCAGAAAATTCCTACCTTAATTCCGATTGGCTGATAGAATCCTATCAGCCAATCGGAATTCGAGGGACGCCATCTTGGATGACGTCCCTTAAAGGAACCGTCATTCGTCGGGAGACAACGGAAGAAGAGGATGGATCCGCGTCGCCTGCTTCAAGATGGACCCGCTCCGCACCAGATGGAAGAAGATTGAAGATGCCGCTTGGAGAAGATGTTTGCCGGTCCGGATGTCCTCTTCTTGCCGGATAGGAGGAAGACTTTGGAGCCTCTTCTGGACCTCTTCAGCACCGGATGATGGATCGCCAACCCCCGCTTGGGTTGGATGAAGATGTTGGAGCCAGGACGGATCGGTGAACCTGGTATGGTGAAGACAAGGTAGGAAGATCTTCAGGGGCTTAGTGTTAGGTTTATTTAAGGGGGGTTTGGGTTAGATTAGGGGTATGTGGGTGGTGGGTTGTAATGTTGGGGGGGGGGGTATGGTATGTTTTTTTTTTACAGGCAAAAGAGCTGAAATCCTTGGGGCATGCCCCGCAAAGGGCCCTGTTCAGGGCTGGTAAGGTAAAAGAGCTTGTAACTTTTTTAATTTAGAATAGGGTAGGGAATTTTTTATTTTGGGGGTCTTTGTTATTTTATTAGGGGGCTTAGAGTAGGTGTAATTAGTTTAAAATTGTTGTAATATTTTTCTTATGTTTGTAAATATTTTATTATTTTTTGTAACTTAGTTCTTTTTTATTTTTTGTACTTTAGCTAGTTTATTTAATTGTATTTATTTGTAGGAATTGTGTTTAATTAATTTATTGATAGTGTAGTGTTAGGTTAATTGTAGGTAATTGTAGGTAGTTTATTTAATTAATTTATTGATAGGGTAGTGTTAGGTTTAATTATATCTTAGGTTAGGATTTATTTTACAGGTAAATTTGTTATTATTTTAACTAGGTAGCTATTAAATAGTTCTTAACTATTTAATAGCTATTGTACCTAGTTAAAATAAATACCAAGTTGCCTGTAAAATAAATATTAATCCTAAAATAGCTATAATATAATTATAATTTATATTGTAGCTATATTAGGGTTTATTTTACAGGTAAGTATTTAGCTTTAAATAGGAATCATTTATTTAATAAGAGTTAATTAATTTCGTTAGATTAAAATTATATTTAATTTAGGGGGGTGTTAGTGTTAGGGTTAGACTTAGCTTTAGGGGTTAATCAATTTATTAGAATAGCGGTGAGCTCCGGTCGTCAGATTAGGGGTTAATAATTGAAGTTAGGTGTCGACGATGTTAGGGAGGGCAGATTAGGGGTTAATACTATTTATGATAGGGTTAGTGAGGCGGGTTAGGGGTTAATAACTTTATTATAGTAGCGCTCAGGTCCGCTCGGCAGATTAGGGGTTAATAAGTGTAGGCAGGTGTCGGCGACGTTGAGGGGGGCAGATTAGGGGTTAATAAATATAATATAGGGGTCGGCGGTGTTAGGGGTAGCAGATTAGGGGTACATAGGGATAACGTAGGTGGCGGCGCTTTGCGGTCGGAAGATTAGGGGTTAATTATTTTAAGTAGCTGGCGGCGACGTTGTGGGGGGCAGGTTAGGGGTTAATAAATGTAATACAGGGGTCGGCGGGGTTAGGGGCAGCAGATTAGGGGTACATAAGTATAACGTAGGTGGCGGTCGGCAGATTAGGGGTTAAAAATTTAAATCGAGTGGCGGCGATGTGGGGGGAGCTCGGTTTAGGGGTACATAGGTAGTTTATGGGTGTTAGTGTACTTTAGGGTACAGTAGTTAAGAGCTTTATGAACCGGCGTTAGCCAGAAAGCTCTTAACTCCTGCTATTTTCAGGCGGCTGGAATTTTGTCGTTAGAGCTCTAACGCTCACTTCAGAAACGACTCTAAATACCGGCGTTAGAAAGATCCCATTGAAAAGATAGGATACGCAAATGGCGTAGGGGGATCTGCGGTATGGAAAAGTCGCGGCTGAAAAGTGAGCGTTAGACCCTTTAATCACTGACTCCAAATACCAGCGGGCGGCCAAAACCAGCGTTAGGAGCCTCTAACGCTGGTTTTGACGGCTACCGCCGAACTCCAAATCTAGGCCTAAGTGTGGTGAAAAAGAGGCAGAGCACACCAACATCAAAACCTCATCCCAACTGTGAAGTATGGTGGTGGGGGCATCATGGTTTGGGGCTGCTTTGCTGCGTCAGGGCCTGGACGGATTGCTATCATCGAAGGAAAAATAAATTCCCAAGTTTATCAAGACATTTTGCAGGAGAACTTAAGGCCATCTGTCTACCAGCTGAAGCTCAACAGAAGATGGGTGTTGCAACAGGACAATGACCCAAAGCATAGAAGTAAATCAACAACAGAATGGCTTAAACAGAAGAAAATACGCCTTCTGAAGTGGCCCAGTCAGATTCCTGACCTCAACCCGATTGAGATGCTGTGGCATGACCTCAAGAAAGCGATTCACACCAGACATCCCAAGAATATTGCTGAACTGAAACAGTTCTGTAAAGAGGAATGGTCAAGAATTACTCCTGACCGCTGTGCACGTCTGATCTGCAACTACAGGAAACGTTTGGTTGAAGTTATTGCTGCCAAAGGAGGTTCAACCAGTTATTAAATCCAAGGGTTCACATACTTTTTCCACCTGCACTGTGAATGTTTACATGGTGTGTTCAATAAAAACATGGCAACATTTCATTCTTTGTGTGTTATTAGTTTAAGCAGACTGTGATTGTCTATTGTTGTGACTTAGATGATGATCAGATCACATTTTATGACCAATTTGTGCAGAAATCCATATCATTCCAAAGGGTTCACATACTTTTTCTTGCAACTGTATATATATTTTAAAACTTCTGCGCGGCTTACACCTGTGCTAAGTTCTTTGCCGTGTCTATCAGTATCAGAATGAGGCTCCCATTAGAGCCTATGGGAGCACACTCTCATAAGTGCAAAGCTTCAATGCAATGTGAATGCAAGGTCATTGTGCTTTACTTGTAATAACAGCGCACATTTGCGTTTGTCTGTATTACTGAGTGGAACACAAATATCGTGCTTGCAATCTAGGCCTATATATCTGTATGCCACTCTGTGTGCAAAGTCCAATTTTCATCCCATTTAGGGCAATATTTGTGCACTGGTATTACAATTTAGGTGCAATGTGAACGCGACCTTGCATTCGCATTGCACGGAAGCTTAGCGCTCAAAAGATTATGCTTCCATAGGCTCCAATGGGAGCCTTGTTCTCATGTTATGAGACACGGCATGAGAAACTAGCACAACGAAGTGGGTAGCAAATTGAAATATATGTATATAAATATATATACATATATTTATCTGTTTATATGTGTATATACATAATATATGTATGTAAGCATATAACTATACATCCCCAATTCCGAAAAAGTTGGGACAGTATGGAAAATGCAAAAAAACAACAACCAAAAAGAGTAATTTTAAAATTCATTTCACCCTGTACTATATTGAAAACACATTATTAAAGGGACATGCCACCCACATTTTTCTTTTATGATTTCGAAAGAGAATGCAATGTTAAACATCTTTCTAATTTACTTATATTATCTAATTTGTTTTATTCTCTTGATATTCGTTGATGAAAAGCATATCTAGATATGCTCACTAGCTGCTGATTGGTTGCTGCACATAGAAGCATCATGTGATTGGCTCACCATGTACATTGCTTTTTCTTCAAATAAGGATATTTAAAAAATTAAGCAAAATAAATTATGGCAGTAAATTGTAATGTTTAAATTTCTATTCTCTATCTGAATCATGAAAGAAAGATTTTGGGTCTAGTGGCCCTTTAACACATTATTTATTTACTTTGTGAATTTAATGGTTTTTTGAAAATATACACTCATTTTAAATCTGATGATTGCAACACACTCCAAAAAAGTTTTCTTTTAATAACACTTATTAGGCGTTTGGTCACTTAAGACACCAGTTGATTAAGTTTAGAAAGAAGAATTTCCCCCCATCCATACATTATGCTTGTCTTCAGCTGCTCAACTGTATGGCACCTTCATTGTCTTATTTGGCACTTCAAAATGCGCCACAAATTCACAATCAGAGACAGGTCAGTACAGCAGGCAGGCCATGCTAGCAACTGCACCCTCTGCTTATGCAACCATGTGCTTGTTATCCGGGAAGAATGTGGTTTTGTGTTGTCCTGTTTGAAAATGCAGGGATGTCCCTGGAAAAGACGACGTCTGGATGGCAGCATATGTTGCTCTAAAATATATACATATCTTTCTGCATTAATGGTGCCCTCACAGATGTGTAAGTTATCCATGTCATGGACATTAGCACCCCCATACCAAGACAGACCCTGACTTTTGGACCTGACGCTGATGACAGCTTGAATGGTCCTTTTCCTCTTTGCACCGGAGAACAAGACGGTTGTTTTTTCCAAAAACTATTTGAAATATTGACTCGGATCACAAAACATGATTCCACTGTGCTACTGTCCATCTCAGATGAGACCCAGCCCAGAGAAGTCTGTGGCACTTCTGGACAGTGTTGATGTATGGCTTCTGCTTTGCATTGTAAAGCCTTAACTTGCATCTGTGGATGCAGCTGCAATTAGCGTTGACTGACAAAGGTTTACCAAAGTATTTCCGAGCCCATGTCAGGATATCCATTACAGACTAATGATGGTTTTTGAGACAGTGACGTCTGAGGGATCGGAGATCACGCTTATTCAGAAGTGGTTTTTTGGCCTTGCCCTTTACACACCAAGATTTGACCGGATTCCTTGAATCCCTTAATTATATTGTGCACCGTATAATGTGAAATGCCCAAAATCCTATCATTTGTCCTTGGGCAATGTTGTTCTCAATGTGTTGGATTATTCGCTGATGCATCTGTTGGCAGATTGGCGAGCCTTGACCCATCCCTGCTCTTGAAGGACTTGGCCTTTTTTGGAGGCTCCTTATATACTATAATTATACGATTGCCCCAACTGTTTTACATTACCTTCTTATATTAACTTGTCACGTCACTATTAGTCCTAAATTGCCCCTTTTTTGGAACACGTTGCAGTCATCAGATTTGAAATGAGTGTATATTGTCAAACATACATTAAATTCACATAGTAAAACATCAAATAATGTGTTAATGATGTGTTAAAATAAGTACTTAGTTTAAATTACTCTTTTTGTTTGTTTTTTTGCATTTTCCCTACTGTCACAACTTTTTCGGAATTGGGGTTGTATATATACATGGAACACACAGTTTCCTATAGACTGCAATGTAAAGGCAATTTTCAGTACTGTTTTTTTATAACACAACACACCCGCCAACTTAAACCCCTAAAAATTGCTTTGTGCAGTTTGTTTTTATTTAAAAAAAAGCTACCTTTTGTTTTAAATAAAAACCTACAATATGCTTTATTTTGGGGGCAATTAGGGGAAAATTTTGAAAATTAACCAGAGATTTGATTTTTGGTTAATTTTCAGAGAGCTAATTGCTACCGCCAATAACCAACCACTTGTAATGGTCCTTCAAGAGATCAAGTGTTTTTGTTCTCTTTGAAGTAGAGTCCTCCTTATTGACCAGTGGTCCTATCTAGATGTTGTCAATGATTCTTCAGATGCAGCAACCTTTATAAAAGGATTTGGAGGATAGTGGAATAATTAATCCTATTACCTATGTAATCTCAATTTTTTTTACCCCAATCCAAAGGGATTTACAATTCTGTCCTGGATTTGACATCACTAAACATATTGATCAGGATTCCCACTTGTATAATGGAAACATTCCCCACTGTTTTTTTCCCCTTAATCCCAAGGGCCAGTTTATGGCTATTATAGACCTCAAGGATTCTGCTCTGCACATCCCTATACACTAGGATTACTGTCAATTCTTGAGATTTGTAGGTCTGCAAACTCTGCCAGTTTGCCAATGTGTATTTGATACAATCTTGCCAATCTTTCAGTTTCTCCTTATCTGGCTGATATACTAGTGCAAGCTTATTTTCTGACACTAGCTATTGCTTATACTCTCAAGATTCTGTCTTCTTTCAAAACAATAGTTGGAGTAGTACCTAAAGTTCCTTATATCCTGCTATAAGGGTAGCATTTACAGGAATCATAATAGACTCAATCCTTATGGATCTAGTTTCCTGTCAGAACTTCGCAGTATAAAGATTTAGAGGGTGCGTTGTTTCTGTGGGAAAATATGTATGTGTATATCTATATACATGTATATGTGTATGGGTGTGTGTGTATATATGTTTGTGTATGTTTACATGTTTATTGATGTATATGCATGAATGAATGTATGTATGCATGAATACTTATGTATGCATTTATACCACTACATAATTTGCTGAATCTTATTATAACTAGGAAAAGACTGAAATGTCTCAGAAAAACATACATTAGTTAATCCTTTTCTCTAGTGCTGGCTTTGCCTTTTTGATCTATTGTCTGACCTACTGAATAGAATTTGCTGACTTAAACTTTGTAAACAAACGTTATTTACTTATATTGTAACTATATTTGGAAAACCCTTGCTTTTGTTAGCCTTTCCAATCATGAAATGTATTAGCCTAGATATGGAGATTAGGAATGCACTGTCTCCTGTGTATAAATATCTGGGTGGGGACTGACCCCCTCAGTGAAAACTTTGTATTGTTTCTCTCCATACTGCATTGTGCCAATCAATAAACGAACCCTCTCTAACCTGTCATGGTCTGAAGAGTTTAATTCATTTCAGGGTGAATATCACCAACAGCAGGAAAGTCCTTCAGGCCTCAGTGTCATCTAAATAAGTACTGCCAGAAGAATTGTCCCACCCTTTCCGTAATATAGACCATCTGCTTGGTTATTAATCCCATATGTTATGGAGGACTGTGGACCATAAAACAAAATTCCTGCTTACCTGATTTTTTTTAGGAATTTTGATGGTCCACAGGCCCCGTCCATTTACATTTTTTGGGCCACAGTTCTAATGACACCTCTGCAGACCCTGCTTTGTCTTTCACACCTATTGTTTCATATTCTGTACTTGGTATATACGCTAAACTAAGAAAGAGATGGGAGATGGAAGGGATTTTAAGCTCTGATATGGTGGTGGGAAATATATCCCATATGTTATGGAGGACTGTGGGCCATCATCATTCCTTAGCTGAAAACAAAAGATTTGCAGCAGAGTTTTTGCCACCTAAATTTACAGTGCAGCACTGAAATACAGTGTACAGGACATTTGAGTAGTTCGCCATTTATTTGCTTTCTTAAAGGGCCAGTACAGTAAACTGTAAAATAATTGCTATCATACATATAAAAAAGCAATAACATATTACAAATATTTTCTATGCTGACCTTTTTGATATTGAACCTAACAGGAAGTTTATGCATGTGTGCATGTTAAAAAAAAAATGGTTCAAAATTTCCTTTTTATATTCAGCAAAGAATACAATGACTTCTCACTGGCTGATAAACAGAACATCCCACTGCCTTATTGATGGATAGTGACATGCTATTTTCTTATTGCTATTTACAGCATTTATTTCAAGGGATTTAAATATAATATTATTTAAGTAATAATAAGATATTACATTATTAATGTCAATTTTGAGAGAGGCCTGGAACATACTTGTCACTGACATCATATATATGGGTTCATTTTACATCAATTTGTTTTACTATTCCTTCAGGAAAAGAACACTGGTGTAAATTGAGGGCTACCTTTGTGTGTGCGTGTGTGTGTATGTATGTATGTATGTATGTAAGGGCCGCCATCAGGGGGTGAAAGGGGTGACTTCTGTCAGGGGCCCAATGGGCCAGGGGGGCCCCATGAGGAAAGAACAACTAAAAAAAAAAGCATGGGAAATGTTATTACAAGGAGTAAAGTTTTAGCATTTGAGAGGATTTCTGAGTGTGCACTAAACCACTATGCACAGTGTGAGACAGACTTGGCACTTTGTTTGTACAGAGTGTGCCTGAGTCAGACGGCAGATCACTTTCATTTGCAGAGGAGGTAGGACTTGCTTAGTAAATGTTTTTGATTTCTTTGTGCAATTTCGAATTGTAACTTCAGTGTGGTAGTAGTTGTATGGTGGGGCCAGGGGTTCATAAAAACACATTTCTTTAGCAGCAGTGTATTTTTGATTATTTGACAATGCTATAGAAATTCTATATTTAAAGCCATGCAGAAATGTTTCCTCCTTAATACACAAATAGAAGGCGCCCTTTTGGCAGATATGAGTTTTTTAATTAATATATATAAATATATATATATATATATATATATATATATATTACATTACATTCCAGTTTACTGCCCCTTTATGCAAGGACTTTCCAGATGCAAAGAGGCATTTTATCTATGATTTTTACATCTGCATAAAATGTTATACTCTCAGAAGATTACTCAGTGTTTGAAATGAGACAGGTTAACTTAAAACTGTTCAGTTTACACTACAGCTGACTTAATTTTTAAATACATACAAACAAGACTAAATCCTGCATTTAACCAGATCTAATAGTATGAGTACCACAGCTTATGGTTCCACCAAGACCATATAGAGTGCAGCATTTTCAAAATTCATAAGTATAGCTGACAGATGGGAACATTTTTACACTATATTTGAAGAGGTGCTCTTGGTTGGGGAAAATGGGGAAACAAAAACAAACCTTTTAAAAGTACTTTTCTTCATCTAGCCATCTACCCAAATCATTAACCCCTTAGTGACCGAGGACGTGCAGGGTACGTCTGAAAAAAAAAAGGCAGTTAACGCCTGACGACGTACCCTGCACGTCCTCGGCTAAAGTGAGTGCTGGAAGCGATCGAGATCGCTTCCAGGCACTATTACAGTACTGCAGGGATGCCTCGATGTCTGGGCATCCCTGCAGTGCTGTTACGGAGTGCCGGGACCGGAGCGATCACTCCCCCTTGAGTGATCACTTCCGGTTTTGCTCCACGTGGAGCCCGGCAGTGCAGCAGAGCATCGGAAGCGATCGGACACGCTTCCGATGCTCTGCTAGTGTGCTAAGTGCCTCGGTGGGTCGAGGCACTTAGTATATAAATAAAAATAAAAATGTAAAAAAAAATTAATATATAATATTAAAAAGCCCCACATATAGCGCCCCCCCCCCTCCCCCATGAGGCTTCCAAAATGGCGATGCCCGGTGCATCATGGGGCATCTGGGGGTGTCCCTAGCCTGTCTCACCATAGGGGCAAGCTAGGGTCACCCAATCTGAGCCTTCTTAGAAAAAAAAATAAATAATAATAAAATACCCCATTTGTCTGATCATGTCAATATTTGTAAATATTGACTCTGATCAGTGTGGATCTCCCTCCCTCTCCTCACTTGCCATTTTGTTGGAGAAAGAGAGAGACCTGTATTTTAGCAGAGAGAGATTAATTTCTTTTATTTGTTAAAAAAAATTAAAATCCAAAGGCTCTTTTCAGAGCCATTAACCCCTAGCTTGCCAGTGATCACTATAAATCACTGGCAGTAGCACAGCTGCACTTTTTTTTGCTGTCTGTGCATTTTTTTAGGGGTTAATTTTTGTTGTTGTATTTTTTTTTAAAAACTCAAAGGCTCCTTTCAGAGCCATTTAGCTAATTTAATTTAATTTAAAGACTATTTAACCCCTAGCTTGCCAGTGATCGCTATACATCACTGGCATTAGCATAGCTGTAATTTTTTGCTGTCTGTGCATTTTTTAGGGGTTAATTTTTGTTGTTGTAATTTTTTAAAAACCTAAACGCTCCTTTCAGAGCCATTTAGCTAATTTAATTTAATTTAAATAGTATTTAACCCCTAGCTTGCCAGTGATCGCTATACATCACTGGCATTAGCATAGCCGTACTTTTTTGCTGTCTGTGAATTTTTTTAGGGGTTAATTTGTGTTGTTGTAATTTTTTAAAAAACCAAAGGCTCCTTTCAGAGCCATTTAGCTAATTTAATTTAATTTAAAGAGTATTTAACCCCTAGCTTGCCAGTGATCGCTATAAATCACTGGCATTAGCATAGCTCTACATTTTTGCTGTCTGTGCATTTTTTTAGGGGTTAATTTTTGTTGTTGTAATTTTTTAAAAACCTAAACGCTCCTTTCAGAGCCATTTAGCTAATTTAATTTGATTTAAAGAGTATTTAACCCCTAGCTTGCCAGTGATCGCTATAAATCACTGGCATTAGCATAGCTGTACTTTTTTTTAAAAAAACCCAAAGGCCATTTAGTTAATTTAATTTAAAGAGTATTTAACCCCTAGCTTGCCAGTGATCGCTATAAATCACTGGCATTAGCATAGCTGTACTTTTTAAAAAAAAAAACCAAAGGCCATTTAGTTAATTTAATTTAAAGAGTATTTAACCCCTAGCTTGCCAGTGATCGCTATAAATCACTGGCATTAGCATAGCTGTACTTTTTTTTAAAAAAAACCCAAAGGCCATTTAGTTAATTAATTAATTTTGGTTTTCTGTGACAGATACAAAAATGTCACAGAAAAGATATAGTGTTGAGGAGGCGTATGCCATCCTTGCGTCAGAGTCAGATGCCTCTATGTCTGACTCAGACCCCAATTTTGACCCTGCCATATGCTCAGATACATCATTAGATGCAGTCTCAACTGATAGTGATGTATCTGTGGCTGCTAGCCCCCCTGCCAGCCCCCCTGCTAGCCCCCCTGCCAGCCCCCCTGCTAGAAGGAGGCGTGTTGCTGCCATTGCCGCTGAAGAGTGGGTAACGCCTCATCTCCAGAGGCCAGATATCCCACCCTTCACAGCAAATGCTGGCATAAATATAGATGTGGCAGGTTTTAGCCCCCAACAGTTTCTGGAGGTGTTTCTGGGTGATGATGTATTGGGGAACATTGTCGCCCAAACTAATTTATATGCCCATCAGTACCGTGCTGCAAAGCCTGAAACATATTTGGCAAAGCAGCAATGGGCCCCCATCAATGTGCCAGAATTTAAAAAATTCTGGGCATTGACTATGCTGATGGGCATCATAAAGAAACCCTCCGTTCGCTCCTACTGGAGCAGTAGCCCCATCTGCTCTACCCCCATTTTCTCCCAGAGTATGTCGAGGCAGAGATATGAAATGATTCTTCATTTCATGCACTTCAGCGACAACAGCCTGTGCCCCCCTAGGGAGCATCCCCAATTTGACAGGCTGTATAAAATCCGCCCCCTGATTACCCACTTTTCTGCCAGGTTTGCAGAGGCTTATACACCTGGAAGGAATATATGCGTTGATGAATCCCTGATGAAGTATAAGGGAAGGCTGGGATTCAAGCAGTATATTCCTTCCAAGCGCTCCAGGTATGGGGTAAAGGTGTATAAGCTCTGTGAGAGCGAGACTGGGTATACTCAGGCCTTCCGGGTGTATGAGGGAAAGGATAGCCACCTTGACCCTCCAGGTTGCCCAGAACATATGGGAACCACTGGCAAGATTGTCTGGGACCTGATATTACCCCTAATGAACAAAGGGTATCACTTGTACTTAGACAATTTTTATACAAGTGTCCTTTTGTTCAAGCTACTGTATTGCTTTGATACAGTAGCTTGCGGTACTATTAAAAAGAACCGCAAAGGTTTCCCAGGACAACTTGTACGCACCCGGCTACGAAGGGGGGAGACCTCTGCTCTGCGCCAAGAGGAGCTGTTGGCACTGAAGTACAGAGACAAGAAGGATGTATACCTTCTTACCACCATCCACACAGAGAGGACGGTGGCGGTCTCTGTACGTGGCAGAGCTGAGATCATAAGGAAGCCAGTGTGCATCAAATCTTATAACCGGCATATGGGTGGGGTTGATCTGGCAGATCAGCTGCTGCAGCCCTACCTAATTATGCGGAAGACAAGGGCCTGGTACAAAAAGGTTGCAATTTACCTAATGCAGATTGCAACCCACAACGCTTTTTTGTTGTTCAAAAAAGCAAACCCCGGAATGAAACTGACTTTTTTACAATTTCAGCTCCAGATCATTTCGGGGATTTTGTACCATGATGCACCTGCTCCCCGGGCAGTGATGGGAGAGAGCAGAGTTGGGGCTACTCATTTTATTTTTAAAATCCCCCCTACTGCCGCAAAGCAGAGACCACAAAAAAAATGCAGAGTCTGTACCAAGAGGGGGCAGAGAAGGGACACTGTATATCACTGTCCTGATTGCCCTGGACAGCCTGGACTCTGCATTGGGGACTGCTTCAAGCGGTACCATACAATGGTCAATTTTTAAAAAATAAATAAATTTGCTGTTATTTTTTTTTTGTTATGTTTACTGTTAAATTTTTTGTTATTTTTTTACTTTTAATGTGCCAGATTTTTACATTTCACTAATATATTTTTTTTTCTAAAATGGGGCTGTTCTTTTTTTTTTTTTTACAAAAACCCCTGTCAAACCTATGCATGGGGACATAGGTGTACTCAGGGTGCCTAGCAGAAAACAACCTGTAGTATTTTTTTTGCACTAACTTACAACAGTCTCTCCTAAATCATAGTCAAAAAGCAATGTGTGTGTAAAAATGAAAATTGAAAAAATGCCACCATACACTTTCTCCATTTTTTTTTAGCTAAAACAGTTACTTCAAATGCATCAAAGCACACCATATACAATACCTTGGGGTGTCAACATTTCAAAAATATGCACATTCATGGCAATAAATAAAAGTGGGGTTTACAATAGGCCCCAAACTAAAGATAGGCCTATCAGAAGAAATACTCTCACTTAATAACTAAAATCACAAGTCATAAAATTGTAACATAACCTTCCCAAAATCCTGGCAAACCTATGCATGGGGGGCATAGGTGTACTCAGGGTGCCTAGCAGAAAACAACCTGAAGTATTTTTTTGCACTAACTTACAACAGTCTCTCCTAAATCATAGTCAAAAAGCAATGTGTGTGTAAAAATGAAAATTGAAAAAATGCCACCATACACTTTCTCCAATTTTTTTAGCTAAAACAGTTACTTCAAATGCATCAAAGCACACCATATACAATACCTTGGGGTGTCAACATTTCAAAAATATGCACATTCATGGAAACAAATAAATTGGGGTATGTTAAAATACCCCCAAAAAGACAATAGGCAAAGAAAATATGTTAAATGTGAAAAAAAAATCACAAACGCATGTTGGACATTTGGCATTACACCCCCCGAACAAGCCAAGAAACTTATGCATAGGTGGTATCACTGTACTCAGGAGATGTTGGTGAACACATATTGGGGTCTTCTTTGGCAGTAACACATAACAGGAGCTGAGAATTCATGTCTAAAGTACAATGTGTGTGAAAAATAACACACAAAAAATGACTGCCTAATAGTTTGACAAAGAATTAGTGCATGGAAAGTGTTAAAATACCAGCATTTGAAATACCCTTGGGTGTCTACTTTTCAAAAATATATGGTTTGATGGGGGTAAATTACATTGGCCGGCTTCAGAAATGTCCTACATAGGACATGGGTGCATGGGATGTGAAAATTCCAAGTTGAAAAACTGGAATGCGCCCCCTAAAAATAAGGCCTTTTAGCCCCCAGAGAACCCAACACACCTATACATGGGTGGTATCACTGTACTCAGGAGATGTTGTTGAATACATATTGAGGTTTTTTTTGGCAGTAACACATAACAGGGACTGAGAATATATGCCTAAAGTACAATGTGTGTGAAAAATAATGCAAAAAAATGACTACCTAAAAGTTTGACAAAGACTAGTGGTTGAATTAGTGCATGGAAAGTGTTAAAATACCAGCATTTGAAATACCCTAGGGTGTCTACTTTTCAAAAATATATGGTTTGATGGGGGTAATTTACATTGGCCGGCTTCAGAAATGTCCCAAATAGGACATGGGTGCATGATGACAGATGTGAAAATTCCAAGTTGAAAAACTGGAATGCGCCCCCTAAAATTAAGGCCTTTTAGCCCCCAGAGAACCCGACACACCTATACATGGGGGGTATCACTGTACTCAGGAGATGTTGTTGAATACATATTGAGGTTTTTTTGGCAGTAACACATAACAGGGACTGAGAATATATGCCTAAAGTACAATGTGTGTGAAAAATAATGCAAAAAAATGACTACCTAAAAGTTTGACAAAGACTAGTGGTTGAATTAGTGCATGGAAAGTGTTAAAATACCAGCATTTGAAATACCCTAGGGTGTCTACTTTTCAAAAATATATGGTTTGATGGGGGTAATTTACATTGGCCGGCTTCAGAAATGTCCCAAATAGGACATGGGTGCATGATGACAGATGTGAAAATTCCAAGTTGAAAAACTGGAATGCGCCCCCTAAAATTAAGGCCTTTTAGCTCCCAGAGAACCCGACACACCTATACATGGGGGGTATCACTGTACTCAGGAGATGTTGTTGAATACATATTGAGGTTTTTTTTGGCAGTAACACATAACAGGGACTGAGAATATATGCCTAAAGTACAATGTGTGTGAAAAATAATGCAAAAAAATGACTACCTAAAAGTTTGACAAAGACTAGTGGTTGAATTAGTGCATGGAAAGTGTTAAAATACCAGCATTTGAAATACCCTAGGGTGTCTACTTTTCAAAAATATATGGTTTGATGGGGGTAATTTACATTGGCCGGCTTCAGAAATGTCCCAAATAGGACATGGGTGCATGATGACAGATGTGAAAATTCCAAGTTGAAAAACTGGAATGCGCCCCCTAAAATTAAGGCCTTTTAGCCCCCAGAGAACCCGACACACCTATACATGGGGGGTATCACTGTACTCAGGAGATGTTGTTGAATACATATTGAGGTTTTTTTTGGCAGTAACACATAACAGGGACTGAGAATATATGCCTAAAGTACAATGTGTGTGAAAAATAATGCAAAAAAATGACTACCTAAAAGTTTGACAAAGACTAGTGGTTGAATTAGTGCATGGAAAGTGTTAAAATACCAGCATTTGAAATACCCTAGGGTGTCTACTTTTCAAAAATATATGGTTTGATGGGGGTAATTTACATTGGCCGGCTTCAGAAATGTCCCAAATAGGACATGGGTGCATGATGACAGATGTGAAAATTCCAAGTTGAAAAACTGGAATGCGCCCCCTAAAATTAAGGCCTTTTAGCCCCCAGAGAACCCGACACACCTATACATGGGGGGTATCACTGTACTCAGGAGATGTTGTTGAATACATATTGAGGTTTTTTTTGGCAGTAACACATAACAGGGACTGAGAATATATGCCTAAAGTACAATGTGTGTGAAAAATAATGCAAAAAAATGACTACCTAAAAGTTTGACAAAGACTAGTGGTTGAATTAGTGCATGGAAAGTGTTAAAATACCAGCATTTGAAATACCCTAGGGTGTCTACTTTTCAAAAATATATGGTTTGATGGGGGTAATTTACATTGGCCGGCTTCAGAAATGTCCCAAATAGGACATGGGTGCATGATGACAGATGTGAAAATTCCAAGTTGAAAAACTGGAATGCGCCCCCTAAAATTAAGGCCTTTTAGCCCCCAGAGAACCCGACACACCTATACATGGGGGGTATCACTGTACTCAGGAGATGTTGTTGAATACATATTGAGGTTTTTTTTGGCAGTAACACATAACAGGGACTGAGAATATATGCCTAAAGTACAATGTGTGTGAAAAATAATGCAAAAAAATGACTACCTAAAAGTTTGACAAAGACTAGTGGTTGAATTAGTGCATGGAAAGTGTTAAAATACCAGCATTTGAAATACCCTAGGGTGTCTACTTTTCAAAAATATATGGTTTGATGGGGGTAATTTGCATTGTCCGGCTTCAGAAATGTCCCAAATAGGACATGGGTGCATGATGACAGATGTGAAAATTCCAAGTTGAAAAACTGGAATGCCCCCCCTAAAATTAAGGCCTTTTAGCCCCCAGAGAACCCGACACACCTATACATGTGGGGTATCACTGTACTCAGGAGATGTTGTTGAATACATATTGAGGTGTTTTTGGTCAGTAACATATAACAGGAACTGAGAATCCATGCCTAAAGTACAATGCGTGTGAAAAATAACACACCAAAATGACTACCCAAAAGTTTGACAAAGACTGGTGGTTGAATTAGTGCATGCAAAGTGTTAAAATACCAGCATTTGAAATACCCTAGGGTGTCTACTTTTTAAAAATATATGGTTTGATGGGGGTAATTTGCATTGTCCGGCTTCAGAAATGTCCCAAATAGGACATGGGTGCATGACGACAGATGTGAAAATTCCAAATTAAAAAACTGGAATGCGCCCCCTAAAAATAAGGCCTTTTAGCCCCCAGAGAACCCAACAGACCTATACATGGGTGGTATCACTGTACTCAGGAGATGCTGCTGAAGACATATTGGGGTGTTATTTGGCAGTAACCCTTAACGTTCTCAGTAAATGTATTCTTGAATTGCTATTTTGTCAAAAAATCACCATTTTTTTTTTTTTTTTTCAAACTTTGGCATAGATTGGTGGTAAAATAGTTGCATGGAAAGAGTCAAAATACTCCATGTTTAATACCTTAGGTTGTGTTCTTTTAAAAAATATATATATGTGAAGGGTTAATCAGGGATTCCTGACAGATATCAGTGTTCCAATGTAACTATCGCTAATTTTTTTAAAAATTTTTTGGAAATAGCAAAGTGCTACTTGTACTTATTGCCCTATAACTTGCAAAAAAAGCAAAGAACATGTAAACATTGAGTATTTCTAAACTCAGGACAAAATTTAGAAACTATTTAGCATGGGAGTTTTTTGGTAGTTGTTGAAGTGTAGGAGATTTTGAGGGTCAAAGTTAAAAAAGTGTGTTTTTTTCAATTTTTTCCTCATATTTTATAAATTTTTTTATAGTAAATTATAAGATATGATGAAAATAATGGTATCTTTAGAAAGTCCATTTAATGGCGAGAAAAACGGTATATAATATGTGTGGGTACAGTAAATGAGTAAGAGGAAAATTACAGCTAAACACAAACACCGCAGAAATGTAAAAATAGCCTTGGTCCCAAACGGACAGAAAATGGAAAAGTGCTGCGGTCATTAAGGGGTTAATGTACAATTTTGATTTCACAGAAATATTTTTGTATGCACATTTACAAATATGATTCTTTAAAAAGTGATCTCTTAATTTCTGCAATTTTTTTTATCATGCATGTCACACACTGTTGATTTAGGGGATGCAATGTGCAGAAATGTTACCTCCTGTGAGTGTTTTCTGTGGGTCTCTGTGAGGGTGGGTGTGTATGTCTTTGTGCATTTTCTGTGGATGTCTGTGAGGGTGTGTGCGTATGTCTGTGATTTTTCTATGGGTGTCTCTGTGAGGGTGTATATATGTATGTCTTTGTGTATTTTCTCTGGATGCCTCTGTGAGGGTGGGTGTGTATGTCTCTGTGTTTTATGTGGATGTCTCTGTGAGGGTGTGTGTTTTCTGTGGTTGTCTCTATGAGGGTGTGTGCATGTCTGTGCATTTTCTGTGGGTGTCTGTGAGAGTGTGTGTATGTCTTTGTGTGTTTTCTGTGGATGTCTCAGTGAGGGTGTGTGTGTATGTATGTATTTGTGTGTTTTATGTGGTTGTCTCTCTGTGTGTGTGTATGTCTTTGTGTGTTTTCTGTGGGTGTCTCTGTGTGTGTGTGTATGTCTTTGTGGGTTTTCTGAGGCTGTCTCTGTCTGTGTTTTCTTGGGTTTATGTGCAAGTTTGAGTGTGTGTGTGTCCATTGTCTGTTCCTTTTTAGGATATTTTGACCTTACTACTGATTATTCACATCTTTCTACAGACTTTGAGACTAATAAGACCTTTCCAGAAGTCACCAATCCACCATTTAACCTTTAAATTATTGTTCAGGCAGTTCAGGGCCCTTCCTTTCAGCCACTGCCTGCTGTTGTCATCATTTAGTTGGCATCTTCCTTGACAAAAAGATAATCAGAACTCCATATTTGGTTTTTTAAATCTCCCTTTTTGACAAAACTGTAGTTCATTACTTGTCAGGTCAATGTAAACAAGTGCTGAGTGTCTGTTTGGGTGCCTGTGTCTGAGTGTGTTTCTTTGCGTGTCTGCTAGAGTGTCTATATGTGAATCCTTATGTGTGAGTGTGTGTGTTTTAGTGTATGAGTGTGTCTGTGTGTTTCTGTGTTTGGGTGTTACTACCTTTACAACATTTGCAAGTTTGACTACACTTAAGAATAAAGTGCATATACGTTTTAGTCACTTGGTCAAAAATTGCACATGTCAAAAAGGGGGGAGTGGGCCCTGATCAATGGTTAAGTCAGGGGCCCCAAAATTTCTAGTGGCGGCCCTGTATATATATATATATATATATATATATATATATATATATATATATATATATATATATATATATATAATATATATATAAGTAGTAGTTTAGTGCACTTTTTGCTAGCAAGCTATAGTGAATTAATAATAGTCTCTATCACATTAGAGCATTTTCTTTTTTAGCTTGAAATGGATAGAAAGGTAAAAATTAAAATGTGCATGATATTTTTTAAGTATATGCAAGTTATCACTGTTTTAGTGGCATACTTACATATGCTATGTGTGACTAGGGGATTGAGATTTAAACACTACGTCTGTTCAGAGAACTGCCAGTGGTGTGTTTTGTATCTGTGAAGACTTAATTTGTGTTATATATTTATGCACATTTCAAGTTTAAATGTTTCCCTTTTAGCTTATATAATTAATTTATGCTCTCTTCTATCTTTATGGGCCTGCTTCTCCAAAGTTCAATGCCATGGGGTGAAATCATCACACTGACCCTCACATGGGTAGAGCTCACCCATTTCTCTAAAAATGAGGCTAAGCCTGGGGGTCCCAGCAAGTGGTGAGTTGACTCCCATAGAAAGTAATTAACCTATCTGGAATGCAGAATCTCGCAGAGCAAATTAAGGAAGGAGCTTTAAAGTCATGGTAAATCCTAGCATTCCAAAAATGCTAGGATTTACCATTGATAGAAATAAAGGTGAGCTTCAGTCATGAATTTTAATAAAAGTATTCTCAGAGTAGCTTTAGGTTGTTGTGGATTTAATGTAATACTAAGTGCCTCCTGCCGCCCATGGCAAAGATAATTTTTTTTCAATGAGGTGACGTTTAGACCCTTAGCTAATAGCATGCTGCCATCCTGCACAGTGGCGTATGGCTAGCACGGGTATTGGGTAAGAGGTAGAAACAATCACCACATTGAAAAAAATATCTTTGCCATGACCTTGTAAACTCCTCCCCATAGACTTCAATGGAGAACATAAAAAAAAAACTAACACTTTTTGCTCGCGTTTTAACAGGACCACTTTTAACAACGTGCGCTAAACCTAAAGGTAGTTAATTATATTTACATTCCAGTGCTCTTCACAGAGAAGTATATTTTCTTTTTATATATATATATATATATATATATATATATATATATCAATATGAGATACCTATATATCTATATGAAGCTCATTGTATCCGTAGGCCACTGGCAAAGTGTTCTTCTGCCACGGGGGCCACTTGAACAGAGTGCGTGCTCTGGAACGGGGTATACTAGAAACTGGAAGTGACATTTAAGCAAGTATTAGTGTATGGTAGGAGCTGTAGTCCGCAATAGACATACACAGTGTATATTTATCTTGTGAATACCAAGTGAATTGATCATTCTGGAACTGAATAAAGTGACATTTATCCAAGCAGTGCATAATCATAGTCTACTTTGCACAATGCATCCTATAGAGAACATAAACTCCGCTTAGAATCCTAAAAAAAATGAATGGGGCCAAATTAATAATTTACCTAATAAACAAGGGAGGACCAGATTAAACTATTTTGAGGGTTGCATATGGCCCCAAGGCCAGTACTTTGTGACCACTGATATATACGTATAGATATATACATATATATATATATATATATATATATATATATATATGTGTATATATATATATATATAAATATATAGAGAAAATAACTCACTGTGTAAACCATTTACAAATCTAAACAAGTCAGAAGACTTGCTTATACCCTATAAAATCTATGATTACACTGTTTCCAATGCAGCAAAGGACTCTGGGGGAGATATGCAAATGAGGTTCACAATGACTCACTTTTTTCTTCTAGCCTGCCTTTTAAGGCAGACTTCCCTTTACGCCATAGCATCGCTGCATTACACAGCTTCTAAGCTTAGCTAGGGTTAGTACAGTGATTCAGACCAATCCCAGGACAGCTGTTTTGTGGTTATTGCCACTCATCAGCTGGGAGTAGGTTGAATCCAGTGTTAATTTCGTCGACTAAAACTAGACTAAAATGACTATAAAACGAAAGAAATTCTGATGACTAAAATACGACTAAAACTAAAATGACATTTTAGTCAAAAGACTATGACTAAAACTAAATCAAAATGACATTTTAGTCAAAAGACTATGACTAAAACTAAATCAAAATTTGCTGACAAAAACATTTTATGCAAGGCGTTATAATCAATCCATATGCAATTACTGCTCTTTTGTAAAATTTACGAAACTTAATTTTATGATAAATAGACATGTTATATACCACAACAGTTAAATCTGTTAAAACTGTATTGCATGTTCAAACCTTAATACCATAAAAGAAAACAGGTTAATAAACCTTTACTCCAGGAGTATATAATGAGTTTGGAATTTCTAGAGCAGTGCTAATATTGTTGCTAAAACTTTTTCGAATCTGTGAACAATCAATTGATTCTTCCTATTGAAATAAGCATAACCCACGAGTATGGGTTTAAGTTATGCTGTGCCTGTGCTAGCTGCAGAAACTTTTTGTTGTGTTAAGTTACTTGATACTTGTTTTAATTATTAACAGAGAACTGTTAAAGGTTTTATATTGGGTAATATGTTTAATACAGCCAATACAGTTTACAGTTTTGTTTTTTTATATTTTAAAGTTGCACGTCTGTTTGTTTATGAAACTTGTTTTTATTTAATTTTAAGTTTACTAAAGATGTTACATATCACAACGGCTAAATCTGTGTCTGTATTGCATGTTTAAACCTTAATACCATAAATATTAACAGGTGTTATGTTTACTCCTGGATTATGAAATCAGTTTGCAAATGATAGAAAAATGCTTAAATAATGCATTACACTTTAACTAAACCCCTTAGATTTTAGTTGACTAAAAACTACTGGAGATTCAGTCGACTAAAACTAGACTAAAACTAAAACAATTCAGATGACTAAAATACGACTAAAACTAAAATGGCATTTTAGTCAAAAGACTAAAACTAAGACTAAATTGAAATTTGCCGTCAAAATTAACACTGGTTGAATCACTGCTTGGTAAAATTGTTTTCTGGGGGAAATACAACAGCAATTTAAAATATGGGGAGGCGAAAAAAGTGAGTTTAAAATCCTCCACTAAATCCAAAATGTAGAGAAAATAACTCATTGTGTAAACCATTTACAAATCTAAACAAGTCAGAAGACTTGCTTATACCCCAGAAACTCTCTGATTACACTGTTTCCAATGCAGCAAAGGACTCTGGGGGATATATGCAAATTAGGTTCACAATTACTCACTTTTATACTTCTAGCCTGCTTTTTAAGGCAGACTTCCCTTTACGCCATAGCATCGCTGCATTACACAGCTTCTAAGCTTAGCTAGGGTTAGTACAGTGATTCAGACCAATCCCAGGACAGCTGTTTCGTGGTTATTGCCACTCATCAGCTGGGAGTAGGTTGAATCTCTGCTTGGTAAAATTGTTTTCTGGGGGAAATACAACAGCAATTTAAAATATGGGGAGACGAAAAGTGAGTTTAAAGTCCTCCACTAAATCCAAAATGTAGCGAAAATAACTCATTGTGTAAACCATATACAAATCTAAACAAGTCAGAAGAATTGCTTATAACCCAGAAACTCTCTGATTACACTGTTATTCTCTCTACATTTTGGATATTGCTCTATCTGGGTTTTGATTTTGTTTTCCCAATCACTCTCACCTTTTTCTATCAGTATCAGTACGTTTTCCTCTTTATATTTATCAATTTCAGCTTTAATTAGTGCTAACAGCCTCCTTACTTCTTGTATCACCAACAAGATGAGGTCCAGAGAGCACTTAAAACCCAGATAGAGCAATACCAAAAGGAATTAACAGAGTTTAAAAATAGGAAATACGAGGCTGTGCTAGAGGACTATCGGGAGAAGAGGGTCTATAAGTGGTTACTTAAACCAGAGGAAAGACAGAGGTGGAGGGATTATCGCCCCAGGTGCTTTAGAGCTTGAAGACCACAGAATTTGACAACGATAAACACCTCAGGATCGGGTTCTGACTCAGCTAACCCACTAAATATACAGCAGTGTAGTACCACATCTGAGGAGAGAAGGGTTATTACCCATTCAAAAAATGGGGGAGGCGTCCATACCCGAGGAGAAGTAAACATAAGAGGGAGACCACCACTCCAGAGGAGAAGGTGAATAATC
The DNA here is from genome assembly GCF_027579735.1 of Bombina bombina. Taxonomy (NCBI): domain Eukaryota; kingdom Metazoa; phylum Chordata; class Amphibia; order Anura; family Bombinatoridae; genus Bombina; species Bombina bombina. Next base: position 1,425,002,311 of record NC_069499.1, on the reverse strand, counting down.
TTGTTATCAATATCAGCAGTAGGGTATTGACAGCTGAAGAAGATAGACTGCTGCAAAAAGGGTTTTCATTTGTGCCTAACGGTTTAACCAATAAGTTTGATCTGCATATAGACATTTTACGCTTTCAACGGGTCCTCAAACTACACAAATTTTACGGCCCAAGTACAGGCGAGTATAGCATATTTAAGGGTAAAAGCACATTTGATCCAAATAGCCACATTAGTACCATTATGACTTTCACTAAGAAATTGGAAAAAGAACTTCTAGAATCTGCACAGAACCAACAACAACATGTTAGGTTCAACCTCACCCAGAGAGAGAGGGAGGCATTGAAAAGTTTAACCAAGGATGAGTCTATTGCTATACGGAGAGCGGATAAAGACGGAGCGGTGGTGATAATGGACTATGAATTCTACCACAATGAGATATTACAGCAACTCGGTGACACATACACATATCGGACATTACCAGGAAATCCAACCCTTCAGTTTAAAGGGCAGATTGACAGACTACTCAGTGTGGCTTCGGAGATGGAATGGATGGACAAACGGGTATTCGAATATCTCACAGTTGATTACCCTAAGGTCCCAGTTTTTTATACGCTCCCGAAGGTGCACAAAAACCTTAGGGAGCCACCAGGACGCCCGATAGTGGCAGCAACTAACTCCCTCTTACAACTGTTAGCTGTGTATGTTGATGACATACTGCAGCCTATGGTGCAGCAAATGACTAGCTACCTAAGAGACTCAGGTGATGTCATTAGACTACTGAAAGATATAGGGCATGTGGAAGATGAAGATTTGCTTGTCACCTTGGACGTGACAAGCTTATATACGGTCATACCGCACGAGGAGGGTATGTCATCTATCAGGAGACATCTACAACGGCACCCATACGTGGGACCACTTTTTCTCGAAACGGAAGAAAATCATTTTCAAGCAACATTCTAAGATCTCTTATGGATCTCTTAGAATGTTGCCTGAAAATGATTTTCTTCCGTTTCGAGAAAAAGTACTACCTACAGTTGGTGGGGTCGAATGTGGCCCCATCATATGCAAATCTTTTTATGGATGAATTTGAGTGGAGTAATGGGCGCACTTTTCAAGACCCAAACATAATTATATACAAGAGGTATATCGACGACCTCTTCATTATATGGAGGGGGGGTCCAACAGCATTACAAGAGTTGTTTGAAAATCTTAATCAACTACATCAGTCTTTGAAGTTTAAGATGAACTGGAGTAAAGAGGCGATAGAGTTTTTGGATTTGAAGATCTTTAAGGAAGATCACATCCTACAGACTACTCTGTATAAGAAACCAACGGATAGGAATTCATTACTAGAGGCCTCCAGCTGTCATCCTCCAGCATTACCTAAATCACAGTTGCTGCGGGTTAAAAGGAATATTACCTGAGAGAACAATGCAAGAATCCAAGATTACAATAGAAAGTCCCTAAACGATCAAATGGAATCGGTGTGTGCTGATGAAAAGACAAAGAGAACTATGGATGAAAAGAAGAGATTAACCTTCACTACTGTTTATACAGCTGATAAAAATTATTTCTTCTACAAGATACGACGAGTCCACGGATTCATCCTTAATTGTGGGGTATTATCCTCCTGCTAACAGGAAGTGGCAAAGAGCACCACAGCAGAGCTGTATATATAGCTCCTCCCTTCCCTCCACCCCCAGTCATTCTCTTTGCTATGCTATGCTAGTATTAGGAAGGGTAAAGTGAAAGAGGTGTTAAAATGATAGTTTTTAGTTTCTTCAATCAAGAAGTTTTTTATTTTAAAATGGTACCGGTGAGTACTATTTTTCTCAGGCAGGATATAGAAGAAGATTTCTGCCTTGAGGTTTATGATCTTAGGAAATGTCACTAAGATCCATGTTGGTTCCCACATGGAGTACAAGAGGAATCTTCAGTGTGGGGAACGTTTTCATGCTACAAGCAGCATTGAGGTATGTGCAGTCATTTATTTCTGAAGAGACTATGGTATATCAGAATTGGCTGACATAGTTCCCAGGTTGGGAAGGGGTAAGCAGTAGACCTATATATCAGGGTTGTACTGAAATCCTGTGTAAATTATTGTTGTTATAAATGCAGCAAAGAAGATTCAGGGCTAATTGCAGCAGCATGGTTAAGACACTGAGGCAGCCTAACGGTTTTTATTATATAAAAGAGTTTTTATGGCTGGTTATGTTGCGTTGTGCTAGGGGTTCACATGGCTATATTTTTAATGTTTTAAGTATATAACCCACATGGCTGGTTAAACCGCTTTCCATGCGGTTGTTGAGGCTGTTAGCACATCGTTCATGATGGGCAGGGCCTAATTTTCACGCTTCAAATGCGCAGTTAGTTTCTGGAGAGAAAGCAGCAGCCATCAGCTCCGGTTGGGCCCAGACTTAGGGGTTATTTTCCAGAGTGATATCGGATCGTTTGTCAATTCCCTGGGGGCAGGTAGGTGCAGGGGCATTTTTGTAATATTTTTGTCCATAACGTTTTTGCCTTCATTTAACCTGTACTAGAGGTTTAATTTGCCCTTTTTACTTGTGGTGCAATATCCGACTGCAATATAGGATATATGCAATTTAAATTAAGCAGTTTAATAACTTATTAAGCAAATTTGGAAAAAAGTGTGCGCTTTTTTATTTCTTAAAGGCGCAGTACCCGTTTTTGCTGAAGTTGTTTTCATCAACATAATAAAGTGTTTAACGACTTGTGTGGTTATTACTAGCCTGTTCAACATGTCTGACATTGAAGAAAGTCAGTGTTCTATGTGTTTAGCAGGCATTGTGGAACCCCCTCTTACATTGTGTCCTTCTTGTACTGAAAGGGCCTTACACTGTAAAGAACATATTTTAGGTAATGAAAGTGTGTCTAAGGATGATTCTCAGCCTGAAGAGAATCAGGATATGCCATCCAATTCTCCCCAAGTGTCACAACCTTTAACGCCCACTCAAGCGACGCCAAGTACTTCTAGTGCGTCTAATTCTTTTACTCTGCAAGATATGGCTGCAGTTATGTCAACTACCCTTACAGAGGTATTATCTAAACTGACAGTTTTGCAGGATAAACGCAGTAGGCCAGGTATTAATGTAAATACTGAATCCTCTGATGCCTTATTGGCCATTTCAGATGTGCTATCTCAGTGCTCTGATTTGGGGGTTAGGGAATTGCTGTCTGAGGGAGAACTTTCAGAATCAGGAAATGTGTTGCCTCAGACAGATTCGGACGTCACATCATTTAAATTTAAACTTGAACACCTCTGTCTGTTGCTCAGGGAGGTTTTAGCGACGCTGGATGATTGTGACCCTATTACAATTCCTCCAGAAAAATTGTGTAAGATGGACAAATATCTAGAGGTGCCTACTTACACTGATGTTTTTCCGGTTCCAAAAAGAATTTCGGAAATTGTTAAAAAGGAATGGGATAGACCAGGTATACCGTTTTCTCCCCCTCCTAACTTTAAGAAAATGTTTCCTATATCAGACACCATGCGGGACTCTTGGCAAATGATCCCTAAGGTGGAGGGAGCAATATCTACTCTAGCTAAGCTTACAACTATACCTTTTGAGGACAGTTGTGCTTTCAAAGACCCTATGGATAAAAAAATTAGAAGGCTTTCTAAAGAAGTTATTTGTTCACCAGGGTTTTCTTTTACAGCCTACAGCCTGCATTGTTCCAGTAACTACTGCAGCTGCTTTCTGGTTTGACGCCCTGGAAGAGTCTCTGAAGGTAGAGACGCCTTTAGAGGACATTTTAGATACAATTAAGGCTCTTAAGCTAGCCAATTCCTTTATCACAGATGCTGCTTTTCAAATTGCTAAATTAGCGGCGAAAAAACGCAGGCTTTGCCATTCTGGCGCGCAGAGCGTTATGGCTGAAATCGTGGTCTGCTGATGTGTCATCTAAATCTAAGCTTTTAGCTATTCCTTTCAAGGGTAAGACCCTATTCGGGCCTGAATTGAAGGAAATCATTTCTGACATTACTGGAGGTAAGGGTCACGCCCTACCCCAGGACAAGTCTCTTAAGATGAGGGGTAAACAAAATAATTTTCATTCCTTTCAAAATTTTAAGGGAGTACCCTCTACTTCCTCTTCCTCCACTAAGCAGGAAGGGAATTTAGCTCAATCCAAGTCTGTCTGGAGACCTAACCAGGCCTGGAATAAAGGTAAACAAGCCAAGAAGCCCGCTGCTGCTACCAAGACAGCATGAAGGGGACCAGATCTAGTAGGGGGCAGACTTTCTCTCTTTGCTCAGGCTTGGGCAAGGGATGTTCAGGATCCCTGGGCATTGGAAATTGTGACAAAGGGGTATCAGCTGGAATGCAGGGATTTTCTCCCACGAGGAAGATTTCATCTTTCACGTTTGTCTGTAGACCAGATAAAAAGAGAGGCGTACTTACGCTGTGTAAAAGACCTCTATACCATGGGAGTAATTTGCCTAGTTCCAAAACAAGAACAGGGGCAGGGGTTTTACTCAAATCTGTTCGTGGTTCCCAAAAAAGAGGGAACTTTCAGACCAATCTTAGATCTCAAAGGGGATAGTTATCAACGCGTCTACTTTTCCTGCCTTCGCCGGCCCAATACGCCCGCCTAAGCTCGCCTCACATCGCCGCCGCGGACCTGCAAAAATTTGCCTAAGTTATCAAAAAAGCTGTCAAAAAGCCGCGCACCAAGTATGGGGCGATGAGCAGCGGACTGTGAGAGTTATCACTCATCCGATCTCGCTGCTCTTCGGCTTTTTTACAGCTTTCTTGCTAGCCTGTCACTAAGCACCCACACTAAACTACACTGTTCTACCCCCTATACCGGTGCCCCCGAACCCCCGCGCAACTAAATAAAGTTAGTAACCCCTAAACCGCCGCTCCTAGACCCTGCCCCAACTCTTATAAATGTATTAACCCCTAAACCGCCGCTCCCGGACACCGCCGCAACCTACATTATACCTAGTAACCCCTATCCTATAAAATGTTTGTAACTTATTTTTTTTATTTTTTGTAACTTAGCTTTTTTTATTTTTTGTACTTTAGTTAGTTTAGTGTAGTGTTAGGTGTAATTGTAACAGGTTAGTTTTTATTTTACAGGTTAATTTCTCTTTATTTTAGCTAGGTAAGCTATTAAATAGTTAATAACTATTTAATAGCTATTGTACCTAGTTAAAATAAATTGAAATTTGCCTGTAAAATAAAAATAAATCCTAACATAGCTACAATATAATTATTATTTATATTGTAGTTATATTAGGGTTTATTTTAAAGGTAAGTATTTAGTTTTAAATAGGATTAATTTAGTTCATAAAATAAATATTATTTAGATTTATTTAATTAATATTTAAGTTAGGGGGTGTTAGGGTTAGTGTTAGACTTAGGTTTAGGGGTTAATAATTTTATTACAGTGGCGGCGACGTAGTGGGGGGCAGGATAGGGGTTAATAAATTTATTATAGGTGGCGACGGGGTCCGGGAGCGGCGGTTTAGGGGTTAATACATATATTATAGTTGCGGCGGGGTCAGGGAGCGGCGGTTTAGGGGTTAACATGTTTATTATAGCTTGCGGTGGGCTCCGGGAGTGGCGGTTTAGGGGGTAAACACTTTATTTAGTTGCGGCGGTGTAGGGGGGACAGATTAGGGGTGTTTAGACTCGGGGTACATGTTAGGGTGTTAGGTGTAGACAGCTCCCATAGGAATCAATGGGATGTCTGTCAGCAGCGAACATGAACTTTCGCTATGGTCAGACTCCCATTGATTCCTATGGGATCTGCCGCCTCCAGGGCGGCGGATTGAAAACCAGGTACGCTGGGCCGTAAAAGTGCCGAGCGTACCTGCTAGTTTTTTGATAACTAGCAAAAGTAGTCAGATTGTGCCGCACTTGTGTGCGGAACATCTGGAGTGACGTAAGAATCGATCTGTGTCGGACTGAGTCCGGCGGATCGAAGCTTACGTCACAAAATTCTACTTTTGCCGGTATCTAGGGCTTGATAACTAAGGCGAATCAGCCTCGCCACAAATACACTGTGGAATTCCAGCGTATTTGAGGTTGACGGCTTGATAACTACCCCCCCAAATGTCTAAACAAATTTCTCAGAGTTCCATCATTCAAGATGGAGACTATACAAACAATTTTACCAATGATCCAAAAGGGGCAATACATGACCACCATGGACCTGAAGGATGCATACCTTCACATTCCTATCTACAAGGATCATCATCAGTTTCTAAGGTTTGCCTTTCTGGACAAACATTATCAGTTTGTGGCTCTTCCCTTCAGGCTGGCCACAGCTCCCAGAATCTTCACAAAGGTGCTAGGGTCCCTTCTAGCGGTTCTCAGACCGCGGGGCATAGCAGTGGCACCATATCTGGATGATATTTTGATCCAGGCGTCAACTTATCATCTGACCAAATCTCACACGGACATTGTGTTGTCATTCCTAAGAACTCATGGTTGGAAAGTGAATATAGAAAAGAGTTCACTACTTCCATAAACAAGAGTTCCATTCTTGGGAACTCTGATAGACTCGGTAGATATGAAAATTTTTCTGACGGAGGTCAGAAAATAAAAAATTCTAAATACTTGACGAGCACTTCAGTCCATTCCTCGGCCATCAGTGGCTTAGTGTATGGAGGTCATTGGATTAATGGTAGCGGCAATGGACATCATTCCGTTTGCTCGCTTTCATCTCAGACCACTGCAGTTGTGCATTCTCAGACAGTGGAATGGGGATATGGGGATTATGCAAATTTATCTCCTCAGATAAATCTGGGTCAAGAGACCAGAGACTCTCTTCTTTGGTGGTTGTCACAGGATCATCTGTCCCAGGGAATGTGCTTCCACAGGCCATCATGGGTAATAGTGACAATGGACGCCAGCCTCTTGGGCTGGGGTGCAGTCTGGAATTCCCTGAAGGCTCAGGGTGTTTGGACTCAGGTGGAGTTTCTACTTCCAATCAATATTCTGGAACTGAGAGCAATATTCAACGCGCTTCAGGCGTGGCCTCAGTTGGCTTTGACCAAATTCATAAGATTCCAGTCAGACAATATCACGACTGTAGCATATATCAATCATCAAGGGGGAACAAGGAGTTCTCTAGCAATGATAGAGGTTTCAAAGATAATCCGATGGGTGGAGGCTCACTCTTGCCATCTATCAGCAATCCATATCCCAGGAGTAGAGAACTGGGAGGCGGATTTTCTAAGTCCTCAGACTTTTCATCCGGGGGAGTGGGAACTCCATCCGGAGGTGTTTGCATCATTGATTCATCAATGGGGCAGACCGGAATTGGATCTGATGGCATCTCGACAGAATGCCAAGCTTACGGGTCCAGGTCAAGGGATCCCCAGGCTGTACTGATAGATGCTCTAGCAGTGCCTTGGTCGTTAAACCTGGCTTATGTGTTTCCACCGTTTCCCCTCCTGCCTCGTGTGATTGCAAGAATCAGACAGGAGAAAGCTTCAGTGATACTAATAGCGCCTGGGGGGCCACGCAGGACTTGGTATGCGGATCTAGTGGACATGTCCTCTCTGCCACCGTGGAAACTTCAATTGAGACAGGGCCTTCTCATTCAAGGTCCGTTCCAACATCCAAATCTAAATTCTCTGCAGCTGACTGCCTGGATATTGAACGCTTGATTTTATCTAAGCGGGGATTCTCTGAGTCGGTCATTGATACTTTGATTCAGGCACGCAAGCCTGTCACTAGAAAGATTTACCATAAGATATGGCGTAAATATCTTTATTGGTGCGAATCCAAGGGCTCCTCATGGAGTAGGGTTAGGATTCCTAGAATTTTGTCCTTTCTCCAAGAAGGATTGGAGAAGGGATTGTCAGCTAGTTCCTTAAAGAGACAAATCTCTGCTTTGTCTATTTTACTACACAAGCCTCTGGCGGATGTTCCAGACGTTCAGTCTTTTTGTCAGGCTTTAATCAGAATGAAGCCTGTGTTTAAACCTATTGCTCCGCCATGGAGTTTGAATTTAGTTCTCAATGTTCTTCAAGGGGTTTCCGTTTGAACCCATGCATTCCATAGATATTAAGCTGTTATCTTGGAAAGTTTTGTTTTTGGTTGCTATCTCTTCTGCTCGAAGAGTTTCTGAGCTTTCTGCATTACAATGTGATTCACCTTATCTTATATTCCATTCTGATAAGGTGGTTTTGCGTACTAAACCTGGATTCCTTCCTAAGGTTGTTTCAAATAAGAATATTAATCAGGAAATTGTTGTTCCTTCCTTGTGTCCTAATCCTTCTTCTAAGAAGGAACGTCTGTTACACAACTTGGACGTGGTTCGTGCCTTGAAGTTTTACTTACAAGCGACCAAGGATTTCCGTCAAACATCTTCTCTATTTATTGTTTATTCTGGAAAGCGTAGGGGTCAAAAAGTTACGGCTACCTCTCTTTCTTTTTGGCTGAAAAGCATCATCCGCCTAGCATACGAGACTGCTGGACAGCAGCGTCCTGAAAAAATGACGGCTCATTCTACTAGAGCTGTGGCTTCCACATGGGCTTTTAAAAACGATGCTTCTGTTGAGCAGATTTGATACTTTTGCTTCTTCTGAGGCTATTTTTGGGAGAAAGGTTTTTCAAGCAGTGGTGTCTTCTGTTTAGGTCTCTGTCTTGTCCCTCCTGTTCATCCGTGTCCTGTTGCTTTGGTATTGTATCCCACAAGTAAGGATGAATCCGTGGACTCGTTGTATCTTGTAGAAGAAAAGGAAATGTATGCTTACCTGATAAATTGATTTCTTCTACGATACAACAAGTCCACGGCCCCCCTGTTCTTTTTAAAACAGAATTTATTTTATTTTTCAAAACTTCAGTCACCTCTGCACCTTTTAGCTTTTCCTTTCTCTTCCTATTCCTTTGGTCGAATGACTGGGGGTGGAGGGAAGGGAGGAGCTATATATACAGCTCTGCTGTGGTGCTCTTTGCCACTTCCTGTTAGCAGGAGGATAATATCCCACAAGTAAGGATGAATCCGTGGACTCGTCTTATCGTAGAAGAAATCAATTTATCAGGTAAGCATAAATTTCCTTTTTAATCGAATCCTAAGGCGTAACTGGGAAATCCTCCAGAGTGACGAGACACTACTATTTAAGGATATGGAAGCCCCGCGCATAGGATATAAGAAAGGAAGATCATTGAAATATAATCTACAATTGACAGACCCGGCACATTGCTACTCTAAAAACTGGCTTAACAGGCAAAAATTAAAACCTGGTTGTTTTAAATGTAGTGGGTGCACCACGTGTAACGGGATGTCTACAGGAAAATATTTCAATCATCCAAGTCACGGTAAAAAATACTTCCATAGATATAGGATAACATGCACTACCCCCTATATAGTTGTCATGTGATTATTTCTGGGGCTTGTTCCTTTAAGAATACTCTATAAATTCCCATGATCCTCTTGACAACATGCCAATAATTCTGAGTTTGTGTAGCATGTAGTTCGTCAGAATCAACGTTCCTACCGAATTCCTTTGGCTATTTCCACTTGTTCTAGTACTCTTACATTGGACTTACAACTATTACTAAGTTTACTGCTCAAGAACCAACTCATCTATACTTGACCGGCATTTGGGCACTACACAGTGACTTACTGCCGCATCTTTAACAACTTCCACATTCTACAGTCATAAGATCAGGCTGATTATTAACCGCTCCAGCGGTTCTTCAAACTTCCCTTGGATTCCTCTTCTCAGCACACATTACATTTAACCGGACTCCTGATTCAGCTACCGGTGTTTACTTTCACCTACTGTGAGTATTTCTCCAACATAGGTGTGTCCGGTCCACGGCGTCATCCTTACTTGTGGGATATTCTCCTCCCCAACAGGAAATGGCAAAGAGCCCAGCAAAGCTGGCCATATAGTCCCTCCCAGGCTCCGCCTACCCCAGTCATTCTCTTTGCCGTTGCACAGGCAACATCTCCACGGAGATGGCTAAGAGTTTTTTTGATTCATCCTGTTCCATTAGGAGAACAAGGGATGGGGTTTTACTCCAACCTGTTCATAGTTCCCAAAAAAGAGGGAACATTCAGACCAATTTTAGATCTCAAGATTCTAAACAAGTTTCTAAGGGTTTCATCGTTCAAAATGGAAACCGTTCGAACGATCCTTCCTACCATCCAGGAAGGTCAATTCATGACCACGGTGGATTTAAAGGATGCGTACCTACATATTCCTATCCACAAGGAACATCTTCGGTTCCTAAGGTTCGCCTTTCTGGGCAAGCATTACCAGTTTGTGGCACTTCCATTCGGATTAGCCACTGCTCCAAGGATTTTCACAAAGGTACTAGGGTCCCTTCTAGCGGTGCTAAGACCAAGGGGCATTGCAGTAGTACCTTACTTGGACGACATCCTGATTCAAGTGTCGTCTCTGTCAAAAGCAAGGGCTCATACGGACATTGTCCTAGCCTTTCTCAGATCTCACAGGTGGAAAGTGAACATAGAAAAAAGTTCTCTGTCCCCGTCAACAAGAGTTCCCTTCTTGGGAACAATAATAGTTTCCTTAGAAATGAAGATTTTTCTGACAGAGGCCAGAAAATCAAACTTCTAAGCTCTTGTCAGGTACTTAATTCTGTTCTTCTTCCTTCCATAGCGCAGTGCATGGAAGTAATAGGTTTGATGGTTGCGGCAATGAACATAGTTCCTTTTGCACGAATTCATCTAAGACCATTACAACTGTGCATGCTCAGACTGTGGAATGGGGATTATACAGACTTGTCTCCGACGATCCAAGTAGATCAAAGGACCAGAGATTCACTCCGTTGGTGGCTGACCCTGGACAACCTGTCACAGGGAATGAGCTTCCGCAGACCAGAGTGGGTCATTGTCACGACCGACGCCAGTCTGGTGGGCTGGGGCGCGGTCTGGGAACCCCTGAAAGCTCAGGGTCTATGGTCTCGGGAAGACTCTCTTCTCCCGATAAACATTCTGGAACTGAGAGCGATATTCAATGCTCTCAAGGCTTGGCCTCGACTAGCAAAGGCCAAATTCATAAGGTGTCAATCAGACAACATGACGACTGTTGCATATATCAACCATCAGGGGGGAACAAGGAGTTCCCTGGTGATGGAGGAGCATCCGGGGGAGTGGGAACTCCATCCGGAAATCTTTGCCCAAATAACTCAATTATGGGGCATTCCAGACATGGATCTGATGGCCTCTCGTCAGAACTTCAAGGTCCCTTGTTACGGGTCCAAATCCAGGGATCCCAAGGCGACTCTAGTGGATACAATAGTAGCACCTTGGATCTTCAACCTAGCTTATGTATTCCCACCGTTTCCTCTCATTCCCAGGCTGGTAGCCAGGATCAATCAGGAGAGGGCTTCGGTGATCTTGATAGTTCCTGCGTGGCCACGCAGGACTTGGTATGCAGACCTGTTGAATATGTCATCGGCTCCACCATGGAAGCTACCTTTGAGACAGGACCTTCTTGTTCAGGGTCCATTCGAACATCCGAATCTGGTTTCCCTCCAACTGACTGCTTGGAGATTGAACGCTTGATTCTATCAAAGCGTGGGTTTTCAGATTCTGTAATAGATACTCTTATTCAGGCTAGAAAGCCTGTAACTAGAAAAATTTACCATAAAATATGGAAAAAATATATCTGTTGGTGTGAATCTAAAGGATTCCCGTGGAACAAGATAAAAATTCCTAAGATTCTTTCCTTTCTACAAGAAGGTTTGGAGAAAGGATTATCTGCAAGTTCTCTGAAGGGACAGATCTCTGCTTTATCTGTTTTACTTCACAAAAGGCTGGCAGCTGTGCCAGACGTTTAAGCGTTTGTTCAGGCTCTGGTTAGAATCAAGCCTGTTTACAGACCTTTGACTCCTCCCTGGAGTCTTAATCTAGTTCTTTCAGTTCTTCAAGGGGTTCCGTTTGAACCCTTACATTCCGTAGATATTAAGTTATTATCGCGGAAAGTTTTGTTTTTTGGTTGCAATTTCTTCTGCTAGAAGAGTTTCTGAGTTATCTGCTCTGCAGTGTTCTCCGCCCTATCTGGTCCATGCAGATAAGGTGGTTTTGCGTACTGAGCCTGGTTTTCTTCCGAAGGTTGTTTCCAACAAAAATATTAACCAGGAGATAGTTGTGCCTTCTTTGTGTCCGAATCCAGTTTCAGAGAAGGAACGTTTGTTACACAATTTGGACGTAGTCCGTGCTCTAAAATTCTATTTAGAGGTTACTGAAGGTTTCAGACAAACATCTTCTTCGTTTGTTGTTTATTCTGGTAAAAGGAAAGGTAAAAAAGCAACTTCTACCTCTCTTTCCTTTTGGCTTAAAAGCATTATCAGATTGGATTTTGAGACTGCCGGACGGCAGCCTCCTGAAAGTATCACAGCTCACTCCACTAGGGCTGTGGCTTCCACATGGGCCTTCAAGAACGAGGCTCCTGTTGACCAGATATGTAAGGCAGCGACTTGGTCTTCACTGCACTCTTTTGCCAAATTTTACAAATTTTATACTTTTGCTTCTTCGGAGGCTATTTTTGGGAGAAAGGTTTTGCAAGCCGTGGTGCCTTCCGTTTAGGTGACCTGATTTGCTCCCTCCCTTCATCCGTGTCCTAAAGCTTTGGTATTGGTTCCCACAAGTAAGGATGACGCCGTGGACCGGACACACCTATGTTGAAGAAAACAGAATTTATGCTTACCTGATAAATTACTTTCTCCAACGGTGTGTCCGGTCCACGGCCCGCCCTGGTTTTTTAATCAGGTCTGATGAATTATTTTCTCTAACTACAGTCACCACGTTACCATATGGTTTCTCCTATATATATTTCCTCCTGTCCGTCGGTTGAATGACTGGGGTAGGCGGCGCCTGGGAGGGACTATATGGCCAGCTTTGCTGGGCTCTTTGCCATTTCCTGTTGGGGAGGAGAATATCCCACAAGTAAGGATGACGCCGTGGACCGGACACACCGTTGGAGAAAGTAATTTATCAGGTAAGCATAAATTCTGTTTTTACGGAAATCCTTGGCCGCTCTCCCCTGCTCCAGCCTGTCAGCAATTTGATGCAGATGATTGGACGTCTCTTACACACCCTCCTATGACGTCACAACTCACTCCGTCAAGCCTGTTTCCAGTGTTCACACGCTGCCACACCAGCTGCAGTTGTCTCGGCTCACATCCCTATAAAGATAAGCAGTTTACCAACATTCATCTCTCCACCTAAAAAAGGTACACAAAGACTTATCTTATATCATACTGCGGTCACATTGTTTGGCTACTTCCCGCTGATTTCAACTAACGTCAAACAGTCTAATACAGGTGTGTCCTGCTTAACCTCCTGTAACCAGATTATCAAGATAACTTTTTTGGTATCTCCTCTTTTTCACTTTTGTCATTTGTTCTGCAGTTGAGATCCAAACCTTAAGTTGCAGCCTCACATATTGAGATCCAAATCATTAGTTGCTGCCTTACAATAGTGTACCTTCTGCACTGTCCGTGCAGCCTTTTCTATGTCGGGAAGACATGTGACAACCTGAGAGTAAGGATGGCCAATCATAGGAGCGCAAATAGACAGGCTATTGATAAAGGCGAGTCCAATCAACCAGTGGCCAGACATTTTCAAGAACACGGACATAGTGTAGCGGATCTCTGTTACACGATCATTGACCACATTCTTGACTGAGTAGAGGCAGTGATAGAAATAGACTTCTCTTTCAGAGGGAAACTAGATGCACCTTCGAATTAGAAACCATTTTTCCTAAAGGGTTAACACCAAGTTCGAATGGCATAGCTTTTTGTAACTTGGTCCCCTAGTTGATCTGTAAATTATAGCATTTATCCCTGAGAACATTTGTGTTTGTTTGGTGTTATTGGTCTACTTTATTTATCTTTAATATATTTGTATTTTGTGCGTTATTATTATTTATTTTTATTTTGTTGTTTGTTGGTTGTTGGTTGTTTTTTGTTTATTTCTTCTTAGTTCTTATTTCCTATTTTTATTTTTTTTGTTTTTTCGTCTTGAGGTTTATTTTGTTTTTGTGATTTTTGTTTGTTTTCATATCTTTAATTTTTATTTTTTATTTATTATTTTTTATTCTTTATTTGTTTTATGCTGTCTATTGGTTCTCTTGTTTATTTGCTTGCTATTCCTGGTATGTAAGGCTGGTTGCTCGTAGTGGACAAAGATTAAGATACTTATGTCTATTGCATGTTGTAGCCGATAATAACAGCGTAAGCTTAGTATTGCTATACCGATGCCCTTGTTACTGCTGCATAGAATTTGTGCCTATTTCTCCTACATTGGTCCACGGCTTCATCCTTACTTGTGGGATATTCTCAATCCCTACAGGAAGTGGCAAAGAGAGCACACAGCAGAGCTGTCCATATAGCTCCCCTCAGGCTCCGCCCCCCCAGTCATTCTCTTTGCCGCTCTAACTAGTAGCATCTCCACGGGGGTGGTAAAGAGTATGTGGTGTTAGTTTGCAAGCAGTGGTGCCTTCCGTTTAGGTTACCTGACTTGTTCCCTCCCTTCATCCGTGTCCTAAAGCTTTGGTATTGGTTCCCACAAGTAAGGATAAAGCCGTGGACCGGATACACCAATGTAGGAGAAAACAGAATTTATGTTTACCTGATAAATTTCTTTCTCCTACGGTGTATCCGGTCCACGGCCCACCCTGGCATTTGGTCAGGTTTAAATTTTATTTTTTGTAAACTACAGTCACCACTGCACCCTATGGTTCTCCTTTTTCTCCTAACCGTCGGTCGAATGACTGGGGGGGCGGAGCCTGAGGGGAGCTATATGGACAGCTCTGCTGTGTGCTCTCTTTGCCACTTCCTGTAGGGATTGAGAATATCCCACAAGTAAGGATGAAGCCGTGGACCGGATACACCGTAGGAGAAAGAAATTTATCAGGTAAACATAAATTCTGTTTTTGTTGCGATATTCATTATTTAGTTACTTTGTTTTCTCTTGTAAGGAGTATCCAGTCCACTGATCATCCATTACTTGTGGGATATTCTCCTTCCCAACAGGAAGTTGCAAGAGGATCACCCACAGCAGAGCTGCTATATAGCTCCTCCCCTAACTGCCATACCCAGTCATTCTCTTGCAACTCTCAACAAGCATGGAGGTAGTAAGAGGAAAGTGGTGTAACGTAGTTTGTTTTTTACTTCAATCAAAAGTTTGTTATTTTTTTTTTTTTTTTATTTTTTTTTTGGTTTTCAATTGTTTTATTGAAAATTCACTCAAATATTACAGGTGTTTGGAGACGCAGCTCCTCATTGAGATATTTCCATCCGTTATTGTATTAGATTCTACCATTCTCATTTCAATTCTCATTGAAAACCAACAAATAAACAACAATGAATTATTTCAAATATTTTTCCAACATTTCACTAATCATTAATCCGCAGACCTAAAATTTTCACAACCAATTCGGCACCTAACCATGCCTCTAGTACCTTCACCCTATCTCACATATAAAAGAAAGATACTATTTCCTTAATTTCTCTGCTAAGTGTCTTTTTAACCCTTCTTCATCTGCCTACTGTGTCTACTGACTAATACCTCAAATCTAATATTCTTATCTTCGTCCTCTCGGATTCTCTAGATACTCCTTTTATGTCCGACGCTTCTCCCACTTTCTACCTATGTTCAGTCTGATCTATTAGTGCTACTTTTTCTGTAGCTCCTCTCTCCTTCTATTTTCTGTGGCCTCACCCCTCCCCTCCTATTTCGTGGGGTCCACATTTTCTACAAATGATAAGAAGAGAGGGGAGGGGGGGGGGCAAGAGGCAAAAAAACAAACAAAAAAGAAAAAAAAAAACAAAACCTAAATCTCCTTATCTCTCCACCCAGGTTGACGGCAAAATTCCTGTCACCACTAAATTTAAAAAAGGGACTGAGCTTTGTAAGGGATCCAGGAACTGCTGCTGCAGCGGCCTTGGCCATGACTCAATATAATTTTTCCACTTGCTAAAGTACCTTTTATAATGTTTCTCAGTATTTTTCAGATCCTGCCTCTCCACTATCACCTGAAATTTCAAACTATTTATAAATTCCTTCATACTTGGCACCTTTTTCTGTTTCCATTTCTGAAAGATAAGACTACGTGTTAGCAAAATGGCTAAATTTGTAAGATTTTTATTCCCTATATTTTCAGTCTGATAAAGAAAAAATATATGTTTTGCTTCCAATTTTATTTGATCAGCTAAAAATTTGTTGAGCCAGAACTGTATTTTCAACCAGAGTTGTTGTATTTTCGGACAACTCCATAAACAGTGCATTAAATCTGCCTTTACGTGGTTACATTTATAGCAACTAGTTAAAATTGCCCTATCCCAACCGCTAACTCTCTCTGGGGTTAGATAAAAGTTATTTATCAATTTTGCCTGTGTCTCCCGCCAACTGATTTTATCCGTGGCTTCCTCCGTCCTCTTGATACTATCTATTATATCTTCGCTTTGCATACCGGGAAAATATCTTAGAAATTTAGCCATGCTCAAATTTACTTGTGCCATTCCTAATTTCTGTATTATATTCTGGTACCATATGGCTAACGACCGTATCCCTGCTTGATATATTTTAAAACCTGACTCCAACATAGATTGGCTCCAATCCGTTCCAAATCTCCTGTTGCACGTTTCTATGTAATGTCTTGCTTGTAGATATGCATAAAACTGTTTAGCGGGTATATTATATTCTGCCATCATACTCTCAAAGGTCAGTAAAGGTCCTTCCGTGCCCATTTTAATTTGTGAAAAATATTTCAGACCTCTGCTTTGCCACTCACTAAAAATCCTATTATGTAGCCCTGGTGAGAAATCCACGCACCCAACCATCGGCAAAAGTGTTGACACCTGGAACTCTTGTCCCATTATATGACAATACTTTTGCCATGCCCAAATTATGTTAGTAAATGTTACTAGATTCGCCACATTGCTTGGTAGGTTCTTATATGGGCAGTGTAATATTGCTTTCAGACTAAAAGGTTTGACTATCTCAGTTTCTACTTTATAATGAGTAACATATTCTGACTCAGTCAACCAATCCACTCCGAATTTAATCAGAGTGGCGTAATTATAATACCTTATGTTAGGGAAAGCGAATCCACCGTGTTTTTTTGCATAACTCAATTTTTCTATTGATATACGTGCCTTCCGTTTACCCCATATGAATCTTGAGCTTACTCTGTTATATATATCAATATCTTTCTTCTTGATCACTAGTGGTAAGTTCTGAAGACGAAATAATATTTTGGGGAAAAAAATCGTTTTTATCAAAATTATGCGCGCCGATACTGATAAATAATACAGGTTCCACTTTCCTATTTCTGCTTCCATATTATCAAATAATTCTTTGTAATTCAACTGGTACCACTCCCCTGGGTTCTTCCCAATTTTGATCCCTAAGTAATTGATAAACTGCACCTCTTTAAAGATTGTATTTTGACTCGACTTAGTTTTTTTTATCCATAAAATTTCAGATTTTGCAGGGTTTATTTTATACCCTGTAAATGAACTAAATTTCTTAATTGATTGTAAAAGTTGTGGGATGCTGGTAGCTGTGTCATGCACGAATAATAAAATATCATCCGCGTAAAGTGAGATCGTCATACTTTCTGCCCCTATCTTAACTGGTATTAATTTGTGTCTGATGTATATCGCCAAAGGTTCGAGCGCTATATCAAATAGTAAAGGGGAAAGCGGGCATCCTTGACGTGTACCTCTTTCGAGGATTATTGGCGTAGATAATTCCCCATTGATTAGCAACTGTGACTTAGGTTTCTTGTAAATCACTTTGATCAGATCGAGCAGGGCACCCGAGAATCCGAACTTCTCCAAAGATACAAAAAGATGGTCCCACCCTATTGAGTCAAATGCCTTCTCGGCGTCTATTGTTATTAATGCGATATCTTTATCTGTCTGATTCTTTCTCTTCCCTGGGGTGTCCTGCTCAACCCGATAAAAATGATCCACCATTGCTAGCACTCTCCTCATGTTGCGGACGGAATTCCTGCCTGGTATGAACCCAGCCTGATCTGTGTGTATCAAATCTGGTATTACTTTCTTCAGCCTTTCTGCTATTATTGACATTAATATCTTATAGTCATGATTTAATAATGAGATGGGGCGATATGATGACATGTTTGTAGCGTCTTTCCCCTTTTTATGTATTAATGATATAATTGCATTAGAAAAATATGGAGATTTCATATCGTTCTTAAGATAATATCTGTTGTATAGTTTAGTTAACGTCCCTATTATTGTTTCTGCCGTCATCTTATAAAATTCGGCCGAAAGGCCGTCTGGCCCGGGGGCTTTCCCTGATTTAGCTTTTTGAATTGCTTTTAACACCTCCCCTTCAGAAATTAATTCATTTATTTGTTGTAATGCTACGGGGGTTACTTTAGGGGTCTCAATCTGTTCCCAGAATTGTTGCCTGTCTTTCTTATTTATTTCCTCCTTCCTGTATATCTTCTGATAATATTGTAGAAATCTTTCTCTTATTGTTGTAGGACTGGTATACAGGTCCGTTCCTTCTTTAATTGTGGAAATTATATTACGTTTCTTACGAAACTTAGTTATTTTGCCCAAATGTTTTGCCGAAATACCCTGCAGTCCTTGGAATCTCGCCGTGGACTTTGCCTCCTCATTAGCCCATTTTTCTTTCATAAATTGTTCTCTTTCTGTTTTGGCATACGCATATTTTTCCCACTTATCCCAATTAGGGTTATTTAGGTACCTTGTATATGATTTTCTAACTTGATTTGCCAACTGCACTTCCCTGGCCTTGTTTTTACGATTTAACTTGACCATATATGCCTTTATCTCCCCGCGCATGACTGCTTTACCGGCCTCCCACAAAATCTCTAACTTCTCCTCATACTCTCTATTCATTGCAATATACTCTTTCCATTTATTTGAGACCCAATTAACAAATTTCGTATTTTTAGACATGTACCCGGGGAATCTAAAAGTATTTATCTTATTACTCGCCTTGTCCTGAGTTAGTATCTTACAACTAATTACTGCATGATCGGTCAATATTATCTCTTCTATTTGTGTATTAATCTCGTATTTTAAAAGGTGTTCATCTATTAGGAACATGTCTATTCTGGAAAAGCATCTATACGACTTAGATTCACACGTATAAGACCGTTCGTCTGGATGCTGCAGTCGCCAAATATCATGGACTTTGATACATTTTAAGACATTACGAAAAAACCTTGCCTCTCTCTGATATATCTGTCTGTGACCGATCCTAGATCTATCACTGTCTGGGTATGGTGTTGTGTTCATGTCCCCTGCAATAATCAAATTCTGACCTAGGTTCGGCGTCACTTCCTTTATTATCTGTTGCCAAAACTTCCTTTCAAATGTGTTAGGTGCGTATATATTACACAGGGTCCAGATTATTTCATCAATTTTAACTTGTATAATTATAAATCTGCCCTGCGTATCCAGTTTAGTTTTTAATATTTCATAATCCAGGCTTCTGTTGAATAGTATTGCCACCCCACACTTACGTGTTGTACATGGGGTGGCAATAATTTCTGTAAGCCAGTTAGTTCTTAACTTATCTATTTCATGAGCTTTTAAATGTAATTCCTGCAGGAATATAATGTCTGATTTCTGTTTCTTCAGTACTTTGAAGATATTCTTACGTTTAATGGGGGAGGTTATCCCTCCCACATTCCATGATACAAAGTTAAGTGATCCACTCATCTTTTACTAAAATCTTTTGGTTAACCACAAGACGTGGATGATATGAAAAAAGAGAGAAGAAAAAAAAAAAAAAAGTATGCCTCTCATTGCCCAGCCCCCCCACCTCCCCCAACTGTTTCCATTTCTCTGCTCTCCTTCCCTTAATCTCTGCATTTTTGACCACCCATGTAGAGCTTTCCATATAGTATCATTACACTTCTATATTATTCTCGTCACAAAAATTTTTTGCTTCTTCCACCGTATTAAGTGCTGTGACACCGTCTATCCCTAAAACCGTAATTTTAGCTGGGTATCTCATAGTGGCTCTTAAGCCAGCTTTTATGAGCCCTGTACAATACGGTGCCATAGCTCGTCTTCTCCCCGATGTCTCCATCGAGAAGTCCTGAAAAATCAGGATTGGTTTGTCACCTATCTGCAATGTTCTCAATTTTCTATAGTGGTACATTATGCTAACTTTGTCTTGAAAATTCAAATATTTGATAATGATTACTCTTGGCCTAGAATTACTCTCCCTTGGTTGTCTTAGTGGTCCAACCCTGTGTGCTCTCTCCACCTGCAGAGCCCCCTTATCGGGTTGCATTCCTAGTAGATTTGGCAGTGTGACTGCACCGAAAGTTAGTAAATCTTCCTGTCCATTAGTTTCAGGCAGACCGACTATGCGGATATTGCTCCGCCGTGACCTGTCTTCCAAGTCTTCTATTTTTGTCTGTAGTGCGTTAATTTTATCTGTGTGCCTAGCCACTATTGCTTCTTGTATGTTTTGTTTATCCTCTACCTCAGACACCCTATTTTCTACCTCCGTTATTCTGATAGAAAATTGTCTGATTTCCTGCGATAATTCTGAGATCTCTTTTCTCCAACATAGGTGTGTCCGGTCCACGGCGTCATCCTTACTTGTGGGATATTCTCTTCCCCAACAGGAAATGGCAAAGAGCCCAGCAAAGCTGGTCACATGATCCCTCCTAGGCTCCGCCTACCCCAGTCATTCTCTTTGCCGTTGTACAGGCAACATCTCCACGGAGATGGCTTAGAGTTTTTTAGTGTTATTTTAAAATAGTGCTGGTATGTACTATTTACTCAGAAACAGAAAAGAGATGAAGATTTCTGTTTGTATGAGGAAAATGATTTTAGCAACCGTTACTAAAATCCATGGCTGTTCCACACAGGACTGTTGAGAGGAATTAACTTCAGTTGGGGGAACAGTGAGCAGTCTCTTGCTGCTTGAGGTATGACACATTCTAACAAGACGATGTAATGCTGGAAGCTGTCATTTTCCCTATGGGATCCGGTAAGCCATGTTTATTAAGATTGTAAATAAGGGCTTCACAAGGGCTTATTAAGACTGTAGACTTTTTCTGGGCTAAATCGATTCATTATTAACACATATTTAGCCTTGAGGAATCATTTAATCTGGGTATTTTGATAAGATTATATCGGCAGGCACTTTTTTAGACACCTTTCTCTTTAGGGGCTTTCCCAAATCATAGGCAGAGCCTCATTTTCGCGCCGGTGTTGCGCACTTGTTTTTGAGAGGCATGACATGCAGTCGCATGTGTGAGGAGCTCTGATACATAGAAAAGACTTTCTGAAGGCGTCATTTGGTATCGTATTCCCCTTTGGGCTTGGTTGGGTCTCAGCAAAGCAGACACCAGGGACTGTAAAGGGGTTAAAGTTAAAAACGGCTCCGGTTCCGTTATTTTAAGGGTTAAAGCTTCCAAATTTGGTGTGCAATACTTTTAAGGCTTTAAGACACTGTGGTGAAATTTTGGTGAATTTTGAACAATTCCTTCATATTTTTTCGCAATTGCAGTAATAAAGTGTGTTCAGTTTAAAATTTAAAGTGACAGTAACGGTTTTATTTTAAAACGTTTTTTGTACTTTGTTATCAAGTTTATGCCTGTTTAACATGTCTGAACTACCAGATAGACTGTGTTCTGAATGTGGGGAAGCCAGAGTTCCTTCTCATTTAAATAAATGTGATTTATGTGACAATGACAATGATGCCCAAGATGATTCCTCAAGTGAGGGGAGTAAGCATGGTACTGCATCATTCCCTCCTTTGTCTACACGAGTCTTGCCCACTCAGGAGGCCCCTAGTACATCTAGCGCGCCAATACTCCTTACTATGCAACAATTAACGGCTGTAATGGATAATTCTGTCAAAAACATTTTAGCCAAAATGCACACTTATCAGCGTAAGCGCGACTGCTCTGTTTTAGATACTGAAGAGCATGACGACGCTGATAATAATGGTTCTGAAGGGCCCCTAAACCAGTCTGATGGGGCCAGGGAGGTTTTGTCTGAGGGAGAAATTACTGATTCAGGGAACATTTCTCAGCAAGCTGAACCTGATGTGATTACGTTTAAATTTAAGTTGGAACATCTCCGCATTCTGCTTAAGGAGGTATTATCCACTCTGGATGATTGTGACAAGTTGGTCATCCCAGAGAAACTATGTAAAATGGACAAGTTCCTAGAGGTCCCGGGGCTCCCAGAAGCTTTTCCTATACCCAAGCGGGTGGCGGACATTGTAAATAAAGAATGGGAAAGGCCCGGTATTCCTTTCGTCCCTCCCCCCATATTTAAAAAATTGTTTCCTATGGTCGACCCCAGAAAGGACTTATGGCAGACAGTCCCCAAGGTCGAGGGAGCGGTTTCCACTTTAAACAAACGCACCACTATACCCATAGAAGATAGTTGTGCTTTCAAAGATCCTATGGATAAAAAATTAGAAGGTTTACTTAAAAAGATGTTTGTTCAGCAGGGTTACCTTCTACAACCAATTTCATGCATTGTCCCTGTCGCTACAGCCGCGTGTTTCTGGTTCGATGAGCTGGTAAAGGCGGTCGATAGTGATTCTCCTCCTTATGAGGAGATTATGGACAGAATCAATGCTCTCAAATTGGCTAATTCTTTCACCCTAGACGCCACTTTGCAATTGGCTAGGTTAGCGGCTAAGAATTCTGGGTTTGCTATTGTGGCGCGCAGAGCGCTTTGGTTGAAATCTTGGTCAGCTGATGCGTCTTCCAAGAACAAGCTACTTAACATTCCTTTCAAGGGGAAAACGCTGTTTGGCCCTGACTTGAAAGAGATTATCTCTGATATCACTGGGGGTAAGGGCCACGCCCTTCCTCAGGATCGGCCTTTCAAGGCCAAAAATAAACCTAATTTTCGTCCCTTTCGTAGAAACGGACCAGCCCAGAGTGCTACGTCCTCTAAGCAAGAGGGTAATACTTCTCAAGCCAAGCCGGCTTGGAGACCAATGCAAGGCTGGAACAAGGGAAAGCAGGCCAAGAAACCTGCCACTGCTACCAAGACAGCATGAAATGTTGGCCCCCGATCCGGGACCGGATCTGGTGGGGGGCAGACTCTCTCTCTTCGCTCGGGCTTGGGCAAGAGATGTTCTGGATCCTTGGGCGCTAGAAATAGTCTCCCAAGGTTATCTTCTGGAATTCAAGGGGCTTCCCCCAAGGGGGAGGTTCCACAGGTCTCAGTTGTCTTCAGACCACATAAAAAGACAGGCATTCTTACGTTGTGTAGAGGACCTGTTAAAAATGGGAGTGATTCATCCTGTTCCATTAGGAGAACAAGGGATGGGGTTCTACTCCAATCTGTTCGTAGTTCCCAAAAAAGAGGGAACGTTCAGACCAATCTTAGATCTCAAGATCTTAAACAAGTTTCTCAAGGTTCCATCGTTCAAAATGGAAACCATTCGAACAATTCTTCCTTCCATCCAGGAAGGTCAATTCATGACCACGGTGGATTTAAAGGATGCGTATCTACATATTCCTATCCACAAGGAACATCATCGGTTCCTAAGGTTCGCATTCCTGGACAAGCATTACCAGTTCGTGGCGCTTCCTTTCGGATTAGCCACTGCTCCAAGGATTTTCACAAAGGTACTAGGGTCCCTTCTAGCTGTGCTAAGACCAAGGGGCATTGCTGTAGTACCTTACTTGGACGACATTCTGATTCAAGCGTCGTCCCTTTCTCAAGCAAAGGCTCACACGGACATTGTCCTGGCCTTTCTCAGATCTCACGGATGGAAAGTGAACGTGGAAAAGAGTTCTCTATCTCCGTCAACAAGGGTTCGCTTCTTAGGGACAATAATAGACTCCTTAGAAATGAGGATTTTTCTGACAGAGGCCAGAAAAACAAAACTTCTAGACTCTTGTCGGATACTTCATTCCGTTCCTCTTCCTTCCATAGCGCAGTGCATGGAAGTGATAGGTTTGATGGTAGCGGCAATGGACATAGTTCCTTTTGCGCGCATTCATCTAAGACCATTACAACTGTGCATGCTCAGTCAGTGGAATGGGGACTATACAAACTTGTCTCCGAGGATACAAGTAAATCAGAGGACCAGAGACTCACTTCGTTGGTGGCTGTCCCTGGACAACCTGTCACAGGGGATGACCTTCCGCAGACCAGAGTGGGTCATTGTCACGACCGACGCCAGTCTGATGGGCTGGGGCGCGGTCTGGGGATCCCTGAAAGCTCAGGGTCTTTGGTCTCGGGAAGAATCTCTTCTACCGATAAATATTCTGGAACTGAGAGCGATATTCAATGCTCTCAAGGCTTGGCCTCAGCTAGCGAGGGCCAAGTTCATACGGTTTCAATCAGACAACATGACAACTGTTGCGTACATCAACCATCAGGGGGGAACAAGGAGTTCCCTGGCGATGGAAGAAGTGACCAAAATCATTCTATGGGCGGAGTCTCACTCCTGCCACCTGTCTGCTATCCACATCCCAGGAGTGGAAAATTGGGAAGCGGATTTTCTGAGTCGTCGGACATTGCATCCGGGGGAGTGGGAACTCCATTCGGAAATCTTTGCCCAAGTCACTCAACTGTGGGGCATTCCAGACATGGATCTGATGGCCTCTCGTCAGAACTTCAAAGTTCCTTGCTACGGGTCCAGATCCAGGGATCCCAAGGCGGCTCTAGTGGATGCACTAGTAGCACCTTGGACCTTCAAACTAGCTTATGTATTCCCGCCGTTTCCTCTCATCCCCAGGCTGGTAGCCAGGATCAATCAGGAAAGGGCGTCGGTGATCTTGATAGCTCCTGCGTGGCCACGCAGGACTTGGTATGCAGATCTGGTGAATATGTCATCGGCTCCACCATGGAAGCTACCTTTGAGACGAGACCTTCTTGTTCAAGGTCCGTTCGAACATCCGAATCTGGTCTCACTCCAGCTGACTGCTTGGAGATTGAACGCTTGATCTTATCGAAGCGAGGGTTCTCAGATTCTGTTATCGATACTCTTGTTCAGGCCAGAAAGCCTGTAACTAGAAAGATTTACCACAAAATTTGGAAAAAATATATCTGTTGGTGTGAATCTAAAGGATTCCCTTGGGACAAGGTTAAGATTCCTAAGATTCTATCCTTCCTTCAAGAAGGATTGGAAAAAGGATTATCTGCAAGTTCCCTGAAGGGACAGATTTCTGCCTTGTCTGTGTTACTTCACAAAAAGCTGGCAGCTGTGCCAGATGTTCAAGCCTTTGTTCAGGCTCTGGTTAGAATCAAGCCTGTTTACAAACCTTTGACTCCTCCTTGGAGTCTCAACTTAGTTCTTTCAGTTCTTCAGGGGGTTCCGTTTGAACCCTTACATTCCGTTGATATTAAGTTATTATCTTGGAAAGTTTTGTTTTTGGTTGCAATTTCTTCTGCTAGAAGAGTTTCAGAATTATCTGCTCTGCAGTGTTCTCCTCCTTATCTGGTGTTCCATGCAGATAAGGTGGTTTTACGTACTAAACCTGGTTTTCTTCCAAAAGTTGTTTCTAACAAAAACATTAACCAGGAGATTATCGTACCTTCTCTGTGTCCGAAACCAGTTTCGAAGAAGGAACATTTGTTGCACAATTTGGATGTTGTTCGCGCTCTAAAATTCTATTTAGATGCTACAAAGGATTTTAGACAAACATCTTCCTTGTTTGTTGTTTATTCCGGTAAAAGGAGAGGTCAAAAAGCAACTTCTACCTCTCTCTCTTTTTGGATTAAAAGCATCATCAGATTGGCTTACGAGACTGCCGGACGGCAGCCTCCCGAAAGAATCACAGCTCATTCCACTAGGGCTGTGGCTTCCACATGGGCCTTCAAGAACGAGGCTTCTGTTAATCAGATATGTAGGGCAGCGACTTGGTCTTCACTGCACACTTTTACCAAATTTTACAAGTTTGATACTTTTGCTTCTTCTGAGGCTATTTTTGGGAGAAAGGTTTTGCAAGCCGTGGTGCCTTCCATCTAGGTGACCTGATTTGCTCCCTCCCATCATCCGTGTCCTAAAGCTTTGGTATTGGTTCCCACAAGTAAGGATGACGCCGTGGACCGGACACACCTATGTTGGAGAAAACAGAATTTATGTTTACCTGATAAATTACTTTCTCCAACGGTGTGTCCGGTCCACGGCCCGCCCTGGTTTTTTAATCAGGTCTGATAATTTATTTTCTTTAACTACAGTCACCACGGTATCATATGGTTTCTCCTATGCAAATATTCCTCCTTAACGTCGGTCGAATGACTGGGGTAGGCGGAGCCTAGGAGGGATCATGTGACCAGCTTTGCTGGGCTCTTTGCCATTTCCTGTTGGGGAAGAGAATATCCCACAAGTAAGGATGACGCCGTGGACCGGACACACCGTTGGAGAAAGTAATTTATCAGGTAAACATAAATTCTGTTTTTTCACCATTTCAAATTGAGGTAAAATTAACTCTGCTAACTGATTTATAGTAAGCTGTGTTTCTAGATTTCTTTCTGGGCTCTGAATATTGGGTTCTATGCTAATTTCATTTTGTGCTTTCTGTTTTTTATCCTTTTTCACTGGCATTGCTGGTGATCTATTTTTTGTGTTTGTAATATATTTTTCCATTTATATGTTTCTCTCTTGATCCCAAGTATGTTTACTTACACTTTATTCTTAAAACAAAAAGGAAAAAAAAAAAAAAAAAAAAAAAAGGACAATTCTCAGGCAGCTTAAAAGTATTATGTCAACCTCTGCAAAAGTTTTACTCAAAATACCTCAGGGTGCCGATTGCCTAAAGTCAGCCTCCTGAATATCTTTCTTAGTCTAATGCAGCCTGTTCTATTCTTTTTGCTATTCGTCACAATACTACAGTGTATCCACTACGCTCTATCTTAGTTCTTTCTGCTGACCCAAGAGACTAATTCTATATCACACTTTGACTATCTTCCTCTTATAAACCGCACCTGTGTAATTTCCACTTTATCTAGACCATTTACATATATATTTTAGCAACACAATATGACAACTCTAAATTGTTTTTGGTTATAGTCTTTTCATCTCTTGCCAGAAATAAGTATCCTGTGAATACAATCTTGCTATAAACATTTACTAGGTAGCTGTACAACTTTAAGCTTTTTAATTCAGTTCTGGCCTGTGATCCTGTCTCAGCCACATAAAGAAATATTATCTCAGGCTTTAGGGAAAATCACAATCCTTTTTCTGCTGATACTTTTACACAGTTCACTTTAACCCATCCAAGGTATAGGTATTTAACGCTCCTTGGCTGTGACTTGATACTGCAGCATTTTGTCCCCAGTAACCTCTATCCCAATATTCCTGCTTGCTCTGTTTAAACCTTGAGCGCCAAACTTATCTTGTTTTGCAGACAGTACTTTGCCAAAGCCTAAAACAGAGGTGTGCACCCTTCAACCGTATATCCTAGTGGTAACTGTTAGGTATTTAACGTCTCCCAATGTACTTTTTCACTCTCATGTTACAAATATCAGTCACTCCTCTAGGTTTTTAGGTGGTTTATCGTGCTAGGCCTCTCTTATGCTCTGTATATCCTCATTGACACCCCCGGCCACAATCCACATCAGTATCCTTCTTACACTTTATACCCTGCTTTTGTACGCAGCTCTCGTGCATTCAAACATGTAATTGCTCACTTACTTACCCCCCCATTGCTTCACGACCACTCACTTGCTGCTTCCGTCTAAGCTTTACCCCACCCGGGGGGCCTTTGCTATAGATCCTCCGATGTGCGAGTAGTACCGCTTTCACCTGCGCTCTTGTGCGGCTGTTCCCCGCTGCAGCGGCGTCAGGTACTCATGTCGTCATCACTGCCGGCCGACTTACCGATATGGGGGGGTGTTCAGCCGCTTCCCGGTCTGTATTGCCAGTAGTACTCTGGGCTGCCTCTCACACTGGGTCTTCCACTGCTCCTCAAAACTCCAGCTCCCAGTGCCAGGTGTACTCAGGGTGATTACCGAGGTCTGTACTGGCCGTTATCTGTTTATAAACTCCAGTGGATTTTTAGTTCTCTGTTTAGCAGATGCAGTACATCTAAGCTTAGGGTGCTGTGACTTCCTGATGCCACTCTTTCCTGTCCCCCAGGCCGAGTAAATCTTTCGCCCCGGCAATAGGGCTTCGTGGCGGGGTATCGGATGTTAAGCTTAGCTCCGTTCTCACAGGAGCTCAGAGCCTACACTCCTTCCTCCTTGCTCCTCCCACAGGAAGTCCAAAAGTTTGTTATTTTAAATGGTACCGGAGTTGTACTATTTTGTCCCAGTCAGAAAATAGAAGAAGAATCTGCCTGTGATTTCTATGATCTTAGCAGGTTGTAACTAAGATCCATTGCTGTTCTCACACATGACTGAAGAGAGAGGTAACTTCAGCGGGGGAATGGCGTGCAGGTTATCCTGCTATGAGGTATGTGCAGTTAAATTTTTTTCTAGAAGATGTGTATGCTAGAAAATGCTGCTGATACCAGATTTATGTAAGGTAAGCCTGAATACAGTGATTTAATAGCGACTGGTATCATGCTTACTTTCTGAGGTAATACTCTTATAAATTTGCAATATAAAACGTTTGCTGGCATGTTTAAACGTTTTTATATATACTTTGGTGATAAAACTTTATTGGGGCCTAGTTTTTTCCACATGGCTGGCTTAAATTTGCCTAGAAACAGTTTCCTGAGGCTTTCCACTGTGTTACTATGAGTGGGAGGGGCCTAATTTAGCGCTTTTTTGCGCAGTAACTTTTACAGACTGAGACATCCAGCTTCCTCCAGGAGTACCCTGAATGCTATAGGACCTCTCTCAAGGGGTCTTAGGCTTTCCAAAATCGTTTGTTGGGGAAGGTAGGCCCACAGCAAGGCTGTGGCAGTTTGGTGTGCTGTTAAAAAACGTCTATATCGTTTTTTTGATTAGTTTTTTTAACTAAGGGGTTAATCATCCATTTGCAAGTGGGTGCAATGCTCTGTTAGCTTATTATACACACTGTAAAAATTTTGTTTGATTTACTGCTTTTTTTCACTGTTTTTCAAATTCTGACAAAAATTGTTTCTCTTAAAGGCACAGTACCGTTTTTATTTTTTGCTTGTTAACTTAATTTAAAGTGTTTTCCAAGCTTGCTGGTCTCATTGCTAGTCTGTTTAAACATGTCTGACATAGAGGAAACTCCTTGTTCATTATGTTTAGAAGCCATGGTGGAACCCCTCTTAGAATGTGTACCAAATGTACTGATTTCACTTTAAGCAATAAAGATCATATTCTGTCTTTAAAAAATTTATCACCAGAGGAATCTGACGAGGGGGAAGTTATGCCGACTAACTCGCCCCACGTTTCAGACCCTTTGACTCCCGCTCAAGGGACTCACGCTCTAATGGCGCCAAGTACATCTAGTGCGCCCATAGCGTTTACTTTACAAGACATGGCGGCGGTCATGGATAATACACTGTCAGCGGTATTATCCAGACTACCTGGGTTTAGAAGAAAGCGAGATAGCTCTGGAGTTAGAAGAAATACAGAGCATACTGACTTAAGAGCTATGTCTGATACTCCCTCACAATATACAGAAGCTGAGGAAGGAGAGCTTCTTTCTGTGGGTGATGTTTCTGACTCAGGGAAAAAGATTCGACCTGATTCTGATATGTCTACATTTAAGTTTAAGCTTGAACACCTCCGCGTGCTGCTCAGGGAGGTTTTAGCTGCTCTGAATTACTGTGATACAATTGCAGTGCCAGAAAAATTGTGTAGATTGGACAAATACTATGCAGTGCCGATGTGCACTGATGTCTTTCCAATACTTAAAAGGTTTACAGAAATTATTACTAAGGAATGGGATAGACCAGGTGTGCCGTTCTCTCCCCCTCCCATTTTTAAGAAAATGTTTCCAATAGATGCCACCACACAGGACTTATGGCAGACAGTCCCTATGGTCGAGGGAGCAGTTTCTACCCTAGCTAAGTGTACTACTATCCCTGTCGAGGACAGTTGTGCTTTCTCAGATCCAATGGATAAAAAGTTAGAGGGTTATTCAACAAGGTTTTATTCTACAGCCCCTTGCATGCATTGCCCCAGTCACTGCTGCTGCGGCTTTCTGGTTTGAGTCTCTGGAAGAGGCTTTACAGGTAGAGACCCCATTGGATGACATACTTGACAAGCTTAGAGCACTTAAGCTAGCCAATTCTTTTGTTTCTGATGCCATTGTTCATTTGACTAAACTAACGGCTAAGAATTCTGGTTTTGCTATTCAAGCGCGCAGGGCGCTATGGCTTAAATCATGGTCAGCTGACGTTACTTCAAAGTCTAAGCTGCTTAACATTCCCTTCAAGGGGCAAACCCTATTCGGGCCTGGTTTGAAGGAGATCATTTCTGATATCACTGGAGGAAAAGGTCATGCCCTTCCTCAGGATAGGTCCAAATCAAGGGCCAAACAGTCTAATTTTCGTTCCTTTCGAAACTTCAAGGTGAGTGCGGCATCAACTTCTTCTAATGCAATACAAGAGGGAACTTTTGCCCAGTCCAAGTCGGTCTGGAGACCTAACCAGACCTGGAACAAAGGGAAGCAGGCCAAAAAGCCTGCTGCTGCCCCTAAGACAGCATGAAGTATCAGCCCCCTATCCGGTAACGGATCTAGTAGGGGGCAGACTTTCGCTCTTCGCCCAGGCTTGTGCAAGAGATGTCCAGGATCCCTGGGCGTTGGAAATTGTATCCCAGGGGTATCTTCTGGACTTTAAAGCTTCTCCTCCAAAAGGGAGATTTCACCAAACCAGATAAAGAGAGAGGCATTTTTACATTGTGTTCAAGACCTCCTAGTTATGGGAGTGATCCACCCAGTTCCAAAGGAGGAACAGGGACAAGGATTCTATTCAAATCTGTTTGTGGTTCCCAAAAAAGAGGGAACCTTCAGACCAATCTTAGATCTCAAGATCTTAAACAAATTTCTCAGGGTTCCATCATTCAAGATGGAGACTATTCGTAACATCCTGCCTATGATCCAGGAGGGTCAATACATGACTACAGTGGATTTAAAGGATGCGTATCTTCACATTCCGATACACAAAGATCATCATCGGTTTCTCAGGTTTGCCTTCCTAGACAGGCATTACCAGTTTGTAGCTCTTCCATTTGGGTTAGCTACAGCCCCAAGAATCTTTACGAAGGTTCTGGGGTCACTTCTGGTGGTCCTAAGGCCGCGGGGCATAGCAGTGGCCCCTTATTTAGACGACATTCTGATACAGGCGTCAAATTTCAAAATTGCCAAGTCTCATACGGACATAGTTCTGGCATTTCTGAGGTCGCATGGGTGGAAAGTGAACGAAGAAAGAGTTCTCTATCCCCTCTCACAAGAGTATCCTTTCTGGGAACTCTAATAGGTTCTGTAGAAATGAGGATTTACCTTACAGAGACCAGGTTATCAAAACTTCTAAATTCCTGCCGTGTTCTTTATTCCACTCCTCGCCCTTCGGTGGCTCAGTGTATGGAAGTAATCGGCTTAATGGTAGCAGCAATGGACATAGTGCCGTTCGCCCGCCTACATCTCAGACCGCTGCAACTCTGCATGCTCAGCCAGTGGAATGGGGATTACACAGATTTGTCCCCTCTACTAAATCTGGATCAAGAGACCAGGGATTCTCTTCTCTGGTGGCTATCTCGGGTCCATCTGTCTAAAGGCATGACCTTTCGCAGGCCAGATTGGACAATTGTAACGACAGATGCCAGCCTTCTAGGCTGGGGAGCAGTCTGGAACTCCCTGAAGGCTCAGGGATCATGGACTCAGGAGGAGACACTCCTTCCGATAAACATTCTGGAACTAAGAGCGATATTCAATGCTCTTCAGGCTTGGCCTCAGCTAGCGACAATGAGGTACATAAGATTTCATTCGGACAACATCAACCATCAAGGGGGAACAAGGAGTTCCCTAGCGATGTTAGAAGTCTCAAAGATAATTCGCTGGGCAGAGATTCACTCTTGCCAGCTATCAGCTATCCATATCTTAGGTGTAGAGAACTGGGAGGCGGATTTTCTAAGTCGACAGACTTTTCACCCGGGGGAGTGGGAACTCCATCCGAAGGTGTTTGCACAATTGATTCATCGTTGGGGCAAACCAGAACTGGATCTCATAGCGTCTCGCCAGAACGCCAAACTTCCTTGTTACGGATCCAGGTCCAGGGATCCCAAGGCAACGCTGATAGATGCTCTAGCAGCGCCTTGGTCCTTCAACCTGACTTATGTGTTTCCACCGTTTCCTCTGCTCCCTCGTCTGATTGCCAAAATCAAGCAGGAGAGACCATCAGTGATCTTGATAGTGCCTGCGTGGCCACGCAGGACTTGGTATGCAGATCTGGTGGACATGTCATCCTTTCCACCATGGCATTTTGTCAGGCTTTAGTTAGAATCAAGCCTGTGTTGAAACTTGTTGCTCCACCTTGGAGCTTAAATTTGGTTCTTAAAGTTCTTCAGGGGGTTCCGTTTGAACCTCTTCATTCCATAGATATCAAACTTTTATCTTGGAAAGTCCTATTTTTGGTAGCTATTTCCTCGGCTCGTAGAGTTTCCGAGTTATCTGCCTTACAATGTGATTCTCCTTATCTGATCTTCCATGCAGATAAGGTAGTTCTGCGTGCCAAACCTGTGTTTTTACCTAAGGTGGTATCTAATAAGAATATCAATCAGGAGATTGTTTGTTGTCTACTCTGGACAGAGGAGAGGCCAAAAGGCTTCGGCAACTTCTCTTTCTTTTTGGCTAAGGAGTATAATACGCTTAGCTTATGAGACTGCTGGCCAGCAGCCTCCTGAAAGGTTTACAGCTCATTCTACTAGAGCTGTGGCTTCCACATGGGCCTTTAAAAATGAGGCTTCTGTTGAACAGATTTGCAAGGCGGCGACTTGGTCTTCGCTTCATACCTTTTCAAAATTCTATAAATTTTATACTTTTGCTTCTTCGGAGGCTATTTTTGGGAGAAAGGTTTTACAGGTAGTGGTACCTTCCATTTAAGTTCCTGCCTTGTCCCTCCCTTCATCCGTGTACTTTAGCTTTGGTATTGGTATCCCACAAGTAATGGATGATCCGTGGACTGGATACACCTTACAAGAGAAAACAGAATTTATGCTTACCTGATAAATGTATTTCTCTTGTGGTGTATCCAGTCCACGGCCCGCCCTGTCATTTTAAGGCAGGTATTTTTTAATTTTAAACTACAGTCACCACTGCACCCTATGGTTTCTCCTTTCTCTGCTTGTCTTCGGTCGAATGACTGGATATGGCAGTTAGGGGAGGAGCTATATAGCAGCTCTGCTGTGGGTGATCCTCTTGCAACTTCCTGTTGGGAAGGAGAATATCCCACAAGTAATGGATGATCCGTGGACTGGATACACCACAAGAGAAATAAATTTATCAGGTAAGCATAAATTATATTTTTAATTTGAATGTATCTGACACATATAGCTACATGGTAGTTGTTTACAGTTGGTTGCTTGGACGTGGACGCCGCCTGATGACTTGTGCTCCGTCAGGGCGCCTTCTGTAGTGCACTTTGGTGTTTAAGGTGAGTGGGTATTTAAGTTACTGATGTATGTGGGGTGTTTATGCCAGTTTGAAAACGGGGGTAAAACTCTGAAACGTCACGCTAACACAGTAAAGGATTAAAATTCCCTTGGTTAAATCTAGTGAGTAAGAGACAAATAGAAAAAATACACTGCGATCCTTAAAAGCATCAAACCTTTAATTCTTCATTGTTTCCATAAAGTGCAAAGTGTCCATAAAAGGCAACAGGGTTTAAAAGCAAAAGAATAGACAGCACATTTTCAGGAACCAGTCTGTCCTACATGTTTCGGTCAATTCCTTAATCATGAACATGACCAGCTACCCCTACTTCCTGCCTCTTAAGCCTGAACATCTATCCCTATTGGTTCTTCAGAAAGATGGAATTAACCCCATCCAGTTTAATTAACAGCTGCTGTATCATGGATATTAACCTAGCAAATATACTCCTTTTAAGTTTCAAAATGAAACATGTGAAAATGTACACATTATAATACATGTATACACCATTAACATATTTAATACTTTATAAGTATGTAGTTGCACTAATATCCAGTACCCTAAATAGTTTTATGGGAACAATTTCCAGTTAACTAAACTAATGTCAGTCCTGCCATATTCACCTAATTGAAGTCACTAGATTTTAGGTTATCCTTCCCTCAACCAGTGCATATATGTTATTTATGACTAGATTCTACAAAACTAGTTAAAATAGGGAACTTCAGGAGGTTGTTAAAATCACTGAACTGCTACTTACTCCAAAAATTTATCACATCCCCCTCTATATTATAGCCATTTCGTCTTCTCGACTTCATTTTGAAGATCCAAAAAGCCTCACGCAGCATCAACCGTGCTGCCCTGTCGCCCCCTCTTGGGGGGTTATGTACACATTCTATTACCTGCCATGAGAGTGTAGTTACATCACCCCCATGTACAGAAATGAAGTGTTGTGAGAGGCCCGAGCTGTCTTTATCGTGGGAAATGTCATTTAGATGCTCTCTGATTCTGGAGCGAACCTCCCTAGTGGTACATCCTATATACTGCCCATTACATTGAGTGCAATCTACCAAATATACTACAAAGGGGGTTCTACAATTTGTGCAATTAGCCAAATTGAACACCCGATTTGTTGTTGCAGACTGAAAAGTGGATGTAACCCTGCTGTATTGGCAAGCTATGCATTTTGTGAAATGGCATTTAAAATGCCCTTTCACACTGAGACAACTACTTTTGGCCCTATCTTTCTCCCTTGGTACACTTGGTGCCACCAGGTTACCAATTGTGCATGCTCTTTTAGATACAAAGTTACAGCCCTGGTGAGTGCCTTCCTCATTATTTTCTTTATATATATATATATATATATATATATATATATATATATATATATATATATATATATATATATATATTGTGACAGAACCCAAGGCATAGTAATGGAAGGTGTCTATATTCCCTCAAAAGTGCTGCAGTGCGGGGTATGGTCTGACAACCCCAGGGAGAATTGTTATGTTTGTTTGCCACATAGAGAAAATATGTGATTTATTTCTGGGTCCCTGGGGTGGAGTATTTGGAGAGTAGGGTGGGCCAGTGCTCCACCCCGCAGTTTGCAGGTAGCACATTATGTCAAAAAGTCCAGTCCAGGAATTCTGTCTGACTCAGCTAGCTACTCACCTGCATATGGTAATTGACAGCAGGTGCTAATAAAATCCCCAGTCAGGGTTTGAGAGGTAGATTTTTGCCAGCAGTAAAGGAAAACTGCAAACACTCTCCTGAGAGACTGAGAGGAATTATATCTAAAGGACAAAGTTTGAAAGGTCTGTGCAATATTACTTTTGTGAAAAGCTACTTAGTGCAGACAGTTGTACTTGTTAGTAAGTGCTCAGTGGAGCAAGCCTCTTTTGTTTTGTTTATGTTTATTTTGCCTGTTTTTGCCAGACCTGATAATAAACAGACTGTATTTTATAAAGCTACAACCTTGTGTGGTGTTTCCAGCTTTGAGGACTGTGTGTTTCCAAGATCCCAGGTCACATATGGTGGAGGTAGCGGGCAACACACTGATAGTCTGTTAAGGAAACAATACCACACTTAAAATGGAGGAAGTTGTAAAGGCTTTACTACAGGCTACGGCCTCACAGCAACAGGCCACTGCCACACAGCAGCAAGCTACTGCCAGCCAGCAAGAAAATATTGCAGTGCTACAAAAACTGGTATTAACACAAAGAGAGGAACAGCAGAATATCACACGTACCATGCAGCAGGAGATTCGAGGCCTATCTGAAAGACTGGGCAGGTGTGCTGCAGAAATTCCACACAGTTCTAAGACTCTGAGAGTGAGTAACTATTTGCAAAAGATGGTGGCTACAGATGATGTGGAGGCTTACCTCATGGCTTTTGAAAGGACAGCCGAAAGAGAAGGGTGGCCTGCGTCTGAATGGGCAAGTCTCCTTGCGCCATTTCTGAGTGGAGAACCTCAGAAGGCATATTATGATTTGGAGCCTGAGCAGGCCAGTGACTATAAAAAGCTAAAAACAGAAATCTTGGCCCGCCTGGGAGTAACGACAGCAGTAAGGGCCCAGCGATTTCACTCCTGGACTTACAGTCAAGACAAAGCCGTGCGGTCACAGATGTTTGACTTGATACATCTTGCCAGGAAATGGCTTCAGCCAGAGGTCAACTCAGCTAGTCACATTGTGGAACAGCTTGTGATGGACCGGTTCCTGCGAGGATTGCCTGTTTCCCTGTGGCGGTGGGTCAGCCAGAGTGAACCTAAAACTGCTGACGGTCTAGTTGCCCTGGTGGAACGCTATTTGACTGCTGGAGAGTTTCTACAAATCCCCAACCAGGAAAGACCTAGAACCCCGAAGATCCAGAGTCCCAGTAAATTGGGTAAGACTGTTCCGGGGAAAAGGGGGTATCGGGAGGAGCAGATGGGTTTTTACAACCCGAGAGACATTACAGCAAGGGACAAGAGTTTTGTGAGGCAGGAAGGGTCCACAATAGCCTCAAAGATGTTGTCTAATGCTAATATTAAATGTTTTCAATGTAAAGAGTATGGACATTTTGCAAAGGACTGCCCTGAGAATGATGTTGCTATGGAATGTAATGTTGGCAATATGAGAGACAATTATTCATTGTACTCTCGCTCAGTATATGTAATTACCAAAAATGATTGTTTAAATGGCCACCCTTGGTGCACTGTAAGGGTGGAGGGAAATTAAATTAAAGCTTTGCTGGACTCTGGTAGCATGGTTACGC
The DNA here is from genome assembly GCF_027579735.1 of Bombina bombina. Classification (NCBI taxonomy): domain Eukaryota; kingdom Metazoa; phylum Chordata; class Amphibia; order Anura; family Bombinatoridae; genus Bombina; species Bombina bombina. The sequence goes on along the minus strand of NC_069499.1, from coordinate 1,424,965,586 downwards.
TCATAGACAGGGGTCTGTTGAGAAATACTCCTATTGATAATTACCAGAACCTAGATATTGCTTGTGTCCATGGGGACATACACAAGTATCCAACTGCTAAAGTACTTATTGAAACTCAAAATGGCCCTATAAATCATAGAGTTGGTTTAGTGGATAAATTAGTCCATGAAATGATAATAGGCAGAGATTTTCCCCATTTTTTGAATCTATGGGATGCTGCTGAGGAAAATTCACCGGATTCAGTAGAGGGCGCTGTTTGTGACTTTCCCTTTTCTGATTTATTGGGGGATGACTTAGACAAAATAACTCCTGCTAGAGGGAAACACTCAACCCCTATGGAAACCCTAGTTGGAGGTAATACTGAACAGAATAATACAGGTCAATCTAATATATCTGAACCTGATGTAGAAATAACTGACCTAGAGGTTAGCCCAAGTAACTTTAGGGCTGCACAATGGGAGGATCCAACTTTAGCTGCGGCTAGAAACTATATTTCCGTAAGAAATGGCACCCCCATTAATACTGATAAAGCACTCACCTATCCATACTTTGAAGTGGAAAATGATTTATTGTACAGAGTTGGGAAAAAGGAGTCTGTCAAACAGCTGTTAGTACCCCAGGCATATCGACACACTGTATTAAATCTGGCACATAGCCACATACTTGGGGGGCACTTGGGGATTGAAAAAACCAGAGAGAGAATTCTTAGGAGGTTTTATTGGCCAGGTGTAATGGCATCTATCACAAATTATTGTTCTTCTTGTCCTGAATGCCAATTAACTGCCCCTCTTACAGCATACCGTAGCCCCTTGGTGCCCTTACCCATAATTGAGGTCCCATTTGAACGCATTGGTATGGATTTTGTGGGTCCTCTTGTAAAGTCTGCAAGGGGGCACCAGTATATATTGGTAATAGTAGACTATGCTACACGTTACCCTGAGGCAATACCCATGCGTACTACTTCAGCAAAAGCAATTGCTAAGGAGTTAATGTTAATGTTCAGCCGTGTTGGGATTCCCAAAGAAATATTAACAGACCAAGGCACTCCATTTATGTCGAGAATTACAAAGGAGTTGTGTAATCTTCTTCATATAAAGCATTTGAAAACATCCGTATATCACCCACAAACTGATGGTCTGGTAGAGCGATTTAATAAAACACTAAAGGCTATGCTCAAAAAAGTAATTGATAAAGATGGAAAAAAATGGGATTTCCTTTTGCCTTATTTAATGTTTTCCATCCGAGAGGTCCCTCAAGCTTCTACTGGGTTTTCGCCCTTTGAACTTTTGTATGGAAGACACCCCAGAGGGTTGCTAGACATAGCTAAGGAGACTTGGGAACAGGAGTCAACCCCTCACAGAAGTGTGATTGAACATATAACTCAGATGCAGGATCGGATGACAGCCATTATGCTCATAGTTAGAGAACACATGGAAAATGCCCAACAGAACCAGCAGAAGAGCTATAATAGAAATGCCAGGGTTTGTGTGTTTAATCCAGGAGACAGAGTACTAGTCCTGGTTCCCACTGTAGAGAACACATTTTTGGCAACATGGCATGGGCCATATGAAGTCATTGACAGAGTGGGGGAAGTAAATTACAAAGTAAGACAGCCTGGGAGGCGAAAGGAGGTACAGATTTACCATGTGAATTTACTTAAACCGTGGAAAGAAAGAGAAACACTTGTGGCTATAAAAACAGCAGACCTCCCTACAATGGAGGAGCATGAACCCGTAGTCAATATCTCAGAAACCCTGACTATCCACCAGAAGAGGGAGGTAACAGACTTCATCAGATTAAATAAAGATGTTTTCTCCTCAGTCCCAGGAAGAACTACGATAATAGAGCATGACATTGTCACTGAACCGGGAAAAAGGATAAATCTAAAGCCATATAGAAAACCTGAAGCCCGGAGGGAAGCAATCAAATTGGAAGTAAAGAAAATGCTGGACCTTGGGGTAATTGAAGAATCCCAAAGTGACTGGAGTAGCCCAATTGTGCTTGTACCAAAGCCTGATGGCACAATCAGGTTTTGTAATGATTACCGGAAGCTGAATGCAATATCCAAGTTTGATGCATACCCCATGCCAAGGGTTGATGAACTTGTGGAGAGACTCGGGAGAGCCAGGTACCTTACCACATTGGATTTGACCAAGGGTTATTGGCAAGTGCCGCTTACAGGACGGGCAAAGGAAAAGACTGCCTTCTCTACTCCAGATGGGCTCTTCCAATACAAGGTGTTACCTTTTGGCCTACATGGTGCTCCAGCAACATTTCAAAGAATGATGGACCGGATCTTAAGGCCACATGCTCATTATGCTGCAGCTTACTTAGATGACGTGGTCATACATAGCGAAGATTGGGAGTCTCACTTGCCAAAAGTGCAAGCTGTCCTTAATTCCATAAGAAATGCCGGTCTGACAGCAAATCCGAGTAAATGTACCATTGGCTTGGAGGAGGCCAAGTATCTTGGCTATTCCATTGGAAGAGGAATAGTAAAGCCACAACTTGCTAAAGTTGAAGCCATAAGGAATTGGCCACGACCTATGACGAAGAAACAGGTCAGAACATTTCTTGGGCTTGTTGGCTACTACAGAAGGTTTATCTCCAACTTTGCTACTATAGCAGGTCCTTTAACTGACCTCACTAAAGCAAAAGCTCCAGTAATAGTGAAATGGTCCTCTGAAGCTGAACAGGCATTTCAAAATCTCAAGGAAGCCATCTGTAGACAACCAGTGTTAGTCACCCCTGATTTTTCAAAGGAGTTTGTTTTACAGACGAATGCCTCTGATGTAGGGCTTGGAGCAGTACTTTCCCAGGAAAGTCAAAGTGAAGAGCACCCAATACTATACCTGAGCCGTAAATTCAACCTAGAGAAAAGAACTATTCGATTGTTGAAAAGGAGTGTCTAGCAATTAAATGGGCTGTTGAAACTCTCAAATATTTGTTGGGCAGAAAATTTAGACTAGTTACTGATCGAGCACCTCTCAAATGGATGAGTCAAAATAAGGATAATAATAGTAGAGTTACACGCTGGTTCCTTAGTTTGCAACCCTATCTCTTCTCAGTAGAACACAGGGCAGGAAGTAAACAGGGTAATGCTGATGGCCTTTCACGTATGCATAAGCTTTTGGCCATGGTCGCTCACCCCACTAGGTCTGAGCTGGCTGGGAGGATGTGTGACAGAACCCAAGGCATAGTAATGGAAGGTGTCTATATTCCCTCAAAAGTGATGCAGTGCGGGGTATGGTCTGACAACCCCAGGGAGAATTGTTATGTTTGTTTGCCACATAGAGAAAATATGTGATTTATTTCTGGGTCCCTGGGGTGGAGTATTTGGAGAGTAGGGTGGGCCAGTGCTCCACCCCGCAGTTTGCAGGTAGCACATTATGTCAGAAAGTCCAGTCCAGGAATTCTGTCTGACTCAGCTAGCTACTCACCTGCATATGGTAATTGACAGCAGGTGCTAATAAAATCCCCAGTCAGGGTTTGAGAGGTAGATTTTTGCCAGCAGTAAAGGAAAACTGCAAACACTCTCCTGAGAGACTGAGAGGAATTATATCTAAAGGACAAAGTTTGAAAGGTCTGTGCAATATTACTTTTGTGAAAAGCTACTTAGTGCAGACAGTTGTACTTGTTAGTAAGTGCTCAGTGGAGCAAGCCTCTTTTGTTTTGTTTATGTTTATTTTGCCTGTTTTTGCCAGACCTGATAATAAACAGACTGTATTTTATAAAGCTACAACCTTGTGTGGTGTTTCCAGCTTTGAGGACTGTGTGTTTCCAAGATCCCAGGTCACAATATATATATATATATATATATATATATATATATATATATATATATATATATGTTCTATATATAAAGAACAAAAAAGACTATGAAAAACCGCACTATCCTCTATACTATTATATAAAAAATATTAAATATATTAAAAGATTTTATTGCAACAAGCAAACATAAGTCCACAGGATAAGATGTATCCTAAAGAAGGCTGCAGGACAAAAAAGGTATATGAAGACTCCCAAGATGCCTTCACAAGAGGTAAATAAATGCAAAAGACTATCGGCTAGAGTTAGAGTTTGGCGTTAGCCGTCAAAACCAGCGTTAGAGGCTCCTAACGCTGGTTTTGGGCTACCGCTGGTATTTAGAGTCTTGTAGGTAAGGGTCTAACGCTCACTTTGCAGCCGCGACTTTTCCATACCGCAGATCCCCCTACGCCATTTGCGTATCCTATCTTTTCAATGGGATCTTTCTAACGCCGGTATTTAGAGTCTTGGCTGAAGTGAGCGTTAGAAATCTAACGACAAAACTCCAGCCGCAGAAAAAAGCCAGGAGTTAAGAGCTTTCTGGGCTAACGCCGGTTCATAAAGCTCTTAACTACTGTGCTCTAAAGTACACTAACACCCATAAACTACCTATGCACCCCTAAACCGAGGTCCCCCCACATCGCCGCCACTCTAATATTTTTTTTTAACCCCTAATCTGCCGACCGCACACCGCCGCCACCTACGTTATCCCTATGTACCCCTAATCTGCTGCCCCTAACACCGCCGACCCCTATATTATATTTATTAACCCCTAATCTGCCGCCCCCAACGTCGCTGCTACCTTACCTACAATTATTAACCCCTAATCTGCCGACCGGACCTCACCGCTACTATAATATTTTATTAACCCCTAATCCGCCTCACTCCCGCCTCAATAACCCTATAATAAATAGTATTAACCCCTAATCTGCCCTCCCTAACATCGCCGACACCTAACTTCAAGTATTAACCCCTAATCTGCCGACCGGGCCTCACCGCTACTATAATAAATGTATTAACCCCTAAAGCTAAGTCTAACCCTAACACTAACACCCCCCTAAATTAAATATAATTTAAATCTAACGAAATAAATTAACTCTTATTAAATAAATTATTCCTTTTTAAAGCTAAATACTTACCTGTAAAATAAACCCTAATATAGCTACAATATAAATAATAATTATATTGTAGCTATTTTAGGATTTATATTTATTTTACAGGCAACTTTGTATTTATTCTAACCAGGTACAATAGCTATTAAATAGTTAATAACTATTTAATAGCTACCTAGTTAAAATAATTACAAAATTACCTGTATAATAAATCCTAACCTAAGTTACAATTAAACCTAACACTACACTATCAATAAATTAATTAAATAAAATACCTACAATTCAATCTAACACTACACTATCAATAAATTAATTACATAAAATACCTACAAATAAATTACAAATAAATACAATTAAATAAACTAACTAAAGTACAAAAAATAAAAAAAGCTAAGTTACAAAAAATAAAAAAATTAATTACAAACATAATAAAAATATTACAACAATTTTAAGCTAATTACACCTACTCTAAGCCCCCTAATAAAATAACAAAGCCCCCCAAAATAAAAAAATGCCCTACCCTATTCTAAAATGAAAATAGAAAAGCTCTTTTACCTTACCAGCCCTTAAAAGGGCCTTTTGCGGGGCATGCCCCCCCAAAAAATAAACATACAATACCCCCCCAACATTACAACCCACCACCCACATACCCCTAATCAAACCCCCCTTAAATAAACCTAACACTAAGCCCCTGAAGATCTTCCTACCTTATCTTCACCACACCGGGTATCACCGATCCGTCCAGGCTCCGAAATCTTCATCCAAGCCCAAGCGGGGGCTGGAGATCCATCATCCGGCTGAAGTCTTCTATCAAGCGGCAAGAAGAAGTCCAGAAGAGGCTCCAAAGTCTTCATCCTATCCGGGCAGAAGAGGAGATCCGGACCGGCAACCATCTTCATCCAAGCGGCATCTTCTATCTTCATCCAATGACGAGCGGCTCCATCTTCAAGACCTCCGGCGTGGATCCATCCTCTTCTTCCGACGTCCTAAGTCCGAATGAAGGTTCCTTTAAATGATGTCATCCAAGATGGCGTCCCTCGAATTCTGATTGGCTGATAGGATTCTATCAGCCAATCCGAATTAAGGTAGGGAAAATCTGATTGGCTGATTGAATCAGCCAATCAGATTGAGCTCGCATTCTATTGGCTGTTCCAATCAGCCAATAGAATGCGAGCTCAATCTGATTGGCTGATTGGATCAACCAATCGGATTGAACTTGAATCTGATTGGCTGATTCCATCAGCCAATCAGATTTTTCCTACCTTAATTCAGATTGGCTGATAGCATCCTATCAGCCAATCGGAATTCAAGGGACGCCATCTTGGATGACGTCATTTAAAGGAACCTTCATTCGGACTTAGGACGTTGGAAGAAGAGGATGGATCCGCGCCGGAGGTCTTAAAGATGGAGCCGCTCGTCATCGGATGAAGATAGAAGATGCCGCTTGGATGAAGATGGTTGCCGGTCCGGATCTGCTCTTCTGCCCGGATAGGATGAAGACTTTGGAGCCTCTTCTGGACTTCTTCTTGCCACTTGATAGAAGACTTCAGCCGGATGATGGATCTCCAGCCCCCGCTTGGGCTTGGATGAAGATTTCGGAGCCTGGACGGATCGGTGATACCCGGTGTGGTGAAGATAAGGTAGGAAGATCTTCAGGGGCTTAGTGTTAGGGTTATTTAAGAGGGGTTTGGGTTAGATTAGGGGTATGTGGGTGGTGGGTTGTAATGTTGGGGGGGGGGTTTGTGTTTTTTTTTTCAAGGCAAAAGAGCTGAATTCTTTGGGGCATGCCGCGCAAAAGGCCCTTTTAAGGGCTGGTAAGGTAAAAGAGCTTTTCTATTTTAATTTTAGAATAGGGTAGGACATTTTTTTATTTTGGGGGGCTTTGTTATTTTATTAGGGGGCTTAGAGTAGGTGTATTAGCTTAAAATTGTTGTATTATTTTTATTATGTTTGTAATTAATTTTTTTATTTTTTGTAACTTAGCTTTTTTTATTTTTTGTACTTTAGTTAGTTCATTTAATTGTATTTATTTGTAGGTATTTTATGTAATTAATTTATTGATAGTGTAGTGTTAGGTTTAATTGTAACTTAGGTTAGGATTTATTTTACAGGTAATTTTGTAATTATTTTATCTAGGTAGCTATTAAATAGTTATTAACTATTTAATAGCTATTGTACCTGGTTAAAATAATTACAAAGTTGCCTGTAAAATAAATATTAATCCTAAAATAGCTATAATATAATTATAATTTATATTGTAGCTATATTAGGGTTTATTTTACAGGTAAGTATTTAGCTTTAAATAGGAATAATTTATTTAATAAGAGTTAATTTATTTTGTTAGATTTAAATTATATTTCTCCATCATTGGTGTGTCCGGTCCACGGCGTCATCCATAACTTGTGGGAATATTCTCCTCCCCAACAGGAAATGGCAAAGAGCACAGCAAAAGCTGTCCATATAGTCCCTCCTAGGCTCCGCCCACCCCAGTCATTCTCTTTGCCGTTGCACAGGCAACATCTCCACGGAGATGGTGAAGAGTATGTGGTGTTTAGTTGTAGTTTTTTATTCTACTATCAAGAGTTTGTTATTTTAAAATAGTGCTGGTATGTACTATTTACTCTGAAACAGAAAAGGATGAAGAGTTCTGTTTGTGAGAGGAATATGATTTTAGCAGCAGTAACTAAAATCGTTTTCTGTTTCCACATAGGACTGTTGAGATGAGATAACTTCAGTTGGGGGAAACAGTTAGCAGACTTCTCTGCTTAAGGTATGACTAGCCATATTTCTAACAAGACTGTGTAATGCTGGAAGGCTGTCATTTTTCCCCTCATGGGGACCGGTAAGCCATTTAATAAAGGGCTTAATATGGGCTATAAAACTGGTAGACACTTTTATGGGCTAGATTGATTGCTTTATTTGGGCATTTTATACAGCTTGAGGTTAAAATTCACACTTTATAACTTTGGGGAAGTTATTTTCACGGCAGGCACTGGCTTAGACACCTTCCCAGTCAGGAAGGGCCTTCTTTGTAGTAGGCAGAGCCTCATTTTCGCGCCATTACTGCGCAGTTACTTTTGAGAGCAGGACATGCAGCTGCATGTGTATGGGTCTGGAAGTAGTTGAAAAGGTCCCTAGAAGGCTTCATTTGGTATCGTATACCCCCCTGGGTTTGGTAAAGTCGCAGCAAAGGCTGTAGCTGGGACTGTAGAGGGGTTAAAACTATAAACGGCTCCAGTTTTGTCATTTTAAGGGTTAAAAGTCTAATTTTCGTTCCTTTCGCAATTTCAGGAACGGACCGACCTCCAACTCTGCAGCCTCTAGACAAGAGGGCAATGCTTCACAAACCAAACCAGCTTGTAAACCGATGCAAGGCTGGAACAAGGGTAAGCAGGCCAAGAAGCCTGCTGCTGATACCAAAACAGCATGAAGGAGTAGCCCCCGATCCGGGACCGGATCTAGTAGGGGGCAGACTCTCTCTCTTCGCTCAGGCTTGGGCAAGAGATGTTCAGGATCCCTGGGCACTAGAAATAGTTTCTCAGGGTTATCTTCTGGAATTCAAGGAACTACCCCCAAGGGGAAGGTTCCACATGTCTCACTTATCTTCAAAACAAATAAAGAGGCAGGCATTCTTACATTGTGTAGAAGACCTGTTAAAAATGGGAGTGATACACCCAGTTCCAACTGTGGAACAAGGACTGGGGTTTTACTCAAATCTGTTTGTAGTTCCCAAAAAAGAAGGAACCTTCAGACCAATTCTGGATTTAAAGATTCTAAACAAATTTCTAAGAGTGCCATCGTTCAAAATGGAAACTATTCGAACGATCTTACCTACAATCCAGGAGGGTCAATTTATGACTACCGTGGATCTAAAGGATGCGTATCTACATATTCCTATCCACAAAGATCATCATCAGTTCCTAAGGTTCGCCTTTCTGAACAAACATTACCAGTTTGTGGCTCTCCCATTCGGGCTAGCCACTGCTCTAAGGATTTTCACAAAGGTACTCGGGTCCCTTCTAGCGGTTCTAAGACCAAGGGGCATTGCAGTGGCACCTTATTTGGATGACATTCTGATACAAGCGTCGTCTCTGTCAAAGGCAAAGGCTCACACAGACATCGTTCTGGCCTTTCTCAGATCTCACGGGTGGAAGGTGAACATAGAAAAAAGTTCCCTGTCTCCGTTGACAAGAGTTCCTTTCTTGGGGACAATAATAGATCTTTAGAAATGAAGATTTTCCTGACAGATGTCAGAAAGTCAAAACTTCTAAACGCTTGTCAAGTTCTTCACTCTGTTCCACGTCCTTCCATAGGTCAGTGCATGGAAGTAGTAGGGTTGATGGTTGCAGCAATGGACATAGTTCCTTTTGCGCGAATTCATCTAAGACCATTACAACTGTGCATGCTGAAACAGTGGAATGGGGACTTTACAGACTTGTCATTGTCACGACCGACGCCAGTGTAGTGGGCTGGGGCGCGGTCTGGGACTCCCTGAAAGCTCAGGGTCTATGGTCTCGGGAAGAGTCTCTTCTCCCGATAAACATCTGGAACTGAGAGCGATATTCAGTACTCTCAGGGCTTGGCCTCAACTAGCAAAGACCAGATTCATAAGATTCCAATCAGACAACATGACGACTGTTGCTTACATCAACCATCAGGGGGGAACAAGGAGTTCCCTGGCGATGAGAGAAGTGACCAAAATCATAAAATGGGCGGAGGATCACTCCTGCCACCTATCTGCGATCCACATCCCAGGAGTGGAAAACTGGGAGGCAGATTATCTGAGTCGTCAGACATTCCATCCGGGGGAGTGGGAACTCCACCCGGAGATATTTGCCCAGTGGACCCAATTATGGGGCATTCCAGACATGGATCTAATGGCGTCTCATCAGAACTTCAAGGTTTCTTGCTACGGGTCCAGATCCAGGGATCCCAAGGCGACTCTAGTGGATGCATTAGTAGCGCCTTGGACCTTCAACCTAGCTTATGTGTTTCCACCGTTTTCCTCTCATTCCCAGGCTGGTAGCCAGGATCAATCAGGAGAGGGCCTCGGTGATTTTGATAGCTCCTGCGTGGCCACGCAGGACTTGGTATGCAGACCTGTGAATATGTCATCGGCTCCACCATGGAAGCTACCTTTGAGACAGGATCTTCTAGTACAGGGTCCATTCGAACATCCAAATCTAGTTTCTCTCCAGCTGACGGCTTGGAAATTGAAGCTTGATTTTATCTAAGCGTGGGTTTTCGGATTCTGTGATAGATTCTCTGGTTCAAGCCAGATAACCTGTAACTAGAAAGATTTACTATAAAATATGGAAAAAAATATATCTGTTGGTGTGAATCCAAGGGATTCTCATGGAGTAAGATTACAATTCCTAGGATCCTTTCCTTTCTCCAAGAAGATTTGGATAAGGGATTATCAGCGAGTTCTCTAAAAGGACAGATTTCTGCTTTATCTGTCTTGTTACACAAACGACTGGCAGCTGCCAGATGTTCAAGCTTTTGTTCAGGCTTTGGTCAGGATCAAGCCTGTTTACAGACCTTTGACTCCTCCCTGGAGTCTGAATTTAGTTCTTTCAGTTCTTCAAGGGGTTCCGTTTGAACCTCTACATTCCATAGATATCAAGATGTTATCTTGGAAAGTTCTGTTTTTGGTTGCTATTTCTTCTGCTAGAAGAGTTTCTGAGTTATATGCTCTGCAGTGTATTCCGCCCTATCTGGTGTTCCATTCAGATAAGGTTGTTTTGCGTACTAAACCTGGTTTCCTTCCAACAAAAATATTAACCAGGAAATAGTTGTGCCTTCTTTGTGTCCGAATCCAGTTTCAAAGAAGGAACGTTTGTTACATAATTTAGATGTAGTACGTGCTTTAAAGTTCTATTTAGAAGCAACAAAGGTTTTCAGACAAACGTCTTATCTGTTTGTCGTTTGTTCTGGCAAGAGGAGAGGTCAAAAAGCTACTGCTACCTCTCTTTCCTTTTGGCTGAAAAGCATCATCCGATTGGCTTACGAGACTGCCGGACAGCAGCCTCCCGAACGAATCACAGCTCACTCTACTAGGGCTGTGGTTTCCACATGGGCCTTCAAGAACGAGGCTTCTGTTGATCAGATATGTAAGGCAGCGACTTGGTCTTCCCTGCACACTTTTGCCAAATTCTACAAATTTGATACTTTTGCTTCTTCTGAGGCTATTTTTGGGAGAAAGGTTTTGCAAGCCGTGGTGCCTTCCGTTTAGGTAACCTGATTGGCTCCCTCCCTTCATCCGTGTCCTAAAGCTTTGGTATTGGTTCCCACAAGTTATGGATGACGCCGTGGACCGGACACACCAATGTTGGAGAAAACAGAATTTATGCTTACCTGATAAATTACTTTCTCCAAAGGTGTGTCCTGTCCACGGCCCGCCCTGGTTTTTTAATCAGGTTTGATGAATTTCTTTCTTTAACTACAGTCACCAAGGTACCCTATAGTTTCTCCTGTTTTTTTTCTCCTGTCCGTCGGTCGAATGACTGGGGTGGGCTGAGCCTAGGAGGGACTATATGGACAGCTTTTGCTGTGCTCTTTGCCATTTCCTGTTGGGGAGGAGAATATTCCCACAAGTTATGGATGACGCCGTGGACCGGACACACCGTTGGAGAAAGTAATTTATCAGGTAAGCATAAATTCTGTTTTAACTTAGGGGGGTGTTAGTATTAGGGTTAGACTTAGCTTTAGGGGTTAATACATTTATTATAGTAGCGGTGAGGTCCGGTCGGCAGATTAGGGGTTAATTATTGTAGGTAGCTGGCGGCGACGTTGTGGGGGGCAGATTAGGGGTTAATAAATGTAATATAGGGGTCGGCGGTGTTAGGGGCACATAGGTATAATGTAGGTTGCGGCGGTGTACGGAGCGGCAGATTAGGGGTTAAAAAAAATATGCAGGGGTCAGCGATAGCTGGGTCGGCAGATTAGGGGTTAGGTTAGGGCTTTTTTGCAGGTGTTTTTTTTCAGCTCAAACTGCCCCATTGTTTTCTATGGGGAAATCGTGCACAAGCACGTTTTTCAAGCTGGCCGCGTCCGTAAGCACCGCTGGTATTGAGAGTTGCAGTGGCGGTAAATATGCTCTACACTCCCTTTTTGGAGCCTAACGCAGCCCTTCTGTGAACTCTAAATACCAGCGGTATTTAAAAGGTGCGGGGGAAAAAAAGCCAGCGTTAGCTACACGGGTCGTTACCGACAAAACTCTAAATCTAGCCGTATGTGTCAGCGCCTTCCTTCTGTGGTATTCAGGATAAACAAATATATAAAAGTTGTGGGGTAACTAATCCCCTATCCCCATGCACTTACTTCTCAAGACCTCAATCTATATGAGGTAAGTAGTCACCATTCATAGAAAGCACCCGAAATAGCTGAAAACTCCAGGTCCGTGGTATGATAAATCAGGAACACCGGCAAAGTGAATCACCTGTGCTACAACTGAAGTGCTGATTCGAATGTCCACAGTATGCCCTTCTGTTATGTCTCAGAAAACATGTAAATGGGAAAAAAAATTGGAAATAACCCAAAATAGTGAAGTACGTTTATTACAAATGTGTATGTTACAAGAAAAACTATCACAGTCCCACTCACAATATAGAACCTCAATCGTTATGAGGTAAGAATAGGGCAGATATCATCAGATAGGTTAGGTGGAGAACAAGCATAATAAAACACCTCAGAGTCTCTACTAACTCAATAACATCCGTACAGCATCCCTGACGCGTTTCAAAGTTACCTTCTTCAGAGGGATAGCTATTTTTATATATATATATATATATATATATATATATATATATATATATATATACATACACAGTCATGGCCAAAAATATTGGCACCCCGAAATTCCTGTCAGATAATGCACCACTTTGCCGAGAAAATTGTTGCAATTACAAATAGTTAGGCATTCTCATGTTATTTCTCTTGTTTGTATTGATTGGTATGACACAAAAAAGTGGAGAAAAAAAAGCCAAATCTGACACATTCCACACAAAACTCCAGAAATGGACTGGACACAATTATTGGCACCTTCTCAAAATTGTAAGAAATAATGCATTCCAAATTTGTGATGCTCCTGTAATTTGTAATTAAACTCACCTGTATCAATTAACAGGTGCTGACAATATAGAAATCACACAGGCAACTAGATAAAATGGTGAAAAATTGACTCACCCTTTCTGTTGTTTGTCTCTGTGTGCCACACTGAGGATGGAGAAGAGAAAGAGCAGCAAAGAATTGTCTGAGGATTTGTGAACAGTGTGGAAAAGCATGGACAATCTCAAGGTTACAAGTCCATCTCCAGAGATCCTAATCTTCCTGTGTCCACTGTGCGCAACATTTTCAAGAAGTTTACACTGTAGATAATCTCCCTGGACGTAGACGAAAGAGAACAATTGGTCAACGATTGCAATAAAGGATTGTTCAAATGGTGGATGAAGAACCTAAATCTACTTCCAGACCAATTCAAGCTGACCTTCAGGCACAGTGTCCAAATGTGTCAGCTCGCACTATACATCACAATCTGAATAAAAAGGGATGCTATGGTAGGAGAGACAGGAGAACCCCACTGCTGACACAGAAACATAAAAAAACCAGATTGGAGTTTGCCTAAATTTACCTGAGGACGCCAAAATCCTTTTGGGAGAATGTGCTGTGGATAGACGAAACAAAAATGACAGCTTTTTGGTAAAGCCCATCATTTTACTGTTTTCAGAAAAAGAAATTAGGCTTTTAAAGAAAAAAATAAAAATCCCTACAGTCAAACTTGGTAGAGGTCCACTGATGTTTTGGGGTTACTTTGCTGCTTCAGGCATTGGATGTCTTGACTGTGTGCATGGCATTATGAAATCTGAAGACTACCAAAGAATTCTGTGGTGCAATGTAGGGCCCAGTGTCAGAAAGTTGGGTCTCCGTCAGAGATCATGGGTCTTACAGCAGGACGATGACTCAAAGCACGCATTAAAAAAACTCACCTAGAAATGGGTAAAGACACATCCCTGGAGTTTTGCATGGAATGTGTCAGATTTGGCTTTTTTTCTCCCCACTTTTTGTGTCATACCAATTCAAACAAAAGAAATAAACATGAGAATGCCTAAACATTTGCAATTGCAACAATTTTCTGGGCAAAGTGGAGGATTATCTGACAGAAATGCAGGGGTGCCAATATTTTGTCCATGAATATATATATATATAAATACATACATACATACATACATACATACATACATACATATATACATATATATATATATATAAACACACAAATACACACACACACATATATATATATTTATATACACACACACACACACATATATATTTATATACACAAATACAAATGTTTCTGCACACCTTACAAAATTATTTTATTAATATTACTTAGGGGTGCAGGCAAACAACCAAATACCGTAATTACACAAAATAGAATATTGCTGCACATCCACTTCTATATTATCAAAACATTTTAAATACTGTAAAAAAACACCCAAGCTCAATTTTGTAAGGTATGCAGAAACATTTGTATTTAAAGGAAGACTAACCACCTCATGGTTTCTAGCACCTCACCCCTCCGGTTGCTCAGGTGCTCTCAATATAGGACATTGGAAGTGTGTATAAAGCCAGGGAGGCTCATTCTTAAATGCATAATTGAAGCAGGAATGTTATAGCCCAGAAAGGCATCACATTGCAGTGTTAGGACCAGTCAATATTGGGACACCTTGTAAGTTGGTGACTGGCTTAAGCAAAATATCGCCATATTGACTAAGATCCCAATTTGAAAATATTAGCCTAGGTGATTTTTTGCAATATTTAAAATGTTTTGATAATATGGAAGTGGATGTGCGGCAAATCGGCAATATTCTATTTTGTGTATATATATATATATACAGTGGGACCTCGGTTTGCGAATTTAATGCGTTCTCCGGGACGTTTCATATTGCGAAAAATTCGTAAACCGAAACACGGTTTCCCATAGGAATGCATTGAAAACCAATTAATGCGTTCCGGAGGTGAGAAAAAAGTCAAATAAAGTATTTTATCTGTTCAAAACTCTTTATAAAGTGCACTTTAAAGGCATAAATACTGTGCAGGGACATGATTAATCAAGCAATAACATTTCAAACATCCAACTTTATGTTTTAAAACATCACACATCAACTTTTAAAACATGGCAGACTGTTGGTAACATGGTACAGTACACTTTAACTGTACATAAATAACACGTCAACAGAGAAAACATGGAAAATAGCAAAACAATTTCAACACTGTTTGGAAGATGAGGAGGACGAGGGCAATTGGGCAGCACTAACACAAGCAGGTTCTGCAAAACACACAGTAAAAGGCATGCACAGCACATGAGCTGTAACAGGCATGCACAGCACATGAGCTGGCATGGAAACCACAGTAAAAGCCATGCACAGCAGATGAGCTGTAACAGGCATGCACAGCACATGAGCTGGCATGGAAAACAACCCCACATTGCAAAACACACAGTACAGTACTGTAACAGGAATGCACAGCACATGAGCTGTAACAGGCATGCACAGCACATGAGCTGTAACAGGCATGCACAGCACATGAGCTGGCATGGAAACCACAGTAAAAGCCATGCACAGCAGATGAGCTGTAACAGGCATGCACAGCACATGAGCTGGCATGGAAAACAACCCCACATTGCAAAACACACAGTACAGTACTGTAACAGGAATGCACAGCACATGAGCTGTAACAGGCATGCACAGCACATGAGCTGTAACAGGCATGCACAGCACATGAGCTGGCATGGAAACCACAGTAAAAGCCATGCACAGCAGATGAGCTGTAACAGGCATGCACAGCACATGAGCTGGCATGGAAAACAACCCCACATTGCAAAACACACAGTACAGTACTGTAACAGGAATGCACAGCACATGAGCTGTAACAGGCATGCACAGCACATGAGCTGTAACAGGCATGCACAGCACATGAGCTGGCATGGAAATCACCCCCAGAATGCAGAACACACAGTAAAAGGCATGCAAACAACCAAGCTCAGCTCCCTACCTTTCCACTTCTTGAGATGCACCAAAAAGGCTCCAAAACCTGCTGCAAAAGGCTCCAAAACCTGCTGCAAATGGCTCCAAAAGGCTCCACAACTTGCTGCAAATGGCTCCAAAAGGCTCAACAACTTGCTGCAAATGGCTCCAAAAGGCTCAACAACTTGCTGCAAATGGCTCCAAAACCTCTCCAACACCTCCACACTACACACTCACGTGCTACCCACACTTCAGTATGCAGGGGGCGGAGCTATAAACCGGGACACTTGTTTCGTATTGCGAAAAAAAATTGTAAACCGACGCATTTTTTTAAAGAATTTTCATTCGTAAACCGAATTTTTCGTTTACCGAGGCGTTCGTTAACCGAGGTTCCACTGTATATATATATATATATATATATATATATATATATATATATATATATATATATATACTGTATATATTTCCATTCAAATACCTTTCTATATTCCATATCCCTTTTTACCCTTATAAATTTAAAATTTAAAAATTAATATTAAATATCAGAAAGTGTATTGATGAGTACAATAATTTATTTTATTGTGTTTTGATGTGTTTAGTAAACACTTTACATTAGGTCTTCTGGCGCGCTAATCTGTTGAGGGCAACTGTTTACTTTCAACTTGTAACATGCGCGCTAGTTAGCATGAGCGGGATATTTCTTATCGCAGCCTGTGCTAACTTTAGGTCGCCACTTGTTATCTAGTCCATTAAGGGGAAAAATATACAGTGTACATAGTACAGTGTCCCTTTAAATCTAAAATGTAATTCCTTATAAAATTGTTAATTATGCAAATAGAACCAAAATTGCAATGTACTTTCATTATTTATTTTGCTTGATTTTACTTTAATTTAAATCTGAAAATTGTAGTATAGCCACTCTCCCCCCCCCCATATTTTTTTGCATATCTTTTGCAATCCAGTAAATAATTTCTGATTCATATTTGTCCTTTTAAAATATTTTGTAATACCCACAGAGTATTCAATGTAATCTCTTCATAGGTTTGCAGTGCAAATATGAAAATATCAGCTAAAACACCACATCACAAAAAATACTAAGAAAAAAAGGCATAATGGAAAATACTACTTTAACCATTCATGGGAAGCAGAGTGGAGAAATATGCCTTTTGCATTGTTCTGAGAAATGTTCCAAGTGTATCTGCACTAGGAAAATTCCATGCATTGCTCTAGGACATAAACAGGATGCAAACTGTTCTAAAGTTTTGTCTAAGACAGAGTCCCAAGAGAGCTTCTACTTAAGTCTAAAAATAAAACATTACAAAACGCTGATGGGATGCCCCTTATACTTGCCGCCTACTGACATGTGCAGAGACTGCAATTCAAATATACAAATCCATTTGATAAATAATGCATGATTTCAAAAGCAATACAGCATTATAAATATACAACATATTTACATCTTCATTACTTTTATTTCTATCATCTATCAGGGGAAGGGTTGCCAGGTGTCCATTTTTCCACCAGAAAGTCCAGTATTTTACCAGGCTGTCCAGTAAAACCATCACAAAAATACTGAACACTTAAATGTGTTTTTTGTTGTTTTTTTTATCCATGAATGTTAGTGAAATGTAAAAAGGCCTCATATGCCTAAATACATTACAAATGAGCAGAAAGAAGTGAGGGGCAGACAGAGGGTCAAATCAATTGTGTTTACATGTGTTACTGGCAGCACGGAGGTAAAATGGCTGCTCAGTTGTGAAAAATATACCTTGTGGGTTCAAGAAGAAGAGCTTTAATGGGGGCAATGTGTGAACCCTCCTTCCATCATGCCTAGTCATCGTGCCCAGTGTTTTTGTGGATGAGAGCTGGCAACCCTAATCAGGTGTTGGCAAATTTTGGCCTGGGGGCTAAATCAGGCCTGCTACCTGTTTTTGTGTGGCTTTTTTACTAAGAATGTTTTTACATTTTTAAATACTTGGAATAAATATCAGTAGAAGAATAGTATTTTGTGACACGTGAAAATGATATGAAATTCAAACTTTAGTGTCTATTAAGTAGTTGCAAGAGAGATGGTATGTAGTTAGGGTTGCCACCTCAGCCATCTTTTCCTGGACACTTATGAGTTACACATGCTGCAGGGTAAGCAGGGAGTAACATGAATAGTGCTATCCAGGGTCACTATTTGTGTGCTGTCCAGGGGTGAAATTAATGTTCCCCTCTGCACACCCTGCAGCATGTGTAACTTTTATAAGTGTACAGGAAAACATAGCTGAGGTGGCAACCCTTATTGCTTTACATCACTGCCCAGAGCACTACAATATACATCAACATAATATTCCCAATTCAAAGGAAATATTAGAAGATTTAAAACTGAATCTAATCACAGTAGATTTTTTTTCACAAAAAAATAAATAAAAATAAGAATGAGGCTGCAGCCAAAGCAAGTTTCTGAGTGACCCATATGTTTGTTATATGTTTTGAATTTCATCAATAAAAATGCGTGGAAATGTGTTTTCTATTTGTTACAGACACATCTAGATAATAGCCTTGATTTGCCTCTTGGCCCCTAAAGCTTATAATATTGAATCCCTGGCACTTTACAGAAAACATTTGCTGACCCCTGATCTAGCATATCTAACTGCTTCTTATGTATTGTTATTACACCTTTTCAAGAATTGTTTTGTATTATTGCACTCACTGAGCCTTTTAGCTTTATTTTTGTTTTCATCTTCATTTTAGAAACATTTATCTTTTTCAAGGCTGCTTGCCCTTGTTCCTGACAGTGAGCACATAATCTGTTACACAACAATGTTGTGAAAACAGTCTTTTTAATTGCAAATAATAATATTATTTATCTGATCAACCTGCCTTAAGCTTTATACTCACTGTTTTGCTTTCCTCTAGTAATTAACTGGTAATAAAAGACAGGTAATACTGCTGAAAAAAAATGTTAAATCAAGGACATTAAAAAAAACTACTGCTGATACTTCTACATAAACAAGAAGGGGCATAGCCTTGACTTATGCAGTGTATTTTTTTGTGACATGCAAGCGTACTTCTCAGTATTTTTTTTTTTTTGTTAATTATTTTTTTATTGAGGAAACATAGCACATAGGTACATACATGGCAATTAAAGACACAGACAGTATCTCAAAAATTGACAACAAGGTAAACACAATACCATATCCAAACACACATGGTTGTCTTGGCAGCCAATCAGTTCTGTTCCCCATTTGAGTTTTTAAAGGTTTGCTGTGCCATCAAGGATTTCTAGCTCCACTGAATGGAGCAGTCTTTTTGAAAACGAGGATGACACCAATGTCAAACTGTGATAACAGCACATAAAATAATTTGGTTCAAATACAATGACCAGATAGTCCTCAGAAAAGAATGCAAATATAAACAGGGCAATAACTCCAAACATCTTATAACAAAAAATTACTCTAATACAGTTTTCAGTTCTGGTCAGGTACCCGAAATCAGGATAGACATAGTAAACTTAAATAGGCAAACCAAACTATACATAATAAGGTACATAGGTATAGATACTTTTTCCATTGTATTTAGGGCCCGAAGAATCTTTAAATACATATAAGGGAGAAAGCGGTAAACCGATTCTTCGAACTGATCAGAGGCTACGAAACTCTGCCAAAGTATAAATGCGGAGGAAAAATTACTCATCCCTTACCGCATAAAAAAAGTGGGGGGGGCGGAGTAGTGAGTAGCGGATTAATGATAATATTCTCCACATCTGCTAACCTGCGCCATGAGCAAAACTATTATAGCTAAGATGGACATTAGGCAATACCCAGCCTAAATCCTTTTTACCCAGTGAAGACCATAATAGCATAAGGATACGTGTTAGTGGTTGCTATAACACTGTTCGGAAAAAAAATATATACAGGCTTTATCAATTTTATGCGAGAAGCAACCTATATAATTAGCATTGTAATTCGAAGCACTGGGGGAACACAATGAGGATACCACCCTCAGTTAGGTAGCTAGACATGAAACTTACACACTCCTTATCATATATCTCTTTTAGGTCTGTACTCCAGATCATATTACAGATGCAGAACAGTCATGCAGGAGATAATCAGAGAGCCAACACAAACCAAGATTAGCATATCTAAACAATAAAGACTTATAGCATAGGCTAGTAACTGGCAAACAGTTAATAAGTAAGAACTGTTGGTCTCTAAATCCCTACCACTGCTCTAGAATACAAATGATGACATAGAACTTCTTAAAGCTTATTGGGTTACTATAGGCATAGGATTTACAATAAATATACTCTAGTATGAAGGAATTTTACCTTAAAGTCTCCCTTATTTATCTCTGAAAAATAGATAAACCTAACAGGATAGCATACTAGCATGTCATAATCCAAGTATTAAATATTATAGGTTACATGAATTTATACAGTCCTGCCACAGAATAGAACTTCTTAAAGCTTACTGGGTTACGATAGGTATAGGATTTCTCAGTATTGTTTTTATTGAACTTATTTTTAAAGGGACATAATACTCATATGCTAAATCACTTGAAACTGATGCAGTATAACTGTAAAAAGCTGACAGGAAAATATCACCTGAGCATCTCTATGTAAAAAAGGAAGATATTTTACCTCACAATCTCCTCAGCTCAGCAGAGTAAGTTCTGTGTAAAAAGTTATACTCAGCTGCTCCCAGCTGCAGGTAAAAAAATTAAAAAAAATGAAGAAATGAACAGCAGCCAATCAGCATCAGCAGTGCTGAGGTCATGAACTCTTACTGTGATCTCATGAGATTTGACTTAACTCTCATGAGATTTCATAGTAAGCTTCCTTTACCTTATTGGTGAAATAATATGAGAGTGCACAATGCTAGTCCCTTCAGATGGCCCAGGACAAACACACTAAAATGCTGCTTAGAAATCCTTTACAATGGGAGGTGGCTACTGAGGAACTTTTGAGGTAAAATATCTTTCTTTTTTACATAGAGATGTTCAGGTGATATTTTCTAATCAGCTTTTTACAGCTATGCTGCATCACTTTCAAGTGTTTAAACATTTGGGTATTATGGCCCTTTAAGCCAACAACATTTTCTTTAAATAATATAATGTAGAATTATTATTGTATTAATGGCATTTTAAAATTGAACTATTTATTTGGTTTCCTCAAACTGTGTTTTTAAATCAGATTTACCAGAGATGGGTTGAAAGTTATAGGTTGTGCTCAAGTCAAAGCTGAAATTGAGCTAGAGGGTCCTATCTATCAAGCTCCGAATGTAAGCTCGCCAGAAACAGCAGTTATGAAGCAGCGGTCACAAAGACTGCTGCTCCATAACCTGTCCGCCTGCTCTGAGCAGTCGGACAGACATCGCCGGAAATCAACCCGATCGAGTATGGTCAGGTTGATTGACACCTCCCTGCTGGCGGACAATTGGCCGCGAGTCTGCAGGGGGCGGCGTTGCACCAGCAGCTCTTGTGAGCAGCTGTTGCAATGCTGAATACGGAGAGCGTATTGCTCTCCGCATTCAGCGAGGTCTGGCGGACCTGATACACACTGTCGGATCAGGTGCGCCAGACCATGATAAATAGAGGCCAGAATATTTAGTGCGGTTTGAGACCTGAAGTAAAGTGTAAGGGTTAAAAGTAGTACACTCATCATACTGTATATACACTTTTTAATAAAAAAAATATAATTTAGATATTTATAAAAAAGTTTTTAAAAAAGGTTAAAAGTGAAATTGAGGCCTATTTATTATTGTGCGAGTGGACATGATCCGATATTGCGGATCATGTCCGCTGCACATCGATAAATGCAGACAGCATACGCTCTCAGCATTTATCATTGCACCATTGCAGTGAACTGCTGGTGCAATACCGCCCCCTGCAGATTCGCGGCCAATCGGCCGCTAGCAGGGGGTGTCAATCAACCCGATTGTATTCGATCGGTTTGATTACTGTCAATTTCTGTGCGCCGCCTCAGAGTAGGTGGACAGGTTATGGAGCAGCGGTCTTTAGACCACTGCTTCATACCTTCTGTTCAGGCTCGCCGGAAACACGGGGCATCAAGCTTTATACAGAGCTTGATAAATATGCCAAGGTGTTTGACCGGGAATGTATGTATGTATGTGTGTGTGTATATATATATATATGTGTCTAAATATTTTCTCAATTATGAGTGGTGCGCTAACTGTTGTGCGCAAGGAATAAAAAGTTGCACAATATACATAAAAAATTACATTAAAAAGTACAGTATACACAAAACAACACCATCTAATAAAATTTTAATTGATATTGCATTAAAAAGTTATATGGGCTCAAAGACATGAGGGGGCATATGTATCAATGTGCGAGCGGACATGATACGAAGTAGCGTATCATATCCGCTGCATGTCGCTGCACATCGATAAATGCCAATTGGCCGCTAGCAGGGGGTGTCAATCAGCCTAATCGTATCTGATCGGGTTGATTTCTGTCCGCCGCCTCAGAGCAAGCGGACAAGTTATGGAGCAGCAGTTCCGCCGGAAACAAGCGGCTTCAAGCTCCATACGGAGCTTGACAAATATGCCCCTAGGTATCAGGTGTTAGAAGATAAAAAAAGGACTACAAAGGGCTTTAACATAGAGATACATACATATACATGTCTAAATATGTATATGTATGTGTGCATATATGTATTTATATGTGTATATATTTATTAGAGATGTGCATTCATTTCTGGACAAATACACATTCGTCGCGAATGTGTGATTTTCATTTGGTTTTTATGACAAGAATATATGAAGAATGCACCAGTGAAAAAAAAAAGAAAAAAAAATATTGATGAAAATCATCAGTGTTCATTTGTTTTTTGTTTTTAATATGTTCATACTTACCTTAGCATATTCTCTATGCTCTTCAGAGCACATTAAGGTAAGTATTGTAGTTACAGGTGAACTTTTCACATGTAGCTTTGAAACATTTAGCTTCATTTTAATGAAACCTAATGTAAATGTATAAAGAAAATTCAGTATTCGTTTTGTTTTAAACTAAACGAATACCGAATTGTGCTGCCATTGAATATTTCCCTCAATGTTTGGGATAACATTTTTGTCTGAAACAAAAATTTCTTGGCTGCACATCACTAATATATATTTACAGACATATATACACATATAAACACATAAATACATATGGATACATATATAGATATATACAAGTGCATTGGAGCCCTTTGTTGTCAAGTAGCTGAAAACATGAAAAATCATATTTTATGCAATATTCATATATATAAATTTAAATATGTATTTATGAATAAATAGAACATAACCTTCTATGTGAAGAGCATTGGAATGTGAAATATTAATATTTCTTCTATAAGGTATGACGAGTCCACGTATTTATCCTTTAATTGTGGGATATTATCCTCCTGCTAACAGGAAGTGGCAAAGAGCACCACAGCAGAGCTATCTATATAGCTCCTTCCTTAGCTCCACCCCCTGTCATTCTCTTTGCCTACTCTAAGTACTAGGAAGGGTAAAGTGAAAGAGGTGATAAAATATTAGTTTTTAATTTCTTCAAGCAAGAGTTTTTTGTTTTAAATGGTACCGGTGTGTACTATTTACTCTCAGGCAGCAGATGGATGAAGACTTCTGCCTGGAGGATGATGATCTTAGCATTTGTAACTAAGATCCAGTGATGTTCCCACAGAGGCTGAGGAGTACAGGAAACTTCAGTGTGAGGAACGTTTTCATGCTATATAGCAGTGAGGTATGTTCAGTCATTTTTTCTGGAGAGACTGTGTATTTCAGAAAGGCTGACAGTATCCCCATAAGGGTAAGGGTAAGCAGTAATCCTAAGAGATATAGAAAGGCATTACTAAGCTTGCATAAGGGGCTAATTAAAAAATGGATGACACTGAGTTTTGAATGTTTGTGGGCAAACGTTTTCTGAACTGGGAGTGCTGTTAACTTTTTGTGGGCAATAACATTTTTTGGGCAACTTTATTGAGGGTACACTTGGCTTATTATTTGGGTCTCAGAACCCACATGGCTATTTTAAAACCGCTCTGGTGCGGTTCTTTGAGGCTGTAGAGACATCAAGTGAGATAGGCGGGGCCTATTTTCGCGCCTCAGATGCGCAGTTGTTTTCACTCAGCAAGCTCCAACTCCTGAGGGCCCTTGTGGGTGTTTTGGGCCAAATCAAAGCTTTAACCCCATATTTACAACCCCTGAGGGCAGGTTGGCGCCACAGCAGGGCTGTGGCAAGGTGCTGGGGGTGTTTTTTCCGGATTTAGGCCTTAATTCAATCCGGTTTGCACAATAAAGGGTTAAATGTTAAAATTTCTCGTGGAGCAAATTTAACTACACATATTGAGTCTGCTATCAAAAATTTGAAAAATTTGGTGCATTTTAAAGCAGTTTTGCAGAACGTGTATGCTTTTTTTCTCTTAAAGGCGCAGTACAGTTTTTTAAGATTGTTGTTTTTTCACTAATTAAAGTGTTTTCATGCTTGTTTGTAGTCATTACTAGCCTGTTCAACATGTCTGACATTGAGGAAAGTCATTGTTCAATATGTTTAGAAGCCATTGTGGAACCCCCACTTAGAATGTGTCCCTCATGCACTGAAAGGTCAATAAATTGCAAAGAACATATTTTAGCTACTAAAAGTATGTTGCAGGATGATTCTCAGTCAGAAGGAAATCAGGTTATGCCATCTAATTCTCCCCAAGTGTCACAACCATTAATGCCCGCACAAGCGACGCCAAGTACTTCTAGTGCGTCTAATTCTTTCACCCTGCAAGATATGGCCGCAGTTATGAATACTACCCTCACAGAGGTTTTATCTAAGCTGCCTGGGTTGCAGGGGAAGTGCAGTAGGTCTGGTGTGAGAACAAATGCTAAGCCCTCTGACGCTTTATTAGCCATATCTGATATACCCTCACAATGTTCTGAGTTGGGGGTGAGGGATTTGCTGTCTGAGGGAGAGATTTCTGATTTAGGAAAGATGTTCCCTCAGACAGACTCAGATATGACGGCTTTTAAATTTAAACTAGAACACCTCCGCTTATTGCTCAGGGAGGTTTTAGCGACTCTGGATGATTGTGACCCTATTGTAGTTCCAGAGAAATTGTGTAAAATTGACAGATTTCTAGAGGTTCCTACTTACACTGATGTTTTTCCGGTCCCTAAGAGGATTTCTGAAATTGTTACTAAGGAGTGGGATAGACCAGGTATTCCGTTCGCTCCCCCTCCTACTTTTAAGAAAATGGTTCCCATATCAGACACCATGCGGGATTCGTGGCAGACGGTCCCTAAGGTGGAGGGAGCTATTTCTACCCTGGCTAAGCATACAACTATACCTATTGAGGACAGTTGTGCTTTCAAAGATCCTATGGATAAAAAATTAGAGGGTCTCCTAAAGAAAATATTTGTTCATCAGGATTTTCTTCTCCAACCTATAGCATGCATTGTTCCCATAACTACTGCAGCTGCTTTTTGGTTCGAGGCTCTGGAGGAGGCTCTTCAGGTTGAGACCCCATTAGATGATATTCTGGATAGAATTAGGGCTCTCAAGCTAGCTAATTCTTTCATTACAGATGCTGCTTGCTAAATTAGCGGCAAAGAATTCAGTTTTTTTTGTTTTTTTTTTAAAGTTTTAAAATATTTATTGGAAAACCAAAAGATAGATGTACATGAGACGAGGAGACGCAGCTCCAATGCAATAATTTGACATTCACAAACATAACATAAAGTTGAATACATCTAAAGTGAAAATAAACATTTTGGGTTGTAATAGATTGTTGAGTATGAGTCTGACTTGTCAAGTCTTGATCCATGACCGACAAGTCTAAAGGTATGGGGGGAAGTGGGTCATAATGATTGAGAATCTAGAAAACCTTGAAGAGGGACAGGGAGAAGGAAAGAGGAAGGTGGGTGAAAAGGGTAAATGGGGGGGGGGGGTAGGGGGATAGGCTAAAGACAGAGAAGGAGAGGGAGGGTTGTCCTGATAAGGCATCCAGAAAAACTGAAAAGAGGTGAGACTAAAGGGAGACACAGTCGGGGGTCTATGTGTCCTGAGCGGTCGCGTTGGGCTTCCAGTCTGTGTTGTAAGACTCCTTCCAGTCAGACCAGATCAACTCAAATAGGTCAGATTTATTTAACTTGTAA
The DNA here is from genome assembly GCF_027579735.1 of Bombina bombina. NCBI lineage: Eukaryota > Metazoa > Chordata > Amphibia > Anura > Bombinatoridae > Bombina > Bombina bombina. The sequence continues at coordinate 1,424,939,501 of NC_069499.1, read as the reverse complement.
AAGATATCCTTTTCCATCGTGTACATGTAGGCCATATTATTGCGGATCGCCGCCCAACTTGGGGCTCTTTCCTTCTTCCAGGAGCAAGCAATAGAGTATTTCACAGTCAAAAACAGGTAGATGCAAATATATGCATGGTTTTTAGGAAGTGAGTGTAAGTTTAGGTGAAGAAGGGCTGAGGCAAACAGCCTAGGAATTCTGATGCCCATATCCTGTAGCACCGAGAAGCACTTTTGCCAAAGAGGCTGAATCACGGGACATTCCCACCAAATGTGTAGCGCATTACCCCTATGTCCACGATTTCGCCAACAGTTGGGGGACACGTTCGGGAAAATTTTTGCTAACCTGGTAGGTACATAGTACCAATGGGATAGAAGTTTAAAATAGGTTTCGTATAACGTTGTACAATGGATAGCTTTCTGGGTCAAGGAGAAAGCCCTTTCCCACTCCTCGGGAGACGTGCGCCTACCTATTAGCGTCTCCCAGCGGGACAGGTGGTTAGGGGTTTCTGATCCGCCTAGCAGCGTATAGTGGATAGATAAGGGCCTGCACAATCGCTCTCCCCTGGTCCATATGGACTCCCATAAGGTTAGTGGACGGTTTAGGCTGGATTTAAAACCCCAACTGCAAAGAAAACTCTTGATCCTCTGGTATTCAAAGGGTAAATATGATGGAACCTGATCCTCTGCACTAATTTGAGATAGTTGTTTAAAAGAGTCACGGGGGGCCGTGGAATAAAGGTCCGATATACTATTGATACCTAATTGGGCCCATTTATTTGGATGAGAATCTTGTAAACCCGAGAGGAGGCCCGCCAAGGAGGTAACTGGAGAAGGATGTGGGGCAACGTGAGGATGGTGGCGTATTTTATCCCAAAAGCTGAGACATTCACATACAACAGGATTGGTTAAGGCCAACTCTCTTCGACAATGTGGGGGGGTCCAGATTAGGTCCCGTAAGGTAATTTGGAAAGGCAGTGAGGCCTGTTCTATGGATTTCCATTTGGTATCCGACGACCTAACCCCCCATTGGGAAACATGGGTTAGCATTGCTCCCTCATAATATCGTGTCACTGACGGAGAAGCTATGCCCCCCATGGACTTAGGGAGCTGAAGCACTCTTTGCGCGACTCTGGGAGGTTTATCCATCCAGATAAATTTAGTAAACCCGCTCTGGAATTGGAGAAGCAGGTGTCTCGGTAAGTTAATGGGAAGGCAGCGGAATAGGTACGTCAGCCTGGGGAGGAACAACATCTTCAACGCCGCAATCCTACCCAGCCAGGAAACATGCTGGAGATTCCAGTCCTTCCTCAGGGAGCGGAGGGAGGTTAGGAGAGGAAGATAGTTATCTTTAATTGTTTGTGGAAGGCTACTAGAGATCCTAATACCCAAGTGATGAACGAAATGTTCAGTCCAATTGAATTTATAGGTCTCGGTGAGGGGGGCTAATTGTGTACTGGTGAACCCTTGCGTGTACACTTGCGTTTTTGACAGGTTTAATTTGTAATAAGAATGGGCCCCGAACGTGGTGAGCAAATCAAGAAGTCTGGGGATCCCCCGCTCAGGGTGAGACAGAAAAAGGGTAACATCGTCGGCAAAAAGTGCAATTTTGTGCGAGGTGCCCGACAAGGTGACACCTTTGATTTTGGGGTCAGACCTAATCTGCTCAGCCAACGGTTCTATTGAAAGAGCAAACAAGAGCGGCGAGAGGGGGCACCCCTGCCTGGTCCCATTAGTGATAGAGAAAAGAGAGGAGTGAAATCCCAAGCCTCTCACAGAGGCGGTAGGAGAGGAGTAGAGAGCTTGAACTGCCGCTATGAAATCGGGAGGGAAATGGAATCTCTCAAGGACTGCCCAAAGGTATTGCCATCTGACCCGGTCAAAGGCCTTCTCAGCGTCGAGAGAGATGACCGCGAGCGGCCTCCCGAGTCGTGAGGCGGAAGTGAGTATGTTAAGGAGACGCCTCGTGTTGTCTGGACCCTCTCGAAGGGGTACAAATCCTACCTGATTCGGGTCAATAAGGGAATGGTAGAAGGTTTGAGAGATGATTGGCCAGAATCTTTGAATAGAACTTAATGTCTGTGTTTATCAAAGAGATGGGCCTGTAACTCGCGCAGAGCGATGGGTCCTTGTCCTGCTTGAGGATGGTGATAATGTTAGCCTCAAGAAATTCACTCCCAAAGCTACCTTCCTTTCTAGCCAAGTTATAGAATTTTAGCAGTAATGGGGCAAGTTCCTGGGCAAAGGTCTTATAGAAGTGGGCCGGGTAACCGTCCGGGCCAGGGGCCTTAAAAGACTTTGCGTTCTTAATAACTCTCAAGACCTCTGGAAGAGAGAAGAGGGAGCTCAAGACATCTCGCTGCTCTGGGGCCAGAGTGGGTAACGATAGAGTCTTAAGGTAAGTTTCCATTACCTCTTGAGAAGAGGATCTAGGAGACTCAGCCATGGCTATATTATAGAGCTTGGCATAGTAGTCGGCAAACACCTCACCTATCTGGAACGGGATTTGGAGATGAGATCCCGATGATTGAATGGAATGGATCCTGGATGCCCCTAATCTTTTCCTGATTTTGTTTGCCAGCAGAGTATCGGCTTTATTACCTTTATAGTAAAATATGTGTTTGAGCTTGGTGAGGTTGAGTTGGGTTCTGCGCAGTTCGATCCTGGATATGTTGTCTTTAATCTCAATAATTTGAGAGGTAGTCTCTGCCGAAACTGTAACTCTATTGCACGCCTCTAGTTGTCTCAACTTAATATGGGCCTGTGAGAGAGTGAGGCCTGCCTGCTTTCTAAGATGCGATTGTTTAGTGATAAAAAGACCTCTAATTGTCGCTTTAGCCGCGCCCCATAATGTGTCGTCCCTAACCGAAAGATTATCATTAGTTTGGATAAAGTGGATGATATCTCTACGGAGTTCCTCCCTAAAGGGTATGTCCTCTAGAATCTGGTGGGGCAGTCTCCAATTAGGTCTAATATGAGTGGTGTTAGTGGAAATTATGTCAGCTTGGACTGAGTCATGGTCAGACCAGGGGCAGAGGGAAATTTTGGCCCTCTTAACTAAGTCTAGAGAGTCAGCTGTAGAAAAGATGTAATCGAGCCTGGAATATAATTTGTGAGGATGTGAGAAATGGGTGAAGTCGTGATCCCTGGGGTGTAGGGCTCTCCATATGTCATATAAGCCAGAGGCCGTCATTATTTGGCGGAAACTGTGTGAGAGTTGTTTAGCTAGAGAGGGTGCTGGGTCTGTGGACCTAGGTTTTCTATCCGTCGAGTGGTCCCAGACCATATTAAAGTCCCCTGCTATGAGGACTCTCCCCTGTTGGACTTGAGAAAGGGCATGAAGAATGTGTTTGAGGAAACGTGGCTGTTTGGAGTTTGGAAGATATACGGACACTAGGGTATATGTGACATGATTTATTTTACAGATCAGGATAACATATCTTGCTTGGGGGTCACTAATCACTTGTACCTTTTCAAAGGCCAGGCACTTGTACAACAATATCGCCACCCCTCTGGCTTTTTTAGTGTAAGAGGCAACTTCAATGTGGGTATAGGACTTAGAAATGAGCCTGAGGGGTTCCTTGTCGAGCCAGTGGGTCTCCTGGAGGAATACCACATCAGGGTTGTGATGGCTCAACGTCCTGAGTAGCAGGCTACATTTGTGAGGCGAGTTCAGACCTCTAACATTATGAATCAGAAGCCTAATAGTGGACATAGTCAGTGGTAAGGATGGGAGTGTAGGACTTATTAAGGAATCTAAATTGTGTTGTGGGTCCAGTGGAGGAGGAAAGAGACAGCAAGAGAAGGGGAGGGCGGGAAAAGGAGAGCACCAGAGAGAGTGCTCAAAAGTGTGGTGGAATTAGTCCACCTCAAAGAGTCCTAAAGTGGACTTCTATGTGGGGGCGGAGCAGTTGAGGAGATTACTCTTAGGTACACAATGTAGAGAGCATACCTAACAACAGGCCCGCTCTGCGGTAAGTGAATACTTAAATATAAATTAACACTAAAAAATGCCCTAAGTAAACTGTTAGATAACAACAACATACTAATCAACAGAACATACTTCAACAAAACACGTTCAGCATGTGATGCAAACACTGAACAGTACAGTGGACCTGAGCAACAGTAAACCACCGGGTGGTTGTAAGTGAGGAGCAACATTTGACCCAATTGATGGTTGAATGAGGCTAACCCCAAGAGTTAGGGGGTGCCTGTGGGCTGAGGAAGTTTTGCTCTTTTGGCTCTGCGTTCATTAACAGTCCACTCAGGAGCGGAAGCCCGCAACTTAGGGTAAGGAGGATCCTGTTGAGGAGGTGGCTCAGGTCTGAGCCCCCAGTTAGTGAGGAGAGTTAGGCTTTGGGCTAGAGTTGTAGCTACAAAGGTTTGATTGTCTTTGGAGATAATGAGGCGAGTTGGGAAACCCCATCTACAGGGAGTGCAGAATTATTAGGCAAGTTGTATTTTTGAGGATTAATTTTATTATTGAACAACAACCATGTTCTCAATGAACCCAAAAAACTCATTAATATCAAAGCTGAATAGTTTTGGAAGTAGTTTTTAGTTTGTTTTTAGTTATAGCTATTTTAGGGGGATATCTGTGTGTGCAGGTGACTATTACTGTGCATAATTATTAGGCAACTTAACAAAAAACAAATATATACCCATTTCAATTATTTATTTTTACCAGTGAAACCAATATAACATCTCAACATTCACAAATATACATTTCTGACATTCAAAAACAAAACAAAAACAAATCAGTGACCAATATAGCCACCTTTCTTTGCAAGGACACTCAAAAGCCTGCCATCCATGGATTCTGTCAGTGTTTTGATCTGTTCACCATCAACATTGTGTGCAGCAGCAACCACAGCCTCCCAGACACTGTTCAGAGAGGTGTACTGTTTTCCCTCCTTGTAAATCTCACATTTGATGATGGACCACAGGTTCTCAATGGGGTTCAGATCAGGTGAACAAGGAGGCCATGCCATTAGATTTTCTTCTTTTATACCCTTTCTTGCCAGCCACACTGTGGAGTACTTGGACGCGTGTGATGGAGCATTGTCCTGCATGAAAATCATGTTTTTCTTGAAGGATGCAGACTTCTTCCTGTACCACTGCTTGAAGAAGGTGTCTTCCAGAAACTGGCAGTAGGACTGGGAGTTGAGCTTGACTCCATCCTCAACCCGAAAAGGCCCCACAAGCTCATCTTTGATGATACCAGCCCAAACCAGTACTCCACCTCCACCTTGCTGGCGTCTGAGTCGGACTGGAGCTCTCTGCCCTTTACCAATCCAGCCACGGGCCCATCCATCTGGCCCATCAAGACTCACTCTCATTTCATCAGTCCATAAAACCTTCGAAAAATCAGTCTTGAGATATTTCTTGGCCCAGTCTTGACGTTTCAGCTTGTGTGTCTTGTTCAGTGGTGGTCGTTTTTCAGCCTTTCTTACCTTGGCCATGTCTCTGAGTATTGCACATCTTGTGCTTTTGGGCACAGTGATGTTGCAGCTCTGAAATATGGCCAAACTGGTGGCAAGTGGCATCTTGGCAGCTGCACGCTTGACTTTTCTCAGTTCATGGGCAGTTATTTTGCGCCTTGGTTTTTCCACACGCTTCTTGCGACCCTGTTGACTATTTTGAATGAAACACTTGATTGTTCGATGATCACGCTTCAGAAGCTTTGCAATTTTAAGAGTGCTGCATCCCTCTGCAAGATATCTCACTATTTTTGACTTTTCTGAGCCTGTCAAGTCCTTCTTTTGACCCATTTTGCCAAAGGAAAGGAAGTTGCCTAATAATTATGCACACCTGATATAGGGTGTTGATGTCATTAGACCACACCCCTTCTCATTACAGAGATGCACATCACCTAATATGCTTAATTGGTAGTAGGCTTTCGAGCCTATACAGCTTGGAGTAAGACAACATGCATAAAGAGGATGATGTGGTCAAAATACTCATTTGCCTAATAATTCTGCACTCCCTGTATATTTGATGTTATTTTTTCTGAGAGTGGTGGTGACAGATTGATAGTGGCGTCTCTGTTGCAGAGTGTAAGCCGAGAGGTCAGGAAGAGGCTGTATGTCTTTAAATTTCTCGCTCAGAGATGGTTTCTTGAAGGCTGCCTGCATCAGCCTATCCTTGTATATGAAGCTGTGAAAGCAAACTATTACATATCGCGGTTTATCTTGTGCCACATTTCTAGCACGGAGTGCTCTGTGTGCCCGTTCCATGGTGGCGGTCAAACCCTCTGGACTACCTATCAACTGGTGAAACAGTTCCTTCAAGAAGTCTTGTAGATCGGATGGCGCAACTGTTTCCGGGATGCCTCGAAATCTGATATTATTGCGTCTGGATCTGTCCTCCACATCTGCCACTTTAAGTTCCAATTGAGAGATTTGGTCAGCCAGACATTCAGAGTAGGCTAAGAGATTGGATTGATCCACCACCAAGTCATCTTGTTTCCTTTCTAGAGCATCTACTCTCTCCCCAACTTCTGAGATCTCTTTTTTTAAGCTCCGCAGAACTTCGCTGGATTTCCTGTGTGATGAATTTAGTCTGCGAGGCCAGCAATTTCTTTAATGATTTCTCAGTGATGAAGTGTTGGGAGGCTGTCGCAGATTGGATACTTGATTGGGACTCTTCGCCCTGTGAATCATGATCACTCAACTCTCCTTGTGGATCCATAACTGGGCTCTTGGGTCGTTGTGAGAAGTGGTCATAGACTGTTTTCTTGGTTTTTGAAGCTGATTTAGGGGGCTTCCTACCCAAGTGTGGCATGTTGTTAGGGCTATATGTAGTCGAAGTACTCTAATCCCAGTGAGCCTAGGATAGAATTACAAAAGGCTGTACTGTTCTGCTGCAAAGAAAATAGGTTAGTGAGTCATATCACATAAAAAAGTTATACATTACTCTAAGTGATGCAGAGCGGGGCTGAACGTCAAATAGAATATAAGGCTCACATGTTATTTATGAGCCAGAGGGGCGACTATATATGTCAAGGGGAAGGGTAAATCTTAGTCAGCAAGGGACCCTGGAGGAGAGGTTTGGGTTGGAGCTAAAGCTGAAGTTATAATAGCCAGTCTCACTGAGAAGGCACACATGTGGCAGTAGTAATTATAGGCTAAGCAGTTAACTACCCAAAATGTAAAATGCGAATCTTAGAATTTGTGCTGTAGGTATGACCTGTAGACAGAAACAATCGTTGGACAAATGTTCAAAGTGAAATAACACTCCACTTTGGGCCGGGGGCCCAAAGTACATAGGCTGACGCAGCAGCGATGGTTTCACATAATAATCAGGCAAATTGTTGTGACAGGACAGGTTCTGTAGTCCCACATTGAGGATATGCTGCTAAAATATATCTGCTGAAAAGGACTAGCACCTCAGGGATTAACCGTATCTATATGTTATACAAGTGCAAGTAGCAGTGCTGGCCTAAATAATAGATACTGTCACTGATATTCTCCTGTGGGTGTATATATGGACAAAAGGGCTGTGTGCTTAGATGATAAATCAATTAGCCCATTACCCCTCACTCTGGAAGACACTGTGTACAAATCTATTTCAAACAGGTAGGGTATAAATGTCCTGAAGGGGCCTGCTGTGTTAGCCAATACAGATAGTTCTCCTACAATTCCCTCACACAGTGTCTGGTGAAGTTCTTCTGAGGTGGGTATCAGTATTCTAGACGCCTCGTGGACTCAATGGCCCAGGCCCAAAACTTTGAGGGTGATGTGAGGCACAACTCCTTTGTAGTGAGGTTAAAGCAGCATGAGGGAGGTATATCGGCTTGCTGCCTGTGTGTGCAGGCTGCTATAAGGGCCCGGTGTTGTAAGCAGCGTGTATTTAGGGGCTTATGTGAGGGGGCCACCTCCAGAGGGTCTCCCTGGTCACAATTAGGCAGGATAGGGTTAGAGGCTCTTACCTAATTCAGGTGGTCTACCCTCGTAGCAAGTCACTGCAAGGAAGGATAGCGGCCGGATGGCCACTGCCTCTGGGATCACCCTGTGATTAGTCCCTTTTGGCCCAGATGTGGAGAGATACTGGCGGTTAAGATGACGGGTGTTCGCGCCTTTTCTTTAAGCTGCGCAGCCAGAAGGCCCAGCCGTCTTATGTGCAGGTTCGTGGCTCTGAATACCTCGGCTGAACTCCCGACACAGTCTCCAGCTTAGGAACACACAGTAAGTAACCGCTCCACTGTCTGTCTCTGCTATTTTAGGGTGTCGGGTTGTAGAGGCTCCCAGATGCGCCGAGAAAGAGTGACCAGTCCAGCTCAGTCCCCTCCAACACGGCAGGTGCAGTAAGTTGAACGCTCCGGAGCGGATCCCCGACCCTCCGGAGCGATGTTGGTAGGCAAGACCTGAGAGAAAGCAGGATCTGCAGGTGGCTGTGTCAGACGCTCCGGAGCGGAGCCCCGACCCTCCGGAGTAAGTCACAGTCACGGATTGCCGGGGTGTTTAAAGGCTTCGCAGATCGGCCAATTTTCGGGGTCAGCAGTAACGAGCTACACAGTTAGCCCTGAGAGTTCGTGGGTAGTTGTAGGGAGACCCAGAGTGGATCCCCAACCCTCCGGGTAGAAGTTGATAGTCCTTTCTCGCCCAGTAATAGGTCCCACTCACAGCGGTGTAGTCCGTTGAGACTGATCTAACCTGCCCCGCAAAGGGTTTGTTGGTATAGGTCAAAGTATGACGATATAATGTCCACTTTAGATAGATAACACCTTAGATGGCCTTAAATTATAAATATATAGGCTTTGACAGATCTTTTTTTAGCACTTTTTGCAGGAGCTCGGTGTGTGCACGTCTAGTCTGTGCTGTGGCTAGCTCCGCCCTCAGGTTTTGCCATTTTAGCGCGTAGAGCGTTATAGCTTAAGTCCTGGTCTGCTGATGTATCATCAAAATCTAAGCTTTTAACCATCCCTTTCAAGGGTAAGACCCTATTCGGGCCTGAATTGAAAGAGATCATTTCAGGCATCACTGGAGGGAAAGGCCATGCCCTTCCTCAGGATAAGACAAATAAGATGAGGACCAAACAAAATAATTTTCGTTCCTTTCAAAACTTCAAAGGTGGTCCCTCTACCTCTTCCCCTGCTGCAAAGCAAGAGGGGAATTTTGCTCAATCCAAGTCAGTCTGGAGACCTAACCAGACTTGGAACAGAGGTAAACAGGCCAAGAAGCCCGCTGCTGCTACCAAGACAGCATGAAGGGGTAGCCCCCGATCCGGGACCGGATCTAGTAGGGGGCAGACTTTCTCTCTTTACTCAGGCTTGGGCAAGAGACGTTCAGGACTCCTGGGCTTTAGAAATCGTAACCCAGGGGTATCTTCTAGATTTCAAAGATTCTCCTCCAAGGGGGAGATTCCATCTTTCTCAATTGTCTGTAAACCTGACAAAAAGAGAGGCGTTCTTACGCTGTGTAGAAGACCTATATACCATGGGAGTGATCTGCCCAGTTCCGAAAACAGAATAGGGGCAAGGGTTCTACTCCAATCTGTTTGTGGTTCCCAAAAAAGAGGGGACCTTCAGACCAATTTTAGATCTCAAGATCCTAAACAAATTCCTCAGAGTCCCATCCTTCAAGATGGAGACCATTCGGACTATTTTACCAATGATCCTGGAGGGTCAATATATGACCACTGTGGACTTAAAGGATGCGTATCTACACATCCCTATCCACAAAGATCATCATCAGTTCCTCAGGTTCGCCTTTCTGGACAAGCATTAACAGTTTGTGGCTCTTCCCTTCGGGTTGGCCACAGCTCCCAGAATTTTCACAAAGGTGCTAGGGTCCCTTCTGGCGGTTCTAAGGCCGCGGGGCATAGCAGTGGCGCCTTATCTGGACGATATCTTAATTCAGGCGTCGACTTACCAACTAGCCAAATCTCACAGGGACATCGTGTTGGCTTTTCTAAGATCTCACGGGTGGAAGGTGAACGTAAAAAAGAGTTCACTTATCCCTCTCACAAGAGTGCCATTCCTGGGAACTCTGATAGATTCGATGGACATGAAAATTTTTCTGACGGAGGTCAGGAAATCAAAAATTTTAACCACCTGCCGAGCTCTTCATTCCATTCCTCGGCCGTCAGTGGCTCAGTGTATGGAGGTAATCGGACTAATGGTAGCGGCAATGGACATAGTTTCGTTTGCTCGCTTGCATCTCAGACCACTGCAACTATGCATGCTCAAACAGTGGAATGGGGATTATGCAGATTTATCTCCTCAGATAAATCTGGATCAAGAGACCAGATACTCTTTTCTTTGGTGTTTGTCACAGGATCATCTGTCCCAGGAAATGTGTTTCCGCAGGCCAGCATGGGTCATAGTGAAGACGGACGCCAGCCTATTGGGCTGGGGTGCAGTCTGGAATTCCCTGAAAGCACAGGGTTTGTTGACTCAGGAGGAGGCTCTCCTCCCGATAAATATTCTAGAACTGAGAGCGATATTCAATGCGCTTCAGGCATGGCCTCAGCTGGCTTCGGCCAGATTCATATGATTCCAGTCGGACAATATCACGACTGTAGCATATATCAATCATCAGGGGGGAACAAAGAGTTCTCTAGCGATGATAGAGGTTACCAAAATAATTCGATGGGCAGAGACTCACTCTTGCCATCTATCAGCAATCTATATCCCAGGAGTGGAGAACTGGGAAGCAGATTTTCTAAGTCATCAGACTTTGTGTTTGCACAATTGATTCAGCAATGGGGCACACCAGAATTGGATCCGATGGCGTCTCGTCAGAACGCCAAACTTCCTTGTTACGGGTCCAGGTCAAGGGATCCTCAGGCAGTACTGATAGATGCTCTAGCAGTACCCTGGTCGTTCAACCTGGCTTATGTGTTTCCACCATTTCTTCTCCTTCCTCGTTTGATTGCCAGAATCAAACAGGAGAGAGCTTCAGTGATTTTGATAGCACCTGCGTGGCCACGCAGGACTTGGTATGCAGACTTGGTGGACATGTCATCTCTTCCACCATGGACTCTGCCACTGAGACAGGACTTTCTGAATCAAGGTGCGTTCCAGCATCCAAATCTAGTTTCTCTGCGGCTGACTGCTTGGAGATTGAACGCTTGATTTTATCCAAGCGGGGTTTCTCTGAGTCGGTCATAGATACCTTGATTCAGGCTCAAAAGCCTGTCACTAGGAAAATGTATCATAAGATATGGCGTAAATATCTTTATTGGTGCGAATCCAAGGGCTATTTTGTCCTTTCTCCAAGAAGGATTGGAGAAGGGGCTATCAGCTAGTTCCTTAAAGGGACAGATATCTGCTTTATCAATTCTACTGCACAAGCGTCTGGCAGATGTTCCAGACGTTCAGTCGTTCTGTCAGGCTTTAGTTAGAATCAAGCCTGTGTTTAAAACTGTTGCTCCGTCATGGAGTCTGAATTTAGTTCTTAAAGTTCTTCAAGGGGTTCCGTTTGAATCTATGCATTCCATAGATATTAAGCTTTTATCTTGGAAAGTTCTGTTTTTAGTTGCTATCTCTTCGGCTCGAAGAGTTTCTGAACTATCTGCGTTGCAATGCGACTCGCCTTATCTTGTTTTCCATGCTGATAAGGTGGTTTTGCGTACCAAACCTGGATTCCTTCCTAAGGTTGTTACTAATAGGAATATCAATCAGGAAATTGTTGTTCCTTCTCTGTGTCCTAATCCTTCCTCTAAGAAGGAGCGTCTGTTGCACAACTTGGACGTGGTTCGTGCTTTGAAGTTTTACTTGCAAGCAACCAAGGATTTCCGTCAAACATCTTCTTTGTTTGTTGGCTATTCTGGAAAACGTATAGGCAAAAAGCTACGGCTACCTCTCTTTATTTTTGGCTGAAAAGCATCATCCGTTTGGCATACGAGACTGCTGGACAGCAGCCTCCTGAAAGGATTACAGCTCACTCTACTAGAGCGGTGGCTTCCACATGGGCTTTTAAAAATGATGCTTCTGTTGAACAGATTTGTAAGGCTGCGACTTGGTCTTCGCTCCATACCTTTTCCAAATTTTACAAATTTGATACTTTTGCTTCTTCGGAGGCTATTTTTGGGAGAAAAGTTCTTCAAGCAGTGGTGCCTTTTGTTTAACCATCTGTCTTGTCCCTCCCGTTCATCTGTGTCCTGTAGCTTTGGTATTGTATCCCACAAGTAAAGGATGAATCCGTGGACTCGTCGTACCTTATAGAAGAAAAGTACATTTATGCTTACCTGATAAATTAATTTCTTCCATGGTACGACGAGTCCACGGCCCGCCCTTTCATTTTAAGACAGATTATATTTTTGATTTTAAACTTCAGTCACCTCTCCACCTTTTAGTTTCTCCTTTTTCTTCCTGTACCTTCGGTCGAATGACTGGGGGTGGAGCTAAGGGAGGAGCTATATAGACAGCTCTGCTGTGGTGCTCTTTGCCACTTCCTGTTAGCAGGAGGATAATATCCCACAAGTAAAGGATGCATCCGTGGACTTGTTGTACCATAGAAGAAATTAATTTATCAGGTAAGCATAAATTTACTTTTCATATTGGGTAAAACGCATTTGAGAAAACACAATTGGGGATTTGTTGGGTGTCACTTTTTTCCTACTTTTTGCACTCCATTTAAGTCTATCGGAGAATACCTTAATGCGGTTTTGATATTGTAACTTCAGCTTTTTGGACGCGTCAGCATAGCGCTCAAGTGAAATCTTTTTACTTTCAGCTTGTAATATGCAAGGTACTCAATACGTGCAAAAATCCGGAGTAGAGCGAGCGGGAATGATAAATATATAACTGTATATATTTATATAGGTATACTGTATAGCTATAGATAAATAATTTACAAAAAATAATATATATATATATATATATATAAAACACAGGAATGGACCGCACTCACAGACTGGACTGGGTACACATCCTAAGCCACTGTTAACTCCACAGCCCTGAACACTGACAGACAGCTGCAAAGTTCCCAGCAACCCAGGCAGTTAACCCTTGAGCAACCTGGGTGTCAGGTCCGCAGGGGAGCATTACAAACATTAACACAAAACACAAAAAACCCAGCACTCACTAGCAGATTCACAGCAATGTTTAAAAGCAAAACTGGGGGAAGTCAGTTACGTTCATTCCTGTGTTTTGTATTTACATAGGGGAGGTTACAAAAGCCTGTGTCACCCTGGGAGGTTCCCAGTTGGTTTGTTTGGAAGTATGCATTGTGTGGGTGCTGGTTAGGGTCCCAGGAAGGGGGAGACCTTGTCGTGGTCCTGGGCTTGATCCTTTGGCGCCAAATGTAACTGACTTCCCCCAGTTTTGCTTTTAAACATTGCTGTGAATCTGCTAGTGAGTGCTGGGTTTTTTGTGTTTTGTATATATATATATATATATATATATTAATTAATTAGAATTTTTAGGGAGAGAAAATTACAGTCAGGCTCCCATATTGCAACTTTTGGGTAAATTGCCTGATATAAATATAAACCTGGATAACGCTAGATAAACCAGGTCCTGGTGCAGACCCCAAATATTTTATTGAGTTCAAATATATTTATATAAGTAAATATATATTGCACACAGCAGAGCTATACGAGATGCTGTATTTAAAGTAGGGGATTGCAGCACTCAGTAGTAACTTCTCAAATCTAATATGTAGAGACAAGCTGAAACAAAGTATCAAAACAGAGGGTCACACACAGATGGTCCAATTGACGTGTAACGCATTTATTCATACATGTTTAACCTAAACCTAAATATGCCACTGCAGTGGAAACCTGTTTCAATACCTAAACTCATGTATACAAGGTACATGAATGACTATCACAAATGTTTGCAAAAATATACATTCAATAAAATAAAACATAACATCAGGAAATCAATCAAAATTGAAACAAAATGTCCCAAATAAAGCAAAAGTTCCACAAATCTTGTGTTAGTTATGGTGAAATTTCTTATTGACAAAAAAGCAACATCTGAGTTCATCCAGAAAAAGTACTGTTATTGGAGAAACAGCTGACAGATTCGAGGTAAAAGCGTCCTCCTATGTCAGCACTTATAAACCATGAGTGTTAGATAATAGCATCTGGCTATTTCCAAATTGCGGCAATAAAGGATAAAGAAAAACGTATACAACCTCTTCCAAGTTAGGATAGGTCCCAGGCAGCACAGACCGGGTTCCGGTTTCTTTAGGCACCGACTTGAAGCATACCATATGAAGTGAGTCAGGACCTGGCATCCGGCTTATGTCTCACCCAGATCACTCGTCCCGTTTCTTGACACTTTCGTTTGTGCAATCTGAACTTTGAGACTTTATACTGGGTAGATCCACTTTCATTCACCTCTGCCGACCTTTTTCCAGAAACAAAGTGTTATTGATCAACACCAATCCGGGTACTTGCTTGCTGCCGCTAAAACTTTCAAATGACTGTGTCGACGCGCGTTTCGCCCCACAATGCTTTGCGTCAGGGCCTCGTCAGGACTGTCAGTCACAGGTGAACTCTCCTTCCATTTAAATCTGTTACCAATTTTAAGGAAGCAAATAGGGCGTATATACACCAGCCAATAGGAAAGGTCATTTAACAACACCACTGTTGAGATTTCCTTGCTTGTATACACCGGACAAAAACATTGATATTTACCTTGTTTATACAAAGTATGACAGACTAAAGAAAAGGAGATAAAACAAATGAGTTTAAACACTGTCAAAGGGACCAAGTGATGCAGAGCCTTCAATGAATTATTTTAATTTTATTTAAAACTCCTCAAATGCAATAATTTTACATAAATTGTTTTGAGGTATTAAAAATAATAATCTGGACGAACATTACTTTCTTCATATTTGTGCTTAGGCTTTTTAAGGAATGATAGAAATGTAAAAGGAATCATCTTACAAGTTATTTATTATTGCTTATTAGGACTACCTAGGTTGATTTGTCACATTATTTGTGTTTTCAACCCAGGAAAGACCTAAATTCAATTCTTTCATTTAAGCCATAAGGGGACACTGTTTTTAACACATAAGTCCACCTGGCTTCTTTTTTTAGAAGACATATATTATTGTCCCCTCCTCTGCCACTTGTCAGTCCTTGATCAATACCAACAAATTTTAAAGATGCAGTGCTGCTATTGTGTGCATCTTTGAAATGTCTTGCAACACTAGTATCTCTTTCAAAGAGTATGTCATCTCTATGCTCCTGTACCCTGTCCTTGAACATCCGTTTTGTTTTTCCAACATAGAACAGGGGACAGGAGCATTGTAAGAGATACACCACTCCTACTGTGTTACAATTTGAAAAACACCTTATTTCAAAGTTATTATTAGTATTTGCCGAAAAAGTTTTACACTTTAGCATATAGGGACAATACACACAATGTCCACATGGGAAACTGCCTTTAACTTGTTGGTATTTAGTTAGCCAGTTAGTTGTGGGTTCTGACCTTACAAATCTGCTTTTAACCAACTTCTCTTTTAAGTTAGGAGATTTTTTTGCGGTCAAAAGGGGTCTTTGACCCACTTGTTCAGCAATTTTTTCATCAAATGACAGCAAGTGCCAATGTCGAGACAAAATGTCTCTCAAAATCTGCCATTGGCAGTTAAATGTGGTTATAAATCTTGTGTTGCTATCCGTAGTAGCCTTGACTTTATTTGAATAAAGGAGATCATTTCTATTTAATTTCCGTACTTTGTTAAGGGTGAATTTTATTAGTTTGTTCGAATATCCTCTTTCAATGAATTTTTCACACATTATTTGAGCATGATGCTCAAATTTTGTTTTTGAAGAACAATTTCTCTTCAGTCTCAGCAGTTGTCCAAAGGGAATGCCTCTTTTGAGTGATTCCGGGTGGCTACTGGAAGCTTCTAGTAAGCTGTTTGTTGCTGTGGTCTTTCAATGGTTTTCAGTGGTTATTTTATTACCTTCTTTTTTGATACAAATATCCAAGAAAGGTAATTCTTTCACACTGAATATATGTGTCAACAAAATGTTCCGGTCATTTCTATTTAATGAGTCAATAAATTCTACTAGACAGGCCAGGGGGCCATCCCAAAACATGAGGATGTCGTCCACATATCTAAGCCAAAGGGATACATGGGAACCGAACACCTTCCCAAACTTTTCAAAGATGTCAAGCTCCCATGCCCCCAAGTGTAAGCATGCGTATGTGGGTGCACAGACGGCTCCCATTGCTGTCCCCCTGACCTGTCTATAAATTGAGCCATCAAATTCAAATACATTGTTCTCCAGGATAAACCTTAGCAACTTAATGACAAAATCAGTATGATTGTTACTTTCTGAGCCTCTAGATCTCAAAAAGTGTTCACTTGCACCAATCCCCACCTCATGAGGTATAGAGGAATAGAGACTTTCAACGTCAAGTGATACAAGAATAGTATCAGTTGAAACAGATATGTCATCAATTTTTCGAAGGAGATCTGGGGTGTCCTTAACATAAGAGGGCAGTGATAATAGGAACGGTCTTAAAAAGAAATCTACATATTGTCCGATGTGTTCACTGATGCCTCCTATTCCCGATACTATTGGTCTCCCCGGTGGGTGAGACTTATTTTTGTGAATTTTCGGGATAGTGTAAAAGGTAGGCATCACTGGACACACCGGATTAAGGAACTTGAACTCATCAAGGGAAATGAGACCTTCAATTTTGGCTCCTTGTAAAATATGATACAATCTCAATTTCATATTTGACAAAGGATTTTTAGGTAGTTTTTCATACTGAGTTCTGTCCAACAATTGTCTTTTTGTGGGGATTGGTGCAAGTGAACACTTTTTGAGATCTAGAGGCTCAGAAAGTAACAATCATACTGACTTTGTCATTAAGTTGCTAAGGTTTATCCTGGAGAACAATGTATTTGAATTTGATGGCTCAATTTATAGACAGGTCAGGGGGACAGCAATGGGAGCCGTGTGTGCACCCACATACGCATGCTTACACTTGGGGGCATGGGAGCTTGACATCTTTGAAAAGTTTGGGAAGGTGTTCGGTTCCCATGTATCCCTTTGGCTTAGATATGTGGACGACATCCTCATGTTTTGGGATGGCCCCCTGGCCTGTCTAGTAGAATTTATTGACTCATTAAATAGAAATGACCGGAACATTTTGTTGACACATGTATTCAGTGTGAAAGAATTACCTTTCTTGGATATTTGTATCAAAAAAGAAGGTAATAAAATAACCACTGAAAACCATCGAAAGACCACAGCAACAAACAGCTTACTAGAAGCTTCCAGTAGCCACCCGGAATCACTCAAAAGAGGCATTCCCTTTGGACAACTGCTGAGACTGAAGAGAAATTGTTCTTCAAAAACAAAATTTGAGCATCATGCTCAAATAATGTGTGAAAAATTCATTGAAAGAGGATATTCGAACAAACTAATAAAATTCACCCTTAACAAAGTACGGAAATTAAATAGAAATGATCTCCTTTATTCAAATAAAGTCAAGGCTACTACGGATAGCAACACAAGATTTATAACCACATTTAACTGCCAATGGCAGATTTTGAGAGACATTTTGTCTCGACATTGGCACTTGCTGTCATTTGATGAAAAAATTGCTGAACAAGTGGGTCAAAGACCCCTTTTGACCGCAAAAAAATCTCCTAACTTAAAAGAGAAGTTGGTTAAAAGCAGATTTGTAAGGTCAGAACCCACAACTAACTGGCTAACTAAATACCAACAAGTTAAAGGCAGTTTCCCATGTGGACATTGTGTGTATTGTCTCTATATGCTAAAGTGTAAAACTTTTTCGGCAAATACTAATAATAACTTTGAAATAAGGTGTTTTTCAAATTGTAACACAGTAGGAGTGGTGTATCTCTTACAATGCTCCTGTCCCCTGTTCTATGTTGGAAAAACAAAACGGATGTTCAAGGACAGGGTACAGGAGCATAGAGATGACATACTCTTTGAAAGAGATACTAGTGTTGCAAGACATTTCAAAGATGCACACAATAGCAGCACTGCATCTTTAAAATTTGTTGGTATTGATCAAGGACTGACAAGTGGCAGAGGAGGGGACAATAATATATGTCTTCTAAAAAAAGAAGCCAGGTGGACTTATGTGTTAAAAACAGTGTCCCCTTATGGCTTAAATGAAAGAATTGAATTTAGGTCTTTCCTGGGTTGAAAACACAAATAATGTGACAAATCAACCTAGGTAGTCCTAATAAGCAATAATAAATAACTTGTAAGATGATTCCTTTTACATTTCTATCATTCCTTAAAAAGCCTAAGCACAAATATGAAGAAAGTAATGTTCGTCCAGATTATTATTTTTAATACCTCAAAACAATTTATGTAAAATTATTGCATTTGAGGAGTTTTAAATAAAATTAAAATAATTCATTGAAGGCTCTGCATCACTTGGTCCCTTTGACAGTGTTTAAACTCATTTGTTTTATCTCCTTTTCTTTAGTCTGTCATACTTTGTATAAACAAGGTAAATAGCAATGTTTTTGTCCGGTGTATACAAGCAAGGAAATCTCAACAGTGGTGTTGTTAAATGACCTTTCCTATTGGCTGGTGTATATACGCCCTATTTGCTTCCTTAAAATTGGTAACAGATTTAAATGGAAGGAGAGTTCACCTGTGACTGACAGTCCTGACGAGGCCCTGACGCAAAGCATTGTGGGGCGAAACGCGCGTTGACACAGTCATTTGAAAGTTTTAGCGGCAGCAAGCAAGTACCCGGATTGGTGTTGATCAATAACACTTTGTTTCTGGAAAAAGGTCGGCAGAGGTGAATGAAAGTGGATCTACCCAGTATAAAGTCTCAAAGTTCAGATTGCACAAACGAAAGTGTCAAGAAACGGGACGAGTGATCTGGGTGAGACATAAGCCGGATGCCAGGTCCTGGCTCACTTCATATGGTATGCTTCAAGTCGGTGCCTAAAGAAACCGGAACCCGGTCTGTGCTGCCTGGGACCTATCCTAACTTGGAAGAGGTTGTATACGTTTTTCTTTATCCTTTATTGCCGCAATTTGGAAATAGCCAGATGCTATTATCTAACACTCATGGTTTATAAGTGCTGACATAGGAGGACGCTTTTACCTCGAATCTGTCAGCTGTTTCTCCAATAACAGTACTTTTTCTGGATGAACTCAGATGTTGCTTTTTTGTCAATAAGAAATTTCACCATAACTAACACAGGATTTGTGGAACTTTTGCTTTATTTGGGACATTTTGTTTCAATTTTGATTGATTTCCTGATGTTATGTTTTATTTTATTGAATGTATATTTTTGCAAACATTTGTGATAGTCATTCATGTACCTTGTATACATGAGTTTAGGTATTGAAACAGGTTTCCACTGCAGTGGCATATTTAGGTTTAGGTTAAACATGTATGAATAAATGCGTTACACGTCAATTGGACCATCTGTGTGTGAGCCTCTGTTTTGATACTTTGTTTCAGCTTGTCTCTACATATTAGATTTGAGAAGTTACTACTGAGTGCTGCAATCCCCTACTTTAAATACAGCATCTCGTATAGCTCTGCTGTGTGCAATATATATTTACTTACATAAATATATTTGAACTCAATATATATATATATATATATATATATATATCATGTACACAAGAGAGAGACGTACCTGGAATATAATCCTGGTACCAAAAAGACAGGGTTTCAGCACTCTTTTTTAGAAAAACTCACAAATCACTTAAATGTAATTCAATAACTTTAATCGTGGCAGTCAAATCCCACACATCATGGGAATAGATCCATGCAAATATTAAAACATATAAGCATACAAGTTCGGCTCATGAATGACAGCTCAAAAGAACCTGACCGTTCAGGGGTACACGACAAAGCACATTTTTGGCAAAATATGAATAGCAATAGTTTTGCTTAAACACAGGGTTGTATAATAGACCACTACACCCAACTGCCACAGAACCCCCCACACAAATGACTTGGAAGGTATATCCTGGGCAGATATAAAGACCGGGATCTAAGTGGTAGACATAGCAAAACCTGTGTTAGGCACTTTGTAAAGAATGGTTACACTGTTTGGAATGTACACAATTACTGTAATGAACAAAGTATCGTTTGTTATATCAAGTGAGACCTCCTCTGGCTTAGCTACACCCAGCTGCTCACAGCACCCCTACAAGTAAGGGGCTAATTGCTGCGCAGGTTACAAACGGGATCTAAGCAAGCCAGCAGGTGAGCCCCCTGAATATGTACATAAATAAACAAGTGGGTACCGGTTGTAAAAGTAGTGCAGTTTATGCAATGTTGTTTAAATTCACATTCCGTATATACACACACAGTTCCACAGAAAAAGTCTTCAAGGCAAGATGCAAAGATGTTAGCATAAAGATGTCGCAAGTAGATTAGTATTTCCACATATAGGCAAGTAAAAGTCAAGTTGTGTATTATAAAGCACAGTCTAGGCAAGAAATGTATGACTCCAAGCGAAGACAGATATCAAGATATTAGTCTTGGTATAAGACAAGGCAGCGCCTTTTCCAACTTAACATAGTGCCGTTAGTTTCTTCAACATGGTCACCTATTCCATATCAGTATTTTTCAGGTGTCAACATGTTATACTTATACGACCTTGCTTTCAGATGTTTTTTTGCCAGGTATCCACAATGGTGTGTACTATCCCCACTTGTTAGCATTCCATGCCGGTAGCGATCTCCATCGCCAACACCAAACACAGCGGTGCTCCACGTGTATCACGTGACCTGGTCGGCTCCACCAATGCTGACGCGCGTTTCACCCGCTCGACTGGAATTCAGACCGGGCTTCGTCAGGGCGTAATACTGCTTTGATCTACACATCCTGTTTTATAGATCGATGATGTTGTGCCTCTGCTGGAAGGTGAAAGTTTAGCATACTGCTAAAGGCAGCTTTCAATCTTAAGCGGTTACATTTATTTACAACCTTATATTTCAAAATTTAAGAAGCATAACCCAAGTTAGAAAATGTTACATATTTGTTACAACATTTATACTTGGTTGCTATAGAGATAAAAACATTACAATCTGTCATTCTAGAATTAACATATTCTTTTCGATATCTTGTATTTAATAGAATCTGCTTATTTAATGTTATGTAAAATGGAGTGTAAAAGCAAATGCTTCTCCATATCGACACTCCATTCTACCATAAACACAATCTCATAGGAAGCAGGCCATATCCAATTTATCGTTGAGACCATTTGGAATTTGTGTCCCAAGGATTGATATCCACCTGCATTCCTTTCTTAGGAGGGTTTTGTCCCGTTTATGATGCCTTTGTCTATACCCACGAATCTGAGTGAATCAGGATTACAATTATGTGTCAGTTCAAAATGTTTTGCCATTTGCCTTTACATCATCTCTGTGTTCAGAGATGCGGTCCTTTATCGCCCTCCTCGTTTCTCCCACATAGAAAAGTGGGCAGTCGCTAAAAGTGGTAAACACTTTCGAACACAATACGAATTTCCCCAAATTGAATGAAGAAATAAAGGATCAGATAGCTAGGCTACAAAATGATATAAAACTAAGAAAAGGAAGGAAGTTCTCAAGGGATAATGACGACTATAAAAACAACAAAGTCTATAGCTACCTAACTACAAAAGGAACATATGACTCTGGGACGGATAGCTCTGATATAGAAATTGATCAACATAAAAATACTTTTGATAAAAAACAGTCTTTTTTAGGGGAAGGAGGAGAGGTGGTAGGAAGAGAAGGAGGGGGTCTGAGTTTAAACTCAGAAGAAAGACGCTACCCCTCGAGGCAAAGATACCAGCAGAGTCACGATCAGGGCCAAAGGAACTATCGCCAGGGCAGACCGAGGCGGTCTCGAGGTCCCAGGGGCTACTCGAACTAGCTGATAATAATATTAAGGTAATCAACCTGTCCTCTTTTAAACTGAACTACACACACATAGAGGTCCTGAAAAGGGGTCTTTCATTTTGCCCTACAAATAATTTGGATAAGTTTAATTTCTTAAAAGATTTATTTGCAAGGCGTATTGTACTTTCACAAATTATGAAGGGCAAGAGCAAACACCTAGTTGAGGATGTCTCACTTACTCGAGAGGATAATACAACAATATTAGCCCTGCAAGAATTACTAACTGACTCTGAAGGTAGCCAGCAGACCTCATCACAGGATGAGGATATAGGTACTAATGTACATATTTCCTCAAACCTAAAAGCGAAATCAAAATATATGCCACAACTATCCATGGTCCCAGCAGTAAATATTTTTGTTAAACAAGTAGAGAAAGACCTACAGAATATATCCATCACTGGTTTGGTAGATGATAATCTTAACAAAGCTGAAAGAAAGGCTCTCAATGACCTAATGAATGCCAAAGGGGTGGTCATAAAGGCGGCCGATAAAGGCGGCAACCTGGTCTTATGGGATGAGCAGATGTACGTACTGGAAGTAAAAAGACAGCTATTGGATAAGAGACAATATCAGTGTCTTACATTCAATCCTACTTCTTCTATACAAAATGCACTATTCTTTGTTTTGAAAGGAGCGAAGGACAAAGGTGTAATAACTCTTATCAGAGTTCAAATATCTTTATCCTGATCATCCAATAATGCCAGTTTTTTACTGTATCCCTAAGATACACAAGAACCCCACAAATCCACCCGGCCGCCCCATAATAGCAGGTATAGGGAGCCTAACTGAAAACCTTGGGAACTATATAGATCACTTTTTAAGACCCTTCCTTACGACCATGCCCTCATTCGTTTTAGATACAGCCGACTTCCTGAGAAAGGTTGAAGGCTTGAGTGTTCCTAAAGGGGCATTCTTGGTTTGTCTTGACGTTGAAGGACTCTATTCGTCCATCCCGCACGAAGTGGGCATTGAGGCAAGTAAACATTTCCTCATGAAAAGAGGAATTTATGCCCAGAAGCATACAGACTTTGTTGTCGAGCTACTTAGGTTTGTATTAACAAATAATGTATTTATGTTCGACAGCAAGGTATATAAACAACTAAGAGGCACAGCGATGGGTGCCACCTGCGCACCTACATACGCCTGCCTACATCTAGGCGTATGGGAAATGGAGGAAGTGTTTCAGAGCCCCCTATTTGAGGAAAATATCCACATATGGTTGAGATATGTGGATGACATTTTCCTCATCTGGGAGGGCTCTGAAAGCCTCCTAAGAGAATTTGTCGACACCTTAAATGTAAATAATAGAAACATCTCTCTTACTGTTCAGTACAGTAAAGAGACAATTGCATTCTTAGACATTGAGGTGAAATTGGAAAAAGGGGTGGTTTCAACCGAAAACTTTCGCAAATCCACTGCGACCAATAGCCTATTAATTGCCTCTAGCCATCATCCCAGCCATTTGAAAAAGGGAATACCCAAAGGTCAATTCCTAAGGCTTCGTAGGAATTGCTCTAGTAAAGAGAAATATCTAAAACATGCGTTAGAAATGGAACTAAGATTCCTGACTAGAGGGTATTCCAAGAGAGTGGTTAAAGGGGCATTTAATAATGCTTTACATATGGATAGGGAGAAACTTCTTTTGCCCACACCAAGGAGTAATGAATCTAAAATAAGATTAATTACTGACTACAACTGCCACTGGAACTCCCTGAAAGGTATTCTTGCAAAAAACTGGCACATTCTCACTAGTGATACAGGGGTAAAAAAGGAAGTAGGTGACTTCTCAAATATTACTGCTAGACGGGCCCCTAAGGATAAGTTGGTGAGGAGCCAATATTTGTCCAAAACAGGACAAAACAATTGGCTTACAAAACATAGATCCATAGGTAACTATCCCTGTGGAAAATGTGTGACATGCAAATTCATGCGCAAGACAAAAGAGATAAGAACGAATACGAGAAAAACCTTTCAGATTGAAACACTTTGTGAACTGTGATACTGAGGGGGTCGTATATCTGCTGTCCTGTGACTGCCCACTTTTCTATGTGGGAAAAACGAGGAGGGCGATAAAGGACCGCATCTCTGAACACAGAGACGATGTAAAGAATAAAAATCCTAAAAGTAATGTGGCAAAACATTTTGAACTGACACATAATTGTAATCCTGATTCACTCAGATTCGTGGGTATAGACAAAGGCATCATAAACGGGAGAGGAGGGGATAATGACAAAACCCTCCTAAGAAAGGAATGCAGGTGGATATCAATCCTTGGGACACAAATTCCAAATGGTCTCAACGATAAATTGGATATGGCCTGCTTCCTATGAGATTGTGTTTATGGTAGAATGGAGTGTCGATATGGAGAAGCATTTGCTTTTACACTCCATTTTACATAACATTAAATAAGCAGATTCTATTAAATACAAGATATCGAAAAGAATATGTTAATTCTAGAATGACAGATTGTAATGTTTTTATCTCTATAGCAACCAAGTATAAATGTTGTAACAAATATGTAACATTTTCTAACTTGGGTTATGCTTCTTAAATTTTGAAATATAAGGTTGTAAATAAATGTAACCGCTTAAGATTGAAAGCTGCCTTTAGCAGTATGCTAAACTTTCACCTTCCAGCAGAGGCACAACATCATCGATCTATAAAACAGGATGTGTAGATCAAAGCAGTATTACGCCCTGACGAAGCCCGGTCTGAATTCCAGTCGAGCGGGTGAAACGCGCGTCGGCATTGGTGGAGCCGACCAGGTCACGTGATACACGTGGAGCACCGCTGTGTTTGGTGTTGGCGATGGAGATCGCTACCGGCATGGAATGCTAACAAGTGGGGATAGTACACACCATTGTGGATACCTGGCAAAAAAACATCTGAAAGCAAGGTCGTATAAGTATAACATGTTGACACCTGAAAAATACTGATATGGAATAGGTGACCATGTTGAAGAAACTAACGGCACTATGTTAAGTTGGAAAAGGCGCTGCCTTGTCTTATACCAAGACTAATATCTTGATATCTGTCTTCGCTTGGAGTCATACATTTCTTGCCTAGACTGTGCTTTATAATACACAACTTGACTTTTACTTGCCTATATGTGGAAATACTAATCTACTTGCGACATCTTTATGCTAACATCTTTGCATCTTGCCTTGAAGACTTTTTCTGTGGAACTGTGTGTGTATATACGGAATGTGAATTTAAACAACATTGCATAAACTGCACTACTTTTACAACCGGTACCCACTTGTTTATTTATGTACATATTCAGGGGGCTCACCTGCTGGCTTGCTTAGATCCCGTTTGTAACCTGCGCAGCAATTAGCCCCTTACTTGTAGGGGTGCTGTGAGCAGCTGGGTGTAGCTAAGCCAGAGGAGGTCTCACTTGATATAACAAACGATACTTTGTTCATTACAGTAATTGTGTACATTCCAAACAGTGTAACCATTCTTTACAAAGTGCCTAACACAGGTTTTGCTATGTCTACCACTTAGATCCCGGTCTTTATATCTGCCCAGGATATACCTTCCAAGTCATTTGTGTGGGGGGTTCTGTGGCAGTTGGGTGTAGTGGTCTATTATACAACCCTGTGTTTAAGCAAAACTATTGCTATTCATATTTTGCCAAAAATGTGCTTTGTCGTGTACCCCTGAACGGTCAGGTTCTTTTGAGCTGTCATTCATGAGCCGAACTTGAATGCTTATATGTTTTAATATTTGCATGGATCTATTCCCATGATGTGTGGGATTTGACTGCCACGATTAAAGTTATTGAATTACATTTAAGTGATTTGTGAGTTTTTCTAAAAAAGAGTTCTGAAACCCTGTCTTTTTGGTGCCAGGATTATATTCCAGGTACGTCTCTCTCTTGTGTACATGATACATTTAAATTAAGGGTCTGCACCATATCTATTTTGAGTTGCTTGGACATTAAAGTCGCAATTAACTTAACTCAACTAGCAACTGCGTCCTTCCTAGTTGTTCTTGATTATATATATATATATATATATATATATATATATAAATATCTGTTTAAAAATAAAAAGAACATTTTCTTCTGTGAAGAACATAAGAATGTAAAGTATTCCTTACGCACCTTCGGGTTTAGCGCAGTGTCGGTTTAGCTCACAAGCGATAACTAATAGATTTTTATTGTGGCATGTCCCATATAAGTGGGAAGTTAACTTGTAATACACACGCAAATCTGGCTGTGCTAATTTTTTACTTCAGCACAGTTACCGTGTGAGCAAAAATATGTTGAGCACTATAATTTAGTTTTTAGTCAGAAGTAATTTTTTTAGGAGTACTTGCAACTTGTGTCCTGTCCCTGTGTCAATAACAAATTAGTGGTTTACAGATGCTGTCAACTTACATTTAATCACCACAACAATGCACCTCCTGTGGGACCATGTTAAAATCAGGTTTAATCAGGTTAATCTTTTCAACTAGTTAAGCAGTATTGCCCCCTAGTGTGCAAAATTCATTCTGCACTTCATTACACTCAAAGAAATAAGAAAACAGCAGAAAATATAATGTTAAAGTACATTGAAAACAGAGAGAAGAAAGTGCTTGTAAATAATAAAAATGATGTATGTACAGGAAGCTTATAAATAACTGTTAAATTAATGCTTTATGTGTAATGAGTTTAATCAGCTAGGTGTTCAAACATATAATCCCATTCCTAAACTATAAGGGTCACCAGCTGTCAATGGGCAATCAGCAAAGGATCTGGAGATAAAAGTTGGTGGGTTCACAATCAGACCTCATATTTAACCCATAACCTACAGCCTCTTAGTTACATGCTCACATTATAGCTCAGATCAGACCATCAGCCCTGTAGGCAGTTAACCATATGGCAAAATCAGGTCTCAAACTCAACCTCATCAGTGATGTGTCCAGTATCTTTACATATATTTTACTGGACAGCCAGATAAAATAGTGCACACCTGGCAGCCCTAAATACCAAACAGATGACTTAACAAGAGCTAACAGGGTTGTGGATCCAAATGGTGGCACTAAATTAAATGAATTCCTATGAAGATAGAAGTTAAGTATTTCTATTATAAGAACAGCTTTTGTTGAAACCCTTTTTGAAAGTGCAAGGTAAATGCTACCTTTACAGTAAACATACCATGAGGGATGCATTAAATATGACAAGTGCTGACTGTATGTACCAAACGTAATATAATGAGCCCTACATGCCTTCATACCTTCCCCTCAAAGTATTTTTATTATACAATCCTCCTGGATTTTAAATAAAGATATTTATTTTAAAAATGTATTGCGGCTTAGCAGATTCAGTAAGTCTCCGCATTCTGCAGAGTTAAATCCAACCTTTATTTGATTAGAAAGCATGGAAAAATGACCTCTTTAAAGGGATAGGAAATAAACAATATATATTTTGTGATCCAAGCAGAGCATACCACTTTAAAAAAAATTCCAATTTACTTATATTATCAGATTTGCTTTGTTCCCATTATCTTCTGTGTGTAAAATATACCTACAGTCATGGGAAAAAGAAAGTACACCCCCTGAATTCTATGGTTTTACATATCAATACATAATAACAATCATCTGGTCCTTAGCAGGTAAAATTAGGTAAATACAACCTCAGATGAACAACAACACATGACATATTACATTGTGTCATGATTTAGTTAACAAAAAAAAGCCAAAATGGAGAAGCCATGTGTGAAGAACACCCTTACTGCTTCCATAGGAATTAAGATGTGAAGTAGCAGCCAGGTGCTGCTAATCAAATGCCCTTGATTAATTGATCATCAGCAAGTGTGACCACCTCTATAAAAACCAAAGTTTTAGCAGTTTGCTGGTCTGGAGCATTCAGGTGTGTGTTAACACAATGACAAGGAGGAAAGACATCAGCAATGATCTTAGAGAAGCAATTGTTGCTGCCCATCAACCTGGGAAGGGTTATAAGGCCATTTTCAATCAATTTAAAGTCCATCATTCTACAGTGAGAAAGATTATTCAAAAGTGGAAAACATTCAATACAGTTGCCAAACTTCCCAGGAGTGGATGTCCCAGGAAATTCACCCCAAGGTCAGACCCTGCAATGCTCAGAGAAATTGCAAAAAACTCAAGGGTTACATCTAAGACTCTACAGGCCTCAGTTAGCATATTAAATGTTAAAGTTCTTGACAGTACAATTAGAAAAGACTGAATAAGTATGGTTTGTATGGAAAGATTGCCAGTAGAAAGTCTCTTCTCTCTAAAAAGAACATGGCAGCACGGCTTAGGTTTGCCAAGTTGCATCTGAGCAAACCACAAGACATCTGGAACAATGTCATTTGGACAGACAAGACCAAAGTGGAGATGTTTAGCTATAAAGCACAGCGCCACATTTGGTGAAAACCAAACACAGCATATCAGCATAAACACCTCATAGCAACTGTCAAGCTTGGTGGTGGAGGGGTGATGATTAGGTTTATTTTTGCAGCCACAAGACCTGGGCACCTTGCAGTCATTGAATTGACCATGAACTCCTCTGTATACCAAGTATTCTAGAGTAAAGTGTTAGGCAATCTGATTGACAGCTAAAGCTTAGCCAAAATTGGGTCATGCAACAGAACAATGATCCCAACTAAGCACACCAGCAAATCTAAAACAGAATGGCTGAAAAAGAAAATAATCAAGGTGTTGCAATGGCCCAGTCAAAGTCCAGACCTCAACCCAATTGAAATGCTGCGACGGGACCTTAAGAGAGCTGTGCATAAACTAATGCCTGCAAACCTTAATGAACTCAAGCAACGTTGTAAAGAAGAGTGGGCTAAAATTCCTCCACATCGATGTGAGAGACTGATAGTCATACAGAAAAAGGTGGTTCTACAAGCTATTGAATCATAAGGTGTATTTAGTTTCTCACACATGGCTTTATTTTTGTTACATAAATCATGACACAGTGTAATATGTCATGTGTTGTTGTTCATCTGAGGTTGTATTTACCTAATGTTAAGACCTGCTAAGGACTAGATGATTTTAATTAAGAGGGTGTACTTTCTTTTTCCCATGACTGTAGGTAGGCATCTGGAGCACTACATGGCAGGAACCAGTGCTGCCATCTAGTGCTCTTGCAAATGGATAACATTCTTGCAAAACTGCTGCCATATAGTACTTTAGAAACGGGCTGGCTCCTAAGCATACATCCCTGCTTTTACCAAGATACCAAGAGAACAAAGAAAAAATGATAATAGAAGTAAATTAGAAAGTTGTTTAAAATTGCATTAAAATTAAAAATGTTGTGTTTCATATCCCTTTAAGTCTTTGCTAAAGGACCAGTGGTGTCCTCAGAAATTTGTTCTGGGGGGTGCACTTCCAGGTTTGTCATAGGCGGATTTAGGTGAGATGTGGGTGGGGCTAGATGTAGCCTGTGCGCGGTGGCAACTGCAGTGGCCGTCTAGGCAGAGTGGTGGCAACACCACTGAAAGGGACATAAATAACTTTTTTCCCACTGTAATTATACTCTAATTGTGGGCCTTTCAATTCCCATAAAAATTGAAAGTTTAGGCTTCAGCAGCCTAACACTGCTACATTCTAAACATACAGATTACAAGTGCCGCAGTAAATTTAAATTTTTCGGTAGCGAAAACATCACTAGCATTAGGTTTTTTGCACTTCTTGGGTTCCGGTTCTTGGGTTGAAAAAAATCATTATTTTGCGCTAGCGGTAGCCCCAAAAGTGCAAAAATCGTTTGGCGGAGTTTTCGCGTGTATGTACACCTAACACCCTACTTGTGAAAAGGAAAAAAAAAAATAAAAAAACCCTGACACCCTACTATAAGCCCCTAGCCTAATAACCCCTCATCTGCCATCCACCCACATCACGATAAATAAATAATACTATTAACCCCTAAACCGCCAGCCCCCCACATCGCAAAGTACCTAAATAAACTATTAACCCCTAAACCCCCCCATTGCTAAGTAATAAACTATCATCTAAACCCCCTAACCTAACACCCCCTAACTTAACCCAAATTAAAACACCTATAAATAAACTAAATTAAATCCTAACTACCTTAAAATTGAATAAAGCCTAATCTTACCTTTAAAAAACTACCTTTACTGAAAGAAAAAAACTACTATTATAAAAAGAATACATTACAAAAGAAATAAAATCTGCCATTTACAAAAAATGATAACCTGTCCAAAAGCGATCAGCTCTTTTTGTGCAAAAAAATTTATAAATAATATATATATATATATATATATATATATATAAATATATTTATGTGTGTATATGTATTTTCAGACATATATACACAAATAAACACATTCATACATATGTACACACATACAGACATACATATAAGTGCATTGGAGCCCTTTGCATTTAAGTAGATGAAAACATGCAAAAACTTATTTATGCAATATTCATATTTCATAAAGTGTTATAGTGTGTATTTACTGTAAATGTTTCACATTCCAATGTTCTGTACATAGCAGAATATGTTCTAAATATTTTTGAGTATATATTCCTATATATATATATCTGTATATATCTACAGGGAGTGCAGAATTATTAGGCAAGTTGTATTTTTGAGGATTAATTTTATTATTGAACAACAACCATATTCTCAATGAACCCAAAAAACTCATTAATATCAAAGCTGAATAGTTTTGGAAGTAGTTTTTAGTTTGTTTTTAGTTATAGCTATTTTAGGGGGATATCTGTGTGTGCAGGTGACTATTACTGTGCATAATTATTAGGCAACTTAACAAAAAACAAATATATACCCATTTCAATTATTTATTTTTACCAGTGAAACCAATATAACATCTCAACATTCACAAATATACATTTCTGACATTCAAAAACAAAACAAAAACAAATCAGTGACCAATATAGCCACCTTTCTTTGCAAGGACACTCAAAAGCCTGCCATCCATGGATTCTGTCAGTGTTTTGATCTGTTCACCATCAACATTGCGTGCAGCAGCAACCACAGCCTCCCAGACACTGTTCAGAGAGGTGTACTGTTTTCCCTCCTTGTAAATCTCACATTTGATGATGGACCACAGGTTCTCAATGGGGTTCAGATCAGGTGAACAAGGAGGCCATGTCATTAGATTTTCTTCTTTTATACCCTTTCTTGCCAGCCACGCTGGCATGTTTTTCTTGAAGGATGCAGACTTCTTCCTGTACCACTGCTTGAAGAAGGTGTCTTCCAGAAACTGGCAGTAGGACTGGGAGTTGAGCTTGACTCCATCCTCAACCCGAAAAGGCCCCACAAGCTCATCTTTGATGATACCAGCCCAAACCAGTACTCCACCTCCACCTTGCTGGCGTCTGAGTCGGACTGGAGCTCTCTGCCCTTTACCAATCCAGCCACTGGCCCATCAAGACTCACTCTCATTTCATCAGTCCATAAAACCTTCGAAAAATCAGTCTTGAGATATTTCTTGGCCCAGTCTTGACGTTTCAGCTTGTGTGTCTTGTTCAGTGGTGGTCGTCTTTCAGCCTTTCTTACCTTGGCCATGTCTCTGAGTATTGCACACCTTGTGCTTTTGGGCACTCCAGTGATGTTGCAGCTCTGAAATACGGCCAAACTGGTGGCAAGTGGCATCTTGGCAGCTGCATGCTTGACTTTTCTCAGTTCATGGGCAGTTATTTTGCGCCTTGGTTTTTCCACACGCTTCTTGCGACCCTGTTGACTATTTTGAATGAAACGCTTGATTGTTCGATGATCACGCTTCAGAAGCTTTGCAATTTTAAGAGTGCTGCATCCCTCTGCAAGATATCTCACTATTTTTGACTTTTCTGAGCCTGTCAAGTCTTTCTTTTGACCCATTTTGCCAAAGGAAAGGAAGTTGCCTAATAATTATGCACACCTGATATAGGGTGTTGATGTCATTAGACCACACCCCTTCTCATTACAGAGATGCACATCACCTAATATGCTTAATTGGTAGTAGGCTTTCGAGCCTATACAGCTTGGAGTAAGACAACATGCATAAAGAGGATGATGTGGTCAAAATACTAATTTGCCTAATAATTCTGCACTCCCTGTATACCTATATATAATTGTATATATATATATATATATATATATATATATATATATATATACATATATATGTATATATATGTATAAATATATATTTTGTACCAAAATACCATCCACTATATGTAGAAATATATATTTATGAATCAATAGAACATATTGTGCTATGTGAAGAACAATGGAATGTGAAATAATCATATTTTCATGTTGGGTTTTGCTCCATTGACTTCTATTGGGGACTACGTAATCGTGCATGTGATATCCTAAGTTTGGCTTCTTACGTTAGGATAGCGCGTAAGCAAAAACAGTTTCAACTCATTATATGAGCCCAACCGAAAGCTTACTTCTAGCTTAGTTAATGCTCTAGCGGGAGCGTTAAGTAGCAATCCGCTTGTAATCTAGCACTTAGGAGTGAGGTCTTTTTTCCCATCTCGGATGCATTGATTGAGTTTTCTTTAAGAATTAACTGTCACCTAGATTACAAGTTTTGCGCTATAGAGGGTAATTAATGAACGCAACACAAATTGCGTTATTTCACCCTCCATAGCGCTGCCATTACGAGTCTTTGAAATGCCAGCTTGTGCGTGTGATATGGTTGCGTTGAGTTCCATACCTCTGCTTTGATGTGCTCATGCACGCTTTCCCCATAGACATCAATGGGGAGAATGTGTTAGAAAAAAAAAAAATAACACCTAAATCATGGAATGAAAAAGCTCTGTAATGCAACCCCATTGATAAATAAAAAGAGAGAAGCGCTCAACCTGGAAACGAACAATAGCATAATAGCTTGTTCTATGGCTAATTACCACCCAAGAAGCAGCCTCTTTTTCCTTAACATGTGCCTTTCACAGAGAACTTTCCTGAAGCATATCAGTCTGATCCTGACTTTACAGTGCAGTCCAGCCCCGAAATACCAGGCATTTCCTCTCTGAAAAATGCTTCTTGGGTGGTAACTAGCCACAGAACAAGCTATTATGCTATTGTTCGTTCCGGTTGAGCGCTTCTCTCTTTTTATTTATGCATGTTATGACACTAAGGGAAGTCTTCCTAAGTGTGATGCTGGAATCCAGACGTGGACCCGTTGCTCAGTGTGCCTAGAGGGATATGACTGCACCTCACTGATGAGACCCACAATAGGCAGAAACATACGTCTGGGGTTTTGCGGTTTCTCTCGTTCAGAGAGGGATTGCCTTGTATTTTGGGGCTGGACTGTACTGTGAAGTCATTATCAGATTGATATGCTTCAGTAAAGTTCTTGGGTGGTAACTAGCCACAGAACAAGCTATTATGCTATTGTTCGTTCCCAGGTTGAGCGCTTCTCTCTTTTTAATTATGCAACCCCATTGATATCTATAGGGAAAAAAAAAGTTAAACTTAACACCCTAGCATAAACCCCATGTCTAAATACACCTAATCTGCCGCTCCCGACATCGCCACCACTAAATAAAGTTATTAACCCCTAAACCTCTGGCCTCCCACATCACTGTCACAAAATAAACCTATTAACCCCTAAACCACCGGCCCCCACATTGCAACAACCTAAATAAAACTATTAACCCCTAACCCTAACACCCCCTAACTTTAACACAATTAAAATAGAGCTAACTTAAAGTCACCATTATTAACCAAATAATACTTATTTAAAACTAAATACATACTTACCTGTGAAATTAAACCTAAGCTAGCTACAATATAACTAATAGCTATATTGTAGCTAACTTAGGTTTTATTTTTATTTCACAGGTAAGTTTGTATTTATTTTAACTAGGTAGACTAGTTAGTAAATAGTTATTACAAACTTACCTGTGAAATAAAACCTAAGCTGCCTTACACTAAAACCTAACACTACAAAAATAAAAAAAACCTACCATTACAAAAAATAAAAAACACTAAGGCCTAGATTTAGAGTTCGGCGGTAGCCGTAAAAACCAGCGTTAGAGGCTCCTAACGCGGGTTTCTTACGCACTCCGGTATTTAGAGTTTATTTACCGCCACTCAAAATACACCTAACGCTCACCTTTCTACCGCCACCTCAGACCCAGTAGTAAACATATACCGACAAAAAAAACATCCACGAATCACAAAACAAATATTACACAAAGTACACTTACACTCATACAAACACGACACTATCTTTATTTCTTCTGTTATGTGTGATCAGTCCACGGGTCATCATTACTTCTGGGATATAACTCCTCCCCAACAGGAAATGCAAGAGGATTCACCCAGCAGAGCTGCATATAGCTCCTCCCCTCTACGTCAGTCCCAGTCATTCTCTTGCACCCAACGACTAGATAGGATGTGTGAGAGGACTATGGTGATTATACTTAGTTTTTATGACTTCAATCAAAAGTTTGTTATTTTAAAATAGCACCGGAGCGTGTTATTACTTCTCTGGCAGAGTTTGAGGAAGAATCTGACAGAGATTTTTTACTATGATTTTAACCGGAGTCGTTAAGATCATATTGCTGTTCTCGACCATCTGAGGGAGGTAAAGGCTTCAGATCAGGGGACAGCGGGCAGATGAATCTGCATTGAGGTATGTGGCAGTTTTTATTTTCTGAATGGAATTGATGAGAAAAGCCTGCCATACCGTTAAAATGACATGTATGTATACACTTCAGTATTCTGGGGATGGTATTTCACCGGAACTACTGTGTTAAAGGTCACTAATCCTTTTAATAACTATTCTCATGTTAAACGTTTTTGCTGGAATGTAGAATCGTTTACATTGCTGAGGTACTGTGTGAATAAATATTTGGGCATTATTTTCCACTTGGCAGTTTTTTGCTTTATTTGTGACAGTTTCGTTTCTCTTCACTGCTGTGTGGGAGAGGGAGGGGCCGTTTTTGGCGCTCTTTGCTACGCATCAAAAAATTCCAGTCAGCTACTTTTATATTTCCTGCATGATCCGGTTCATCTCTGACAGATCTCAGGGGTCTTCAAACTTCTTTGAAGGGAGGTAAATTCTCTCAGCAGAGCTGTGAGAATTCTTATAGTGACTGTGTATAAAAAACGTTTTGTTTTCTTATGTACAAATTTAATTAGTGTTGTTTTTTACTAATGGGAACAAACCTTTGCTAAAAGTTGTGTTGTTTTAAAGTTTGATGCAATAACTGTTTTTCAGTTCATTATTTCAACTGTTATTTAATCGTTAGTACCTCTTTGAGGCACAGTGCGTTTTTTTGCTAAAAAAGATTATAACCAAGTTGTAAGTTTTCTTGCTAGTGTGTTAAACATGTCTGACTCAGAGGAAGATATCTGTGTCATTTGTTCCAATGCCAAGGTGGAGCCCAATAGAAATTTATGTACTAACTGTATTGATGCTACTTTAAATAAAAGTCAATCTGTACAATGTGAACAAATTTCACCAAACAGCGAGGGGAGAGTTATGCCGACTAACTCGCCTCACGCGACAGTACCTGCATCTCCCGCCCGGGAGGTGCGTGATATTTTGGCGCCTAGTACATCTGGGCGGCCATTACAGATAACATTACAAGATATGGCTACTGTTATGACTGAAGTTTTGTCTAAATTACCTGAACTAAGAGGCAAGCGTGATCACTCTGGGGTGAGAACAGAGTGCGCTGACAATGCTAGGGCCATGTCTGATACTGCGTCACAGCTCGCAGAGCATGAGGACGGAGAGCTTCATTCTGTGGGTGACGGTTCTGATCCAAACAGATTGGACTCAGATATTTCAAATTTTAAATTTAAATTGGAGAACCTCCGTGTACTACTAGGGGAGGTCTTAGCAGCTCTCAACGATTGTAACACTGTTGCAATACCAGAGAAACTGTGTAGGTTGGATAAATACTTTGCGGGTACCGGCGAGTACTGACGTTTTTCCTATACCTAAGAGACTAACTGAAATTGTTACTAAGGAGTGGGATAGACCCGGTGTGCCGTTCTCACCCCCTCCAATATTTAGAAAGATGTTTCCAATAGACGCCACCACTCGGGACTTATGGCAAACGGTCCCCAAGGTGGAGGGAGCAGTTTCTACTTTAGCTAAGCGTACCACTATCCCGGTGGAGGATAGCTGTGCTTTCTCAGATCCAATGGATAAAAAATTAGAGGGTTACCTTAAGAAAATGTTTGTTCAACAAGGTTTTATATTACAACCCCTTGCATGTATCGCGCCGATTACGGCTGCGGCAGCATTTTGGATTGAGTCGCTTGAAGAGAACCTTAGTTCCTCTACGCTAGACGACATTACGGACAGGCTTAGAGTCCTTAAACTAGCTAATTCTTTCATTTCGGAGGCCGTAGTACATTTAACCAAACTTACGGCTAAGAACTCAGGATTCGCCATACAGGCACGCAGGGCACTGTGGCTAAAATCCTGGTCAGCTGATGTTACTTCTAAGTCCAAATTACTTAATATACCTTTCAAGGGGCAGTCCTTATTCGGGCCCGGTTTGAAAGAAATTATCACTGACATTACGGGAGGTAAGGGCCACGCCCTACCTCAAGACAAGGCCAAAGCTAAGGCTAGACAGTCTAATTTTCGTCCCTTTCGGAATTTCAAAACAGGAGCAGCATCAACCTCCACTGCACCAAAACAGGAAGGAGCTGTTGCTCGTTACAGGCAAGGCTGGAAGCCTAACCAGTCCTGGAACAAAAGCAAGCAGGCCAGGAAACCTGCTGCTTCCCCAAAGACAGCATGAACCGAGAGCCCCCGATCCGGGACCGGATCTAGTAGGGGGCAGACTCTCTCTCTTCGCCCAGGCCTGGGCAAGAGATGTTCAGGATCCCTGGGCACTAGAGATCATATCTCAGGGATACCTTCTAGACTTCAAATTATCTCCCCCAAGAGGGAGATTTCATCTGTCAAGGTTGTCAACAAACCAGATAAAGAAAGAAGCGTTTCTACGCTGCGTACAAGATCTGTTAACAATGGGAGTGATCCATCCGGTTCCGTGGTCGGAACAAGGACAAGGGTTCTACTCAAACCTGTTTGTGGTTCCCAAAAAAGAGGGAACTTTCAGGCCAATCTTAGATTTAAAGACTCTAAACAAATTCCTAAGAGTTCCATCGTTCAAAATGGAAACTATTCGGACAATCTTACCCATGATCCAAGAGGGTCAGTACATGACCACAGTGGATTTAAAGGATGCTTACCTTCACATACCGATCCACAAAGATCATCACCGGTATCTAAGGTTTGCCTTCTTAGACAGGCACTACCAGTTTGTAGCTCTTCCATTCGGATTGGCTACGGCTCCAAGAATCTTCACAAAGGTTCTGGGTGCCCTTCTAGCGGTACTAAGACCGCGAGGGATTTCGGTAGCTCCGTACCTAGACGACATTCTAATACAAGCTTCAGGCTTTCAAACTGCCAAGTCTCATACAGAGTTAGTTCTGGCATTTCTAAGGTCGCATGGATGGAAAGTGAACGAAAAGAAGAGTTCTCTCTTTCCTCTCACAAGAGTTCCATTCTTGGGGACTCTTATAGATTCTGTAGAAATGAAGATTTACCTGACAGAAGACAGGTTAACAAAACTTCAAAATGCATGCCGCGTCCTTCATTCCATTCAACACCCGTCAGTAGCTCAATGCATGGAGGTGATCGGCTTAATGGTAGCGGCAATGGACATAGTACCTTTTGCACGCCTACACCTCAGACCGCTGCAATTATGCATGCTAAGTCAGTGGAATGGGGATTACTCAGATTTGTCCCCTACTCTGAATCTGAATCAAGAGACCAGAAATTCTCTTCTATGGTGGCTTCATCGGCCACACCTGTCCAGGGGAATGCCATTCAGCAGGCCAGACTGGACAATTGTAACAACAGACGCCAGCCTACTAGGTTGGGGCGCTGTCTGGAATTCTCTGAAGGCTCAGGGACTATGGAATCAGGAGGAGAGTCTCCTTCCAATAAACATTCTGGAATTGAGAGCAGTTCTCAATGCCCTTCTGGCTTGGCCCCAGTTAATAACTCGGGGGTTCATCAGGTTTCAGTCGGACAACATCACGACTGTAGCTTACATCAACCATCAGGGAGGGACAAGAAGCTCCCTAGCAATGATGGAAGTATCAAAGATAATTCGCTGGGCAGAGTCTCACTCTTGCCACCTGTCAGCAATCCACATCCCGGGAGTGGAGAACTGGGAGGCGGATTTCTTGAGTCGCCAGACTCTTCATCCGGGGGAGTGGGAACTTCATCCGGAGGTCTTTGCCCAAATACTTCGACGTTGGGGCAAACCAGAGATAGATCTCATGGCGTCTCGCCAGAACGCCAAACTTCCTCGCTACGGGTCCAGATCCAGGGATCCGGGAGCAGTTCTGATAGATGCTTTGACAGCACCTTGGAACTTCAGGATGGCTTATGTGTTTCCACCCTTCCCGCTGCTTCCTCGATTGATTGCCAAAATCAAACAGGAGAGAGCATCAGTAATTCTAATAGCACCTGCTTGGCCACGCAGGACTTGGTATGCAGATCTAGTGGACATGTCATCCTGTCCGCCTTGGTCTCTACCTCTAAGACAGGACCTTCTGATACAGGGTCCATTCAAACATCAAAATCTAACTTCTCTGAAGCTGACTGCTTGGAAATTGAACGCTTGATTTTATCAAAACGTGGTTTTTCTGAGTCGGTTATTGATACCCTGATTCAGGCTAGGAAGCCTGTTACCAGAAGGATTTACCATAAAATATGGCGGAAATACCTATACTGGTGCGAATCCAAAGGTTACTCCTGGAGTAAGGTTAGGATCGCTAGGATATTGTCTTTTCTACAAGAAGGTTTAGAAAAGGGTTTATCAGCTAGTTCTTTAAAGGGACAGATTTCAGCTCTGTCCATCTTGTTACACAGACGGCTGTCAGAAAATCCAGACGTCCAGTCCTTTTGTCAGGCTTTAGCTAGGATCAAGCCTGTGTTTAAAGCTGTTGCTCCACCATGGAGTTTAAACTTAGTTCTTAACGTTTTACAGGGTGTTCCGTTTGAACCCCTTCATTCCATTAATATAAAAATGTTATCTTGGAAAGTTCTGTTTTTAATGGCTATTTCCTCGGCTCGAAGAGTCTCTGAGTTATCAGCCTTACATTGTGATTCCCCTTATCTGATTTTTCACTCAGACAAGGTAGTTCTGCGTACTAAACCTGGGTTCTTACCTAAGGTAGTCACTAACAGGAACATCAATCAAGAGATTGTTGTCCCATCCTTGTGTCCAAATCCTTCTTCAAAGAAGGAACGTCTTTTACACAATCTGGATGTAGTTCGTGCCCTCAAGTTCTACTTGCAGGCAACTAAAGATTTTCGCCAAACTTCTTCCTTGTTTGTCGTTTACTCTGGACAGAGGAGAGGTCAAAAAGCTTCTGCTACCTCTCTCTCTTTTTGGCTTCGTAGCATAATACGTTTAGCCTATGAGACTGCTGGACAGCAGCCTCCTGAAAGAGTTACAGCTCACTCCACTAGAGCTGTGGCTTCCACTTGGGCCTTTAAGAATGAGGCCTCTGTTGAACAGATTTGCAAGGCTGCAACTTGGTCTTCGCTTCATACTTTTTCCAAATTTTACAAATTTGACACTTTTGCTTCTTCGGAGGCTATTTTTGGGAGAAAGGTTCTTCAGGCAGTGGTTCCTTCTGTATAATGAGCCTGCCTATCCCTCCCGTCATCCGTGTACTTTTGCTTTGGTATTGGTATCCCAGAAGTAATGATGACCCGTGGACTGATCACACATAACAGAAGAAAACATAATTTATGCTTACCTGATAAATTCCTTTCTTCTGTTGTGTGATCAGTCCACGGCCCGCCCTGTTTTAAGGCAGGTAAATATCTTTTAAATTATACTCCAGTCACCACTTCACCCTTGGTTACTCCTTTCTCGTTGATTCTTGGTCGAATGACTGGGACTGACGTAGAGGGGAGGAGCTATATGCAGCTCTGCTGGGTGAATCCTCTTGCATTTCCTGTTGGGGAGGAGTTATATCCCAGAAGTAATGATGACCCGTGGACTGATCACACAACAGAAGAAAGGAATTTATCAGGTAAGCATAAATTATGTTTTTTCATATTTTTTTTTTTTCGTTAAAATACAAAGGATTAAAGTTGCGAGATCTCGGGTGTTTGAAAAAAATCCACACAAATCCATTTTCCCATTGACTTACATGGACATACGGGAAAAGACCCTCATATACCTACATCTAACGAATAACATTATCACAAACATACACTCATCGATGCATACAAACAATATACACCACATGACATACACAAAATATTTATTTATTACAAAAAGAACACGATTTATTTACTTTTTCACACAAGATCATGACGTCACTCACTTTACGAGGAAAACCAGTCTTAGAAAAAAAAATTAGAAATCTTTTGAGCCTCCATTGACTTCTATTGGGAAGACGTGCTCGTGCACGGGAAACCCTCATTTCCCTAACGCACGCAAATAGCGTAGACTGAAAAACTCCAAATACCAGCGCTAGAAAAGACATGATTTCATGCGTTAGACCCAGCTATGATAAATAGATCAAGAAA
The DNA here is from genome assembly GCF_027579735.1 of Bombina bombina. NCBI lineage: Eukaryota > Metazoa > Chordata > Amphibia > Anura > Bombinatoridae > Bombina > Bombina bombina. The sequence goes on along the minus strand of NC_069499.1, from coordinate 1,424,899,153 downwards.
TGACTATTTCCCTATGGTGGACTTATGGTTTTTAATTATTAAATATTCACCACACCATAAATATTTTTCACACTTTTAGATTACATCAACTACAAATCCACATCACTAGTAACACATTATTATTTCAATAAAATTACATTTACAATTAAAATAAAATTCAATACACATTTCTGGATTCACAAACACTACACAATGGGAAACATCTCTCATTTACCTTTATTATTGCATTTCAGTTATTCAACTCATATGCTTGCAGCAACTGCATATCTACATAGGCTTAACACATAATCACTCATGGATGCACATATATTACTTTTAACATTCACTCATACATGTGCATTCAAATGATGGGGGACAAACACATTACATTCTCTACAGGAATCACAAAACACAACATATGGATTTGACTGTACTTGTAACATCATGATTCCATCACCAGAAACCATTAGGAATTACGTACAACACGAACATCATTACACCAGATTACAGATGTCACTTTATGGGAAGGAACAACAATGCCACACCACTATATAGAAGTCAGCATATGTGGGACACAATCACAATATATACGTACATGTACATAACACGCATCACCCATCACGCAACCACAAAGCACACATTTAGATTTTATTCAGCACACAATAACAATGTAGCACAATACAACAACACAATGAGGATTTCACAACTACATAGGCAGGTTAATAATATCATGACGTCATTAGAAGATTCAACCATACACATCACAGATTCACCACTGTACCGCCCCTTTAGGAACTTTAACACTCAATACTACAATACAACATATACGTAAACCACACTTTTGAACAACATTATTATGGAGATTTCAATGGGACAATTAAGAAATATTGTCAGATCGCAAATCAATTATATATACAATACTACAGATGACAGCCGGAAGTTATTCAGTATTCGTGCAATTTTTATGGGACGCATACAATATTGTCAGATATAAAATCACTTATATATATAATACTACAGATGACAGCCGGAAGTGCTTCAGTATTAGTGTCATTTGAAAGGGACGCATACAATATTGACAGCTCGGCAATCACTTATATATACAATACTACAGATGACAGCCGGAAGTTATTCAGTATTAGTGCGATTTGAAAGGGACGCATACAATATTGACAGCTCGGCAATCACTTATATATACAATACTACAGATGACAGACGGGAAGTTCTGAATTCTTATTGCGATTTGAAAGGGACGCATACAATATTGACAGCTCGGCAATCACTTATATATACAATACTACAGATGACAGACGGAAGTTATTCAGTATTAGTGCGATTTGAATGGGACGCATACAATATTGACATCTTGGCAATCACTTATATATACAATACTACAGATGACAGCCGGAAGTTATTCAGCATTAGTGCGTTTTGAAAGGGACGCATACAATATTGACTGCTCGGCAATCACTTATATATACAATACTACAGATGACAGACGGGAAGTTCTGAATTCTTATTGCGATTTGAAAGGGACGCATACAATATTGACATCTCGGCAATCACTTATATATACAATACTACAGATGGCAGACGGGAAGTTCGGAATTATTATTGCGATTTGAAAGGGACGCATACAATATTGACATCTCGGCAATCACTTATATATACAATACTACAGATGACAGCCGGAAGTTATTCAGTATTAGTGCGATTTGAAAGGGACGCATACAATATTGACAGCTCGGCAATCACTTATATATACAATACTACAGATGGCAGACGGGAAGTTCGGAATTATTATTGCGATTTTAAAGGGACGCATACAATATTGACATCTAGCTAATCACGTATAGATACAATACTACAGATGGCAGATGCTACTTTATCGTTTACAAACAATATTGCAGCAACATTGATCGATCACATTCGATGCACATTATACACAACTATGCACTTTCATTCATGTTAGCCTGGACGTGTGCTTGTTACTATAAGATCGCGTTTAAGAAATATTGATTACGCATATGAGCAAACATTACAAACATGCACTGTATGTGTGATATTTTACACTTTCACATTGAGATTCATTGTTTGAAAATAACATTTCAGCAAACAACAAAAAAACGCCCACTGTGAAAGCATTCGCGCCGCTCACATACAAACAGGTGAATACAATCAGCAATCATTACAAACTCACTACCATTGGACTAATTGTACTATAAATCCCCCAAACAACATGGCCAATGCATCACTTGTGATCCACATCAGATCAAGTGCTTACCTTGTTACGCTGTTTTGAAAGATGGATGACGATGACATGGTAGACGCTGCTGGTGGTGCTATTGGCGAACTAGCTGTTGGTCGAATCAGGCAGCCTCGGCGGCTCAGACCGAGACGAAGGGGTCGTCTGGTTCGAGGTCCTCGTGTCTACAGGGTGAGACCCACCTTGGAAAACATGAGCGACTTTGAGGTTTTTGATAAGTATCGGCTCGATCGCGAACAGCTCATTGGCCTTTACGATCTTCTTAAACCTCATTTGGAGCCACGTATACAAATAAGGACTGCTGTTCCCCCCATGAGTAAGATGCTAAGCTGTCTATACGTCCTGGCCTCCGGGAGTTTTCAATCCGGAGAACTGTACATGCATGGCCTGGCTCAAGGTACATTCTCTGGGGTGTTTGATAACTTTCTGGACGCCATGGTACGTATCAGTAAGCAATACATAGGATTCCCACAGAATGATGGTGATTGGAGGCGCCTGAAGCGGGAATTCTTTGATATTGCTCAATTGCCCAATGTCTTGGGAGCCATTGATTGTACCCACATTGCGCTGCGTGCTCCAATTGATGACTTGCCCTTCAGAAATCGCAAACATTTTCATAGCCTCAACGTGCAGTATGTTTGTGACGCACGGATGAGGATTATGCATGTGTATGCGAATTTTGGAGGGGCTTTTCATGATGCCCGCATCCTCTCTCTGTCGTCCCTGTGGAGCCAGTTTGAGGAAAGACAAATGCCCCCTGGTTATCTCGTTGGTGAGTATTTGTGCTCAACATGGTTAATTATTTTGACAATTGCCCCTGTATTTTTTAACTGTTAGCGTCATGTTCAGCTATAGGATTAAATTTAACCATTTCTTATTTACCGACGCTAATGTCTAGTTTTATTGAAAAGCAGATATGTAGCATGTCTTACCTTAAGTGTTCAGATAGAGAATGCAATGTAACCATGTAGTTAGCATTTTACACAAGGTTTGTTTTAGGAGAAATACGCATATGTAGCATGTCTTAGATGAAATGGCAAGATATTATCTCATGCAATTTAACGCTGTCATTGTCTTTTTCCGCTAATGTCTAGTTTTATTGAAATGCAGATATGTAGCATGTCTTACCTTAAGTGTTCAGATAGAGAATGCAATGTAACCATGTAGTTAGCATTTTACACAAGGTTTGTTTTAGGAGAAATACGCATATGTAGCATGTCTTAGATGAAATGGCAAGATATTATCTCATGCAATTTAACGCTGTCATTGTCTTTTTCCGCTAATGTCTAGTTTTATTGAAATGCAGATATGTAGCATGTCTTACCTTAAGTGTTCAGATAGAGAATGCAATGTAACCATGTAGTTAGCATTTTACACAAGGTTTGGTTTAGGAGAAATACGCATATGTAGCATGTCTTAGATGAAATGGCAAGATATTATCTCATGCAATTTAACGCTGTCATTGTCTTTTTCCGCTAATGTCTAGTTTTATTGAAATGCAGATATGTAGCATGTCTTACCTTAAGTGTTCAGATAGAGAATGCAATGTAACCATGTAGTTAGCATTTTACACAAGGTTTGTTTTAGGAGAAATACGCATATATAGCATGTCTTAGATGAAATGGCAAGATATTATCTCATGCAATTTAACGCTGTCATTGTCTTTTTCCGCTAATGTCTAGTTTTATTGAAATGCAGATATGTAGCATGTCTTACCTTAAGTGTTCAGATAGAGAATGCAATGTAACCATGTAGTTAGCATTTTACACAAGGTTTGGTTTAGGAGAAATACGCATATGTAGCATGTCTTAGATGAAATGGCAAGATATTATCTCATGCAATTTAACGCTGTCATTGTCTTTTTCCGCTAATGTCTAGTTTTATTGAAATGCAGATATGTAGCATGTCTTACCTTAAGTGTTCAGATAGAGAATGCAATGTAACCATGTAGTTAGCATTTTACACAAGGTTTGGTTTAGGAGAAATACGCATATGTAGCATGTCTTAGATGAAATGGCAAGATACAGAATTATATATAAATTTATTTCTTTTTTTTTATGTTTCTGACAACTTTTAATATGGATTATGTTTTTAAAAAAATATATTTCTACAACAATATACTAGTTTAAGTATTCTGTTTGAATTATGTTCTGTTCTAAATTTATAGGTGATTCTGGGTACATGAGCCGGCCTTGGCTCATTACCCCCTTGCGTAGCCCAACTGATGTGTCTGAGGAGCGCTACAATAGGGCTCATAAGAGAACCAGGGCGGTGGTTGAAAGGATGTTCGGGCTCCTGAAGATGAGATTCAGGTGCCTGGACCGTTCTGGAGGAGCACTCCAGTACAACCCAAAGAAGGTGGCTAAGATCGTTGTAGCCTGTAGCGTCCTGCATAATATTGCACAGCGGGCTGGGATGCTGCAGGCCGTCCCGGTGGACAGAGACCTCCTCAGAGATGAGGAGGATGATCCTGTTCTAGAGGGGGAATTCCAGGACGAGGGACTTGATGTCAGAGCAGACGTCATCAACCGCCACTTTAGACGGTAAATAATAGAAGTTACACTGGAGTATTTTCAATAGATGTGAACTCTATGGAAATGACAAGTAGAGAATTGTGCAAACATGTTAGTATTGATCAAATGTTAGAATAATCTTTATTTTTCATAATATAGGTGATGCTCTGGGCATTGGGTCCTATAGCGAGTCTTTGCCACCTGGTTTTTAAAGAGGACATCAGATGGTAAGTAGAAATGTATGGACTGTTGCTGGCATGATTTGTACACAAATACATCATATGGCATACATTTTAAAAAATATAATTTTGTTTACACATTACTTAAAATGTACATAATCAGAAAGGGATACTCTAGAATGACTATGGTTCAATGTCACACAGAGGTTTGTTCTGCTCAATATGACTCATCTTCACACTTGATAGAAAATAACACAGGTTCATACACAGGCTTAGTAAGCTAGTGATAGATATTTATTATGAAATGGGGGGTGGGAGAGGGGTACAGAACTGATTCACACACTTGTATGAAATCTTTATATATAATTTCTTACATTAGGGAGATGACTTAATCTAAAGACTGAAAGGGAACAATTTGAAGCCTGACAGTGAAGATTTCCAAGACTGACAGTGGGGAAAAAGCCAAGATTGAAATTGAAGTATACCAATGGGATCATGTCTGGCATTATATTTCAATTCTGCTGACCTTGAAAACCATACAAATACATGTTCACATGGTAAGTGCAAACTATTTGATAGAATAAGGCTGTGGAGACATCCTATTGGAGACACTTAGATGATTTTCTATTTTGTAGATGGTATTTCCCAGTCCTCTATTTAATGAACTGATGAATAAGACACCTATTGAAGATCAACTGTTTACCCCTGAATTGACTTTCAAAGACCATGCATTGTCCAGGTTGGTGTACCAATGCATGCTAGTGAAGACTGTAGAATATTAGTAGCTTACATACATTAGTCATATTTAGTTCTTAATGAGATATTTAGGGATCACAATCAGACACTTAGATGATTGTACTTTTTTAGATGGTATTTCCCAGTCCTCTATTTAATGAACTGATGAATAAGACACCTATTGAAGATCAACTGTTTACCCCTGAATTGACTTTCAAAGACCATGCATTGTCCAGGTTGGTGTACCAATGCATGCTAGTGAAGACTGTAGAATATTAGTAGCTTACATACATTAGTCATATTTAGTTATTAATGAGATATTTAGGGATCACAATCAGAAAAAGGAATACATATTATAGTTGATATAGAGGTATTTGAATGGACATGAAATATTACATTTATGTTCATCATACATATATTGTTTACATGTGATATACATTATTATGTATAATTTAAATTTTTGATATTTAAATATAATTTTTAATCAACAATATAATGGTGTATGTATTTAATTAATTTAAAATCAATGTAATGATTATCTTTAAAAAATGTTGATCAAAGTTAGAGCATAGACACCATATGATTTTAAATGTATTTTATGAATATTTTACAACGTGTGTATTAACTTTGTTCCATTTTTATTATTTGTCATTTCAGATTGGCATCTGATGACTTCCTGGAATATTTAATTATTTTCTATTAAATATATGTTTATTTTTAACAGATTCTAATATATATCAATATAATCTGTAAATAAAACTTGGACTCCCTTGACTGGTAGTTGGCTATTTGACAAGCACATGCATAAGAGAAAATAATGCATTAATAGTAGAAAATAAAAATCTTACGAGAATATTAAAATATATCTTTTAACATTAATTGGGGAGTCAGATTCTTCAATGCTTTTATATAGAAAAAGTATATATTAAAAATATTTAGGATATGTAGTAATATTATGATTGTTTTAACATTTAATAAGGTGAAGTGGTTCAATTACATGAAAGTGACAGTGTTGTTGAATGTAAAAAGAATTGTATAAGATCATGTATCTTCCTTAGGTATCTCAAAACATTATTAGAAAATATTTTACAATTACAGGTATACCTCACTTTACAGCGCTTCACTTTACAGCGATTCGCTAATACAGCGCTTTGTGGAGCTGAAGTTCAACCTCCAAGGATTTTGAAACAGTGCTGTAATCATCCTGAGATTGCGAGAAAAGTGACTGGCACCATTTTGTTATGCTTAGTTCACTCTGTTAACAGCATTGCAGTGCAATCTTTGTCTCAGTGCTAGCCTGGCAAATTTTACTACAGTAATTGTCACTATTTTACAGGTACAGTATTTATTGAATACTAATTGAATACTTGCTGTGCTAGTGTTAAACTAAACGTAGCACTATTGCACCCCTAATATATGTTAGTTCAAACATGTTTTCAGGATTTTAAACACTGAAAAGAAAGCTATAACTGCCTTGTTTCACTTTAAGGCGGTTTTCACTTTACAGCGGGGCTCCGGTCCCTAACCCGCTGTATGAGCGGGGTATACCTGTATTACATTTATAAATGGTAGGTCATTTAACTTGATATTTTTAACAAATTAGTTATTGGATGCCAGGTTAATCTATGTAATTTTCTAGTGGAGTCATTTAACTATACTTAGTAATATTATGTATTTATTACAATCTTACCTCTTGGGTTAGACATCAAATATCTATATAGAATGTAATTTCCCCTTTAGTTTATTTTGTCAATGTTAAATCAAAATACAATATGTTTGGGTCCTTAAAGGGGTCATTCAAAATGTATATTTTGTATAGATTGTTACAAATATCATACAAGAATTTAAACATATTTAGAATGTACTATAGAATTACATTCAGTCTTTAAATATACTTGTTAAAATAAAAATAAATGCACATATCTTAGTCAATGATATAAGGCATCTATATGCAAACAACAATCAGCATCAAAATAGCCTATGTAGAGATGTATTTAATCCACAAATATATATAATTACAATATAATGATTGAATAACAAAACATATTAAGTTGGTCAAATATAAGATTATTATACAAAATGCATACATAACATATAGCTTAATGTCCCTCTACGCTGAAGGCTAAAAAAGACCTCATTTAATAAATATATTTCAGTCAGTGTGTAAAACAATCTAGAAGTTAATCTAAATTTGCTTTACTCATATGTTAGACTCATTTAGCAAAAGGAAGGTGCCTAGGTTTATGATATATTAAGCATTATTGTGAAATGTTTATTTAAAGGGACATGAACTCAAAATATACTTAAAGGTAGACAGTTAAAAAATTAATGATTTATACATTCTGAATGAGTATTCTATTTTAATCAACTTTAAAACTTGTCTCATATTATGAATGCTCATTGTGATGTTGCTATCATTACTTTAAAAATAAGGCAGTAAATAGCTAATTTATTTGCTTCAGTACTCTGGACAGAACTTGATTGTTTGGAATAATTGATGCAACAATCGTCAAGGACAACCCAGGTTTTTATTAAACAATTGTCCGTAATATAAAATATCATTATTGATTTGCAAAGAAACATAACAAGATAACTGTTAACATTTGATAATCGTATTAAATAATAAAGTTGATTAACATTTCATGCTCAATCACCAATGGTAAATTTGTTTGGACAGTGTCCCTTTAAGAGATTTAAAGAGTGTATTTACTTCTCTTCCTATCTTGACATACTTTGCTTGAAAAGCATATCGAGATAGGCTCAGTAGATGAAGATTGGTGGATGCACAGAGATGCCTTATGTGATTGTCTCAACCATGTGCATTTAAATTTCTTCTGTTGAGGATATATAAATACTAAGAGAAAATGATTTACATTTTAAAGTCTAAACAATCTTCTATCTCTACAGATCATTTGATACAATTGTTTGTAATGTCTCTTTAAAACTAAAGACGCCATTGCACAATAACATATATGAGCACTTCAGACAAATACAAGCTCGAGGTTTATTTGCGAATAACAAATCTGTAGTTTAACATTTATAAACAGATTATCCAAGTTACTGACATTCTAACCGGAATTTTAACATTAATAAATATTGCGTGGGAAACGCATCTTCAAACACCAGATTAGCATATTTAAACATTGTGTGCTATTGCGTGACATTAGACTCTAATCAATGTGCATTATAAATACATTTAATAGAGCAATGTCAATACTTCACAATAAATTTATTTAAAGAACAATAAAGACATACAATATTAAATGTGTATTTGTATTAAAGAAACAGACCGTTATTAAACCGAGAAATGTCTACAACATTAATAATGTGACAGTATTAGATTTTAAAGAGTATTTAATCATTAATATTTCACGGATCACGGATATTAGATCTGCGTCACACATATCCGCATGACAGGCCCATGAGTTACAAATAAGTCTACATGAAAAATGAAGTTACAGCACCACCAAGCGGTATGTGTAAGGAAGTTACTAAGATATGAAACATTAAGGAACGGCCAATCAGAGTTCATCACACAAACACAACTTGAGTCAGGATGGTCTCACAGACATTATAACAATATTTCAAACTTTTATCCAATCAGATGTACAGATAAATTGTCCCATGGTGCATCTCATGTTTACTTCACCATATAAAAGTCCATTACACGTTGCCATCTTTGTCAGTTCTCTAATGCCTGCAGGCAGTATATATATTTATATATTTATATATTATTATCAAACCGAGCAGGCATGTCAGTTCCCAGGTTCACCAAGGAGGAGAGCGCTGCACTGGTCCACGCCGTCAAGGACTTTTATCCCCAGCTGTTTGGGAACAAGAGGAGCTCGACAGATGCGCCTGTTAAGAAGGCCCTCTGGGAGTCTATCACCAATGCGGTTAGATTGGTGTGTGACGTCCAGAGGACCCAGGATCAGATCATGAGGAGATTCGGAGATATGAGGTTGCGTTTATCGAAAAAAGTCAACCTCATAAGGGACTGGGTACAAGCCCGTAAGAGAGGGGGCCAAAGAAAGGCCCCGCGGAAACTGTACCTACTCCCTTATGAGGTGACTTTATGCGAGCTCCTCAATCTCCGGGTCCCCAAAAGATTTAGATCCTCGCCATCCTCGGCCTCCTCTTCTTCCCTCCCAGCTGCGGGATCTGAAAGTCCTGACGCGGGGGACAGGGCAGATGCTTCTCCGTCCGGTGGCCTGGGAGGAGCCGATAGAGAATCTGAACCAGGTAATTATCCAACTTCATATAATATTTTTTATTTTAAAAATCAAATATGTGTATTTAGTCAGATACTAAACCTATACAGATCTCACAACATACACTACATATGATGTTTAGATATCTGATTTTAGATTATTGACACATGAAATAGGAATGATGTTTCTTGCGCTCTACAGAATATGCGTCACAGAGCGGAAATGTAATTTCACATCCACGTTAACATGGGTTTGCGGAAAGTGGCATTGCTTTATACATGTTGTTCAAATGACGGATGCGTAATTCCGCTTGGAATCATTGCGCAATGATCGCGAAAATGGCATTTCTCATCCACGTTAACATGGGTTTGCGGAAAGTGGCATTGCTTTATACATGTTGTTCAAATGACGGATGCGTAATTCCGCTTGGAATCATTGCGCAATGATCGCGAAAATGGCATTTCTCATCCACGTTAACATGGGTTTGCGGAAAGTGGCATTGCTTTATACATGTTGTTCAAATGACGGATGCGTAATTCCGCTTGGAATCATTGCGCAATGATCGCGAAAATGGCATTTCTCATCCACGTTAACATGGGTTTGCGGAAAGTGGCATTGCTTTATACATGTTGTTCAAATGACGGATGCGTAATTCCGCTTGGAATCATTGCGCAATGATCGCGAAAATGGCATTTCTCATCCACGTTAACATGGGTTTGCGGAAAGTGGCATTGCTTTATACATGTTGTTCAAATGACGGATGCGTAATTCCGCTTGGAATCATTGCGCAATGATCGCGAAAATGGCATTTCTCATCCACGTTAACATGGGTTTGCGGAAAGTGGCATTGCTTTATACATGTTGTTATAAATTAAATGGAAATTCTTAGATTAGTGAAGAATACAGTATTCTTATTTTAAATATTATAGCTAATAAAAAACGAATAATACAAATAAATTATAACATATGGCCATCAATTGATGATTATGTAATAACAAGCAGATATTCTTAAAGATACAGTAAACAACACAACTGATTGAAAATAAGAGTCCAGGATATATTTATCATTAATTTAATTGCGGAAACTATTAACTCATGGGACTACCAAAGGATTAATATTTTTCTATTGATTTGTTATTAATGTAAATATTTTAAACATGGCATGATTAGTATTAATGATATGCAATCCTCATTTAATATATTACAGATATGGATGTGGCTGCTGGATCCTCAAGCCAGGGCTTGTCACAGTATGGTATGTCTCATTTTAATTGACATTTGTCTTCGAAACATGGACTGAACATTACATACTAAATACACATTGTTCAATATTTATATGTAATGTCTATTTAATAGATGAAAATTATATAATTATTCGGATATCCTTAAATAACATATTTGATTTTAATTGCATGCTCAATACCATTCATTACATCAACATATGGAGTAGATAATTAATTAACAAACAACAACATTGTGGAATCTATTTAATTTTAGATTAAAGGGATACTGAGCTACAATTATTAATATTGTCTTTCACATACAGTATGCAATATTAATAAACATAAAATATAATACTATCATCATATGTGACATATTCTATTGCTAAATGTAGTTTAAAATAAAGAAAGTACGTTTATGTGCATCTAAATATTTGTTGACCAACCTGGGTTTATATTGATGATTGGTGGATACCTTCAACAAACAATATTTATTGAATCCAATATTCCTTATCTGCCTTTAAGATTAATATCGAGCAACATTCTAATTATAATAGGAGTCAATGTTAAATCATTTTTTACAGTTTGAACATAGAAATCAATTATTTAAATTAATCATGTCAGTGTCCCTTTAAGACAAAATAGATTCATTCATCTTTACATTCTTTTTATTAAAAACTATTGATATATAAATCTAATTATCTGTTGGAGTTACTTTATAGATATCTGCATACTCTAACAGCACCATGATTACATATTTGTAATAATCAATTTTGTTATGTATTGTGATAAAAATGTGTTGTGTCCTAAACAAGATTACTGTACATTGAAAAAATGGGTCGATGTGACACATGTTTGTTTAGATTTGTCAACAGATGCTCCTCAATATGTGGTTTGTGTGTATTCTTGTAACTTCTTAAGGACATATGACGGAATTATTCCGTCATAAAACAATTGAGCTAAGTGAAAGCTGTGTCCTTAAAGGGTTAAGAACATTGATCATTGGGTATATTTAGATATGCAATAGCAGCATCTGAGATGAATTTGATGTCTAATGTAGTCTGACATTAAACATATGTTCAATACAGATATGTTTACAGAATCCCCTTGATTCAATCAAGCATTTTCTGGTGTAATGACTGCTCTATTCTTCACATTTTAAAGTTGATTAATGTTAAAATTCTAGACAGATGTGATTTAGTGATATCCAAAATGTGTTTAATAATACATATCTATATCATTCATAGAGAGAGTTGGTGTGGGAAGCCCACAGGAATCCAGCAGTGACATAGAGCCGCCTTTGCGGTCTCCTGGTAAGTCCATTGACTCATTTATATGTAATTGAAGGTGTATTGCTAATCAATATTATGATCATGATTCCGATGAAGCATAACATTATAAACAATCATAAAATTTATCTTCTGATTATATATTTCTTTTTTCTATTGAGCGATTAATAATTTCAACTTTATTAGTCTACACATTTGTTATTCATAAGATGTATAACATATGTTTTTCTCTATTTGATTTTTTGACAACAGTCATCAAGTGATACACACATGAGAAATCTTAAATGTTCTATGTACTATGCTTTTATGAATTTAACATTAAGACAAACAATACATTAAAATTCTGATTTATTGACAATAACAAATCTATTGTCATTTGTATGCTCCATCAAAATGATGTAAATCATAACTTTGTGTGTGTATATCTTTAATGCAACATTGATGTGCGTATTTGAGCAACAGTAACATATGTTATAATATCTGATCTTAAGGTGTACACAACATGTTATGTTTTACAGAGATTGATGTCACATGTGGGATGGAGGAGGAAGAGGCTGCCTTGGAGTCTGATGGTATGTGAAATATATCTATCATGTTTCCAACATGTTTCTTTTTTGGAAATCATTTTATTGAAGACATTCAAAGTCTACAGCTTTTTCCCTTTAAAAAGGAATATTATTTGTCTGTTCAAATACACTACTGCCCCCTTTCTATATCAGGCAGCATGAAAATCTGCTTGTATATTTTTTTTTAAGAATATATAATTCATGCCATCATTATGTCACATGCATATTCCATGCCAAAACACAATAATAAGTTTCAAATTGTACAGACAGTCATTGAGATTCATCTGAGTGCCTATATAGATACCATATCCTCATTTCAGAATAGTTTACAGATTCAAACACACTTCAAAGTATATTGAAAACATAATCAATTTGAAATGCGTTGATTTGATGTCAGGATGTATGAGATGTTAATATATTTTATTTACATTTTCAGATGGATCCACCACTTCTGGTCATCTGGATTCCGCCCCTGCCCAGTCACAGACCCCTCCCCATGCACACACCCCTGACCATGGCCACACCCCTGCACACACCCAGAGCCCTTCCCATCACCAAACTCATGAACATGCCCCGACCACTGCCAGCCCTTCCCATATTTCATATCCTGTCCCTCCCGAAACACGCCCATACACCCCCCTTCGCCGCTCTCCCCGTATTCTGGCCCGTACAGCTGCCCAGACCCAAACTCCCCACTCCCCAGCTGTACGGCCTACCCTGGAGCGGCAGCTCACCACTCCCCAAGCCATTCCCATCCCTCCCCAAGCCAATCCCATCCCTCCCCCCTGTTTAAACCTTCATTGTCCTGGGTGTCAGATTGTCCTTCCCAGGCACAGCTGTAAGTATCATTCTAAATACACTTTATAAGATACTTAAAGGTACAGTGAAGTTAAATTGTTTAAATTGTGATTCAAATCCAGCATGCAATGTTAAGCCAATGTATAATAGAATACTCTTATGAATTATTCGTCATTCTCTTGATATATTTTTGGAAAACAACTTATTCCTATAATTAGTTTAAACAATAAAATCAATGTGGCCATCATTTCTTTATTGTTGGATGAATGTATCCATCAACCAGCATGCACAAACAAAGTTCATCAACAAATATTGGCTTCCATAAAAAGCAACATTCTTGCATTCAAAATCTAGCTTGAGAATTAAAACATATAATGAATATGTGTAATTTCTAAAGATTTGTCATGTCATGCTCTATCTGAATCAGTCCATTAAATATTTAGGTTCAGTGTCCCTTTAATTGGATATCACTACATATACCAAACACCACTACTTGGATACAAAATTTTATGTACAAATGTGGATACATTATCTCTTGTCTAACCCAGTGGGAATGTAATTTCTTCTGGTTGCTATGTTTACACAGCTTGTCCTCAATGCCAAAATGTTTAAGGATAGGTGTGCCTACCACAGTCTAAATTGAATTTTTAAATTGCTGATGTAAGTACAATGTAAATCCTTTAACAACATTTGATACACTCAAGCTGTATAAGTGGATCATCTAAATTAAAGGGGACAACATGTTTGAGTAACATGAGCCTTTAATGATTTCTGTCTGTCTGAATAACCTAATTCATGTGTAAAGAATATATGAAAATTAATTTTGGTAAATAATTATTTGTCTTTATGATGACAATGTATGTATAAAAAATATTTATTCTGTTGTGTAATTATCCTTAATATTTAATTTTATTTTATTTTAGGCTGTGACTCAGCATGGCTCATGCTAGAAGGGATAGCAAGAGTAGAGCAGGCCGTGTTGAGTAACGCAGCTGTCCTGAGAGGGATGAACGACACCATGCAGGCCCAGCTCCGGGTTCAGGACTTGACTCTGCGTGAAATTATGCAATTACGTTCAAGGCCTGAATCTGGAGCTGGACATGCACAGGACAATGAAGAGGATGACCAGTAAGTGGAGGATCTGGATATGCTCCATGGTGGCAGATAATAATCCTCCGTCCACATGTTGAATTTGTATTTATATTGTTGCCATTTGGCCTTTTTATCAGTTTATTGTTGTGCCTGTTGCACTCTTTTACCTTGTCATGTGTCTCCAATGGGGCTATGCTGGCCCTTGGCAACTCTCTTCATGGACTGTGATGCACTGTGTTACCTTGTCATGTGTCTCCAATGGGGCTATGCTGGCCCTTGGCAACTCTCTTCATGGACTGTGATGCACTGTGTTACCTTGTCATGTGTCTCCAATGGGGCTATGCTGGCCCTTGGCAACTCTCTTCATGGACTGTGATGCACTGTGTTACCTTGCCATGTGTCTCCAATGGGGCTATGCTGGCCCTTGGCAACTCTCTTCATGGACTGTGATGCACTGTGTTACCTTGCCATGTGTCTCCAATGGGGCTATGCTGGCCCTTGGCAACTCTCTTCATGGACTGTGATGCACTGTGTTACCTTGTCATGTGTCTCCAATGGGGCTATGCTGGCCCTTGGCAACTCTCTTCATGGACTGTGATGCACTGTGTTACCTTGCCATGTGTCTCCAATGGGGCTATGCTGGCCCTTGGCAACTCTCTTCATGGACTGTGATGCACTGTGTTACCTTGCCATGTGTCTCCAATGGGGCTATGCTGGCCCTTGGCAACTCTCTTCATGGACTGTGATGCACTGTGTTACCTTGCCATGTGTCTCCAATGGGGCTATGCTGGCCCTTGGCAACTCTCTTCATGGACTGTGATGCACTGTGTTACCTTGCCATGTGTCTCCAATGGGGCTATGCTGGCCCTTGGCAACTCTCTTCATGGACTGTGATGCACTGTGTTACCTTGTCATGTGTCTCCAATGGGGCTATGCTGGCCCTTGGCAACTCTCTTCATGGACTGTGATGCACTGTGTTACCTTGCCATGTGTCTCCAATGGGGCTATGCTGGCCCTTGGCAACTCTCTTCATGGACTGTGATGCACTGTGTTACCTTGCCATGTGTCTCCAATGGGGCTATGCTGGCCCTTGGCAACTCTCTTCATGGACTGTGATGCACTGTGTTACCTTGCCATGTGTCTCCAATGGGGCTATGCTGGCCCTTGGCAACTCTCTTCATGGACTGTGATGCACTGTGTTACCTTGTCATGTGTCTCCAATGGGGCTATGCTGGCCCTTGGCAACTCTCTTCATGGACTGTGATGCACTGTGTTACCTTGCCATGTGTCTCCAATGGGGCTATGCTGGCCCTTGGCAACTCTCTTCATGGACTGTGATGCACTGTGTTACCTTGTCATATGGCTCATATATTCCTTATTTTTACAAGATTATTTATAAACGTTTTGTATGTTTTCTTACATACTAATAAAATACATTTTATTTCACAAATCTTTGTCCTCATTCTTCCTGTTATTTTTTGAAAGCTCTAGTTTATGCTGTTGATCCTTAAAGGGACCTACCAAATATATTTGTTATAATGAAATCATATATGTAAGACAATAGTAAATGACTTTAAGATTACCATCTCCAATGTAATCTTATTATTTGTGTTTATATTATTTTCTCTTAGCTCTATCATTGCCTGATTGTGATTAGCAGAGTAATTTCTTTATATATGTATATATATTTGTATTTGTGTATATATGTATATTGAAATGTTCTGATCCATGTGTGTATTTATAAACTCTGCATGAATTGATGCACCTTTACCAAATGATCTGAGTATTGATACAATGATATAATCCCTGTAAAGTGTTCATTTTATTTAAATAGTATTGACTATGTGTATGCTCTTTTTAAAAACAAAATAATGTCCCTTTAAGTGATGTTGATCACAATTGTTAATGAATGTATTTCCATTTGTAAAGCGTTTTTGTCCTTTTTACAAGAACAAGGACATATAATTTTATTAATAAACAATCTTATTGTAATGTTGACAGCACCTGTATTTCATTTTCAAATCTATATTATTGTCAAAGTGTAACCAAATAAATCTCTGTGTGTAATGCAAATAATGTAGATGATGAATATTAGTTAACTAATATGTTAACTAAATACATCTCCTCCCATTTATGGCTATAGGTAGGCTGACAATAATTAAACTTGAATAAATGACACGTTTAATCAATCCATGTATAACTATTGTTATTCAACAACAATCCAAACATATCTTAAAACATCAATGGCATATGTATTTCTCATGTGTATCTTTTAAATGTTAAAGATATACACCATAGCTATAGTTCAAGGGACAGTCAAGTCCGAAAAGATGATTCTGGATTTGTTGTCATTCCTAGATAGCAATCTACACACATACTAGTTCCTAAAATATAAATACGTTTCTTAGTGATATGCCAAGATGTCACTGAGTCCTTGTATTGTCTGCGGTTTTTCAGCGATCTCGGATGCGCCATGTTGCTTAAGACGTCACCTGCCAGGCTGTCCAATGATTCCTTGTATTGACTGACGTTCTTACGTGATCAGGAATATGCCTTTTATTGGATTGCGTTTTGACGCGATCAAGGATGCGCCTTTTTTTTTGGGCGTTCTTACGTGATCAATAATGTGCCTTTCATTGGATGGCGTTCTTACGTGATCAATAATGTGCCTTTCATTGGATGGCGTTCTTACGTGATCAAGGAAGCGCCATGTTAAGACGGCACATGTAAAGGTAAAAAAAACGTCTGATTGGATTGCGTAGTCCCGCAATATTTGTGCACGTTAAAAACGTTTGTGACTGCATGCAATTTTAAAAAGCTTGCGAATATGTATTATTTGCATCATGTTACATTGTTGACCCGTAGCTGATAAAGACCACCACATTCTCTTTTGCTGGATGTCTGGTTGAATCAACGAACGAAAGCAAAATGTTTTCATGCATAGGATATTTATAGGCAAGTGCAAATCTCTACAGTCCATGTTTAATATGTTTGTCAACAATGTTCCTTTTTCTGAAAAATTACTGTTGTGTTTAATGTTGAACATATCTAATTAATAAATATGCGCTATTGTGTTTGAATAAAGTAATCAATATGCATTTATCATATGCTAAATATATGATGCCGACTTCTTCTAAATGTAATTTCGTTGTATATTTTATTAAAGGTTCATTAGACACTCACATTATAAATCAAAATCTTGGATTTTGTCTCTAGTTAGATAGTCCATTGTTTAACCAATAGGTTTATTTTGTCTTGTGTTCTAAGAAAATGTAAGTAATTTTCTTACTCCTCGCAAAGCCTCTGAGTTTCATGTGAGTACCATCTCCAGCTTTGTCCAGTTTGTGTAAAGGGTCTTTTCATATGTTAATGATGGTGTATTGTGTTGTTTTACGGTTGTAATGGTGGTTCATCTATATTTTCAATATAGCTAACCCTATTTTATTTGCAAGTGTTTGAAGCTTTTTAATATTGATATCAGTATATGTTAATCTTGTTGTTTGTAGTAGTGTCTATTACATACAGTTATGTAAAAAATATAGGATACTGTCCCTTGAATGCAAATGTTGTTTTTTGTATCATGTATGAGATCCACATAGTTTAATCTTCAAATATATATTTGTTAGCATATTTCCCCCCCCCCCACTCCTAAAAGGACTTTAAACCATATTCATTGTTAAAATAAAAATATTTACAATAAAATATTAACACAATAATGTCTCTTAAAGAAAATAGACTTTATTTAACACGTCAATATAAATGTGATTTTAAAATTTATTTTTTGACAAAATACATGTAGATATACCAACAAGCTTAAAATATGTGTTAGCATATGTAATGTTGTTAAAGGGACAGTTTAGAAAAATTTTATTTTTTAAAATTATTCGAAAAGTCAATTCTGTAATATCAAGGATATAAAATGTTTCTCAACAATTGAACATTTGTCTGGGTTTATTTAAATTTGCTATCTAAACCTATGAGGTTGGTGTGCTCATTTCTTCAATCTTGAAGAGTGCTTGTAATCATTATACAATTTGAGCACTAGAGGGCATTTGGATAGCATTTGTATATGTAAAACCTTGTGCTCATACAGCATATTATTGACCATGTATTGATAATTGATATCTAAAATGTTGTTATGTCAGAACAACAAATAAGTGGTCATTTTTCATAGTCATAGATACAAGGGTAAGCACATAAGTCACACATGTATTTCTCCATGTTTTGTTGTTTCCAACTTTATAATGCGTAATACAGTGTTTTCTTTGTAATCAATAATTTTCTGACTGTCCCTTTAAGCTGTGTTATTGGCATTCAAACAGTAATATGCCATCATGGATAATTGTTATGGTAATTTAGTTAGCGATTCGGGAAACAGTTTGGACATCACATCACAGAAACCAATCAATATCATGAACAAGGATAGGTATGTGATGATGTGGTTTTCACACACTTATAACCCACACTCTGCAAACAATCTTCCTCCATGGACCCGGTCCCATAGAAGTCGATTATATACAGAGTGTGGTCCACAAGTGTATGAAAACCACATCATCACATACCTATCCATTACACATTACATAAAAAAATAATTTGAAGATGGAAAAAAATACTTACTTCCTCTTCCTTCCCCTCTTCCCACGGGGCTGAGGCTCTGGGAGAGGCAACTGCCGACTCCGAAGAGTCCTCCTTGGAGCTGTTGTGGGAGGAGTGGAAGGAAGAGTACTGGGACGACCAAGGTGAGGAGTAGATGGCTGAGGAGGAGAAGATGGATGAGGAGGAGAAGATGGCTGAGGAGGAGGAGGAGTAGATGGCTGAGGAGGAGGAGGAGTAGATGGCTGAGGAGGAGGATGAGATGGGCCGGCAGGAGGAGATGGCCCAGCAGCAAGAGGCCCAGCAACAAGAGGCCCAGCAACAGGAGGTAGACCAGCATGCGCCTCCCGGAAAAAAGTGAACATTTCTTGATGAAGCTGAAACATTCTTGTTTGTCCTTCTTGTATTCTATTCAGTATGCTGATTATTTCATTTTGTCCTTGAATAATTTGATTCTGGCCATCAAGTATTCTGTGTCGTCCTTCTATATTTTCTATCCGGGAGGTACGCATCTGGTCTATGTACTCCAGTAGAACCCGCACCTCCGCTATTTCCTCTTGTTGTGCCTGTTGAACCCGTGCATGGCGGGGTGCCCGTGCACGGCGGAGTGCGGGTCTTTGAGGGACCTCGGGTTCCGCGGGTTCCGCGGGTTCAGCGGGATCCTCCTGTGCTTCCGGGGCCTCTTCATCATCTCCCGTGCGCTGTTCGTCACGGGGGGCCTCTTCCCTCCGAAGTGGGAATTCCTCACCACCACTCTCATCCCGGGGAGATGCAGGAGGCTGTGCTGCCTCGTCCCCAGACTCTGTATATAAAAAAATAAATAAAAAAAAAATATATATATATTAGCATATTTGCAAATAAAGGTTTAAATGACTTAGCTTACGATACAATTACAAATGCAGAATCATTAATCCACTTTGAAATCTAACAAACAATCAATACGATTTCCGCTTTTTCTAAACCGTGTTTGTGATATCTGTGGTCAATGTGAATGTTTTAGCGTTTGTTTTCAGTCTGTTTAAATGCACACCTAACCTATAGCCTAGATACTGATGTAACCGCAAAGTAATAGAATGCGTGTAAACAACGTTATAGCATTAATCTGATCCTTAACACATGAAACCCAATGTTTTATCTTTCATGATTTAGAAGCATACATTTAGTATCAACTTTCGAATGTACTTTTCTTATCTAATTAGCTTCATTCTCTGGATATTCTTTGCTGAAAAGCATATCTAAATATGCTTCTAAGATGCTGATTGTTAGCTGAATATAGCTGCCTCCTGTGATTGTTTCACCGTGTGCATGGCTATTTCTTCATTAAAATATATCTCAAGAATGAATCTAATTAGGTAATTTAAGTACATTTGAATGTTTTGTCAAATTGTATTCGCTACCTCAATCATGAAAGTAAATGTTTGCGTATAGTGTCCATTGAAATACATTCGTATGTGAAATTATTGTTCAATGAGCTTACCGTCAGATGAGAGTGGCAGGTTCCCGGTATCGATTCCTCCGATACCGACTACTTCCACCTCGGAGATGCTGGGCCGCAACATTTCCTCCCATCGGCAGTACTCCATTTCAAGGGCAGGGCCGCCACCGGTCCCTGCGGCATGTCGGGCCTCCAGGCTTAACTTTTTTTTAAGTTCAAGTTTACAGTCCCGGTACCGATGTTTGATAGAATCCATATCCCGGTTCCGGCCACCCACTGCATTGACTGCATTCCTAATCTCGTTCCAGAGCCTCCTCTTGTCAGTCGGGGTGGTCTTTTGGTGCTGCAGCATCCTATGCCTGGCCATATAGGCCTCTACGAGGGCCTCCTTCTCCTCCATCGTAAACCTCGCCTCCCTAGTCGCCTTGGCCTTCCCCTGTGACGATGCCCTCTGTTTCCCGGACTGTGAAGCCCTACTCTGACCGCCACTGGGCCCAGCCACTTGGTCATCTTGAACCAAGTGGCTGGGTCCACCCACCGCTTCCACCCCCGCTTCCTGCCCCCCTTCCTGCCCCCCTTCCTGCCCTGTTCCTCTCCCCCTCCCTCTACTCCCCCCTCTACCTGTCCCCTGCCTGGCCTCCATCTCCTCCCTAAACTAAACCCCAAATAATCAAACAAAAAGTGAGTGTGAATGAAATGAAAGGGGCTCAAAATAAAGAACTAAAAAGACAAAAAAGGTGCTTAAAGTGTGAGGGATGTAAAAAAACAAAGAGGGTAAGGAGTATTTAAATAAACGAAAAGAATAAGACTAAAAGGAGGATATGTAAACTAAATGTAACTAGGGGATGGGTATGGGATGGGTATGGGGTATGGGATAAGAGTAAATGGGATGAAAGGGAATGGGACTACAAGGAATGGGGTATGGAGTGTAGTATGAGGGGGTAGGGGGTATGGAGTGTATGTAGTGTTATTGATAAGTGTATGTATGTATTGAATGTGTTTGCGTGTAAATGTGTTAAGTGTACAGATAAATCACTCGCTCGCTAACTCACACTACTTCTAATTCTCACTAACAAACACTCCCACTAACGCTCACTAACTACCACTAACTGACGCTCCCACTAACAACTCTCACTAATAACTCCCACTAACTCACGCTCCCACTAACAGACTCTCTCCCACTCCCACTAACTCCCACTAACTCACTCACTCTCTCACGCTAACACTACCAACTGACTCTCTCACGCTAACACTACCAACTGACTCTCTCACGCTAACACTAACTCACTCTCAAAAATTCTCTAACTCTCTATTCTTAAACCTCCAATCTCCAAAGACCCACCAGCAACACAGTCAAAGAAGCCATGCTTGTGTGGTGCTTATATACCCTGTGTAAATGTTTAATGATGTCCCAATTTCCATTGTAATTAGTGTTCAGGTGTGCTTTATTAGCAATTAATATTATTGCAATGTGTATTAGGTGTGTGAATTTGCGCATGCTCATTTCGAGTTGGTATTTGTGGAATGTGTAGAATGCGATGATGTCATAGTGTTCGTTTTAGCTTTCATTGTCCAAAAGTATTCTTATTAAATGTGAATTTGCGATGGTGTGTTCTTCGTGAAGTGTTGTATATGTATGTTTTTCATAATATATAATGATATTGAATGCGATTTTGTTTCTAGTGTATGTATATCTTTTTTAATCCTTGTTGTTATTGTGCGATTTTCCGCATCTTAAAGTATATGCGTATTCCCCGTATAAATAGTATTAAAACTTCCCCCGCTTGTGAATGTGTAATGCTTGTGTGCTTTGTTGATTGATTGTTGTTGTGACATTTGCGGCGTGTTATTGTTGTGCATGATGTGGTATGCGTCATATGACCGAGCTGTGCGTATTCTCGCGAGATCGAGTGTTAGATTAAAAAAGGCAATTTTTTTGCTTTCCCATTGATCTCTATGGGAGACTGTCTAACGCGGGCAGGATTACGCGTGTGACATACACGCGTTAGGAGCATCGTTAGATGGTCTTATCTTAACTCTAAATACCGGAGTCAAACATTGACGTGCGTTAGACATAAACACGCGTGGCGTTAACAGCCCATCTACCGCCGAACTCTAAATCTAGGCCTAAAATTGCAAAAAATAAAAAAACCCTACTATTACAAAAAATAACAAACAAAATTTTCCAAAACAATAATTTTTTTTCCTATTCTAATACCCTGTTAAAAAAGCATAAATAAATAAATAAAAAACCCTAATCTATAATAAACTACCAAGGGCCCTTAAAAGGGCCTTTTCTAGGGCATTGCCCTAAAGAAATCAGCTCTTTTTCGGCAAAAAGAAAAACACACACCCCCTAACAGTATACAAACCCCGACCCCCCAAACCCAAAAAATAGAAATAAAGTAAAACCTTACCTCCAAACCTTAATCTAAAAAAAAACACCCCAAAAAACCCTTAAAAAACCTAATACTAACCCCTGTTTAGGTACTCGCAGTTGCTGAAGTCCTTCTTGAACGATCTTCATCCCGGCGGCTCCATCTTCATCCAGGCGGCTCCATCTTCATCCATCGTGGGACCGGCATCTTCTTCATCCCTGCGGAGGCGGAGCGGTCGATGGGGGGTGTTTATGGGTGTTTAGTTGTACTTTGTAACACTTTAGTTTTGAGTTTTATGTAACAGTTTTGTTGCGTAAAACTCATAACTACTGCTCTCAGATGGCGGTACAGGACTTGTCGTTATAGGGTGTAATGCAAATTATTTAGTCGCACAACTCGTAATGGCAGCGCTATGGGAATCCCATGAAAAAATGTAATTTTTTCGAGTGGGGGACTGATGTTGCATTACAAGCTAAAAGGCTTGCGGTAGAGCTATATATTTGACCATTTTTTCAGCGTTAAAACACGAACGCACAACTCGTAATCTACCTGTTATATAGGTATATACTAGTGCACTCATTTTATGTCTTACCCAGTGCCATGTCATAATTCCTCATACATGCCTCCCAACTGTCTCTTTTTTGAAGGGACAGACTTTTTAAAACTAGTCCATATCTTGATATTTCTTCCAGAATTGCTTGTGACAATTTTTAAAAATAAATATATATATATATATATATATATATACAGTGAGGAAAAAAATC
Organism: Bombina bombina; assembly: GCF_027579735.1. Classification (NCBI taxonomy): domain Eukaryota; kingdom Metazoa; phylum Chordata; class Amphibia; order Anura; family Bombinatoridae; genus Bombina; species Bombina bombina. The sequence goes on along the minus strand of NC_069499.1, from coordinate 1,424,875,135 downwards.
ATTTGATTCCCTGCTGATTTTGTACGTTTGCCACTGACAAAGAAATGATCAGTCTATAATTTTAATGGTAAGTTTATTTGAATAGTGAGAGACAGAATAATAACAAAAAATCCAGAAAACACATTTAAAAAAAGTTATAAATTGATTTTCATTTTAATGAGTGAAATAAGTATTTGACCCCTTTGCAAAACATGACTTGGTGGCAAAACCCTTGTTGGCAATCACAGAGGTCAGACGTTTCTTGGCCACCAGGTTTGCACACATCTCAGGAGGGATTTTTTTCCCACTCCTCTTTGCAGATCCTCTTTAAGTCATTAAGGTTTCAAGGCTGACATTTTGGCAACTCGAACCTTCAGCTCCCTCCACAGATTTTCTAAAGGATTAAAGGGACACTAAATCCAAATTTTTTCTTTCATGATTTAGATAGAGCATGCAATTTTAAGCAACTTTCTAATTTACTCCTATTATAATTTTTTCTTCATTCTCTTGCTATCTTTATTTAAAAAGCAGGAATATGATGCATAGGAGCCGACCCATTTTTGGTTGAGAATCTGGGTTATGCTTGCTTATTGGTGGGTAAATGAAAAACTCCAATAAGCAAGCGCTATCCATGGTGCTGAACCTAAAATGGGCTGGCTGCTAAGATTTACATTCCTGCTTTTAAAATAAAAATAGCAAGAGAACGAAGAAAAAATTTATAATAGAAGTAAATTAGAAAAAATCATGAAAATTTTTTTGGGTTCAGTGTCCCTTTAAGGTCTGGAGACTGGCTAGATTTTGTAATTATTTAGATGTTTGCAAATAAACTTGCCAAAATAACTTTTAGACACATTTGGCAGAACAAGAAACCTAGAATTCCGAAGACAATCCTACAAAAGAACTTCGGACAGGGAGGGTTTTTTCATCCTTATATATCTGCCTATTATGAGCGGGCCTGTCTCACACATATCTCTTGTTGGAGTTCTGCTGGAGAAGACACGGGATGAAAAAGAGTTAAACAATTTACTTTACCATCAGGGATCGATTTGAAAGATCTACCCTTGAACCCTGACTATCAGTGTTCTAGATTAAATATCTGTAATATAGTTATTTTGCAAAATTTTGAGATTTGGAAATTATTTAGACACTACTCTGAAGTGGCTCCTCAACCCTATTCATCCCATTCCAGGACTTTTGAGAGGTCTACCCGACTCCCATGTTTCTCATTGGAGATCTTGGAATTTAAATTTGATTTTGAAACTATATGCCCATGACACTTTGTTGGCTCCGGGAGTCTTTTCTAATTGTAACGGACTGGTATAACTTTGAATATCTTAGACTATAAAGCCTCATGGTTGCCTGAGGATTCCCTAGAAGAGAGCTTAGAGATTTGACTATTTGGGAACACCTTTGAGTTTCTGGTTTCAAATTGATTAAACCCCTATCCTTATATTATAGAATGGTTCTGAAGGATGTTGGAGCTGGAGGAACTTGGCGGTTAAAAGCCTGGGAGAGAGATATGGCGTTCAAAGTTTCGGACATCACTTTGTCCTGAGCTATTTTATTTACAAAAAAAACCCCACACTGCGCCAATTCCTTAGAACTCTACCTGAAAATACTACTGAGATGGCATTTCACACCATTAAGACTCCCACAAATAGCCCCAATGCATTTATCTAGATGCTGGAGGGGATATGGTGATGTAGGGTCGGATTTACATGTCTGGTGGAGTTGTCTAAAAATATTTATGGTCTTTGAAGAAATATTCAAGTTATGTAATGGACTAGGTATTGAGGTTACAATGTGCCAAAAGATAGCCCTATTTAATATATTCCGAGGTAAATTACCCAGAATCCAGAAACACCAAGCAGTTTTTATATTTGCGGCCATGAAAATATCCATTGCGAGAGTTTGAAAACAGATAGATCCCCCCTCTGCCCCAAGGCAGAACATAGAGTGATCTGAGATGTCATCGCAGAAAATGCAGCATGTCTGCAGAAAGAACAGGAACTGTTAGCACTTAAAGTTTTCAGTGCTGCACCACATTAGGCTGTTCTTTTTAAACAGAGCTGTTCTCTGACTGCATTGTATATGTTTTCCTTAACACAGTGCACCCAGAGCAAAGTGCTGTTTGAAGACAACAGTCCAATGTGCATTGATTGTTGTCTGGCTCTGAGATTTTTGCAAGCTTGTTCCCTAGCTTTTCACAGTTTGCAAAGCTATTTTCTTCTGTTAAGTGTGATCAGTCCACGGGTCATCATTACTTCTGGGATATTACTCCTCCCCAACAGGAAGTGCAAGAGGATTCACCCAGCAGAGCTGCATATAGAGCCTCCCCTCTACGTCACTCCCAGTCATTCTCTTGCACCCAATGACTAGATAGGATGTGTGAGAGGACTATGGTGATTATACTTAGTTTTTATCTTCAATCAAGAGTTTGTTATTTTAAAATAGCACCGGAGTGTGTTATTATCTCTCTGGCAGAGTTTGAAGAAGAATCTACCAGAGTTTTTGTTATGATTTTAGCCGGAGTAGTTAAGATCATATTGCTGTTTCTCGGCCATCTGAGGAGAGGTAAACTTCAGATCAGGGGACAGCGGGCAGATGAATCTGCATAGAGGTATGTAGCAGTTTTTATTTTCTGATAATGGAATTGATGAGAAAATCCTGCCATACCGATATAATGTCATGTATGTATACTTTACACTTCAGTATTCTGGGGAATGGTACTTCACTAGAATTACACTGTAAGAAATACATAAAGCTGTTTAATAACTAGAGATTATGTTTAACGTTTTTGCTGGAATGTAAAATCGTTTTCATTTACTGAGGTACAGAGTGAATAAATGTTTGGGCACTATTTTTCCACTTGGCAGTTGCTTAATCTGTTTTCTGACAGTTTCTGTTCTCCCTCACTGCTGTGTGTGAGGGGGAGGGGCCGTTTTTTGGCGCTTTTACTACGCATCAAATATTTCAGTCAGCAACTCATTGTATTCCCTGCATGATCCGGTTCATCTCTACAGAGCTCAGGGGTCTTCAAAACTTATTTTGAGGGAGGTAATTTCTCTCAGCAGAGCTGTGAGAATTGTAGTTTGACTGAGATAAAAAACGTTTATTCTGTAATTTGTTTCCTGCTTTCAGAATTTGTTATCTTTGCTAATGGGATTAAACCTTTGCTAAAGTTGTGTTGTTTACAAGGATTGAGGCTATAACTGTTTCAATTTATTAATTTTCAACTGTCATAGATCTTCTGTGCTTCTTAAAGGCACAGTACGTTTTAATATTATTCTAATTGAATTGTATTTCCAAGTTGCAAGTTTATTTGCTAGTGTGTTAAACATGTCTGATTCAGAGGATGATACCTGTGTCATTTGTTGCAATGCCAAAGTGGAGCCCAATAGAAATTTATGTACTAACTGTATTGATGCTACTTTAAATAAAAGTCAATCTGTACAAATTGAACAAATTTCACCAAACAACGAGGGGAGAGTTATGCCGACTAACTCGCCTCACGTGTCAGTACCTACATCTCCCGCTCAGAGGGAGGTGCGTGATATTGTAGCGCCGAGTACATCTGGGCGGCCATTACAAATCACATTACAGGATATGGCTACTGTTATGACTGAGGTTTTGGCTAAATTACCAGAACTAAGAGGTAAGCGTGATCACTCTGGGGTGAGAACAGAGTGCGCTGATAATATTAGGGCCATGTCAGACACTGCGTCACAGGTGGCAGAACATGAGGACGGAGAACTTCATTCTGTGGGTGACGGTTCTGATCCAAACAGACTGGATTCAGATATTTCAAATTTTAAATTTAAACTGGAAAACCTCCGTGTATTACTAGGGGAGGTGTTAGCGGCTCTGAATGATTGTAACACAGTTGCAATACCAGAGAAAATGTGTAGGTTGGATAAATATTTTGCGGTACCGACGAGTACTGAGGTTTTTCCTATACCTAAGAGACTTACTGAAATTGTTACTAAGGAGTGGGATAGACCCGGTGTGCCGTTCTCACCCCCTCCGATATTTAGAAAAATGTTTCCAATAGACGCCACCAAAAGGGACTTATGGCAAACGGTCCCTAAGGTGGAGGGAGCAGTTTCTACCTTAGCTAAGCGTACCACTATCCCGGTGGAGGATAGCTGTGCTTTTTCAGATCCAATGGATAAAAAGTTAGAGGGTTACCTTAAGAAAATGTTTGTTCAACAAGGTTTTATATTGCAACCCCTTGCATGCATTGCGCCGATCACGGCTGCAGCGGCATTCTGGATTGAGTCTCTGGAAGAGAACATTGGTTCAGCTACTCTGGACGACATTACGGACAGGCTTAGAGTCCTTAAACTAGCTAATTCATTAATTTCGGAGGCCGTAGTACATCTTACTAAACTTACGGCGAAGAATTCAGGATTCGCCATTCAGGCACGCAGGGCGCTGTGGCTAAAATCCTGGTCAGCTGATGTTACTTCTAAGTCTAAATTGCTTAATATACCTTTCAAAGGGCAGACCTTATTCGGGACCCGGGTTGAAAGAGATTATTGCTGACATTACAGGAGGTAAAGGCCATGCCCTGCCTCAGGACAAAGCCAAAGTTAAGGCTAGACAGTCTAATTTTCGTTCCTTTCGTAATTTCAAAGCGGGAGCAGCATCAACTTCCTCTGCACCAAAACAGGAAGGAGCTGTTGCTCGCTACAGACAAGGCTGGAAACCTAACCAGTCCTGGAACAAGGGCAAGCAGGCCAGGAAACCTGCTGCTGCCCCTAAAACAGCATGAATTGAGGGCCCCCGATCCGGGATCGGATCTAGTGGGGGGCAGACTTTCTCTCTTCGCCCAGGCTTGGGCAAGAGATGTCCAGGATCCCTGGGCGCTAGAGATAATATCTCAGGGATACCTTCTGGACTTCAAATACTCTCCTCCAAGAGAGAGATTTCATCTGTCAAGATTGTCAACAATCCAGACAAAGAAAGAGGCGTTTCTACGCTGCGTACAAGAGCTCTTGTTAATGGGAGTAATCCATCCAGTTCCACGATCGGAACAGGGACAGGGGTTTTACTCAAATCTGTTTGTGGTTCCCAAAAAAGAGGGAACTTTCAGACCAATCCTGGACTTAAAGATCCTAAACAAATTCCTAAGAGTTCCATCGTTCAAGATGGAGACTATTCGGACAATTTTACCTATGATCCAAGAGGGTCAGTACATGACCACTGTAGATTTAAAAGATGCTTACCTTCACATACCGATTCACAAAGATCATTATCGGTACCTAAGGTTTGCCTTCCTAGACAGGCATTACCAGTTTGTGGCTCTTCCATTCGGATTGGCTACAGCTCCAAGAATCTTCACAAAGGTTCTGGGTGCTCTTCTGGCGGTACTAAGACCGCGGGGAATCTCGGTAGCTCCATACCTAGACGACATTCTGATACAAGCTTCAAGCTTTCAAACTGCCAAGTCTCATACAGAGTTAGTGCTGGCATTTCTAAGGTCACATGGATGGAAGGTGAACGAAAAGAAAAGTTCACTCGTTCCACTCACAAGAGTTCCCTTCCTGGGGACTCTTATAGATTCTGTAGAAATGAAGATTTACCTGACAGAGGACAGGCTAACAAGACTTCAAGGTGCTTGCCGCACCCTACATTCCATTCAACACCCGTCAGTGGCTCAATGCATGGAGGTAATCTGCTTAATGGTAGCGGCAATGGACATAGTACCCTTTGCACGCTTACACCTCAGACCACTGCAACTGTGCATGCTAAGTCAGTGGAATGGGGATTACTCAGACTTATCCCCTTCTCTGAATCTGGATCAAGAGACCAGAAATTCTCTTCTATGGTGGCTTTCTCGGCCACATCTGTCCAGGGGGATGCCATTCAGCAGACCAGACTGGACAATTGTAACAACAGACGCCAGCCTTCTAGGTTGGGGTGCCGTCTGGAATTCTCTGAAGGCACAGGGACAATGGAGTCAGGAGGAGAGTCTCCTGCCAATAAACATTCTGGAATTGAGAGCAGTTCTCAATGCCCTCCTGGCTTGGCCCCAGTTGACAACTCGGGGGTTCATCAGGTTTCAGTCGGACAACATCACGACTGTTGCTTACATCAACCATCAGGGAGGGACAAGAAGCTCCCTAGCTATGATGGAAGTATCAAAGATAATTCTCTGGGCAGAGTCTCACTCTTGCCACCTGTCAGCAATCCACATCCCGGGAGTGGAAAACTGGGAGGCGGATTTCTTAAGTCGTCAGACTTTTCATCCGGGGGAGTGGGAACTTCATCCGGAGGTCTTTGCCCAAATACTGCGACGTTGGGGCAAACCAGAAATAGATCTCATGGCGTCTCGACAGAACGCCAAGCTTCCTCGTTACGGGTCCAGATCCAGGGATCCAGGAGCAGTCCTGATAGATGCTCTGACAGCACCTTGGGACTTCAGGATGGCTTGACTTGGTATGCAGACCTGGTGGACATGTCATCCTGTCCACCTTGGTCTCTACCTCTGAAACAGGACCTTCTGATACAGGGTCCCTTCAAACATCAAAATCTAACTTCTCTGAAGCTGACTGCTTGGAAATTGAACGCTTGATTTTATCAAGACGTGGGTTTTCTGAGTCAGTTATTGATACCTTAATACAGGCTAGGAAACCTGTTACCAGAAAGATTTACCATAAGATATGGCGTAAATACCTATATTGGTGTGAATCCAAAGGTTACTCTTGGAGTAAGGTTAGGATTCCTAGGATATTGTCTTTTCTACAAGAAGGTTTAGAAAAGGGTTTATCTGCTAGTTCATTAAAGGGACAGATCTCAGCTCTGTCCATTCTGTTACACAAACGTCTGTCAGAAGTTCCTGACGTCCAGGCTTTTTGTCAGGCTTTGACCAGGATTAAGCCTGTGTTTAAAACTGTTGCTCCACCATGGAGTTTAAACCTTGTTCTTAATGTTTTACAGGGCGTTCCGTTTGAACCCCTTCATTCCATTGATATAAAGTTGTTATCTTGGAAAGTTTTATTTTTAATGGCTATTTCCTCGGCTCGAAGAGTCTCTGAATTATCAGCCTTACATTGTGATTCTCCTTATTTGATTTTTCATTCGGATAAGGTAGTCCTGCGTACTAAACCTGGGTTCTTACCTAAGGTAGTTACTAACAGGAATATCAATCAAGAGATTGTTGTTCCTTCTTTATGCCCAAATCCTTCTTCAAAGAAGGAACGTCTACTGCACAACCTGGATGTAGTCCGTGCTCTAAAATTTTACTTACAGGCAACTAAGGAATTTCGACAAACGTCTTCTCTGTTTGTCATTTACTCTGGGCAGAGGAGAGGTCAAAAAGCTTCCGCTACCTCTCTTTCTTTTTGGCTTCGTAGCATAATTCGTTTAGCTTATGAGACTGCTGGACAGCAGCCTCCTGAAAGAATTACAGCTCATTCTACTAGAGCTGTGGCTTCCACTTGGGCCTTCAAGAATGAGGCCTCTGTTGAACAGATTTGCAAGGCTGCAACTTGGTCTTCGCTTCATACTTTTTCCAAATTTTACAAATTTGACACTTTTGCTTCATCGGAGGCTATTTTTGGGAGAAAGGTTCTTCAGGCAGTGGTTCCTTCTGTATAAAGAGCCTGCCTATCCCTCCCGTCATCCGTGTACTTTTGCTTTGGTATTGGTATCCCAGAAGTAATGATGACCCGTGGACTGATCACACTTAACAGAAGAAAACATAATTTATGCTTACCTGATAAATTCCTTTCTTCTGTAGTGTGATCAGTCCACGGCCCGCCCTGTTTTTAAGGCAGGTAAATATTTTTTAATTTATACTCCAGTCACCACTTCACCCTTGGCTTTTCCTTTCTCGTTGGTCCTTGGTCGAATGACTGGGAGTGACGTAGAGGGGAGGAGCTATATGCAGCTCTGCTGGGTGAATCCTCTTGCACTTCCTGTTGGGGAGGAGTAATATCCCAGAAGTAATGATGACCCGTGGACTGATCACACTACAGAAGAAAGGAATTTATCAGGTAAGCATAAATTATGTTTTTCTCTGAATGTAAGATGTTTGTATGAGCAATGCACCTTTTTATTACTACATTTCTATGTTAGACTAAGAGAAAAGTAAACTAATTAATTAGACATTTTACAATTATTTTTTTTTGTCTGCAGCTAATTTGCAATGCGATTTTCAACTACTGCACTAGATTACACAACTTTAAATTTTGCTTTATTTTCCAGTTAACCCCCCCTTTTTTGTTCCCATCCTGTGAAATGCAAGCCTTAACATCTCCCATCACATAATAAGGGGAGCTGCACATTTTAGAGACTTCTCGATGCTGCCTTGCTGCCTGTTTATAGTTACTAAAGCGTTATTTGCTCCATCTTACCTAACTTTCCCTGATATAATATCTTCCAAGATGGAGAGATGGAAAGAGAAAAAAAAAAAAAAAGTAGTGAGAAAAGGGGAACAATATAAAAACCATAGGACAGAATTTTTTTTGGATAATACTCCAACTACTTTAGGATTCTGTTAGTGGGTTATCCCCCACATAGTTATAACACAAACACTTGTACTGGACATGTGACATATGTTTATATTTCTATTACATCAAAACACTTGTTATGATTGGCACTTCTGCTTATAGTTTTTCCTATTGCTAAATGCTCTCTTAATTGTAAATTAGACACGAGCCTTATGGTTTGTCCAAGGCACATTTGCTCATAATTAAGTCTTATATATCTCCTTGTACTTATATACCTTGCTTTGTATTTCAGCAATACTATGCCAATATATTTCTTTATTTGCTGTATTTTCTGTTTTGTGCCTTTAATAAGATAAAATATATTAAATAGTGAGACCAGAAGTGTATGTGTGTGAATATTTGCTGCCAGCAATTCCATCTTAGTGTATCTGGAACATCAGATAATACGTCTGACTTCAAGACTATAAATGTCCCTCTTTGGCAAATGAAAATGTGGGAGGCATGCTCAAACTGGATATATGATATTTTAATTTCACTGCATTAAACAAGCCAAGTGGGCTTGTTTTGGAAAGAAGACAGCTGCAAATGGAAGCACAACTGTTTATAGTGATGCCCAGAAATACTGAGGATTCAAAAGAGTTAAATCACAATATAGCTGTTTTGCTATTTTTTTCAGCATATAGGACCATAAGCTTTAAAGTAAAATACATATATTATTATCTCTATCTATGGGGCCTATCTATCAAGCTCCGAACGGAGCTTGACGCCCCGTGTTTCTGGCGAGCCTGCAGGCTCGCCAGAAACAGCGGTTATGAAGCAGCGGTCTAAAGACCGCTGCTCCATAACCATGTCTGCCTGCTTTGATGAGGCGGACACGAATCGCCGGAATTCAACCCGATCAAGTACAATCGGGTTGATTGACACCCCCCTGCTGGCGGCCGATTGGCAGCGAATCTGCAGGGGGCGGCGTTGCACCAGCAGCTCACAAGAGCTGCTGGTGCAATGCTGAATACGGAGAGCGTATTGCTCTCCGCATTCAGCGATGTCTGTCGGACCTGATCTGCACTGTCAGATCAGGTCTGGCAGACCTTTCATAAATAGGCCTCTATGTATATATGTATCTATCAATCTATGTATCTATCTATCTTTCTATCTATCTATATCTAACTTCCATCATCACAGTGAAAAAAACATTTTCCTTATGTAATTTTATAAAGCCTATCCAAGGAAGTATAATGGTGTACTCTAGAAGTACATTTATAATTGTCCCCATTTGACCTCCACAGAGGAGATAACTGGCATTTAAACCTAAGTAAAACTAGGTTAGAATATAGCCTCCATGATGTTATGGACACTAAAACATTACAGTTATTTTATTAATATTCAAAAACTAATATTTCTTTCTAATGACACAGTGAGTCCACTGATCATCTAATTACTATTGGGAATATCACTCCTGCCCAGCAGGAGGTGGCAAAGAGCACCACAGCAAAACTGTTAAATATCACCTCAATTCCCTCTAACCCCAGTCATTCTCTTTGCCTACGTTAGAGCAAGGAAGTGGTAAAGTTAGGTGTTAGGAAAAGATTCTTCAAGCAAGATTTTTTTATTTTTAAGCAGTACAAGATTATTCTGCTTTGTTCTAGGGTGTAGCCGTAGTCCATTTCAGTCTCTTCAGTAGAGCAGTGGTGGCTTTCAAGCAATGGGAACTTGTGGGGTACAATCCTCACTGTGCTTCCCATATATTTATGCTGCCCTAACCGTGCAAGCCTGAGTAAGATTTCTCAGTCTTTGTTTCTATCCACAGGTCCATGTGAGAGAACTGGCCTCTCAAACCTAGTGAGCTGCCGTGCTGCCTGGCAGAAGTCTTAAGGTAAGTGCTAACTTTAATTTTTTCTGGGACCCGCATACAGAGAAAATAGATAGCACTTTTTCATACATTGGGGGACAAGTCACATTCCCCTATGATAGGGGAATGTTTATTAAGGGCAGCAGAGCAGGCATTGGGGACAAGGAGAATCTGTCTCAGTCATTGTGGTGTATTTATTTACTTTACTCCCGACGGCCGTGATAATACATTTAGCCGATCAGGAGTTTCATGTGGTTATGCCGGAGATACGGCGGCAGTTCCTATTGCGCGCCTTTTTTTTCTGGCCCTATCTCACTTTCTGTGTTCCGGATTGGAAATCAGCTGCGTCACAAATTAAGCAGCGTTGCAGTTACGGACCGCAATTGTTAAAAGATTTGAGTCAGGTTCAGCTACAAGTAATATACTTCGTTAGTAGTCAGGCAGGTAAGCACCTCAGCAAGGCTAAGCTGAGGTGTAGAGTTGTCTGTAGTGTTATTTTGGGGGCCATTGTTTATTTCAAATAACAGAAAAATAAAGCAGTTCTTTTTGGTTTAAAATTTAAAGAAACAGTAACGATTTTTTTTGGGGGGGTCTATTTTCTAAATAAAAATATCAGTTTTGTCTATTTATTGGTGAATAAAGATGGACCAAGAAACCCTGCAAGATGTTCTTTATGTTTTGATGCTAATGTAGAACCACCAATCCCTTTCTGTTCCTCATGTATTGAGAGAACTTTACATTACAGGGATAGACTTTTTCCTGAGCTAACATTGTCTAAGGCGGATACTGTTCAGGAGTGTTCTGACAATGTTCAAGATATGCCGCAGCTTTCTCCTCAAGCGTCCCAAAATTTAGCGTCCATACAGCCAGTGCCCTGCGCTTCCTCTATTACTCCACCTGGAGTTACCTTGCAAGACATCGCTTCCCTAATGTCATCAGCGGTATCTGATGCGTTATCTGCTTTTCCCATGCTGCGGGGAAAGCGTAAGAGGAAATGTAATCAATCAGTGAATAAGGTTGCTGACACAGTAGGGGCTATTCTGAATGTTCCTTCCCAGAAACCTAAAGAGGAAGATACGGTAGCATCTGAGGGTGAAATCTCAGACTCAGACAGTGTAATACCTTTAGCTGATACTGAAGTTGTTTCTTTCAGGTTTAAGCTCGAACACCTCCATTTGTTACTTAAGGAGGTTTTTAGCTACCCTGGACGACTCCGACACTACCATCGTAGTCAATCCTAAGAAGTCTAGTAAACTAAACAACTATTTTGACGTGCCTTCCATGGTGGAGGTATTTCCTGTACCAGATAGGGCTACAGAGATTATTGCTAAGGAATGGGAGAGACCGGGTATCCCTTTTTCTCCATCCCCTATATTTAAAAAGATGTTTCCTATAGCAGACTCTATCAAGGAGTCTTGGCAGATGGTACCCAAGGTGGAAGGGGCAATTTCCATGCTAGCCAAGAGAACAACTATTCCCATAGAGGATAGTTGTTCCTTTAAGGATCCTATGGATAAGAAGTTAGAGGGGTTACTCAAGAAAATGTATGTACACCAGGGTTTACAATGGCAACCTGCGGTTTGTATTGCTACTGTCACTAGTGCGGCAGCATACATGATGCGTTGTCCGATTCTATTCGGTCAGACACTCCCCTCGAAGAAATCCAGGATAGGATAAAGGCCCTTAAGTTGGCCAACTCCTTTATCACTGATGCTTCTCTTCAGGTTATTAAGCTGGGAGCTAAGATTTCTGGTTTTGCCGTACTGGCCCGCAGAGCTTTATGGTTAAAATCTTGGTCTGCGGATGTGTCATCTAAGTCTAAACTTTTGGCGATTCCTTACAAGAGAAAGACCTTGTTTGGGCCAGGTTTGATGGAAATAATTTCTGACATTAATGGAGGAAAGGGCCATTTCCTCCCTCAGGATAAGAGAAATAAACAAAAGGGATGCCAGAGTAATTTTCGAAATTTCAAGGGAAAGCCTTTCTCTCAATCTTCCAAGCAGCAGCAGTTCAAGCCTTCCTGGAGGACCAACCAGTCTTGGAACAAGGGAAAGCAATCCAAAAAGCCTTCTATTGAATCAAAAACAGCATGAAGGGCCTGCGCCCGATCCGGGACCGGATCTTGTGGGGCAGACTTTCCTTCTTCGTTCAGGCTTTGGTTCAAGATGTTCAGGATCCCTGGGCGGTGGACATCGTGTCCCAGGGATACAAACTAGAGTTCAAGACCTTTCCTCCCAGGGGCAGGTTTCTGCTTTCAATATTATCTGTAGACCAGACAAGAAGAGAGGCGTTCTTACACTGTGTTCGGGACCTCTCCGACCTGGGAGTGATAGTTCCTGTTCCAATGCAGGAACAGGGTCTGGGGTTCTACTCCAATCTGTTTGTGGTTCCCAAAAAGGAGGGAACCTTCAGACCAATTTTAGATCTCAAGAGTCTAAACAAATTCCTCAGAGTGCCGTCCTTCAAGATGGAAACTATTCGTTCCATTCTTCCTTTGGTTCAAGAGGGTCAATTTATGACAACGGTAGATTTAAAGGATGCGTACCTGCATGTTCCCATCCATAGGGACCATCACAAGTTTCTGAGGTTTGCATTCCTAGACAAACACTTCCAGTTTGTGGCGCTTCCATTCGGCCTTGCCACAGCTCCCAGAATTTTCTCAAAGGTTCAGGGATCCCTGTTGGCGGCGCCCTGATTGTGGGGCATTGCAGTGGCGCCTTATCTGGACGACATTCTGGTTCAGGCGCCATCCTTATAACAAGCAAGATCCCACATGGAAATGTTGTTATCTTTCCTGCGATCTCACAGATGGAAGGTAAATTTGTAAAAGTTTAGTTCCAACTACAATCAATCAATGAAGATTTTTCTGACAGAAGTTAGGAAATCAAAGATTTTCGATTCTTGCCTAGTGCTTCAGTCCTCTCCTCGGCCATCAGTGGTTCAATGCATGGAGGTAATCGGTCTGATGGTAGCGGCAATGGACATCATCCCGTTTGCCTGTTTCAACCTCAGACCTCTGCAGTTAAGCATGCTCAGAGAGTGGAACGGAGATTATGCGGATCTGTCTCCGTGATTACAGCTGGAGCAGGAGACAAGGGATTCTCTTCTTTGGTGGTTGTCTCTGGATCATCTCTCCCAGGGAACCTGCTTTCGCAGACCCTCTTGGGTGATTGTGGAAACAGACGCCAGCCTTCTGGGATGGGGAGAAGTTTGGGGCTCTCTAAAGGCTCAGGGAACATGGACTCGGTCAGAGTCTGTTCTTCCCATAAACATTCTGAAACTGAGAGCAATCTTTAATGCTCTTCTAACCTGGTCTCAGTTAGCTTTGGCTCGGTTTATCAGGTTTCAGTTGGACAACATAACTTCAGTGGCTTACAGCAACCATCAGGGGGAACTCGGAGTTCCTTGACCATGTCAGAGGTAGCCAAGATAATTCAATGGGCGGAGACCCACAACTGTTGTCTGTCGGCGATCCACATCCCAGTAGTAGACAACTGGGAGGCGGACTTTTTGAGCAGACAGACTTTTCACCCGGGTCAGTGGGAACTCCATCCGGAAGTGATTTCCAGCCTGGTTCTCAAGTGGGGACAGCCGGAAATGTTCATCATGGCATCGCGGAAGAATGCCAAGCTCCCGAGGTACGGGTCGAGGTCAAGGGACCCTCAGGCTGTACTGATAGACGCTCTGGCGGTACCCTGGAATTTCAGTCTTGCATACCTATTTCCTCCGTTCGCTCTTCTTCCTTGGGTCATTGCTTGAATCAAACAAGAGAGGGCATCGGTGATCAGCATTGCACCGGCGTGGCCTCGCAGGATTTGGTATGCAGACCTGGTAGAGATGTCATCTCTTCCACCTTGGAGACCTCAGTTGAGAAAGGACCTTCTACTTCAAGGGCCCTTCCTTCATCCAAATCTAGTTTCTCTGAAGCTGACTGCTTGGAAAATGGATTTTTCAGAATCGGTCATTGAGACCATGATTCAGGCTCGTAAGCCTGTGACTAGAAGGATTTACCATAAGATATGGCGTAAATACCTATATTGGTGTGAATCCAAAGGCTACACTCTCTTGGAGTGGAGTTTGGATTCCTAGAATTTTGTCTTTTCTCCAAGAGGGTCTGGAGAAAGGGTCAAATATCTGCCTTGTCTATTTTGTTACATAAACGTCTGGCGGATGTCCCAGACGTGCAATCGTTTTGTCAGGTCTTGGTCAGGATCAGGCCTGTGTTTAAGCCGGTTACTCCTCCCTGGAATCTTAAGCTAGTTCTTAAAGTTCTTCAACAGGCTCCGTTCCTTAGATATTAAGTTGTTATCTTGGAAAGTTTTGTTTCTTGTTGCTATTTCTTCTGCTCAAAGAGTTTCAGAACTCTATGCATTACAGTATGAGTCTCCTTACCTTATTTTTCATGCGGATAAGGTAGTTTTGCGTACTAAATTAGGGTTTCTCCCTAAAGTGGTTTCAGATCGGAACATTAATCAGGAGATTGTTGTTCCTTCCTTGTGTCCTAAATCTTCTTCTCAAAAAGAACATCTGCTACACAATCTAGACGTGGTACGGGCATTGAAATTCTATTTACAGACGACTAAGGATTTTCGTCAGTCTTCTGCTCTCTTTGTGGTTTTTTCGGGGAAACGTAAGGGGCAGAAAGCTACGGCTACTTCTCTTTCTTTGTGGCTGAAGAGTATCATTTACTTTGCTTATGAAACTGCTGGACAGCAGCCTCCTGAGAGAGTTACGGCTCATTCTATGAGGGCTGTTTCCTCTTCCTGGGCATTCAAAAATGAAGCTTCTATGGAACAGATTTGCAAGGCTGCAACTTGGTCCTCTCTTCACACATTTTCAAAATTCTATAAATTCGACACTTTTGCCTCAGCTGAGGCTTCCTTTGGGAGAAAGGTTCTTCAAGCAGTGGTGCCTTCCGTTTAGGTTCCCTGTCTTGTCCCTCCCTTATCATCTGTGTACTCTAGCTTGGGTATTGACTCCCAATAGTAATTAGATGATCCGTTGACTCACCGTGTCATTAGAAAGAAAACAAAATTTATGCTTACCTGATAAATTTCTTTCTTTCTTGACACGGTGAGTCCACGGCCTGCCCTGTTTGCTTAAGACAGGTTTTGTGGGTATGCTATAAACTTCAGACACCTCTGCACCTTGTTGTTTCCTTTCTCTCCTTTTCTTCGGTCGAATGACTGGGGTTGGAGGGAAGGGAGGTGATATTTAACAGTTTTGCTGTGGTGCTCTTTGCCGCCTCCTGCTGGGCAGGAGTTATATTCCCAATAGTAATTAGATAATCCGTGGACTCATCGTGTCAAGAAATAAATAAATTTATCAGGTAAGCATACATTTTGTTATTTTTAAAAGCATCTGTATATTATCCTTAGGCTAATCTGTGCTTTGAATACATCATTATATATCCAATTTATTCCCTTTAAGTTGCTGTAACTCCTTTCCATGAGACAATACTGAGGCAGGGTCAGAAGCATTCAAGTGTCTTGGGAACTATATGTATAGCTTTATAACTAATGTTGTTACGAACTATGCTAACATATAAAGCCCTATTTAACATTTGTCAAGTGGACAAGGTTTTCAGTCACAGGATATGTCCGCTCACATTTGGGGCCAGCAAGGTGACATCTGCTACAGGCATTTATCATTGCACAAGATTTTACTTATGCCACTTCTCCCAATGTTTTTGTGCAACCAATTGCAAACGAGCAGGGCTTGTATTTTCTAGTTTGCTTTTTTCTTTTACTATGCTTTGTTGAAAAACATACCTAGGTAGGCTCAGGAGCACATATATGCCGCTTGTCATTGGCTCACCTGATGTAATTAGTTAGCTCCCAGTAGTGCAATACTTTTTCTTCAACAAAGTATACCAAGAGAATGAAACAACTTTTATAAGAGAATTACATTGTTTATATTGTTTAAAATGGTATACTCTATTTGAATCATGAAGGAAAACGTTTGGGTTTCCTGTTGCTTTAGGATTACCACCTTTAAGATAATTAACAACTCCAGAAACAGAACAGTACTACTTAACTTGCATGTGCTTAGGTGAATAAGCTGACACTTCGCAACTCAATAGCTTCTTTTGCAGCTTGATAAATGGAGCACACTTTGCTGAATATTTATTAAAACTTCTGAGCATACCTAGCTATTTTTGACTTTTTGTAAAATTGCATACTTTGGGCTTCATTTATCAATTGATGAGCAGACATGATTCGCTGTAGCAACTCATGTCAGCTGGACATCACTGCAGGCAGTCATCATACGCTGTCCGCATTTTATAATTGCACAAGCATTTCACCAGAGGGAATGACTACCCCTCTGTATTCTACTGCGCCTGTGTGAATAACAATGCATGTTCATACAGCATATACATGTACTAGGTTGTGATTGGTTAGCAAGGGTCATTTTATCCAGACAGTGAAATAAATTAAAACAAAAACACAAATTATACTTATTTTACAGTAAAGCTTGCTTCATTCATAGCAAACTATTTCTCAGATATGAGCTACAGTTTCCTCCAGCTTCCAGTTTGTGTTTGATGTTTGTATACCTATTGTTCCTGCATCCTTGGTATAGTTTTAAGAAATGTTCTTGTTTGAAGTGGATCAGTATTGAATCCATCTTACTGCTTTGGGGATTGCATATAAAAATAATGTATTACCCTGTATCAAATGTGGTGAACATGAGGCCCAAGATGGCATTCATAACAAGTATTTTCTTAATATATGATCTATATAGCGTTCATTGTTGATATATATATATATATATATATATATATATATATATGGTTAACCATCTCAGGCAGTTACCTATAATGTTTCTGATGGAACTGTTCATTTATTCTAAACTCTCCCCTTTATAAACACAGACCCGGAATGTTCATGATATTTTAGATGGAGTTTAATTCATCAGTTGTAATGAAGATGCGCTATAACTTTCTTTTTAATACAGGGAGTGCAGAATTATTAGGCAAGTTGTATTTTTGAGGATTAATTTTATTATTGAACAACAACCATGTTCTCAATGAACCCAAAAAACTCATTAATATCAAAGCTGAATAGTTTTGGAAGTAGTTTTTAGTTTGTTTTTAGTTATAGCTATTTTAGGGGGATATCTGTGTGTGCAGGTGACTATTACTGTGCATTATTATTAGGCAACTTAACAAAAAACAAATATATACCCATTTCAATTATTTATTTTTACCAGTGAAACCAATATAACATCTCAACATTCACAAATATACATTTCTGACATTCAAAAACAAAACAAAAACAAATCAGTGACCAATATAGCCACCTTTCTTTGCAAGGACACTCAAAAGCCTGCCATCCATGGATTCTGTCAGTGTTTTGATCTGTTCACCATCAACATTGCGTGCAGCAGCAACCACAGCCTCCCAGACACTGTTCAGAGAGGTGTACTGTTTTCCCTCCTTGTAAATCTTACATTTGATGATGGACCACAGGTTCTCAATGGGGTTCAGATCAGGTGAACAAGGAGGCCATGTCATTAGATTTTCTTCTTTTATACCCTTTCTTGCCAGCCACGCTGTGGAGTACTTGGACGCGTGTGATGGAGCATTGTCCTGCATGAAAATCATGTTTTTCTTGAAGGATGCAGACTTCTTCCTGTACCACTGCTTGAAGAAGGTGTCTTCCAGAAACTGGCAGTAGGACTGGGAGTTGAGCCTCAACCCGAAAAGGCCCCACAAGCTCATCTTTGATGATACCAGCCCAAACCAGTACTCCACCTCCACCTTGCGGGTGTCTGAGTCGGACTGGAGCTCTCTGCCCTTTACCAATCCAGCCACGGGCCCATCCATCTGGCCCATCAAGACTCACTCTCATTTCATCAGTCCATAAAACCTTAGAAAAATCAGTCTTGAGATATTTCTTGGCCCAGTCTTGACGTTTCAGCTTGTGTGTCTTGTTCAGTGGTGGTCGTCTTTCAGCCTTTCTTACCTTGGCCATGTCTCTGAGTATTGCACACCTTGTGCTTTTGGGCACTCCAGTGATGTTGCAGCTCTGAAATATGGCCAAACTGGTGGCAAGTGGCATCTTGGCAGCTGCACGCTTGACTTTTCTCAGTTCATGGGGAGTTATTTTGCGCCTTGGTTTTTCCACACGCTTCTTGCGACCCTGTTGACTATTTTGAATGAAACGCTTGATTGTTCGATGATCACGCTTCAGAAGCTTTGCAATTTTAAGAGTGCTGCATCCCTCTGCAAGATATCTCACTATTTTTTACTTTTCTGAGCCTGTCAAGTCCTTCTTTTGACCCATTTTGCCAAAGGAAAGGAAGTTGCCTAATAATTATGCACACCTGATATAGGGTGTTGATGTCATTAGACCACACCCCTTCTCATTACAGAGATGCACATCACCTAATATGCTTAATTGGTAGTAGGCTTTCGAGCCTATACAGCTTGGAGTAATACAACATGCATAAAGAGGATGATGTGGTCAAAATACTAATTTGCCTAATAATTCTGCACTCCCTGTATAGTAATGAAATTCAAATTCCCTGCGCTCCGCTGCCCACTTCAAAAATCAATATTTCTATGAGCTAATGGTTTAAATTGTTCTCCAATCAGAACTGTAGCTACAACAAAAGTGCCATATGGGGAGATTGCTGATTGGAGAACAATTCAAACCATTAGCTCACAGAAAAATTAACATTTAAAGTGGACGGCAGAGCGCGGAGAATTTGAATTTCATATCTATATTAAATTATATTATAGCGCATCTTAATTATTACTGATGAATCAAATTCCATCTAAAATATCATTAGCATTCTGGATCTGATTTTAAAAAGGGGAGAGTTTACTATCACTTTAATAGAAATAATTTTGTTAACTATCCAGCAACATAGTTATTTTTGCAAGGTATTTATTTGTAATTTGCAATATAGATTATCCAAGCCATCAATTTCTAACTAATATAATTCTCAGTTACAGAACTGTAGTGCCATTTCAAGTAATATTTTATGTGGGCATATAGCAACTTTGGTATTAACATTATGGCTAATATCAGTTTATTTCCCTTGTGTTTTTACACACTTTTTTTTTTTATTAAACATGGGGATCTATTTATTATGTGTCTGTCCGACGTGAGCCGATCAGCTGATCATGTCCGACAGACATCGCTGAATGCGGAGAGCAATACGCTCTCCACATTCAGCATTGCACCAGCAGCTCTTGTGAACTGCTGGTGCAAAGCCGCCCCCTGCAGATTCACGGCCAATCGGCCGCTAGCAGGGCGTGTCAATCATCCCGATCGTATTGGATCGGGTTGATTTCACGCAAGTTCTGTCAGCAGCCTCAGGGCAGACGGACAGGTTATGGAGCAGCGGTCTTTAGACCGCTGCTTCATAACTGGTGTTTCTGTCAAGCCTGAAGGCTCACCAGAAACATGGGGCATCAAGCTTTATACGGACCTTGATAAATGGGCCCCATGATGTTAATAAAGGTTGTGTTTTAAGCGTGATTTCTCTGTCTTTCAAAAATCGTGATATTTAAAGGAACAGTAAGCGCTATAGTGCATCCCTTAGTCAGCTTTTCATACTGATAATTTTAGTTAACTGTTCCTACCCCTGTCCAAACTCACTCAGCATAAAATATTACAAAACAAAAAACATAAAATAGTTGTACCAAAACTCATCTTATATAGAATTTCACAAAAAAAAAATCACATTACAGTTCTCCCATTTATTAGGATTTATATTAGGATTTATAAATGTTTTTATTAGTTCAGAGAAACATGAAACTGTGAGCCCTGACATCAACAAGAAAATGAGTCTAGTAGTGACTGTCAGGTTATCATTATTACTATGACGATCACTTCATAGCTACAAGGACATAAAAACTATAGATGTGCATTTGTTTCGTTAAACAAAAAAGAAATCTGGTTTACATCAAAAAATAAAACAAATGAATGCTCCAAAGATAATGAAAGAAAACAAAAAAATACTGATGAAAATCATCAGTATTAATTTGTTTTCTTTAATTTTTTAAGGGATTAATACTTAATGTAACACACTCTCCAGAGCATATTAAGATAACTATTGTTACTATTGTAGCTACAGGGGAACTTTCACCTGTAGCTTTGAAACATTTACATTTGTTTCAACAAAATGAATGTTTTTTGTAGTTAATGTAAATGTTTAACAAAATTCAGATTCATTTAGTTTTAAACAAATAAATATGAATAGTGCAGCCACCGAATATATTCGGGGCAACAAAACCCCTTATTTGAATTGTGGGACCTTACTCTTTCAAATAAGTGGTCTTATGGTAAATATCTCTAGTGAAACGGTAATCAAGGCTTCTTTAAAGGGACAGTCTAGTCAAAAATCAACTTTCATGATTTAGATAGGGCATGCCATTTTAAACAATGTTACAATTTACTTTTATCATCAATTTTGCTTTGTTATCTTGGTATTCTTAGTAGAGCTGCAACAACTAATCGTCATAATCGATAATAATCGATTATGAAAATAGTTGTCAACGAATCTCATAATCGATTAGTTGGTTTGCAATTAGTTGGTCTGTGCACAACACCAGCTGCTTCACTCCAATGAACTCCTGCACATGGTATTGTGTTTTATGGTTATGTCCTTAGCCTAATGGACGTCTACTTTTCCCTTTTTCAGGACAGTATAAGTTTACTACTACCCCAGGCTTATGTGCAACCCAGATATAATAGTCATCATTTGGATTGTTTATATTAAATCTGGTGATTTGGAACTATGCTTTTCATGATATAGTGCTGAGCTTGTTATTTACACCTAGCCCCTAGATTGATGGGAGTTATTTAAATTGATGTGCACTATTATCTGTTTGCACAATTATTAGCGTATTGCTTGCTATTGCTGATTACATGTACTGTATAAATAAATGTGTAAGGCTTTGTCCTGTTATTGATATACAGTCCTTAGCGCTTTTGATTTTGTTTTTTATTGTTTTTTTATATTTTTAATAAATTGTGATAATATGTACAAGATTCAACCTTTATAAGTATATATTCGTTATTTTTAGAGCGGACTAGATATTTCCCCTAACCTTATAGCTGGTTATTAACCATTGCATATAGATATTTAAGATATTTTTATGTTAGAATTAAGTCAAGGGTTACTTTATTGAGAGGCAACTTGCCAAGGTAGAAATTGGTGAAGAGTTAACAAAGATAAATATCCCACTTTGGTGAAATTGGCAAAACCCTACTTATACACCTCAACAGCCTTTTCTCTTGTTAGGTGTATCCAGTCCACGGATCATCCATTACTTGTGGGATATTCTCCTTCCCAACAGGAAGTTGCAAGAGGATCACCCACAGCAGAGCTGCTATATAGCTCCTCTCCTAACTGCCATATCCAGTCATTCTCTTGCAAGCTCTCAACATAGCTGGAGGTAGTAAGAGGAAAGTGGTAAAATATAGTTAGTTTTTTCTTCAATCAAAAGTTTATTGTTTTTAAATGGTACCGGAGTGTACTATTTTATCTCAGGCAGCATTTAGAAGAAGAATCTGCCTGCATTTTTCTATGATCTTAGCAGAAGTAACTAAGATCCACTGCTATTCTCACATATGTCTGAGGAGTGAGGTAACTTCAGAGGGAGAATGGCGTGCAGGGTATCCTGCAATAAGGTATGTGCAGTTTTTCTAGGGATGGAATTTGCTAGAAAATACTGCTGATACCGGATTAATGTAAGTTAAAGCCTAAATACAGTGATTTAATAGCGACTAGTATCAGGCTTGCTATCAGAGGTATATACTCTGATTAATATGCAATATAAAACGTTTGCTGGCATGTTTAATCGTTTTTATATATGCTTTGGTGATAAAACTTATTGGGGCCTAGTTTTTTCCACATGGCTGGCTTTATTTTTGCCTAGAAACAGTTTCCTGAGGCTTTCCACTGTTATAGTATAAAAGTTACAGTTGGTGCAGTTAAAATTACAAACTGTGACATTCAGCTTCCCTCAGCAGTCCCCTGCATGCTATAGGACATCTCTGAAGGGCTCAAAAGGCTTCAAAGTAGGAGCTGTGGCAGTTGTTATGACTGTTTCAAAAACATATTTTTCGTTTTGTTAATCTGTTTTTTGTATTAAGGGGTTAATTATCCATTTGTAAGTGGGTGCAATGCTCTGCTAACTTGTTACATACACTGTAAAAATTTCGTTAGTTTAACTGCCTTTTTTCACTGTTATTTCAAATTTTGGCAAAATTTGTTTCTCTTAAAGGCACAGTAACGTTTTTTTATATTGCTTGTTAACTTGATTTAAAGTGTTTTCCAAGCTTGCTAGTCTCATTGCTAGTCTGTATAAACATGTCTGACATAGAGGAAACTCCTTGTTCATTATGTTTAAAAGCCATGGTGGAACCCCATAGGAGAATGTGTACTAAATGTATTGATTTCACTTTAAACAATAAAGATCAGCTGTTATCTTTAAAAGAATTATCACCAGAGGATTCTGACGAGGGGGAAGTTATGCCGACTAACTCTCCTCACGTGTCGGACCCTTTGACTCCCGCTCAAGGGACTCACGCTAAAATGGCGCCAAGTACATCAAAGACGCCCATAGCGATTACTTTGCAGGACATGGCGGCAATCATGGATAATACCCTGTCAGCGGTATTAGCCAGACTGCCTGAATTCAGAGGAAAGCGCGATAGCTCTGGGGTTAGACGTAATACAGAGCGCGCAGATGTTTTAAGGCCCATGTCTGATACTGCGTCACAATATGCAGAAGCTGAGGAAGAGCTTCAGTCTGTGGGTGACGTCTCTGACTCGGGGAAACCTGATTCAGATATGTCTACTTTTAAATTTAAGCTTGAGAACCTCCGGGTGTTGCTTGGAGAGGTTTTAGCTGCTCTGAATGACTGTGACACAATTGCCAGAGAAATTGTGTAGACTGGATAAATACTACGCGGTGCCGGTGTGTACTGACGTTTTTCCAATACCTAAAAGGTTTACAGAAATTATTACTAAGGAGTCGGACAGACCCGGTGTGCCGTTTTCCCCCCCTCCTATTTTTAGAAAAATGTTTCCAATAGACGCCACCACACGGGACTTATGGCAGATGGTCCCTAAGGTGGAGGGAGCAGTTTCTACTTTAGCAAAGCGTACCACTATCCCTGTCGAGGACAGTTGTGCTTTTTCAGATCCAATGGATACAAAATTAGAAGGTTACCTTAAGAAAATGTTTATTCAACAAGGTTTTATCCTGCAGCCCCTTGCATGCATTGCTCCTGTCACTGCTGCTGCGTCGTTCTGGTTTGAGTCTCTGGAAGAGGCCTTTCAGACAGCTACTCCATTGACTGAAATACTTGACAAGCTTAGAACACTTAAGCTAGCTAATTCTTTTGTTTCTGACGCCATTGTTCATTTGACTAAACTAACGGCTAAGAATTCTGGATTCGCCATCCAGGCGCGTAGGGCGCTATGGCTTAAATCTTGGTCAGCTGACGTGGCTTCAAAGTCTAAATTACTTAACATTCCCTTCAAGGGGCAGACCCTATTCGGGCCTGGTTTGAAGGAAATTATTGCTGACATTACTGGAGGTAAGGGTCATACCCTTCCTCAGGACAGGGCCAAATCAAGGGCCAAACAGTCTAATTTTTGTGCCTTTCGAAACTTCAAGGCAGGTGCAGCATCAACTTCCTCTGCTACAAAACAAGAGGGAACTTTTGCGCAATCCAAGCCGGCCTGGAAATCTAACCAGGCCTGGAGCAAAGGCAAGCAGGCCAGAAAGCCTGCTGCTGCCTCTAAGACAGCATGAAGGAACGGCCCCCTATCCGGCAACGGATCTAGTAGGGGGCAGACTTTCTCTCTTCGCCCAGGCGTGGGCAAGAGATGTTCAGGATCCCTGGGCGTTGGAGATCATATCTCAGGGATATCTTCTGGACTTCAAAGCTTCCCCCCCACAAGGGAGATTTCACCTTTCGAGATTATCTGTAAACCAGATAAAGAAAGAGGCATTCTTACGCTGTGTGCAAGACCTCCTAATAATGGGAGTGATCCATCCAGTTCCACAGATGGAACAAGGACAGGGATTTTATTCAAATCTGTTTGTGGTTCCCAAAAAAGAGGGAACCTTCAGACCAATTTTGGATCTAAAGATCTTAAACAAATTCCTCAGAGTTCCATCGTTCAAAATGGAAACTATTCGGACAATCCTACCTATGATCCAGGAGGGTCAGTACATGACCACAGTGGATTTGAAGGATGCTTACCTTCACATACCGATTCACAAAGATCATCATCGGTTCCTAAGGTTTGCCTTTCTAGACAGGCATTACCAGTTTGTGGCTCTTCCCTTCGGGTTAGCTACAGCCCCAAGAATTTTTACAAAGGTTCTGGGATCTCTTCTGGCGGTCCTAAGACCATGGGGTATAGCAGTGGCCCCTTATCTAGATGACATCCTGATACAGGCGTCAAACTTCCAAATTGCCAAATCTCATACGGACATAGTGTTGGCATTTCTGAGGTCGCATGGGTGGAAAGTGAACGAGGGAAAGAGTCCTCTATCACCCCTCACAAGGGTTTCCTTCCTAGGAACTCTGATAGATTCTGTAGAAATGAAAATTTACCTGACGGAGTCCAGGTTATCAAAGCTTCTAAATTCCTGCCGTGTTCTTCACTACATTCCGCGCCCTTCGGTGGCTCAGTGCATGGAAGTGATCGGCTTAATGGTAGCGGCGATGGACATAGTGCCATTTGCGCGCCTACATCTCAGACCGCTGCAATTATGCATGCTCAGTCAGTGGAATGGGGATTACACAGATTTGTCCCCTCTGCTAAATCTGGATCAAGAGACCAGAGATTCTCTTCTCTGGTGGATATCTCGGGTCCATCTGTCCAAAGGTATGACCTTTCGCAGGCCAGATTGGACAATTGTAACAACAGATGCCAGCCTTCTAGGTTGGGGTGCAGTCTGGAATTCCCTGAAGGCTCAGGGATCGTGGACTCAGGAGGAGAAACTCCTCCTAATAAATATTCTGGAATTAAGAGCAATATTCAATGCTCTTCTAGCTTGGCTCAGTTAGCAACCCTGAGGTTCATCAGATTTCAGTCGGACAACATCACTACTGTGGCTTACATCAACCATCAAGGGGGGACCAGGAGCTCCTTAGCGATGTTAGAAGTCTCCAAGATAATTCGCTGGGCAGAGACTCACTCTTGCCATCTATCAGCGATCCATATCCCAGGTGTAGAGAACTGGGAGGCGGATTTTCTAAGTCGTCAGACTTTTCTTCCGGGGGAGTGGGAACTCCATCCAGAGGTGTTTGCTCAATTGGTTCATCGTTGGGGCACACCAGAATTGGATCTCATGGCGTCTCGCCAGAACGCCAAGCTTCCTTGTTACGGATCCAGGTCCAGGGACCCAGAAGCGACGCTGATAGATGCTCTAGCAGCACCGTGGTTCTTCAACCTGGCTTATGTGTTTCCACCATTTCCTCTGCTCCCTCGACTGATTGCCAAAATCAAACAGGAGAGAGCATCGGTGATCTTGATCGCACCTGCGTGGCCACGCAGGACCTGGTATGCAGACCTGGTGGACATGTCATCCTTTCCACCTTGGCCTCTGCCTCTGAGACAAGACCTTCTACTACAAGGTCCTTTCAATCATCCAAATCTAATTTCTCTGAGACTGACTGCCTGGAGATTGAACGCTTGATTTTATCAAAGCGTGGCTTCTCCGAGTCAGTCATTGATTCCTTAATACAGGCACGAAAGCCTGTAACCAGGAAAATCTACCATAAGATATGGCGCAAATATATTCATTGGTGTGAATCCAAGAATTACTCATGGAGTAAGGTTAGGATTCCTAGGATATTGTCCTTTCTCCAAGAGGGTTTGGATAAAGGATTATCAGCTAGTTCTTTAAAGGGACAGATTTCTGCTCTGTCTATCCTTTTGCACAAGCGTCTGGCAGAGGTTCCAGACGTCCAGGCATTTTGTCAGGCTTTGGTTAGAATTAAGCCTGTGTTTAAACCTGTTGCTCCTCCATGGAGCTTAAACTTGGTTCTTAAGGTTCTTCAAGGAGTTCCGTTTGAACCCCTTCATTCCATTGATATTAAACTTTTATCTTGGAAAGTTCTGTTTTTGATGGCTATTTCCTCGGCTCGTAGAGTCTCTGAGTTATCAGCTTTACAATGTGATTCTCCTTATCTGATTTTCCATACAGATAAAGTAGTTCTGCATACAAAACCTGGGTTTTTACCTAAGGTAGTTTCCAACAAGAATATCAATCAAGAGATTGTTGTTCCATCATTGTGTCCTAATCCTTCTTCAAAGAAGGAACGTCTTTTACATAATTTGGACGTAGTCTGTGCTTTAAAGTTTTACTTACAAGCGACTAAAGATTTTCGTCAAACATCTTCCCTGTTTGTTGTTTACTCTGGACAGAGGAGAGGTCAAAAGGCTTCGGCAACCTCTCTTTCTTTTTGGCTTCGGAGCATAATACGCTTAGCCTATGAGACTGCTGGACAGCAGCCCCCTGAAAGGATTACATCTCATTCTACTAGAGCTGTGGCTTCCACCTGGGCCTTTAAAAATGAGGCTTCTGTTGAACAGATTTTCAAAGCGGCGACTTGGTCTTAGCTTCATACCTTTTCAAAATTTTACAAATTTGATACTTTTGCTTCTTCGGAAGGCTATTTTTGGGAGAAAGGTTCTACAGGCAGTGGTCCCTTCCGTTTAAGTACCTGCCGTGTCCCTCCCTTCATCCGTGTACTTTAGCTTTGGTATTGGTATCCCACAAGTAACGGATGATATGTGGACTGGATACACCTAACAAGAGAAAACATAATTTATGCTTACCTGATAAATTTATTTCTCTTGTGGTGTATCCAGTCCACGGCCCGCCCTGTCCTTTTAAGGCAGGTCTAAATTTTAAACTACAGTCACCACTGCACCCTATGGTTTCTCCTTTCTCGGCTAGTTTCGGTCAAATGACTGGATATGGCAGTTAGGGGAGGAGCTATATAGCAGCTCTGCTGTGGGTGATCCTCTTGCAACTTCCTGTTGGGAAGGAGAATATCCCACAAGTAATGGATGATCCGTGGACTGGATACACCTAACAAGAGAAATAAATTCATCAGGTAAGCATAAATTATGTTTCTCCAACATAGGTGTGTCCGGTCCACGGCGTCATCCTTACTTGTGGGATATTCTCTTCCCCAACAGGAAATGGCAAAGAGCCCAGCAAAGCTGGTCACATGATCCCTCCTAGGCTCCGCCTACCCCAGTCATTCTCTTTGCCGTTGTACAGGCAACATCTCCACGGAGATGGCTTAGAGTTTTTTAGTGTTTAACTGTAGTTTTTCATTATTCAATCAAGAGTTTGTTATTTTCAAATAGTGCTGGTACGTACTATTTACTCAGAAACAGAAAAGAGATGAAGAATTCTGTTTGTATGAGGAAAATGATTTTAGCAACCGTAACTAAAATCCATGGCTGTTCCACACAGGACTGTTGAGAGCAATTAACTTCAGTTGGGGGAACAGTTTGCAGTCTCTTGCTGCTTGAGGTATGACACATTCTAACAAGACGATGTAATGCTGGAAGCTGTCATTTTCCCTATGGGATCCGGTAAGCCATGTTTATTACGATTGTAAATAAGGGCTTCACAAGGGCTTATTTAAACTGTAGACTTTTTTTGGGCTAAATCGATTGATATTAACACTTATTTAGCCTTGAGGAATCATTTATTCTGGGTATTTTGATTTAATAATATCGGCAGGCACTGTTTTAGACACCTTATTCTTTAGGGGCTTTCCCAAAGCATAGGCACAGTCTCATTTTCGCGCCGGTGTTGCGCACTTGTTTTTGAGAGGCATGGCATGCAGTCGCATGTGAGAGGAGCTCTGATACTCATAAAAGACTTCTGAAGGCGTCATTTGGTATCGTATTCCCCTTTGGGTTTGGTTGGGTCTCAGCAAAGCAGATACCAGGGACTGTAAAGGGGTTTAAAGCTTAAAACGGCTCCGGTTCCGTTATTTTAAGGGTTAAAGCTTCCAAAATTGGTGTGCAATATTTTCAAGGCTTTAAGACGCTGTGGTGAAAATTTGGTGAATTTTGAACAATTCCTTCATGTTTTTTCGCAATTGCAGTAATAAAGTGTGTTCAGTTTAAAATTTAAAGTGACAGTAACGGTTTTATTTTAAAACGTTTTTTGTACTTTCTGATCAAGTTTATGCCTGTTTAACATGTCTGAACTACCAGATAGACTGTGTTCTGAATGTGGGGAAGCCAGAATTCCTATTCATTTAAATAAATGTGATTTATGTGATAATGACAATGATGCCCAAGATGATTCCTCAAGTGAGGGGAGTAAGCATGGTACTGCATCATTCCCTCCTTCGTCTACACGAGTCTTGCCCACTCAGGAGGCCCCTAGTACATCTAGCGCGCCAATACTCCTTACTATGCAACAATTAACGGCTGTAATGGATAATTCTGTCAAAAACATTTTAGCCAAAATGAACCCTTGTCAGCGTAAGCGTGGATGCTCTGTTTTAGTTACTGAAGAGCATGACGACGCTGATATTAATATCTCTGAAGGGCCCCTAACCCAATTTGAGGGGGCCAGGGAGGTTTTGTCTGAGGGAGAAATTACTGATTTAGGGAACATTTCTCAGCAGGCTGAATCTGATGTGATTACATTTAAATTTAAATTGGAACATCTCCGCATTTTGCTTAAGGAGGTATTATCCACTCTGGATGATTGTGAAAATTTAGTCATCCCAGAGAAACTATGTAAAATGGACAAGTTCCTAGAGGTGCCGGGGCTCCCAGAAGCTTTTCCTATACCCAAGCGGGTGGCGGACATTGTTAATAAAGAATGGGAAAGGCCCGGTATTCCTTTCGTCCCTCCCCCCATATTTAAAAAATTGTTTCCTATGGTCGACCCCAGAAAGGACTTATGGCAGTCAGTCCCCAAGGTCGAGGGAGCGGTTTCTACTTTAAACAAACGCACCACTATTCCCATAGAGGATAGTTGTGCTTTCAAAGATCCTATGGATAAAAAATTAGAAGGTTTGCTTAAAAAGATGTTTGTTCAGCAGGGTTACCTTCTACAACCCATTTCATGCATTGTCCCTGTCACTACAGCCGCATATTTCTGGTTTGATGAACTGCTTAAGGTGCTCGATAGTGACTCTCCTCCTTATGAGGAGATTATGGACAGAATCAATGCTCTCAAATTGGCTAATTCTTTCACTCTAGACGCCTCTTTGCAATTGGCTAAGTTAGCGGCTAAGAACTCTGGGTTTGCTATTGTGGCGCGCAGAGCGCTTTGGTTGAAATCTTGGTTGGCTGATGCGTCTTCCAAGAACAAGCTACTAAACATTCCTTTCAAGGGGAAAACGCTGTTTGGTCCTGACTTGAAAGAGATTATATCTGATATCACTGGGGGTAAGGGCCACGCCCTTCCTCAGGATCGGCCCTTCAAGGCAAAAAATAGACCTAATTTTCGTCCCTTTCGTAAAAACGGACCAGCCCAAGGTGCTACGTCCTCTAAGCAAGAGGGTAATACTTCTCAGGCCAAGCCAGCTTGGAGACCAATGCAAGGCTGGAACAAGGGAAAGCAGGCCAAGAAACCTGCCACTGCTACCAAGACAGCATGAAATATTGGCCCCCGATCCGGGACCGGATCTGGTGGGGGGCAGACTCTCTCTCTTCGCTCAGGCTTGGGCAAGAGATGTTCTGGATCCTTGGGCGCTAGAAATAGTCTCCCAGGGTTATCTTCTGGAATTCAAGAGACTTCCCCCAAGGGGGAGGTTCCACAAGTCGCAGTTGTCTTCAGACCACATAAAAAGACAGGCGTTCTTACATTGTGTAGAAGACCTGTTAAAAATGGGAGTGATTCATCCTGTTCCATTAAGAGAACAAGGGATGGGGTTCTACTCCAATCTGTTCATAGTTCCCAAAAAAGAGGGAACGTTCAGACCAATCCTAGATCTCAAGATCTTAAACAAATTTCTCAAGGTCCCATCGTTCAAGATGGAAACCATTCGAACTATCCTTCCTTCCATCCAGGAAGGTCAATTTATGACCACGGTGGATTTAAAGGATGCGTATCTACATATTCCTATCCACAAGGAACATCATCGGTTCCTAAGGTCTGCATTCCTGGACAAACATTACCAGTTCGTGGCGCTTCCTTTCGGATTAGCCACTGCTCCAAGGATTTTCACAAAGGCACTAGGGTCCCTTCTAGCGGTGCTAAGACCAAGGGGCATTGCAGTAGTACCTTACCTGGACGACATTCTGATTCAAGCGTCGTCCCTTCCTCAAGCAAAGGCTCACACGGACATTGTCCTGGCCTTTCTCAGATCTCACGGCTGGAAAGTGAACGTGGAAAAGAGTTCTCTATCCCCGTCAACAAGGGTTCCCTTCTTGGGAACAATTATAGACTCCTTAGAAATGAGGATCTTTCTAACAGAGGCCAGAAAAACAAAGCTTCTGGACTCTTGTCGGATACTTCATTCCGTTCCTCTTCCTTCCATAGCTCAGTGCATGGAAGTGATCGGGTTGATGGTGGCGGCGATGGACATAGTTCCTTTTGCGCGCATTCATCTAAGACCATTACAACTGTGCATGCTCAGTCAGTGGAATGGGGACTATACAGACTTGTCTCCGAAGATACAAGTAAATCAGAGGACCAGAGACTCACTCCGTTGGTGGCTGTCCCTGGACAATCTGTCTCAAGGGATGATGTTCCACAGACCAGAGTGGGTCATTGTCACGACCGACGCCAGTCTGATAGGCTGGGGCGCGGTCTGGGGATCCCTGAAAGCTCAGGGTCTTTGGTCTCGGGAAGAATCTCTTCTACCGATAAATATTCTGGAACTGAGAGCGATATTCAATGCGCTCCAGGCCTGGCCCCAGCTTGCGAGGACCAGGTTCATACGGTTTCAATCAGACAACATGACGACTGTTGCGTACATCAACCATCAGGGGGGAACAAGGAGTTCCCTAGCGATGGAAGAAGTAACCAAAATTATTCCTTGGGCGGAGTCTCACTCCTGCCACCTGTCTGCTATCCACATCCCAGGAGTGGAAAATTGGGAAGCGGATTTTCTGAGTCGTCAGACATTGCATCCGGGGGAGTGGGAACTCCATCCGGAAATCTTTGCCCGAGTCACTCACCTGTGGGGCATTCCAGACATGGATCTGATGGCCTCTCGTCAGAACTTCAAAGTTCCTTGCTACGGGGCCAGATCCAGGGATCCCAAGGCGGCTCTAGTGGATGCACTAGTAGCACCTTGGACCTTCAAACTAGCTTATGTGTTCCCGCCATTTCCTCTCATCCCCAGGCTGATAGCCAGGATCAAGCAGGAGAGGGCGTCGGTGATCTTGATAGCTCCTGCGTGGCCACGCAGGACTTGGTATGCAGATCTGGTGAATATGTCATCGGCTCCACCTTGGAAGCTACCTTTGAGACGAGACCTTCTTGTTCAGGGTCCGTTCGAACATCCGAATCTGGTTTCACTCCAGCTGACTGCTTGGAGATTGAACGCTTGATTTTATCGAAGCGAGGATTCTCAGATTCTGTGATCGATACTCTTGTTCAGGCCAGAAAGCCTGTGACTAGAAAGATTTACCACAAAATTTGGAAAAAATATATCTGTTGGTGTGAATCTAAAGGATTCCCTTGGGACAAGGTTAAGATTCCTAGGATTCTATCCTTCCTTCAAGAAGGATTGGAAAAAGGATTATCTGCAAGTTCCCTGAAGGGACAGATTCTGCCTTGTCGGTATTACTTCACAAAAAGCTGGCAGCTGTGCCAGATGTTCAAGCCTTTGTTCAGGCTCTGGTTAGAATCAAGCCTGTTTACAAACCTTTGACTCCTCCTTGGAGTCTCAATTTAGTTCTTTCAGTTCTTCAGGGGGTTCCGTTTGAACCCTTACATTCCGTTGATATTAAGTTATTATCTTGGAAAGTTTTGTTTTTAGTTGCGATTTCTTCTGCTAGAAGAGTCTCAGAATTATCTGCTCTGCAGTGTTCTCCTCCTTATCTGGTGTTCCATGCAGATAAGGTGGTTTTACGTACTAAACCTGGTTTTCTTCCAAAAGTTGTTTCTAACAAAAACATTAACCAGGAGATTATCGTACCTTCTCTGTGTCCAAAACCAGTTTCAAAGAAGGAACGTTTGTTGCACAATTTGGATGTTGTTCGCGCTCTAAAATTCTATTTAGATGCTACAAAGGATTTTAGACAAACATCTTCCTTGTTTGTTGTTTATTCAGGTAAAAGGAGAGGTCAAAAAGCAACTTCTACCTCTTTCTCTTTTTGGATTAAAAGCATCATCAGATTGGCTTACGAGACTGCCGGACGGCAGCCTCCCGAAAGAATCACAGCTCATTCCACTAGGGCTGTGGCTTCCACATGGGCCTTCAAGAACGAGGCTTCTGTTGATCAGATATGTAGGGCAGCGACTTGGTCTTCACTGCACACTTTTACCAAATTTTACAAGTTTGATACTTTTGCTTCTTCTGAGGCTATTTTTGGGAGAAAGGTTTTGCAAGCCGTGGTGCCTTCCATTTAGGTGACCTGATTTGCTCCCTCCCTTCATCCGTGTCCTAAAGCTTTGGTATTGGTTCCCACAAGTAAGGATGACGCCGTGGACCGGACACACCTATGTTGGAGAAAACAGAATTTATGTTTACCTGATAAATTTCTTTCTCCAACGGTGTGTCCGGTCCACGGCCCGCCCTGGTTTTTTTAATCAGGTCTGATATTTTATTTTCTTTAACTACAGTCACCACGGTACCATATGGTTTCTCCTATGCAAATATTCCTCCTTAACGTCGGTCGAATGACTGGGGTAGGCGGAGCCTAGGAGGGATCATGTGACCAGCTTTGCTGGGCTCTTTGCCATTTCCTGTTGGGGAAGAGAATATCCCACAAGTAAGGATGACGCCGTGGACCGGACACACCGTTGGAGAAAGAAATTTATCAGGTAAACATAAATTCTGTTTTTCTCTGCTGCAGGAAATATAGCTGCAAACAGAGAACCAGCCTTAGCCAGAAGCATGTGGACATGTTGAGATTTTTGCATTTCAATGCAAAGTTTCTGAAAGAGTGAACAACAGAATGTTATTAACAGTGATAGTCTAACTCTTTCTAGTTCTACCTCTTTTCAAACAGTTTGTGGTTTTGTTTTGTTTAATTATAAAACTGTGCTCTGCTGCATAAAAATTGAAGAAACAGTTGTGTTAATGTAAAGTTTTAGTCTGAAGTTTATATTTGTAACACTCATTATGTGGATTTTATTTAAAACATAGAAAACTATTATTGATTCTCTTTTTATACGATTAGTCGATTAATCGAAAAAATAATCGGCCGATTAATCGATTATGAAAATAATCGTTAGTTGCAGCCCTAATTCTTAGTTGAAAGCTAAACTAGGTAGGCTCATATGCTAATTTCTAAGCCCTTGAAGACTGCCTCTTATCTAAATCCATTTTGACATTTTTTACAACTAGGACGTTAGTTCATGTGTGCCATATAGATAACATTGTGCTCACATCCGTGGACTTACCTAGGAGTCAGCACTGATTGGCAAAAATGTAAGTCTGTCAAAAGAAGTGAAATAAGGGGGCAGTCTGCAGAGGCTTAGATACAAGGTAATCACAGAGGTAAAAATATATATTAATATAACTGTGTTGGTTATGCAAAACTGGGGAATGGGTAATAAAGGGATTATCTATGTTTTTATACAATAATTTTTTTTAGTGTAGAATGTCCCTTTGAAATAAATGGAACTTCCAAAATAGAACCAATGTTTTCAGGTATTTGAAAGGGTCAAGTGAGGGTCTCTTGTGCCTGTAAAATGCAGATGATCACTGAAAAATGGTAATAACCTAAAAAAAAAACAGGTACAGCACTTAAAGTTTAGTTTAGCCTGAGGTAGGTGGACTCTAATAGAGCCCATGTTTCTATCATCCATTTGACCCCTTATTAGAAAGGACAGACTTTCCTCTTTCAAATGATGGGTCACTTGTTGCTCAAACACAAATTGGGGGGAGATGGGGGCTCTGTTTGTGACTTCACCTGATCAGGTTAAACAGCACTTTTAAATTTAAGTTTTTACACTTTAAGGGTGATGATCTGCATAATACAGGAGCCCCCCACTCCCCCAGGTTAACTTACAGAGGGAAGACTCTCCTCTTTCAAATGAGGGGTCACTTGTTCCTCTAAGTGGCCTGGCGCTGAAATATGGCCTTACAGAGCCCTCCCCCCAGCCCCCTGGCTTAGTCTCCATAACACATGGTATGAACAGGGAGTTCCCAGTCCCCATGACATCACCACGTGTGCCTTTGGCTTACCAGAAGAGGCAGCAATGATGTCCCCAGGATACCGACATATGGTTGTCAGCCATACTGGGTAGTGGATGTACATGATGACCATGGGTCGTCATCATGCACATGTAAAGGGTTAAAGTAAAAACACACTTTGGGAACACACTCTCAACAAGGTTAGCCATCCCTGCTCTATATGTTGAGAAGGATTCACAGAGTAAAATGCTTCCCCACTACAAGAAGTCATGCTATGGCAACGTTCAGTAAAAGACAGTAAATGCCTTATAAGTGCAAGATATTTCTGTTGTCTGGCTAACACATCAGCCCATTGTAAAAAATAAATAAAACAAATTAACATCTTGTCCACAGCATTTATTTTTTAGTAGCCAAACTCATCACACCACTTGCCTTATTTGGAGAGCCAATCCAAGCTTGTTTCTGTAAAAGCAAAGGCTTGCTGTTGTTAGTATACAATGAGTTGTTTTACAAGGTCATGTATGTAGCAGGGTTAGCCTGCAGCAGTCTTTAGTGCAGATGTCCAGTTCTGAGAAATTTCAGAGCTAAATTACATGAAAAGGGGGCAAAATAAACATAATGTGTTTACTGTCCCTTTAAATGACTAGTTACAGTAATTGAATTAGCAAACAGATCAGAATTGCATTTAAAATCTGAAATGCTTTTTTTCCGTCTTGTCCTTGTTCTGAAGGTTGGGTAACGTATGACATTTTTTGATTAAAGGTATGGGCTTGTTACATATCCACATATATGAAAATAATACAGCATATTTATAGTTTTCAAAACACAGTTTGCAGTAGGGGATTAAAGAAGTGTATTTAGACAGTCAATGCAGCCCAAAGCATGAACCCCAGCCAATTGACAGTTCTAATAAAGCATGGACATTTTAAAGGGACATGAAACCCCAAATTTTTCTTTCATGATTCAGATATAGCATACAATATTAAACAACTTTCCAATTTACTTCTATTTAATTTGTTTTGTTCTCTTGGTATACTTTATTAAAAAGCATACCTAGGTAGGCTCAATAGCTGGGGGCAAGATGCTGATTGGTGCCTGCAAATATACGGCTTTTGTCATTGGTTTACCAATGTGTTCTGTTAGCTCCCAGTAGTGCATTGTACTTCAATAAAGGATACCAAAAGAACAAAGCAAAATTTATAATAGAAGTAAATAAAAATGTGTGGTTTTATGTTTATTTAACTTCTAAATTTGATCATCATTTGTCTATTACTTGGATTTCAAACTGTCTTCATTTATTGTACCCCCTGTATAGCGCTGCAGAATTTATAGGAGCATCACAGATAATAAAGTGATGTGAAAGTCAAAGTCAAAATGAAAGTTTAATGATTCAGATAGATCATACAATTTTGAGAGGCTGTACTTCAATTATAAAATGTACTTTCTCCTCTTGGTAATCTTGGTAGGTTCAGCAGCAGCAAAGCACTATTGAGATTAGTGGCTTTGCAGGGGTTAAACAAAGCTATTTGAAAGCACATTTTAAATTCACACAGCATATCTCTGTTTGTGTGTGTATCTCTCTCTCTCTCTCTCTCTCTCTCTCTATATATATATATATATATTTATATATACTCACATGCATACAGTGTTCAGGTTTAAATTGGTATTAAAGGGACATAATACTCAAATGCTAAATCACTTGAAACTGATGCAGTATAACTGTAAAAAACTGACAGGAAAATATCACCTGAGTATCTCTATGTAAAAAAGGAAGATATTTTACCTCACAATTTCCTCAGCTCAGTTTTGTGTAAAAAGTTATACTCAGGGCGGAGCTTGGCCACGCAGGCGAATGGCTGTGTATTGAGTAAGCTCCTGAATCCACTAGCAATACAATCTTATAAAAATGGCACTTTCCTAATATATTTCCCCTAAAAAGTGTGGGATAACTTGGTCTAACAAAACGCCTGACAAGTCTCTATATTTTTGGCATGTTTTTATCACTTTGACTGCAAGAAAGATTTGGTGCGGTGAGGGCCTGGAACGGCGCGAAGACTGAGGCCTGCATTCCCTAAAGTGAACTGCCTGCGGGAGAACAGTGTGCATCTGACCGGAGCCTATAATCAACAGACTACCGCAAGTAAGGAGAGCGAGGAGGCCTAACTACAAACTCAGCATTCGGGTAAGATACCTGTTTGAAGGCTGGCAAAGAGAAACCGCGCACAACACCCTCAGTGTACACACTCCGCCATGCGCACACACACGGCTTAACGCCGCAGCAGTGCAACGACGACACGGTCCTATACACCTAGTCACACGGCACCATTGCTAATTAAGGACTGATCACATCTGCCCCTTTACACCCACTGTATCCTGAATATTAATAGAGCGCAGCTCTCCTTCTAGCTGCCTGGCTACAGATATAAATACACAAAGTGGGCATACCTGGTAATTAAGAGAGCGGAGGTTAGAAAAAGTAACTCCATCGCGGCAACTGAACTTGTACTACAGCTCTAATTGATTCTACAAATACCTACTGAACGCTCTAATAAAAGGAGAGTGAGAGGAGGGTGATGAGCGGCCCTGAATATCACTTTCACACACTTAGAAAGTCTGGCAGTGTCTCTATCCTTAACAGGCCTGTGAGTGTATGGGACATCTGGGGGTAGAAAATAGAAAATAATAGGTTTAAACATCACTCCTAAGATAAAATAAGAATCGATGTGCCCTCCATATGTTGTAACATTTGGGCAGACAGCCAGAATAATCTAATTATACAGACAGAAAGATAAGGAAAAAAGAGTGCATCTTCAAGCAAGAGACCATTCAGATATGCCTGGCAAGAAGAATTTAAATAAACCAGATAAAGGCACTCCACTTCGCACTTTAAGTGGATACTTAAAACAGGCTGAACAATCCACCCCAGCACCCACAGGAGACATGGAAATTGAAATCACACAACCATCCCAGAATCCATTAGATATGCAGACTGCACACCATATAACAAGAGAGGATCTACAGCATTTATCCTCAAAAGAGGACATTAGAAATGCAGTAAAAGAAATGCGCGACATGTTTAATGATCTCAAAAAGGACATAAATTTACTTGATAATAGACTGTCGCAATCTGAGACAAAACAAGCTAATACCAACACTACAGTAACGCAAATGCAGTTAGAGATTCAGCAACAATCTGAAACTATACAATTTCTATCTGAAAAAATGGAAGATCTGGACAACAGGGGGCGCCGAAATAATTTAAGAATCAGAGGAGCATCGGAAACAGTCCACCCCCCAGCCATAGAAGGGTACCTGCAGAGTTTGTTCCGTACCCTTAAAAATACACCATCATCCCCTGATATACCACTAGAACGGGCTCACAGGGCCTTGCGGGCAAAACCACCACCCAAAGCACCCCCTAGAGACATAATAGTCCGCTTCTTAAATTTCAAAGATAAGGAAGAAATACTTCAATGTGCACGCACCATGCAACAGGTTCAACATGCAGGGGAGACCCTACAGATCTTTTCTGATCTCTCACCAGCTACCCTGATGAAGAGGAGGGAGTTGACTCCCATAACAGCAAAGCTGAGAGCTAACAAGATCCCATACAGGTGGGGCTTTCCTGTGTCAATCATCGCCACACGAAATAACAAAACATCAATCTTCCGCCCAGGAAATGATGCCCAGGCCTTCCTAGAAAATCTGTTGACAGACAACAATAGAATACCACAGACAGAAGACTTAGACAGCTCTACATCGACACCATAACAAAGTGTAAAACCTGCACATACAACTTGCTGGAACAGTTTGATATACTGTTGATATGATGCAGTCCTGTATCCTTTTCTTTCTTATAATTTCTGATTTAGTGACTTGGGGGGTGATGGTACCCCCTTTTCATTATAAAAGTTATGCTGAGTGTGGGGATCCATGACCAGACTATCTACTAAAGTTTTATTGTTTATTGTTGAGTTCCCTATGCTTAAAGGTTATATATGCTTCTGTCTCATGCCATTGATATGAGAAAAATTACGCAACAAGGTTATTGTTTAAAAATGTTCATGTTTTATTCAATTAGGCATTCTTTCAGCATATAAGTTATAACGTATTGCCAAGTTTCCACTGCTTTCCCTTCCCTCCCCACCCTTCCTCCAATTTTCCTGTCTCTCTTCCATCTCTCCCACACCCTACCCTCTTTTTTCCCTCCCTTTCCCCTTGCACCTATCCAATCCATCCTCCCCCATACTCATCACCCACCCCTCTTCTTCCATCACCCTCTCGCCACCCCCTCACCCCCGTTCTTCCCCTTCTATCTCAAAATTTAGGGAACATTGACACATATAGTTCTACAGAACAGTTCACTAGGCCATTAGCTTGACTCAACTCAATATCTTTTTTTTTGGAGACAATGTTCTGAAGGATGATGTTATTCCTTCCTTCTGGGTCAGGCTGAGTTTAATGATTATTGGTTTAAAGTGTATTCTAATATCTCAATGTTTACCGGTGTATTTCTTTTGATCAAAGTTTACATGTATTGTTGATTCATGTCACTGATACGGTCAAATTAAGGCAATAATGTTAATGTTTAAATGTGTTTTTGTCTCGCTCAAATAAGCATTGCTTCTGAATAAGATTTCTTGACATGTCATTGAGTTTCCCTTGCTCATTCCCTCCCCTTTCATTCTAACTGTATTTTTAACCCTCCCTCCTCCTTCTCGCTCTCCCTTTCCTCTTTCTCCCCTTCTTATTTCAGCCTTTATCCACACTCCTCCCTCCTCCCCCACCCCCCACCCCCTTTTTTTTTTTTTTTTTTTTTCCCTCTTGTTTTTCCCCCTACCCTCCTTCATCCCCCCATAAAGCTTCTCCCCCTTTTGTTTGTCCTCTCCACCTTTAACCAACTTCTCAAATCAAATCCCCTATACCGGCCCCTTCCCCCTCCTTTTCACCTCCAGTGCCATATTTAAAATGCTCCTAAGACCTTGATTCCAATAGGTCTGGGTAAACTGTTAATGACATGATAAAGATTGTATTTGCTAAAGGATTACTTTCCCTGTCTCACCTCTCCAACTGAACGAGTGGTTTATCTTAACGGCTCGAGCAGTTGTTGTTTCCTTCTTTCGGAGGTTCTTATCTTCTTAATCTTATAGTCTACTCTTTATTTCCTTTCACTATCTGAATATTCTCAGGTAATAACGTTTTTTTTAAAAATTTACATTTGGTTTTAACAGACCTTCTCTTTTTATTTCTTTCCCTTTTTTTTTTTTTTTTTTTTTTCCTTTTTTCTTCTTCCCTTCTTCTCTTCCCCTTCCTACCCTTTAACCACCCCCTATTATCCCGGCATAAGGATGGCACCCTCACAAAGTAGATTTACCTTTCATAGCCTAAATTTTACCACGATTAATGCAAAGGGACTTAATGATCCGGGCAAAAGATCGATTGCTATGAGAGAACTTGGTAAGCTACATAGTCACATAATTTTCCTCCAAGAGACCCATTTTCGGAAGGGCAAAGAACCAAAATGGAACCCTAGACAATATCCCACGGCAGTATTTGCCTCAGGTAACAATAAGAAAGGAGGAGTGGGCATTCTGGTTCACCAGTCTGTCCCTCTAAAAATCACCCATACCGAGAAAGACCCTGACGGCAGATTCCTACTCCTGACAGGTACACTATACGACCACCCACTGACGTTAGCCACACTGTATGCGCCAAACTTAGAACAACACCACTTTATAAAAAAAGTAGCGAAGCTTGTTCTGGATTTAGCTAAAGGACCGGTCTTCCTTTCAGGAGACCTCAACACACTACTTGATGCGAGTATGGACACCTCTAATGGTTCATCCAGCATACCCAGTAAAACTATTAAATCTATCAAAACAACCATAGCAGACTTGCAGCTCCATGACGTTTGGAGAGCTGTACATCCGACAGACAAAGACTACACTTTCTTTTCACCACCCCATAACAAATATTCCCGCATTGACTACTTTCTATTCGATTCGGTTGGGTTGGATATGGTTAGTAATTCCACAATTGGTCCAATTACATGGTCAGACCATGCCCCTCTCACCTGTAACATACAATGGCCTGACATACCTCCCACAGCCTATATCTGGAGGCTGGATGAATTTCTCTTAGAGAACCCTGAAGTTAAAGCAGATATACAGAGTTCCCTCTCAGACTATTTATTACATAATGATCCCTCGGACACATCACTCACATCCTTCTGGGAGGCACATAAATGTGTTATCCGTGGCATATTCCTTAAGCACAAGGCAAGGCTAGTCAGAATGCATAATCATAAACACAAACAGATTTTAGATAACATCACACAGCTCGAAACTATACATAAACGCGATCCTACAAATAAGGAGGTTTTTAAGACTTTAGAAGACGCTAAAAAACAACTTCGACAATATCAACTGGAGACATTGCACCGCAAACTGATGACTGCAAAACAACATTATTACGAGGGAGGTAATAAACCAGGCAAACTACTAGCTAGAAGTATACGAAGGCAACAACTAAAATCATACATCCATTACATCCAAAGTACTGATGGCACAATACTGAAAAGCAGTAAACAGATAGCACACTCCTTCCATACTTACTACAATAATTTGTACAATATCTCTCCCATGCAAGAGGACGGTCACAGGGCTAATGCTACACTGAGCAGACAGACGGAGATAGACGACTATCTAGCCTCAATAAACCTTTCACAACTAGAAGATATGGACAGGGACTCTCTTGACGCCCCTATTTCTTCTGTTAAGTGTGATCAGTCCACGGGTCATCATTACTTCTGGGATATTACTCCTCCCCAACAGGAAGTGCAAGAGGATTCACCCAGCAGAGCTGCATATAGCTCCTCCCCTCTACGTCACTCCCAGTCATTCTCTTGCACCCAACGACTAGATAGGATGTGTGAGAGGACTATGGTGATTATACTTAGTTTTATATCTTCAATCAAAAGTTTGTTATTTTAAAATAGCACCGGAGTGTGTTATTATCTCTCTGGCAGAGTTTGAAGAAGAATCTACCAGAGTTTTTGCTATGATTTTAGCCGGAGTAGTTAAGATCATATTGCTGTTTCTCGGCCATCTGAGGAGAGGTAAACTTCAGATCAGGGGACAGCGGGCAGATGAATCTGCATAGAGGTATGTAGCAGCTTTTATTTTCTGACAATGGAATTGATGAGAAAATCCTGCCATACCGATATAATGTCATGTATGTATACTTTACACTTCAGTATTCTGGGGAATGGTACTTCACTAGAATTACACTGTAAGAAATACATAAAGCTGTTTAATAACTAGAAATTATGTTTAACGTTTTTGCTGGAATGTAAAATCGTTTTCATTTGCTGAGGTACTGAGTGAATAAATGTTTGGGCACTATTTTTCCACTTGGCAGTTGCTTAATCTTTTTTCTGACAGTTTCTGTTCTCTCTCACTACTGTGTGTGAGGGGGAGGGGCCGTTTTTTTGGCGCTTTTGCTACGCATCAGATATTTCAGTCAGCAACTCATTGTATTTCCTGCATGATCCGGTTCATCTCTACAGAGCTCAGGGGTCTTCAAAACTTATTTTGAGGGAGGTAATTTCTCTCAGCAGAGCTGTGAGAATTATAGTTGACTTAGATAAAAAACGTTTATTCTGTAATTTGTTTCCTGCTTTCAGAATTTGTTATCTTTGCTAATGGGATTAAACCTTTGCTAAAGTTGTGTTGTTTACAAGGATTGAGGCTATAACTGTTTCAATTTATTAATTTTCAACTGTCATAGATCTTCTGTGCTTCTTAAAGGCACAGTACGTTTTATTATTATTCTAATTGAATTGTATTTCCAAGTTGCAAGTTTATTTGCTAGTGTGTTAAACATGTCTGATTCAGAGGATGATACCTGTGTCATTTGTTGCAATGCCAAAGTGGAGCCCAATAGAAATTTATGTACTAACTGTATTGATGCTACTTTAAATAAAAGTCAATCTGTACAAATTGAACAAATTTCACCAAACAACGAGGGGAGAGTTATGCCGACTAACTCGCCTCACGTGTCAGTACCTGCATCTCCCGCTCAGAGGGAGGTGCGTGATATTGTAGCTCCGAGTACATCTGGGCGGCCATTACAAATCACATTACAGGATATGGCTACTGTTATGACTGAGGTTTTGGCTAAATTACCAGAACTAAGAGGTAAGCGTGATCACTCTGGGGTGAGAACAGAGTGCGCTGATAATATTAGGGCCATGTCAGACACTGCGTCACAGGTGGCAGAACATGAGGACGGAGAACTTCATTCTGTGGGTGACGGTTCTGATCCAAACAGACTGGATTCAGATATTTCAAATTTTAAATTTAAACTGGAAAACCTCCGTGTATTACTAGGGGAGGTGTTAGCGGCTCTGA
The DNA here is from genome assembly GCF_027579735.1 of Bombina bombina. Lineage (NCBI taxonomy): Eukaryota > Metazoa > Chordata > Amphibia > Anura > Bombinatoridae > Bombina > Bombina bombina. The sequence goes on along the minus strand of NC_069499.1, from coordinate 1,424,832,150 downwards.
ATGATTGTAACACAGTTGCAATACCAGAGAAAATGTGTAGGTTGGATAAATATTTTGCGGTACCGACGAGTACTGAGGTTTTTCCTATACCTAAGAGACTTACTGAAATTGTTACTAAGGAGTGGGATAGACCCGTTGTGCCGTTCTCACCCCCTCCGATATTTAGAAAAATGTTTCCAATAGACGCCACCACAAGGGACTTATGGCAAACGGTCCCTAAGGTGGAGGGAGCAGTTTCTACTTTAGCTAAGCGTACCACTATCCCGGTGGAGGATAGCTGTGCTTTTTCAGATCCAATGGATAAAAAGTTAGAGGGTTACCTTAAGAAAATGTTTGTTCAACAAGGTTTTATATTGCAACCCCTTGCATGCATTGCACCGATCACGGCTGCAGCGGCATTCTGGATTGAGTCTCTGGAAGAGAACATTGGTTCAGCTACTCTGGACGACATTACGGACAGGCTTAGAGTCCTTAAACTAGCTAATTCATTCATTTCGGAGGCCGTAGTACATCTTACTAAACTTACGGCGAAGAATTCAGGATTCGCCATTCAGGCACGCAGGGCGCTGTGGCTAAAATCCTGGTCAGCTGATGTTACTTCTAAGTCTAAATTGCTTAATATACCTTTCAAAGGGCAGACCTTATTCGGGCCCGGGTTGAAAGAGATTATCGCTGACATTACAGGAGGTAAAGGCCATGCCCTGCCTCAGGACAAAGCCAAAGCTAAGGCTAGACAGTCTAATTTTCGTTCCTTTCGTAATTTCAAAGCAGGAGCAGCATCAACTTCCTCTGCACCAAAACAGGAAGGAGCTGTTGCTCGCTACAGGCAAGGCTGGAAACCTAACCAGTCCTGGAACAAGGGCAAGCAGACCAGGAAGCCTGCTGCTGCCCCTAAAACAGCATGAATTGAGGGCCCCCGATCCGGGATCGGATCTAGTGGGGGGCAGACTTTCTCTCTTCGCCCAGGCTTGGGCAAGAGATGTTCAGGATCCCTGGGCGCTAGAGATAATATCTCAGGGATACCTTCTGGACTTCAAATACTCTCCTCCAAGAGAGAGATTTCATCTGTCAAGGTTGTCAACAATCCAGACAAAGAAAGAGGCGTTTCTACGCTGCGTACAAGAGCTCTTGTTAATGGGAGTAATCCATCCAGTTCCACGATCGGAACAGGGACAGGGGTTTTACTCAAATCTGTTTGTGGTTCCCAAAAAAGAGGGAACTTTCAGACCAATCCTGGACTTAAAGATCCTAAACAAATTCCTAAGAGTTCCATCGTTCAAGATGGAGACTATTCGGACAATTTTACCTATGATCCAAGAGGGTCAGTACATGACCACTGTAGATTTAAAAGATGCTTACCTTCACATACCGATTCACAAAGATCATTACCGGTACCTAAGGTTTGCCTTCCTAGACAGGCATTACCAGTTTGTGGCTCTTCCATTCGGATTGGCTACAGCTCCAAGAATCTTCACAAAGGTTCTGGGTGCTCTTCTGGCGGTACTAAGACCGCGGGGAATCTCGGTAGCTCCATACCTAGACGACATTCTGATACAAGCTTCAAGCTTTCAAACTGCCAAGTCTCATACAGAGTTAGTACTGGCATTTCTAAGGTCACATGGATGGAAGGTGAACGAAAAGAAAAGTTCACTCGTTCCACTCACAAGAGTTCCCTTCCTGGGGACTCTGATAGATTCTGTAGAAATGAAGATTTACCTGACAGAGGACAGGCTAACAAGACTTCAAAGTGCTTGCCGCACCCTTCATTCCATTCAACACCCGTCAGTGGCTCAATGCATGGAGGTAATCGGCTTAATGGTAGCGGCAATGGACATAGTACCATTTGCACGCTTACACCTCAGACCATTGCAACTGTGCATGCTAAGTCAGTGGAATGGGGATTACTCAGACTTATCCCCTTCTCTGAATCTGGATCAAGAGACCAGAAATTCTCTTCTATGGTGGCTTTCTCGGCCACATCTGTCCAGGGGGATGCCATTCAGCAGACCAGACTGGACAATTGTAACAACAGACGCCAGCCTTCTAGGTTGGGGTGCCGTCTGGAATTCTCTGAAGGCTCAGGGACAATGGAGTCAGGAGGAGAGTCTCCTGCCAATAAACATTCTGGAATTGAGAGCAGTTCTCAATGCCCTCCTGGCTTGGCCCCAGTTGACAACTCGGGGATTCATCAGGTTTCAGTCGGACAACATCACGACTGTAGCTTACATCAACCATCAGGGATGGACAAGAAGCTCCCTAGCTATGATGGAAGTATCAAAGATAATTCTCTGGGCAGAGTCTCACTCTTGCCACCTGTCAGCAATCCACATCCCGGGAGTGGAGAACTGGGAAGCGGATTTCTTAAGTCGTCAGACTTTTCATCCGGGGGAGTGGGAACTCCATCCGGAGGTCTTTGCCCAAATACTTCGACGTTGGGGCAAACCAGAGATAGATCTCATGGCGTCTCGACAGAACGCCAAGCTTCCTCGTTACGGGTCCAGATCCAGGGATCCAGGAGCAGTCCTGATAGATGCCCTGACAGCACCTTGGGACTTCAGGATGGCTTACGTGTTTCCACCCTTCCCGATGCTTCCTCGATTGATTGCCAGAATCAAACAAGAGAGAGCATCAGTGATTCTAATAGCACCTGCGTGGCCACGCAGGACTTGGTATGCAGACCTGGTGGACATGTCATCCTGTCCACCTTGGTCTCTACCTCTGAAACAGGACCTTCTGATACAGGGTCCCTTCAAACATCAAAATCTAACTTCTCTGAAGCTGACTGCTTGGAAATTGAACGCTTGATTTTATCAAGACGTGGGTTTTCTGAGTCAGTTATTGATACCTTAATACAGGCTAGGAAGCCTGTTACCAGAAAGATTTACCATAAGATATGGCGTAAATACCTATATTGGTGTGAATCCAAAGGTTACTCTTGGAGTAAGGTTAGGATTCCTAGGATATTGTCTTTTCTACAAGAAGGTTTAGAAAAGGGTTTATCTGCTAGTTCATTAAAGGGACAGATCTCAGCTCTGTCCATTCTGTTACACAAACGTCTGTCAGAAGTTCCTGACGTCCAGGCTTTTTGTCAAGCTTTGGCCAGGATTAAGCCTGTGTTTAAAACTGTTAAAAATAAAATTAGAGGCGCCCTCAAATACTAGTAATAATCCGCCAGTATTGGTGTATAATGTGCTGTAAAATTGTCATAGAAAAGTTGTTACTATTGGCATTGATACAACAAGAACAGTATTGATAACCTACAAATAGATGTATAACTTGTTCAGTTAAGAGGATTTGAGTATGATATAGTTTGTTATAATGAATAAACTATCTCTCTAACAATGTATAATAAGATAGTCCACACTCTCAGAGGTGTTTGTAATCTCCAGGCAGCAATCTCATTCCAGAAAGGTGTTGGCCGTCACAGGTTCTGTTCAAAAAGAGAAGAGAGAGAAGAGGCGCCAAATGGTGTGTATCGTTTTGAATTCAGTAGGCCTTGCCCCCAAATAAAAACTACTTACAAGGCATTTGTGGCACTTCTCAAGTGCTGGAAATTTTGTAAATAGTTTTTATTTGGGGGCAAAGCCTACTGAATTCAAAACGATACACACCATTTGGCGCCTCTTCTCTCTCTTCTCTTTGTGTTTAAAACTGTTGCTCCACCATGGAGTTTAAACCTTGTTCTTAATGTTTTACAGGGCGTTCCGTTTGAACCCCTTCATTCCATTGATATAAAGTTGTTATCTTGGAAAGTTCTATTTTTAATGGCTATTTCCTCGGCTCGAAGAGTCTCTGAATTATCAGCCTTACATTGTGATTCTCCTTATTTGATTTTTCATTCGGATAAGGTAGTTCTGCGTACTAAACCTGGGTTCTTACCTAAGGTAGTGACTAACAGGAATATCAATCAAGAGATTGTTGTTCCTTCTTTGTGCCCAAATCCTTCTTCAAAGAAGGAACGTCTACTGCACAACCTGGATGTAGTCCGTGCTCTAAAATTTTACTTACAGGCAACTAAGGAATTTCGACAAACATCTTCTCTGTTTGTCGTTTACTCTGGGCAGAGGAGAGGTCAAAAAGCTTCTGCTACCTCTCTTTCTTTTTGGCTTCGTAGCATAATTCGTTTAGCTTATGAGACTGCTGGACAGCAGCCTCCTGAAAGAATTACAGCTCATTCTACTAGAGCTGTGGCTTCCACTTGGGCCTTCAAGAATGAGGCCTCTGTTGAGCAGATTTGCAAGGCTGCAACTTGGTCTTCGCTTCATACTTTTTCCAAATTTTATAAATTTGACACTTTTGCTTCATCGGAGGCTATTTTTGGGAGAAAGGTTCTTCAGGCAGTGGTTCCTTCTGTATAAAGAGCCTGCCTATCCCTCCCGTCATCCGTGTACTTTTGCTTTGGTATTGGTATCCCAGAAGTAATGATGACCCGTGGACTGATCACACTTAACAGAAGAAAACATAATTTATGCTTACCTGATAAATTCCTTTCTTCTGTAGTGTGATCAGTCCACGGCCCGCCCTGTTTTTAAGGCAGGTAAATATTTTTTAATTTATACTCCAGTCACCACTTCACCCTTGGCTTTTCCTTTCTCGTTGGTCCTTGGTCGAATGACTGGGAGTGACGTAGAGGGGAGGAGCTATATGTAGCTCTGCTGGGTGAATCCTCTTGCACTTCCTGTTGGGGAGGAGTAATATCCCAGAAGTAATGATGACCCGTGGACTGATCACACTACAGAAGAAAGGAATTTATCAGGTAAGCATAAATTATGTTTTCCATGGAGGAGCTCTCCCAGGCTATAAAAGATTTCCCTGGCGGGAAGAGTCCTGGTCCTGATGGGTTTACCCCTAGGTACTGCGGGATTTTCCTGGATACTTTGGGCCCCCATATGCTGGCTCTGTTCAATTCGCTCATTCATAATCCCACGCTTACGAGCTCATTGTTGGAAGCTCACATTGCGGTCATACCCAAACCGGGCAAGCCCCCTACTTCTCCAGCCAACTTCCGACCAATATCGTTACTTAATTCGGACATGAAGGTCTTTGCTAAGATCTTAGCAAGAAGACTTAATAAATTTCTCCCAGCTCTGATCCACTCTGACCAGGTTGGCTTTATACCTGGTCGAGAAGCGCGAGATAATACCAATAAGGTGATACAATTGATTAGCCACGCTCGAAATATGGGTATTCCAATGGTTCTTTTCTCGACCGACGCAGAGAAGGCCTTCGACCGGGTCGACTGGCTCTTCCTGCGTCGAGTCATGAAGGCAATGAATTTTGGGGATTCGTTCATAAATATGACTTTCGCTCTATACTCAGCCCCAAATGCCCGGGTTAGGGTGAACGGCACATTGTCGGATGCTTTCAAAATCACAAATGGGACCAGGCAGGGGTGTCCTCTGTCACCACTCCTTTTTGCATTATCCATTGAGGCGTTGGCGCAAACAATTAGAAGGAATCCAAAGATAACAGGAGTTGGTGTGGGAGACTTTGAAATCAAACAGGCGCTTTACGCGGATGATATTCTGTATACCCTCACTGAAGCGGAAACTTCGGTTCCGGAACTCCTACGTGAATTTGAACGGTACGGAAATCTTTCCAATTTCCATCTAAATTTATCTAAATCTGAGATGCTAAACATTAACACCCCCAGAGAACATATTCAATCTTTAGTTTCAAATCATAATATTTCTTTGGCCTTTACCAAAATAAAATATGTAGGGATTTACCTGACTGCTAACCCATCTGATCTATTTAAAAATAATTATTTAACCCTGAGGCGTGATCTAATTAATGATTTATCATCCTGGAAAAATAAAATGTTATCGTGGCTGGGAAAGATCAGTTTGATCAAAATGAATATCCTGCCGCGCATATTGTACTTATTACAAACAGTTCCTATATCACTACCGAGCGACTATCTTGCACAAATGCAACGCTCTCTGGAGCAGTTTGTTTGGCACGGTAAGAGACCTAGGATCTCTAGAAAGACTCTATACCTCCCCAGAGAAAGGGGGGGATTGGGGTTCCCTGAGCTGTCTAAATATAGGCGAGCCATACTTTTACAAAGACTAGTTGAGTGGTCTCGAAACTTACCACATAAACAATGGGTTAGACTTGATGGTCAAATCTTTAAACGACTTAACGTCGGCGCTTTGGCATGGATCCCCGCACAGAGCCGCCCCAAATTGATTTACAAATACCACTTAACTATCACAACCTTTCAGGAATGGGATAGAGTGATTGCCACTAGCACCCATATTTCATCGGCCTACTCCCCGATGACACCAATCATAGAGAACCCTGAGCTTCCATACCATGTCTTGGGATCTCGCCTAGGCTCTAGTTACAGCCTCCGCGATGGCATATTACACTTCGCATTAGATGCAGGTAAACTACGAACGATGAATGAGTTATTTGAGCGTCATGGAGAGCTCTTCCAATCCTGGCTCAGATATCATCAGCTCTCGCACTATCTGAGATACCATAAATGCAGGGGAGGTTTTGACAGAGAGCTTACTCCTTTTGAGGCCCTCTGTGTGGAACACACTCCGCCTAGGCGGTTGATTTCTAAGGTATATAAACTCCTGCTTTTACCACCAGGATTGCAGTTACCCACGTATACATCGATGTGGTGCAATGACCTTAACAATACAATAGATGAGGATGAATGGTTTAAGGCGTTTACTTTAACTAAACGATCCTCAGTCTCGGCGGTGGTACAGGAGATCCACCTCAAATTTTTGACTAGGTGGTACTATACCCCGGCAAAATTACATAGACTCTTTCCGACAGCGAGCTCCCTATGTTGGAGGGGCTGCGGTTACCCTGGCACGCTTCTCCACATCTGGTGGGCATGCCCCAGAATACAGGGCTACTGGCAGGCTGTGGTCGGGGACATGTCAAGTAGGCTACAGATTTCTATTCCTAACACACCTGAAACTTTGCTACTTCTACGCCTGCCCAAGGTCAGGGATGACACTACTAGGGCACTTATGCTGATTATGCTGACTGGAGCCAAAAGGCTTATTCCTCGAGGGTGGAAGTCCTCACGGGTTCCAACCCTCGATGAATGGCAAGCCGCGGTGGAAGACCTGTTAAATTTGGAGAAACTACATTATATGAAAATTAAAAAACCCGCAACACATGAGACGATGTTAGCCATTTGGAAAGGCACAGCACCCTAATGGACATTAATACGCTGGTTAACACTCACTTTACACATGACTACTCCCCGTGAAACTGATTAGTAAACACACTCCCCTCTCCCTTTTTCCCAGGATGACTCCCCCTCCCCTTTTTTTTTTTTTTTTTTCCTCTTTCCTCTTTTATTCTTTCTTCTTTTCTTTCTTTCCTGATCCTTTCTGAGCTTATTACTTTCTTTATAAGTTCATTTCTGATTTGACTATCACGAAACTGATTTATATTCTAAATCTATTAAAAATGTAAAATTACCAAGCTTTGTCAAAATGTTCTGATCTAAGGACTAATACAGACATTCATTATTTTGGTTTGAGAACATCCAATCTACTTGTCGGGTGGAAATTCTTTCCTGCCCCTACTCTCTGTTTATATATTGACTTATGACACTAGTGGGCTGATGGAGTTTGTTTGCTTTTGTATGTTCCATCCCTCCTTTTGTTCAAAGAATTGTATTGTACAACAACGTTTCTTACTACTGTATTGGTGACAAAATGCTACTAATAAAGCTTGTTTGAAAAAAAAAAAAAAAAAAAAAAAAAAAAAGTTATACTCAGCTGCTCCCAGCTGCAGGTAAAAAAATTAAAAAAAATGAAGAAATGAACAGCAGCCAATCAGCATCAGCAGTGCTGAGGTCATCAACTCTTACTGTGATCTCATGAGATTTGACTTCACTCTCATGAGATTTCATTGTAAGCTTCCGTTACCTGATTGGTGAAATAATATGAGAGTGCACGAAGCTCATCCTTTCAGTTGTCCCGGGACAGACACACTAATATGCCGCTTAGAAGTCCTTTACAATAGGATGTGGCTACTGAGGAACTTTTGAGGTAAAATATCTTTCTTTTTTACAGAGATGTTCAGGTGATATTTTCTAATCAGCTTTTTACAGCTATGCTGCAGCACTTTCAAGTGTTTAAACATTTGGGTATTATGGCCCTTTAAACCAGGTGAAATAAATAGTAAAAGTACAATGCAAAGTTTTTAATGTTTTTTTTTAATAATTAAATTAAATATTTTAAGGGGAATTTAGAGTGCAGTAGTGCAGTATCTCTTTAAGTGCTGAAGTTAAAGGGATATTATAGTAAGGGGACCATATTTCTCAGACCCAAATTCGGGACACCTGGAGAAGATTTCCAAAAGATAAGATTCTGGTCTGGATGCTCTCCCCTATGGATCCAAATTATAAATAAACAATAATAATGATTAATAAGCTTTCCTTTTTTATGGTTTAACTTTGCTGCTTTTGTATTGTACTTTATACTCTGGAGGTTCTATCTGTTGTGATGACAGTGATGTTTGTATAATGCAGCCGCCACCATTGCCCTTAATGCTAATTCAGTCTCTGCTTGAGATCACTACAGTCGAAGTCCCTCTAAAATAGAAATGACCCCCACAAAGGTGTTAAACACATAATGTTAATACTCCTTAGGACCCTTGACCACTGCTGGTCCTGAGCGGAAATCAGTGCTGAACCAATCAGCAGAGCTAGTTACACAGCTGGACTTGCGTCATCAACTAATGCTGCTGATTGGGTCATTGGCAGTTTCGGCTTGGGACCAGCAGTGCTCTGTGGGTCCCAAGTGGTACTTTTACAATGTGTTTAACCCTTTTGCAGGGGTTAAACACGTATAGGTGTAGAGGCACTACTCGTGCAAACACATCGGCACTGGAATGCACTGAAAGGTAGATTGCAACCCCCAAGAGGGAGGTGGGGAATAACCTCAATATCATGCTTACAATTTTTATTTAATGTTTAAATGTCCTTTTAAACAAGTATATAGTAGGAGAAATGCAGGTGTGTCAAAGAGAATAGGGGAGAAGAGAGAAACCAAAAGGCGAAAATAAGAAACAGGATGAAGTACAAAGAAAATAGTTGGAAATGTTTAAACTAAAAAATATGCTAGTAGATAAAATCAGTGTTTTTTGTTCATGTTGCATTTTATAAATAAAGCTCCAAAAATCTTATTTTATTATTGATACATAAATATATAATTACACTTGCTTGTAAAAGTGCTATGTTACACTCAGATATTCCTATGCCTGGATCTTACAGTGGTTTATGAAGGGATCACAGTGCTTTCTGTGTAAGATTGTACACATTTTAAGCCAGTCACTTTTTGTCACAACAATGACTAAGGATGAGAAAATCAAAAAACAAAACAAATATACCATCAGAAAATTGCTGAACATGTTACTGCCACTGGAACAATGAAACCAAATCTTTACAAGACTACAGGTCAATCAATATACATTCATATAAAAATACAAAAAATATAACACCTTTCAATAAATCATTCTAATTTAATATATTAAATATTTTTGTCAAAACAACCTATACTTATCTACAGTGGTTTACTTCCAGTGCTGCAGTAATATATATAACACAGCTTATACACTTATTCACCATTGGCTAGGCAAATGCTAGGGCTGACAGGTTTTCAGTATTTAATCGTACAGTCCAGTATTTTAGCAGGTTATCTAGTTCAATATTCTCAAACGTACTTAAAGGAAAATGAAACCCATTTTTTTTCTACATTTAGCCACCAATTAGCAGGTGCTACGCAGTTGTTGAAACAAAAATGGGTAAGCTCCTAAGCTTACATTCTTGCTTTTTCAAATAAAGATACCAAGAGAACAAAGAAAAATTGATAATAGGAATAACATAGAAAGTTGCTTAAAATTGCATGATCTATCTGAATGGAAAACAAATTTTGGGTTTCATATCCCTTTAAATGTCCAGTATCATTAAAGGCAAAAAGAAGTGCGTAGCAGTCAAGGGGGGGGGGGGGGTCAAATTACTACTATATATGACTGGCAACAAAAGAGGTCAAATTATTGTGTATGTTACTGGCAGCCAATGGGGTAAAATAACTGCTCAGTTGTGAAAAATATATATGGTGAGCTCAAGACTGTGGGCTTTTGGGGACATTTTGTGACTCCACCTACCATTGTGACCAATTGTCTACAGATTATCCAGAATTTTTTTGAGGACAGCTGACAACCCTATCAATGCCATATCACATTATCCAATCACATAACAGATACTGCCATTCTCCCCAATAGTTTTTTAATTGAAAATAAATTCAATTTGACTATTTTTACAGGCTGCTTGGCAGCAGATATGATTTGCACCATTCCCCATCAGCTGCTATAGTCATGGCCCTTTTGGATGTTAACATATTTTATTTCTTAAACACAAACGTTCATTACTTCTAAGAGCTGTGCTTTAATTTAACCTTTTATTTTCCTGAAAAGGCTGCAATGTATTGTTTTGCAATGAGGTTTGTCCATATGCGAGCAATGTGCTAAGAGAGTGTTTCTATAATGTAAATCATTTTAGTTTTAGGTAAAAAAATAAATAAAATGCACTGGTACACCAAATATTTTAACTAAAAACAAGGTTTTATCTCATGGGTCTACTGGCCTTTTTAGAATAATAGATAGCTTTTTACAAAAGCTGTACTGCCATCATGTGGCCATTGTTTGTATTGTATTGCTTTGTATTTCAGGTACACCAAGGAACACGTGGTTCCTAGTTACTATGAAAGCACAAGGTTTTTTTTTTTTAAAAGAACTATGCAAAAATATTTTTCTTTTTTGTAAAAGTAAGGAAAACAGATAATGTTGCTATGGGAATGCATGTGTGGGACACAGCTTCTTGCTCCTCTATCCATTTGCTACCTCCAGCTCCTTATTGGACAAACAAAAACATTTGTGAGAGATTTTGATGTTCTTCTTCTTACCAACAACATATTTGCAGATTTAAGGAGATTATTTTTCCTCTGACATAGTTTATTGATTTTCTGATTTTAATGAAAGTTGCTTTATTTAGAATTCCATACATTTTTTAAATAGGAGTTAGTGCACTGTAACCCTCTCTATGGATTCTAGGTATTGTCAATCAATTTACAGTGTCACCATTCATTTTAAAGGGAGTTGTTACTAAAAATGCTTAATCAATTGAAGGTGATTCAGTACATATGTAAAAGCTGACTAGAAAATGTCACATTAACATCTCTATGTAAAAAAATGAAGATATTTTACCTCAAAATTTCCTCAGTAGTCCCATCATATTGGAAAGGGACTTTAAGCATCCATTTTTGATGCTTGTCCCAGGACTTACAAGGGACTGTGCATCTGGCATGTGCAGACACAGTAACTTTATTTCCCTACTCAGTTTAAGGAATTTTACTATGTTTATGTGCAATGACAAAAGTGCCTGCACTGACAATTTTTATTGATGGGGAGATAGCACCATGGGGGTGATGGGAAAGATATTAAATGCCTGTATGTAAGGTCTTCTTTTCTTTTGTTCTGTTGACTATATTTGGGGCAAAGCAAAACTATTTTATATAGTTGCTTGTGCTGTTGGGGTTTAATGTATTTTTGCATTTTTGATTTTTTTTTTTTAAGTATTCCTTAGTGGAAGACTAAATCCAAAAGATTTGCATTGGTTGAAGAATGGTGCACCATTTTTAGATTTTTAAGAGACTGGTCTCTGGAAGTCTTAGTGGTACTGCCACATTGATGCCAAGCATTAAAAGCTGATTTTCGTCCCTTTTTGTTAACATGGCATCACAACGGAACACAGATTAATGTCTACAGATTCCATATGATAGCAGTAAAACATAGCAGCAGTAGTGATATAACACAGGCATGGTGGTGTGTCACTGTTTGGCTAAAGATGTGTAGTGTTTCAGGTTCTGGGTGAAAATCTTTAGCATCTTCCAAGGCAAAGTAGGCTGAGCTGGTGAAGTTGGCATCTCCTGATATAATCAAGTCAAATACACAAGACTGAAAATAAACATCCTCTATGGGTAACTTCTCTCTGCACAGAGACTTGGCTGTTTCAGTGCTGATTGGGGTTGACAGAGCGTGCTGCCTAGTCCTAGATATCCACTGGCTGGCAGGGCAACCCCCAACACAGAGCTGCAAATCCTGCTCTTCACTGAAAGCTTGTGAAATGTCCTCTGCCATGCGCAGGGAGAAAGACAGCTGCCTTGCCAGCTGGCGCACCCGAATTGTGGTGCCAATATAAGAAGCCACAATCTCTATGTAGCTCCCAGCCTCCCTCTCATGTATGGTTAGACTTCTGCCACCAATTCTCCTATCCCCATTCACTGATCCATCATCAAATGCTGCCGGCAAATTGCCAACCTCTGCTTGGTAGACTTTCTGTTCAATGCACTGTTTCATGTTTTTGAAGATAATGGTAATCTGTCAATAAAAGAACAAACCCTTATTATAACAGGTAAAAAAATAATGTTTTGTACAAAGATTCATCAAATTACAACTTATTTACATTCATGATTAATATTATTTTCATTGTTGTTCTACTTCTAAGTGGAATAAAATAAGACACTGTTTTTTAATTAATACAGAATTCATGATATTATATTTATGTTTAAATCTTTTTTTATTAAAGGTATGCAAAATACAGCAGGTATTAACACATCAATGGAACAGCCAATTTGCAGATAGCTTAACAATCAAGGCATAATGCTTGAGACAGGCATGTTATGTTACATGAGTTCCTTATAGTTTTCTTTTTTGTAAAAGCTTCAACTTGCTTCGTCATCAAGAACTATAATATTGTTCAGTGTCTTCATGTCAACTAATCTCTAAAATCGTGTTAAACCCTACCTTCTTCCGGATTCCGGGAGGTTCCAAGATGTGATATCTCTTGTATACCAATTTTAATATGAGTATAACAGTAACTCATAAATAAACTCTATAAAATTAACTAACTAAAGTGAACAGAAAAGAAAACCTAATCCGCTCTCTTTCAAATCTCTCTAGATCTCCTGATAACCTGTTTAGGCAAAAAAAAAAGAAAAAAAAAGAAAACAATAAGAAAAAGAATGAAATAAATAAAAAAGAATACCGAAAGTCTCCCCCCCACCTCCCTCCACAGGTCAATAATTAGGTCTCCTCTCCTCTGTTAGTCTAAAAAACATATCTAAATCTCGGTGGTTGATGTCCTGTTCAATGTCCAATAGAACCAGACCTTCTCAAACTGTGCTTGTGTATCCATCACCCGTGAGGCAGATTAGTACATTCGGTATGTTAGGGAAATTCTACTGTATATTTCCTCCCAAGGAGGAGCTGAGGTTTTCCAGTATTTTGCAATACAGGTTCTAGTGACCGTGCAAATGATTTTAATAAATGTATTTATCTGTTTGTTAAACTGTGGTAGAGGCTCATGTAACAGAGCTTGAATCGGGGTTAACTGAACATGTTCCTCCAGGACAGAGCTAAGTAGACTGGATGTTTTAGTCCAAGTTTCATGTATTGTCTCGCATGTTCTTGTATTCATATGATATTATATTTAAAGGGACATAAAACAGGTTGAAATATGTGCATATCTTAAAAGGGCTAATTAATTAAAAATAGTTTGCATAGAAAAATTGTTTAAAAATTGCTGGTAAGTATATAAAAATAATTTTCAAAAATAAGCAAAATTAATTACATAGTTAAGCTGCCTGGAGAAGCCAACTCCACCCCCCTTATCAGTGTTTAGACACAGGCATTGTAATTCAACTGAGTTCACAGCTTCTAGCATGCTCCAGCAGATAATCCCTATGCATTTTTGCATTCTACCAAAACAACAATAGATATAGATACAGCCATAGAAGTAAATGTGTAGGGGGAGTTAGAGCTTTGCAATTAAGAAACTAAAAAGAAAGGGTTAATGGTGAGGCAGTGCCTGTTTTTCTATGTAGGGTTTTTAAATTGTGATGGTTTATTTTGTGATTAAGATGTGATTGTTTTACTGCTTTGATTTTATGGGGTGTATTGAAATTGGATACCTGTAGCATCAGGCAGCACAATGCCAGTTGTCAATTACAATCCAGATGGTTTAAGGTTTATAGGAAATAATTATGTAGTATAAGGTAGAGCTTCACCAGCAACAGGAAGGGGTTCTATGTTAATCCCAGGCCTGTACAGTTATTACTGAAGGGGTGCTACTCAGCAAACAGCAAGACAGAGACCTTGATCTGAACCTTAAAGGGACATGAAACCCAACATTTTTCTTTCATGATTCCGAGTATGTGATTTCCAATTTACTTCTATTATAACATTTGCTTCATTCTCTTGATATCCTTTGTTGAATGATGATCAATGCGCTACTGGGAGCAAGCTGAACACATATGATGAACCAATTAAAAGAGGAATTGTTGTACAGCCACCAATCAGCAGCTCACTCCCAGTAATGCATTGCTGCTTCTGAGACAACCTAGTTAAACTTTTCAGATAATGATACCAAGAGAATAAAGCACATTAGATAATTGAAGTCAATTGGAAAGTTGTTTAAAGAAGAAAAATTTTGTGTTTCATGTCCTTTTACCAGTACATACACTGCATATTAGGGACTATTGGTAACCACGTTTATAGAGTCATTATAGTGAAAAAAATTACATGTTTTCATTTGGAAACTGCAGCTGACCCAATTAGCAGTGCTAGTCACGCGACCCAGCTGTGCTGCTAATTGGCAGTTCCTGTTAGGGACCAGTAGTTCTTTGTGGCTCCAGAGTAATACTTTTACTTGAAACATAGATATTGACGGCAGATAAGAGCCATAGGCCCAGCAAGTCTGCCTGATATTACCTAACAGTATAAACTTATCTAGTTGGTAGGATAGCCCTATGCTTGTCCCAGGCATTTTAAAAGTTCCCCACAGTGTTTGTCATTACTACCTCTTGAGGAAGTTTATTCCATAAATCAATCACTCTTTCTGTAAAGAAGTGCTTCCTCAAATTACTCCTGAATCTACTACCCTTTAGCTTGAGATCATGACCCCTTATTCTTTAATTTTCCATTTTATGTAAAATACCCACTGCCTCAGTTTTACTAAGCCCTTTAAAGGGCCAGTAAACCTATAAAATAATGTTATATAATTCTGCACATAGAGGCCTATTTAACAAATGTCTTGCAGACCTGATCCGACAGTGAGGATCTGGTCCGCAAAACATCGCTGAATGCGGAGAGCAATACGCTCTCCATATTCAGCATTGCACCAGCAGCTCACAAGAGCTGATGATGCAATGCCACCCCCTGCAGACTCACGGCCAATGGGCCGCCAGCAGGGAGGTGTCAATCAACCCGATCGTACCCGATCGGGTTAAATTCCGGTGATTCCTGTCCGTCTGCTCAGAGCAGGCGGACAGGGTTATGGAGCAGCGGTCTTGACGGGCCGTCAAGCTTCGTTCGGAGCTTGATAGATAGGCCCCATAGTGCAGAATTATATAACATTATATTAGCGCTAGCTTTATGCAATCTAATATTGCCTGTGAATTTTTATTAAAAAAGACTGTTTTTCAGACCCGCTCTCTGTGCTCTTGTGAGCGGGTCTGTTTTTATCACAGAGCGCATCTGGCCAGCTGTCTAGCAGCAGCCTGGCCCGATCGCACCATTATACTCAGTTCAGCTCGCTCCCGCTGTCAGACAGAGCAGGAGCGAGTTGCACTGGGTGTCTTTTTTAATAAAAATTCACAGGCAATATTAGATTGCATAAAGCTAGCGCTAATATAATGTTATATAATTCTGCACTATGTGCAAAATTATATAACATTATTTTATAGGTTTACTGGCCCGTTAACGTACTTGAAAGTTGCTATCATATCATCTCTTTCCCTTCTCTCTTCTAAGCTATACATATTTAGGTCATTGAGCCTATCCTGGTAAGTTTTATTTTTTAAACCATGTACCATTTTGGTAGCCCTCCTTTGCACAGATTCAAGTTTGTTAATATTCTTCTGAAGATATGGCCTCCAGAACTGCACACAATACTCAAGATGAGGCCTAACTAATGATCTATAAAGTGGCATAAGAACCATACTATTTCTGCTGCAAATACCTCTACCAATACATCCAAGCATTCTGCTAGCCTTTCTCGCTGCATTACTAAGTTTTAAATAATCTGAAATAATAATTCCCAAGTCCTGTTCCTCATCTGTAACAGTCAGTAAAGTGTCATTGAGTCTGTAATTAACATTTGCATTTTCCTTCCCTAAATTCATTATTTTATACTTTGCTGTGTTAAACTTTAGATCCCAGTTGTTTGTCCAATCCTCCAATTGTAGTATATCATTTCTCATTTTGTCTACCTCCCTGGAACATCCACTCTGTTACAAATTTTTGTATCATCTGCAAACATACTTTCCCCTGTAGCCCTTTGCTGATATCACAGATAAATATGTTAAACAAAACAGGCCCCAGAACTGACCCGTGATGAACACCACTAGTAACAGCTAAATGAACTCCATTTTACTAAGACACTTTGTTTTCTGTCCTTAAAGGGACAGTACACTGTAATATTGTTTTTATATTAATTTATTTTCAGTGACTTGTTATACCAGTTGCAGAGTATAAAATTTTTGAGAAATTGAATTTTTTGGTTTATTTGTGTATACGAATCAGCTGGTTTTACAATGGGTTCATACCCCCCAACTGTCCCGATTTTCGCGGGACAGTCTCGATTTTAGGGGTCTGTCCCCCTGTCCCAGGTTGCTAGCCATCTGTCCCGATTTGCCCCAGGCATTAAAAAATTTTTTTTTTTATTTTTTTTTTAAATTCTGTTGGGCCCATATTCAGAAGCAGCTGGCTTTGCTCTCACAGGGTTAGATACCTGTTAGATTCCCTGTGGAAAAGGAATGGTGTGTGGGTTAAGCAGGAGTAAGAAGGCTGTATACACTCTGACCAAGGGTAATGGTGACCTCTCTAACCTACCTCTGGTAGTGATGATGTCTAACCCCTGGTGATAATACTAGCATGCCTTCAGT
Source organism: Bombina bombina (assembly GCF_027579735.1). Lineage (NCBI taxonomy): Eukaryota > Metazoa > Chordata > Amphibia > Anura > Bombinatoridae > Bombina > Bombina bombina. The sequence continues at coordinate 1,424,815,165 of NC_069499.1, read as the reverse complement.
TTTATACAATGAGCAGTGCTTATACCAGGGTAACGAACAGTGGCAGACTGCCATCTAATGTGCTTGCCAACCCCAGGGGGGGGGGGGGTGTCCCTCTTTTGAATTTTGAAATGTTGGGAGGTATGTGGGTTGAGCTTCAGGTAATATCAGATCTCATTATGTTATCACTTTTATGTACACACACTTGCTTCCTTATCTTATATTTGTCTAGAAAACCAAAGCTCAATACTTAGAGAGAACAAGGGAAAATTATAATTGTATTACTTAACTATCATGCCCCCCACTGAGAGTGCAATCTCTTCTGCTGGCTGTGTTTACTTAGGCTATTCAATAGAATATACTCCAGTATAGAAACTTTCAGTATAGGTTGGGATACCACAGTCTAAATCAGCTATTTCAAATGCCAAAATAGGGGTAAAGGAGCTACTTGTAAACAATCTAAAACACTACAGCAGGTAAAATGAATCATTGGGAACAATTTAAAGGGGAGAAAATTTTTGGGTGAACTGTCCCTTTAAGCCAGCATTCCACCCAGTTCACAATTTTTTAGTATAGACAAGGAGATACAGTTTGTGAATTAGTTTATTTTGTGGGACAGTGTCAAATGCTTTGCTGAAATCTAGATATGCTACATCAACTGCTCCACCCTTGTCTAATAATTTTGTTACATAATCAAAGAAGTCAATAAGATTAGTCTGACACGATCTCCCTGAAGTAAAACCATTCTGGTTTTGGTCCTCTAAATTGTTTGTCTTTATGTAAGTCATAATTCTTTTAAGAGGCTTTCCATTAATTTCCAAACTACTGAAGTTAAACTAACTGGCCTGTATTTACCAGATTCTTTTCTACTGCCCTTTTTATGAAGAGGTATTACATTTGCTATTCTCCAATCATCTGAGACAGCTCCTGTTAATAGTGACTGATTAAACAGATCAGTTAATGGGACAGTTAGCATTGATCAAAGTTCTTTTAAAACCCTTGGATGAATATTATCAGGACCCACTGCCTTTTTAACATTTATTTTTGATAATGCTAACAAAACCTCATCCTCTGTAAAAAGATTAGTCTTAAGCTTGTTTCTATTTTTCATAGCATTCCTTAATGTAGACATTGTATCTTCACAATCTTTTGTGAAAACAGAACAGAAGTAATCATTGAGACAGTCTGAAATTTGCTTATCTCCTTCTATTATTCTACCATCAACTGTTTTCAATTTTACTATTCCTACCTTATTTTTCTTCTTTTCACTGATATATCTTATGGCCTAGATTTGGAGTTCGGCGGTAAAAGGGCTGTTAACGCTCCGCGGGCTTTTTTCTGGCCGCACCATAAAATTAACTCTGGTATCGAGAGTTCAAACAAATGCTGCGTTAGGCTCCAAAAAAGGAGCGTAGAGCATTTTTACCGCAAATACAACTCTCGATACCAGAGTTGCTTACGGACGCGGCCGGCCTCAAAAACGTGCTCGTGCACGATTCCCCCATAGGAAACAATGGGGCTGTTTGAGCTGAAAAAAAAACTAACACCTGCAAAAAAGCAGCGTTCAGCTCCTAACGCAGCCCCATTGTTTCCTATGGGGAAACACTTCCTACGTCTGCACCTAACACTCTAACATGTACCCCGAGTCTAAACACCCCTAGCCTTACACTTATTAACCCCTAATCTGCCGCCCCCGCTATCGCTGACCCCTGCATATTTTTTTAAACCCCTAATCTGCCGCTCCGTAAACCGCCGCCACCTACGTTATCCCTATGTACCCCTAATCTGCTACCCCTAACACCGCCGACCCCTATATTATATTTATTAACCCCTAACCTGCCCCCCACAACGTCGCCGACACCTGCCTACACTTATTAACCCCTAATCTGCCGAGCGGACCTGAGCGCTACTATAATAAAGTTATTAACCCCTAATCCGCCTCACTAACCCTATCATAAATAGTATTAACCCCTAATCTGCCCTCCCTAACATCGCCGACACCTAACTTCAATTATTAACCCCTAATCTTCCGATCGGAGCTCACCGCTATTCTAATAAATGTATTAACCCCTAAAGCTAAGTCTAACCCTAACACTAACACCCCCCTAAGTTAAATATAATATTTATCTAACGAAATAAATTAACTCTTATTAAATAACTTATTTCTATTTAAAGCTAAATACTTACCTGTAAAATAAATCCTAATATAGCTACAATATAAATTATAATTATATTATAGCTATTTTAGGATTAATATTTATTTTACAGGTAACTTTGTATTTATTTTAACCAGGTACAATAGCTATTAAATAGTTAAGAACTATTTAATAGTTACCTAGTTAAAATAATAACAAATTTACCTGTAAAATAAATCCTAACCTAAGTTATAATTAAACCTAACACTACCCTATCAATAAAATAATTAAATAAACTACCTACAATTACCTACAATTAACCTAACACTACACTATCAATAAATTAATTAAACACAATTCCTACAAATAAATACAATTAAATAAACTAGCTAAAGTACAAAAAATAAAAAAGAACTAAGTTACAGAAAATAAAAAAATATTTACAAACATAAGAAAAATATTACAACAATTTTAAACTAATTACACCTACTCTAAGCCCCCTAATAAAATAACAAAGCCCCCCAAAATAAAAAATTCCCTACCCTATTCTAAATTAAAAAAGTTACAAGCTCTTTTACCTTACCAGCCCTGAACAGGGCCCTTTGCGGGGCATGCCCCAAGAATTTCAGCTCTTTTGCCTGTAAAAGAATAAATACAATACCCCCCCCAACATTACAACCCACCACCCACATACCCCTAATCTAACCCAAACCCCCCTTAAATAAACCTAACACTAAGCCCCTGAAGATCTTCCTACCTTGTCTTCACCATCCAGGTATCACCGATCCGTCCTGGCTCCAAGATCTTCATCCAACCCAAGCGGGGGTTGGCGATCCATAATCCGGTCCAGAAGAGGCTCCAAAGTCTTCCTCCTATCCGGCAAGAAGAGGACATCCGGACCGGCAAACATCTTCTCCAAGCGGCATCTTCGATCTTCTTCCATCCGGAGCGAAGCGGCAGGATCCTGAAGACATCCAGCGCGGAACATCCATCCGGACCGACGACTGAACGACGAATGACTGTTCCTTTAAGGGACGTCATCCAAGATGGCGTCCCTCGAATTCTGATTGGCTGATAGGATTCTATCAGCCAATCGGAATTAAGGTAGGAATTTTCTGATTGGCTGATGGAATCAGCCAATCAGAATCTAGTTCAATCCGATTGGCCGATCCAATCAGCCAATCAGATTGAGCTCGCATTCTATTGTCTGATCGGAACAGCCAATAGAATGCGAGCTCAATCTGATTGGCTGATTGGATCAGCCAATCGGATTGATCTTGATTCTGATTGGCTGATTCCATCAGCCAATCAGAAAATTCCTACCTTAATTCCGATTGGCTGATAGAATCCTATCAGCCAATCGGAATTCGAGGGACGCCATCTTGGATGACGTCCCTTAAAGGAACAGTCATTCGTCGTTCAGTCGTCGGTCCGGATGGATGTTCCGCGCTGGATGTCTTCAGGATCCTGCCGCTTCGCTCCGGATGGAAGAAGATCGAAGATGCCGCTTGGAGAAGATGTTTGCCGGTCCTGATGTCCTCTTCTTGCCGTATAGGAGGAAGACTTTGGAGCCTCTTCTGGACCGGATTATGGATCGCCAACCCCCGCTTGGGTTGGATGAAGATCTTGGAGCCAGGACGGATCGGTGATACCTGGATGGTGAAGACAAGGTAGGAAGATTTTCAGGGGCTTAGTGTTAGGTTTATTTAAGGGGGGTTTGGGTTAGATTAGGGGTATGTGGGTGGTGGGTTGTAATGTTGGGGGGGGTATTGTATTTATTCTATTACAGGCAAAAGAGCTGAAATTCTTGGGGCATGCCCCGCAAAGGGCCCTGTTCAGGGCTGGTAAGGTAAAAGAGCTTGTAACTTTTTTAATTTAGAATAGGGTAGGGAATTTTTTATTTTGGGGGGCTTTGTTATTTTATTAGGGGGCTTAGAGTAGGTGTAATTAGTTTAAAATTGTTGTAATATTTTTCTTATGTTTGTAAATATTTTTTTATTTTCTGTAACTTAGTTCTTTTTTATTTTTTGTACTTTAGCTAGTTTATTTAATTGTATTTATTTGTAGGAATTGTGTTTAATTAATTTATTGATAGTGTAGTGTTAGGTTAATTGTAGGTAATTGTAGGTAGTTTATTTAATTATTTTATTGATAGGGTAGTGTTAGGTTTAATTATAACTTAGGTTAGGATTTATTTTACAGGTAAATTTGTTATTATTTTAGCTAGGTAACTATTAAATAGTTCTTAACTATTTAATAGCTATTGTACCTGGTTAAAATAATTACAAAGTTGCCTGTAAAATAAATATTAATCCTAAAATAGCTATAATATAATTATAATTTATATTGTAGCTATATTAGGATTTATTTTACAGGTAAGTATTTAGCTTTAAACAGGAATAAGTTATTTAATAAGAGTTAATTTATTTCGTTAGATAAAAATTATATTTAACTTAGGGGGGTGTTAGTGTTAGGGTTAGACTTAGCTTTAGGGGTTAATACATTTATTAGAATAGCGGTGAGCTCCGGTCGGCAGATTAGGGGTTAATAATTGAAGTTAGGTGTCGGCGATGTTAGGGAGGGCAGATTAGGGGTTAATACTATTTATGATAGGGTTAGTGAGGCGGATTAGGGGTTAATACATTTATTATAGTAGCGCTCAGGTCCGCTCGGCAGATTAGGGGTTAATAAGTGTAGGCAGGTGTCGGCGACGTTGAGGGGGGCAGATTAGGGGTTAATAAATATAATATAGGGGTCGGCGATGTTAGGGGCAGCAGATTAGGGGTACATAGGGATAACGTAGGTGGCGGCGATTTGCGGTCGGAAGATTAGGGGTTAATTATTTTAAGTAGCTGGCGGCGACGTTGTGGGGGGCAAGTTAGGGTTTAATAAATGTAATACAGGGGTCGGCGGGGTTAGGGGCAGCAGATTAGGGGTACATAAATATAACGTAGGTGGCGGTCGGCAGATTAGGGGTTAAAAATTTTAATCGAGTGGCGGCGGTGTGGGGGGACCTCGGTTTAGGGGTACATAGGTAGTTTATGGGTGTTAGTGTACTTTAGGGTACAGTAGTTAAGAGCTTTATGAACCGGCGTTAGCCAGAAAGCTCTTAACTCCTGCTATTTTCAGGCGGCTGGAATCTTGTCGTTAGAGCTCTAACGCTCACTTCAGAAACGACTCTAAATACCAGCGTTAGAAAGATCCCATTGAAAATATAGGCTACGCAAATGGCGTAGGGGGATCTGCGGTATGGAAAAGTCGCGGCTGTAAAGTGAGCGTTAAACCCTTTAATCACTGACTCCAAATACCAGCGGGCGGCCAAAACCAGCGTTAGGAGCCTCTAACGCTGGTTTTGACGGCTACCGCCGAACTCCAAATCTAGGCCAAAGAATGTTTTGTCCCCATGTTTTACTGACCGTGCTATCTTCTCTTCTGCATGAGCTTTAACCCTCCTAATTAACTGCTTAGTCTTTTTTGTTGGAGTGTCCATATTTTCATATCATCATCTGATTGTGTGTGTCTGTAATTTCTATAAGCTATCTTTGTTGTCTTTACAGCATGTGTTACTTCTTTGGAAAACCAAATAGGTTTCCGCTATCTTTTACTTTTACAGACATGTCTAATACAGTGTGCGGTTGCATCTAAAATGGCACCCTTCACAAATTCCCACTGTTCTTGAACCCCATTATTAAGAGTTTTCCCTTTTAAATAGTTTTTTTAGGTATTCTCCCATTAAGGAAAAATCTGCCTTCCTAAAGTCTAAAACGTTTGTTTTAGTCTGGGTGGACAGTTCCTGCACATGAATACTAAACCAAACAGATTGATGATCACTGGATCCTAAGTTCTCACCTACAGACACATCTGAAACTGTATCACTGTTTGTAAGTATATAATATAGCTTCCTTATGAGTTGGTTCCTGAACTTATTGCTCAAGTGATTCCCCTAGCAGAGATTCAAGAAAATACCTGTTTCTAGCTGATCTAGCAGAAGGAATCTTCCAGTCTATATCTGGCAAATTAAAGCCCCCCATTACTATAACCTTACCCTTTATGGTCATTTTGGTTATTTCTTCTAATAACAGATTGTTCAGTTTTTCATCCTGCAATGGAGGCCTATATACAACCCCTATTCTAAACACATTTTTATCTCCAATTTCCAAAGTCACCCAAATACTTTCCACCTCATCATTTGTTCTTACAATTTCAGTAACCTTTATATTTACATTTACATACAGAGCAACTCCTCCACATTTCTTTCCTACTCTGTTCTTTTTAAATAACCTGTATCCAGGTATGACTATGTCCCAGTCATTGTACCATGTTTCTGTTATAGCTACTAAATCCGATTCCAAGTTGTCCCTAGTCATTATTGAAATGAGTTCTGGTAATGTATTTCCTAAGCTGCAGGCATTTGTGCTCATGGCACAAATAATTTTTCTACTAGGATTTCTAAAATTGTTAATTGGACTAACAGTTTTGGCATGCTGTGGGGGGCAGGTGGATATATTAATGCTACCCCCCTTCATTGGTTTAAATGATTTCTAATAAAGCATTTGAACTCTTCTCCCAGATATTCTGTTCCTTTAACATCCAAATGCAATCCATCTCAACTAAATAACCTAGTATCTTGCCAAACAGAGCTATAATGGCCAACTATGGTATAATGGTTAAACTATGTGTTTAACCCGTTTGTTTGCCGGGTCAGGTTGATAGTGATAAAACTGTATACCATAACAAATGAGAGCATTTCATCTCTTTACTATAATGGTCCTTTAAACCTCTTGGCTACAAGAAAATACTGAAAACTTTGTGCAGCATTCCAACCTTTTTTGTGTGCTGTGGAGCTCAGAGCTAGTTCTATCTATCGGAAGCAAACTCATTGGTTTAATATTCTAAATGCTGTCACAAATATGTAGATTCATTTTTAAAACCTTGTAAACTGTCTTTGGAACTTTATGTATCAATGTATTAGTTTGTTATGCAGTTTGTTATTTATTTATTTATACAAAGCTCAGGCAAATAGTAGTAGCATCTCTATGTAAAAAGGAAGATATTTCTTCTGTTAAGTGTGATCAGTCCACGGGTCATCATTACTTGTGGGATATTAACTGCTCCCCTACAGGAAGTGCAAGAGGATTCACCCAGCAGAGTTGCTATATAGCTCCTCCCCTCTACGTCACCTCCAGTCATTCTCTTGCACCCAACGACTAGATAGGATGTGTGAGAGGACTATGGTGATATATTTAGTTTTTATATCTTCAATCAAAAGTTTGTTGTTTTATAATAGCACCGGAGTGTGTTATTCCTTCTCTGGTAGAATTTGAAGAAGAATCTACCTGAGTTTTTTTCTATGATTTTAGCCGGAGTAGTTAAGATCATATTGCTGTTTCTCGGCCATCTGAGGAGAGGCAAACTTCAGATCAGGGGACAGCAGGCAGATTAATCTGCAAAGAGGTATGTAGCAGTTTATTATTTTCTGACATGGAATTGATGAGAAAATCCTGCCATACCGTTATAATGTAAACCCAGCCTTGAATGCAGTAGATGTAGCTGATATCAGGCTGTCATGTATGTATATTTTATACTTCTCTGGTTTTTAGACTGTATACATAGACTTAACCTAATTTGCAGGGACTTGCAATAGGTTTTAAATGACAATTAATTATTGAGGTAAAACGTTTTTTTGCTGGCATGTAAAAACGTTTTTTTCTCTGAGGTACTGGGTGAAAAAATGTTTTGGGCACTATTTTTCCACTTGGCAATAGTTTTGATTTAAATTAGAGCAGTTCACTGATCCCTCTCACTGTTATGTGTGTGGGGGAGGGGCCATTTTGGTGCTTTCACTATGCATCAGAAAAAACTCAGTCAGAGATTCATTTTCTTCCTGCATGATCCGGTTCATCTCTACAGAGTTCAGGGATCTCCAAAGCCTTTTTTGAGGGAAGTAATCATTACAGCACAGCTGTGCTGATTGTATTGACTGTGATAAAAAAAAACAAAAAAAAAAAAAAAACGTTTATTTGTGTATTTTTTTCTGCTGCCTGGGTTAGTTATCATTTGCTGAGGGGAACAATCCTTTGCTAAAACTGTATATTCTGACAAAGATTGATGCTATAACTTAATTATTTTAACTGTTATAATATTTTTCTGTGCTTCTTAAAGGCACAGTTCGTTTTCATATTATTTGTAAATTACTTTGTAAAGTATTTCCAAGTTGCTGTTTATTTGCTAGTGTGTTAAACATGTCTGATTCAGAGGAATATCTCTGTGCTATATGTGTTAATGCCAAAGTGGAGCCCAATAGAAATTTATGTACTAAATGTATTGATGCTACTTTAAAAAACAGTCAATCTGTACAAATTGAACATATTTCACCAAACAACGAGGGGAGAGTTATGCCGGCTAACTCGCCTCACGTGTCAGTACCTGCATCTCCCGCTCAGGAGGTGCGTGATATTGTAGCGCCGAGTACATCTGGGCGGCCATTACAAATCACATTACAAGATATGGCTACTGTTATGACTGAAGTTTTGGCTAAACTACCAGAACTAAGAGGTAAACGTGATCACTCTGGGGTGAGAACAGAGTGCGCTGATAATGCAAGGGCCATGTCTGATACTGCGTCACAGTTTGCAGAACGTGAAGACGGAGAGCTTCATTCTGTGGGTGACGGTTCTGATCCAAATAAACTGGACTCAGACATTTCAAATTTTAAATTTAAGCTTGAGAACCTCCGTGTGTTACTAGGGGAGGTATTAGCGGCTCTGAATGATTGTAACACAGTTGCAATCCCAGAAAAAATGTGTAGGTTGGATAAATATTTTGCGGTACCGACGAGTACTGACGTTTTTCCTATACCTAAGAGACTTACTGACATTGTTACTAAGGAGTGGGATAGACCCGGTGTGCCTTTCTCACCCCCTCCTATATTTAGAAAAATGTTTCCAATAGACGCCGCCACACGGGATTTATGGCAAATGATCCCTAAGGTGGAGGGAGCAGTTTCTACTTTAGCTAAGCGTACCACTATCCCAGTGGAGGATAGCTGTGCTTTTTCAGATCCAATGGATAAAAAATTAGAGGGTTACCTTAAGAAAATGTTTGTTCAACAAGGATTTATATTGCAACCTCTTGCATGTATTGCGCCTGTCACGGCTGCAGCAGCATTTTGGTTTGAGTCTCTGGAAGAGACACTTCAATCATCCACACTAGATGACATCACACACAAACTTAAATTCCTTAAGTTAGCTAATTCATTTATTTCAGATGCCGTAGTACATTTAACTAAACTTGCGGCTAAAAATTCAGGATTCGCCATTCAGACACGCAGAGCTCTGTGGCTGAAATCCTGGTCAGCTGATGTTACGTCTAAATCTAAATTGCTTAATATTCCTTTCAAAGGGCAGACCTTATTCGGGCCCGGCTTGAAAGAGATTATTGCTGACATTACAGGAGGTAAAGGTCATGCCCTGCCTCAGGACAAGGCCAAAGCCAAGGCTAGACAGTCCAATTTTCGTTCCTTTCGTAATTTCAAAGCAGGAGCAGCATCAACTTCCTCTGCACCAAAACAGGAAGGAGCTGTTGCTCGCTACAGACAAGGCTGGAAACCTAACCAGTCCTGGAACAGGGGCAAACAGGCCAGAAAACCTGCTGCTGCCCCTAAGACAGCATGAATTGAGGGCCCCCGATCCGGGACCGGATCTAGTGGGGGGCAGACTTTCCCTCTTCGCCCAGGCTTGGGCAAGAGATGTTCAGGATCCCTGGGCGTTAGAGATCATATCTCAGGGATACCTTCTGGACTTCAAATCCTCTCCCCCAAGAGGGAGATTTCATCTGTCAAGGTTGTCAACAAACCTAACAAAGAAGGAAGCGTTTCTACGCTGCGTACAAGATCTTTTATTAATGGGAGTGATCCATCCAGTTCCGCGGTTGGAACAAGGACAAGGGTTTTACTCAAATCTGTTTGTAGTTCCCAAAAAAGAGGGAACCTTCAGGCCAATCTTGGATTTAAAGATCCTAAACAAATTCCTAAGAGTTCCATCGTTCAAGATGGAAACTATTCGAACAATTTTTGCCCATGATCCAAGAGGGTCAGTACATGACCACAGTGGATTTAAAGGATGCTTACCTTCACATACCGATTCACAGAAGTCATTACCGGTATCTAAGGTTTGCCTTTTTAGACAGGCATTACCAGTTTGTAGCTCTTCCATTCGGACTGGCTACGGCTCCAAGAATCTTCACAAAGGTTCTGGGCACTCTTCTGGCGGTACTAAAACCGCGAGGAATTTCAGTAGCTCCGTACTTAGACGACATACTGATACAAGCTTCAAGCTTTCAAACTGCCAAATCTCATACAGAGATAGTACTGGCATTTCTAAGGTCGCATGGATGGAAAGTGAACGAAGAGAAAAGTTCTCTCTTTCCACTCACAAGAGTTCCCTTCCTGGGGACTCTGATAGATTCTGTAGAAATGAAAATTTACCTGACAGAGGACAGGTTAACAAAACTTCAAAATGCATGCCGTGTCCTTCATTCCATTCAACACTCTAAATCTGAATCAAGAGACCAGAAATTCTCTTCTATGGTGGCTTTATCGGCCACATCTGTCCAGGGGAATGCCATTCAGCAGGCCAGACTGGTCAATTGTAACAACAGACGCCAGCCTACTAGGTTGGGGCGCTGTCTGGAATTCTCTGAAGGCTCAAGGACTATGGAATCAGGAGGAGAGTTTTCTTCCAATAAACATTCTGGAATTGAGAGCAGTCCTCAATGCTCTTCTGGCTTGGCCCCAGTTAACAACTCGGGGGTTCATCAGGTTCCAGTCGGACAACATCACGACTGTAGCTTATATCAACCATCAGGGAGGGACAAGAAGCTCCCTAGCAATGATGGAAGTATCGAAGATAATTCGCTGGGCAGAGTCTCACTCTTGCCACCTGTCTGCAATCCACATCCCGGGAGTGGAGAACTGGGAGGCGGATTTCTTAAGTCGTCAGACTTTTCATCCGGGGGAGTGGGAACTTCATCCAGAGGTCTTTGCCCAAATACTTCGACGTTGGGGCAAACCAGAGATAGATCTCATGGCGTCTCGACAGAACGCCAAGCTTCCGCGCTACGGGTCCAGATCCAGGGATCCGGGAGCGGTCCTGATAGATGCCTTGACAGCACCATGGACCTTCAGGATGGCTTATGTGTTTCCACCTTTCCCGATGCTTCCTCGATTGATTGCCAGAATCAAACAGGAGAAAGCATCAGTGATTCTAATAGCGCCTGCATGGCCACGCAGGACTTGGTATGCAGATCTGGTGGACATGTCATTCTGTCCACCTTGGTCGTTACCTCTGAAACAGGACCTTCTGATTCAGGGTCCTTTCAAACATCAAAATCTAACTTCTCTGAAGCGGACTGCTTGGAAATTGAACGCTTGATCTTATCAAAGCGTGGTTTTTCTGAGTCAGTTATTGATACCTTAATACAGGCTAGGAAGCCTGTTACCAGAAAGATTTACCATAAAATATGGCGTAAATACCTATATTGGTGCGAATCCAAAGGTTACTGTTGGAGTAAGGTTAGGATTCCTAGGATATTGTCTTTTCTACAAGAAGGTTTAGAAAAGGGGTTATCCGCTAGTTCCTTAAAGGGACAGATCTCAGCTCTGTCCATTCTGTTACACAAGCGTCTGTCAGAAGTTCCAGACGTTCAGGCTTTTTGTCAGGCTTTGGCCAGGATTAAACCTGTGTTTAAAGCTGTGGCTCCACCATGGAGTTTAAACCTTGTTCTTAACGTTTTACAGGGTGTTCCGTTTGAACCCCTTCATTCCATTGATATAAAGTTGTTATCTTGGAAAGTTCTATTTTTAATGGCTATTTCCTCGGCTCGAAGAGTCTCTGAGTTATCAGCCTTACATTGTGATTCTCCTTATTTGATTTTTCACTCGGATAAGGTAGTTCTGCGTACTAAACCTGGGTTCTTACCTAAGGTAGTCACTAACAGGAATATCAATCAGGAGATTGTTGTTCCATCCTTGTGCCCAAATCCTTCTTCGAGGAAGGAACGTCTTTTGCACAATCTGGATGTAGTTCGTGCCCTTAAATTTTATTTACAGGCAACTAAAGATTTTCGACAAACGTCTTCCCTGTTTGTCGTTTACTCTGGTCAGAGGAGAGGTCAAAAAGCTTCTGCTACCTCTCTCTCTTTTTGGCTTCGTAGCATAATTCGTTTAGCTTATGAGACTGCTGGACAGCAGCCTCCTGAAAGAATTACAGCTCATTCCACTAGAGCTGTGGCTTCCACTTGGGCCTTTAAGAATGAGGCCTCTGTTGAACAGATTTGCAAGGCTGCAACTTGGTCTTCGCTTCATACTTTTTCCAAATTTTCCAAATTTGACACTTTTGCTTCCTCGGAGGCTATTTTTGGGAGAAAGGTTCTTCAGGCAGTGGTTCCTTCTGTATAAAGAGCCTGCCTATCCCTCCCGTCATCCGTGTACTTTTGCTTTGGTATTGGTATCCCACAAGTAATGATGACCCGTGGACTGATCACACTTAACAGAAGAAAACATAATTTATGCTTACCTGATAAATTCCTTTCTTCTGTAGTGTGATCAGTCCACGGCCCGCCCTGTTTTTTTAAGGCAGGTAAATATTTTTTAAATTATACTCCAGTCACCACTACACCCTTGGCTTCTCCTTTCTCGTTGGTCCTTGGTCGAATGACTGGAGGTGACGTAGAGGGGAGGAGCTATATAGCAACTCTGCTGGGTGAATCCTCTTGCACTTCCTGTAGGGGAGCAGTTAATATCCCACAAGTAATGATGACCCGTGGACTGATCACACTACAGAAGAAAGGAATTTATCAGGTAAGCATAAATTATGTTTTTACCTCAATATGTCCTCAGTAGCCACATTCCATTGTAAAGGAAGTTTAACCCTCCAATCAGGATGTATGTTCTGGGATTTGCAAGGGAACGTGCATCTGGCATGTGCAGACACAGCCACTTTATATCCATACTTAGTTTAAGGACGTTTACTATGAAATCTCAGAGATTATAGTGCAATCACATACAATCACAGTAAAGCAAAGTGAGATTATAGTGAAATTCCTTAAAATCACAGTAAAGCAAAGTGTGAACTCAGCACTGAAGATGTTTTTCACCATGCAGATGACATTAAAAAGAGTAGCTTAAAGGGACAGTTCACCCAAAAACTTTCTCCCCTTTAAATTATTCCCAATTATCCTTTTTACCTGCTAGAGTGTATTAAATTGGTTGCAAGTAGCTCCTTTACTCATATTTCAGCATTTGAAATAGCTGATTTAGCTTGTGGTTTCCCAACCTATACTGAAAGTTTTGATACTGGCGTATACGCTATTGACAAGCCTAAGTAAACACAGCCAGCAGAAGAAGTTACACCCTCAGTGGGGGGCATGATAGTTAAGTAATAAAATGATAATTTTCCATTGTTCTCTCTATGTATTGAGCTTTGGTGTTCCAGACAAATTTAAGATAAGGAAGCAAGTCTGTGTACATAAAAGTGATAACATAATGAGATCTGATATTACCTGAAGCTCAACCCATTGTAATAGGCTGTGGTTTCAAAGCACATAACCAGCTACTTCAGATACACAAATAAACCCGAAAATGCAATTTCTCAAATATTTTATACTCTGCAGTTGGTATAACAAGTCATTTAAAATACATTTATGGAAAAACAATTTTACAGTGTACTGTCCCTTTAAAGGACCAGTAAACACAGTAGATTTGCATAATCAACAAATGCAAGATAACAAGAAAATACAATAGCATTTACTCTGAACTTCAAATGAGTGGTAGATTCTTTTCTAACACATTTTAAAGTTATGTATATTTCCACTCCCCCTGTACCATGTTATAGCAATCAGCCAATCACAAATGCATATACGTATAGTCTGAATTCTTGCACATGCTCAGTAGGAGCTGGTGACTCAAAATGTGTAAATATAATATAATGTGCACATTTTTTTTTAATGGAAGTAAATTGGAAAGTTGTTTAAAATTACATGCTGTATCTGAATCATGAAAATTTAATAAAACCTGAGTGTCCCTATAACTGCTATCACAGCAGTAAATGAGGTGAGCTGAAGAAATTCTGAGGTAAAATATCTTCTTTTTTAAATAGCGATGTTCATGTGATATTTTATAATCTAATTTTTAAAGATATGCTGCATTACTTCCAAGTTATTTGTTTATTTTGTTTATAAATGTTCCATTTATAGGTAGTCAAAGCTGTGCTTCTGTGCCCCTCCATGTGAGGATAAACCAGGTGAGCAAATGAGAAGCAAGCTTACATGTCTGTGCTCCAATCACTGGCTATTTCATCATCTGGAGCAGGAACGGGGTGTTCTAGGAGTGCATCTTTGACTATGGGGCCAATTTGTCAATGTGCGAGTGGACATGATATGAAGTAGCGTATCATGTCCGCCGCACATCGATAAATGCTGACAGCATACGTTGTCGGCATTTATCATTGCACCAGCAGTTCTTGTGAGCTGCTGGTGCAATGCCGCCCCCTGCAGATTCGCGGCCAATCGGCCGCTAACAGGGGGTGTCAATTAACCGATCGTATTCGATAGTGTTGATTTCTGTCCACGGCCTCATAGCAGGCGGACAGGTTATGGAGCAGCGGTCTTTAGACCATTGCTTCATAACTTCTGTTTCCGCCGATCCTGAAGGCTTGCCGGAAACAAATAAATATGCCCCTATGTTTATAACCGTTTTAAAGGAGCTAAATACCTAGTAAAATAAGTTTATTTGTTTAAAAATAACATGATCTAATCAACAATTTATTTTCTTACTAAAATGGCCCTTTAAGTTATATGATGGATGGTAAGGCCGGGGGTTTAAAATGCTGGATAACAGGATAAGGACATGATGATCAAAAACATGCTCCAAAAAATCCGTTCTGCGTGGAGAATTTATCAAACATAAAGCTTTACAAACTAAACATTTCAGAATGCAGTTTTCGACCATTCTACACTCCATACGCACCCTAGAGCAGCAACATCAAGAAGCACCCACGGACCACCACCTCTCTCATCTCCTGAGGCAACATAGAAATGACTTAAATAGGCTACTGTACAGGGAAGCCCAGACCAGGGCATTATATCTTAAAAAGACATTCCTCGCTAGGTCTAATAAAATCGGTCCTTCTCTAGCCAGAGCACTTAAGGAACGTAGGTTAAACACTCACATCCACAAAATAGTGAACGGTGCGGGAAACAGTTTAGTAAGCAGCCCTTCAATAGTTGAGGAGTTTAAAAACTTCTATGGTAACCTCTATAACCTCCTGGCCCCCCCAGCATCCACAACCCCCTCAGCCACTGAGCAGTACATAGCAGATGCTTCTCTCCCTAGCATTCCTACAGAATTAACAGAATTTTTGGATAGGCCCATTACATCACAAGAAGTAGCAACAGCTATAAACTCCCTCCCAGCACAAAAATGCCCGGGCCCAGACGGGTTCTCAAACATCTACTATAAGCAATTTAAAAACTTGCTTATCCCCCATCTAACAACCCTTTTCCAGTCCTTAGACAGTGGTGCATCATGGTCGGAGAGTTCCCTTGAGGCATATATATCGGTTATCCCCAAACCAGAAAAAGACACTACTCAGGTGGGCAATTATAGACCGATATCTTTACTCAATACAGATATAAAGCTGTACTCAAAAATCTTAGCGACCAGAATGAATACAATTTTACCACAGGTCATTCACACCGATCAATCCGGCTTCATCCCAAAAAGAGAGGCAAAGGACAATACCACAAGGGTCTTACATCTGATTGAACAGTCTGGCCGGTCAAAAACACCCACTATTCTGATCTCAACTGATGCTGAAAAAGCATTTGACCGGTTGGACTGGGATTTCTTAAAACTCTGCTTGAGCGCCATTGGGATAGGACCCATAATGCTCCGGAGGATCTTTGGCCTTTACTCCCACCCGATAGCCAGGGTTCGGGCGAACAACACACTTTCCGACAGCTTTAGAATCCGTAACGGCACGAGACAGGGGTGCCCCCTGTCTCCTCTGTTGTTCGCTGTATCAATTGAGATACTAGCAGCTCACGTACGAAAGAATCCACATATCACCGGCCCACAGCTAGGTCCCAACATGTATAAGCTCACTTTGTACGCTGACGACGTTCTCACCTTCCTAACACACCCAGACAAATCCCTGCCACACTTATTAACAGAATTCGAGAGATTCAGCTCCCACTCTAACTTCTTGATCAACGCCAGAAAATCTGAAATCCTTAATATTAATCTTCCAAAAGAAAACTTTGAGAACCTCAAAACCCTATGCCCATACACCCTACTCCATGATAAAATCAAATACCTTGGAATATACCTGGCCCCCTCCATTAACATGTTATTTAAATTTAACTCCACACCACTTTTACACAAACTTAGGAAAGATTTTGACTCCTGGCAGGAGAAACCACTGTCATGGTGGGGTAGGATCCAGGCAGTTAAAATGACCACCTTACCCCAAATCCTGTATCTCCTCCAGGCTGTACCAATCCAATTGCCACTGACCTATCTGACAAACCTACAATCCATGATAAACTCCTTTATATGGAGAAAGGTAAAGCCCCGTATCAGTAAAAGGATCCTGACAAAACCCTTAGGCAGGGGGGGCTTGGGGGTACCGTTTATATCACAATACTACAAGGCTGTAGTTCTGCAAAAAATCTTAGAATGGCATGATGTCACACACACAAAAGCTTGGTCCTCTATAGACTCCTTCCTGCTGAGTTCACCCGTAATAGGGCCATTGTGCTGGATCAAACAATCAAGTAGACCCATATTATCCAGAACCTCCCCTCTCTACGCTCATTACTTCCGAACTTGGGATACTATACGACTTAAAACCAAAGGACTCACGACATACATCTCACCAATGACACCTATACCGATAAACGCAGAATTCCATAAGGGACTCATCCCGAATGAATCCTATTCCCCAGATACAGGCCCAACGATACCGTTCACTTACCTGACAGGGGCTGGGAAACTGAAACAGAGAGCACAACTTACAGAATTGGCAGGTGGAGCCTTCTCTCGGTGGCTAAAATATGCTCAACTTACACACTTACTGGCCTCTTCACCCTATAAACAGGACTTATTGAGAGAATTGACGAAATTTGAAAGACTCTGTCTGGAGGGAGTGACGCCCAGAGGTTCACTGTCTATAACAAAAAGACTGTTAGACGACACCCTTAGCCTACCCACACCCTCTTATGACTCTCACTGGCAAACCGACATGGGAATCACTATCCCCAAAGAGCAATGGGACAACATATTCTACAACTCTGCCAAGTCCTCCTCCTCCCCTAGAATACTGGAGCTTAACCATAAGGTTCTGTTTCGATGGTATCTTACCCCTGACAGGCTTAAACGTATATACCCCCAATCTAATGCCACATGTTGGAGAGGTTGTGGGTCTCCTGGCACAATGGCCCATATTTGGTGGCACTGTCCGAAATTACTCCCATTTTGGGACAGCGTTATTATTAGCCTAAAAGTTATTATGGGAGAACAATTCGAATTACCCCCAACCACAGCCCTTCTAAATTACAAACCAAAGAACATATGCAAAATCAAGTGGAAAATCCTCCAATATAGCTTAAACGGAGCCAAATTACTTATTGCACGCAAATGGAAATCTGCCCAGATTCCAACTCGGCAGGAATGGTTGCACAATACATCTGAGCTGCTAGAGATTGAAGAATATGCATACCTTAAGAATGGCAGTCTTGCCTTCTACCATAACATACAATTTTACTGGCAGACTCTCCTACACTCACAGATAGTCTAATTGTCTCTAAGGCTTCGGGGTGGGCCGCCCTACCTGGACCACATATCAAAATTCATTAAAAACCCTCCCCCCCCCCTTTTCTTCTTCGCCCTTTCCCCCCTCTCTATACTCACCTTTCTTTTTGTTCCCTTTCCTTTTCTCTCCTCTTCCTTTCTTATTGTGTTTTTGCCGGAATAGGCATATGTTCTGAATTGTTAAGTTCTTTAAGTTGTTACTGTTTGTGAGGAGTGCTCTTCCTATGCAGAGATACCAGTTGGAGACGTAAAGGTTAAAATGAACTGTTGCAAAGCCAGGCTAAAACGGTATGTACCACCGCTAACTTATATGAACTATTCCTATTCTACACCGTGCCTGTTTATAGTATCTATATCTTGGGGAGTTTCCCCAATATTATTAACAAGAGTCTCCCCGTTACGGACAATTCACCTCTAATAGCTTGCTTAATATGGTTAAATTATACGAAATGTCTGAGTATCTTTATGGACAATGTTATGGTTATTTCCACTGTAAGTGTATTCTTTTCTTCTAAAATAAAAATGTTTTAAAAAAAAAAAAAAAAAAAAAACATGCTCCAAAACTTCCTTATACTACCTTATATGTAATGTATGTGTGTCTCCTTCACATTCAGAACCCCATTTACAAGTTCTGGTATTACAGAATGGTAGCATGGCCAACTTTTTTTAGTGCATCCTATACTTTTAATGTATAGTGCACTATCATAGCTCATATTGCAAGTTGTAAGATATGTGTAGCATACAAGCACAACACATAACATGAACATTTTGGGTAACTGGAGAGTAAAGTGTTAGGGCTAAAATAATAATATAACAACACACATATAATATGACACACGCATACTTACACACACACACACATATATGTATATATACACATACAAATATATACACACACACACACATATATATATATGTATATATACACATACAAATATACACACACACACATATATATATGAATGTATACACATACAAATATATACACACACATATGTACAGTATATATACACATACAACTATATACACACACACACACATATGTATATATACACATACAAATATATACACACACACATATATACAGTATGTATATACACACATACAAATATACACACACACACACAAATACTCACACTTACATATAGACTTCCCAGTCCAACACCTTGTCATATTTAAAATCAGTTTAAATTTTTTTATATATAGATATATAAATTAAAATTGGGAAGAACCCCTCTAATGGATTAATTCAGAATCTTGTTTTATCAACCTTTGTCAATTGGCTTACTTAATATAGTTGGTTTATGTAAAAACTGCAAACTTAGGGCTAATAAGATCTTGCGTGAATGTTTATATTGGCAAAGATAGATTTTTATTTCTAAGTTTTATATTAAATTAATTATATTTTAGCTGTATTAGCCATTTTCTGACCTGAATAGACCATATTTGAAATCAACCACAATTGTATCAACCACAATTAAGTGTGTATACTGTGTTTGAAATGTATAAAATGGTTTATGGTAATGGTTAAAACTGGTTGTGTAATCTAATTAATGTGGATCTAGGAGGGACTATTTAGGCTATCTCTGTACATGGAAAAATGAACGGCTAGATTACGAGTGGTACGTTAGGGTAAAAAAGCAGCGTTAACAGGTCCTAATGCTGCTTTTTCACCCCCGCTGCTATTACGAGTCTTGTAGGTTTAGGGGCACCGCACACTTTTTTGGCCTTACCGCAAAACGACTTATGTAAACTTTGTAAACCCTTTTTTCTATGGGACTTCCATAGCGCCGGTATTACGAGTCTGTCCTGGGAGGCCAAAAAGTGAGCGGTACACCCTACCCTGTCAAGAGTCCTAACACATTTTAAAGTCAGTAGTTTTGAGTTTTAGACAACAATGCTGTAGCATAAAACTTATAACTAAAGTGCTAAAAAGTACACTAAACACCCATAAACTACCTATTAACCACTAAACTGAGGCCCTCCCGCATCGCAAACATTAAAATAAAATTATTAACCCATAATCTGCCGCTCCGGACACCGCCGACACCTACATTATATTTATTAACCCCTAAACTGCCTTCCCCAATGTCGCCGCAACCTACCTACACTTATTAACCCCTAATCTGCCGCCCCCAACGTCACCACCACTATAATAAACATATTAACCCTTAAACCGCCGCACTCCCGCCTCGCAAACATTAGTTTAATATTATTAACCCCTAATCTGCCATCCCTATCATCGCCACCACCTACCTACATTTATTAACCCCTAATCTGCCACCCCCAACGTCACCGCCACTATATTAAAGTTATTAACCCCTAAATCTAAGTCTAACCTTAACCCTAACACCCCCTAACTTAAATTTAATTAAAATAAATCTAACTAAAAATTCCTATCATTAACTAAATTATTCTTATTTAAAACTAAATACTTACCTATAAAATAAACCCTTACATTGTATCTAGCTTAGGTTTTATATTTATTTTACAGGCAAGTTTGTATTTATTTTAACTAGGTAGAATAGTTATTAAATAGTTATTAACTATTTAATAACTACCTAGCTAAAATAAAGACAAAAGTACCTGTAAAATAAAACCTAACCTAAGTTACACTAACACCTAACACTACACTATAATTAAACAAATTAACTAAATTAACAACAATTAAATCAATTAAATTAGCTAAAGTACAACCCCCTCTAAATTACAGAAAATAATAAACAAATTACAAGATATTTAAACTAATTACACCTAATCTAATAGCCCTATCAAAATAAAAAAAGCCCCCCCCCAATAAAAAAAACCCTAGCCTAAACTAAACTACCAATAGCCCTTTAAAGGGCCTTTTGAGGGGCATTGCCCCAAAGTAATCAGCTCTTTTACCTGTAAAAAAATTACAAACAACCCCCCAACAGTAAAATCCACCACCCACACAACCAACCCCTCAAATAAAATACTATCTAAAAATAAAAACAAGCTCCCCATTGCCCTGAAAAGGGCATTTGGATGGGCATTGCCCTTAAAACGGCAGTTAGCTCTTTTGCAGGCCCAAACCCTAACCTAAAAATAAAAACCACCCAATAAACCCTTAAAAAAACCTAACACGAACCCCCTGAAGATCGATTTACCGGGAGAAGTCTTCATCCAAGCCGGGCCGAAGTCCTCAACGAAGCCGGGAGAAGTCTTTATCCAAGCCGGGCTGAAGTCCTCAACAAAGCCGGGAGAAGTCTTCATCCAAGCCGGGCGAAGTGGTCCTCCAGACGGGCAGAAGTCTTCATCCAGATGGCATCTTCTATCTTCATCTATCCGGCGCGGAGCGGGTCCATCTTCAAGACATCCAACGCGGAGCATCCTCTTCATCCGACGACTACCCGACAAATGAAGGATCCTTTAAGTGACGTCATCCAAGATGGCGTCCCTTAGATTCCGATTGGCTGAAAGAATTCTATCAGCCAATCGGAATTAAGGTAGAAAAAATCCTATTGGCTGAATCCTATTGGCTGATCCAATCATTGGCTGATCCAATCATTCTATTGGCTGATTGGAACAGCCAATAGAATGTGAGCTCAATCCTATTGGCTGATTGGATCAGCCAATAGGATTGGACTTCAATCCTATTGGCTGATTGCACCAGCCAATAGGATTTTTTCTAACTTAATTCCGATTGGATGATAGAATTCTATCAGGCAATCGGAATCTAAGGGACGCCATCTTGGATGACGTCACTTAAAGGAACCTTCATTCATCGGGTAGTCGTCGGATGAAGAGGATGCTCCGCGTCGGATGTCTTGAAGATGGACCCACTCCGCGCCGGATGGATGAAGATAGAAGATGCTGTCTGGATGAAGACTTCTGCCCATCTGGAGGACCACTTCGCCCGGCTTGGACGAAGACTTCTCCTGGCTTCGTTGAGGACTTCGGCCCGGCTTGGATGAAGACTTCTCCCGGTAAGTCGATCTTCAGGGGGTGTTTTTTTAAGGGTGTATTGGGTGGGTTTTATTTTTAGGTTAGGGTTTGGGCCTGCAAAAGAGCTAACTGCCCTTTTAAGGGCAATGCCCATCCAAATATCCTTTTCAGGGCAATGGGGAGCTTAGGTTTTTTAGATAGTATTTTATTTGGGGGGTTAGTTGTGTGGGTGGTGGGTTTTACTGTTGGGGGGTTGTTTTTAAAAGATCTGATTACTTTGGGGCAATGCCCCACAAAAGGCCCTTTTAAGGGCTATTGGTAGTTTAGTTTAGGCTAGGGTTTTTTTTTATTTTAGGGGGGCTTTTTTATTTTGATAGGGCTATTAGATTAGGTGTAATTAGTTTAAATATCTTGTAATTTGTTTATTATTTTCTGTAATTTAGTGTTTTTTTTTGTACTTTAGCTAATTTAATTTATTTGATTTAATTGTTGTTAATTTAGTTAATTTATTTAATTATAGTGTAGTATTATGTGTTATTGTAACTTAGGTTAGGTTTTATTTTACAGGTACTTTTGTATTTATTTTAGCTAGGTAGCTATTAAATAGTTAATAACTATTGTACCTAGTTAAAATAAATACAAACTTGCCTGTAAAATAGGTAAGTATTTAGTTTTAAATAGGAATAATTTAGTTAATGATAGGAATTTTTTGTTAGATTTATTTTAATTATATTTAAGTTAGGGGGTGTTAGGGTTAGATTTAGGGGGTTAATAGCTTTAATATAGTGGTGGCGACGTTGGGTGTGGCCGATTAGGGGTTAATAACTGTAGGTAGGTGGTGGTGATGTTAGGGGAGGCAGATTAGGGATTAATAATATTTAAATAATGTTTGCGAGGCGGGAGTGCGGCGGTTTAGGGGTTAATATGTTTATTATAGTGGTGGCGATGTTGGGGGTGGCAGATTAGGGGTTAATAAGTGTATGTAGGTTGCGGCGACATTGGGGGCGGCAGATTAGGGGTTAATAAATATAATGTAGGTGTCGGCGATGTTGGGGGCAGCAGATTAGGGGTTCATAAGTATAATGTAGGTGGTGGCGGTGTCCGGAGCGGCAGATTAGGGGTTAATAAATATAATGTAGGTGTTGGCGATGTCAGGGGTGGCAGATTAGGGGTTAATAAGTGTAAGATTAGGGGTGTTTAGACTCGGGGTTCATGTTAGGGTGTTAGGTGTAAACATAACTTTAGTTTCCCCATAGTAATTAATGGGGCTGCGTTACTGAGTTTTACGCTACTTTTTTGCAGCCGGCTCTCCCCGTTGATTCCTATGGGGAAATTGTGCATGAGCACGTACGACCAGCTCACCGCTGACTTAAGCAGCGCTGGTATTGGAGTGCGGTAAGGAGCACAATTTTGCTCAACGCTCACTTCTTGCCTTTTAACGCCTGGTTTGTAAAAACCCGTAATACCAGCGCTGCAGGTAAGTGGGCGGTGAGAGAAAACTGCTTGTTAGCACCGCACAGCTCATAATGCAAAACTCGTAATCTAGGCCGAAGTTTTTTAAGTTTGACAAGCATGGACAGCTGAAAAGTGTCAGGTATATTTTCCTGAATTTTTTAATGTATGTTTTGGTGGTTTTTAATAAAGTTTTTACATATTTATGTGCTGCTTGAGGAAATATTTTTATATTTGGTTTCCTTTGGTTTAGCGCACCTTCAGCTAAGGTTTTCAGAACACACCCTAGAATTCTGTTAGGTATTAAGCGATGCCGCTCTATCTGACCTCCAGGTGATAGCGTACCCTAGGTTTTCTCTTGATTACTAACATTTTACTTTCCACTTGTAATATGGAAGTAAAAATGGAAGCACTATGGATGCACTTACATTGTTATGCTACACTTGTGATCTAGTGCTTAGTAAGATAAACAGCTC
The DNA here is from genome assembly GCF_027579735.1 of Bombina bombina. Taxonomy (NCBI): domain Eukaryota; kingdom Metazoa; phylum Chordata; class Amphibia; order Anura; family Bombinatoridae; genus Bombina; species Bombina bombina. The sequence goes on along the minus strand of NC_069499.1, from coordinate 1,424,791,346 downwards.
TCAAGCTAAAATTTGCATTAGCTTTAGAGAATTGGGCCGTTAGTTACTTTTCAAAACATAGAAAATCTCATATTTAGCACTGAATTACATTTACGTACAGGTTGGAGATGGAGATGTACGAGAAGCATCATTCCACTGGCAATGATTAATTTGACAGTTAATGCAATATTGGTAAATAATAAAAAAGTAATGTAGAGAATGAGAAAACAATGTTTTGTCTGGGGAAGGAATGTGTGTTTCTTTAAAGTATAAAACAAAAATATAAAATGCACATTAAACTTAGAATGCAATTTCCCCTAAAACCCTTGTAATTTATTTTGCCCACTTTTCCTGTAATTTAACTCTCAAAAGTGTGGTTTTCTATCTTCCCCAGAGAGGCTGTAGTTGCTTCTTGGAGGATTCTAAACTGTGACCTACAACATTCTACACAGTGATTGCTTAATTAGTGAATATATTGTTTATATCTATCTCTTATTGGCTGCAGCAGAAAGATAATATACGCATATTGAAAAAGATTTTTAAGATTTGTGTTTTACGACTGCTCTGACACAGTAAAACAACAAAATTCTCTTTGATATGAAGATCCTTACCTTGTTAATAACTGTTGCATTAGACAGTGGTGAGAGAGGGGAACTTGTTGCCTGGACAAACAGGTAGTCATTATCCAACAGAGGCCATGAGCCTTTCACCTGACAAGTCTGGAAGTCGCCACTGAAAGTCCGTAAATGTGGGTCGCCAAAGGTCCCACAGTGTAGATACTTGGGATCTTTCTTGTGTTTCTCATTGAAGACCTTCTCATAATTGCAGGCCTCTTGCTTCTTGGTCCCCTCAGGAAGTGGCTGTGGGGGTTGTGGCCTAGGAGAGTCTGTAGGCCCTTCCTTGGAGCAGTTGTGCTGGATCATGAGATCTTCAATGATGTGTACAGCTGAATGGTAGACCAGGTCTCCACGACAAGTGCGGGCGGTTTTACGGGTGCAGTGTGAGTAGGCTCGCAGTGCATTGCAGCACACTACATTCTTGTTGGGACCCCTTAGATCTGAGGTGGCAGACAGATATTCTGTATTGCATTTGATAATTTTACACTGGGCATCCGCTGTGCAACAGAGAGAGAGAGAGAGAGAGAGAGAAAAAAAAACAATAAAAATAATTTTGCAGTCCTGAAAAACATTGGCCATTACATTTTGGTGTTCTTTTCTTTCTATTCAACATTTGTTTGCATATCTCCATTTACCATAATTTCTCTGATATACTTCTCTTTTGAAGTTGTTGCCTTTAGATGGTTGCCATATGGGAAATAAAAGGAATTCTTTTACCATTTAAGTGATATTCTATTGTAAAAATGAAATACATTTTCTTCATAAATGGAAAGAGTCCACAGCTGCATTCATTACTTTTGGGAAATAAGAACCTGGCCACCAGGAGGAGGCAAAGGCACCCCAGCCAAAGGCTTAAATACTCTTCCCACTCCCCTCATCCCCCAGTCATTCTTTGCCTTTCGTCCTAGGAGTTTGGCAGAGAAATGTCAGAAGTTTGTTTTGTCTCTTATGGAGGGTAGTACTCTTCGACATGAGATGGGAGTTTTAAGTAATCCTATCAGTCTCTCAGTAAGGGGCTGGATGAAAGTTAGAGTCAGGAGATGCAAAGTCCGGTGTCGGATTTTGCTTTGCTTCCTGCTTTCTTCTCTCAAGTCCATGGCGGAGGCGCTGCTACTATTTGTCAAACTTGAAGCGCCGTGTTCCTGTTCCACGGCGTAGCATCTGGTAAGATCGTTTCATTTTACTTCATCAGAATGTACTGTAACTTATTTTCTCTTGTTAAGTGTATCCAGTCCACGGATCATCCATTACTTGTGGGATATTCTCCTTCCCAACAGGAAGTTGCAAGAGGATCACCCACAGCAGAGCTGCTATATAGCTCCTCCCCTCACTGCCATATCCAGTCATTCTCTTGCAACTCTCAACTAAGATGGAGGTCGTAAGAGGACTGTGGTGTTTTATACTTAGTTTATTTCTTCAATCAAAAGTTTGTTATTTTTAAATAGTACCGGAGTGTACTGTTTATCTCAGGCAGTATTTAGAAGAAGAATCTGCCTGCGTTTTCTATGATCTTAGCAGAAGTAACTAAGATCCTTTGCTTTTCTCACATATTCTGAGGAGTGAGGTAACTTCAGAGGGGGAATAGCGTGCAGGTTTTCCTGTAATAAGGTATGTGCAGTTAAAATATTTTTCTAGGGATGGAATTTGCTAGAAAATGCTGCTGATACCGAAGTAATGTAAGTAAAGCCTTAAATGCAGTGATAGCGACTGGTATCAGGCTTATTAATAGAGATACATACTCTTCTAAAAGTGTATTTTAAAACTTATTGGGGCCTAGTTTTTTCCACATGGATGGCTTGAATTTTGCCTAGAAACAGTTCCCTGAGGCTTCCCACTGTTGTAATATGAGTGGGAGTGGCCTATTTTGGCGTTTTTTTGCACAGCAAAAATTACAGACACAGACATCCAGCTTCTTCCTGCATGATCCAGGACTTCTCTGAAGGGCTCAAAAGGCTTAAAAAGTCGTATTGAGGGAGGTAAAAAGCCACAGTAGAGCTGTGGCAGTTGTGACTGTTTAAAAAAACGTTTTTGTCATTTGTTATTCCGTTTTTGGTATTAAGGGGTTAATCATCCATTTGCAAGTAGGTGCAATGCTCTGCTAACTTATTACGTACACTGTAAAAATTTCATTAGTGTAACTGCATTTTTTCACTGTTATTTCAAAATTTGGGAAAATTTGTGTTTCTTAAAGGCGCAGTAACGTTTTTTATATTGCTTGTAAACTTGTTTTAAATTGTTTTCCAAGCTTGCTAGTCTCATTGCTAGTCTGTTTAAACATGTCTGACACAGAGGAACATACTTGTTCATTATGTTTGAAAGCCATGGTGGAGCCCCATAGGAGAATGTGTACTAAATGTATTGATTTCACCTTAAACAGTAAAGATCAGTCTTTATCTATAAAAGAATTATCACCAGAGGGTTCTGTCGAGGGGGAAGTTATGCCGACTAACTCTCCCCACGTGTCAGACCCTTTGCCTCCCGCTCAGGGGACGCACGCTAATATGGCGCCAATTACATCAGGGACGCCCATATCGATTACCTTGCAGGACATGGCTGCAATCATGAATAATACCCTGTCAGAGGTATTATCTAGATTGCCTGAATTAAGAGGCAAGCGCGATAGCTCTGGGGTTAGGAGAGATACAGAGCGTGCAAATGCTGTTAGAGCCATGTCTGATACTGCGTCACAGTATGCAGAACATGAGGACGGAGAGCTTCAGTCTGTGGGTGACATCTCTGACTCGGGGAAACCTGATTCAGAGATTTCTAATTTTAAATTTAAGCTTGAGAACCTCCGTGTATTGCTTGGGGAGGTATTAGCTGCTCTGAATGACTGTAACACAGTTGCAATTCCAGAGAAATTGTGTAGGCTGGATAGATACTATGCGGTGCTGGTGTGTACTGACGTTTTTCCTATACCTAAAAGGCTTACAGAAATTATTAGCAAGGAGTGGTGTCATGAACGCTTCCGTTCATCGCCGTGTCGCCGCGGCTCCCGGAACTTCTCTGTGTCTCTGACGTCATGTTGCTTAGCAACATGACGCTTCCTCTCACACCCTCTGATGACGGTTACGCTCCTGCCCTTTAAATCTCGGCGGGAGATCTGAATCTGGGCCCGTTTGTTTGTTTCCCTGGATTGTGAGTACCATATCAGTTTTGTTCTTCTGTGTACCGACTTCTGCCTGCCTGACCAAGCCTCTTGCCTAATCCCTACTTGCTGATATTTGGACATTGACTTCTGCCTGCCTGACCAAGCCTCTTGCCTAATCCCTACTTGCTGATATTTGGACATTGACTTCTGCCTGCCTGACCTTGCCTGTAGCTTTTACCCTTTTGCTGATACTTGGATGCCGACTTCTGCTTGCCTGACCTTGTCTTTTGCCTCTACCTTTTGCTGATATTTGGATGCCGACTTCTGCCTGCCTGACCTTGCTTTTGCCTTTCTGTTTGTTATACACCTGCTTAAAAGGGACATTTACTTTTACAAGCTGCAAAAGAGAACTTTGCCTTTCTGTTTGTTATACACCTGCTTAAAAGGGACATTTACTTTTACAAGCTGCAAAAGAGAACTTTGCCTTTCTGTTTGTTATAAACCTGCTTAAAGGGACATTATACTTTTACAAGCTGCAAAAGAGAACTTTTCCTTTGTTTTACAAGCCTGCTAAAGAGGACCTTTTTCAGAAGCTTCAAGTAAGAGCATTTCCTTTTTGTTCTTTGTACTACTTAAAGGGACGTTTTATCCTTTGTGGCTTTCCTGCATTCTGGAACAATATTCATTTTTGTTATCTTCTAATCTGCTTCCTGAGTGGGTCACGTCCTGGATATTTCTCAGTGTGCTAGCGTGTGCTTTCAATTCACGCTAGCAGTTGGGTTACATCCCGGATTGATTCCAGAGCGGCTGACATTACAAACGGGCCATAAAAATGGACCCCACTGAATTATCTATGGCCGTGGCTCACCAGGGACAGCTCTTGGGTTCTCATGCCACTCACTTGCAGTCTCTGGACACTAAACTTGATCAAATTACTGCTCTATTACAAAATTTGGTTGCTACCGCACCTCCCAATCCTAATCCCAATCCAAATCCGATTGAGGCATTACCTCCTCCGATTCCTAACAATCAGTCTCAGGTACAACTAAGTCCCAGGATTCCTCTTCCGGATAAATATGATGGGAATCCTGAAGAATGTAGAGGCTTTTTGAATCAATGCCGTCTTCATTTCCGAAATAGCCCTACTCTCTTTGCTACTGCCTCTTCTAGAATCACGTTTCTTATTTCCTTAATGAAAGGAAAAGCCTTGGCTTGGGTGTCACCTTTGCTAGAAAAGAATGATCCTATACTGTTGGATGTTGATACATTTCTATCTACATTCTCAAACGTATTCGATAAACCTGGAAGGTCATCCGCTGCTGAAGCTACTCTCCTGGATTTACGTCAAGGAAATCAACCAGTCTCTCAATATGCAATTGAGTTCCGCACCCTTGCCTCTGAAACCACTTGGAATCAGGGAGCACTCAGAGCCGCTTTCCGTAAAGGACTTTCTGAGCGTCTCAAGGATGAATTGGTGTATCGTGAACTTCCAGAGTCCTTAGAAGCCTTAATAAATCTCTGTATCAGTCTCGACGCCAGGTTTCGTGAACGCCAACAAGAAAAGGATAGAACACAGAGGACTTCCACTCGAACTCCTTTTCGTTTAGCTCCTCGTTTTTCTAATCCAGTCACTCCAGCCTCTCCTACTACTGATCAGGCTGAACCCATGGAAGTAGGAAGTATAAAATTAACTGAGACTGAACGCTTGAGAAGACGGACTCTTGGCTTATGTCTGTACTGTGGCCTTAAAGGACATTTATTAAGGGATTGTCCTACTAGGCCAGTAAAAGCCAGGGCTTAACTCTAGTCCAGGGAACTGAGTTAAGCCAAAATAGTGGTCATTCCCTATACAAGAAACTCTTTGTTCCAGTAACTCTTCTAATTGGACATAAGAAGATCTATACCCAAGCTCTAATTGATTCTGGTGCTGGAGGTGTGTTCATTGACTCTACATTTGTTTCTACTCATTCTATACCCTTACTAAAGAAGGAGTATTCCATTTCAGTCTCTACGGTCAGTGGAGATCCTTTGGGTTCTGGATACATTCAGTTTTCTACTCAACCCTTAATCCTCACCGTAGGAATACTTCATTCTGAGACAATTTGTTTCGATGTCATTTCCACTCCGCAATTTCCCATTATCTTGGGATTACCCTGGCTCCAGATTCACAATCCCATTTTTTCTTGGACTTTCGGTGAACTCACTTCCTGGGGATCTACATGCCAGACTAAATGTCTTCAAAAGATTACTAAGTTACCACTCACTATTGCTCTCACAGTTGAAACTCCGGAATCCTTACCTATGCATTACCATGACTTTGTGGATGTCTTCTCCAAAAAAGAAGCTGAACGTCTTCCTCCTCATCGCCCTTTTGATTGTCCCATTGACCTCCTTCCTGGGGCTGCCTATCCTCGAGGCAAGACATATCCACTTTCTAAACCAGAAAACATGGCTCTGGAAGAATATATAAAAGACAATCTGGCTAGAGGATTTATTCGACCCTCCTCTTCCCCTGTAGGGGCCGGTTTCTTTTTTGTGGGAAAAAAGGATGGCGGATTAAGACCCTGTATTGATTATCGTGGATTGAATCAGATTACCATCAAGAACAGTTATCCTCTGCCCCTTATTCCTGAACTTTTTACTTATCTTCAGGGAGCCACCATTTTCACCAAACTCGACCTACGCGGTGCATACAACTTGATCCGTATACGCAAAGGAGATGAGTGGAAGACTGCCTTTAACACTCGATTTGGGCATTATGAATATTTGGTCATGCCCTTCGGGCTATGCAATGCTCCGGCGGTTTTCCAGCATTTTGTAAATGAGATCTTTCGTGATTTTTTGAATATTTTTGTTATCATATACCTGGACGACATCTTAATTTTTTCTCAGAACCACCAAGATCATGTGCACCACGTCAAGAAAGTACTTCAACGTCTAAGAGAATTCCATCTGTTTGCTAAACTGGAGAAATGTTCTTTCCATCAAAAATCCATACCCTTTCTGGGTTATGTAATATCGGCATCTGGATTCGAAATGGACCCTACTAAACTTTCTGCCATTTTGGATTGGCCTAGACCTGATTCTTTGAAGGATTTACAACGTTTCCTAGGCTTCGCCAATTATTACAGAAAGTTCATCAAGAATTTTGCTACTATTACTTCTCCTCTTACTTCTCTCACAAGAAAAGGACAAAACTGTAAAGTATGGCCGTCTGAGGCTATAGAAGCTTTTGAATCTCTCAAAGAAGCTTTTTCCTCAGCTCCTATCCTTCGTCATCCAAATCCTGAGTTTCAATTTATTCTGGAGGTGGATGCTTCCTCTGTTGCTGCTGGAGCTGTTCTGTCTCAACGAATACCAGAGACTGGAAGGATTCATCCTGTTGCTTTTTTCTCTAAAAAATTCACTCCTTCCGAATTTAACTATGACGTAGGGAATAAAGAGTTGCTTGCCATCAAGATGGCATTGGATGAATGGAGACATTGGCTGGAAGGTACTTCTTTGCCATTTACTATACTTACTGATCATAAGAACCTTCTGTATCTCCAAACAGCCAAACGACTAAATTCCAGGCAAGCACGCTGGTCATTATTCTTCTCTCGGTTTCACTATAATTTGTCTTACATACCTGGTTCAAAAAATATTAAAGCAGACGCACTTTCCAGACAATTTCAAGATACCCCAGTTCCTGAGTCTGGTACCATTCTCCAACCTCATGAAGTCATTGCCCAGTTAACAACTTCTTGGTTACAAGAATTACAGTCCGCTCAAGAGCATCTTCCTTTGTCCTGTAAACCTCCCGATGGTTTACTCTTTGTTCCTGAACGCCTTCGTTCCAAGATTTTATTTTGGGCTCATGATAGTCCCCTTTCTGGACATCCTGGCATCAGTATTACCACTCGAAACCTCAAACAACATGTCTGGTGGCCTACACTCTCTCAAGATGTGAAGGATTACGTCTCAGTATGCACACAATGTGCCATGAACAAAACTCCACGCCAACTTCCTTCAGGATTACTCCAACCATTGCCTATACCCCACCAGCCTTGGACTCATGTATCCATGGACTTTATTACCGATCTTCCCTTGTCCACTGGGAACAATACTATCTGGGTGGTGGTCGACAGGTTCACTAAGACGGCTCATTTTGTACCCTTGCCAGGATTACCATCTGCCAAAAGACTCTCTGAACTTTTTATTCTACATATTGTAAGAATCCATGGATTTCCTCTAGATATTGTTTCAGATAGAGGGGTACAATTCGTTTCTCGATTTTGGAGGTCACTTTGTAAACATTTTGGTACTACTATATCTCTCTCTACTTCTCACCACCCACAATCGAATGGTCAGACTGAAAGAGTAAACCAGTGTCTTGAAACATATCTTAGACATTATGTGGATCATTATCACTCTAACTGGACTTCTTACCTTCCTTTGGCTGAATTGGCCCATAATGCCCGGTACAATTCCTCCCTTCAGACTTCTCCTTTTCATGCAGCTTACGGATATCAGCCTAGGACATTCCCTTTGCATACTTCCTCCACAGTGAATCCTGCTTCTGATCTTACAGCCCGAAGATTAACTCGACATTGGCAGAAGATACATCGTATTCTTTCTGTAACTTCTAGACGTTACAAGTTCTTTTCGGATCTTCGACGGAAGAAGGCTCCCAAATATCGCCCTGGTGATAAAGTTTGGATTTCCTCTCGATTTCTTCGCCTGAAACAACCTTCTAACAAATTGGGACCACGATATGTGGGTCCTTTCCGAATACTGGGTCAGGTATGTTCCACTGCTTATCGGGTAGCTTTACCCAAGTCTCTCAAAGTCCATCCGGTATTCCATGTTTCTCTTTTAAAACCTGTGATGATTAACAGGTATTCTAAGCCTTTTTCTAAACCTCCACCGTTATTGGTGCATGGACATCCTGAGTTTGAGATCAGCCATATTCTAGATTCCAAATTGCGGGGCAAGAAATTGTATTATCTCATTCATTGGAAGGGTTATCCAGTCACGGAACGTTCTTGGGAACCTGCTCATCAAGTAAATGCTCCTATATTGGTCAAGACCTTCCACAAGACTCATCCTGATAGACCTGGTCCTGTCCCCCGGAGGGGTCCTTGAGGAGGGGGTGCTGTCATGAACGCTTCCGTTCATCGCCGTGTCGCCGCGGCTCCCGGAACTTCTCTGTGTCTCTGACGTCATGTTGCTTAGCAACATGACGCTTCCTCTCACACCCTCTGATGACGGTTACGCTCCTGCCCTTTAAATCTCGGCGGGAGATCTGAATCTGGGCCCGTTTGTTTGTTTCCCTGGATTGTGAGTACCATATCAGTTTTGTTCTTCTGTGTACCGACTTCTGCCTGCCTGACCAAGCCTCTTGCCTAATCCCTACTTGCTGATATTTGGACATTGACTTCTGCCTGCCTGACCAAGCCTCTTGCCTAATCCCTACTTGCTGATATTTGGACATTGACTTCTGCCTGCCTGACCTTGCCTGTAGCTTTTACCCTTTTGCTGATACTTGGATGCCGACTTCTGCTTGCCTGACCTTGTCTTTTGCCTCTACCTTTTGCTGATATTTGGATGCCGACTTCTGCCTGCCTGACCTTGCTTTTGCCTTTCTGTTTGTTATACACCTGCTTAAAAGGGACATTTACTTTTACAAGCTGCAAAAGAGAACTTTGCCTTTCTGTTTGTTATACACCTGCTTAAAAGGGACATTTACTTTTACAAGCTGCAAAAGAGAACTTTGCCTTTCTGTTTGTTATAAACCTGCTTAAAGGGACATTATACTTTTACAAGCTGCAAAAGAGAACTTTTCCTTTGTTTTACAAGCCTGCTAAAGAGGACCTTTTTCAGAAGCTTCAAGTAAGAGCATTTCCTTTTTGTTCTTTGTACTACTTAAAGGGACGTTTTATCCTTTGTGGCTTTCCTGCATTCTGGAACAATATTCATTTTTGTTATCTTCTAATCTGCTTCCTGAGTGGGTCACGTCCTGGATATTTCTCAGTGTGCTAGCGTGTGCTTTCAATTCACGCTAGCAGTTGGGTTACATCCCGGATTGATTCCAGAGCGGCTGACAAGTGGGATAGACCCGGTGTGCCCTTTTCCCCACCTCCTATATTTAGAAAAATGTTTCCAATAGACGCCACTACACGGGACTTATGGCAGACGGTCCCTAAGGTGGAGGGAGCAGTTTCTACTTTAGCAAAGCGTACCACTATCCCGGTTGAGGACAGTTGTGCTTTTTCAGATCCAATGGATAAAAAATTGGAGGGTTACCTTAAGAAAATGTTTATTCAACAAGGTTTTATTTTACAGCCCCTTGCATGCATTGCGCCTGTCACTGCTGCGGCGGCATTCTGGTTTGAGGCCCTGGAAGAGGCCATCCAGACAGCTCCATTGAATGAAATTATTGACAAGCTTAGAACGCTTAAGCTAGCTAACTCATTTGTTTATGATGCCATTGTTCATTTGACTAAACTAACGGCTAAGAATTCCGGATTCGCCATCCAGGCGCGTAGGGCGCTATGGCTTAAATCCTGGTCAGCTGACGTGACTTCAAAGTCTAAATTACTCAACATTCCTTTCAAGGGGCAGACCTTATTCGGGCCTGGCTTGAAGGAAATTATTGCTGACATTACTGGAGGCAAGGGTCATACCCTTCCTCAGGACAGGGCCAAATCAAAGGCCAAACAGTCTAATTTTCGTGCCTTTCGAAATTTCAAGGCAGGAGCAGCATCAACTTCCTCCGCTTCAAAACAAGAGGGAACTGTTGCTCATTCCAGACAGGCCTGGAAACCTAACCAGTCCTGGAACAAGGGCAAGCAGGCCAGAAAGCCTGCTGCTGCCCTCAAGACAGCATGAAGGGACGGCCCCCTATCCCGAAACGGATCTAGTGGGGGGCAGACTTTCTCTCTTCGCCCAGGCATGGGCAAGAGATGTTCAGGATGTCTGGGCGTTGGAGATCATATCTCAGGGATATCTTCTGGACTTCAAAACTTCTCCTCCACAAGGGAGATTTCATCTTTCAAGGTTATCAGCAAACCAGATAAAGAAAGAGACATTCCTAAGCTGTGTGCAAGACCTCCTAGTAATGGGAGTGATCCATCCAGTTCCGCGGACGGAACAAGGACAGGGATTTTATTCAAATCTGTTTGTGGTTCCCAAGAAAGAGGGAACCTTCAGACCAATCTTGGATCTAAAGATCTTAAACAAATTCCTCAGAGTTCCATCATTCAAAATGGAAACTATTCGGACCATCCTACCCATGATCCAAGAGGGTCAGTACATGACCACAGTGGACTTAAAGGATGCCTACCTTCACATACCGATTCACAAAGATCATCATCGGTTCCTAAGGTTTGCCTTTCTAGACAGGCATTACCAATTTGTAGCTCTTCCCTTCGGGTTGACCACTGCCCCGAGAATTTTTACAAAGGTTCTGGGCTCACTTCTGGCGGTTCTAAGACCGTGAGGCATAGCGGTGGCTCCGTATCTAGACGACATCCTGATACAGGCGTCAAGCTTTCAAATTGCCAAGTCTCATACAGCGATAGTTCTGGCATTTCTGAGGTCGCATGGGTGGAAAGTGAACGTGGAAAAGAGTTCTCTATCACCACTCACAAGAGTCTCCTTCCTAGGGACTCTTATAGATTCTGTAGAGATGAAAATTTACCTGACGGAGTCCAGGTTATCAAAACTTCTAAATGCTTGCCGTGTCCTTCATTCCATTCCACGCCCATCAGTGGCTCAGTGCATGGAAGTTATCTGCTTAATGGTAGCGGCAATGGACATAGTGCCATTTGCGCGCCTGCAGCTCAGACCGCTGCAATTATGCATGCTAAGTCAGTGGAATGGGGATTACTCAGATTTGTCCCCTCTACTAAATCTGGATCAAGAGACCAGAGATTCTCTTCTCTGGTGGCTTTCTCGGGTCCATCTGTCCAAGGGTATGACCTTTCGCAGGCCAGATTGGACGATTGTAACAACAGATGCCAGCCTTCTAGGTTGGGGCGCAGTCTGGAACTCCCTGAAGGCTCAGGGATCGTGGACTCAGGAGGAGAAACTCCTCCCAATAAATATTCTGGAGTTAAGAGCAATATTCAATGCTCTTCTAGCTTGGCCTCAGTTAGCAACACTGAGGTTCATCAGATTTCAGTCGGACAACATCACGACTGTGGCTTACATCAACCATCAAGGGGGAACCAGGAGTTCCCTAGTGATGTTAGAAGTCTCAAAGATAATTCGCTGGGCAGAGTCTCACTCTTGCCACCTGTCAGCGATTCACATCCCAGGCGTAGAGAACTGGGAGGCGGATTTTCTAAGTTGTCAGACTTTTCATCCGGGGGAGTGGGAACTCCATCCGGAGGTGTTTGCTCAACTGGTCCATCGTTGGGGCAAACCAGAACTGGATCTCATGGCGTCTCGCCAGAACGCCAAGCTTCCTTGTTACGGATCCAGGTCCAGGGACCCGGGAGCAACGCTGATAGATGGTTTAGCAGCTCCTTGGTTCTTCAACCTGGCCTATGTGTTTCCACCGTTTCCTCTGCTCCCTCGACTGATTGCCAAAATCAAACAGGAGAGAGCATCGGTGATTCTGATAGCGCCTGCGTGGCCACGCAGGACCTGGTATGCAGACATAGTGGACATGTCATCTCTTCCACCATGGACTCTGCCTCTGAGGCAGGACCTTCTAATACAAGGTCCTTTCAATCATCCAAATCTAATTTCTCTGAGTCTGCATGGAGATTGAACGCTTGATTCTATCAAGGCGTGGCTTCTCCGAGTCAGTCATTGATACCTTAATACAGGCTCGGAAGCCTGTCACCAGGAAAATCTACCATAAGATATGGCGTAAATATCTTTATTGGTGTGAATCCAAGAGTTACTCATGGAGTAAGGTTAGGATTCCTAGGATATTGTCCTGTCTCCAAGAGGGTTTGGACAAAGGCTTATCAGCTAGTTCTTTAAAAGGACAGATCTCTGCTCTGTCTATTCTTTTGCACAAGCGTCTGGCAGAAGTTCCAGACGTCCAGGCATTTTGCCAGGCTTTGGTTAGGATTAAGCCTGTGTTTAAAACTGTTGCTCCCCCATGGAGCTTAAACTTGGTTCTTAAAGTTCTTCAGGGAGTTCCGTTTGAACCCCTTCATTCCATTGATATTAAACTTTTATCTTGGAAAGTTCAGTTTTTGATGGCTATTTCCTCGGCTCGAAGAGTCTCTGAGTTATCTGCCTTACATTGTGATTCTCCTTATCTGATTTTTCATTCAGACAAGGTAGTTCTGCGTACCAAACCTGGGTTTTTACCTAAGGTGGTTTCTAACAGGAATATCAATCAAGAGATTGTTGTTCCATCATTGTGTCCTAATCCTTCTTCAAAGAAGGAACGTCTTTTGCATAATCTGGACGTAGTCCGTGCCTTGAAGTTTTACTTACAGGCTACTAAAGATTTTCGTCAAACATCTGCCCTGTTTGTCGTTTACTCTGGACAGAGGACAGGTCAAAAATCTTCGACAACCTCTCTCTCCTTTTGGCTTCGGAGCATAATACGCTTAGCCTATGAGACTGCTGGACAGCAGTCCCCTGAAAGGATTACAGCTCATTCTACTAGAGCTGTGGCTTCCACCTGGGCCTTTAAAAATGAGGCCTCTGTTGAACAGATTTGCAAGGCTGCGACTTGGTCTTCGCTTCACACCTTTTCAAAATTTTACAAATTTGACACTTTTGCTACTTCGGAGGCTGTTTTTGGGAGAAAGGTTCTACAGGCAGTGGTTCCTTCCGTTTAAGTTCTGGCCTTGTCCCTCCCATCATCCGTGTACTTTAGCTTTGGTATTGGTATCCCACATGTAATGGATGATCCGTGGACTGGATACACTTAACAAGAGAAAACATAATTTATGCTTACCTGATAAATTTATTTCTCTTGTAGTGTATCCAGTCCACGGCCCGCCCTGTCCTTTTAAGGCAGGTCTAAATTTTAATTAAACTACAGTCACCACTGCACCCTATGGTTTCTCCTTTCTCGTCTTGTTTCGGTCGAATGACTGGATATGGCAGTGAAAAAGTGTTTGATTTCAAAATCCACTGCAGTCCGCAATACACGGTCTATACAGACGTTTGGTTACTGCAATCAAGCAACACAGACATCCACCTGGCTGCAGTTCAGCTGAGGCCACCCAGTGTGCTAACCACTGAGAGTGTTAGTCCGTCTGATAGCACCGGTCATAGAACGGTGCCGAGCCATTTGGTAAGCCTTTTTGAATATTCTGCCTTCTGATTTTATAACAACAGTATCACGCTATGTGGCGCCCTCTTTTTCACTTATAATTATATTTATTAACTCCTAATCTGCCGCTCCGGACACCGCCGCCACCTACATTATACTTATGAACACCTAATCTGTTGCCCCCAACATCGCAGACACCTACATTATATTTATTAACCCCTAATCTGCCTTCCCCAATATCGCCGCAACCTACCTACACTTATTAACCCATAATCTGCCGCCCCCAACGTCGCCACCACTATAATAAACATATTAACCCCTAAACTGCCACACTCCTGCCTCGTAAAAATTAGTTAAATATTATTAACCCCTAATCTGCCGTCCCTAACTTTGCCGCCACCTACCTACATTTATTAACCCCTAATCTGCCACCCCCAACGTCGCAGCCACTATATTAAAGTTATTAACCCCTAAATCTATGTCTAACCCTAACCCTAACACCCCCTAACTTAAATATAATTAAAAGAAATCTAACTAAAAATTCCTATCATTAACTACATTATTCCTATTTAAAACGAAATACTTACCTGTAAAATAAACCCTAATCTAGCTACAATATAACTAATAGTTACATTGTAGCTATCTTAGGGTTTATTTTTATTTTACAGGCAAGTTTGTATTTATTTTAGCTAGGTAGTTATTAAATAGTTAATAACTATTTAATAACTATTCTACCAGCCAATCGGAATCTAAGGGACGCCATCTTGGATGACGTCACTTAAAAGAACCTTCATTCGTCTTTAGTCGTCGGATGAAGAGGATGCTCCGCGTCGGATGTCTTGAAGATGGACCCGCTCCACGCCGGATGGATGAAGATAGAAGATGCCGTCTGGATGAAGACTTCTGCCCATCTGGAGGACCACTTCACCCGGCTTGGATGAAGACTTCTCCCGGCTTCGTTGAGGACTTCGGCCCGGCTTGGATGAAGACTTCCCTCGGTAAGTTGATCTTCAGGGGGTTAGTGTTAGGTTTTTTTAATTGTGTATTGGGTGGGTTTTATTTTTAGGGTAGGGTTTGGGCCTGCAAAAGAGCTAACTGCCCTTTTAAGGGCAATGCCCGTCCAAATGCCCTTTTCAGGGCAATGGGGAGCTTAGTTTTTTTTAGATAGTATTTTATTTGGGTGGTTAGTTGTGTGGGTGGTGGGTTTTACTGTTGGGGGGTTGTTTGTATTATTTTTTTTCAGGTAAAAGAGCTGATTACTTTGGGGCAATGCACCGCAAAAGGCCCTTTTAAGGGCTATTGGTAGTTTAGGCTAGGGTTTTTTTATTTTGGGGGGGGCTTTTTTTATTTTGATAGGGCTATTAGATTAGGTGTAATTAGTTGAAATATCTTGTAATTTGTTTATTATTTTCTGTAATGTAGTGTTTTTTTTTGTACTTTAGCTAATTTAATTTCATTGATTTAATTGTTGTTAATTTAGTTAATTTATTTAATTATAGTGTAGTGTTAGGTGTTAGTGTAACTTAGGTTAGGTTTTATTTTACAGGTACTTTTGTATTTATTTTAGCTAGGTAGTTATTAAATAGTTAATAACTATTTAATAACTATTCCCACCTAGTTTAAATAAATACAAACTTGCCTGTAAAATAAAAATAAATCCTAAGCTAGCTACAATGTAACTATTAGTTATATTGTAGCTAGCTTAGGGTTTATTTTATAGGTAAGTATTTAGTTTTAAATAGGAATAATTTAGTTAATGATAGTAAATTTTCTTTAGATTTATTTAAATTATATTTAAGTTAGGGGGTGTTAGGGTTAGGGTTAGACTTAGGTTTAGGGGTTAATACATTTAGTATAGTGGCGACAACATTGG
The DNA here is from genome assembly GCF_027579735.1 of Bombina bombina. NCBI lineage: Eukaryota > Metazoa > Chordata > Amphibia > Anura > Bombinatoridae > Bombina > Bombina bombina. The sequence goes on along the minus strand of NC_069499.1, from coordinate 1,424,775,555 downwards.
GGCGGCAGATTAGGGGTTAATAAATGTAGGTAGGTGGCGGCGATGTTAGGGACGGCATATTAGGGGTTAATAATATTTAACTAATGTTTGCGAGGCGGGAGTGCGGCGGTTTAGGGGTTAATATGTTTATTATAGTGGCGGCGATGCTGGGGATGGCAGATTAGGGGTTAATAAGTGTAGGTAGGTTGCGGCGACATTGGGGGTGGCAGATTAGGGGTTAATAAATATAATGTAGGTGTTGGCGATGTTGGGGCAGCAGATTAGGGGTTCATAAATATAATGTAGGAGGCGGCGGTGTCCGGAGCGGCAGATTAGGGGTTAATTTTATTATAGTGTTTGCGATGCGAGAGGGCCTCTGTTTAGGGGTTAATAGGTAGTTTATGGGTGTTTAGTGTACTTTTTAGCACTTTAGTTATGAGTTTTATGCTACAGCGTTGTAGTGTAAAACTCATAACTACTAACTTTAAAATGCGTTAGGACTCTTGACGGGGTAGGGTGTACCGCTCACTTTTTGACCTCCCAGGACAGACTCGTAATACCGGCGCTATGGAAGTCCCATAGAAAAAAGACTTTACAAAGTTTACGTAAGTCGTTTTGCGGTAAGGCCAAAATAGTGTGCAGTGATCCTAAACCTTCAAGACTCGTAATAGCAGCGGTATTGAAAAAGCAGCGTTAGGAACTGGTAACGCTGCTTTTTTACCCTGACGCACAACTCGTAATCTAGCCGTATTTTATTATCATATTTCCTTAAATTATATATGCAGTGTATTTAGTATGTGTTTATGGAGATTTTGTATGACATATACGTTATTTCTCACATTTTGTCCATGAGATTAAAAAAATAATACTTCTTAGAATTTTTTGGAATATGACTACCAAAATGCATATTTTGTATTTTATTCTTACCACAGAACACACACAAAGTCATGCGCACACACACCCACACACACACACAAAGCCAGACATGCATACACATTCAATCACACACATACCCAGACATGCATACACAGTTAATCACACACACATACCCAGACATGTATACACAGTCAATCACAGACACACACATATCCAGACATGCATACACAGTCAGTCACACACACACATACCCAGACATGCATACACAGTCAATCACGTCACACACATACACACACAGCCAGACATGCATACACAGCCAATCACATCACACGCACACAGCCAGACATGCATACACAATCACACACACACATACCCAGACATGCATACACAGTCAGTCACACACATACCCAGACATGCATACACAGCCAATCACACACACATTCCCAGACATGCATACACAGTCAATCACGTCACACAAACACACACAGCCAGACATGCATACACAATCAATCACGTCACATACACACACAGCCAGACATGCATACACAGTCAATCACATGCACACACACACAGACATGCATACACAATCAATCACACACACAGACATGCATACACAGTCAATCACACACACAGACATGCATACACAGTCAATCGCACACACATACCCAGACATGCATACACAGTCAATCATGCACACACATACCCAGACATGCATACACAGTCAAGCACACACAGATACCTAGACATGCATACACAGTCAATTATGTCACACACACACATACCAAGACATGCATACACAGTCAATTACACACATACCCAGACATGCATATACAGTTAATCACACACACACACACACACATACCCAGACATGCATACACAGTCAATCACACACACACCCCCAGACATGCATACACAGTCAATCACACACACATACCCAGACATGCATACACAGTCAAGCACACACACATACCTAGACATGCATACACAGTCAATCACACACACACACATACCCAGACATTCATACATAGTCAATCACACACACACATACCCAGACATGCATACACAGTCAATCACGTCACACACACACACAGCCAGACATGCATACACAGTCAATCATGTCACACGCACACAGCCAGACATGCATACACAGTCAATCACACACACAGATACCCAGACATGCATACACAGTCAATCACACACACACATCCTGTTATGCATACAAAGTCAATCACACACATACACGCATACACAGTCAATCACACACACACACCCAGACATGCATACACAGTCAATCACACACACACACATACCCAGACATGCATACACAGTCAAGCACAGACACATACTTAGACATGCATACACAGTCAATTACATCACACACACACATACCAAGACATGCATACATAGTCAATCATGTCACACACACAGCCAGACATGCATACACAGTCAATCACTCACACACATACCCAGCCATGCATACACAGTCAGTCACATCACACACACACACACAGCCAGACACAAACACGCATACACTGTCAATCTCCCACACATAACTAGACACACACAAACAGTCACACACACATTTTTGTTCTGCTTGAGTGTATACAATCCCAACTTTTGGCTATAATAAACCACCCATGGAAACTTCAGTTTTCTCAGGAGCAGCATTGTGCATTTATTAGCAGTATTGATAGCTTCAAAAGCAGTCATTTTATCCACTCAAGTAGAACAAAAATTACATACTCCTCTAAGCCTCAACACTAAATTTGACAAGTTAATAAAGACACTGGGATGGACAATAACAGTGAGCTGTATGAGACCTTTGTCTGCTCAGCAAGGGGTTAATAAAGGAAAGAGTCTGTTTGTTTATTTAACAGGGGGACTGCATGGCACACCATCATAAAGATTAATTACAGCTGTGGGTTATCAAGCAGATGAGACAAAACAAAACTATGTGTAACTTAGCTGACAGCAAACTGAATTCATGCTCAGTGGGAACAGTCAGTGCCTCACAGTGTTGTCCCAATGCAAAGTTCTGAGCTCTTACTGCTCTCACTATCTTTCCAATGTTATTTTCTGACTGACACAATATATACACACAGGTCTCCTCTAAATGCAGGCACTAAAAACACTGCTACTGTATTGTACTGTCCTGCACTGCCTACCTCTCTCATAGCCAGTGTTCTATCGAGAACTCCAATACATCGAAAACTCCAATCTGACTTCACTTCCGGTGATTCCATGCATCTGATTGGTCCGTGTCTCAGTGAGTGACAGGATTCACAACCAATCAGATGGGCACTGTAATCGCCTATCTTCACTATCTATTTTGCCTCCGCCTGGAGGGGGGGGGGGTTAAAGGGGGGCTATGCCCCCCTTGTAAACCTCATTCCCCAATGTTTACTTGAGGTGTATGCCAGAGGATCAGCGGTGCGCCCCCCAAGACAGGCAAAAACAGATAGTGAAAATAAGAGTCACCGGAAGTGATGTCAGATTAGAGTTTTCAAGGAATTGGCTTTCTCAACAGTCCTTTTCTCCCCAGCACTGGAAGACTGCTGCTCTGCACTGAACCCTCCCACTCAACTTGGGCGGGAGCTCCTCCCTCACACTCTGATTTGCTGGCCCTTGCTCCAAGGCATTCTGGAACATGTAGTTCCAGCCCTTCAGTGCAGAGACTGGGCCCAGAAGCACCAGACTAAATTTCTGGAGCGGCGGTCAGACAGAGGGCCCTGTAGAGATCCCAAACCAGTTGCCTACACTAAGTCAGGGGCCAGGCCCTCTCCCAGTGGGCCCCTAACTGGAATCACCCATTTCATCCCCTGATGGTGGCCCTGCTTCCCGGGGACATTTCCGTGGGCATAATTTGTCCGGGGACAGTCTCGTCAATCCGGGGACTGTCCCCGGAAATCAGGGACATCTGGTCACCCTACACTAGAATGCACCATTGAGAATAGTGGTAGGTTTGGGTGGAAGTTAGTGGTGGCTAATAGACAAAATATACAGTACATGCTGTCTTTTAGCGCTTGAAACAAGAAGGTAAACATATGTTAAATTAAAGAGACATGGAAGTCAAAATTATTATTATTATTATTCTTTATTTATAAAGCCCCAATAGATTCTGCAGCACTGTCCATGAGTACAAAGATAAAAGTACAACAGTGAAACATGGGAAACAGGAGGTGGGGACTGCAAAGGTGTGAATGATGTTAGTGAGGAGTTAGATAAGGGCGACTGTTAGGTTAGTGAAATTCATTTGTTTAAAATATGATAAGCTTCCTTGAACAAAAAGGTCTTTAGGGAGCATTTAAAGGAGGAGAGGTTAGGGGAAAGTCTGACAGCTCGAGTTAGTGCGTTCCACAGGGTTGGTGCCGCACGTGTGAAGTCCTGTAGTCTAGCATGGGAGGAGGTGATGGTAGAGGATGTAAGGAGTAGGTCATTGTTGAATGTTATACGGCGGGCTGCAGAATATTTGTTGATGAGTGAGGACAGTTAGGGTGGGGCAGCATTGGTGAGGGCTTTGTAGGTCAGGGTTAGAATTTGGAATTTAATTCTGCTGCGAATGGGGAGCCAGAGGTGCAGCAGATACACAGCGTCGAGAGAGGTGGATTAGCAGAGGCATTTAGGATGGATTTAAGGGAGGAAGAGAGGGAGGCCAGTTAGTAGGTTATTACAGTAGTCAAGTCAGGAAATTACCAGGGAGTGGATAGAGCATAACATTTCCAGTTTACCTTTTAAAAAAAAAAAAACAACAACACATATTTTCTTCAGTCTCTTTGTATCCTTTGTTGAAGAGCATACATATATAGCATACCTGTTCAGGAGCCTGCACATGTCCTGAGCACTATATGATAGCAGTGTTTGCAACAATGTTTCTCAATAAAATTTTACATTGTTGAGCACTACAGTGCAACAATGATTGCAACTATATGTTACATAATTGTTGCAAACACTGTTGTTATACAGTGCTCAGACAGGTGCACGCTCCGTCTCGAGCTTACCTGGGTATGGTCTTCAACAGAGGATTCCAAGAGAACAAAGTAAATTTGATAACTGAAGTAAACTAGAAAGATGTTTAAAATTGTAGGCTCTGTTTGAGTTATTAATATTTCATTTTGACTTTCCTTTAAGTAGGTAAAAAACTAAATTTATGTTAATATGAAATATATATGTGTAAAATGTTATGTGATAGGTAACAAAACATGTATTTTAACTTTACATGATATGTTGTACATGATTAAATGGCTTTTGGCTTTTGAGCCTGCAGATTTAGAGATACAAGTTAATCTGAAAACAAATGAATTAATAGGGGAAAGCTGAACCTTTGAACATTGAAGGTGGGTGAGAAAAGGAATTTCATAAACTAGGTGCATGTATGTAGAAGTGGGAGGATGTAATAATATAGGGGAGAAAGTCCTGGGCAGAGTGAGGGGGCACTTGGGGTAATATTAGCAGATAAAATGCACTGACTGTTGCTAAGGGCTTTGCAGGATAAAGTCAATATTTTGATTTCTGTTCTGTAAACTCTGGAGGGCCAGTAAAGTGTCTGACAGAATGATACAGCAGATGTGAAGCTATGTGCATGATAGCTAAAAGCCTGACTAAGGACATCGCAGAGAAGCTGGCAGGGATAGGGTGACAGTAGTTAACACTGGACAAGAAAAAGTATAACAATTTATTTTGGTTGTACCTTGGGTTAGAAGTGCTGCATTTTGCAAACACTCTTCAGTTGAAAGCTATAGGATTGCAGTCAATTACTGTATGTGAGTAGTGAATGAGATTACATAGTGAAATACAATCCCAATGAAGCACTTATGGAGTGTTCAGTATTGATGTTATTGACATCGAGGGAAATTTGAGTTGTCAGGATATACAGTGAACACATGGACTGAAGTTCAAATTTTAGAGATGCTGAAATTTAAGAAGCAGGAAGAGATAGAATACGCAAGTGGTAGCACAAGCATGAAGTAAGAAGGAATAGGCTGAGTGTAAAGATAAATGTAATTGTCAACAGCCTAGAAAAGATGCTGAAACCTACAAGGGTTTACTAGGAACTAAAGACAAATGAGTAGATTGATTACAGTAGAAAGCCCTGTGAGCTGCATGAGATCTGTGTTACATCGAAGAAATTTGACACATTGGAGTAGGTGGTTGACTCATTCAGAAAAAGCCACTGAACACAGTAGTTAGATTTTTCTGATAACAAGTTATATGATGTTTAAGTGATTGTTGTCCCAGTAGAATGGATCAAACTTACACATCAATCAAATCATTGTTGATAATCCTTACCTTGCTCACAAAACATAAGTAGGAGCACCGTCTTAAAGAGGAAACGGTCAAAGAATTTGGGGAGGTGGTGTCTGATATCAGGTGTACCCATTCCAATCCATTCAAATCTCCCAGTTATTTTCAGCTCCTCTCTCACTTATCTTCTTCCATGAAACTGAGAGAAAAGCATGTGGTCATTGTTCATCTTGTTTTATTTATAAACAGTGAGTAAAATGCTGTTGGTCGTAAAGTTAAGTTTAAAAATATTGTAACTAGAAGACATAAAAATAAAAGTTTTAAATTATTCATATATATTACTAGTTGAACATTAATTTTTGAGTGGAGGGAGGTTAACTGGCCTCCATTTTTACATATAAAGAACATTTGTATTTATTATTATTAATATTATTATTATTAATAATAATAGTAATAATAATGTTTTTTATTTATAAAGCACCAACATATTACATAGACTTATCACATTAGGTGCATGATGACAGGGTAATATTTCACAAACATGCAATTACTTAAATAATAAAGGGGTACAGCTTTAACAGATTCATATGACACTAAAATGAATGGTCACTGTGCTAAAGAAATGTATTTGTTATTTAGCTGTGTATACTATCGTATGTTTAACCATTTATTGTCACATTTATGTTTCAGTACCTTTAGCTACAATAGGAGATTTCTAAATAAATATTAACTAGATCTGTTTGATGTGGGGAGTGGGGGTAGCTACTCAGAACAGACCTAGGGATCTAGGGTTGAAAATGGGTTATGGAATTAAGCTACGTAATAGCATAAAAAAACAAAGCTTTTAAAAGGAAAGAAGCAATAAGGGTTAGTTTTTTTCAGCAGGGCGATCCATTAAAGTTTATGAGGAGAAGAATTTAACATGGTTGTGATATCCGAAGTGCAGAAGTTAGCACACGTTGGGTTTTGCTGGGCTGCAAACCATTTACTTTCAACTTGTAAATCGTGCGCTAAGAAAAATGTGTTAAAAGTTTACTTCTGGCGTTGTTTGCACTTGAGCAAAAAAAGCACTAAATAGCGCACCACTTGTAATTTGGCCCTGAATCGGGAGAGGTAGTAGTGCAATCATAGTGCTTTTGAAAAACAGGTATTAAAGGGACAGTGTACTGTAAAATTGTTTTTCCCTTTATGTGTTTCCAATGACTTGTTTAAACAGCTGCAGCTGAGTATAAAACAGCTGAGCATAAAATGTATGAGAAATTGCTTTTTTGTGTTTATTTTTATAAATAAAATAGCTGGATTTATTATTTGAGCTTGCAAGGAAATTAGATTTCCTTATTTTATCACTTTCTGTACCCACACATGCTTCCTTATATAACCTCTGTCTGTATACCAAAGCCCATTATTTACACCCTGATAACTGTTTAAAGGCATCGCTGAGAGGCATTTTACCATACATTTAAGTGCTTCTCTGATAGCTATATATTCAAAGCGGCATTGCCATCTACATTGAAGGTGAAATGTAAATGATCCCTTTACACAGTACTGTATGACAATACCATTTACACGTGTCACTAGAAACTTAACCCCTGTTCTTACAATACAATAGTGAATTAAACATATCAATAATACACCTATAGGAGCTGGGGAATTGTGGGTATATGATATATGTATGTCAGTTGTTTAATGCATATGGATTGTATACTATAATGATAGAATATGTATGTAAACGGCAAGCACAATTGTACTAATCTTCTATTGTGTCCTTAGGTGCATATTTTTACATGATGTTAATGCTCCACAGCACATTTTTGTGCTTCACTTGTAATCTGGACCATCTAGCTTATTATCAGCGAGTTTAGGTTGTATCAACAAAATTACTTGAAAAATGATAGATTTTAATTTTTATAAAATCAATAAAAAAAGATGCTTCCTGTTTTATTTGAATGGAGTATGCTTTACTAGAAGTAGCGAAAAATCTTTTACCCCTTCCACCCATCTGCTTGCCTGCCGTCCTCTCTAACCCATGGTATTAACTGTGCCATTTGGCCTGTCACGTAGTGGAATGCATTTCTAATGCTGCTCAGCTGTGGAAGTTGCCTGATGCATATGCAGAGCTCTTGAGAGAACAAAAATCTGAAACAATTCATCACCACTTAATATGGCAAGAATAAATAGACAGACACTGCCACACAGCATCCAGCAGCTCATTTGACTTTAATAGAATTTATATCATCAATCCTTAGCATTGTTTGGAGAAATCTGTCTTACGTTTATTCTGTGATTGCCCAATATATCTGGTACTTTGTTTAAAGCAAAATTTCAGAAAATTATTAAGAAGACACTTTGGACAAGTACTGATGCTAATGCAGAAACGGTGGCTCCAACTTTCAAATATGGTTATTATTATTATTAGCAATAGTATTATTATCATTAATTATAATGCACCAACAGATTTAGCAGTGCTATAATGAGATACAGTAAAGACATGGAAGGTAGAATTTGACAGAAGCATTATAAGACATGCAGTGCTTCTGTGCTTACACTCGGCTAGATTAGTTTTGCGTTAAGCTGAAAAAGCAGCGTTATCAGGTCCTAACGCTGCTTTTTCACTACCGCTGCTATTACGAGTCTTGCAGGTTTAGGGGTACCGCACACTTTTTTGGCCTTACTGCAAAACGACTTACGTAAACTTTGTAAACCCTTTTTTCTATGGGACTTCCATAGCGCCGGTATTACGAGTCTGTCCTGGGAGGCCAAAAAGTGAGCGGTACAGCCTCTACCGACAAGATCCATAACGCATTCTAAAGTCAGTAGTTATGAGTTTTACACTACAGCGCCGTAGCATAAAACTCATAACTAAAGTGCTAAAAAGTACACTAACACCCATAAACTACCTATTAACCCCTAAGCCGAGGCCCTCCCGCATCACAAACACTATAATAAAAATTTTAACCCCTAATCTGCCGCTCCGGACATCACCGCCACTAGAATAAACATATTAACCCCTAAACCGCTGCACTCCCGCCTCACAAACACTAGTTAAATATTATTAACCCCTAATCTGCCGCCCCTAACATCGCCGCCACCTACATTATACTTATTAACCCCTAATCTGCTGTCCCCAACGTCGCCACCATTATATTAAATGTATTAACCCCTAAATCTAAGTCTAACCCTAACACCCCCTAACTTAAATATAATTTAAATAATAAAGAAAATTACTATAATTAACTAAATTATTCCTATTTAAAACTCAATACTTACCTATAAAATAAACCCTAAGCTAGCTACAATATAACTAATAGTTACATTGTAGCTAGCTTAGGGTTTATTTTTATTTTACAGGCAAGTTTGTATTTATTTTAATTAGGTAGAATAGTTATTAAATAGTTATTAACTATTTAATAACTACCTAGCTAAAATAAATACAAATTGACCTGTAAAATAAAACCTAACCTAAGTTACAATAACACCTAACACTACACTATAGTTATATATAAATTATATAAATTAACTAAATTAAATACAATTAAATAAATTAAATTAGCTACATCACAAAAACAAACAAACAAACAAACACTAAATTACAGAAAATAAAAAACAAATTACAGATCTTTAAACTAATTACACCTAATCTAATAGCCCTATCAAAATAAGAAAAGCACCCCCCCCCCAATAAAAAAAAAACCTAGCCTAAACTAAACTATCAATAGCCCTTAAAAGGGCCTTTTGCGGGGCATTGCCCCAAAGTAATCAGCTCTTTTACCTGCAAAAAAAAAATACAAACAAACCCCCCCAACAGTAAAACCCACCACCCACACAACCAACCCCCCAAATAAAATACTAACTAAAAAACCTAAGCTCCGCATTGCCCTGAAAAGGGCATTTGGATGGGCATTGCCCTTAAAAGCCAATCAGAATTAAGGTAGAAAAAATCCTATTGGCTGATTGAATCAGCCAATAGGATTGAACGTCAATCCTATTGGCTGATTGGATCAGCCAATAGGATTGAGCTTGCATTCTATTAGCTGATTGAAACAGCCAATAGAATGCCAGCTCAATCCTATTGGCTGATTGCATCAGCCAATAAGATTTTTTCTACCTTAATTCCGATTGGCTGATAGAATTCTATCAGCCAATCGGAATCTAAGGGACGCCATCTTGGATGACGTCACTTAAAGAGATATTCATTACGAAGAAGCTGTCGTTTGAAGAGGATGCTCCGTGTTGGATGTCTTGAAGATAGACCCGCGCCGGAAGGATGAAGATAGAAGATGCCGTCTGGATGAAGACTTCTGCACGTCTGGAGGACCACTTCTGCCCGTCTGGAGGACCACTTCTGCCAGCTTCGTTGAGGACATCTTGCCGCATGGATGAAGACTTCTCCCGGTAAGTGAATCTTCGGGGGTTAGTGTTAGGATTTTTTTAAGAGTGTATTGGGTGGGTTTATTTTTTAGGTTAGGGTTTTGTGCTTGCAAAAGAGCTAAATGCCCTTTTTTAGGGCAATGGGGAGCTTAGGTTTTTTTAGTTAGTATTTTATTTGGGGGTTGGTTGTGTGGGTGGTGGGTTTTACTGTTGGGGGGGTTGTTTGCATTATTTTTTTTACAGGTAAAAGAGCTGATTACTTTGGGGCAATGCCCAGCAAAAGGTCCTTTTAAGGGCTATTGATAGTTTAGTTTAGGCTAGGGTTTTTTTTTATTTTGGGGGGGGGGCTTTTTTATTTTGATAGGACTATTAGATTAGGTGTAATTAGTTTAAAGATCTGTAATTTGTTTTTTATTTTCTGTAATTTAGTGGGGGTTTTTGTGTGATTTAGCTAATTTAATTTATTTAACTGTATTTAATTTAGTTTAGTAGACTTAGGTTTAGGGGTTAATACATTTAATATAGTGGCGGCGACGTTGGGGGCAGCAGATTAGGGGTTAATAAGTGTAGGTAGGTTGCGGCGACATTGGGGGCGGCAGATTAGGGGTTAATAAATATAATGTAGGTGGTGGTGATGTTGGGGGCAACAGATTAGGGGTTAATAAGTATAATGTAGGTGGTGGCGGTGTCCGGAGCGGCAGATTAGGGGTTAATAAAAATAATGTAGGTGTCTGCGATGTCGGGGGCGGCAGAATAGGGGTTAATAAGTGTAAGATTAGGGGTGTTAAGACTCGGGGTTCATGTTAGGGTGTTAGGTGTAAACATAAAATGTGTTTCCCCATAGGAATCAATGGGGCTGCGTTACTGAGTTTTACTCTGCTTTTTGGCAGATGTCTATGGGGAAATGGTGCACGAGCACGTATAACCAGCTCACAGCTGACTTAAGCAGCACTGGGATTGGAGTGCGGTATGGAGCAAAATTTTGCTCTACGCTCACTTCTTGCCTGTTAATGCTGGGTTTGTAAAAACCTGTAATAACAGTGCTGCAGGTAAGTGAGCGGTGAGAAAAAACTGCTCGTTAGCACCACATAGCTCCTAACGCAAAACTCATAATCTAGCCGAGTGTTTTGCTTCAGGATTGTGTTTGATTTAGGATTTTCTACCATAATTTGCAAATAAATTCTTTCCAAATCAGACAATGTGATTGTCTGGATTTGTTTCCACATTTTGTCTCTCATAGTTGAGGTATACCTATGATGAAAATTAGAGGCCTCTCTCATCTTCTTAAGTGGGAGAACTTGCACAATTGGTGGCTGACTAAATACTTTTTTGCCCCACTGTACATGGATTAGCAGTGTCTTGTGAAAAGCTAATAGAAATGCATGTGATAAGAGGCTGTTTATAGTGGATTAATTGTTATAAAGTATATTAATATAACAACGTTAGTTGTGCAAACCTGGGGAATGGGTAGTAAAGGAATTATCTATCTTTTTAAACAATAACAATTTTGGTGTAGACTGTCCCATTTTGTACTATGTATAAAGTAATGTTTGCTAAAATTGTTAAGTTGCAACTAAAAATAAAAAAAGTGCTGATCAACAACTCAGTAACTACACTTTACCCATAACCTTTATCTATTCATATGTGTGTATACAATATGAGGGCAGGAATGTAAGTGTGCATAACCCTTTTGAGTATCTTCCTTCAGGCAATAGGGGGGGGGGGGGTTGCCAGTGGAAATGGTGGTAACATCAGTGCCTTCATTTTGTTCACACTTTAAGGAAGATGCCACATCTACTACTCTAAGGGCCCGATGATCTAAACTTTGCAAATTCAGATGTGGTTTTTCATCCCAAACCTCGCAGGGGCTGCCCTGGTGGAATTATCATAAAAAAGGGTCAGTCCCTGCGAGTGACGAGATGCCTCCTATTAAAAGTAATGGAGCTAGTTGGAAAGGGACACTTCACTCCTTACAGCAAAGTTAGCAGTGATCAAGGGGACTTTAAAAATTAAATCCTGCAGCCAATATAAATCACATTTACGCTGCTTTCTGTGTATAGCATCTTAAATCTCTTATGTTTTTGTATGTATGTGTTTGTCTTTTATGGTATTAAGTATTTTGAGTATTTTTTCACAACTTTGCTACCTTTTAGATTGTGAATAAACCTATTAAATCTGTAATATAAAAATGGGATTAGAAATACAATTTCATATACGCCCATGGAATGCCCATGTTCAGCCCATTTTTATGAAAAAACAACAATTACGCTTTGTATTTAGAACTTAAAAGTACAAATTTCTAAGTGATGTTTGCACATCCATTGTACTTAAATTACAATTTATGCTGTGCACATTTAATATGATTTATTCTAGTGTAATTCACATACAAATTTTAAGTTTGTGCTAAAATACAATTTTCAGTGAAGAATTTTGTTACAATTTTTGATGCACCTTAACAATACAATTTTTTCCTGCATATTTTTGCATGAATAGTTCAATTATTCATTTTGTATGATGCTTAAAATACAAATTTTATTGTGCACTTTGGTAAAGCATATGAAAATGTAGTATATGCCCCTTAGCGAGACACTTTGTTTTCAGGGTAAATCTGGCTTTAGATCATTCCACCAGGGAAATAGATTCAATGGTGAGCATTCTTTAATAATCTCGCCAACCCAGATCATTGTGCCCTTGTTCTGAATTTCAAATGGGTAGTAGATGTTTTTCTGACAAATTTTAGATAGTTTAAATTTTCTTCCACCTGCATCATGTGACAGCCACCAGCCAATTACAATATATATTATATTGCATTACATTTTGTGAATTCTTGCACATGCTCAGTAGGAGCCGGTGCCTCAGAAAATGAGCATCTTAAAAGATTTTGCACATTTTGAAAATGGAAGTTAATTTTAAAGTTGCTAACAATTCTTTGCTCTGTCTGAATCATGAAAGTTTAATTTTGATGTTAGTGGTCCTTTTACGCAAATAATTGATAACACTGACCTTCCCCTCACTGCATCAGGTACCATTTTGTCAGAAATACTATTATTTGTTCCTAGCATATACAGTAGATATTTTTTATGAGAATCTATAAAAATAAGTAGGTTTGGTTGTTCTTATTTTTTACTAGAAATATTGACTTGGTATATACAGTAAGATTCTAACAGTTCAGTAAGAGTCAGCTTGTTGACAGCAATGGTAGATCACAGGAATGTTTTTGGTATTATAAATAAGTGCAGCACTGAGTATGCTGACAAAGGGAAAAAATCCAGATGGTTGGTAAGAAATGATAAAAAAATTGAAAAGCTGTGTTGACCATTAGTTTTCTGTATGTGAAACAATCTGCAGTATATTGCTTAGCAATAGTAACATGTTAGACTATTATTTTCACAAGGTCTGGCCTCGGCTGCAAGCATCTGCTGCTGCTCCAGCTGACAAAACCTTGGGATGACATCACAAAATCACTCCAGCTTTTTGGGAAGATGTGTAATAAGTATTTCCCACACATACCCCTTATGCTGGGCAAGCCATTCACCTCAGCCTTTATGCCACCAATGGTCTGCTGAGTTCACCACAAGAGTTCTAAAAACTGTTTTCACTTCCACCTCTGATTCTAGGCAACAACCAAGATTTATGTCTAAATGCAGATGTCATGTCACAAGAAATAAAAACTACAAATTGGCACAGCATGCTCTCCCATAGCAAACATCTGGATTACTGACCTTGCAATCCCCTCCACACAAAAAAAACAACTTTTTTTTTTCTTTTTCCAACCTGCACTGAGACACAGACGTTAAAGGGACACTGAACACATATTTTTTCTTTCGTGATTTAGATAGAGCATGCAATTTTAAGCAACTTTCTAATTTACTCCTACTATCACATTTTCTTCGTTCCTTTGCTATTTTTATTTGAAAAAGAAGGCATCTAAGCTTTTTTCTTGGTTCAGACTCTGGACAGCTCTTTTTTATTGGTGGATGAATTTATCCACCAATCAGCAAGGACAACCCAGGTTGTTCACCAAAAATGGGCCGGCATCTAAACTTACATTCTTGCATTTCAAATAAAGATATCAAGAGAATAAAGAAAATTTGATAATAGGAGTAAATTAGAAAGTTGCTTAAAATTTCATGCTCTTTCTGAATCACGAAATAAAAAAAAATTGGGTTCAGTGTCCCTTTAAAGTATCCTTCCACTCAGTTGCATTGACTCTGCTCTTATATAAACCATTTGTCCATGCATCAAAGAGAGAAGACAAATAACATTTGGGAACTGCATGGAAAGTACCCAATCATAAGGACACCCTTCACATCCACCTGCTGTATTTCAGCAGTATGTGCAGCTGGGAATGGGAGGGACCTTGGATGATCAAACTCTTTGCAGTCCAGCTAATTGCTCTCTAAAGAGATGGGAAGTATTTCCTCCCAGATAAACATGTGTCCAGATGTCATGGGGAAAAGATGTTACAGATGTACATTAAATTACCATGCAAAGACAGTTTTCTTTTTCTTTTTTTTTTTTGTCCTCTTCGGGCCTCTGATACAGAGCATTTACATATTTTACTAGGTCAAGATGCTTCCAGTAGATGAGACTATGCAATGATAAGCAACCCCTTTTTATAATATTCCCTATTGCAGAATATCAGTGTGTTTGAGTGATTGGGAATACAAATACTAACTTAATATACTGATTTGTAAATGATTCTGTAAAATATAGTAGAAACAGCTTCTTGTTGAATTTTTTAAAACATTGGGTTGGGTCCCATATTTACGTTTTATTTTAGATTATATCAATACTCATTTTTATGCAATCAATTTGAATTAAAAATATATATGATAATTTAAAATATACATTTAAATCTATATTTAAAAATCTACATTTTTGTCTTGTACTAAACTGCACATATAATGTATTTAAAGCATTAATATTACTTTAAATATTTTTGAATATTTATATCAGTTATTTTGAAACAAAATGGATCCAATAAAGTACACATTAAAATATGCAAGTCTTCGAAAATATCTAAAATAATGAAAGCCAACTATGTTTATGCACATGACTTATTCTTTGTTGAAAAAGTATTCACTAAAGTGTTCCACTGACAAAATAATATACTGCATTTACATTTTTTTATTTTTATATTAAATAAAGCCCAGGGATAGCATCATAATTGTATATTTTCCTTTCATTATAGGGAAAGCTTTTTATTTAGGATACATGTCTTACTGCAAATCTATATTTTAAATAAGAATGCTATGTATTACACATATATGATGTCATACACAAAAATGGGTACAATATACTATACCTTGAAAGTTTTCCCATTATTGTTTGTGGAGAATTTTCTGTGAACGTAAAGATATCAGAGCACATGTGCTTTTCAATAGAGCAGCTCACCTGCAACGCATTGGGAAAAGAGCCTGTGCTAGAAGCCAGGTCCGTTCTCTTTCTTGTCCTGTTTCATAAGAGTGATAATCCAGGACTTTCATAGGCAGCTGTCCTGAAGTATCTATGATGACAGCAACTGGCTGGAGAGCTGTCAGTATAAAAAGATATACTAAACTTCATAAAGAACAGCAATGTACAACAGTGGATCTGAAAGAGCCCCATATTGCTAGAGTCACAAACATTTCTGCGTCGTATCCCATCGTTTGGGGAAATATTTCCAAAGAAACAAAATAAATCACATATTTGATCAATGCTTTTTTTGTAATTGTTCACTAAATCTCTTTGAAGATCAGCTTGTTCTTTTGGTATTTATTTTCAATCCAGTTTTCAATAAGAAGTTCCAAATGTTATGAGCTGTGTTATCAAAAAAAGATAGGTAAAGAGTCCCAGTTGTAATTAATCTCTGTGAACTAATGTGCGATTAAGCAATAAACGCAGGGTAGAAATAACTCTCATTGCATGATATTTCTACTTTTTACAAAAACACAGAGGTAATGATCAACTTATTCCTGGTAGAGACAAGTAAATAGATAAGTATTTTGTTCTTTCCTGACATCATGGCTAAACAAACTGCCTTCATATGACAGAAATTAGTATGCTCAGCAAGCACAAGGATATGATGGAATACAATTTGACATTTTTTTGTTGTAATATTGTCAGAATAAGGTCTAATCAGACATTGGCAACATTTTCAATAAATGTTATATAACTATTATAGTAATTTCAATTAAATTAGCAAATGTAGATAATATATATTAAAGTTTTAGCACGCTTCTTCCGATATATTTCTGCCATTTTTCACTATGTATATACATTGTATCAGTACACAAATAACTCCTGTCAGCTTAGAGCGCAATAAGAAATCTTTTACTCCTGTCGGTTTAGAGTGCATGAAGAACATAGGAATTTGCATGTGCGTTATCTTGACAGGGGGCGTTATGTCTTTATTTGTAGTACTTAAAGAGATAGTCCAGCTTAAATTTTTTTATTTATTATTTTTATAGAACTCAGAAATTAATTTTACATGAGATATTTATCATACAAATTAGTGAAACATAAAATCATTTTTTAACATTAAATTCCATTTTCAAGTCCTCACTCCTCAAAAGATTACGAGTTTTTTCTCTAAACAGGGTGCGAAACTAACGCCAAAAAAAAGTTGCTTTATTTCACTCTCCATAGCGCTGCCATTACGAGTTACTGAAAAGTTTCCTTGTGCGTGCGATATGGTGGCGTTAAGCTCCATACCGTGCAAAATCCAAGGGCTGCTTTGACGTGCTCGTGCACTCTTTCCTCCATACACATCAATGGGGAGAGAGTGTTGGAAAAAAAAATCTAACACCTGCGATAGCGGAATGGAGATCGCCGTAACGCAACCACATTGATGTCTATGAGGAAAAAAAAATTAAGTTTAAACCTAGCATAAACACCCCTAATCCGCCGCTCCCGACATCACTGACACCTAAATAAAGTTATTAACCCCTATTTTGCCGCTCCCCGACATCGACAACACTATAATAAAGTTATTAACCCCTAAACCTTCGGCCTCCCACATCGCCGCCACTAAATAAACCTATTAACCCCTAAATCTCCGGCCTCCTACATCACCGCTACTAAATAAACCTATTAAACCCTAAACCGCCGCCCCCCCCCACATATCTGCAACTAAATAAACCTATTAACCACTAAACCTCCGGCATCCCACATCTATGCAACTAAATAAACCTATTAACCCCTAAACCGCCGGCCCCGCACATTGCAAAACTATTAACCCCTAAACCTAACACCCCCCCTAACTTTATATAATATAACTATCTTTAAATAAATAAAAACTTACCTGGGAAATAAAATAAACCTACCATTAATCTATAAATTAATCTAACCTTACAATTCTAATAAATAAAAAAATACTACCAATTAAAAAATATAAATTACAAATTTAATAAACACTACAAGAAAAATTAAAAAATATAAAATTGCAAAAAATAATAAGCACTAAATTACAAAAAAATAAAAAAACACTAACCTTACAAAAAATAATAAATGAAATTATCAAAAAAAACAAACAATTACACCTAATCTAATAGCCCTATAAAAATAAAAAAGCCCCCCAAAATAAAAACACCCCTAGCCTACAATAAACTACAAATTGCCTTAAAAGGGTCTTATGTAAGGCATTGCCCTAAGCTAAAGAGCTCTTTTACCTGTAAAAAATACAAAGTCCCCCCAAAAGTAAAACCCACCACCCAACCAACCCCCCAATATAAAAAACCCTAAAGGGGCATTTGTTTGGGCATTGCCCTTAAAAGGGCATTCAGCTCTTTTTCATTGCCCTTAAAAGGGCTTTTAGCTCTTTTTCAAATTGCCCAAACCCTAATCTGAAAAAAAAACACCCCAAAAAATAAAAAAAATACCTAACACTAACCCCAGCATATCTACTCACAGTTCCTGAAGTCCGTACATCCATCTCCATCCAGGCAGCGAGAAGTCTTCATCCAGGCGGCGACATCTTCATCCATCGCGGGGGCGTCTTCTATCTTCATCCCGGCGGTGCGGAGCAGAGCGGAGCGGCGAAGACATCCAGCACAGAGCGTCTTCTTCATACGGTCCCCGCCGTACACTGAAGCTTCAATGCAAGGTAGCTATTTCAAAATGGCGTACCTTGCATTTCTATTGGCTGATTTGATTCTTCAAATTCAAATAAGCCAATAGGATGAGCACTTCTGAAATCCTATTGGCTGATTTGAATTTGAAGAATTTAAACATGAAATCCTATTGGCTGATTTGAACAGCCAATAGGATTTCAGTAGCTCTCATCCTATTTTATTTTTCGTAATTTATTTTTATTTTTTTATTTTTTTTAGTGTAAGGTTTTTTAAAATTTGTAATTTAGATTTTTTAATTAGTATTATTTTTGTATTTTAATAGAATATTAAAATTAGGTTAATTTATAGTTTAATGTTAGGTTTATTTTTATTTCACAGGTAAGTTTTTATTTATTTAAATACAATTATATTCTAATTTTAAATAAGTTACGGGGTGTTAGGTTTAGAAGTTAATAGTTGAATTTAGTGTTTTGCGATGTGGGGGGCCGGCGGTTTAGAGGTTAATAGGTTTATTTAGTTGCGGAGATGTGGGAGGCTGGAGGTTTAGGGGTTAATTGGTTTATATAGTGGCGGCAGTGTTGGAGGCAAAGGTTTAGGGGTTAATAGGTTTATTTAGTGGTGGCAATGTGGGAGGCCGGAGGTTTAGGGGTTAATAACGTTATTATAGTGTTGGTGATGTCTGGGGAGCGGCGGCATAGGGGTTGATAACTTTATTATAGTGTCAGCGATGTCGGGGAGCGGCGGAATAGGGGTTAATAACTTTATTTAATAGTCGCGATGTGGGTGGGCGGCGGATTAGGGGTTAATAAGTTTAATAGTGTTTGCGATGCAGGAGGACGGCGGTTTAGGGGTTAATAGGTAGTTTATGGGTGTTAGTGTACTTAGTAACATTTTAGTTATGAATTTTGTTAAACATTTTTGTTACACAAAATCCATAACTACTGCTCTCAGATGGCGGTATGGATCGTGTCGGTATAGGCTGTAACACAAGCAATTTAGCCTCACTGCACAACCTGTAAAACCAGCGCAATGAATATCCCACGCAAAAACGTAATTCTTTTTAAGTGTGGAATGGATGTTGCATTACAGGCTAAAATGCTTGCAGTATAGCTATACCGACACGACTTGTAATATGCGATCCTGGCCATTACACTGCAATTGCGATTTTTTCTGCGTTAAAGGCTGTAATGCAAAACTCGTAATTTACCTAATAGTTTATTTCCTAAGATATGGAGAGTCCATGACGTCATTCCAATTAATAGTGGGATATTAACTCTTGGCCAGCAGGAGGAGGCAAAGAGCACCACAGCAAAGCTGTTAAGTGTCACTTCCCTTACCCATAACCCCTAGTCATTCACTTTGCCTCTGTCAATGGAGGAGGTGAAATTTGGTGTCTGAAGATATTGATTCCATTTTTTGGGTACTTTTCCCTGCAAGCAAGGATTTGGGTTTAGATGTGTCAACGTCAATCTCTTGAGTAAGAGTAGTGGTGGCTTTTAAGCAGTTTGAAAGTAGTGAAGTGGTCCTTGCTCAGATTTCTAACATATTTGCTGCCCTTGGTATAGAAAGCCAGAGTTGGTTACTCTGTTCTTTCTTTTTCTACAGGTCTCTGTAAGGAGTATGTGTCCTTTCACGCCTTGTGCTGGATTTGCAGGTAAGTGCTTTTGTCTTCTAGGTCTTGGAGACTTGCACTTAAGAGGATTTCTCTGCATTATTTATTGGGGACATGCTAAATCCTTAGTAGAGGATTTTATTTAGGCAGTGTGCAGGCACATAAAACGTGTGTGACAGGAGACTTTGGGGTTAATCTTCCTTTATGGGTATTAAGGAGTTAATTTAAAATCTGTGGCTCATTTTATTTATTAAGACTCTGTGTGGTTCTTATTTGGACGTGTGTCAAGGTTTCAGAGTGCAAACGACAGACTTAGGACTGAATGTGTCAGTTTACTGTTCGGTCTTAAACGACTTCTGAAATGCCTGCTTTTACTTTGATGCTCAGTTTCATTTTCAGTCGGTCACATGACTCCCTCTCTTCCGTTCTCAGATCTGATCGGCTGTGTTAGTCAAATCTGTTAGTCTTCCCTGTGAGACCGGCAGGTTTATTCTGGCAAAATGGTTTGTACTCCGGAGGGGCAGGTAGGGCACCTCAGTCTGCTGAGGTGTTGAGGTCCTTAAATAGGGGTATGTTTTTGAGCGCAAATTTGCTCTGAGTAAATTTAAATTGAAAGTGACAGTGTCAATTCTAAAAAAATATTTATTTTTACTTGTCATTCCTGTATCTCTGGAAATATTTTAAGCTGAGGACATGGAGCAGGAGTCTGTTCTTATGGACAAATGTGTATTGTGTCTTGAGACCCAAATTGTGTTACCCATGCAATTTTGTTCCTCATGTCTAGATAAAACATTGAAATGTAAAGATACATTTCTTGTTTCTGAGCCTAATGTCTCTCAGGATAATGCTGCAATGCCACAGCTTTCTCCTCAAACGTCCCAAGCCTCAATGGCGTCACATACAGTGCCTTGCAGTTCCTCTCAGCCTTCTGGAGGAGTTTATTTGCCATCAGATTTTGCTGCACAGTTATCCTCTGTGGTATCTGTGGCATTATCTGCTTTTCCTATGTTCGGAAAACGCAAGAGGAAATCTAAACATTTGTCAGATCGTAAGGTGTCTGTCCCATCTGCTGCCGTCAAGGTGGACCCTCATCATAAGTATAATTCCTTTGATGCTGAAGAAGTAAACTTCAGATTTAAGCTTAAACTCCTTTGTTTACTGTTAAAGGAGGTACTGGCTACTTTTCACAACTCTGTCTCTCCTGTTGCTGTCAACCCTAAGAAATCTAGTAAGCTTAACAAATACTATGATGTTCCTTCCTCTGTGTAAGTGTTTCCTGTTCCAGACTGTGTGACAGAGATTATTACACAGGAATGGGAGAAGCCAGGGATACCTTTTTCCCCGTCTCCCAACTTTAAAAAGATGTTTCCTGTTGCGCACGGGGCCTAAGGTAGAAGGGGCTATTTATACTCTGGCTAAGAGAACTACGATCCCTATTGAGGATAGCTTTTCCTTTAAGGACCCCATGGACATAAAGCTGGAGGCTTATCTAAAGAAAATGTTTGTTCCTCAGGGGCTTCAATGGCAACCTGCAATTTGTATTGCCACAGTAGCAAGTGCAGCACATTATTGGTGCGATGCCTTATCAGAACTAATTTTAGAGGATACTCCATTGGAGGAGATCCAGGATAGGATAAAGGCTCTCAAACTAGCCAATTTCCTTATCTCTGATGTTAACATGCAAGTCATTAGACTGGGAGCCAAGATGTCGGGCTTCACTGTCCTAGCCCGCAGGGCTCTGCTCTGTGGCTAAAATCATGGTCTGCTGATGTTACCTTCAAGTCCAAGCTTCTTTCGCTTTCTTACAAGGGTAAGACCCTGTTTGGTCCTGGTCTGGTGGAGATAATTTCTGAAATTACGGGTGGAAAGTGGTCCTTTCTACCACAAGACAAGAAGAATAGACCTAAAGGACATCAAAGTAATTTTCGTTCTTTTTGTAACTTCAAGGGTCAAAAATCTTCCTCTCCTTCCTCCAAGCAGGAGCAGTCCAAGTCTTCTTAGAAACCCAATCAGTCTTGGAATAAGGGAAAGAAATCAAAGAAGCCCTCTGCTGAGACTAAGTCAGCATGAAGGGTCTACACCTGGTCCGGGATTGCCCCCTACTCACTGGTGACCAATTGGCCACTAGCAGGGGCTGTCAATCATCCAGATGGTATTGGATTGGCATGACCCTGAATCGATGGGCCTCCAAAGCAGCATCTGGAGCCCTTTTTGTCATAGAAATACTAACATTCTCCCTGAATCATGGGTTTTGAGCATTGTCGATATCCTTAACCCATGGCTGGGTTAGGCCCTTTTGTTATTTTGGTTTCAGTTTAGTTTATAAGAGTCCCATGAATTTTCTTTGGTGGGGAAAATATGACCTCCCATGTGCTTTTTTAAGTATTGGAGGTGCTGAGGGAAACAAAAGGGCTTTAAGGATGCTATTATATCCCCTGAACCCCCTTAGCATGTAAGCCTAAGAGTCCAGCTGTTTGTAGATCATCTTCTTAAGAGCTGACTACAACAGTGTGACTCTTGACAGGGCCCTCTACCTGATTGATCCCTATAAATGTTTTGTACTGCGCCTTTGTTTATAGCGCTGCGGAATCTGTTGGCGCTCTACAAATAACCGATAATAATTATAAGAAAAATAATAATAGGAGCCTCAGCATTCATTTTTATTAAGATGTCTGATTCTTTTTTACTTTTTTATGCAAAGGTCTGTTGGGCAAATAGTTTCAGTTACATAAGTTTATTGCTTACTTATTAGGTCCTGATCATATAGGAATCCAAAATATGGCCCCAGAGCCTGCAAATCTGCCATTAAATTGCATTCACATTTATGTTTATTTTGCTAATTAATGGGATTTTTTTATTCCTACATACAGTACATGAGATATTATGGGGATGATCACAATCATTTAGAAGAGTTTAAAATTATTTATCTACAAAAATCCCATTATCCTTTAAAGGTGAATTTTGTAGAAAAATCACTAGATAAACGTTTATATTGTGATAGACCCCTATGTTTATGGGTAGACTTGATGGGCCTTTTTGGTTCTTATCTAACGTCAAATTCTATGTTTCCATGTTAGGCACGGATACAGCAGAGGGGTTAATGTGCTCTACATAGCTTGCCTTTCAGCTAGAGTTTGATCTGCTTGATTGGGAGAGAGTCCAAGGCATTCTGCCAGCTGGGTGTCACTTACCAGTTACTGTCAGGATCACTGACCCCCTGCATTGCTTCATAACTGCTTTGTGAGGAGTTCTCTCTACCAGACTTGTACAAGGTAACTGAGGCATTTAGTCTTCAGTTTTGTTGCCCAAAGTCATGACAAACATTACTCATTTTCACCTGCCATTGAAAACTTATGATGCCACTAAAAATAGCAAGTAATACATTAACATTGGATTTATATTCATGGGCTTTCCAAGTCAAAGAAAGTATTTGTATCTATGTTTAAAAACCTGTTTAATTGATATTGGACTGAGCTGAAATTAATATTATGAAGAAAAAAAAAACCACTCTAGAAAGGCAAGACAAAGGGTAGTGATGGTGGTGATATTTATATGTTATCAGACTTACAATGGACACTGTTTTTGTTGACACAAGTGCTAATACCAGTGTGTGGTATGGAGTTGTTCCACTAATATTTTATAAATCCATACAGACATATATATTTTTCCCAGTTTCAAATGACTTGCATGTACACTAGAACACATTTGTTATTTAAAAAGCACCATGGTACCCAAAATGTTCTTTCTGCCTCAGAGCCATTTTGTAGACCTTGAGTCCTAGGTCGGAAAGGCCTCTACTGAACATAATGTTTATTTGAAGAGAAACATTCTAGTGTAAAAATAAAATGCAGCCATTCCTACTGATTTTGTAAACTTTTTATTCTTTCTACATTGTGTGCACAGCAGCTAAAGATTGTTGTTTCTTCAAACCAAGCCTTATAGAGCCGCTTACTTTGGGGATCTTTTCACCTTCGGATATCTTATAGGAACGCTACAGCCTGGATTGCGCTACAGATCATGTGACCGCTTCCCTTCCGGGGTTTGTTGTTTGCCTGCTTACTTATATTGGAGGCGAATATTCACATCGGCATGAGACCTGCATTAATGGGCACCATTGTCACGAGCAGTGGGTCAACGGTTTGTAACACACTGAATACCTTATTACTTAAAGGGACATTAAACCCAAACATTTTCTTTCATGATTCAGATAGAGAATACATTTTTAAAAACGTTTCCAATTTACTTCTGTAATCAAATTTGCTTTGTTCTGGAGCACTACATGACAGAAAATAGTGCTGCCATCTAGTGCTCTTGCTAATGTATAAAATTGTTGCAAAACTGCTGCCATATAGTGCTGCAGACACGTGCACACGTCTGAGCTTACATACTTGCTTTTCAACAAAGGACAACATTAAAACGAAGAAAATGTGATAATACATGTAAATTGAAAGTTGTTTAGAATTGTACGTTCTATTTGAATCATGAAATTTTGAGTTTTATATATCTTCAACTACTTTACAGTCAGAGCTGAGTTGTTTTTACCTTTTCTTACTTGGGGATAGCAGTCGATATTATATATATATATGGAGGTATTTTGATATACAGTACTTTACGACTTAGTGCACAAACTGTTTATTATTCTGGATATCCTGCAACACGAGTCACCATTAACTTAGTACACTTTGGTATTCTGGTCTTACACAGACATTGTTCAGATGTCAGACATTGAATTATACAAATAAAATGCTTTGTTTATTTTTATTAACCCCTTAAGGACCAGCACCCTTACGACGCTGGCGCTGCAGTCCTGGGCTTCTCTCCGCCGCGATCTCGCTAAAAATAGCAATATTGCACTATTTCTGCATGCCCCACGAGTGGGGGAACTGCAGAGAATTGTGGGGTGGGGGAGGGAAGAGAACTGTTTGAGAGGGGTCAGGGAGGGATCAGGGGGTGTGTCAGGTGGGAGGCTGATCTCTACACTAAAGCTAAAATTAACCCTACAAGCTACCTAATTAACTCCTTTACTGTTTGGCATAATACAAGTGTGGTGCGCAGCTGCATTTAGCGGCCTTCTAATTCCTAAAAAGCAATGCCAAAGCCATATATGTCTGATATTTCTGAACAAAGGGGATCCCAGAGAAGCATTTACAACCATTTGTGCCATGATTGCACAAGCTGTTTGTAAATAATTTCAGTGAGAAACCTAAAATTGTGAAAAATTGAACATTTTTTTTTATTTGATCGCATTTGGTGGTGAAATGGTGGCATGAAATATACCAAAATGGGCCTAGATTAATACTTTGGATTGTCTACTAAAAATAATATATAGTTTTGATAGGTAAATATAAAAAAAATGGCTCTATTTCAGTTATGTAGTGATGGCAAAACTGATAGAAATGCTCTGGTCTTTTGGGGAAGTTTTTGTCTGAAATGCCCGGTCCTTTATGCATTTAACCCCTTAAGTAGTTAAATGGAAAGTAAAGTAAAAATTAAACTACCAGGATTCAGAGCATGCTATTTTAGACAACTTTCCAGTTTAATTTGATAAAATGTGCTTTGTTGTCTTGATATTCTCTGTTGAGTAGCTTTACCTAGGTATGCTTAAGAGCAGCAAGGCATTACTTGGAGTCAACAAGTGACTGGTAGCTGCACATGTACTCCTCTTGTCATTGGCTCACCCATTGTGTTCATCTAGCTCCCAGTAGTGCATTGCTGCTCTTGAAGTTTACTCTTTAACAAAGGTCACAGAAGAACAAAATAAACAAGGGTATTTATTTAAGAATAAAAAAAAATAGAGCATTTTATTTTTCATACTTTAATGGCCATTTAAATTAACTATAATCTAAAGATCATGAGATGAACATTAATTAAACAATCAAACTCTGTAGCTCAAAACTACTTTACCAGATCTCAACCAAAAACAACTACACAAAAAAAATATTGAAATGTTGTACAAGATATATGACTTAGATGTCCTGGTGAGACACTCACTCAACCAAAATGTGAATCCTACCCCCATACTTCCATTTATTTTAGTAAGGGAACTAGCTCAAACTAAATTTAGCTTTAGTTCCTAACAGGGCCAATTAAAACATGCACCTGGCACGGAGTAGTAGAAATAGCTTTATGTGGGAAGCACAGTACAGCTTTACTGATCTGGTGCAATATGACCTCTAAGCTCCTTATCATGCCCCACTCATAAAACACATATGACCCCAGTGCTGAGATCAGGACAACATTAAGGGATTTATATCATTCCAGTTTCTTTATTGGAATAAATTAATTCTAAAATTAGAATACCCAATTATTGTGTAATTTTTTTTAGTAAGGTTGTAAACTTCACTACTACGGTGCTTGCAAAAACCCTGTAAATGGTTTTCCAGTCCATGTGAAAGCACTTTTTTAGGCAACTTTTTAAAATTTGTTTTTACTATGCTATTTCAACAGCCATGACCTCAAGACAAATCTATTTCACCTTTTGTATAGAATGACTTTGCTTGTTTTTGTTATTAAATCTTTTGTGCAGGTTCTGTTCATATGTTACTAAACACAATTATTCACTGGTTTAATGAAAATTAAAAAGAACAAAATTTATGCTTACCTGATAAATTTATTTCTCTTGTGGTGTATCCAGTCCACGGATTCATCCATTACTTGTGGAATATTCTCCTTCCCAACAGGAAGCTGCAAGAGAATCACCCACAGCAGAGCTGTCTATATAGCTCCTCCCCTAACTGCCACCTCCAGTCATTCGACCGAAGACAAGCAAGAGAAAGGAGAAACTATAGGGTGCATTGGTGACTGTAGTTTAAAAATAAAAAACACCTGCCTTAAAATGACAGGGCGGGCCATGGACTGGATACACCACAAGAGAAATAAATTTATCAGGTAAGCATAAATTTTGTTTTCTCTTGTAAGGTGTATCCAGTCCACGGATTCATCCATTACTTGTGGGATACCAATACCAAAGCTATAGGACACGGATGAAGGGAGGGACAAGGCAGGCGCTTAAACGAAAGGCACCACTGCCTGTAAGACCTTTCTCCCAAAAATAGCCTCCGAAGAAGCAAAAGTATCAAATTTGTAGAATTTAGAAAAAGTTTGAAGCGAAGACCAAGTTGCCGCCTTACAAATCTGTTCAACAGAAGCCTCATTTTTAAAAGCCCATGTGGAAGCCACCGCTCTAGTGGAATGAGCTGTAATTCTTTCAGGAGGCTGCTGGCCAGCAGTCTCATAAACTAAGCGGATTATACTTCTTAACCAAAAAGAAAGAGAAGTTGCTGAAGCCTTTTTGCCTCTTCTCTGTCCAGAGTAAAAAACAAACAATGCCGATGTTTGAAGAAAATCCTTAGTAGCTGTAAATAAAATTTTAAAGCACAAACCACGTCAAGATTATGTAATAGACGTTCCTTCTTTGAAGAAGGATTAGGACACAGTGACGGAACAACAATCTCCTGATTGATATTTTTATTAGATACCACCTTAGGAAGAAAACCAGGTTTGGTACGCAACACTACCTTATCTGCATGGAAGATCATATAAGGGGAATCATACTGTAAGGCAGATAACTCTGAAACTCTTCGAGCCGAAGAAATAGCTACCAAAAACAGAACTTTCCAAGATAAAAGCTTGATATCTATGGAATGCAGAGGTTCAAACGGAGCCCCTTGAAGAACCTTAAGAACTAAATTTAAACTCCATGGCGGAGCAACAGGTTTAAACACAGGCTTGATTCTAACTAAAGCCTGACAAAACGCCTGAACGTCTGGAACATCCGCCAGACGCTTGTGCAAAAGAATAGACAGAGCAGAAATCTGTCCCTTTAAGGAACTAGCTGACAATCCCTTCTCCAATCCCTCTTGGAGAAAAGATAATATCCTGGGAATCCTGACTTTACTCCATGAGTAACCCTTGGATTCACACCAATGAAGATATTTACACCATATCTTATGATAGATTTTCCTGGTGACAGGCTTTCGAGCCTGAATTAAGGTATCAATGACTGACTCGGAGAAACCACGTTTTGATAAAATCAAGCGTTCAATCTCCAAGCAGTCAGACTCAGAGAAATTATATTTGGATGGTTGAAAGGACCATGAAGTAGAAGGTCCTGTCTCAGCGGCAGTGTCCATGGTGGAAGGGATGACATGTCCACCAGATCTGCATACCAAGTCCTGCGTGGCCACGCAGGTGCTATCAAAATCACTGAAGCTCTCTCCTGCTTGATCTTGGCAATCAGACGAGGGAGCAGAGGAAACGGTGGAAACACATAAGCCAGGTTGAAGGACCAAGGCGCTGCTAGAGTATCTATCAGCGCTGCCTTGGGATCCCTGGACCTGGATCCGTAACAAGGAAGCTTGGCGTTCTGACGAGACGCCATGAGATCCAGTTCTGGTTTGCCCCAATGTTGAATCAACTGTGCAAACACCTCCGGATGGAGTTCCCACTCCCCCGAATGAAAAGTCTGTCGACTTAGAAAATCCGCCTCCCAGTTCTCTACTCCTGGGATATGGATAGCTGATAGATGGCAAGAGTGAACCTCTGCCCATAGGATAATTCTTGAAACCTCCAACATTGCTAGGGAACTCCTTGTTCCCCCTTGATGGTTGATGTAGGCTACAGTCGTGATATTGTCCGACTGAAATCTGATGAACCTGACCGCAGCAAGCTGAGGCCAAGCCTGAAGAGCATTGAATATCGCTTTTAGTTCCAGAATGTTTAACGGAAGGAGTGCCTCCTGCTGAGTCCTCGAGCCCTGAGCCTTCAGGGAGTTCCAGACTGTACCCCAGCCCAGAAGGCTGGCATCTGTCGTTACTATTGTCCAATCTGGCCTGCAGAAGGTCATACCCTTGGACAGATGGACCCAAGATAGCCACCAGAGAAGAGAATCCCTGGTCTCTTGATCCAGATTTAGTAGAGTGGACAAATCTGTGTAATCCCCATTCCACTGACTGATCATGCAGAGTTGCAGTGGTCTGAGATGTAGGCGGGCAAACGGCACTATGTCCATTGCTGCTACCATTAAGCCGATTACTTCCATACACTGAGCCACTGAAGGGCGAGAAGTAGAATAAAGAACACGGCAGGAATTTAGAAGTTTTGACAACCTGGCCTCTGTCAGGTAAATTTTCATTTCTACAGAATCTATCAGAGTTCCTAGGAAGGAAACTCTTGTGAGAGGGGATAGAGAACTCTTTTCTTCGTTCACTTTCCACCCATGAGACCTCAGGAATGCCAGCACAATGTCCGTATGGGACCTGGCGATTTGAAAATTCGACGCCTGTATCAGAATGTCATCTAGGTAAGGGGCTACTGCTATACCCCGCGGCCTTAGGACCGCTAGGAGTGACCCTAGAACCTTCATAAAGATTCTTGGTGCCTTAGCTAACCCAAAGGGAAGAGCCACAAACTGGTAATGCCTGTCTAGGAAGGCGAACCTGAGAAACCGATGATGATCTCTGTGTATCGGAATGTGAAGATAAGCATCCTTTAAGTCCACGGTAGTCATATATTGACCCTCCTGGATCATAGGTAGGATGGTTCTAATAGTCTCCATCTTGAAGGATGGGACCCTGAGAAATTTTTTAGGATCTTGAGATCTAGGATTGGTCTGAAAGTTCCCTCTTTCTTTGGAACTACAAACAGATTTAAATAGAAGCCTTGCCCCTGTTCCTCCTTTGGAACTGGGTGGATCACTCCCATAACTAGGAGGTCTTGAACACAATGTAAGAATGCCTCTCTCTTTATCTACAGAAAACACAAAATGGGTACAAACTTCTTTACACCAGTCTAATACCTGCACACATCAAAAGAAAGAAATGCACTCTGAAAGCAATTCTAAACAAGAAATTTAAAGAAAGATGGATGTGGCGCTAGTGGATAAGCACGGTATCTCAGATAAATAAAGGATTTGACTAAATGCATAAGACTAAATTAAAAATACTAGTAGCAATACACATAAATAATAAGATTTAATACACATAAATACTATGATATAATACACCAAACAATTCACACATAGAATACTAATCGCAATAAATATAAATCCTATACCACCGGTGGTTTAAAAACCTGAGACCGACCGGGACACCTACTTGGATTTGACACTGGTTGACGTTGTACCGAGCAGAGAAGCCTTGTCCTGAAGGTGGTCGCACTCTCAAGGTAATTGACACCCCTATCCCAGATCCAGCAGCACCTTACAAAACTTGTCTTACAAAACTTGTATCACTGACATGATTAACAAGTGGAGATTGTAACTTTACCAAGTGTTTTTTGATTCCTGCATTGCCTCAAACATATGAATATCTGATCAAACTTTGCACAGATTTTAAACGATTGGATTATCCTTGCACTTGGATTTTATACTACCCCATTTTTTAATATTATCCTTTTTAAACCACCGGTGGTATAGGATTTATATTTATTGCGATTAGTATTCTATGTGTGAATTGTTTGGTGTATTATAATATAGTATTTATGTGTATTAAATCTTATTATTT
Organism: Bombina bombina; assembly: GCF_027579735.1. Lineage (NCBI taxonomy): Eukaryota > Metazoa > Chordata > Amphibia > Anura > Bombinatoridae > Bombina > Bombina bombina. The sequence continues at coordinate 1,424,744,923 of NC_069499.1, read as the reverse complement.
ATGTGTATTGCTACTAGTATTTTTAATTTAGTCTTATGCATTTAGTCAAATCCTTTATTTATCTGAGATACCGTGCTTATCCACTAGCGCCACATCCATCTTTCTTTATACCTCTCTCTTTATCTGGTTTGCAGATAATTGTGAGAGATGAAATCTCCCTTTTGGGGAAGAAGCTTTGAAGTCCAGAAGATATCCCTGGGACACAATTTCCAACGCCCAGGGATCCTGGACATCTCTTGCCCAAGCCTGGGCGAAGAGAGAAAGTCTGCCCCCTACTAGATCCATTTCCGGATTGGGGGCTGATCTTTCATGCTGTCTTAGAGGCAGCAGCAGGTTTTTTGGCCTGCTTTCCTTTGTTCCAAGCCTGGTTAGGTCTCCAGACTGGCTTGGACTGGGCAAAATTTCCCTCTTGTTTTGTATTAGAGGAAGTTGAAGCTGCGCCACTCTTGAAATTTCGAAAGGAACGAAAATTAGTCTGTTTGGTCCTTAATTTGTTGGACCTATTCTGAGGAAGGGCGTGACCTTTTCCTCCAGTAATATCAGAAATGATCTCCTTCAGTCCAGGCCCGCATAGGGTCTACCCCTTGAATGGAATATTGAGAATCTTATACTTTGAATTAACGTCAGCTGACCAGGATTTAAGCCATAACGCCTTACGTGCCTGAATAGCAAAACCTGAGTTCTTAGCCGTTAGCTTGGTTAAATAAACAACAGCGTCAGAAACAAATGAATTGGCTAGCTTAAGAGCTTTAAGCTTGTCAAGGATATCATCCAATGGGGTTTCTACCTGTAGAGCCTCTTCTAGAGACTCAAACCAGAAGGCCGCAGCAGCAGTGACAGGGGCAATGCATGCAATGGGCTGGAGAATAAAACCTTGTTGAATAAAAATTTTCTTAAGGTAACCCTCTAATTTTTTGTCCATTGGATCTAGAAAAGCACAACTGTCCTCGACGGGGATAGTTGTACGCTTCGCTAGGGTAGAGACTGCTCCTTCCACCTTAGGGACCGTTTGCCACAAGTCCCGTGTAGCGGCATCTATAGGAAACATCTTTTTAAAAACAGGAGGGGGAGAGAACGGTACACCTGGTCTATCTCATTCCTTAGTAATAATTTCTGAAAACCTCTTAGGTATTGGAAAAACATCAGTGTAAACAGGCACTGCATAGTATTTATCCAATTTACACAATTTCTCTGGGACTACAATGGCGTCACAGTCATCCAGAGTTGCTAAAACGTCCCTGAGCAACATGCGGAGGTTTTCAAGCTTAAATTTAAATGTAGACATATCAGAATCAGGTTGAAGTGTCTTCCCTGAGTCAGAAAAATCACCCACAGATAGAAGCTCTCCTTCTTCTGCTTCTGCACATTGTGAGGGTATATCAGACATAGCTACTAAAGCATCAGAGAGCTCTGTATTTGTTCTACCCCCAGAGCTGTCTCGCTTTCCTTGTAACCCTGGCAGTTTGGACAATACTTCTGTAAGAGTATGATTCATAACTGCCGCCATGTCTTGTAAAGTATACGCAATGGGCGCGCTAGATGTACTTGGCGTCCCTTGAGCGGGAGTTATAGGCTCTGACACGTGGGGAGAGTTAGTCGGCATAACTTCCCCCTTGTCAATTTCCTCTGGTGATAAATCTTTTAAAGCCAGAATATGGTCTTTATAACTTATAGTAAGATCAGTACATTTGGTACACATTCTAAGAGGGGGTTCCACAATCGCTTCTAAACATAATGAACAAGGAGTTTCCTCTATGTCAGACATGTTTAACAGACTAGTAATGAAACCAGCAAGCTTGGAAAACACTTTAATTAATGTGAAAAAGCAGAATATAAAAAAACGGTACTGTGCCTATAAGGGAAAAAAAAACAAACACAAAAACTGCAAAACAGTGAAAAAAAGCAGTTAACTTTATGAAATTTTTACAGTGTGTATAACAGACTAAAATAGCATTGCACCCACTTGCAAATGGATGATTAACCCCTCAGGCTCAAAAATGAAGCAAAAAAACTGTAAAACCGTTATAACAGTCAAGCAAATTGCCACAGCTCTACTGTGGCTCCTACCTTCCCATAAAACGTCTTTTGTAGGCACAAAAACCCCTACTGAGGTCCAATATGTCAGGGGACTCCTTCAGGAAGCTGGATGTCTCAGAATGTAAAAACAACTGCGCAATTAGAGCGCAAAAATAGGCCCCTCCCACCATGCACTCAAAGTGAAAGGGCCATAAATAACTACTCCTAGGAGAAATCTAGTCAGCCATGTGGAAAAACTAGGCCCCAAATAAAGATTTATCACCCTCAGTAAAAAAAAACGTTCTTTATATACAGGCAGTCCTCGGGTTACAGACATCCGACTTAAGTACAACTCGTACTTACATACAGAGAAAATAGAGCTTTATCGACAATCCTTCTTTCCAGGATAATCCAAAATACTGAAAATCCAATTGTCACAAGGACAGAAAGTGATGTGAAATTTTCTGAACAGAGGCACAGATAGCAAAACAAACTTTATCCTATGCTATCCAAAACAAAACAAAAATGTTTGACTAGAGTTTCACCTAAAAAAAGTGCCTGTTCCAACTTACATACAAATTCAACTTAAGAACAAACCTAAAGTCCCTATCTTGTACGTAACCCGGGGACTGCCTGTATATATGCAAACGTTTTCCATACTAAGCCATAATAGCAAGTAATATGAATATTACCCTTTACTGCAAGCATGATGCCAGTCGTTTATTAAATCACTGCAATCAGGCTTACCTTAAATATATCAGGCACTGTCAGCATTTTCTAGTTTTTATCATCTCTCTAGAAAAAAATATACTGAACATACCTCAGGGCAGTTAATTCTGCAGGCCGTTCCCCCAGCTGAAGTTTCCCCATACTCTTCAGTTATGTGTGAGAACAGCAGTGGACCTTAGTTACAACCTGCTAAGATCATCAAAAACCTCAGGCGAAACTCTTCTTCTAATTTCTGCCTGAGGTAAAAAACAGCACAACGCCGGTACCGTTTAAAAATAACAAACTTTTGATTGAAGATAAACTAGACTACTTCACCCCATCTCTCTTGATACTTCCCTTGTCGAGAGCTGCAAGAGAATGACTGGAGGTGGCAGTTAGGGGAGGAGCTATATAGACAGCTCTGCTGTGGTCGATCCTCTTGCAGCTTCCTGTTGGGAAGGAGAATATTCCACAAGTAATGGATGAATCCGTGGACTGGATACACCTTACAAGAGAAATATATATATATATATATATATATATTTACGCTATAAAACAAGTAAACAACGAAAATAATCATGTGATGATTTATTTATTTATTAATGAAACTCTTTGGAGCCGTAGGTCATCTTTAAAGCTAAAGAAAGGTTTTATCAATTGCTTACTATTTTATATGTATTTAATTTTCAATTTCTACCTTTTAATCAGTCGTTTCCAGGACACCTTTTATAAATAACTGATAATAATAATATTCTAAGCCCTTCATCAAATGATACTTAGGTACCAATGGCAACACAAACATGTACACCCTTTTAGTTTCACTTTAAACAACTTTTACTTAAAATGCTTTCAAGCAAAATATATTTTCCATGTGTTTAAAGGGACACTGAGCCCACATTTTTTTTCATGATTCAGATAAAGCAGCAATTTTAAGCAAATTTCTAATTTACTCCTATTTTCAATTTTTGAATGTAAGTTTAGATGCCGGCCCATTTTTGGTGAACAACCTGGGTTGTTTTAGCTGATTGGTGGATACATTCACCCACCAATAAACAAGTGTTATCCAGGGTTCTGAACCAAACATTGCCTGGCTGCTTATCTTAGATGCCTTCTTTTTCAAATAAAGATAGCAAGAGAACAAAGAAAAATTGATTATAGGAGTAAATTAGAAAGTTGCTTAAAATGACATGCTCTATCTGAATCACGAAAGAAAAAAAAATTGGGTTCAGTGTTTAAAGGGACAGTCTACTCTATAATTGTTATTGTTTAAAGAGACAGATAATCTCTTAATTACCGATTCCCCAGTTTTGCATAACCAACACTGTTATAGTAATACACTTTTTAACTCTGTGATTACCTTGTATCTAAGCCTCTGCAGACTGCCCCCATATCTCAGTTCTTTTGACAGATATGCTTTCAGCCAATCAGTACTGACTCTTAAATAACTCCACGGCAGTGAGCACAATGTTATCTTTATGATACACTTGAACTAAAGATACCATTATTTTCATCATCCTATAATATAAAAGGCCAAGTGTGTTTGTCCGAAGATGTCATGCACAGTAGATAGCACGAGGACAAACACACCTGGCCTTTGAGTCACTAGCTGTCGTCTGATCTGCGGCAGAAGTGGGCGTGAGTGGGGGGCATGGTCGGGTGTGAAGGGGGCGTGGCCTGATGTGAATATCCATGAAGGGGGCGTGGCCGGGCGATAGAGGGGAGAGAGATAGAGAGAGGAGAGAGATAGAGAGAGGAGGGGGAGAGAGAGAGGAGGGGGAGAGAGAGAGGAGGGGGGGGAGAGAGAGGAGGGGAGAGAGAGAGGAGGGGAGAGAGAGGAGGAAAGAGAGAGGAGGGGGAAAAAGAGAGAGGGAGAGAGGGGGGAGAGAGAGAGAGGGGAGGAGAGAGTGCAAAAGAGAGGGGGAGAGAGAGAGAGCGCAAAAGAGGGGGAGAGAGAGAGCAAAAGAGGGGGGAGAGAGAGAGCACAAAAGAGAGGGGAGAGAGAGCACAAAAGAGAGGGGGGAGAGAGCGCAAAAGAGAGGGGGAGAGAGCGCAATAGAGAGGGGGGAGTGAGCACAAAAGAGAGGGCGGGAGAGCGCAAAATAGAGGGCGGAAGAAAGCGCAAAAGAGAGGGGGGAGAGAGCGCAAAAGAGAGGGGAGGAGAGAGCGCAAAAGAGAGGGGGGAGAGAGCGCAAAAGAGATGGGGGAGAGAGAGCACAAAAGAGGGGGGAGAAAGAGAGCGCAAAAGAGAGGGGGGAGAGAGAGCACAAAAGAGAGGGGGGAGAGTGCAAAAGAGAGGGGGGGGGGGAGAGAGCGCAAAAGAGATGGGAGAGAGAGCCCAAAAGAGAGGGGAGAGAGCACAAAAGAGAGGGGAAGAGAGAGAGCACAAAAGAGAAGGGGGAGAGAGAGTGCAAATGAGAGGGGGGGAGAGACCGCAAAAGAGATGAGGGAGAGAGAGAGCACAAAAGAGATGGGGGAGAGAGAGAGCGCAAAAGAGAGGGGGAGAGAGAGAGCGCAAAAGAGAGGGGGGAGAGAGAGACCTCAAAAGAGATGGGGGAGAGAGAGAGCTCAAAAGAGAGGGGGAGAGAGAGAGAGCAAAAGAGAGGGGGGAGAGAGAGAGCGCAAAAGAGGGGGGAGAGAGAGAGCGCAAAAGAGAGGGGGGAGAGAGCGCAAAAGAGAGGGGGGAGAGAGCGCAAAAGAGAGGGGGAGAGAGAGCTCAAAGAGAGGGGGGAGAGAGAGAGCTCAAAAGAGAGGGGGAGAGAGAAAGCAAAAGAGAGGGGGGAGAGAGAGAGAGCAAAAGAGAGGGGGAGGGAGAGAGTGCAAGGGGTGGGACCGCTGTACTGCAAAAAATGGCCCATGTGAACGGGCTTTATGACTAGTATCTTATAATTTACTATAATTATTTTTATAAAATATGAGGAAAAAATGGAAAAACACACTTTTTCTAACTTTGACCCCCAAAATCTTACACATCTACAACCACCAAAAACACCCATGCCTGGAGGATGATGATCTTAGCATTTGTAACTAAGATCCATTGCTGTTCCCACAGAGGCTGAGGAGTACAGGAAACTTCAGTGTGAGGAACGTTTTCATGCTATGCAGCAGTGAGGTATGTTCAGTCATATTTTTCTGGAGAGACTGTATTTCAGAAAGGCTGACATTATACCCAGGAGGGTAAGGGTATGCAATAATCCTAGAGCTAATAAGAAGGGCATTACTAAGCTTGCATAAGGGGCCAATTACATATATGGTTGACACATGGCTTAATTTCTGGGTCTCAGAACCCACATGGCTAGTTAGCAAGCAGCAAGCTCTAACTCCTGAGGGCCCTGGTGGATGTTCTGGGCCAAATTGAAGCTTTAACCCCACATTTACTATCCCTGAGGGCAGGTAGGGCCACAGCAGGGCTGTGGCAAAGTGCTGAGGGTGTTTTTTCCGGATCTGGGCCTATTTTCAATCCGGTTTGCACATTATAGGGTTAATTGTTAAAATACCTTGTGCGGCAATCTTAACTACATATATTGTGTCTGCTTACAAAATTGTGAAAAATTTGGTGCATGTTTAGGCTGTTTTGCAGAACGTGTATGCTTTTTTTCTCTTAAAGGCGCAGTACCGTTTTTTAAGATTGTTATTTTTTTCACTAAATAAAGTGTTTTCATGCTTGTTTGTAGTCATTACTAGCCTGTTCAACATGTCTGACATTGAGGAAAGTCAATGTTCAATATGTTTAGAAGCCATTGTGGAACCTCCACTTAGAATGTGTCCCTCATGCACTGAAAGATCAATAAATTGTAAAGAACATATTTTAGCTACTAAAAGTATGTCGCAGGATGATTCTCAGTCAGAAGGGAATCAGGTTATGCCATCTAATTCTCCTAATTGTCACAGCCGTTAACGCCTGCACAAGCGACGCCAAGTACTTCTAGTGCGTCTAATTCTTTCACCCTGCAAGATATGGCCGCAGTTATGAATACTACTCTCACAGAGGTTTTATCTAAGCTGCCTGGGTTGCAGGGGAAGCGCAGTAGGTCTGGTGTGAGAACAAACGCTTAGCCCTCTGAGGCTTTATTAGCCATATCCGATGTACCCTCACAATGTTCTGAAGTGAGGGATTTGCTGGCTGAGGGAGAGATTTCTGATTCAGGAAATATGTTCCCTCAGATATGACGGCTTTTAAATTTAAACTAGAACACCTCCGCTTATTGCTCAGGGAGGTTTTAGCGACTCTGGATGATTGTGACCCTATTGTAGTTCCAGAGAAATTGTGTAAAATGGACAGATTCCTAGAGGTTCCTGCCTACACTGATGTTTTTCCGGTCCCTAAGAGGATTTCGGAAATTGTTACTAAGGAGTGGGATAGACCACGTATTCTGTTCGCTCCCCCTCCTACTTTTCCCATATCAGACGCCGTGCGGGACTCGTGGCAGACGGTCCCTAAGGTGGAGGGAGCTATTTCTACACTGGCTAAGCGTACAACTATACCTATTGAGGACAGTTGTGCTTTCAAAGATCCTATGGATAAAAAATTAGAGGGTCTCCTGAAGAAAATATTTGTTCATCAAGGTTTTCTTCTCCAACCTATTGCGTGCATTGTTCCTGTAACTACTGCAGCGTCCTTTTGGTTCGAGGCTCTGGAAGAGGCTCTTCAGGTTGAGACCCCATTAGAGGATATTCTGGATAGAATTAGGGCTCTCAAGCTAGCTAATTCTTTTATTACAGATGCCACTTTTAAACTGGCTAAATTAGCGGCGAAGAATTCAGGTTTTGCCATTTTAGCGCGTAGAGCATTATTGCTTAAGTCCTGGTCTGCTGATGTGTCTTCAAAGGCTAAGCTTTTAGCCATCCCTTTCAAGGGTAAGACCGTATACGGGCCTGAACTGAAAGAGATCATTTCAGACATCACTGGAGGGAAAGGCCATGCCCTTCCTCAGGATAAGACGAATATGATGAGGACCAAACAAAATAATTTTCGTTCCTTTCGAAACTTCAAAGGTGGTCCCTCTACCTCTTCCCCTGCCGCAAAGCAAGAGGAGAATTTTGCTCAATCCAAGTCAGTCTGGAGATCTAACCAGACTTGGAACAAGGGTAAACAGGTCAAGAAGCCCGCTGCTGCCACCAAGACAGCATGAAGGGGTAGCCCCCGATCCGGGACCGGATCTAGTAGGGGGCAGACTTTCTCTCTTCGCTCAGGCTTGGGCAAGAGACGTTCAGGACTCCTGGACTTTAGAAATCGTGACCCAGGGGTATTTTCTAGATTTCAAAGATTCTCCCCCAAGGGGGTGATTCCATCTTTCTCAATTGTCTGTAAACCAGACAAAAAGAGAGGCATTCTTACGCTGTGTAGAAGACCTATATACCATGGGAGTGATCTGCCCAGTTCCGAAAACAGAACAGGGGCAAGGGTTCTACTCCAATCTGTTTGTGGTTCCCAAAAAAGAGGGAACCTTCAGACCAATTTTGGATCTCAAGATCCTAAACAAATTCCTCAGAGTCCCATCCTTCAAGATGGAGACCATTCGTACTATTTTGACGATGATCCAGGAGGGTCAATATATGACTACCGTCGATTTAAAGGATGCGTATCTACACATTCCTATCCACAAAGATCATCACCAGTTCCTCAGGTTTGCCTTTCTGGACAAGCATTACCAGTTTGTGGCTCTTCCCTTCGGGTTGGCCACGGCTCCCAGAATTTTCACAAAGGTGCTAGGGTCCCTTCTGGCGGTTCTAAGGCCTCGGGGCATAGCTGTGGTGCCTTATCTGGACGATATCTTAATCCAGGCGTCGACTTACCAACTAGCCAAGTCTTACACGGACATCATGTTGGCTTTTATAAGATCTCATGGGTGGAAGGTGAACGTAAAAAAGAGTTCACTTATCCCTCTCACAAGAGTTCCATTCCTGTGAAGTCTGATAGATTCGGTGGACATGAAATTTTTTCTGACGGAGTTCAGGAAATCAAAAATTTTATCCATCTGCCGAGCTCTTCATTCCATTCCTCGGCCGTCAGTGGCTCAGTGTATGGAGGTAATCAGCTTAATGGTAGCAGCAATGGACATAGTTCCGTTTGCTCACTTACATCTCAGACCACTGCAACTTTGCATACTCAGACAGTGGAATGGGGATTATGCAGATTTATCTCCTCAGATAAATCTGGACCAAGAGACCAGAGACTCTCTTCTTTGGTGGTTGTCACAGGATCATCTGTCCAAGGGAATGTGTTTCCGCAGGCCAGCGTGGGTCATAGTGACGACGAATGCCAGCCTATTGGGCTGGGGTGCAGTCTGGAACTCCCTGAAAGCTCAGGGTTTGTGGACTCGGGAGGAGGCTCTCCTCCCGATAAATATTCTAGAACTGAGAGCGATATTCAATGTGCTTCAGGCGTGGCCTCAGCTGGCGTCGGCCAGATTCATAAGATTCCAGTCGGACAATATCACGACTGTAGCATATATCAATCATCAAGGGGGAACAAAGAGTTCTCTAGCGATGATAGAGGTTACCAAAATAATTCGATGGGCAGAGACTCACTCTTGCCATCTACCAGCAATCTATGTCCCAGGGGTGGAGAACTGGGAAGCGGATTTTCTAAGTCGTCAGACTTTTCATCCGGGGGAGTGGGAACTCCATCCGGAGGTGTTTGCACAATTGATTCAGCAATGGGGCACACCAGAATTGGATCTGATGGCGTCTCGTCAGAACGCCAAACTTCCTCGTTACAGGTCCAGGTCAAGGGACCGTCAGGCAGTACTGATAGATGCTCTAGCAGTACCCTGGTCGTTCAACCTGGCTTATGTGTTTCCACCATTTCCTCTCCTTCCTCGTTTGATTGCCAGAATCAAACAGGAGAGAGATTTGGTGGTTTTGATAGCACCCGCGTGGCCACGCAGTACTTGGTATGCAGACCTGGTGGACATGTCATCTCTTCCACCATGGACTCTGCCCCTGAGACAGGACCTTCTGATTCAAGGTCCGTTCCAGCATCCAAATCTAGTTTCTCTGCGGCTGACTGCTTGGAGATTAAACGCTTGATCTTATCCAAGCGGGGTTTCTCGGAGTCGGTCATAGATACCTTGATTCAGGCTCGAAAGCCTGTCACCAGGAAAATGTATCATAAGATATGGCGTAAATATCTTTATTGGTGCGAATCCAAAGGCTACTCATGGAGTAAGATCAGGATTCCTAGGATTTTGTCCTTTCTCCAAGAAGGATTGGAGAAGGGGCTATCAGCTAGTTCCTTAAAGGGACAGATATCTGCTTTATCAATTCTACTGCACAAATGTCTGGCAGATTTTCCAGACGTTCAGTCGTTCTGTCAGGCTTTAGTTAGAATCAAGCCTGTGTTTAAACCTGTTGCTCTGCCATGGAGTTTGAATTTAGTTCCTAAAGTTCTTCAAGGGGTTCCGTTTGAACCTATGCATTCCATAGATATTAAGCTTATATCTTGGAAAGTTCTGTTTTTAGTTGCTATCTCTTCGGCTCGAAGAGTTTCTGAACTATCTGCATTGCAATGCGACTCGCCTTATCTTGTTTTCCATGCTGATAAGGTGGTTTTGCGTACCAAACCTGGATTCCTTCTTAAGGTTGTTACTAATAAGAATATTAATCAGGACATTGTTGTTCTTTCTCTGTGTCCTAATCCTTCCTCTAAGAAGGAGCATCTATTGCACAACTTGGATGTGGTTTGTGCTTTAAAGTTTTACTTGCAAGCGACCAAAGATTTCTGTCATACATCTTCTTTGTTTGTTGTCTATTCTGGAAGACATATAGGTCAAAAAGCTACGGTTTCCTCTCTTGCAGCAGCCTCCTGAAAGAATTACAGCTCACTCTACTAGAGTGGTGGCTTCCACATGGCTTTTAAAAATGATGCTTCTGTTGAACAGATTTGTGAGGCTGCGACTTGGTCTTCTCTTCAGACCTTTTCCAAATTTTAGAAATTTGATACCTTTGCTTCTTCGGAGGCTATTTTTGGGAGAAAAGTTCTTCAAGCAGTGGTGCCTTCTGTTTAACCATCTGTCTTGTCCCTCCCGTTCATCCATGTCCTGTAGCTTTGGTATTGTATCCCACAAATAAAGGATGAATCCGTGGACTCGTCTTACCTTTATAGAAGAAAAATAAATTTATGCTTACCTGATAAATTAATTTCTTCTATGGTAAGATGAGTCCACGGCCCGCCCTGTCATTTTAAGACAGATTATATTTGTTTGATTTAAACTTCAGTCACCTCTGCACCTTGTAGTTTCTCCTTTTTCTTCCTGTACCTTTGGTCAAATGACTGGGGGTGGAGCTAAGGGATATATATAGGGCTATATAGACAGCTCTGCTGTGGTGCTCTTTGCCACTTCCTGTTAGCAGGAGGATAATATCCCACAAGTAATGAATGATGAATCCGTGGACTCGTCTTACCATAGAAGAAATTAATTTATCAGGTAAGCATAAATTTACTTTTTTTTTTAGCTGGGCCCCCACCCTCTGTGGCCTGGTCACAGTTGCGGACTCTGCACCCCCCGTAGTTCCGTCCCTGGCAGCATGTCTATTCAATTGGGATTGCTACATATTAAACACTATTTCACTGATTTGCTGGCTTTCAAGAATCTGCACTCACAGCTGCAGAAGCAAGGTACCAAGGGAAGGCCCGGCATATGACAGATGATTGATATGATTTAGCTAAACTTATAGAGGCATATATAACACATACCAAGCAGGACCATACTCTCCAGTGTGGTAACGCAGACCAGGTGTTGATCAGAGCAGGGGATGACCATGTTGTATTTGTCAATAGAAACTCTAGGGAGTAGGCTCAGAAATGCAAAACTAATCTGTTCATATCAGAGCTGCAAACAGCTGTGGAACAGGTTGAGAAGCAGGCTGTGGAAAGCTAAATCCCACTTCATAACTGTGCAGTTCTACAGCACTGAGCTGCTTAGCAAACATTCTGAAAAATTGCTTTGTTGAACGCCTTATTAACAGGTTTTTTCTAGGCTTTTTTGTGTATAATATGCACATGCATTCTTTCAATTTAATGAAAAAAAATACTAGATTGTGCATTATTATTTTTTATTATTTAACGTAATTATAAAGTACATATATACAGTTCTAGATTTTTACATCTTAGTTTCTTGTAATAAAATTCATATACTAATATGAAATATGTTTGACGTAAGCTATTAACCACCTAATATTTAATTTTCATTCTAAAACAAAACATAATTATTATTAGTATTATTTATTTATTGCAACATTTACTTATGTACCAATATATTCTTTAGAATTTTACCATGTAATTTCTTTCTTAGGGATAGATTGCGAGCGGAGCGCTAGTTATAGCTTCTGCTCATGTGCTATCTACGCTCGACTTTGGCTTTTTGTGCGCACCACATACGAATTACAAGTTGAAAGTAAAAAGTTTTGTCTCTCTTGCTAACCCGATGCTTGCAGCAAGCCGAAGTTAGAACATACTGTAAAATATATAGATATATTCTATGGCTTATTTAAAATATTTTACAGTATGTTTAATCATTTCTAATTGTATATTTAACATTTCAATAATGCGCCTTAAGAATACTAAGTTTTCATGTGCGCTAACCCGACCACGTTAAGATCTAAATCAAGAAATACGATGGCAAAATGCATATTTTACATTCCTATGTTCTTCACATAGAAAATAATGTAATTTTTTACTTTGAAATATAGATTTCTATATAGAGCTGATACTGTTAATGTAAAATACATATCTATACCTATAAGAATAGATATACAGGTATAGGTAAATACATACATATATATAAATATGTATTTAAGAATACAATTAACATCCTGTAATTGAAGAACAGAATGTGAAATATTGACAGTAAATATACAGTAAAAGACAAATACATATGTACACACATATAAACATCTCTCTATCTATCTATCTATCTATCTATCTATGTTAAAGTCATTTTCTTGCCTTTTTTTTCTAACACTTGAGACCTCATATTAATGAGCCCTTAGAACTTTTTATTGCAATTTTGTTTCAATATTTTTTATTAGATAGTGTTATTATGAGTGTAACTGTACTTTTGATGTCTGTTGTGCAACTTTTTATTCGAGCATAGCAGTTAACCAGAACTCTGAAGTCGCGATATCCCAGCCTGCGTAAATTAAATTGTGCTTGATCATACAAGTTTAATTTCAACTTGTAATACGGGCGCTACTTCCGACGCGAGCAAACAGGTACAATAAACCCAATATCACTCAGTTGTAACTATTGGCGCTCCACTTGTTATCTAGCCCTTAATTTCTTAACCCCTTAATGACAACTGACGTACCAGGTACGTCATGCATTAACAAGCAGTTAATGACAATGGACGTACCTGGTACGTCAGTTGTCTAAGAGAGTGCTGGAAGCGATCGCAATTGCTTCCAGCAGCTCTCAGGGTATTGCAGTGATGCCTCCATATGGAGGCATCCTGCAATACCTTTTTAGAAGACTCCGATGCAGAGAGAGCCACTCTGTGGCCCTCTCTGCACCGGTAGCGATGGTGCCGGTTCGTTGGTGGGTGGGAGCGTAACAGGGAGGCGGGTGGGCGGCCCATCGCTACCCGGCATCCGGTTCCTAGAAGTGCAATGTGCACGCGCGCGCATTAGCTGGCACTGACACTGACACCAATGAGGAGGGAAGAGGGGGGGGGGAAAGATTTTTTAATAAAATAATATAAAAGGATCTGGGAAGGGGAGGGGGATAGGGGTATTGTGGGGGGCTGCTACACTACAGAAAACATAAAAAAAAACAAAAGAACAAAAAACACTTTTGTTTTTGGGGCAAATTGGGTACTGGCAGACAGCTGCCAGTACCCAAGATGGCCGCAATTAGATAGGGGAGAGGGTTAGAGAGCTGGGGGGGGGGGGGGATCATGGAGGTTGGGGCTAAGGCAGGAGTCCATCACAGCTAAAATATTTTATTTTTTTTATAAAAAAAAAACAAACTCCTTTTATTTAGTACTGGCAGACTTTCTGCCAGTACTTAAGATGGCGGGGACATTTGTGGGGTGGGGGAGGGAAGAGAGCTGTTTGGGAGGGATCAGGGGGTGTGATGTGTCAGGTGGGAGGCTGATCTCTACCCTAAAGCTAAAATTAACCCTGCAAGCTCCCTACAACCTACCTAATTAACCCCTTCACTGCTGGGCATAATTTACGTGTGGTGCGCAGCAGCATTTAGCGGCCTTCTAATTACCAAAAATCAATGCCAAAGCCATATAAGTCTGCTATTTCTGAACAAAGGGGATCCCAAAGAAGCTTTTACAACAATTTGTGCCATAATAGCACAAGCTGTTTGTAAATAATTTCAGTGAGAAACCTAAAATTGTGAAAAATGTAAAGTTTTTTTTTTATTTGCTCGCATTTGGCGGTGAAATGGTCGCATAAAATATACCAAAATGTGACTAGATCAATACTTTGGGTTGTCTTCTAACAAAAATATATACATGTCAAGGGATATTCAGGTATTCCTGACAGATATCAGGGTTCCAATGTAACTAGCGCTAATTTTGAAAAAAAGTGGTTTGGAAATAGCGAAGTGCTACTTGTATTTATGGCCCTATAACTTGCAAAAAAAGCAAAAAACATGTAAACATTGGGTATTTCTAAACTCAGGACAAAATTTAGAAACTATTTAGCATGGGTGTTTTTTGGTGATTGTAGATGTGTAACAGATTTTGGGGGTCAAAGTTAGAAAAAGTGTGTTTTTTTCCATTTTTTCCTCATATTTTATTATTTTTTTTGTAGTAAATTATAAGACATGATGAAAATAATGGTATCTTTAGAAAGTCCATTTAATGGCGAGAAAAACGGTATATAATATGTGTGGGTACAGTAAATGAGTAAGAGGAAAATTACAGCTAAACACAAACACCGCAGAAATGTAAAAATAGCCATTGTCATTAAGGGTAAGAAAATTGAAAAATGGTCCGGTCATTAAGGGGTTAAAGGGACACTGAACCCAAAAAAAATTTTTGTGATTCAGATAGAGCATGAAATTTTAAGCAACTTTCTAATTTACTCCTATTATCAAATTTTCTTCATTCTCTTGGTATCTTTATTTGAAATGCAGGAATGTAAGTTTAGATGCCGGCCCATTTTTGGTGAACAACCTGGGTTGTTCTTGCTGATTGGTGGATACATTCATCCACCAATATAAAAATGCTGTCCAGAGTTCTGAACCAAAAAAAAAAAGCTTAGATGCCTTCTTTTTCAAATAAAGATAGAAAGAGAACAAAGAAAAAATGATAATAGGAGTAAATTAGAAAGTTGCTTAAAATTGCATGCTCTATCTGAATCACGAAAGAAAATTTTTGGTTCAGTGTCCCTTTAATAAAATTAATTTATTGGTATAACTACATACAATTTTGTTAGAAAATATGAAAACTCTCATTATAAAGAAACAAAATGACTTGGCTTTGAAATAATCATAACTCCTACTACTACTAATGCTACCACTACTATACCCAGGGATACTAAACCCACATTTTTCTTTATTGAATCAGATAGATCATGCAATTTTAATCAACTTTCTAAGTTACTCCTATTATCAATTTTTCTTCTTTCTCTTGCTGTCTTTATTTAAAAAGCAGGAATGTAAGCTTAGGAGCCGGACCATTTTTGGTTCAGCTTACATTCAAATAAAGATACCAAGAGAACAAAGAAACATTGATAATAGGAGTAAATTAGAGAGTTGCTTAAAATTGCATGCTCTATCTGAATCATTAAAGAAAAAAATGTGGGTTTAGTGTCCCTTTAATCATTTATTTATAAAGTTCTAATGTATTCTCCAGATTTTTATTACTTCATTTCCTGTAATAAGATTTATATATTGGTATAATTACAGACAATTTTGATACCTTAAAAAAACAAAATATTTATAGATCCACGTAAAGCTCTGTGTTTCTTGGACATCACCTCGTTACTTTACGTAAGGCGTTAAGATGCAATGTAAATGCAATATCAAGTATCGCACAGCATGCCATCATGCTCTGTATATCTTCCAGTTGCCATAAATCCTGGGCACTGCTACACAAGGTATAAAGGGACATTCAACTTGACATGAAATTCACCATGAAACTAGTAACAGTGTTGTATATATTCACTGTTTTGATGACGCTTAAAGTGAAGGTAAACTTACATTTATGCCTATCCAGGATTTCATTGGTTTCACAAAATCAATATCACTTTCATTCATGATTCTTTCTAAATCTAATTACAAACCGAGTTATCATCATTATCGTTCCATTTGCGATTGTACACAAATGCAACCCTTAATTTGTATTTTTTTTTTGCTGCCGATCACATTTCTGTAGCAGCCAATTGAATTTCTGGCCGTTAGGTGGCCATCAGTGCACGTCATCCGCATATTTGACCATGTGCGCATGCGCTATTGTTGGCTTCCGTGAGTGTTCACGATTCGTGCATGCGTATTCCAAATATTCAGGAATCCATCATAGAACTTGCCCATTCTCGCTTGCGCAGAACACTGTAAAATCGTCAATTGGCGCATGCGCTGTTTCACTGAGCCTCGTGAACGCGCTTTAGGAAGACGTAGAAAGCGGGTGGGACCGCTCTCTATGTCAAACACAAGAAAAGCCGGAACTGGTGTGTGGGAGGAGTTAGAGATCGCATAGGTAGGGAGATAACAATGTAAAAATAAGAAAATTGTGAAAAAAAAGAAGAAAAAAAAGTTAGCGATTAGATTAGGGTAATATTAAAGAATGCATTCCTGTATTTCATATGCTGAAACTTAACCTTCACTTTAAATGGAGAGTAAACACCTTGTAGTCATAAGACATTTCTGTTGTGTTGCTATAGAATAACATATCAGCCAAATCTTACCATTTTTAAAACTGCAAATATCTATTAATAGCCAAACTCCACCCACCATTTGCATTGTTTGGTGGAGCCAATCTGGGCTTTAGTCAGCAAACAACGTTAGCCCTGTTGTTCCGAGAAAATAGCGAACCCGTGAAATTAGCAAACCACGTCACCTAACTTAATGTGTATGCCTGCTGCGTCATGGAATTCCTGGCTGCACATGTCAGAGCTTCACTTTTTTCCCGTAAAATTCCTCTACCCTCTTTAACGCACATGCGTGCGATTTTTAACTTTGTTTATACTGCACCCGCTAACTTTGCCAACCGCAGCAGGAGATTAGAAATACAAGACAATCATCATTTACTATACACTGAGTTTATATGTCTCCCACATTGGTATTTAGATGCTTGAACTGAGTATATATTGCAGACAACACTAACTGTGCATTTTTAGAAGTAAAGTACACTTTGTTCCAGAAAGGAACTTCTGTCGGAACAATATAATTTTATTAAAATAAATAACTTTATATACTTCATTCAGCGCTTTAAAGATGGTTGAGAAATTTTTATGGGGATAGAAAGTGAAGCACTGATGTGTGCGGCCAGGAATGCCATGATGCGGCAGGCATGTGCATTAAGGTAAAACTTTGTCAAACAGCTGATGCCACGTCACAGGACGTGACGTGGTTTGCTAATTTCACAGGTTCGCTATTTTCTCGGAACACCGGCTATAAATTTAGTATAGAGTGCATTGTTTTGCAGTTGTTATTTCATAAAATCAATTAGGGAAAGATATATAGCAGAGTTAGCACTGAAAGGTCTGACTAACTAAACATGTTATATAATCTCAAGGTAATTACTGTCCCTTTAATTACAGGTACAGTATCAAAATGCGTAAGTACAGCTTCTCAAAATGAGAAGCTATCCGCACTCATTTGCCGGATCTGTTCGTCTGCTGACCCGTATGCAGCATTGCACACTCCGCTGAGTTTATAATGCCCGTCCCTACACTCACGCGACCAATTGCGTGAGAGAAGGGATTGTCAATCACAGAGAGTGAGCGAGCTCTCCGTGATTTCTCTTCGCCACCTCAGAGTTGGCTAAGAGTGTAAGAAGCAGCGGTTTAATGACCGCTGCTTCTTACATTGCGGGAAGCAGGCTAGCATGTGCGAACCTGCTCCACAAAGGCTCCGGAGCAGCTTACGCTGCTTTGTACATGGAGCCCTATGAGAGTAATTCTGCATAAGTGCAGTTTTTAAAAGGTGCTAGTTAGAATGTATTTTTGGTTCATGCATGCACAGGCTGTATAAGCTTAAAAGGATATTAAAAGAGCAATTCAATTGTCATGTTTCAGAAAGAGCATGCAGTCATTTCAATCTACTTCTGTTATAAAACATATTTTATTCTCTTGGTATCCTTTGTGTAAAAGCATACCTAGATAGGCTCAGGAGCAAAAATGCATTGCTAAGATTTTTTTTAAGATGCCCACAGAT
The DNA here is from genome assembly GCF_027579735.1 of Bombina bombina. Classification (NCBI taxonomy): domain Eukaryota; kingdom Metazoa; phylum Chordata; class Amphibia; order Anura; family Bombinatoridae; genus Bombina; species Bombina bombina. The sequence continues at coordinate 1,424,726,868 of NC_069499.1, read as the reverse complement.
CATTGCCCAATAGGGATGCGCATTTATTTGTTATTTGGCATTCCTTAGAGAAACAAATCCTAAAAATGGCTACGGCCTCAGCATTTGGTTAATTTCGGCACCAGATTTATTAGAGTAAAACACACAAATGTCTGTATTTGCAGAGATATTTGTGTGTTGCAAATACATCGCCCATATTAGCCAAATGTAGCAGACCACAGACATTTTTGGCATTTGTTTCACTAACGAAGGCAGAATAATGAATAAATATACATCCCTATTTCTTACTACAATTTTTCATTTAAAAGGTTTATTTAAAGGTATGGGTGCATTTCAATGTGGATGGGTGCATTTCAATTTTAAAAAGATGCATTTTTGCAATATACGTCCATTACCAAAAATGCTTCCAGTTAAAGTTATTGCTGTTTTTCACCGGCATATGCACATATGCTGTAAGGGCCTGCACAACAGTAGTCAAACACCACACCTTCTCAGAAGCTCAGCAGTGGCTTGTATGATACAAATTAAATCTTCACTGACACCATACACACCACTACCAGCTCTTAGAGCACGGACACTCACAGCTTATGTGCATATGTCACTGATAAACAGTAGCAATTATAACTAGAAGCATTTTTGCTAATGAAAGTATATTACAAAAATGTTTCTATTTAAAATAGAAATGCACTCATGCACATTTTAGGTTTGACCTTTCTAGCCCTTTAAGTGATCTTTAAGAGATTACAAACCATTACAGTTCAATATCTGATGCATCTTGAATTGGAAACTGCTTTTCAAGTTTTCCTACAATTGTGTTTCTATTTTACTTATATTTATAAAGCATTGTTTTTTAAAAAAACTTTTAAATTCAAAATATGTGGCGTTCCCATTGCGCTTAACTTGTAATACCAGCGCACATCTGCATGTGCCGTATTACTGAGTGGAGCGCAAATATTGCACTTGCGACAGTGTAATTTTGCTCTCCACTCGTAATCTAAAACTTAATAATTTAGCTGCTTATTATATTTTACTTTATTGTAAGATTGTGTTTCTAATGACTTGCTATACCAGCTACAGAGAATAAAATTGAAAGGAAACTGTCCCTTTAGGCTTTTGTATATGAAATAGACATTTTTGTGCTTTGAAACCACAACTAAATCACATGGCTAATCATGCAGGGAGAGCAGTCCTCATTATCTTATCTCTCTCTATAAACACACATAAAGCTTCCTACTTCTCTATACACAAACAGCAATTGGTCCCACTAAGAGGTATATATCACCTGTTGTCTATTGTTTACATAGATTTTTTTGTACCCAGCAGGCAAAATCAGCTATTTAAATGAACAAAATAAAGACAAAGGAACAGTTTGTAATCAACTTAATACACTCCAGCAGGTTAAATGGATCATTCGGAACACATTAAAGGTGAAAACATTGTACAGTGTCCCTTTTACCGTATAATTTGTAGATGCTTGCCAAAAAGCTACACATGATACTGGTGTGTTGCAGGGTCATCAGTTTCTAAAACGTATTCCACCTTTTATTATATCCTCGTCCCAATGTTTGCCTTTATTTAAAGATCAACTTCTTTACTTATGTATAGCTACTGACACCTTTGACAATTGAAAATGCAAAAATAATGATTGACAGCACATGGCATCCCCAGCACACTCTAGAAACATCTCTGATCGTAGTTATACACATAAAGCTTCTCCAATGAACCCCAATCAATTCCATGAATATTACTCCTTTGCCAAGAGTCATTAAAATATGACAGGGCAGCTGTTCTGTTGCACTGAATGTCAGGCACTGTAGTATTCCTCGAAAGGTAACAGAAATAAATACAATGATATAAAGGGTTGCTGAGCATGACAGCAAACTTCCAAGTTCTTTAAACTCATAATAGGCTTTGTGGGTTAATTGCAGCTGTTGTGCTGAGGCCGGCTTGTGATGTCTTCTAATCTTTTGCACAAATAGGGAAGCCCCTCAATAAACAGGCCGCTGGTGTGAGGAAGATTTTCTTGTTGGCTTTTGCTGTGGTTTCAGCAGCAGCTGCGGTAGACCACACCACACTGAATAAGCATAGTAGTGCTAATTTATATTTACTAAGTAGAAGGAGCTTTGGGAAGGGAGTAAAGAACTAAAAGTATAGACTATAAATGTGCACACAGTGATTTCGAAACCCTTTTTTAATTTATATCGTTATAATTCTATGAATTTGCCCCTATTGTATCACCAATATTTGATAGGTTCTGTGGCAGCCGAGGGGTTAAAGTGCAATAGCAGTTTTGGACTATTACATGTTTAAGATATAATTATTTTAAGATCATTTTGTTCTGCATTTAAAATGTTTTAAGGTTGCGTGTGGTAAATGTTGTGCCTTATATATATTTTTTTTTTAAAGAATGGAACAAAATGTTGGACTTTTAATTAACTATAGTCTCATTCAGTGTTTTCACCATGTATATATTGTTGTTTTTTAAAAATGTTTTAGACATAAATAATCCAGAACAACAAAAACATTTTTTTAATGTTTTTATAGTAGTTAAATGGACAATAAAGTAAAAATGCAACTTTTAAGGTTTAAATAGAGCATGCAATTTTAACCCCTTAACACCAGCGACGTACCCTGAGTTTTTGATAGTGCAGTCTCGTGCCAGTGGAGAGACTGCGCTATTCCGGGAGGCCTGTTGGAGGGAGGTCATAATAATGCGGTCTTGATGCTGGCTGCGACACCCGTGCTATTATGGCCTGAAAAACCCTTAACGACCAGCGATGTACAGGGTACATTGTGGTCGTTAAGGGGTTAAAAAAGGTTCCCCTTTACTTATGTTATCAAATTTTGTTAGTTTCTTGGTATCCTTTGTTGAAGAGTAAACCAAGGTAGGCTTATAAGAACTCAGAAGAGTGCATGTTTTATAGCACTACTTGACAGTAGTGTTTGTATCAATGTTGTTTTTAAAAGTGTTATATGTTGTTGAATACACTGCTGCCCTAGAATGCTGAAGACGTGCAAAGTTTTAATAAAGAAATAATGTCATTTCTATTATATCAACATTACTGCTGAAAGAACCATGATTCCAAAATACATATATGTTTGGCATAGATGTTATACATAAATGATAAATCTTTGCAGGCATTGCACCCATTTATATATAGTACAATATTATTGTATGACAGATGTTGCACTAAATACACAGTCCTCATGACATTCGTTGTAATTTGGATACAAGTCTTATTTGCATATTGACAGTTAAGAGTGTACAAAGTACAAGTAAAAAGTCTGAAAATACTGCCAAGTTCCAAGTAATTGGCAGCGTGAGATTGTGGTGAAATGTTACCTCAAATGTCCAAGATATGCCATATATCGATTTTTAAAAATAAATATTACCAAGCCTATTAAAATCAATTAAACCTATAGTATAATTCCTCATACAATGTTTGATTATACATACTAAAAAGTATATATAATTTACTTTCATTATTCGTTTTTTATTATTATTATTATTATTATTATTATTATTATGTTTCCTGTAATTTTCCACTGCCCCTAGGAAGGCTGAAGTATTTAGAACAGGATCCATAAAACCAACCCTGCAACATTCTACACAGTGATTGCAAGATTAGTGCAGGAGTTAATTTCTATATGCCCCGTATATATTGTCCACAGAAAAGGAGATACAATGAAAATTCTCAAGAAGTGTGTATGTTTGTCACTTGACTGTAAATCAGTGCAGATTTGCTTATAGAAATATATGATTGAAAATGCTATTTATTTATTTTTTTGCAACTTTTTTGCAAATCAGTGCTTTGTTATTTATTTATTCAATGATGAAAAATGTCCCTTTAAAATATATGGATATGATATCTGAGATTCTTACCTTGAATCCAATCTATATGTACAGTACGTCTTGTCACTTGCTCATGTCCCTTTTGACAACATGGTAGCACTGGAAGTGAAGGTCGAGAAGATATTCATGGACGTATATCATAGCTGCACTCAGTGAAGCTTTTTGGCAGAAGACAGGTATCTAACTGCTAATCAAAGGCTGAATCAGTCTAATAGCAGTTCCTTTTCTTTCTCTGAGTCTTGTCTCTTGTCCTGGTCTCTCTTCTATTGTCATTGGGTTTTTTTTAGAGAGTGGGTGCAGTTTTTCTCAGTGGGGCTCCGGAGATACCATGGGGGAGATAAATCAATAGACATTGGCACCTGCTTTTTACTCAGCAACTGGGCATGGCAGCTTTAACCCGGCCTCTCTGCAGAGCTCTGTACATATGGGACTAACTGGAAGGAGAAACACAGGGTGTGTGTAAGGGAAGGGTGGAAGGGGGAGAGAAGGGGTCTAAAAAAAGATTGAAACAGATGTAGTGAAATCCAGCAAGCTCAATATGTCAAGTCTTCCTACTGCTGGGACGCAAGCAGTGCACATGATATTTCTGAGTTTAAAGAGCACTAGAGCAAGCGAACTTGTTGCATACCATAAAAATATATATGCTGAAAGAGGTTAAGGAGTTATTTGGTCCATTTATCCTGCTAGAATTACAGCCTCAGACTACAGTTGAGAATTGACTTTCTTTGATATTTAGCATAGCTCTAGGTACACACTAAGCTTTTCTGAATTCCATCACTGAGTGAGAAATGGCTCTAAAAACGCAACTACAATTTCTATTAAAGTTCTCCTTTGCATTCCCTTTCCAAGGAGGACAACTCGGCCGATTCAGAGCTTTTCATGTCTTTCAGTACTAGAATCATTTAAATAAAGTTGCATAAAAGTGCATAAAGAATATGCGCTAATTGAGCGTTTTATTATTGCACTATTACTGGCAGGAGTAAAAGTTAGTTAATGTTAGCCCCACAGCAGCAATGCATTACTGAGATCTAGTTAAACATATATGGTGAGCCAATGACAAGAGGCATTGTGTAACCAATAAGCGCTAGATTACAAGATGAGTGCTAATTTATCGTTCGCCCATAAACGGGTATATTCGCCTGCTTACAGGTGCACAATAAATAACCAGTCATTACAAGTGGCTGGTTATTGCTACTGCAAGCTTGTGGTAGCAATTAGTTTTCAGAAAATTAACCAGAAATCAGATTTCTGGTTAATTTTTTAAATGTCCACAAGTGTGAGGTTTATGTTATAAAAAAATAATTTTGTAGATTTTTTTTTTTAAAGCTGCATGAAGCAGTTTTTACGGGTTAAAAGTGGTAGGTGTGGGATGTTAGAAAAAAATGGCACTGAAAATTACCTTTACATTGCAGTCTTTGGGACCTATTTAACAAAGGTCTGTCGGACCTGATCCGACAGTGCGGATCAGGTCCGACAGACCTTGCTAAATGCAGAGAGCAATACGCTCTCCGTATTCAGCATTGCACCAGCAGCTCTTGTGAGCTGCTGGTGCAACGTCGCCCCCTGCAGATTCGCGGCCAGTCGGCCGCCAGCAGGGGAGTGTCAATCAACCCGATCGGGTTGAATTGCAGCGATGTCTGTCCGCCTGCTCAGAGCAGGCGGACAGGTTATGGAGCAGCGGTCTTTAGACCGTTGCTTCATAACTGGTGTTTCTGGCGAGCCTTAAGGCTCGCCAGAAACACGGGGCTTCAAGTTCCATACAGAGCTTGATAGGCCCCTATGGGAACTGTAAATATATATTGTATATTCTTATATACATATATATTTACCTGTTAATATGTGTATATATACATATAAATATATATGTACAGTATATAATCATATACATATATATTAAAGATTTGCTGCACATCACTGAGAGCGACTTCGCTGCGCTATGTTCTGTGTCATGTCTGACGGCATGTGAACGAGGCTCCCATTGGAGCCTATAGAAGTATGCTCTTGTGAGCGCAATGCTACCGTGCAATGGGAACACGTGCATATTTGCATGCACTGGTATTACAAAGTAGATATTACTTATTAGATATTTTGCGCTCTACTTGTAACCTGGCACTAAATGAGCCAATGACAAGAGCAGGGATAGGCAAGGTGTCCGTACACGGACACTGGTGTCCATGAGTGGCCCTTGCAATGTCTCCGCCAAAGGTTTTGCGGAGGGGAGGGAGGAGTAGGACAGATAAATGCTGGTCCTCACTCCCAAGTGACCCAAGCTGCGCCATGCTTAGTAGCAGGAAAGTGAGGGAAAAAGCAAGCTGCCTGCAGTCAACTAAACGTGAGTCGTGACCCATCCCAATTCCTTGATCTGTACGGCAGCGTGGTGCTGGTGTCTGTGTGTAGAAGACCGCTGCCTACTCTGACAAACCTTACGTAACCAAGTAAGTAACCAACCATGATGATCATGCAATTAACTTCAAGGTGGGTGGGTTTGGTCACGAGTTGCAGACTCTCAGTATAACCAAAAATAAAATAAAAGGTAATACCACAAGTAGTCTTTATATAAATGTTATTTTAAACTTGTTTGATTAGATGACTAATTTGTACAACGTGCAGCCTATTTGACAGCAAAGTGTCGCTCTCCTGACTTATAGAAACATAGAATATGTCGGCAGATAGGAACCATTCGGCCTATCTAGTCTGCTCAATTTTCTGGTTCCTGGCCTTATCTTATATCTAGCATAACCTTATGCCTATCCCATGCATGTTTAAATTACTTCACTGTCTCTACCACTTCTGCTGGATGGCTATTCCACCATGTATCTACTACCCTCTCTGTAAAGAGAGTGTTTTTTGATGTTTTTAATTTGAAATGTACCTTGGTGTCCTTCACTATTGTCTGTATTTTGGAAAATGTCCGCCACAGCTTCGGTCCGTGCCTATCCCTGGACAAGAGGCATATGTGTGTAACCACAAATCAGCAGTTTGCTCTCAGTAGTGAATTGCTGCTCCTGAACCTACCAAGGTATGCTTTTCAACAAAGTAAATTTAATTTTAGAAGTAAATTGAAGAGTTTGTTAAAATGCCATGTTGAATCTCTATGTAAAAAAGGAAGATATTTTACCTCAAATTCTCTTCAGCTCAGTAAGTGCTTAAAACTTCAAATTCATATCAGCCAATAGAAATAGGTTTCATTCTATTGGCTGATTTAAATTTGAAATTTAAAATCAGCCAAATGGAATGCAAGGGTACCACTATATAAAAGAGGATGTCGGGGATGAAAATAAGAAGATGGCTGAAGACTGCCCCGGGATGAAAATAAGAAGATGGAGCACTGCTGGTATGAAGATTCATCTTTGGTGAGTACCATCCCATCTTTGGGGGTTAGGTTTAGTTTTAGTTTTTTAAGGTTAGGGTTTTTATTTAAATTTTTCTGGGCACCAAAATAGCTAAATGCCCTTTTCAGGGCACTTTTTAGAGTAGTTTTTTTTTTTAAAGATAGAGGGTTTTTTTTGGGGGGGGGATTAATTGTAAAGGTTTTTAGATTTTTTTTCACAAAAAGAGCTGACACTTTAGGGCAATGCCCTTCATACAGAAATTCTCATTGCCTGTGTAGACCCCTTATAGAAGTTAACAGCTCCCAGCTCAAAAGAAGAAATAATGTTGACACGCCATACATTAAAAATAAAAAAAATCAGGAGCCCTGTGCATTGTGTAGGACTGGATGCTTGTTTAAGTAAATTACATGTGCTCTCTAGTACTATAGATTAATTCAGCAGTTGTATTAGATAGGTAAAATGCACAGCTATGCATAGTGCATATTGTTTCTATGTTTAATATGGCTGCTAAGGGTTTAAAAAAGTTTAAAACACATTGCAAATAAACAAGCAGCCTTTGAAGGAATGACCAGTGCAGGAAGAGTTAAAGGGGCAGTATAATGTAAAAAATCTTTGTTTTCCTTTTTGTGTTTCCAATAAATTCAGCAGAGAATAAATGTATGAGGAATTGCTTCTTTAGATTTAATTTTGTATATGAAATAGATAGTTTTTTTTTTTGACACCACAATCCATCAAAATTGGTTAAACTCGCAGATTTCCTAATGTTATCACTTGCTCTACACACACATGTTTATCTCTGATTATATACCAAATCCCAATACTTAGAGAGAACAATTGGAAATTAACATTGCATTACTTATCTTACACCTAATTCCAACTGGGGGTGTAAATTCTTCTGCTGGCTATGTTTACACAGCTTTTTTTATAGCCTATATGTAAGTATATAATCTTTCATTATGGGTAGGGATACCACAGGAAAATTCAGCCATTTCCATTGCTGATATAAAGGTACATGAGCTATTTGTAAACAATTTAGTATAATCCAGCAGGTCAAATAATTTATTGAAAACAAATTAAAGGGGGGCAATTTTTAGGGTAAACTGTCCCTTTCATTTCAGAACTAGAGGAATTAAAGGGACATTAAAAAGTTAATACTACCCTGCATCTGCACAGCTCTGGCATAGTACTGTACATCAATGTTGTTATTAAGCAGCATTTTAAAATGGCTGTTTTACCCTTTATGTCAACATCAGCACCACATGTAAATGCTTTGTAGTAATCTCTGAGTATACCTGGGTACTGATTGGTAGGTATGCTCTGCACACTGTGCATGTAGTGTACTTACCAAGATTAGCACTGCTGTTGAGGGGAGCGAGTGCTAATCTTGCAAGTTTGTTTATTTGTAACACACTGGTCCTGGAATGGATCACCTCCTTCCTCAGCGACAGAACCCAGAAAGTCAGACTCCCACCCTTCTCCTCCAATCCCACAGCAATCAGCTGCGGCATACCCCAAGGCTCTTCTCTTAGCCCCACCCTCTTCAACATCTACATGGCCCCCCTCGCCGCCATCGTCCGACAACACAACCTCAATATCGTCTCATACGCCAACGACACCCAGTTAATCATCTCACTCACCCAAGACCCCGCCACCGCCAAGAAAAACGTCCACGAAGGACTTACATCAATTGCCACCTGGATGAACAACACCCGTCTCAAACTCAACACTGACAAGACCGAAATCCTCCTCCTCTGACCCACCAAATCTGCATAAGATGACTCCTGGTGGCCCACAGCCCTCGGACACCCTCCAACATACCACACACGAAATCTAGGCGTCATCCTTGACTCATCACTTTCCATGGACCGCCAAGTCAACGCCGTCTCTTCAACTTGTTTTCACATACTCCACCTACTGCAAAAAATCTTCAAGTGGATCCCCACCGAAACTAGAAAATCTGTCACCCACGCCCTCGTCAGTAGTCGTCTGGACTACGGCAATGCACTCTACGCCGGGTCCACCATCAAGCTCCAGAAACGACTCCAACGCATCCAGAACACCTCGGCCAGACTCATCCTCGACATCACTCACCAAAACCACATCACCGAACACCTAAGGAACCTACACTGGCTCCCCGTCAACAAGAGAATCACCTTCAAGCTCCTAACCCATGCATTCAAGGCCCTCCACAACATCGGTCCTGAATACATCAACCACCGTGTCAATTTCTACACCCCCTCCAGACAACTCTGCTCTGCCGATCAAGCACTCGCAGTCATCCCCCGCATCAGATGTTCCGATCAGCCAATAGAATGCGAGCTCAATCTGATTGGCTGATCCAATCAGCCAATCGGATTGAACTTCAATCTGATTGGCTGATTCTATCAGCCAATCAGATTTTTCCTACCTTAATTCCGATTGGCTGATAGAATCCTATCAGCCAATCGGAATTCGAGGGACGCCATCTTGGATGACGTCATTTAAAGGAACCTATTCATTCGTCATTAGTCCATCGGTGAGGAAGGATAGCTCCGCGTCGGCTGCTTCAAGATGGACCCGCTCCGCTCCGGATGGAAGAAGATAGAAGATGCCGCCTGGATGAAGACTTTGGACCCTCTGGAGGACCTCTTCTTGCCGGATAGGATGAAGACTTCGGACCCTCTGGAGGACCTCTTCTTGCCGGATAGGATGAAGACTTTGGACCCTCTTCTGGACGGATCGGTGATACCCGGCTGGGTGAATACAAGGTAGGGAGATCTTCAGGGGCTTAGTGTTAGGTTTTTTAAGGGGGGTTTGGGTGGGTTAGATTAGGGGTATGTGGGTGGTGGGTTGTAATGTTGGGGGGGTATTGTATGGTTTTTTTTACAGGCAAAACAGCTGATTTCTTTGGGGCATGCCCCACAAAAATTCCTTTTAAGGGCTGGTAAGGTAATAGAGCTGTTAACTTTTTATTTTAGAATAGGGTAGGGCATTTTTTTTATTTTGGGGGGCTTTGTTATTTTTTTAGGGGGCTTAGAGTAGGTGTAATTAGTTTAAAATTCTTGGAATCTTTTTTTATTTTTTGTAATTTAGTGGGGGTTTTCTTTTGTAATTTAGTTTAGTTGATTTAATTGTAGGTAATTGTAGGTAGTTTATTTAATTAATTTATTGATAGTGTAGTGTTAGGTTTAATTGTAACTTAGTTTAGGATTTATTTTACAGGTAATTTTGTAATTATTTTAACTAGGTAGCTATTAAATAGTTATTAACTATTTAATAGCTGTTGTACCTAGTTAAAATAAATACAAAGTAGCCTGTAAAATAAATATAAATCCTAAAATAGCTACAATATAATTAATCGTTATATTGTAGCTATATTAGGGTTTATTTTACAGGTAAGTATTTAGCTTTAAATAGGATTCATTTATTTAATAAGAAATAATTTATTTCGTTAGATTAAAATTATATTTAATTTAGGGGGGTGTTAGGGTTAGGGTTAGACTTAGCTTTAGGGGTTAATACATTTATTATAGTAGCGGTGAGGTCCGGTCGGCAGATTAGGAGTTAATACTTGAAGTTAGGTGTCGGCGATGTTAGGGAGGGCAGATTAGGGGTTAATACTATTTATGATAGGGTTTGCGAGGCGGGAGTGAGGCGATTTAGGGGTTAATACATTTATTATAGTAGCGGCGAGGTCCGGTCGGCAGATTAGGGGTTAATAAGTGTAGTTAGGTAGCGGTGACGTTGGGGGGGGCAGATTAGGGGTTAATAAATATTATGTAGGTGTCGGCGGTGTTAGGGGCAGCAGATTAGGGGTTCATAGGGATATATGTTATGTAGGTGGCGGCGGTGTCCGGTCGTCAGATTAGGGGTTAAAAAAATTATTAGAGTGGCGGCGATGTGGGGGGACCTCGGTTTAGGGGTACATAGGTAGTTTATGGGTGTTAGTGTACTTTAGAGCACAGTAGTTAAGAGCTTTATAAACCGGCGTTAGCCCATAAAGCTCTTAACTCCTGACTTTTTTCTGCGGCTGGAGTTTTGTCGTTAGAGTTCTAACGCTCACTTCAGCCAAGACTCTAAATACCAGCGTTAGGAAGATCCCATTGAAAAGATAGGATACGCAATTGGCGTAAGGGGATCTGCGGTATTGAAAAGTCGTGGCTGGAAAGTGAGCGTTAGACCCTTTCCTGACTAACTCCAAATACCAGCGGGCGGTAAAAACCAGCGTTAGGACCCCTTAACGCTGGTTTTGACGGCTAACGCAGAACTCTAAATCTAGGCAATAGTTATTATATTATATATATTAACTATATTAACCCTATCTAACTCTAACACCCCTAACTTAATTATTATTGCAATAAATCTTAATAATATTAATATTATTAACTAAAATATTCCTATTTAAAACTAAATATTTACCTATAAAATAAACCCTAAGATAGCTACAATATAATTAATAATTACATTGTAGCTATTTCAGGGTTTATATTTATTTTACAGGTAACTTGGTATTTATTTTAACTAGGTACAATAGCTATTAAATAGTTAATAACTATTTAATAGCTACCTAGTTAAAATAATTACCAATTTACCTGTAAAATAAATCCTAACCTAAGTTACAAATACACCTACACTATCAATAAATTAATTAAATAAACTACAATTATCTAAACTAAAATATAATTAAATACACTAAACTAAATTACAAAAAAAAACAAACACTAAATTACAAAAAATAAAAAAAGATTACAAGAATTTTAAGCTAATTACACCTAATCTAAGCCCCCTAAAATAAAAAAATGTCCCTACCCTAAACTAAATTACAAAAAGTAATCAGCTCTATTACCAGCCCTTAAAAGGGCCTTTTGTGGGGCATTGCCCCAAAGAAATCAGCTCTTTTACCTGTGAAAAAAACGAACACCCCCCCCCATTACAACCCACCACCCACACACCCCTACTCTAAAACCCACCCTATCCCCCCTTAAAAAAAACCTACGTCTAACCCCCAAGCGGTCCTTACCTGTCCTGAAGACTGGTGGATAAGGTCCTGTTCCAGGCGGAGAAGTCTTCTTCCAGGCGGCAACCTCTTCTTCTTCCAGGAACCAGCCGGCGCGGAGCGGAGCGGAGGAGTTGAAGACCGATGACCGCAGAGCTGAAGACAGTCCTCTCTGGAACTGAAGACCAGCGATGCAGGAACTGAAGATTGGCGATGCTGGAACTGAAGACCGGAGCCATGGAGCGTGGAGGATCCTCTTCATACGATCGCCACCGTACACTGAATCGGAATTTAAGGTACGCGATTAAAAATGGCGTCCCTTGAATTCCTATTGGCTGATTTGAGCCTTCAAATTCAAATCAGCCAATCGGATGAGAGCTACTTTAATTCTATTGGCTGATTTGATTAGCCAATAGAATAAGGTCTACTGTAATTCTATTGGCTATTCTAATCAGCCAATAGAATAATTATTTTTGGGAGGCGTGTTAGACAGTAACGGCAGATTACACGCTTGCACCGAAACCTGCGCCGTATATCGGATTGCGCACTTGGAGTGCTGCAGCCTATTCTATTCCTTTATATATACACTGCTCAAAAAAATAAAGGGAACACTAAAATAACACATCCTAGATCTGAATGAATTAAATATTCTAATTAAATACTTTGTTCTTTACATAGTTGAATGTGCTGACAACAAAATCACACAAAAATTAAAAAATGGAAATCAAATTTTTAACCCATGGAGATCTGGATTTGGAGTCACACTCAAAATTAAAGTGGAAAAACACACTACAGGCGGATCCAACTTTGATGTAATGTCCTTAAAACAAGTCAAAATGAGGCTCAGTAGTGTGTGTGGCCTCCACGTGCCTGTTTGACCTCTCTACAACGCCTGTGCATGCTCCTGATGAGGTGGCGGATGGTCTCCTGAGGGATCTCCTCCCAGACCTGGACTGAAGCATCCACCAACTCCTGGACAGTCTGTGGTGCAACGTGAAGTTGGTGGATGGAGCGAGACATGATGTCCCAGATGTGCTCAATTGGATTCAGGTCTGGGGAACGGGTGGGCCAGTCCATAGCATCAATGCCTTCGTCTTGCAGGAACTGCTGACACACTCCAGCCACATGAGGTCTAGCATTGTCTTGCATTAGGAGGAACCCAGGGCCAACTGCACCAGCATATGGTCTCACAAGGGGTCTGAGGATCTCATCTCGATACCTAATGGCAGTCAGGCTACCTCTGGAGAGCACATGGAGGGCTGTTCGGCCCCTCAAAGAAATGCCACCCCACACCATTACTGACCTACTGCCAAACCGGCCATGCTGGAGGATGTTGCAGGCAGCAGAACGTTTTCCACGGCATCTCCAGACTGTCACGTCTGTCAAATGTGCTCAGTGTGCACCTGCTTTCATCTGTGAAGAGCACAGGGCGCCAGTGGCGAATTTGCCAATCTTGGTGTTCTCTGGCAAATGCCAAACGTCTTGCACGGTGTTGGGCTGTAAGCACAACCCCCACCTGTGGACATCGGGCCCTCATACCCCCCTCATGGAGTCTGTTTCTGACTGTTTGAGCAGACACATGCACATTTGTGGCCTGCTTGAGGTCATTTTGCAGGCCTCTGGCAGTGCTCCTTTTTGTTCCTCCTTGCACAAAGGCAGAGGTAGCGGTCCTGCTGCTGGGTTGTTGCCCTCCTATGGCCTCCTCCACGTCTCCTGATGTACTGGCCTGTCTCCTGGTAGCGCCTCCATGCTCTGGACACTACGCTGACAGACACAGCAATCCTTCTTGCCACAGCTCGCATTGATGTGCCATCCTGGATGAGCTGCACTACCTGAGCCACTTGTGTGGGTTGTAGACTCTGTCTCATGCTACCACTAGAGTGAAAGCACAGCCAGCATTCATAAGTGACCAAAACATCAGCCAGAAAGCATAGGAACTGAGAAGTGGTCTGTGGTCACCACCTGCAGAACTACTCCTTTATTGGGGGTGTCTTGCTAATTGCCTATAATTTCCACCTGTTGTCTATCCCATTTGCACAACAGCATGTGACATTGATTGTCACTCAGTGTTGCTTCCTAAGTGGACAGTTTGATTTCACAGAAGTGTGATTGACTTGGAGTTACATTGTGTTGTTTAAGTGTTCCCTTTATTTTTTTGAGCAGTGTATATATATATATATATATATATATATATATTCTACAACAAAAAGGGTATATATATATATATATATATATATATACACGTACAAAAAAAGTATTACAAAGGCTATTTAAAAATATATTTTAAAAAGGTATTTAAAAATATATTTTAACATATATATTAAATGTATATAAATAAAAAATACGTATATATACAGTATATGTATATATATATATATATATGATAATATATTAAAAGTACGGGTTATTTGTATTAGGTGGGGTTATTTTTAATATTTTGCTTATATATCGGTTAGGAAGAGAGAGATCTAATTTGAATTAAAAAGTTCTGATCAAACTCCATATTTAGCCCAAAGAGGTGTAAGGTTTTGAAATTATAAATATATTCAGCTTCTTGTCTTAGAAGAGTAGTCTCTATATTTCCTCCTCTATTACTAGGGTGGACTTTTTTAATTCCCCAAAATGTCATGTGTTTAGTATTGCCATGATGTATTTCTGAAAAAATGTTTATAAAGTGCTGTATTAGTGGCTTTGTGTTCAATTTGTTGTAAATCCCTTAGCATTCAGCTTGTTTGGCTGAAATATTAATGGCCACATGAACATTGAATGCAATATATTATGTTTTTGTCAGAGCATCTTATAATGTCTCTGATTTTAGTGTTATGCATGTTATTATATTTGATAGTTTTAATTTTGGTGCTGTATTTGCGGGCTTTACATGAAATACATGGAAAAAAACCTTCTAGTTTCTCTCAATGTAGGTTTCTTTCTAATGGACCATTATTATTTTTTCCTTTATTACTCACTAGGGGATAGAATGGTTTTTAGATTTCTGGCTTTTTTAAAAATGATTTCTGGATGGCTTTTGACTCTTTGTCCTAAAATTTCATCTTTTTTAATAAAATACCAGTATTTGGTGAGGATTTTTTTTATTTCATGATGTTGGGAACTGTATTGGGTTACAAACGATATGAAAAAGTTTTCTTCTTTATTTGGAGTATGTTTAATTTTTGGTCTTAAGAGTGTTTATCTATTGCTTGAACCTCATTTTTTGCTTTGTTGACCAAATTTGAATTGTATCCCTTCTCTTCAAATCTTTGCGACAGTGTTTCTGATTGTTTGTTAAAATTTATAATATTAGAACATTTTTTTCCTTATGCGAAGAAACAGTCCTTTAGGAATGCTGGTCTTCCATTTATTTATCGTTGTGAATATAATTGTTTACGTCAATGGTTTTGAAATATGCTTTGGTATTAATTGTTTTACCTTCAATTTAAATTTCTGTATCTAAATAATGAATAGTTTTTGCCCTGTATTTGTGTGTGAAACTCAGACCTAATGTACTATTCATGTCTTCCATGAATAATTCCAAGAGTTCTACCTCCCCTTTCCAGACCAGACGATAAATATATTGACTAGTAGATGAAAACATGAAGAATCATATTTATGCAATATATATATCTGTATACATCAATATATACATGTATATATATATATATATATATATATATTTTACCAATAAAAAAAAACATCAGATACTGTGATATATAGTAATAAGTATTTAAGAATAAATAGAACATATTCTTCTATGGTAGGAACATTAAAATGTGAAATATCAACCCCTTAACGTCAAGCGTCGTACAGGGTACGTCTTACACAAACTGGTCTTAAAAGACCAGCGACATACCCTGTACGACCTAGGTGTTTAATCCTGATCGCTTCCAGCCGCTTTCAAGGTATTGCTGTGATGCCTCGATATTGAGGCATCATGGCAATACCTTTTCTCTTGTAAGGTGTATCCAGTCCACGGATTCATCCATTACTTGTGGGATATTCTCCTTCCCAACAGGGAGCTGCAAGAGGATCACCCACAGCAGAGCTGTCTATATAGCTCCTCCCCTAACTGCCACCTCCCAGTCATTCTCTTGCAGCTCTCAACAAGGGTAGTAGCTAGAGAGATGTGGTGCATTAATGTAGTTTATCTTCAATCAAAACTTTATTATTTTCAAATGGTACCGGAATTGTACTATTTTAGCCTCAGGCAGAAAGTTGAAGAAGAGTCTGCCTGAGGTTTTTGATGATCTTAGCGGTTTGTAACTAAGATCCACTGCTGTTCTCACACATAACTGAAGAGATGAGTAACTTCAGCTGGGGGAATAGCGTGCAGGGTTACCTGCTCTGAGGTATGTGCAGTTTAAATGATAAGCTAGAAAATGCTGACAGTGCCTGATTTATTTAAGGTAAGCCTGATTACAGTGATTTAATAACGACTGATATCATGCTTGCTGTAAAGGGTAATATTTTTATTATTTACTCTCATTACTGAATAGATAAAACGTTTGCTTGATGTATATAAACGTTTATTACAAATGGTGATAAAAATTTATTCTGGGGCCCAGTTTTTCCACATGGCTGGCTAGATTTTGCCTAGGGATAGTTTTTTAAGGCCCTCTCACTGTGAGTACAGGTTGGGAGGGGCCTAATTTTGCTCCTAAATTGCGCAGTAGTTTTTGCAGCTTGAGACATCCAGCTTCCCTGAAGGAGTCCCCTGAACATATAGGACCTCTCTAAAGGGTTTTTGTGCCATCCAAAGTCGTTGTATGGACAGGTAGGAGCCACAGTAGAGCTGTGGCAGTTGGTTGTGACTGTTTAAAAACGTTTTTTTTTATCCGGTTTTGAAATTAAGGGGTTAATCATCCATTTGCAAGTGGGTGCAATGCTATTTCAGTCTATTATACACACTGTAAAAATTTAGTAAAATCTGCTTTTTTCACTGTTTTGCAGTTTCTGTGATTGTTTTTTTCTCTTAAAGGCACAGTACCGTTTTTATTTTTTGCTTGTTCACAGTTATTAAAGTGTTTTCCAAGCTTGCTGGTCTCATTACTAGTCTGTTTAAACATGTCTGACATAGAGGAAACTCATTGTTCATTATGTTTAGAAGCCATTGTGGAACCCCCTCTTAGAATGTGTACCAAATGCACTGATCTTACTATAAGTTATAAAGATCATATTCTGGCTTTAAAAGATTTATCACCAGAGGAAACTGACAAGGGGGAAGTTATGCCGACTAACTCTCCCCACTTGTCAGAACTTATGACTCCCTCTCAAGGGACGCCCGCTCTAGAGGCGCCAAGTACATCTAGCGCGCCCATAGCGTTTACCTTACAAGACATGGCGGCAGTTATGGATCATACCCTTACAGCGGTATTGTCCAAACTACCAGGTTTACAAGGAAAGCGAGACAGCTCTGGGGCTAGGAAAAATACAGAGCACTCTGACGCTTTAGTAGCTATGTCTGATATCCCCTCACAATATGCAGAAGCTGAGGAAGGAGAGCTTCTATCTGTGGGTGATTTTTCTGACTCAGGGAAGATAATTCAACCTGATTCTGATATGTCTACATTTAAATTTAAGCTTGAACACCTCCGCGTGTTGCTCAGGGAGGTTTTAGCTGCTCTGAATGACTGTGACACCATTATGGTCCCAGAGAAATTGTGTAGATTGGATAAATACTATGCAGTGCCTGTTTACACTGATGTTTTTCCAATACCTAAGAGGTTTTCAGAAATTATTACTAAGGAATGGGATAGACCAGGTGTACCGTTCTCTCCCCCTCCTGTTTTTAAAAAGATGTTTCCCATAGATGCCGCTACACGGGACTTATGGCAAACGGTCCCTAAGGTGGAGGGAGCAGTCTCTACCCTAGGTAAGCGTACAACTATCCCCGTCGAGGACAGTTGTGCTTTCCTAGATCCAATGGATAAAAAGTTAGAGGGTTACCTTAAGAAAATGTTTATTCAACAGGGTTTTATTCTCCAGCCTCTTGCATGCATTGCCCCTGTCACTGCTGCTGCGGCCTTCTGGTTTGAGTCTCTAGAAGAGGCTCTACAGGTAGAAACCCCATTGGATGATATACTTGACAAGCTTAAAGCTCTTAAGCTAGCCAATTCATTTGTTTCTGACGCCGTTGTTCATTTAACCAAACTAACGGCTAAGAACTCAGGTTTTGCTATTCAAGCGCGTAGGTCGTTATGGCTTAAATCCTGGTCAGCTGACGTTACTTCAAAGTCTAAGCTTCTCAATATTCCCTTCAAGGGGCAGACCCTATTTGGGCCCGGACTGAAGGAGATCATTTCTGATATTACTGGAGGAAAAGGTCACGCCCTTCCTCAGGATAGGTCCAACAAATTAAGGACCAAACAGACTAATTTTCGTGCCTTTCGAAACTTCAAGACTGGCGCAGCATCAACTTCCTCTAATACAAAACAAGAGGGAAATTTTGCCCAGTCCAAGCCCGTCTGGAGACCTAACCAGGCTTGGAACAAAGGAAGACAGGCCAAAAAGCCTGCTGCTGCCTCTAAGACAGCATGAAAGATCAGCCCCCGATCCGGTAACGGATCTAGTAGGGGGCAGACTTTCTCTCTTTGCCCAGGCTTGGGCAAGAGATGTCCAGGATCCCTGGGCGTTGGAAATTGTGTCCCAGGAGTATCTTCTGGACTTCACCTCTCACAATTATCAGCAAACCAGATAAAGAGAGAGGCATTCTTACATTGTGTTCAAGACCTCCTAGTTATGGGAGTGATCCACCCAGTTCCAAGGGAGGAACAGGGGCAAGGCTTCTATTGAAATCTGTTTGTGGTTCCCAAGAAAGAGGGAACCTTCAGACCAATCTTAGATCTCAAGATCCTAAACAAATTTCTCAGGGTCCCATCCTTCAAAATGGAGACTATTCGAACCATCCTACCTATGATCCAGGAGGGTCAATATATGACTACTGTGGACTTAAAGGATGCTTATCTTCACATTCCGATACACAGAGATCATCATCGGTTTGCAGTTCGCCTTCCTAGACAGGCATTACCAGTTTGTAGCTCTTCCCTTTGGGTTAGCTACGGCACCAAGAATCTTTACGAAGGTTCTGGGGTCACTTCTGGCGGTCCTAAGGCCGCGGGGTATAGCAGTAGCCCCTTACCTAGACGACATTCTGATTCAGGCGTCAAATTTTCAAATTGCCAAGTCCCATACGGACATTGTTCTGGCATTCCTGAGGTCTCATGGGTGGAAAGTGAACGAAGAAAAGAGTTCTCTATCCCCTCTCACAAGAGTTTCCTTCCTGGGAACTCTGATAGATTCTGTAGAAATGAAGATTTACCTGACAGAGGCCAGGTTGTCAAAACTTCTAAATTCCTACCATGTTCTTTATTCTACTTCTCGCCCTTCAGTGGCTCAGTGTATGGAAGTAATTGGCTTAATGGTAGCGGCAATGGACATAGTGCCGTTTGCCCGCCTACATCTCAGACCGCTGCAACTCTGCATGCTCAGTCAGTGGAATGGGGATTACACAGATTTGTCCCCTCTACTAAATCTGGATCAAGAGACCAGGGATTCTCTTCTCTGGTGGCTATCTCAGGTCCACCTTCCGCAGGCCAGATTGGACAATAGTAACAACAGATGCCAGCCTTCTGGGCTGGGGTGCAGCCTGGAACTCCCTGAAGGCTCAGGGATCGTGGACTCAGGAGGAGGCACTCCTTCCAATAAACATTCTGGAACTAAGAGCGATATTCAATGCTCTTCAGGCTTGGCCTCAGCTAGCTGCGGTCAGGTTCATCAGATTTCAGTCAGACAACATCACGACTGTAGCTTACATCAACCATCAAGGGGGAACAAGGAGTTCCCTAGCAATGTTGGAGGTTTCAAAGATAATTCTATGGGCAGAGATTCACTCTTGCCATCTATCAGCTTTCCATATCCCAGGAGTAGAGAACTGGGAGGCGTATTTTCTAAGTCGACAGACTTTTCATCCGGGGGAGTGGGAGCTCCATCCGGAGGTATTTGCAAAGTTTATTCAACTTTGGGGCAAACCAGAACTGGATCTCATGGCGTCTCGTCAGAACGCCAAGCTTCCTTGTTACGGATCCAGGTCCAGGGATCCCAAGGCAGCACTGATAGATGCTCTAGCAGCACCTTGGTCCTTCAACCTGGCTTATGTGTTTCCACCATTTCCTCTGCTCCCTCGTCTGATTGCCAAGATCAAGCAGAAGAGAGCTTCGGTGATTTTGATAGCACCTGCGTGGCCACGCAGGACTTGGTATGCAGATCAAGTGGATATGTCATCCTAGGATACTATCCTTTCTCCAAGAAGGATTGGAGAAGGGTTTGTCAGCTAGTTCCTTAAAGGGACAGATTTCTGCTCTGTCTATTCTTTTGCACAAACGTCTGGCTGAGGTTCCAGATGTTCAGGCGTTTTGTCAGGCTCTGGTTAGAATCAAGCCTGTGTTTAAACCCGTTGCTCCGCCATGGAGTTTAAATTTAGTTCTTAAAGTTCTTCAAGGGGTTCCGTTTGAACCTTTGCATTCCATAGATATTAAGCTCTTATCTTGGAAAGTTCTGTTTTTAGTAGCTATCTCCTCGGCTCGAAGAGTTTCGGAGTTATCTGTTTTACAATGTGATTCCCCTTATCTCGTTTTCCATGCAGATAAGGTAGTGTTACGTACCAAACCTGGTTTTCTACCTAAGGTAGTATCTAATAAGAATATCAATCAGGAGATTGTTGTTCCGTCACTGTGTCCTAATCCTTCTTCAAAGAAGGAACGTCTATTACACAATCTTGACGTGGTTCGTGCTTTAAAGTTTTATTTACAAGCTACTAGAGATTTTCGTCAAACATCTGCATTGTTTGTTGTCTACTCTGGACAGAGGAGAGGCCAAAAGGCTTCGGCAACTTCTCTTTCTTTTTGGCTAAGAAGTATAATCCGCTTAGTTTATGAGACTGCTGGCCAGCAGCCTCCTGAGAGAATTACAGCTCATTCCACTAGAGCAGTAGCTTCCACATGGGCTTTTAAAAATGAGGCTTCTGTTGAACAGATTTGTAAGGCGGCGACTTGTTCTTCGCTTCATACCTTTTCTAAATTCTAAAAATGTGATACTTTTGCTTCTTCGGAGGCTGTTTTTGGGAGAAAGGTCTTACAGGCAGTGGTGCCCTCCGTTTAAGCGCCTGCCTTGTCCCTCCCTTCATCCGTGTCCTATAGCTTTGGTATTGGTATCCCACAAGTAATGGATGAATCCGTGGACTGGATACACCTTACAAGAGAAAACAAAATTTATGCTTACCTGATAAATTTATTTCTCTTGTGGTGTATCCAGTCCACGGCCCGCCCTGTCATTTTAAGCAGGTGGTATTTATTTTTTTAAACTACAGTCACCACTGCACCCTATAGTTTCTCCTTTTTCTTGCTTGTCTTCGGTCGAATGACTGGGAGGTGGCAGTTAGGGGAGGAGCTATATAGACCTCTCTGCTGTGGGTGATCCTCTTGCAGCTCCCTGTTGGGAAGGAGAATATCCCACAAGTAATGGATGAATCCGTGGACTGGATACACCACAAGAGAAATAAATTTATCAGGTAAGCATAAATTTTGTTTTCTGGCACACTGATACAGAGAGGGCCACTCTGTGGCCTTCTCTGCATCGGCCAGCAATGGTGCCGATAGTTGGTGGGTGGGAGCAATATGGGCCTAGATCAATACTTTGGGATGTCTTCTAAAAAAATATATATACACGTCAAGGGATATTCAAGGATTCCTGAAAGATATCAGTGTTCCAATATAACTAGCGCTAATTTTGAAAAAAAGTGTTTTGGAAATAGCAAAGTGCTACTTGTACTTATTGCTCTATAACTTGCAAAAAAAAAGTAAAGAATATGTAAACATTGGGTATTTCTAAACTCAGGACAAAATTTTTAAACTATTTAGCATGGGTGTTTTTTTTGGTTGTAGATGTGTAACAGATTTTGGGGTTCAAAGTTAGAAAAAGTGTGTTTTTTTCAATTTTTTCCTCATATTTTATAATTTTTTTATAGTAAATTATAAGATATGATGAAAATAATGGTATCTTTAGAAAGTCAATTTAATGGCGAGAAAAACGTTATATAATATGTGTGGGTACAGTAAATGAGTAAGAAGAAAATTACAGCTAAACACAAACACTGCAGAAATGTAAAAATAGCCCTGGTCCTTAAGGGAAAGAAATTGAAAAATGGCCTTGTCCTTAAGGGGTTAATATTTTCATGTTGGGTTAGCACACTTGAGAAAATGTGATCAGGTTTGCGCACGAGTAAGGGTGTTATTTTTTTTCCATTTTTGTGTTCCATTGAAGTCTATTGGGGAATATGTTAACGTGGTTGCTATATTCCAGCTTTCATATTTTATTTCAGCTTTTTGCCTGCATCAGATTAGCTCTTATGGAATAACTTTATACTTTTAACTTGTAATACGTGTGCTACCCGATGCACACAAAATTATTTCTTCTAGCAGAGTTAGCGCAAGAGCAGGAGCAATATGTAGCATTCCACTCGTAATCTAGCCCTATCGAAGGCATCTCTCATCTCTCTGGGACTTCCAGGTTCTGCCCTTTTTCTTAGAAAATTGAGAGAGTTCACCTCCTGTGAAGTCGGCAACATTAATTTCTCTACATGTTTGATTATCTGGACCATAGGAAGTAATGAAGCTCTCTGGGAAACTGAAGATGACAATTTTTCAGTTTTATTTTAAATAGAAGAAATGCAAAGTGCAATGTAATTTATAAAAATAAATACACATACATAAATATACAAAGTATGATCCAAATTTGTTAAAGTTACACAGAAGCTCTGAAAGCATAGTTAGAATTTGTAAAATCACAATCCTAAATACCCTATTAAATACAAAATAAAATACAAAATAGAAAGTGCAAAGTTTAAATCTAATAAAACTTAATCTGAAGTTTAAAGTAATTTAAAATACAAAGCACAAAGTGTAATTGCAGCAGAACTATAATGTCATGCAGTGCTATATTGCACTGGGCTTGTCTCCCCTTCACATACAGAAATGCAGGGAAAATAGCAGTATAGCACTGCCTTTTAAGAATTTGCTGCTCCAAGATGTATACATATCTTTCTGCATTAATAGTGCCCTCACAGATGTACAAATTTCCCAAGCCATGGGCACTGACCCCCCCCCCCCCCCTCCCACCATACCTTGACAGACACTGGCTTTTGAACCGGATGCTAATAAGAGATTGGATGGTCCTTTTCCTCTTTGGCCCAGAGAACACAACTGCTGTTTTTTCCAAAAACTATCCAAAATGTTGACTCGTCGGACCACAAAACACAATTCCACTGTGCTACTCTACTGTCCATCTCAGATGAGACCAAGCCCAGGGAAGTCGATGGTACTTATGAACAGTGGTGATGTATGGCTTCTGCTTTGCATAGTAAAGCCTTAACTTGAATCTGTGGATGCAGTGGCGAATGGTGTTGACTGACAAAGGTTTACCAAAGTATTCCCAAGCCCATTCCAGAATATCCATTACATACTCATGATGGTTTTTGAGACAGTGACGTCTGAGGGATCAGAGATTATGCACATTCAGAAGTGGTTTTCGGCCTTGCCCTTTACACACCGAGATTTGACCGGATTCTTTGATTTTATTTATATACTGTAGAAGGCAAAGTGCCCAAAATCCTTACAAATTTGTCTTTGGGGAATGTTGTTCTCAAAGTGTTGGATTATTCACTGACTCATCTGTTGGCAGATTGGTGAGCCTGACCCATCCTTGCTCTTGAAGGACTAGGCCTTTTTTGAAGACTCCTTATATACTATGATTACATGATAATTCAACACCTGTTTCACTTCACCTTCTTATTTAAACTTGTCACATCACTATTAGTCCTAAATTGCCTCTGCCCGATCTTTTTTGGAACGTGTTACAGTCATCAGATTTGAAATGAGTGTATATTTTCAAAAATACATTAAATTCACAAAGTAAAACATAATAATATGTTAATAATGTGTTTTCAATATAGTGACGGGTTAATTGATTTTTCAAATTAGTCTTTTTGTTAGTTTTTTTTGCATTTTCCATACTGTCCCAACTTTTTCGTAATTGAGGTTATATACAGTGTGAAAAAAAGAAGGTGATTCCCTTATCCTCTATGAATCAGACACAAGAGCTGTGATTCATAAAAATAAAAAACTTTATTCAATTTCCATAAAACAAGACTGGTGCTCCTATAAAATGGGGAAAAAGAGTTTGACCGGTTTCGGTCTGAAGGACCGTAGTCATAAACTTAAATCTACCTGCTGTGCAGGACTTTTGAATGAAATGGTATCCTCCTATTGGAGAATCCATTTCCTCCCATTGTTTAACTATTTGTTCACTGTTTCAAGCGTGAGGACACATTTGTAGAGCTGATAATTTATAAACATAACATACTCAGAACTTAATATTAAATCAGATACGGTAATTTTAACCAAAGCTGATAATACCAAAACCATATATATCATTTAAATAAACAAAGTATGAAAAATTCATTTTAGTCTAAATTCATACATGATTCTATTTAAAATTAAAATTAAATAGTTAAATGTGGAAAAGGCAAAAATGAGATATAGACCTACTGTTTGACACAGCCTTAGGAATTTAACCCCAAAAATTTAAACACAAATATTCAGCTAAACAGTATGCTATAAATACAGAATAGCATTGTATCAGATATTCTGATATTTGTGTTAAAGGCAGAATTTCCTCTACAATCAACAATATATGACCATAGAGAGACTGTCAAAGGTTAAGATGTACTAATTAATTAACTAAAGGCATGTCTCATCCATTCATTCAAGAACAATACTATGAGACTAACCTAAGTGACTTAAAAACCTCTCTTACGGAAATTAAGCTAGGCTTAATGATTACCTAATCACTCATCACTAAATTATAAGAATAAAGTATTATTCTCTAAAAAAGAAAACTTATTTTAGTGTTAGTGAAACTAGAGGGTAATAAAATCACCTATTCCAATAGTTGATAATGTCAAACTTGGAGTTGAATCCAACAGGTAGCAGGCTACCCAGTTTATGTATCCAGTATATTTCCTGTTGTGAATGTATCTGGAATTTATCGCCCCCTCTAGGGGGTTTCTGGATCTGTTCTATAGCCTGCCACCTGAAGGAACCAACATCTCCATTGTGTACCTCCAGAAAATGTCTTGACAGGGCCGAGACTGCTCTTTCTTTGCTAATGTGGGTCAGGTGTTCCTTCACTCTCGTGCCCACCTCCCTAGTGGTTCTACCGACATATTGTCTGGTACAAGAGACACATTCTACTAAGTAAACTACATATTTACTTTTGCACTTAACACAGCCTCTTGTTACAAATATTTCTCCAGTGGTTGCAGAAACAAAATTATTAGAGACATGGATATACTCACAGGATCTACAGGTGCGTTTACCACACCTGTAGGTACCTTTGAAATGTAACCATGAACTCTCAGTTTGCTTACTCCTCAATAGACTTGGGGAAAGAATGTTACCCAACGTCATATTGCGCTTGTAGACAAATTGGCAACCCTCACTTATGAAGGTCCTCAATTGTCTGTCTCCTCTAAGAATCGGTAGATTCTTACGAATAGTATTACAGACCTGATAGTACTGGTTGGAATATGCCGTCACAAACAGGGGCTTCTGATGAGCGCTTTGGTGTTTGCTCCGACCTTTCTTTTTTGCGGAATGAGTAAGTTACTCCTGTCTACCAATTGCACTTCTCTGAAAGCTCTATCGACAACCTTCTTGGGGTAGTTTCTGGCCCTCAATCTGTTACTGAGTTTCTCGCTCTCCTTCTTGAAATCTTCATCTCGGGTGCAGTTGCGTTTGATGCGCAAAAACTGCCCCTTAGCAATTCCTTTAAAAACATGCCCTGGGTGATTACTATGGGCATGTAAGATGGAATTACCAGAAATTGGTTTCCGGTAGAGAGAGGAGACAACACTTTTACTCTCATAGTCTGAAGTCAATGTGACATCCAAATAATTAATACTAGTTTTGTGCCATTCATATGTAAACTTAAGATGAACAGAGTTAGAGTTCAAGTATTCCACACAATCTTTTGCCAATGTTGGGCCACCAGACCAGATTATAAGAATGTCATCTATAAATCTCATATATCTGATGACATGTGAGGAGTAAATGTTTCCATCTCCAAAGACGTGGAACCGCTCCCACCACCTCATAAAGATGTTGGTGTACGATGGGGCAAATTTAGCCCCCATAGCGGTTCCACGTCTCTGGAGATAGAAATCATCAGCAAACCTAAAAAAGTTATGCTTCAAAAGGAACTCAATGACTCTTAGTATATACTCCTGGTGTTCATCTGTAAGTCCTGTATATCTCCTAAGGTGGAATTTAACAGCCTCAAGCCCAAATTTGTGTGGTATGGAGGAATACAGGGAGACCACATCTATCGTCAACCAACTGTATCCCTCCTCCCATACCACTTCCTCTAACAATGATAGAGTGTGTGTGGTATCTCTCAAGTAACTTGGTAGTCTTTGTACGAGAGGCTGCAAAAATTGGTCCACCCACCTGGATAGAGGTTCTATCAGGGAGCCAATGCCCGCCACTATCGGGCGACCCTTTATGTCTTCAAGGCTCTTATGGACCTTCGGGAGATGGTGGAAGATGGGCATTACAGGATTTTCCACCATCAGGCAATCATATGTTTTTTTGTCTAAAATACCCATCTCCAGACCATCATCCAGAAGGTCCCTGAGTAATGATTGGTATTGCAAGGTTGGGTCTCTGTTTAGGGGTGTGTAAGCGTCCGGATCTCTAAGTTGCCTATAGGCCTCGTTTTCATACATACTCCTGTCCAACACAACCACACTACCCCCCTTGTCCGACTGTCTTATCACTAGACTCTCGTTATTTTGAAGTGTGGTCATTGCTTCTCGTTCCCTCCAAGTCAGGTTAGAGGGACCTTTGTGTTTCTGTTTTGACAATTCAGTCAAATCTTCTACCACTCTTTTGTGGAATACTTCTAAGCTCTTCCCTCTAACCTGAATAGGATAGAAATTAGATCTTGACCTCATTCTCACCGCATCAATCTCATAGTCATTGGCAGCCTCATTGTCACAAGAAAGATCCTCTAAATCCGTCAAAGCACAAATGTCTTGAAATGTCATATTATACTGATTGGTCAAAGTTCCCTGTCGTTGTGTGTCTGTCCCACTTAAGTCAGTGTTGGGAAATTATTTCCTGAGGGTGAGATCCCTCACGAGTCTGTTTACGTCTAAGATGGTCTGAAACAAATCAAAGTCTCACACACACATAAGATGCACCACTGGATAGCTCTGCATATGGTTAGTGAGTTGTGGAAAATGGACGGTTTACTCACACTAGCTTTAGAAATTATGCATAAATCATTTTTTTTGCTAAATGTTATTAGAATCTTACAGCCTAAGCTCAGAATATAATTGTTTTGCTAGAGACAATTTACTTTACAAAAATAACTTTTTGTAAAAAATGTTTACTTTCTCTTGCAAGGTGTATCCAGTCCACGGATTCATCCTTTACTTGTGGGATATTCTCATTCCCTACAGGAAGTGGCAAAGAGAGCACACAGCAAAGCTGTCCATATAGCTCCCCCCTTAGCTCCACCCCCCAGTCATTCTCTTTGCCGGCTCTAAGCACTAGGGTCTCTCTACGGGAGGGTAAAGTGAATGTGGTGTTAGATGAAAATATTTCTGACGGAGGTCAGAAAGTTAAAGCTGTTAAATATTTGCCGAGCTCTTCATTCCATTCCTCGGCCATCTGTAGCTCAGTGCATGGAGACAATCGTACTAATGGTAGCGGCAATGGACATAGTCCCTTTTGCTCGGATCCATCTCAGACCACTGCAGCTATGCATGCTCAAACAGTGGAATGGGGATTATGCAGATTTGTCTCCTCAAATTCAGCTGAACCAGGAGACCAGAGATTCTCTTCTCTGGTGGTGGTCTCAGGACCACCTGTCTCAGGGAATATGTTTCCGCAGACCAGAGTGGATCATTGTAACGACCAATGCCAGTCTGTTAGGCTGGGGAGCGGTCTGGGACTCCCGGAAAGCTCAGGGCTTATGGTCTTGGGAAGAAACTCTTCTCCCGATAAACATTCTGGAACTGAGGGCGATATTCAACGCTCTTCAGGCATGGCCTCAACTAGCGGCGGCCAAATTTATCCGATTTCAGTCGGACAACATCACGACTGTAGCTTACGTCAATCATCAGGGGGGAACAAAGAGTTCCCTAACAATGACGGAGGTAACCAAAATAATCAGGTGGGCGGAGGATCACTCCTGCCATCTCTCAGCAATTCACATCCCAGGAGTAGACAACTGGGGGCGGATTTTCTAAGTCGTCAGACTTTTCACCCGGGGGAGTGGGAACTCCACCCGGAGGTATTTGCCCAGCTGACTCAGCTATGGGGCACTCCAGAGTTGGATTTGATGGCGTCCCGTCAGAACGCCAAACTTTCTCTCTACGGGTCCAGGTCCCGGGACCCCAAGGCAGTATTGATAGATGCTCTAGCAGCGTCTTGGTCCTTCAATCTGGCTTATGTTTTTCCACCGTTTCCTCTCCTCCCTCGTCTGGTTGCCAGAATCAAGCAGGAGAAGGCTTCGGTGATTCTGATAGCGCCTGCGTGGCCACGCAGGACTTGGTATGCAGACCTAGTGGACATGTCATCTGTCCCACCATGGACACTGCCAATGAGGCAGGATCTTCTAATACAGGGTCCGTTCAAGCATCCAAATCTAGTTTCTCTACGTCTGACTGCTTGGAGATTGAACGCTTAATTCTATCAAAGCGTGGTTTCTCTGAGTCAGTTATAGATACTCTGATTCAGGCTAGAAAGCCTGTCACCAGGAAAATCTACCATAAGATATGGCGGAAATATCTTTGTTGGTGTGAATCCAAGGGTTACTCATGGAGTAAGATTAAGATTCCCAGGATATTGTCTTTTCTCCAAGAAGGATTGGAGAAAGGATTGTCAGCTAGTTCCTTAAAAGGACAAATATCTGCTCTGTCTATTCTTTTACACAAGCGTCTGGCAGAGGTACCAGACGTTCAAGCGTTTGCTCAGGCTTTAGTCAGAATCAAGCCTGTCTATAAACCTGTGGCTCCGCCATGGAGTCTAAATCTAGTTCTTTCAGTTCTTCAAGGGGTTCCGTTTGAACCTTTACATTCCATAGATATTAACTAGTACAATTTATGACTCCACTTGCTGGAGAAGCAGGTTAGTCACTCGAAAAAGGGATGCTTATATGCACTGATATAATATCTTTTTAATTATTAATTCTTGATTACTGTGCCTTAAAGAACAGAAAAAGTTTCTGTGTGTTAAAAATTAACCTTTATTGGTATCTTTTAAAAAAGACAACTTTTGTGGATGATAATGCTGCCCTGGAAAGTTAAAAAACACTCTCACTGTGTTTTTGTGAATAAACAGCATATGCTTAATGTTAGAAAATTACAACTGATCTTAGTCCAGCTTTAAGCAATAGATTTCAAATGAACAGTATACTAGAGAGCTATAATAAAACACAGAAGCCTCTTGGGCATGTTTGGCTCTTAATAGTATCTGAATTATTATGCTCATATATGTTGAAATCTATGTAATAGGTATATTCTTAAGCTCAAAAGTTGCTACTTATGCTATCACAATCTGAAGCTTATAATATATCTAGGTACAAAAAATATATTGTGTACCCCTGGTGGTTGCAGCTTATGAATAGCGAATAAAAATTAACTACTGTTTAAGATAGAAAATATTAACTCCAGAATGTAGTGAGTAAATCTTAAAACAGTATGATATCAGGATATAGTATCTTTTATTGGTGGCTGATCTCTCCATTAAATAAAACTGGTTGTGGTAATAAATGGCATAGTCTTGCTCATAATACTTAATGAGTGATACTTCAAGTAATATTAATAATACTGCAGAGTATGCAAAAGCTTTGCTTCAAAGATGTATATGGGTTAATCAACTTTTGTTCCAGACCATAATCTTTTATATTACAAACTTATAATATTATTACTGATCACTAGATTGTATGGTTCCACCAAGTGAAGGGCTAGTGAATTATTACTAGTATTGTGAAGATTATAAACTGAATAAAACGCTGTGTAACTGAAGGCTGGTTCTTTGCAGCATATATATTAGCTAATGCTAACTACCGTCAGTATTGCACTAACACATAAGGTTGTAACATAAAACAACATGAGAGAAAACACTATCTCTCTATTGCAGTGTAACATATACCAAACCAAAGCTATATTGTTATTATTATTATAAGTAGCTAAATTAAATTAAAGTGTTGAGCATGCTTGTTTTTTATCCTGAATCAACATAGAGTTCGTATAGCTGTCATTTGCGTCTTTGCAAAGCTAAAGCGGCTAAGTCTTATGCTAACATTTTTAAGTAAAGCCTGCTTGTATTTCTATATTTAAACAACGAGTGAGGCTGATTAAAAGTAAAGGAGACCCCTGACGCGGCGTTTCACTAACGCTTCCTCAGAGGGGTTACGCGGGCCGACTAACATCCGGTGTTATATAGCCAATGTTGTACTTGTCTCTGAGTCATGATTGGGCTACGGGTTCACTTGGCAATTGGATAGAGTGCTTGTCAATCATCCTTAGTGACGTAGAACATGTCTGTCAAATGAATTGCAGTATGGAAACAAAGTTACAATTAGTAGGTAAAACTTGTTACATTCTATATTACGCAGATGCAGAGTTTGTGTATTGACAATGTGAAACTTGTGTGAGATACCTCGCTATACCTAGATATTAATTATACCTTATAATTATTAATTATACCTTTTTAATATCTAGGTATAGCGAGGTATCTCACACAAGTTTCACATTGTCAATACACAAACTCTGCATCTGCGTAATATAGAATGTAACAAGTTTTACCTACTAATTGTAACTTTGTTTCCATACTGCAATTCATTTGACAGACATGTTCTACGTCACTAAGGATGATTGACAAGCACTCTATCCAATTGTCAAGTGAACCCGTAGCCCAATCATGACTCAGAGACAAGTACAACATTGGCTATATAACACCGGATGTTAGTCGGCCCGCGTAACCCCTCTGAGGAAGCGTTAGTGAAACGCCGCGTCAGGGGTCTCCTTTACTTTTAATCAGCCTCACTCGTTGTTTAAATATAGAAATACAAGCAAGCTTTACTTAAAAATGTTAGCATAAGACTTAGCCGCTTTAGCTTTGCAAAGACGCAAATGACAGCTATACGAACTCTATGTTGATTCAGGATAAAAAACAAGCATGCTCAACACTTTAATTTAATTTAGCTACTTATAATAATAATAACAATATAGCTTTGGTTTGGTATATGTTACTCTGCAATAGAGAGATAGTGTTTTCTCTTATGTTGTTTAATGTTACAACCTTATGTGTTAGTGCAATACTGACGGTAGTTAGCATTAGCTAATATATATGCTGCAAAGAACCAGCCTTCTAACTACAGCCTAGAATCAATTCAGTTACACAGCGTTTTATTCAGTTTATAATCTTCACAATACTAGTAATAATTCACTAGCCCTTCACTTGGTGGAACCATACAATCTAGTGATCAGTAATAATATTATAAGTTTGTAATATAAAAGATTATGGTCTGTAACAAAAGTTGATTAACCCATATACATCTTTGAAGCAAAGCTTTTGCATACTCTGCAGTATTATTAATATTACTTGAAGTATCACTCATTAAGTATTATGAGCAAGACTATGCCATTTATTACCACAACCAGTGTTATTTAATGGAGAGATCAGCCACCAATAAAAGATACTATATCCTGATATCATACTGTTTTAAGATTTACTCACTACATTCTGGAGTTAATATTTTCTATCTTAAACAGTAGTTAATTTGTATTCGCTATTCATAAGCTGCAACCACCAGGGGTACACAATATATTTTTTGTACCTAGATATATTATAAGCTTCAGATTGTGATAGCATAAGTAGCAACTTTTGAGCTTAAGAATATACCTATTACATAGATTTCAACATATATGAGCATAATAATTCAGATACTATTAAGAGCCAAACATGCCCAAGAGGCTTCTGTGTTTTATTATAGCTCTCTAGTATACTGTTCATTTG
Organism: Bombina bombina; assembly: GCF_027579735.1. NCBI lineage: Eukaryota > Metazoa > Chordata > Amphibia > Anura > Bombinatoridae > Bombina > Bombina bombina. Next base: position 1,424,694,594 of record NC_069499.1, on the reverse strand, counting down.
AAATCTATTGCTTAAAGCTGGACTAAGATCAGTTGTAATTTTCTAACATTAAGCATATGCTGTTTATTCACAAAAACACAGTGAGAGTGTTTTTAACTTTCCAGGGCAGCATTATCATCCACAAAAGCTGTCTTTTTTAAAAGATACCAATAAAGGTTAATTTTTAACACACAGAAACTTTTTCTGTTCTTTAAGGCACAGTAATCAAGAATTAATAATTAAAAAGATATTATATCAGTGCATATAAGCATCCCTTTTTCGAGTGACTAACCTGCTTCTCCAGCAAGTGGAGTCATAAATTGTACTAGATTGTATTGTAAATGCTTACGCACTGCTCCTTGAGTGTTTAATAATAATTGTTGATAAATCATATTTATTATATTGCAAAACACCTAAGGAGACATTGTACAACCCTATCATCATAATAAGGTTCCATTCCTTTTTTCTCAGTCCATAGATATTAAGTTGTTATCTTGGAAAGTTTTGTTTTTAGTAGCTATCTCTTCTGCTCGAAGGGTTTCAGAATTATCTGCCTTACAGTGTGATTCACCTTACCTGGTGTCCCACGCAGATAAGGTAGTTTTGCGTACCAAGCCTGGTTTTCTTCCTAAAGTTGTTTCTAACAAGAATATTAACCAGGAAATAGTTGTTCCTTCTCTGTGTCCTAATCCATCTTCAAAGAAGGAACGTCTACTGCACAATCTTCATGTTGTTCGTGCTTTAAAGTTCTATTTACAAGCAACTAAGGATTTCAGACAAACACCTTCCTTGTTTGTTATCTATTCTGGTAAGAGGAGAGGTCAGAAAGTGACTGCTACCTCTCTTTCTTTTTGGCTGAAAAGCATAATCCGTTTGGCCTATGAGACTGCTGGCCAGCAGCCTCCTGAACGTATTACTGCTCATTCTACCAGAGCAGTGGCTTCCACATGGGCTTTCAAAAATGAAGCTTCTGTTGAACAGATTTGTAAGGCAGCGACTTGGTCTTCACTGCATACTTTTGCCAAATTTTACAAATTTGATACTTTTGCTTCTTCGGAGGCTATTTTTGGGAGAAAGGTTTTACAAGCAGTGGTGCCTTCCGTTTAAGGTACCTGTCTTGTTCCCTCCCTTCATCCGTGTCCTAAAGCTTTGGTATTGGTATCCCACAAGTAAAGGATGAATCTGTGGACTGGATACACCTTGCAAGAGAAAACAGAATTTATGCTTACCTGATAAATTACTTTCTCTTGCGGTGTATCCAGTCCACAGCCCGCCCTTGCATTTACATCAGGTAAAATTTTTTGTTTAAACTACAGTCACCACTGCACCCTATGGTTTCTCCTTTTTCTTCCTAACCTTTGGTCGAATGACTGGGGGGTGGAGCTAAGGGGGGAGCTATATAGACAGCTTTGCTGTGTGCTCTCTTTGCCACTTCCTGTAGGGAATGAGAATATCCCACAAGTAAAGGATGAATCCGTGGACTGGATACACCGCAAAAGAAAGTAATTTATCAGGTAAGCATAAATTTTATCAGAAACATAATACAGATTAAAATCTGACATAAAGTGGTCACCTCCCTCCCTTACAGCAATTCTTGCCATGCTCTGGTACCAAGTCAGGTGAGCCTGAAACGATGGGCGTAGAAGCAAACATCTGCTGCATAATAAATCTACCCCCATTGTTTCAGGCTTGCCTGAAATGGAAAATAAGAACCGCTATTCCTTAACTTTTCAGCCACCTATCAGATGGCGGACTGAAATCATTCCGATCCGATATGATATGGGATGACAAACCCTGCTAGCTGCTGATTGGCCACGAGTGAGCAGGGGGCGGCATTGCACAAGCATTTCACAAGAAATGTTTGTGCAATGTTCGATGTCGGCATTTAGTGATGTCAAGCGGACATGATTTCCTATAGCGAATCATGTCCGTTAGACATTTGTTAAATCTACCCCATGGCCATTACATGTGTGTGAGTCATGACTAGCAGTGTACTGCGGATGAGCTTAGTTTCACAACCTTTCTAATTCCCATCTCTGGCAGCAGCTGTAAAGGACACAACAAAACTTTCACTCTGTCAATATTTATCCTGCTTATCTCTTATATTTACAGACAGGAACTTTAAAGGGACAGTAAACACAATGAAATTATAATATAAAATGTTTAAGTATAGTAAAACACTTTGCAATATACTCATTATTTATTTTGCATACTTTGTTCATTCCAGAAACAAAAAATAGATTGGCTCCTTCAACAAACAAGAAGTGGGTGGAGTTTGGCTATAGAAAAATAATTGCATCAAATAATGTGTTCATTTAAAAACAAAATGTTTATGCTCAGCTGATATGCTATTCTATAGCAAGACAACAAAAATGTCTTGTAACTACAAGGTGTTTTGTGTCCCTTTAAGTGACTTTGTTATCTCCAACAAGATTATACACAAAACAGTAAACCGAAATAGTTGTTAAAGTTTTAATTAAAAGACTAACCCAGTTCATTAACATTTTTTTATTGTTTTTTGTTTAATATGACAATTACAGATATCCTAATGTGAAAATATATTGTTGAATAAATGACTTATATGGATAGATAATTAGTTAAATGGACAGACTAGCTAATATTAAACTTTCATGATTAAGATAGGACATGCAGTCTTGCAATTTTTAACAACTTTCCAATTTACTTTTATCATCAAATTTGCTTTGTTCTCTTGGTATTCTTTGGTAGGCTCAAACTGATTTCTAAGCCCTTAAAGGCCTCCTCTTATCTCCGTACATTTTGACAGTTTTTCACAGATAGAAAGCGCTAAATCATGTGTGTCATATAGATAACTATCACCTAGATTACGAGTTTGGCGTTGTGAGGGAAAAAGCAACGTTATGGCCCATAACGCTTCATTTTCCCTAACGCTGCTATTACAAGTCTTGTCGGTATAGGTCTACCGCACACCTTTTAGCCAGTCACGCAACGTCAGTACCGCACTTTTAAAAATGTCATTTTTCCCATAGCTCCTGTATTACGAGTTTGCCTGGGAGGCTAAAAAGTGAGCGGTACACCCTATACCGACAAGATTCGTACCGCCATCTGAAAGTCAGTAGTTATGAGTTTTACGTTACAAAGCTGTAACATAAAACTGATAACTAAAGTGTTACAAAGTACACTAACACCCATAAAATACCAATTAACCCCTAAACTGAGGCCCTCCCGCATCGCAAACACAATAATATACTTATTAACCCATAATCTGCCGCTCTGAACATCGCCACCACTATTAAAATGTATTAACCCCTATTCCTCCGTTCCCCAACATCATCGCCACTATAATAAACCTATTAACCACTAAACCGCTGCCCTCCCGCATCGC